>NC_091956.1:46563573-47763573 GCF_031021105.1 Erythrolamprus reginae
AGAAAGATAACTCTACACAAGTTTAAATCACTGGAACCTGATAGATTATATCGCTGTTTTGAAGGAGCTGGCAGACATGATCTCAGAACCATTGAACCAAACATTTCAAAGATCCTGCGGAACTACCAGAATACTGAAAAAGAGCAGATGTGGGTCCAATCCTCAAAAAAAAGATGGGGGTCCAGATCCAGGAAACTACAGACCAATCAGCCTTATATCGATAACTGGAAAGATCCTGGAAAAGATCTATGAACACCTAAAAACAAGCAAAGTGATAACCAAAAGCCAACATGGGTTTGTCAAAAACAGATCATACCAAAGAAATTGTATTCATTCTTTGAACAAGTAACTGAATTAGTGAACCACTAAATGCAGTGGACAGAATATACTTAAATTCCAGTAAGGCATTTGACAAAAGTATTTCTTGGTAAGCTAAAAAAACATTTTGGGATAGACAGCATCACAGACATGTATTTGTCTACTCAACAACCTCTACTCAATGTGTAGTCCTTTATTGGAGTTACATCTACATGGAGTGAACTAAGCTGTGGGTACCCCAAGGTTCCGTTTTAGGCCCACTACTCTTCAACATATTCATAAATGATTTAGATAAAGGAATAGAAAAGGAACTCATCAACTTTGCAGACAATACCAAATTGGCAGGAATAGAACAGAACAATAGAACACCCTAGAACAATGACGGTGAACCTTTTTTTCCTCAGGTGCTGAAAGAGTGTGGGTGTGCGCTATCGCGCATGTGTGAGTGCCCACACCCATAATTCAATGCCTGGGGAGGATGAAAACATCTTCCCCTGACCCCCAGATGCCCTCTGGAGACCAGAAACGAACTGTTTCACAACTGATGGATGGATCTTGACAGACTTGAATACTGGGCCCTATCTAACAAAATAAAATTAAAATGTTGATAAAAGTAAGGCTTGTTTACTTTGTACAGGCACAGATTAGATGAAACCTGGTTCAATAGAAGTAAGTATGAGAGATCTTGGAGTCCTCATCAACAACCCTTAAATATGAGCCAGTAGTGTGCAGCAGCCAAAAAAGCCAACACAATCTTAGCTTGCATTAATAAAGACCATGTGAAGCATTAGTACTATTTTCTAAAGCCTTAGTAAGACCACACTTAGAATACTTCAGTTAAAAAAGATGTCATGACTATGGAAAGCAGGGGGGAAAAGCAATAAAGATAATTAGAGAGCTAGAGGCTAAAACATATGAAGAATGGTTGCAGGAAATGGGTATGTCTACTCTAATGAAAAGGACTATGAGTGACATGATAGCAGTGTCCCTATATTTGAGGGACTGCCACAAAGAAGAGGGAGTCAATCTATTTTCCAAAGCACCAGAAGGCAAGGCAAGGAAAAATTGATGGAAACTAATCAAGGAGAGAAGCAGCCTAAAATTAAGAAATTTCTTAACAGTGAGAACAATTAACCAGTGGAACAGGCTGCCCTTAGAAGTTTTGGGTGCTCCAGCACTGGAAGCTTTAAGGAAGAGACTGGCCAGCCACTTGTCTGAAATACTAGAGTCTCCTGCTTGAGAAAGGGTTGGACTAGACTATGGCTGTGTGATGGATGGATGGATGGATGGATGGATGGATGGATGGATGGATGGATGGATGGATAGGATAGGATATTTTAATTCTTTTAAATACTCTTATGCTTTCAGGAAGGACTTCACCTTTTAGATTCTGACATTCAGTTAACAAATAATTATTAATTCTTTGACATTAAAATATTGCTTGTATATTTCACATTTGGACCATTATGGCTGTGATTTTAACTTTCCTTAACTAGATCCTGATTACAATTAATTAAAAATGTATCGGTTCTCTTGTCATTTTCACAGTCATGTGAAAAATTGTGATATTTTGACCCCTAAAAATGTTTAAATGAATTTGTGTGGTTCCTCACCCTATGAATAAAACTAATGATTTAATGAGAATTGAATGCAAATAATTATACAATTTTTAATAATTAAATATTATTTATGTGTCAAAATATGTAAAGTATAATAAGCATGAGGATGTAGTAAAAGGCCGATGATTGCATGGGTGAAAAATTTCACCCACAACATACGCCTGCCAGACTGGAAGCAAATTTGGACCATAAATATCAAAGTAATTAAATCAATAGCCTTTAAAGAAAATCAATATAAATTTTTTTATCGGTGGCACTTGGCCCCAAAAAGATTGGCAAAAATATATCCAAATTGTAATTGGGCATGTTAGAAATGCAAAAAAGAACAAGGCTACAGGAAATGTTGTGTATGTATGAGTGTGTTTTTCTTTTTTATATACCATAATAACTTTTAATGGTTTTTTTTAGTTTGTATGTTTTAATCTCAGGAAACTAGTTGACTTCTTTTACTGTTTTGTATTATTCTTATATTTGTACCACTGTTGTAAGCTGCCCTGAGTCCTTCAGGATTGGGTGGCATAGAAGTCGAATAAATAAAATAATAAATAAAATGATGGACACTGCAATTGAATTTATGCCAGTTTTCTTTCTGTTAGGTATTGTTAAAAAATTATATTCCAAAAACATTAAATATTTAATGTTACCGATAGTAACAGCACAAGAATTGTCTATGTGCAAAAATGAAAAGATCCTCAGATACTCGGTGAGAAGGAGGTTTTTAAAAATATATATGATTGCGTAGAAATGGACAAATTAATGATGGAACTAAACGAGCAAAAGGACTTGGACTATTACACCACTTGGACTAAATTCTATAAATGGATATAAAAAAGAAAAGCAAAACAACAGTAAGAGATGGATGGAAGAAGAAAAGAATATAAATAATGATTATGTACACAATGGATAAATATATATTAATATAATGTAAATATATGGATGTCAAAAATATTAAGATGTAAATATTTAAAAAATCAATAAAAATTATGGCAAAAATATGTAAAGTATAAAAATAAAAAACCCATTGGATTGAAATAATATAAATAAACATGACTTCAATTAATATTAAAAGCTTGTTTTTAATGGGTAGGATGAGGTTGTTTACTTTCGTATAAGTCCGGAAATCTAAGTTGCATTGTGCCTACAGCAACTTTCATTCACTAAGAATTGGGATGACAAGTGAGGTGTGTGTTTTCTTGCCTTAAAACCAAGGTCTCTTAAAATGTTGCAGTTTGCAAAACACTGACAATTGCTTCTGGCAATTTCCCATTGTAACTACTGAGATAATGATTACAGCACAAGTGTATGCAGCGAAACAACAATAAACAAGTAATAAAATATGTGCTGCAATGGTGTAACACAAACTCATCTTATTTATCTATTTATTTGATATATTATTGCAAAGTATAAAATGATTAGACTTACATTTTGATATTATGATGAGTATTTTGTTATTTTGGCATTACTGTAGTTTGGAGTAGATGCTTGTGAATCACATCTTTGTTTTCTTCTAACTTGGTACTTATAAATCACATCTCCTATTCTTACCCTCCATGTAATATATTTCCCCACTTCCATTCCCCTCTGTATGTGTTCTTGCTGCAGAAAGTGTCAGGTCAAATGGCCAGAGCATTGTATAAGAACGCTATGTAATCCATGCAGTGTTACTTCTCATTACGTTAAAATATAATGTGTTTAAAAATATATATCAAACAAGCTTCTGAAAAATTCTGGAGCTGTCACTTTGCATCAAGCATAGTTTATATTAAATTGTTCAGTTTGCTTTAAAAGGATTTGTGCAGCTAATATCCTTCTATGCAACCCACTGGTGGTATGACCACATTTTGAGAAACACTGTTTAAATCAGGGGTGTTATTGAGGGACACATCAGGGTTGTGTTTAACCTTAGGGCCTGGAGGTGCATGGCCAGCGTGGGCGTGACCAGCTTGATGTCACTCACTGGGGCTCCATTTTTGGCTGTGATGGCCTCCTGCAGCCTTCTGCCAGTGAAAACAAAGCTTGGGGAGGCTGCAGGCTCTGATTTTGCTGACAGAAGATTACAGGAGGCTGTCATGGCTGAAAACAGAACTCAGGCAGGCTGTACATGGTCTCCCCAGCCACTGTAATCTCACGTGGACGCTCTTCCAGCAGCGAGATTTGGGCAAAAATTGCCGATTTTTTTGCTTCCGCGCATGTGCTGAAGCAAAAAACCCAATAACTTTTACCGGGATCATGCTGGTGGCATATGCAAAGCGCATGCATGCTTGGCAGCAATGGAGCTATGCTACGTGCTCCATTTACTGTATTGGAACGGTGTTCCCGCCGTTCCAGGGCCTGGCTCATCTCTGCTCTACCTCCTATTGCAGATAGATTAGCGGTTCCAAGAGTTAGCAAATTTTATTTTGTCAAAGTTACCAAATAGCTTTCTATTGCTGCTTTGCTTCTATTCTGTATTTTCTATTTGATTCTATTCTAATCTATATAAATAAAAGTGTAAATGATTGTTTGTTCAAAATCTTAAATCTCCAAAAGTTCTTCACTAATTGCTTTGAAATTTTGACCCAGCATTGCATTTGAATACACACGTTTTAATGTACCTATTTTATATAGATGTCACACCTGTGACAGGTAAAAACATGGGTTTGCTTGGCATTGAGGCTGGTGAAAAAGATAGGAGCCGCATTTGGATTGACTGGGTCCATTTATATGGAGTTACCTAAGTATGGTAAAAGATCAGGTCTTCCAACAGGTCCCTAGCTGAGTGGGAGGCATACAGGTATCATGTCCCCAGGGCTGGGGGTTCAAGTCCCCAAGGCTGGGGGTTCAACACAGTATTGCATTCGAATGCACAAATTATTATGCACCTATATTATGTAGATGTCACACTTGTGACAGATAAAAACAGGGAGTTGCTTGGCATTCTGCATGATTGGCCAGTGATAATTTGAACCAATGAGAATGGTCTGTTTATATGGAGTTAGGTATGTGTGGTAAAAGATCAGGTTTTCCAACAGGTCCCTAGCCGAGTGGGAGGCATGGAGGTGTGAAGTCCCCAGGGCTGGGAGTTCGACTCCTACACCCAACTCATCTTTTAATTCTCAATTTCCTACGGTTATTTTCATTTTCACTAAATTCCTTCATTTATTTTGACACAGCATTGCATTTGAATGCACACGTTATTATGCACCTATATTATATAGATGTCACACCTGTGACAGGTAAAAACAGGAGTTGCTTGGCATTTCACATTGTGATTGGCTGGTGATAATTTGAACCAATGAGAATAATATGTTTATATGGCGTTGGCTAACTGTGGTAAAAAATCGGGTCTTCCAACAGGTCCCTAGCCGAGTGGGAGGTGTAGAGGTGTGAAGTCCCCAGGGCTGCGGGTCGATTCTTACACTGAACGCATTCCAATGATTCCAATGGATATCCCATTTCAATTTAAGAGATTGCAATTCTCAATTTGATTGGCGTTTGCAATAACCATCAACAAAGCTCAGGGCCAATCTATAGAATTGTGCGCTTTAGATGTACAAACAGATTGCTTCACACATGGACAATTATATATTTCATGTTCTAGAGTTGGCAAACCAGACCAACCAGACTGAGGCACAGCAATGCATGACCGGGTACAGTTCTTTCTTCTTCTAATCCTTGTTCCTCTGATGGCAACCTCTGCTATTTTTAATCAGTTACAATTATTCAGAATGTGAAGTGGAATAAAATATCAATAAAGCTGCTACTTTCTTGTATCACTGTCCTACTTTCATGTCACATTTCATGCAATCAATTACATGCACTTAACTATGGTTACCCTCAGTATTTCTATTAGCTACATTATATACTCAAACTGTAAACAAATGGCAGTGTCCAGGCAGTTGGGTGAAGAATCGTGCTGCCATTGCTAATGATTCCCTGACCACCAGCAGGCACGCCCGAACCGGGAGTATTTTACCTCTGATTGAGAGTAAGAAGAGGTTTACCATTGCCTTGGTTCTGTTTTTCCTCCTTCAATGGAAAGTCAAACCTACACCTCTGGTATTCCTTAGAGACATTCTAGTTCAGAAGCAACTATGTAAAACTAATTGAATGTGATTTTGCTTAGTTTCTAAGCCTAGGCAAGAATAATCACATGCTGAGATACTGTATGCTGCAGATAGGAGACAATATGGCAGCCTCCTCCCCTCCCCTCCCGCAAAAGTGCTTTGTGCTCAAAAAGCTGCAACCCTGTACAATATGGCTAACCTACTAACCAGAGTAATCATGATCCACTGCTGAAGGCTCCCAATCAGTCTCCAAACCTGTCACTGCAGGACCCAGGATTTCCAACCAGCATCTCCTCTAAATTTGTGGTACATAGGGTTTGGAAATTCTCCAGGATAAACAGCCAAGATGAAAGCAATTTTAAGCACTGCCTGTTGAGTGATGTTGACTCTGGGAACAATCCTAAATCTGATGGGCTGTAGATTTCTTTACATCTTGTGTAGAAAATGACTATTAGTGGATAAACGATCATGATAAAATGTACTGTATGTGCGATTGGTATAACCAGAAAAGAAGAGTTAAAGACCTAGGCAATTCTTTGGCTGATACAGACGTAAATCAAGGACATTAATGACAAAGCTATGCAGCAAATATTGTACATTAAATGAAATTTTGTAGGCAATTTAAACAAAACTTGGGATTACACTTGACCTTAGAGTAACATGTCTTGTGCCACTTTCCCAAAAAATACACAAGGACAAAAATTGAAATGTATTTTATTTACATGCAGGTCTTGAGGATAAAGCATACAGTTCATGGCCTTAGTGTGTCTAAATCCAGATTAGATAATATGAAGTTAATGAATACAGCATTCTTCAACACTTCTGATAAGGGTTTGCTGGCCAGCTCCTAGTTTAAGATTATTGTTCCTTTTTATTTTGGAAGGAGAAACTACAGTATGATCATAGAAATTAGGCTATGCAAAGCAAGTTT
Organism: Erythrolamprus reginae; assembly: GCF_031021105.1. Taxonomy (NCBI): domain Eukaryota; kingdom Metazoa; phylum Chordata; class Lepidosauria; order Squamata; family Dipsadidae; genus Erythrolamprus; species Erythrolamprus reginae. The sequence continues at coordinate 46,570,488 of NC_091956.1, forward strand.
TGTCTTTATGAATATGACAGAACACCCTATTTGATGAAGAACTAAAAGAGCAAATGTACAGCTTACCTAAACGATGACAAGTGAGATGCATGTTAACCAAGCAGATTTCTTCCTCTCTCCCTGTCCTACTGCCCATATCTGAAAGGTGTAAACACCAAGCAGGCAGAAAAAAAAATAAGTACATGACTAATACAACTGATTTAAATAAACATGGGAGATGGATGATTTAAATATGGAAAATTCCTGAATCTAAGGAACACTGTATTATTATCTTAATATACAAGAGCCAACATCATAGGTTTTTAAAAAGCCAATTATACAAAATTGTAAAATAAACAAACATTAACAAAGATATATTAGTATAGAACTGTACATAAAAATACAAGTTTAATTCATTTGTAATCAATCTTTCTATGAAATTTTCCAATAACCACAATCTTATTTTATCAAATAATAAAACTGAATAAAAACAAACATGTGAATTCCTCTAAATAATGGATGGTAGACCATCTGATTCAAGCTCCCAAAACACAGAAGAATAAATTTAGGGCTAGTCTGAACAAGTAACACTGAATTATGTTGTCAGATGGATTATGTTGTCAAGTAGATAAAAGGATATAAACTTCCATAAAAGTCATAGAAGTAAACATATGTTTACTGCAATTTTAGCATAAAAAAGTATGATAGAGGGCTGCAGCTAACCTATACGTTATAATTTATACAATTTTGATCAATAAACCAAGGCGATATCAAATAAAAAAACAACAAGTACTATAATTTTTAGACAGACAATTATTTAAATGACTATAGAAATATAATTTTATATTTCAGGGTTTGTTTTTAAAAATTTTCTTATTGCTGTGAGAAAACTCTTATCATAAGCCTGAAATCATTTTTGGAGGCTTGGAAATCTTCCTGCAATGAAAGATACATCCAGGAGGAGAATTACTCAAAATCATACAAATATGTGTCTGATTTTAAGCAATTCTTTTATCAACGTCCAACTGGGGATCCTGCAATAATCCCCAGAATCTCATCTTATCTCTTAAAGGTACGTTTTACCCCTGTAGTCAGTTGAAGAAACATTTTCCATCATAAATATCTTTTTATTAATTTATTTTCAGATCTCATACATTTTTAAAAATATCAAAATTAAATTTTGAAGTAAGCACTTGTTCTACATAAAATAAAACTATGATTTGAACATATGAAACTAGTATTTTACTGATAGATTGTATTATAATTTTAGTTCTTTTCATATGCAAAAGTTCCAATGGATTTATGGAACTTTGTATATATATATCTATATTCTTATATTTAGTGGTAGTGCAACAATCATTGTACTAATTTTCTCATATGTAATTTAGAAACATAAAATGTCAACTTTTTTGCTTTCATTTGTGATGCTAGCTTTGGCTCTTTTGCTATTGGTAGTGTATTGTATAATTTAATATTTATTTATATTTAATATGTATGCTAGTTTTGTGCAATTCTGTTGTCATTTAGTTAGCTTTTGGTGGGGCTATACAAATTTTTAAAAAGCTTTTCCAGTAGTCTTTACATATGTCTACATGCCCAACCACTTTCCTGAATATGCACAGGCGTTCAAACATAGTTGGGAACAATCCACAAAGCAGCTGTGCATTTGTGGAACAAGACATGGCTGCTTTAACAGTTCCAAAAAAGGAGCTTCCGATGTCTGCCTCTACTGAAGCACTTGTACAGTTTTACAACAGAAAGTGGACCTTAGCATGCACGTATTGAGGGATCCTAACCTGAATCTTTGGACAAACATCAAAGCGTGCAAAGGGAAGAGTGAGAGACAACACATAGCTACATAACAAATACTGAAACTCATTGAAAAACATTAACAAGTGAAAAAGATGAAGTGATCCATAGAAAAACTGCAAGTATTAAAAAATTAAAATACAGTGGTACCTCTACCTAAGAATGCTTCTACTTAAGAACTTTTCCAGACAAGAACTGGTGTTGTTCAAGATTTTTTTCCCTTTTCTTAAGAACCATTTTCTACTTAAGAACCCGAGCCTGGAAAATTTTTCCAGAAATGCTCCCTTCTCTCTGGGCAGCCCTGAGCGAACTGAGTGTTTTATTTTCTCTGGGTGCTTGGAGAGGGAATAAACCACTTCGCTGTGGTGACTCCCTCGCGCTGCCTCCCATACTTTATTTATTTATTATTTAGATTTGTATGCCGCCCCTCTCCGAGGACTCGGGGCGGCTCACAGCGCGAGGTTGCCTCTCAGGCACGGAAAGGCAAAAGGTGGTGCTTCACCCTGGCTGGATTAACTCGGCTTCAGCCAAACCAAGGAATCACCACAGCGAAGGAAAGGTGCCAGCTACAAAGCAATCAAACGAAAGGAGAGGGGAGCCCTTCAGCACAGGAAGGAAGAGGTAGCAGGTAGCAGTAGCAGCAGCAGCAGCAGTTTTTCGGTCAAAGGAATGGGGAGTTTTCCCCTCTTGCCCACCTGGGTTTCTCTCTCTGGCATAGTGTATGGGAGGCAGCCTCATGCCGGGTGTATGGGAGGCGCATGCTCCTCCTCGCCGCCTCAGAGTCCCTCTTTTTTTTTAAAGCCTTAAAGTTTTGGATTTTTTTTATTCCCCTCACCTCACCTTCTTCCTTCAGCAGCGACTGTCCTCCTCCTTTTCTTCCTCCTTCTTCTCCTACCCAAATTCCAAGCTTTTATTTCTTTCCTAATGGGTTTGCACACATTATTTGCTTTTACATTGATTCCTATGGGAAAAATTGCTTCTACTTACAAACATTTATACTTAAAAACCCAGTCACAGAACAAATTAAATTCTTAAGTAGAGGTACCACTGTACTACAAAATATGATATGTGACTTTATGCATAAATGCTACCCATACATATCTCAAGTTCACCTGGTCAATACATTTAAGGTAATTTTAAAATTGCCATAATTTTCTCATAATTATCATATATACAGGAAGACTCCGCAGATTCAAATCCTGGTAAGGGTATGGTTAGCTGATGACAGCAAAACAGCTTGAAATAGATTTATACTAGTCTCCTTTTCTTTTCAGTATCAGCAAAAATATGTTACACATATAGAATATTGTTTGTCAGCTATAAACATTTATCTGCCTTGCACATGGCTTCTGGAGGGCCTGAAAGGCAAAAAGAAAACAGTATGCTCCCTCCCAGGGTGATCCACAGAAAATATATATATAATTCTTCCCTAGTACAAGCTGAGAGGAGGAGAACCTTTGGTCTAGAGCAGTGTTTCCCAACCTTTTTTGAGCCGCGGCACATTACTCATATTTTCAAAATCCTGGGGAACACTGAACGGGGGGGGGGCGCGGGGGGGCTAAAGAAAAGTTTGGACAAAAAAATATATCTCTTCCTCCATTTCACTCTATTTCTCCCTCCCTCTTTCTCTCTTCCTTCCTTCCCTTCTTTCTCTCTCTCCATCCCTCTTTCTTTCTTTCTTCCTCTCTTTTTTGCTCTCTTTCTCTCTCCCTCCTTCCCTCCCTCTATGTCTTTCTCTCTCCCTTGCTCTCTCTCTGCCTCTCTTGCTATCTCTCTTTCATTCTCTCTCTTTCTCTCTCTTTCTCTGTCTCTCTTGCTATGTCTCTTTCTTTCTTTCTCTCTCTTTCTCTCTCTCTCTGTCTCTCTTGCTATCTCTTTCTCTCTCTCTCTTCCTCTGTCTCTCTTTCTCTCTCTTTCTTTCTCTCTCTCTCTGTCTCTCTTTCTCTCTCTTGCTATCTCTCTTTCTCTTTCTTTCTCTGTCTCTCTTGCTATCTCTTTCTCTCTCGCTCTCTATCTCTTTCTCTCTCTTTCTCTGTCTCTCTCTCTGTCTCTCTTGCTATCTCTTTTTCTCTCTCTCTTGCTATCTCTTTCTCTCTCTCTCTCTTGCTATCTCTTTCTTTCTTTTTCTCTCTCTCTTGCTATGTCTCTCTTTCTCTCTCTCTCTGTCTCTCTCTCTCTCGGGCGGGGGGGGGGGGCGCGGGGGTTAAAGAAAAGTTTGGACAAAAAAAATTTCTTCCTCCATTTCACTCTATTTCTCCCTCCCTCTTTCCATTGTATCTCTCCCTCCCTCTTTCCTCCCTCCCTCTTTCCTTTCTATCTCTCCCTCCCTCTTTCCTTTCTATCTCTCCCTCCCTCTTTTCTCCCTCCCTCTTTCCTTTCTATCTCTTTTCTTTCTATCTCTCCCTCCCTCTTTCCTCCCTCCCTCTTTCCTTTCTATCTCTCCCTCCCTCTTTCCTTTCTATCTTTCTCTCCGTCCCGCAGCGGCGGCAAAGAAAAAGGAAGGCAGGCTGCAGAGGGCACCGAGGACAAGAGCGCTCGCTCGCTCCCTCGCCCTCTGACTTCCCTCCCTCGCTGCTGAAGGAACGAGTGCGGGCACGAGCGCGCGCGCGGGCCCACTGCAAGAAGGGGTTTTTTGCTTTTTTTTCCTTCCCCCGCCTCACGGGAGAGAGAGAGAGAGAGAAAGAGCAGCGCCCTGTCGGTTCCGAGCGCAGCCAGGGAAAGTGGCCTCGAGCCGAGTGCGAACTGCGGGATGCGGCAAAGGACTCCTTGTCAACCAAAAAAGGGGTTGGGGTGGCGAAGGCAAAGCCTGGGAGGCGGGGAAGGGAAGAGTGGGAGACCCCCAGACAGAACAGCTGAGGGGAAGGAAAGACAGAAGGAGGGAGGGATTGAGAAGCGAAGCCAGGGAGGGCTGAGAGAAAAGGGGAGCGGCGCGCGCGAGAGAGGGGTGGGCCGGGCATTCCCGAAACGGACGGAGAAAGCCCTCTCTCGCAGCGAAAGCGCTCCCAGCCAGGGGTCTGCGAGAGAGGGCTTTCTCCGTCCATTTCGGGAAAGCCCACCCCGCCCCTCTCGCAGTCCCCTGGCTGGGAGCACTTTCATCCTGAGGAGCTGCAGCCGCAGCCGCCACGAGAGAAGTTGCGCCACAAGGCAGGGGGCGGTGGAGGAGGAGAGGGGGCAGATCGGGTGGGCGGGGGGCAGGGCCGAGAGGCCAGGTGCGCGAGGTGGCCGGAGGCACCATGGAGAGACAGGGGCGGCCGCAGCTCCCTTCTACTGCCCGCACCTCCCCGCCCCGCCCAGCTGGAGCTTCCCTAGGAGCTTCACGGCACACCTGACCGTGTCTTGCGGCACACTAGTGTGCCACAGCACACCGGTTGGGAAACGGTGGTCTAGAGGTTAAAGCTACTGCCTTACAGACAGACTCCCCAGGTTCAAATCCCAGCAAGTTGTATGGTTAGCTGATAAGAGCAAAATAGCTTGAAATAGATCTATACTAGTTTCCATTCCTTTTCATTATCAGCAAAAATATGTTACATGCATACATACATACATACATACATACATACATACATACATACATACTTACATACATGAATACATCTGTTTTTTCCCTTTTTTCTTTTTTCTCTGTCAAATCACCCTAGCCTAGTATATCCAAATATGGGAAGGAGCATTGGAAGCTGTCCTTGATAGCTTTAAGACTGAGAAGTTAAATTGATAAAGCCACAGAACAAAATAAATATGAACATGAATAAATTGACAGTTCTCCCTCTTTATTTTCTTTATTTTATTTTCTCTGTTCTAAATTTAATTTTACATTTGGTGAAGCAATTGAAGGGCCCTAAAACAAATATAATTTATTGTTCTTTCCTGTTGGTTCAAAGCCATACTTTTCATCTCTTTGATCTCACTCCATCAATAATAGACAGACCCTATCAACGACAGGGCAGCTATCACCATTAAAATTCTCCAAATTCCAGATTTATCTGTTAATGCTACAACATCATCATTAAAATTCATTATTAAGATTGCATTAACATAAATCAACAGTGATATAAACAAATGTTAGCAAAAATGTATTATATTATAAAGCATTCATAAAAATGATTTCAATTTTAAAAAAAAGACAACTTATCCATCTTTCTAAAAACATGGAACATTAATTTACATAAACCCAGTGCATGTGTTAGTCAATTTAGTATTTTCTCATTATAATAGTAAAATGTTTATATTATAAGCATTATTTTTAAAATAGCCCCCTCCACTGTCTGATTTGGATAGTAAATATCAACTCATATGGAGTTGATAACAGTATAAATGTAACCAGCAATATAGCTGTGAATGTCCTGTGGCATAGAGAACAGCAAATTTGATTAATTTCATATTTTGATAATATTTTTTTGTTCTACATGGGATGTCTCTTTAAACAAGGTGTGGATAGCTGGACATTAAATCTGCCTATGTAGATTGAAACTTGAAGCATTTGATTTTCACTAAATAATCCATTATTGTTAAATCCCACTCTTACAAATTATGCATCCATACTAAAACCACATTTACCTTCTAATGCTGCCCTATCAACTCCTGAAATGACAAAAGGTTAAATTAGGATCTGAAGATTATCATCTTCCAAATGTTTTTAAATGTCGGATGAATACATTAAAATTAAAAAGCAGCTTTGTTTTTTTCTCAAAAACTGTGTTAGTAATTTCCTTATCTCTTGTTCCTAGTATTACTATTAATACTAGTGATACTATTGTATTATTATTGCAAGTGCTGAATGCATTTTGATGCAACACTTCACTAAAATTCAGGCTAGAATTAAATACAAGTAGATTGTAGATATATGTGGATACTGTTGAAAGGCAAGAAATACCCAGTATCTAGTAGAACATGGAATGTAATCTATATGTTTGCATCTGATTTAAAGTTTCATTGATATTTCTTAAGACTTGACTGGTTTAGATAAAGAGTCATGCATTACATAAATATTAGTGGTGTTATTTTCTTTGACCCAGAAAGTTGTCTAGAATGTTTGCATGTTCTTATCTTTAAAATTATGAACTAAAATATAAATCCAGTAGGTTACTTAACCATTGTTGAACAACCCTTGGATTAGTGTCATATGTATGCCAACTTAATCATGTGAATTGCTAAGTCCTGAGCTTTGTGGATTATAGTATCACCAATACATGCTGAGTGATTCTTTGATGTCTGACTAGCATTGAATGAGCAAGAGAAAACTACCTTTCATTTCATCTCACCACCACCCCATACTTAGCTATTTTTCTCCCACAATCTTGTCACCTGTTAGCCAAGCAGCTTGACAGATGGCTGTTGTAAGTCTATGTCTGGAAAGATGGTTGGTGGCTGTTTCCAGATAAAAGGTGAAGGTCATTCAGAGGAGAATCCACCATCTCCTTTCCTTAACTTGTCCCAGACTGGGGTGTGGGGGGACGACACAGCACTAATCCCTGCTCATATAGGAAGAGTGCATGGCAGGAAAAGGATCTGCAATTATGGCCACAAATGCTATGCAGTACTTTTTCTCCAGCCCAAGGAATGGTGGATAGCAATTTAATTTACCCATGAGAAAGGAGCTCCAGATTAAACTGAACTGATCTTTCTGCACACTGGCCTTTTTGGTTTTTGTTTTGTTTTAAGATGCATTAAATAAGGCACTAGAAATTATTATTTTTATCCCAGAGCCAAATATTGTCACATTATTTTAATTTGGTTGTTTTCATCCGCTGTTCATGATTTATAGATTGAATTTGTTTTGTTTTGTGTTCAAATTTCAGATTCAAAGAAAGTGATTCAACATTAGTTATTTTTATCTGAGAGGGTTTTCTCCCTCCCCGCCCTTTTTTTTTTTTTTTTGCATAGAAGATTGCTACATTAAAAATCACATCAAAGATTTCTTTGGAATTGTCTTTTTATATGCTCATTAAAATATTTTTTTCCTTTTAACAATCTATTTTGCAGCATTGAAAAAGCATAGGCCGATGACGCCTCTCTGCGCATGTTTAATCGACCACTATGGTTGTCATGCCAACTAGTCAAGAGAATTCTAAGCCTACACTTGGTATTTCTATGCAGTGACCCAATTACTGTCTGTCAACAAATTCACCAGGACAATGAAGTGTAATACATTACTGGGATTACAGCCCAGAGACAGAAACATAAAATGTCTGGAACTGAAATCTTAGTTCATTTCACAAGGCAAAAAAATATGAATAGAGTTAACGGTAATGTTTTCTAATCCTTCAAATGTCCGACATGCTTTTAAACAACTATAATTTTTTAAAAAAATCCAATCATGATTTTAGCCTATATAATTTTTGTGGCCTATATAATTTTTCTTGTAAATGTTGCTATGTATCTTATCCTAGTTGTGTTGTAAATGCTCCAAACTTGAAAACAGAAAATATATAATAAACACAAATATTCTTTTATCAATTTCAGCATTAAACACTAAATTTAATCTTACATAAATTATTTGTGCAGATATGATATTATAGTTTTCAATAAAATAGTCAGACATTCTTCCCACTCTTAATAACAAACCAAAGTTATATAGGAGAAAAACAGCAATTATTATATTTCTTAGCAAACACCAGCAAAAGAGCTTGTTCAAGATGTAAGATACAGTGATCCCTCGATTATCGCGAGGGTTCCGTTCCAAGACCTCTCACGATAATCGGTTTTTCGCGATATAGCGGTGCAGAAGTAAAAACACCATCTGCGCATGCACGCCCTTTTTCCATGGCCGCGCATGCGCAGATGGTGGAGCGACGAAAGTTCGGAGGCTGGCAATGGTTGTTTTTCATGCCGGCCACCACCCCCAGCGCCTCCGGGCTCCTCGCCGCTACCCCCCGCCCACCTGATTCGCCCCTCTCACCGGCTTTCTTGGGGCACGAGTCCTCCTTCAGCAGCGCTTGTGGCAACGGCTTCTCGGCTTTTAGAATGCCCGCCTCCTTCCTTCCTTCCCTCCCTCCCTCCTTCCCTCCTTCCTTCCCTCCTCTCCTTCCCTCCCTCCCTCCTTTCCTCCCTCCTTCCTTCCCTTCTCTCCTTCCCTCCCTCCTTCCCTCCTTCCTTCCTTCCCTCCCTCCTTCCTTCCCTCCCTCCTTCCCTCCTTCCTTCCCTTCTCTCCTTCCCTCCCTCCTTCCCTCCTTCCTTCCCTTCTCTCCTTCCCTCCCTCCTTCCTTCCCTCCCTCCCTTCTCTCCCACCCTCCCTCCTTCCCTCCCTCCTTTCCTCCTTCCTTCCCTCCCGCCTTCCCTCCTTCCTTCCCTTCTCTCCTTCCCTCCCTCCTTCCTTCCCTCCCTCCTTCCTTCCCTTCTCTCCTTCCCTCCCTCCTTCCCTCCTTCCTTCCCTCCTTCCTTCCCTTCTCTCCTTCCCTCCCTCCTTCCCTCCTTCCTTTCCTTCTCTCCTTCCCTCCTTCCTTCCTTCCTTCCCTCCTTCCTTCCCTTCTCTCCTTCCCTTCCTCCTTCCCTCCTTCCTTCCTTTCGTAAAAAGCACTTAAACAATGACAGAATAAAAAACCCCAGCCCTCACCTGTGTTTGAATTTCATTCACTCAGTCATTCATTCATTCTTCTGTATGCCACTCAGTCCCAACACTTTCAACCCACAAATTACCATTTCCCATCCCCTTAATTACTGTACTGTACCTCTACCTGTACCTGTACCGTACACATTGAAAAACACACTTAGTCATCCTGATAGAAATAATAACAATATTTATTTACATTTTTACATTTGGGGGGGGGGGGGTTAGCATAACTAGGATAACTCGGGATCTTCTTCTATCACCATGTCTACAATGGACGCTGCAGGTGATGGTGTGACAGACCTCTTGGTTTTTGTGACAAACATAGTTATGGGCAGTTGTTGGCGCAGTTTCTTTTTCTGGGCTAACATGGCTCTGTATGGTGCAAAGGTGTTGTCAAGGGAGGCCTTAAATTGTATAGAGCGAGTCATGTTGGGATCCCAAAGTTCCACCATGCGTTGTACATTTGCAGCAGCTCTGTTCAGTTCTGCAAGCCGCTCAAGCGTTAGGCCAACATCTTCTTCTTCCTCAGCTTGTTCAGCTTCCGCTTCCTCCTCTTCTTCACTCGCTGACCTGGTCAGCTCCTCCAGATCTTTGTCTGTCAGCGGTAGGCCATGCTCATCAAGCAAATCATTGACTTCCTCTGGTGTCATGTCAATGAAGCCTTCTCCACCCAGTGCCTGTGCCAGCTTCACAGAGTTCTGGACTGCAGCATCTTGAATTTCTTTGGGAGCAAATCCCTTGTAATCATGCACCACTTCTGACCACAATTTCCTCCAGCAGGCACTCATTGTCTGTGACTTCATATCCATTAAGGCATTCTGAATGTTCTTCAGACAAGATGCAATTGTGTACTGACGCCAGTAGGCCTTCAATGTGAAGTTTTCATCAGCATCCATTGCTTCCACGATGCTTCCAAGAGAATTGCGTGTGTACAGTGCCTTAAATGCGCGGATAACACCTTGATCCATCGACTGGATAAGCGATGTGGTGTTTGGTGGCAAGAATTCGACTTGCACCCCATCATGTTCATGTGCCAGGTCATCATGGCCTCCAGCATTGTCCATTAGGAGAAGCACTTTGAAATTGAGTCCTTTGCCAGCCAAATAAACCTGCACCTGTGGGATGAAGCACTGATGAAACCAGTCCCACGTGAGGGGTTTTGTAATCCATGCTTTATGATTATGCATCCAGTACACTGGCAATGCATTCTTATTTCTGTTCTTGAGGGCTCTTGGATTTCGTGACTTATAAATTAGCCCTGGCTTCATCAAAAAGCCTGCTGCATTCCCACACATGATCAAAGTCACCCGATCTTTCATGGCCTTAAAGCCAGGGGCTTTGGCTTCATCTTGCATCAAGAAAGTCCATGAAGGCATCCTCTTCCAGAACAGGCCTGTTTCGTCCATGTTGAACACCTGTTCTGGAAGGTAGCCCCCTTCCGCAATTAGGTCTTTAAACATGCGCTGGACGAAGTTTTCGGCTGCACCTGTATCTGCTGAGGCAGCTTCTCCATGCAATGACACACTCTTCAGGCCATAGCGCCGTTGAAATTTCTCAAACCACCCTTTGCTTGCTGTGAATGTGGCTGGGGCTGAAGAAGCAGAAGATGTTGATGGCTGGGGGTCTTCAGAGTCACCAGCACCTTCATCTACAGAGAATGACAGGAAAGGGAGAGAGGAGTGACTTGAATGAAAGCATACAGTCCTTCCTTCCCTCCCTCCCTCCCTCCCTCCTTCCCTCCCTCCTTCCCTCCCTCCTTCCTTCCCTCCTTCCCTCCCTCCTTCCCTCCTTCCCTCCCTCCCTTCCCTCCTTCCCTCCCTCCTTCCTTCCCTCCTTCCTTCCAAAGCACTTAAATAATGAAAGAATAAAAAACCCCAGCCCTCACCTGGGTTTCCCTCATCTGCATCGCCTCCTTCTGTGTTTCCAAGATGTTTGTACAGTTGCTGCGCCTTGGTTCGTATAGTGTTCGTATCCAAAGCAATGCTCTTTTTGCGGCAGTCTTGTACCCACACGGACAAAGCAGCTTCCATCTTCATAAGGTGTTTGTTTCTAGGCGTCACCATTCTTTTTGCAGCCTTGTTGAACATTATCTGAGAAGTTTGCCTTATCTTCTTTTCGTCTTTCCGAATGTATCGCACAGTCAATTCGTTGATCCCATAATGCCGACCAACATCTACATTAGAACATCCCGCTTTCAGCATGTCCAAAAGATCAATTTTCTCCTTAATTGTCAGCATCTTCCTGCTCTTTTTAGCATCGCCGCCTCCACTCCGCGTGCAATGTTTAGGAGCCATCTTCCAACAAGTCTTAACAAGTTCCAACAGTTCCAACAGTTCCAACAGTTCCAAAAGTTTCAAAGCACGCTTAGCAAACAAAGCTGATTGGCCGAGATTTCGGCCAACCAGCAATGGTAGACGTCAGTTTGGTGATGACGTCTGACGTCATCGGGCGGGAAAAACCGTGGTGTAGAAAAAAAACCGCGCACGTATTTTTAATTTATTATTTTTTGAAAAATCGCGATATAGCGTTTCGCGAAGATCGAGATCGCAAAAATCGAGGGATCACTGTATTCTACTTTCTTTAATTACTACTTCACCATTGTTTTCTTTTTTATATCTCCATTGTTAACATAAACAGATGGGTCATTTAAGCAAATACAAAATTAATAATAAAGTTGTTATAAGAACAAAGATATTTCACTATCCTGCAGATAAAATATATTAACATATCATTTATGCAAACTCTATCTAATCTAATAATAACTATTTAATGTATTTTATAAAATTGTCTGACTCATAGTTAAAGAAGCTTGTGTAGTAGAGCAACAACCTTAATTATAACAATATAGGAATAATACAATCCTGATCTATCTTACAATAGGAAGATAAGAGGCATACTTTTAAATGCTTTAACCATAATCTAGTCACAACTACTGTAATACCAAAATCTGTCTTCCAATGTGGAAACAGCTTGTATTCATATACCTCATATGCATTAAATTTATTTAGAATTTCTTCTGGCTTGAGTTTTGCTTTATTGTGATAGACAATTTTTCCATCTATCTATCCATCCATCCATCCATCTTCATTATACTGCTCCTTCCCTTGACCCTATCCTTCCTGTAATGAGAAAATCCACGTAGAAAGTTTTGTTCATGGTATCTAATTTTGGGAAGTCTGAAAGCCACAGCAAACCACTGAAAAGCTTGCTATAAAATAAAAAAAGTAGGACAGTCACATTTGTTAAATCCTTGCAGGAATGAAGGACTGCAATCTTGTTGTAAGTAACGGTTCTTTATTAACGAGGAGTAACGGTTTACAGAACTAAAAAAAGACAAACATGGCCGTGCCTGCAGCTATATATATGCCGGGCTGCCAGGCTGAACCAACCAATCACCTTGTAGTATTTTCCCGCCCAAGGAATATGGGGCGGGTACAAGGCCTAACTGTCCTCTGGACACAACAACATTGAAACTCTTGCCACCAAGTAAGAAGTAAACCGAAATCTGCCACACGGATTCTTGAAAATTTAACCTTTTTGTAAAACAAAATAAGGAAACAAATAAACAAACAAAATCATGAAGATTTTCCATGAAAATTAATGAAGAAAAAATAAGTTTAAAAGGCTTTAAAAATACTAGTTGAAAAAGTAAATTGGGCAACAGATGATATGAAAAACTTTCATTTGCAACCCTTTTTATAAATTGGATTATACCATCCATGCTTCATATAGTGTCTTCTATACTACTGTACTATTGTAATCCAATACAAATGGGAATGGGGTGCATGAATTATATAACTTGTCTTGGTTTAGGTGAGTTTCATTTGCAATTTAAAATTGTAATAATTTATAATTTTAATTAACATTGTTAAATAGCATCTATACATTCTATGCTGTATATTTTTGCAAAGTTAGCATCTGGCACATAGAAATGGTAACAAAAGAAATGGCTTATTATTGCCTTTTCATCTATGTTCTCTGTGTGAATATTTCTGTTTAATGAATGAATTTGAACTACTGGATCAGTCAACCAGGAAATCAGTCAATTAACATTCAAAGGAATTAGAAATGGCAAAATAAATTAAATAGCGCATTCTTTTTATATTTACATTTTTCTAGCAGAAAAAGATGAATTAAATTCTTTATAGGTAAAAATGTATATCTTGGCCCAGAAATAATAGCTAATATACAGTGGTACCTCGAGATACGAGTTTAATTCGTTCCGGACCTGCGCTCTTAAGTCGAGCAGCTCTTATCTCGAACGACTTTTCCCCATAGGAATTAATGTAAATAATTTTAATTGGTTCCAGCCCTCAAAAAACTCACAAAGTTAGTCTAAATTATGCAAAAAGACATTGCAAGAATAAATGTAACTTTACTTATTAATAAGATGATAAGCTGAGAGCTTTCCTTCCCTTCCTCTTTTTACCCAAAACAATCAACATGGCAAACTTTTATTTTTATTCATTAAACTGTAGTTATTTATTCAACTTCACTGCCACCCAATCCTGTAGAGGGAGGAAAGAAGGGAGGAAGGAAAAGGAAAGCAAGAAATGGAGGGAGGAAAGGAAGGAAGGAAAGAAAGAAAGGAAGGAAGAAAGGAAGGAAGAAAGGAAGGGTGAAGGGACAGGAACAGAGGAAGGAAGCAAGGAAACTTATGAAAGGGGAGAGTAACTTCACTGCCACCCAATCCTGTAGAGGGAGGAAAGAAGGGAGGAAGGAAAAGGAAAGCAAGAAATAGAGGAAGGGAAGGTAAAAGAGAGAAAGAAAAAGAGCAAGAAAGAAAGCAAGCAAGAGAGAAAGAAAGAAAATGAAAGAGAAATAAAAATAGAGAGAGAGAATGAAAGAAATGGAAGGAGGGAAGGAAGGAGAGAAAGCAAGAGAAAGAAAGAAAGAGAAAGAAAGAAAGAAAGAGAAAGAAAAAAGAATGAAAGAGCAAGAGAGCAAGAGAGAAAAAGAAAGAGAGAGAGAAAGAAAGAAAGAAAGAAAGAAAGAAAGAAAGAAAGAAAGGCAACTTCAAAGAAAGGCTCACTGAGCATCTCTCACTCTCTAGATGGACCATGAGGTCTTTTTCTGCCGTCAGACTTCTATGTTTCTATGTTTCTATGTTTCTCTCTTTCTATCCCTCTCTCTTTCTCTCCCCCCTCTCCCCCCTTCCCTCTCTCTTTCTCTCTCTCCCTCTCTCTTTCTCTCCCCCCTTTCCCTCTCCCCCCCCAGGCCGGCAGCGATGTTCTAAAACAGCCGCGCCGTTTGCGAGCTAACTCCTGAGGTGCGGAAGTTCGCCTTTGGCGTTTGGGCCACTCGGAATGTGAAATTCAAAACAGCGTTCAGATCCCCCCACCCCCAGCAGAAGCCAAGGACCCCCAGAGTGGGGCGGCAGGGGAGGCGACCGCCTCTCCACTCACCAAGTGCCGGGATACGAGCCGAGAAGAGCCAGGCTGGCTTACTTTCCTTCCTTCCCGCGCTGATGCAGAGCCACTCGAACAAAGCGTCACGCCCCCCTGACGCTTTTGGCGGCAAAAGAGCCCAGCGTCGCTTCGGAAGCCGCCGAAAGCATCAGAGGGGCGCGACGCTTTGTTTGAGTGGCTCTGCATCAGCGCGGGAAGGAAGGAAAGTAAGCCAGCCCGGCTCTTCTCGGCTCGTATCGCGGAGAGGGGCGGCATACAAATCCAAGTAATAAATAAAATAAAATAAAAAAATGTCTCTCCTCTCCCAGCTGTTATCTAGAGTAGCTCTTAAGTCGAGCAGCTCTTATGTCGGGGTTCCACTGTATTCATAAAAATATCCTTTGGCAAAAATGAATTAAAATGCTAACTTAAGAAATTACCCCCTTTTCTATAATACATAGACACAGTAAAGGTAAATGTTTCCCTTGTCAAGTCATATGTGACTCTAGAGCACTGATGGCAAACCTGGTTTGTGTGCCAAAAGTGTGTGTGTGTGTGCACCCCAATATCACATGGGTACCCTCAAAGCAATGCATGCCGCCCTTTGCATGCATGATTGCCCCCTGTACACGTACACATGACTCTCCCCCCTGCACTTGTGCACTTTCCCAAACATGCACCACCCGCACATGCCCCCCCTACAGCATGTTTTGGACCTGAAAAGCCTCCTGCATCAAACTTTGTGCAATGTCAGGCCGAAGCCAGCATGTGGAGTTAGAGACTTTGGCCTGCCACAGTAGAATAGTATTACGGGAATTAGGAAGGGTGGTTGCATGAGAGGGAAAGTTACTAGCCATAACAAATTCCTTTCTTAAAGTCAAAGGTCATCTTTTGTTCTGCATCAATGGGTGTAAGAGGAGGTTGGTGAAATCCCTGCACTTGGACTGGTCCTCATGATGAATTTGTGGGTGTGGGGATGGGGGATGAACCTTAACTTGGGTGAGGAATTGGAAGGAAGTTAGTATCAGGATTGGCAACGGTGTGACCAACATGGCTCTGTTAATAAATCGAACCTTGAATGAGAGAATTGGATTGGAATCTGATTTATTTTCCAGATACTATTTGGGGCGCTGACATGCAAACAGTCTGCTGCCGCTGCTCCTCATCCTTCTGTCAGCCTCACACTCCAGGCAGCATCCAGCATGGCCGTTTGCACTGGTAAATGTTGGTGCCTAAGACTTCTTCTAAGGAAGCATTCCATTGAGAACTGCCATCGCCAGGCATGAACAATTTCACTGTATTTTTTTTCTTTCTAAACCAGCTCCCAACAAGGGGTGCAGGCAGCAGCGCAAGAGCTCCCAACAGGAGACAGAATAAATTTTATTCAAGGAAATAGAGAAATATGGAGAAGTAGCACACTCAAAATTAATAAAACAAAAACAAATATGGAAATATGGAGAAGTAGCACGTTCAAAATTAATAAAACAAAAACAAAAATGATTGTGAAAAACAGTTGTGTGTGCGTGTGTGTGTGTACAAAAATCACTTACTTGCTATGTGCCACATAGACAGACCTATACAAAACAATAATATCAATGCCATGCTGGAAAATTTCAGAGGGCACTTAAAGGATATCTGAGTTTTGTTCTATATATATGTTATTGAACCAACTTAATCAGGAAGAAAAACATGTGTGGTAGCTTTGTCATTATTTAGAAAACAATTGATATACAGTGTATATATCTGCATACTCTATACATTGTACATGGCTTACAATCAGAGTCACTTTTACAATCTAACTGTTTTACACAAAGATTTATACCTGGCAGTTCATTATCAACTCTATAGGAATAACCTATCCAATGATATAACAGCGTGTAAAACTATTTTTACTATAAGTGCAGTTGATTAAATCAAAACAGCTCCAGTCTATTAAAACACATACACATTCCTTAAATTAAATGGACATACTACTAATAAGCATGACCACCACCCTGCACAGATCACCTCAGTAGCCAAAACTCTCATCATCAGAACCAAACGCCTAGCTGACCATGAGCACTTAAAAACTGAATTGAACAAACTCAAAGATGTATTAATTTCTAATGGATTCGAAAGGAAAACAATCACAAACCTAATCAAAAAAGAGACACCCCCCAAAAATCAAGATCAAGAACAGGATAATGGTACCACCCTCCTCCCTTACATCAAGGGCACCACAGACAAAATTAATAAAATTCTGCACAAACATAATATCAAAACTTCATTTGTCACTAACCAAAAAATATCAAACATCCTAAGGATGCAGAACATAAGAATGCAGTTAAAAAAGAAGAAAAGACTTCCTCCCTTGTCCAGCACATTAAAAAAACAGGGCACGAAATTGACTTTGAAAAAACTAAATTACTTTCCAAAACAGAAAATTTATATAGAAGAATTACTATGGAAGCTATAGAGATTGAGAAACACCCCCTCTGCATGAACAAAAGGGATGATACGTCCCGCCTACCAGAGATTTGGAAACCAGCCTTAAACAAAAAAACATTTCATAATAATCACCATGTCAATCCTTCAAGTAATTGTGATTCCACCAACCAATCAAATCACTAAAACATAGTCACCCAATCTATTTGCTACATTCAAACCAAATCTCCACCCCTAACACTATATATAAGGAAGAAATGGCAGTTGCAAACATTCCATATTTACAACAGCACGAAGCTTAAAACTTCAGCCTGATGATGGTGAATGTGATTTCACCGAAACGTCGCATAGACACTCAAAATATTACACGGGGCAAAACCCGAACTCAGAACAATCTACATACATATACCCATGAAAATTTACGAAAACAAATATATATATATATATATATATATATATATATATATATATATATATATATTTCAAATTCAGCTTAAACATGTGACATATATATATATATATATACACACATACATATATACATATACATATACATACACATACACATACACACACACACACACACACACACATATATACAGTGATCCCCCGCTCGTTGCGAGGGTTCCGTTCCAGGAGCCCCCGCAACGAGCGGGTTTTCGCGAAGTAGCGATGCGGAAGTAAAAACACCATCTGCGCATGTGCAGATGGTGTTTTTACTCCCACAGCGCTAGCGAGGAGCCGAAGATTGGGGGCGGCGCGGCTGTTTGCCGCCGGCATGGGGGGCTTCCTAGCAGCCCCCCAAACCCGGGTTGGGGGTCCGGGGGGCGCTGTCTCTCGGCGTTTTCGAGCTGAGTCCGGGAGCGAATTCGCTCCCGGACTCAGCTCGAAAGCGCCGAGAGACAGCGTGGACAGGCCCGTTCCTTGGCGCTGTCTCTCGGCGCTTTCGAGCTGAGTCCGGGAGCGAACTCGCTCCCGGACTCAGCTCGAAAGCGCCGAGAGACAGCGTGGACAGGCCCGTTCCTTGGCGCTGTCTCTCGGCGCTTTCGAGCTGAGTCCGGGAGCGAACTCGCTCCCGGACTCAGCTCGAAAGCGCCGAGAGACAGCGTGGACAGGCCCGTTCCTTGGCGCTGTCTCTCGGCGCTTTCGAGCTGAGTCCGGGAGCGAACTCGCTCCCGGACTCAGCTCGAAAGCGCCGAGAGACAGCGTGGACAGGCCCGTTCCTTGGCGCTGTCTCTCGGCGCTTTCGAGCTGAGTCCGGGAGCGAATTCGCTTCAGGACTCAGCTCGAAAGCGGCGAGAATGAACGGCGTGGGCGGGCGAAGGGCGGGCGGCAGCGAGGAGTTTGCGTGGGCGGTGCGGAAACTCCTCGCTGACGCCAGCAAGAGGGGGAAGACCCAGGAAAGCCACCCAGCAGCTGATCTCCCGGTTGCCATCTACGCATGCGTGCCCATAGAAAAAACGCACGCATGCGTAGATGGTATTTTGACTTCCGGGTTGAAAAATCGCGAAGTACCCTGTTCGCAATGGTTGGGGACGCAATAAACGGGGGATCACTGTATATATATATTGTTCTGAGTTCAGGCTGATGATGGTGAATGTGATTTCGCCGAAACGTCGCATAAACATGCAAAATATTACACAGGGCAAAACCCGAACTCAGAACAATCTACATACATATACCCGTGAAAATTTACGAAAACAAATATATATATATACATATATATATATATATATATATATATATATATATATATATATATATATGTAGATTGTTCTGAGTTCGGGTTTTGCCCTGTGTAATGTTTTGCATGTCTATGCGACGTTTCGGTAAAATCACATTTACCATCATCAGGCTGGAGTTCCAATCTCTGTGTTTTTGCAAATGAATATTAGCAACTGACATTCCTTCTTAGCATGTAGTGTGGGGGTGGAGATTTGCTTTGAATGTAGCAAATAGATTGGGTGACTATGCTTCCGTGATCTGATTGGTTGGTGTAATCATGGTTATAGAAGGAATGGTATGAAGATTATGAAGTGTTTTGTTTAAGTCTGATTTCCAAATATAAAATTCTAAAATCATAATAATTAAAGGATTGACATTGACATTGCCTCTACGGGGAGGACACTTTCCTACTGACTAGGACCTATGAAAAACTTGAAGTCAGAAAAGCCTCCATCTTATGTGATCTCACATTCCTACGCAACTGCAGGGACAAAAAAATAATTCCCAAATACTTCCAACTAAAATTCCACCCAAAAACCCCAACCATAGAGAGGATCCTAAAAAGAACTGAATTAGCCCTAATCAGAAATGAACTCCACAAAAAAAGATTCATACTTGATGAAATCAACAAAAGTCTACTCTCTCTTCACCTTAAAATCAGTAACCAAATACATCCTTTACTCTGGGATAAATTCAAACAAATATCAATCTGGAGGGCAGAAACAGAAACCCAATACAAAACAGACACACATAATAAGAAACTCCAAATACTAGAGGTACAGCAAAAACCCAGCCCTCCACAACAACTTATGACCAAAACAGTACATAACATATCAGACAAGATACTCACCACTACAGAAACCAATATTCTTTCAAAAGGATTTAATTTTGCAATAACTCCAAGACGAATACCAACTGAAAATATCATATGTGGAATTGAAACAACTTTGCATGGGATCAACCCAGATACTGCTAACAAAATTAGACTCCAAGTCACTAATATTCTGTGCTCTAGTAAACCTCCAAAAAGTAACATACAGCAGGAAGAAAGAGAGGCACTTATCAATCTAAAGAAAAACCAGGATATAATAATCCTTCCAGCTGATAAAGGAAACTCCACTATAGTAATGAACACAGCAGAATACAAAGAAAAAATGACAAATCTTCTAAAAAATCCGGCCTACAAACTCCTAAGCACAGATCCTACCACCTACCTAGAAAAAACCACCAAATCTAAAATCAAGGCCTCTCCCATCAGCGAAGAAATCCAGCAAAAAATCATCCCCAGAGAAAAATCTTCCATATGTCCAAAACTCTATGGCCTTCCAAAAATACACAAAGAAGGAATACCTCTCAGGCCAATAGTCAGTTCTATAGGCTCCCCTCTACAAAACCTTGCCAAATTTTTAGCCAAATACCTTCAACCATATACAGAAACTATTACCTCATATGTTCAAAATTCATCCCACTTTATACAAATAATTAAAAAACAAAACCTACAACCCGATGACCTACTTGTAAGTTTCGATGTCGTGTCCCTGTTCACACAAATACCTATTACAGAAGCCTTGACAGCTATCCAAGACAAACACAAACCCCCCAAATATATCCTAGACCTTACCAACCACTGCCTGACCAATACATACTTCATCTATAATGAACAAAGATATAAACAAATAGAGGGAGCCCCCATGGGATCACCTCTATCACCTGTCATAGCCAACCTCTATATGGAATATTTCGAAAATAATGCTTTAGAGCAAGCCAAATACAAACCCAAACTTTGGCTGAGATATGTTGATGATACCTTTGTAATTTGGCCACATGGTAAAGAAAAACTAGACAATTTCCTCACTCATCTCAACAGCCTACACCCCAAAATACAGTTTACTATGGAAACAGAAATCAATGATCAACTTCCCTTTCTAGATGTACTGGTCTATAAAAAACCCAATGGCAGCCTAGGACATACTATCTACCAAAAGAAAACCCATACCAACCGTTATCTAAATGCACACTCACACCACCACCCCGCACAAATCACCTCAGTGGCCAAAACTCTCATCACCAGAACCAAACGCTTAGCTGACCATGAGCACTTAAAAACTGAATTGAACAAACTCAAAGATGTACTAATTTCTAATGGATTCAAAGAGAAAACAATAACAAACCTAATCAATAAAGAGACACCCCCCAAAAAACAAGATCAAGAACAGGGCACCACCATCCTTCCTTACATCAAAGGCACCACGGATAAAATTAGTAAAATTCTACAAAAACATAACATCAAAACCTCATTTTGCACTAACCAAAAAATATCTAATATCCTAAGGAGCCCCAAAGATAAAATCCAATTAGAATACCAAGGTATCTATGAAATCCCTTGCAAAACATGTGCAGCCACATACATTGGACAAACTAACCGAAGAGTGAGCCAGCGCATGGCAGAACATATGAATGCAGTCAAGAAACAGGAGAAGACCTCCTCCCTTGTCCAGCACATTAAAAGAACAGGGCACGAAATTGACTTTGAAAAAACTAAATTACTCCACAAAACAGAGAATTTATATAAAAGAATCTCTCTAGAAGCTATTGAAATTGAAAAAAGATCTTTTTGTTTAAATAAACGGGATGATACCTCACGTCTGCCAGAGATTTGGAAACCAGCCTTAAACAAAATAAAAACTTCATTATAATCAATATGTCAATCCTTTAATTATTATGATTTTAGAATTTTATATTTGGAAATCAGACTTAAACAAAACACTTCATAATCTTCATACCATTCCTTCTATAACCATGATTACACCAACCAATCAGATCACGGAAGCATAGTCACCCAATCTATTTGCTACATTCAAAGCAAATCTCCACCCCCACACTACATGCTAAGAAGGAATGTCAGTTGCTAATATTCATTTGCAAAAACACAGAGATTGGAACTCCAGCCTGATGATGGTAAATGTGATTTTACCGAAACGTCGCATAGACATGCAAAACATTACACAGGGCAAAACCCGAACTCAGAACAATCTACATACATATACCCGTGAAAATTTACGAAAACAAATATATATATATATATATATATATATATATACACACACACACACACACACACACACACACACATATATACATATATACATATATACATATACCTCATGATACGAACTTAATTGGTGCAAGGAGGAGGTTCGTATGACGAAAGGTTCGTAAGACGAAACATTGTTTCCCATAGGAAACAATGTAAAGTCAATTAATCCGTGCAACCAAAAAACCCCCGCAAAAAAATGTATATACATATATACATATATACACATATACACATACACACACACACACACACACACACACACACATATATATTTCTGAGTTCGGCTTTTTTTTCCCGTGTAATATTTTGAGTGTCTATGCGACGTTTTGGTGAAATCACATTCACCATCATCAGGCTGAAGTTATAAGCTTCGTGCTGCTGTAAATATAGAATGTTTGCAACTGCCATTTGTTCCTTATATATAGTGTTGGGGGTGGAGATGTGGTTTGAATGTAGCAAATAGATTGGGTGACTATGTTTTAATGATTTGATTGGTTGCTAGAATCACATTTAGTTGAAGGATTGACATGGTGATGATTATGATATGTTTTTATGTTTAAGGCTGGTTTCCAAATCTCTGGTAGGCGGGACGTGTCATCTTGTTTGTTCATGCTGAGGGGGTGCTTTTCTATCTCTATGGCTTCCATAATTATTCTTCTGTATACATTTTCTGTTTTGGAAAGTAATTTAGTTTTTTCAAAGTCAATTTCGTGCCGTTTTTTTAATGTGCTGGACAAGGGAGGAAGTTTTTTCTTCTTTTTTGACTGTGTTCTTATGTTCTGCAATGCATGCGTTTACTCTTCGATTAGTTTGTCCAATGTATGTGGCTGCACATGTTTTACAAGGGATTTCATAGATTCCTTGGTTTTCAAGTTGGATTTTATCCTTTGGGTTTCTTAGGATGTTTGATATTTTTTGGTTAGTGACAAATGAAGTTTTGATATTATGTTTGTGTAGAATTTTACTAATTTTGTCTGTGGTGCCTTTGATGTAAGGGAGGAGGGTGGCGCCATTATCGTGTTCTTGGTCTTGATTTTTGTGGGATGTCTCTTTTTTGATTGTAATTGCTTTTCTTTCGAATCCATTAGAAATTAATACATCTTTGAGTTTGTTCAATTCTGTTTTTAAGTGCTCATGGTCAGCTAGGCGTTTGGTTCTGGTGATGAGAGTTTTGGCTACTGAGGTGATCTGTGCGGGGTGGTGGTGGGAGTGTGCATTTAAATAACGGTTGGTATGGGTTTTCTTTTGGTAGATGGTGTGTCCTAGGGTGCCATTGGGTTTTTTATAGATTAGTACATCCAGAAAGGGAAGTTGATCATTGGCTTCTGTTTCCATAGTAAATTGTATTTTGGGGTGTAGGCTATTGAGATGTGTGAGGAAATTGTCTAGTTTTTCCCTTCCATGTGGCCAAATTACAAAAGTATCATCAACATATCTCAGCCAAAGTTTAGGTTTGTGTTTAGATTGCTCTAATGCATTATTTTCAAAATATTCCATATAGAGGTTGGCGATGACAGGTGAGAGGGGTGATCCCATGGGGGCTCCCTCTATCTGTTTATATCTTTGTTCATTATAGATGAAGTATGTATTAGTCAGACAGTGGTTGGTTAGATCTAAGATATATTTGGGGGGCTTGTGTTTGTTTCGGATAGCTGTTAAGGTTTCTTTAATAGGTATTTGGGTGAAAAGGGATACGACATCACAAGTAGGTCACCAGGTTGTAGGTTTTGTTTTTTAATTATTTGTATAAAGTGGAATGAATTTTGTACATATGAGGTGATAGTTTCTGTATAGGGTTGAAGATATTTGGCTAAAAATTTGGCAAGATTTTGTAGAGGGGAGCCTATGGAGCTGACTATTGGCCTGAGAGGTATTCCTTCTTTGTGTATTTTTGGAAAGCCATAGAGTTTTGGACATATGGAAGATTTTTCTCTGGGGATGATTCTTTGTTGGATTTCTTCACTGATGGGAGAGGCTTTTATTTTGGATTTGGTGGTTTTTTCTAGGTAGGTGGTAGGATCTGTGTTTAGAAGTTTGTAGGCAGGGTTTTGTAGTAGGATGGAAATTTTTTCTTTGTAGTCTGATGTGTTCATCACTACTGTGGAGTTTCCTTTATCGGCTGGGAGGATGATTATATTGTTGTCTTTCTTCAAATTGATAAGTGCATCTCGTTCCTCCTTTTGTATGTTGCTTCTAG
Source organism: Erythrolamprus reginae (assembly GCF_031021105.1). Taxonomy (NCBI): domain Eukaryota; kingdom Metazoa; phylum Chordata; class Lepidosauria; order Squamata; family Dipsadidae; genus Erythrolamprus; species Erythrolamprus reginae. The sequence continues at coordinate 46,594,652 of NC_091956.1, forward strand.
GAGGTTTGCTAGAGCAGAGAATATTAGTGACTTCAAGTCTGATTTTGTTGGCTTCATCTGGGTTGATTTTATTTAGGGTAGTTTCAATTCCACATATGATGTTTTCAGTTGGAATGCGTTTGGGGGCTATTGCAAAATTGAATCCTTTTGAAAGAACATTGGTTTCTGTAGTGGTGAGTGTCCTGTCTGATATGTTATGTACTGTTTTTGTCATAAGTTGATGTGGAGGGCTGGGTTTCTGCTGTATTTCTAGTTTGTGGAGTTTTTTGTTATGTGTGCCTGTCTTGTATTCGGTTTCTGTTTCAGCTCTCCAGATTGATATTTGTTTGAATTTATCCCAGAGTATAGGGTGCATTTTGTTGCTGAGTTTAAGGTGAAGAGAGAGTAGACTTTTGTTGATTTCATCAAGTATGAATCTTTTTTTGTGGAGTTCATTTCTAATTAGGGCTAATTCAGTTCTTTTTAGGATCCTCTCAATTGCTGGGGCTTTTGGGTGGAATTTTAGTTGGAAGTATTTGGGAATTATTCTTTTGTCCATGCAGTTGCGTAGGAATGTGAGATCACATAAGATGGAGGCTTTTCTGACTTCAAGTTTTTCATAAGTCCTAGTCAGTAGGAAAGTATCCTCCCCGTAGAGGTAAGATATTTGTTTTCGTAGATTTTCACGGGTATATGTATGTAGATTGTTCTGAGTTCGGGTTTTGCCCCATGTAATATTTTGAGTGTCTATGCGACGTTTCGGTGAAATCACATTCACCATCATCAGGCTGAAGTTTTAAGCTTCGTGCTGTTGTAAATATGGAATGTTTGCAACTGCCATTTCTTCCTTATATATAGTGTTAGGGGTGGAGATTTGGTTTGAATGTAGCAAATAGATTGGGTGACTATGTTTTAGTGATTTGATTGGTTGGTGGAATCACAATTACTTGAAGGATTGACATGGTGATTATTATGAAATGTTTTTTTGTTTAAGGCTGGTTTCCAAATCTCTGGTAGGCGGGACGTATCATCCCTTTTGTTCATGCAGAGGGGGTGTTTCTCAATCTCTATAGCTTCCATAGTAATTCTTCTATATAAATTTTCTGTTTTGGAAAGTAATTTAGTTTTTTCAAAGTCAATTTCGTGCCCTGTTTTTTTAATGTGCTGGACAAGGGAGGAAGTCTTTTCTTCTTTTTTAACTGCATTCTTATGTTCTGCAATGCGTGCGCTCACTCTTCTATTGGTTTGTCCAATGTATGTGGCTGCACATGTTTTGCAAGGGATTTCATAGATTCCTTGGTGTTCTAGTCGGATTTTATATATATATGTTAAATGTTTTTAGCTGGAATTTTAAAATTAAGGGAGACTAGGATGGTCCTATTCCGACATAAAAAAAAAACACACACACACACACAGATATATATATATATATATATATATATATATATATATATATATATATATATATTTTTGTTTTCGTAAATTTTCACGGGTATATGTATGTAGATTGTTCTGAGTTCGGGTTTTGCCCTGTGTAATGTTTTGCATGTCTATGCGACGTTTCGGTAAAAACACAGAGATTGGAACTCCAGCCTGATGATGGTAAATGTGATTTTACCGAAACGTCGCATAGACATGCAAAACATTACACAGGGCAAAACCCGAACTCAGAACAATCTACATATATATATATATATATATATATATGTATATATATATATATATAGTATATATAGTATATATACAATACATAAATCAATACCACTACATTTAAAAGAAAAACAAAAACAAAAGAAATATAGAACAAAGAAAAACAAAATAGAAAAAAATAGAAAAAAATATGCAGAAAGCTTTTTGCTAGGAATATTCCAGCAAAAATTAGAAAAACACCAAATGTATTTGATTATCCACATAACCACTGCGGCCAGGTTAATTTATGCCCAATATTGGAAGAATGAAGAAATCCCCCAGGAGGAAGAGATCAAGGAAAAAGTCATACTCTGCACAGAAATGGATAAGTTAACGTTAGAAATCAAAAATAAGGAAGAATCGGACCTGTGTTGGGAGAGGTTCTATTGGTGGTTAGAGAAAAAAGAAAAAAACTGTGGTTAAAATAAGATCAGAAAAACATTTATTTGACAAAGCTATTGCCTGGTATTAGAATCTATTGTTAATATTAAGATATGGAATGTTTTGTATAATTTAAGATGTGTATTCTTTTCCAGAACTGGTGTAGGCAAATAATTTAATAGAGCTATAATAGAATATTACCATAATTGGAACCATTTTTTCTATATGATATGCTGCAAATTCATCCAAATACTGTTTGTTTTTCTTTGTTCTATATTTCTTTTGTTTTTGTTTTTCTTTTAAATGTAGTGGCATTGATTTATGTATTGTATGTATGTATGTATGTATGTATGTATGTGTGTATATATATATAAAAACTATATTTACAGCAGCACGAAGCTTACAACTTCAGCCTGATGATGGTGAATGTGATTTCACCGAAACGTCGCATAGACACTCAAAATATTACACGGGACAAAACCCGAACTCAGAACAATCTACATACATATACCCGTGAAAATCTACAAAAACAAATATATATATATCTTAACAAATTAAAAGCAACTTAACAATATATTCAAACATGAACAACTTCCAAATTCCAACATCTTTTTACAGTGCCTATGCATACTTTAAAATGAATTGAAACTGATTTATCCTTATAATGATCTATTCAGGAAGCCAGTTGATAGCTAAAGAAGTATGGGTTCTTCTTCAATAGTTTTGCAGGTTTATTGCACATTTGTAATGAGCAAATAAAGCAAAATGTCATAAGTATATGTCTAAAATCAATGAACCAGACAATAGTATGCTATGATATTTGCTGGGAAGAACAGTTGTAGCTATAATGGAAGGTGATATGCTATAGACATAGGAAATTTTACAGATGGTACAAATAGAGCACAGCTGTTTAATGGAAGCCAAAAAAAATCATCTATCCAAACAAAAGAAAAGGCCGGAAAAAAATATTCTAAATGTCCATGACAGCTTCCATAGTACCTTCAATTTTTAATGATTGTGCCAGATGGGGACAAGTCTATTCTAACTGAACCATTAATAAAAATGCCTCTGATCTAAAAGTCTGGTCTGTAATTTAGCTATAATACTTTAGATATAAGCAATGGTCTTGAAAATTCAGAATAAATTATACAAAAGCTCGGCACCTTTTGGTTCAAAAATTTCAAGTATTGTATGAAAAATAACAATTAAATCTACTTTGAAAAGAAAGATTAGAAATCAAATATGAATTAGCTCCGGTTTTTTAATGTCATTTTATTATTTTAACTAACCTAAATACTATCCCATATTCATTTTATTTTTGGTCCAATCTGTTTGAATTCAGTAAACTTGTCTATTATAGGTATCATCATGCTCATGAACAAATCTTTGGGCTACTCTTTACTTTTATGGAAGTCACATATATGACTCTCAAGTATAAAGGAGCTATATAAGTGTTTATTTATTTAATTTGTATCCTGTCTTTATTACTTTTAGAAATAACTCCAAATGGTGAACATTTGAAATACACCTTTCTCCCATTTCCCTCACAACAACAATCCTGTGACATGGGTTGGACTGAGAGAGAGTGAAGATCCAAAATCATTCAGGTGGCTTTTATAGCTAAGGTGGGACTTTAAGTCATGATCTCCTCATTCCTTAACTCTTAGACTAAACTGATTCTCTAATAATATATGATATTGCATAGCATCATCTGTGTGAGCTAATATTCAATACAAATGTTAACCTCTTCCTAGAAGAGCATAAGAAAACCTAAATTGCATATGCAATGCAGCTTTGTTGCACATAACAATAAAAAGTTAAGCTCAATAGTACATTCAAAACATTTGTAAACCTATGGTCTAAAGCTCAGATTCTTTATTCATCCTGCCACCTTTCTAAGTTAATAAATATTCAGCAATGTCCTTGGTGGCTTGGGCAGTTGTAATGGTGGCAGATGAGGCTTGTGAAAGTCTGAACGAAGCATCAGAGGATGGATACGCCCCTCAGAAGCTCCATTTTGGCCTGCAATGTGCCTGGCAAGGTCTCTGAAGACCCAAACAGAGTGTCAGGGAGGCGGAAGATCCATTTTGGCCAGCAGTGCTCAGGACGAATGTTGCACAGCTTCTGCGGTTATTCGTAAGGACAAACTGTCATTGTGCTGCAAGATTCTAGTTTTTGGACTTGTTCACAAATGCTAGGGGGTGCTTATCATATAACTTTGAACGTTTGCTAAGGAAATGCTAGTTATCAGAAAATTACCTGTATAGAGTACCAGATTCTTACATTTGTAGATAATTATCTTTGTTATAATTAAAGCTGCTTGAATCTGCAGTCGAGCCTCTTATAAAACCGAATCCTCATGTTCCGATGAGAATTTCTTAAGAATAAGAATTATTGCCATGGCTTTGGGACAACATTTGACCAACCAACCAACCAACACCAACACCCACCCACATCTGTAGCTTTTCATGTGAATCAGGAGCATCTCACTAACTACACAAGCATGTCCTGCTCATATAATCCAACTGTGAGAAAGAAAATAAATGGATCTGTGAATAGAACCTATTCACTGAGATATAACAGCTTTCATTGCACTGTTAGGTATGTATGTGAACATGGAAGACATATAAGGTTGAACATCTCTTTCCTGGCAAAGATGTGGTTAACCAACACACCATGATGTAATGTAAATTAACTCTAAAATCTAAAACTGAACAATGCTATAGATAGCCCTTGACTTAAAACCATTGATTTAGCTATTCTTCAAAGTTATAATGGCAATGAAAATTGTGACTTACAAAATCCTCACACTGCATCATCCCCATGGTCACCTGATTAAAATTTGGGAACTTGGCAAGCAATATATATTTGTGAGAGTTGCAGCATTCTGGGGTATGCAATTGCCATTTCTGACCTACCAAGTTGACAACAAAATCAATGGGAGAAATTGGACTTGCTTAAATGTGATTCATTTAATAACTGAATCATTAGTTTAATTGATTAGTTTAATGATCATTACAAAAAGGATTATAAAATCAGATGTGAATCACTTAATTTTCTTAGCAATGAAAATTCTGGTCCCAATTGTGGCCATAAGTTGAGAATTACCTATACTTTTGTGTCATTTTATTGCAATTATGAAGGCCTTGCAGTTTGTATAGCATGTCTACCATTCATATAGTTTATTTCTATTAAGTTTACATAAATGCCATATGAACACAGGTGCAGAAAGGAGCAGATTATTTCAAAGTCACTGATTATTTATGAGCTATTCATTCTGTTTTGCATCCAGTTGCAAAACCTACCTGGTCAGATATGGAAGAAACGTATCCCACATATTTTTTTGGATATTCAACCTACTAGAACTACATCTATTAAAAACATGTTTAGAAGGGATTGAAAGTGGTAAAAGGGCAGGAGTGCACAATATTGCTTGTGATATGTGTAAGGGCTATAGTCAATGAAAAAAAAGGCTGCCTATAGGAGGTATAAAGAGTCTGGAAGTATAGCTGATAGGGAGGTGTATAAAATGAGACAGAAGGAGGCAAAACAGATAATATATGCTGCTAAAGCCTCAAAAGAGGAAGAAATTGCCAAATCTGTAAAGAAGGGGGATAAAACCTTCTTCAGATATATTAGTGAGAAGAAGAAGAAAAACTGCGGCATCAGGAAGCTTAGTACCGGGAATAATACATGCATTAATGGGAATAAGGAGATCGCTGACCATTTCAATAGCTACTTCTGTTCAGTTTTCTCAAAAGACACCTTACAAAATAATACTATAGAGGGATATAGCATTGCTTCCAGCTGTACGGATTCAACTCCAGTGATCTTAGAAGCCGATGTCTTAGAAGAACTTGAACGATTAAAGATAAATAAGGCAATGGGTCCAGATGGCATCCACCCCAGAGTTCTTAAAGAACTCAGATCTGTCATTGCTACCCCCCTGACTGATTTGTTTAACCAATCCTTGTTAACAGGAGAAGTTCCTGAGGATTGGAGAATGGCCAGTGTTGTGCCTATCCACAAGAAGGGCAGTAGAGAAGAAGCTGGTAACTACAGGCCAGTTAGCTTGACATCAGTGGTAGTTAAAATGATGGAGACTCTACTCAAAAAGAGGATAAATCAGCACCTTAAAAACAATAACTTATTGGACCCAAATCAGCATGGCTTTACTGAAGGGAAATCATGTCAGACTAATCTCATTGATTTCTTTGACTATGTCACAAAGGTGTTGGATGAAGGTGGTGTCGTGGATATTGCCTACCTGGACTTCAGCAAAGCCTTTGATACGGTTCCACATAAAGAGCTGATAGATAAATTAGTGAAGATTGGACTTAATCCCTGGATAGTTCAATGGATTTGCAGCTGGCTGAAGCGTAGACATCAGAGAGTTATTGTTAACGGCGAGTATTCTGAGCAGAGTCAGGTTACAAGCGGTGTGCCACAAGGGTCTGTTCTGGGTCCTATTCTTTTAATATGTTTGTGAGTGACATAGGGGAAGGTTTGGTAGGGAAGGTTTGCCTATTTGCCGATGACTCTAAAGTGTGCAATAGGGTTGATATTCCTGGAGGTGTCTGTAATATGATAAATGATTTAGCTTTACTAGATAAATGGTCAAAGCAATGGAAACTGCAGTTTAATGTTTCCAAATGTAAAATAATGCACTTGGGGAAAAGGAATCCTCAATCTGAGTATTGTATCGGCAGTTCTGTGTTAGCAAATACTTCAGAAGAAAAGGATTTAGGGGTAGTGATTTCTGACAGTCTCAAAATGGGTGAACAGTGCAGTCAGGTGGTAGGGAAAGCAAGTAGGATGCTTGGCTGCATAGCTAGAGGTATAACAAGCAGGAAGAGGGAGATTATGATCCCGCTATATAGATGGATCAGGAGGTCTTTTTCTGACGTCAGACTTCTATGTTTCTATATATTATTTAAGAGTTTTAGAGATGTAGAAGTAGAATCTTTAGTGAATAAAAAAGACAGTGTATGAAAACACAGTAAAAAAAAATCCAATTCTGAAGAACAAGGCTGTCCTGGTACATATATGTACATAGGATCAATGCATAGAAATAGAATGCATATAATTCGCAGAGAAACACAATGGAAACTCTTACTATGGAAATTGCATTGATTTCACAACTAACGAATGAACTCCAAGGAAAATCTACTTTAGCATCATATAAATTAGATGCTTAACTGACCCAGAACATTTTGAAGTGTTGCATTATTAATTTGTATTAGTGTTAACATAAATTTAACTGCTTTGTTACTGAAGATAATAGCAAAACTTATTTTCAAGATAAATGCACAGTGTGGAAATTAATACTACATTTTGAAAAGAAATAGAGAGGCAGGGATCCAAACAAAAACTGAAAGACAAGCCAGTACATAGACACCCATTGAACTACTGTGGCTGACAATGGACTTGAATAGAATAGAATAGAATTTTATTTTATTGGCTAAGTGTGATTGGTGCATATGCTCTCAGCGTACATAAAAGAAAAAGATACAGTGATACCTCGTCTAACAAATGCTCCTTCATATGAACTTTTCACGAACTTTTCGTGATACGAACCCGGGGTTTACGATTTGTTTGCCTTGTCTTAAGAATCATTTTTGTTTTATGAACCCGAGCCCGGGTGCCTGGGCTCTCTTACTGTGTGTGTGCTCTCGTACTGCGCGTGTGCTCTCTGACTGCCACATGGATTCCCCTGTCTTGTGATTGTCACCGCCAGGATTTCCCATTTGATTACAGCCCCCGCCGGGATTCTGCAGGGTGGGAGAGCCGCGCCTGAACCTGGAGCTCACTTAGGAGCCGCCACCTGCTTGGAAGAGGAGAAGCTGTAGCTGCCGCCACCGCTGCAGCCACCGCTGTAGGAGGAGCTGCGCCGAGATCCGAAGTTTGCAAAAGTTTCCGCACCTCCTCTGTGGCCAGGAGGCTCGGTGGGGAAGGAGGCCATGTTCGGACGCAGGAGTCTGGCTGGAAATAATACCCACCTTAAGGTCTGAATATGCCTCTCTCAACATCCTTTGCAAAATGGATATCTGTAAATCTGGTAAGACAGTAAAAATCTAGACTCTTACAAACTGACATTTGAACTGCTTACTCCAACTTTGCTCGGAAAAATTAGAGCCATTTAAATATATTATTGGAAAATATGTTTTCATCCAGTACCTGTAGGTGTACATAGAATATGTAATAGAATACACAGAAAATATGAGTTGGAGGTGTCTACATCACTTTAGTTTTAGTACAAGGAAGTATATATTAAGACTTATTAGCTTTGACTGATTCTTATTATGCATTGAAAAGGGTGATTTTTGGTCCTTCATTTTCTTGAAGCATGACTAAAAATGTTAGTTTGTTCAACTTCTGGATTTATAGGCAGGAAGTCTGGAGGAATTATTAGCTTGCGTTTATTTTGTTTTGTTTTTATTTTCTTTCCAGTGTGAAGAAGAAAGTTATTCTTAGCTAACTTGCTGGCTAGTAGTACACTGGTGATACAGTTACCAGCTGCTGTATTTTCCCTAGATCCTTGTAAATATGTTGGTTCTTGTCTGCATTTCGGATTGTGGCATGATTGTTTATAAAGATATAAATAGTGCTTTTCCAAGCTCTTCCTAAAGTAGAGAAAATAACTTCTACATGAGAAGCCATTAAATCTGATTTTTGTTGAAGCAAGATTTTTTTGAAAACACAGTTGGGAATCAAAATGATTCAAAAGGCAGAATTAATAAGCATTATTCAGTATGAATTCTGCAAATAGGGAGAGAGGGTTGGGTGAAGTGAGGTGAGGCCAGGAAGGAAGGGAGGGAGGGAGGGAGGGAGGGAGGGAGGGAGGAAGGAAGGAAGGAAGGAACGAAGGAAGGAAGGAAGGAAGGAAGGAAGGAAGGGTTTTTCATAGTGTAAAACATTTGACACAAATATTAACGTTTAATGAAACCTTTTTATAATCATCAATTTCTTTATTTTTGGCCATACAACCATTCTCTGTTAAGAAATTTTGCTTTCTTATAACCAGAAAATTCAAAATATTTCAAAGTTTCATTGATAGTATTTTGAAGAACTGGTATGGCAAAACATATGACATGACTCAACATATTATATTAATATGAAAATCATTATGCTAGCAACTTCTTTTAGTTATCCAAGATTGACAATTTTATATCAATTTATTTTTATGCACAGTAAGAACACAATAAAAATGAAATTTGATTTGATTGTGGAATTACTATATTGGGTGAAACGATTCTAATCACATAATGGAAGAATCATAGGCTTTCAATAAGAAATAGAATTTAATTCAAGGTAATCAAATTAATGTTGTTAATCTCCCTGGATGAATATCACACTATCTCATGATACTTTTGTTTCACATAATTGCCTCAGAATCAATGAATGTTATTTGGCAGTTCCTTTTTAACAAGGCTTTCCCAGACATAAATGCTATTACATGCCAATATGACTTCATACAAGGAAACTTAAAATTATAGGATCTTTGTTAATTCAAATATTCATGTACCATCTGTTGTTGACAGTCAAAATAAGACTGTAAAATGTACACACATAAGCAGGAAACAGTTCCTGTCCCCAATACACATTTATTTGTTCCAAAAATGTAATTAGTCACCTCAGAGAGGTGCTCCAGCAGCAGAATCGCTGATAAAAAATAAGTTACAAACGTTTTTAAAATCACTTGAAAGATTGGTGAAATGTAAAGAGAGAGAAAATTCATAGAGACACCAGCTGATCATTCATCATTGACCAATTATAGTGTATTTCATCTGAGGACTCTCGTGGTGGCACAAAGAAAAAGCCAAATATTCAAGAAGTTGGGATTTTTAAACTTATGCCTAAAAACTTTAATAGAATATAATAATAATAAGGGGTCTTGGAGGTCTTCTAGTCCAGCCCCTGTTTAGGCAGGAAACCCTATACAGTACTTCAGACAAATGCTTATCCAACATCTTCTTTAAAACTTCCAGTATTGGAGCATTTACAACTTCTGGAGGCAAGCTGTTCCACAGATTAATTGTTCCCACAGTCCCAAAAAATTTCTTATTGGTGTCTAAATTGCTTCTCTCCTTGATTAGTTTCCACCCATTGCTTCTTGTTCTGCCCTCAGGTACTTTGGAGAATACATTGACTCCCTCTTCTTTGTGGCAGCCCCTAAGATATTGGAAGACTGCTTTCATGTCTCCCTTAGTCCTTCTTTTCATTAAACTAGACATACCCAGTTCCTGCAACTGTTCTTCATAGGTTTTAGCTTCCTGCCCCCTAATCATGTTGGTTGCTCTTTTCTGCACCCTTTCTAGAGTCTCAACATCTTTTGATGTCATAGAGACATAGAGATTCTAGAGAAAGTGAAGGGAGAGCAACCAGGATGATTAAGGGACTGGAGACTAAAACATATGAAGAATGGTTAGAGAAACTGGGCATGGCTAGTCTAGCGAAGAGAAGGATCAGGGGAGACATGATGGCAGTGTTCCAATATTTGAGGGGCTGCCACAGAGGGGAGGGAGTCAGGCTATTTTCCAAGGCACCAGAAAGACAGACAAGGAATAATGGATAGAAATTGACCAAGGAGTAAGGAGAACATTTCTGACAGTGAGAGTGATTAGTGGAAAATCAGTGGAAAATCTTACATTCAGAGGTTGAGACTTTCAAGGGGAAATTGGAACATTCACAACTTCAGGAGGCAAATTGTTATACCAATCAATTATTCTAACTGTCAGGAAATTTCTCCTTAGTTTAGGTTCCTTTTCTCCTTGATTAGTTCCTATACATTGCTTTTTGCCTTGCCTTCTGGTGCTTTGGAGAATAGCTTCGCTCCTTCTTCTTTGTGGCAGCCCCCGAGATATTGGAACACTTCTATCATGTCTCCCCTAGTCCTTCTTTTCATTAAACTAGATATACTCAGTTCTTTATTTATTTTATTTATTAATTAATTGGACTTATATGCTGCCCTTCTCTCAAGACTCTTGTAACCATTCTTCATGTTTTAGTCCCTTAATCATCTTTGTTGTTCTTCTCTGTACTCTTTCTAGGCCGTATGTACTTTTTAAAAGGCTGTATGCAGAAAACTTTCTATTAGAATGATATATGAAGTTACTTTCTCTAAAGCTCTTGGGGCGATACATAGATATTATATTATGGCATGGCCTACATGTACAGACATTAGAGCCATTTGATTTAAAGATACATAAAATGAACTTTGATTTTCTTCACAAGTCATCCATTAATGTTTGAGCTACAACTCCCTGTCCAGAAAGGTTTAACATGTGATGGATTGTGAAAAGATTGAAATTTGAATGAAAGAGAATAGTATTCATCCAATAAGAAAAGTTTTAAATGTTTTGGATACTTACAATGTAAAGTAGGATTGACTACTGTGTTAATCACCAATCTTTGGGATTGTCCTAGTGTGATGCACCTGACATTTGCATTGCAAATTTTGTGACTCTTAGACACTTCTTCTGAAAAACCAAGTCCTGGTGGTATAGATTTCCTTAGTGTTTCACCTCACTTTGCTGAGATGGTTGCTATCATTTTTAGATGTGGAGTTGATTCTTAAAAAGTTGCAACCAATGCCTGTATTTATGACCTCGACAAATCTTTAAACCAAAGGATAGCTGAAGTAAGGTTATAAGCAAAGGTTCATTTCATTCATTTTGCTTAATGAATATATTGCTGGTCTCAAATGTGGTCACTAAACAAGGACTACCTGTATTAAGATATTTTCCCTTTTTTCTACCGGTTTATACCTACAAATTACTGATTATTTGTCCCTTAAGTATCTCTCCATAATTACTTTAATAAAATAGTGGCATTTTGGTATAATCAAGGAAATTGGATTTTTTTAAAATCTAATTTAAAAAATTGTCCATTAAGGTCAATTCAACAATAACTTGTCCATTGAAAACATTAAGTGATCAGAACCTTCAAAAGAAAACAACAACATGGATATACTGAAAAGCCGTAAAAATAACTTTGTCAAATTTGAGTATGTAGTTGTTGTTGATGATATTAATGTTAATACATTCTCTACAAATCAGCTTTTGGTGGAGGAGAACACTGGAGAGCTATATTTAAAAAATATGTCATATGAAGTCTTTATATTAAATAAGTAAGCAAAATTCACAAATGGAGCATGAACATTGAAGGATTCAATTAAAAATGATAGACCAGAAAAAGTGAAAGAAGGCTGACATTATATGTGAAGGACAGCCCTCTAGGAATTTAGATGCATGATTCTGAGCATGAGGGTGCAGTCAAATAAACTTGGATAAGTAAGGGGAGGGAAAATAAAATAAAAAAAATATTTTTACTTGTCATTGAGCAAATAACTACTGCTAAAAGACACTTGGGACAGATGGCGTGCTGTCAAGTAAACATCATTCCCATGAAGTAAATTACACTACTTTAACAGAGGAGCTTTTACCCTGCTTATATGCTGCAGAGCCAACTCAGTCAAGATTGCTCAGTGACTGCATAGCACTGGCTTTTCTATATCTATTCTCATCAACATAAATGAGTTGGCTGAAGAGACGGCCAATCGATTTACCAACACAATTGAGCCCAAGCTTTCTGCTCCTAAATAAGACAATTGTTGTGAATTTTGCCCTATTTTATAACCATTCTTTCCACAGTTCTAAACTGCAGTTAAGTTAGTAACATGGTTGTTAAGTTAATCTAGCTCTCCCACTGCAACTGTCATAAATAAGATCCAGTTGCCAAGCATTATGGAGATGCTACAACAGGTGTAAGTGTGAGATATGATCATAAGTTACTTTTTTCACTGCTGTTGTAATTTTGAACAGTCATTAAATGAACTGTTGTAGGACTATCTTTAATGACTGTGTTATTTTAGATTTCAAATACTGAAGAAAGACACAATGGATCATCCTTGTAGATATGTATTAGGCCCTGAAGAGTCCATTTCAATAAGCTTAGAGTACAACCATGAAAGTTTCATAGACACAAATATTCAGATCAAGGTAGAGCAAGGTGCTAGGAACTGCTAAAAAATAAGATAAAATAAAATAAGATAAAAATAAAAAATAAGATAAAAATAAAAATAAAGTTAGATGGGCAAAGACAATTGTTATGGATCCATATTTAACTTCAACTGAAGTAAGAACTAAAATAAGATATATATGGAAAGTGGATGTAATAGTAAAGGAGCTAATCTTACAGAAAAGAAGGTGAGAGGAACTTCCACTTGAAATCAGAGGTAAGAGAAACAAAAGAGAAAAATGTAGATGTGCTAGCAGAAGAGGAAGGCCAATAGCAACAGAAGATGGTGGTGATACTGGTCTCCCTCTTCTGCTAGCACATCTACATTTTTCTCTTTTGTTTCCAAGGATTGACTAAATGGTGGCAAAATGAGATACAAGTAGAGGTGCAAGAGATTAAAAATATAGTAGAGAATATAAGGAATATAAGGAAAACTAAGAATACAAGAGTTAGGGAAATGAGAAGGAAAATATTACATAAGTGGTATTACAGACCTGTTCAACTTGCACACTTTCAGTAGAATGTTAAAGGTATTTGTTGACATGGGTGCCAAGATAAAGGAGTGTTTATGCATATGCTCTGGGAATGCCCAGTAGTGCAGAATTTTTGGCAAAAAGTGCAAGAGGATATTAATAGGATATTAAATATAAGATGGATAATTACTAAGGAAATGGCAGTATTAGTTAAAAGTAATGAGATGGGAGAATTCAGAGAAATAAAACAAGTAGCGATAGAAAGCGCTCAGGCAGTAATAGTCTTAGGTTGGAAGGACGCGACAATCACTGAGCACTTGTTATATGTTGTGTGTGTTTTTTTATATTAAAAAAATCAATTAATTTTTTTTTAAAGAAGATGGTGGAGATAAAGTTCTTTAACTCTGGGGTTATCTCAGTTATATCCATACAAGGGAACTGTATTCATATTGGACCTATGCAAAACAACTGACAAAAGGAGGAATGTCAACCCAGGTAAATAAAAAGATAAACAGGGAACATCCGGCTATCAGGAATGAGCTTAAATCTCCAGAACCAGATCCCATTGAAATTTGAAAGAGCTTGTACATGATACTTTGTAGGTCCTTTTCACCAATATTTGAAAAATTATGCAGAAATTTTGTTGAAATTCTTCTGTGAAACATATGGTTTTTAGGCTAGCTCCAGAATTGAATGAACTCATCTATCCATGTGTTCCTTTGCTTCAACACACAGGATACAGAATGAACTATTTTGCAGTTATCTAGATATTTTACATTCCATTAATAACAATATCACATTTGGGACTTGCACCAAAGTAATAATTCCCTAAATATTGACAACCAATACAGAGTGCCTTTCTTTTCCTTAATTTAAATTAAGTTGTGAACAATTTAATCTATTAATTATTCCCCAATAATAAACATAATTACCTCATTATTGCTAGTTACACAACCTTATTACCAGACTAGAACTTGGCTTTGAAATTTCACTAACTGATGTAGCCCAGGAACAAAATCAAGGTCAAGACAAAATGTAATGCATTCATCAGAACATAAATAAAAGCTTTACTATCTTTTCTAAAGCTTAAAAATAAATAGTATATAAAAGTGGAAGGCATTGTATTTTGCCCTCTATTGTGCACTTCTAAAGAAGCAGAAGTGCATGAGTGTAAAACTGAAATATTCAGCAGATATTTCTGCTTTGAAAATTGCTGCTAATTAATTCAATGTGGCTTTGTTTGGTATGTGTACCTAGCTTGAATTACTACACATACTAGTTCTTGTAACATTTCTAATCATCTATGAAATACTTCTTACATCTTTGAGTGCCAATACTTAACAACTAACAACCCTGGGATACTCTTGCTTGTTCATTTTTCTATCTGTTACAACAGGATAGGCAACAAAGTATCATAAACACTGTCTTGGAAATTCTGCCCTACTAAACTTTACTTTGGTATCTGAATCCGTTTGTGCATGGGACAGGCTACAGAGTAAAGCCATATACTGTATTCTAATATAATCTTTATTAGGATTATTTTGGGCTCACACAGATCTCAAACTGCAACTTTAGAAATAAAACTGGGGAATAATTGAACCAGTTCTTTGCTAGGATTAACTACCCTAGGAAAAAAGACAAAGAATACCAAGCTCACAGTGTCTCGTATCACCTAAGAAAAACTCCCTGGAAAAAGAAGTCAGCCTAGGCCAGTGATGATTAACCCTTTCGACACTGAGTGCTGAAATTGGAATGTGCGTGCACATGTGCGTGCAGGCCAGAGCACTGGAACTCGAAAGAGAGCAGCTATCCGATGCACGTGCACACCAGGCCATTTTTTTTTGCCGAACAGTTCCCAAGGTGATCAGTTCTGCAAAGCGGCTTGTATTTCACCATCATAGACCTACCAAATATACCAAAATAATAAGACCTAAGCCCCAACAGAAGCCAAAATCAGTGGATGCTAGCCCTTAATTCTTGGATTCTGATCCAGAAGTTCATATCCAGATATGAACAGCAAGAATCCTGATGACCACCATGGTTAGAATTTTCTGTATTCCTTTCATTTAACACCATAACAAGAAGCTGTAACATGTCTGAACAACAACTCTCCCAATTTGAATGGTACTTGCTGTCGGTATGATATTGAATGAAAATGGTTTTGTTAGGAGGAAGAGCACCTTGGGAATAAGATATGCTTGCCAGCAGTTGAATTCACCTAGATGCCTTGCAGCTAAATCAGGCTAGTTGAATATCAGTTGTATTAGGGAGAATTGATTAAGCTTTCTTTAGAAACAGCTCAATTTTTAAAGCAGAACGTCTTATTTATAACCCTGTATATCCTGTTACTTTGCCTTTTGAATCCTAGATACCTGTTAATCCTCCCTGGCTTATTGGGTCTTTACTGCTCTGACCCCAACTTTGCTTCTTCTTCACCCCTCAAAATTCAACTTTGATTTGGATCATTTTGCTTTTGAGTTTCATATTAATTTGCTGGCTGCAGTTTCTGTGCCTTTTTGGCTATTGGTAGTCCCTTGAGAATTAGAATTGGATTGTTTGACTATTCTTCTACCTGTCATTTTTCAGAGGGGCGAGGGCTACAAAGGCTAGTGCAGTTTGTCTTTCATAAATATATATTACATAAAAGGCACAGTCCAATTATTTTATAACATTCTGTTAAAATTTTGTCACATTCTAACGAAGTTGCTTGTTTTTCTTTTAGGAATTATCTTAAAGAATAGATTCAGCCTTTTACACCAAAAGGTTCCTGGTGGAAAGAAAGAAGATATCCTCAGTCTCAGTTATGTAGCTTTTGACTTGGAGTAAGATCCACTGTTGTTGTTGTTTTCTAAAAGAAATTATAGAGAAATACATACATACATATAATGTACCATTTTCTTTGACCTTGTATTTTGGAAATTATTGTCTTGATTGAAATTATTGATGGATTAAACAGTCATTCTATAATGTTTCTCAGTTGGAATTACATGTGATATCCTACAGGTTTCTTTAAAAGATTACAGTAGTGCTGTAGAAGAATTTTATGAATTTTAATGGATTTAAAATTGTCAATGGATTTAATGGATTTAAGCCCCCTTTGAAAACCTGTGAAGTAGCGAATCCGCAAAAGATGAATCACGAAGTAGCGAGGGATTACTTTATTGTTCTTAAATGATTTTTGCCTATTGATTTGAGCTTGAAGCTCCAAATTCCAAAGTAATTAATTCATACTATAAAATACCTTTAGAAAAGAATGCTTGTATCATTTAAGATTTTTGTAGCACTTGCATTGATTATTTTGTATTATCATGCTTTATATTTAGTTATTTTTGTATTATCATGCTTTATAAATAATATTGGAATATAAATAATATCTGAATGATTATTCCCCATGTGATAGACTGACTCAACCAATGAATTCTTAGTCATGATTAATTTAGGATCTGGATTATGATTTAGTCAAATTGTTGGTTGAATAAGTACAATATATTATTATTATTATTATTATTATTATTATTATTATTATTATTATTTAGATTTGTATGCCGCCCCTCTCCGAAGATTCAGAGCGGCTTATACTATTGCTTATAGATATTTATATGAGTGTATGTGTGTCCCACTAACACCCATATTAGAATTTTAATGGCCATGATGGTGATGATGATGATTTACAGTGGTTCATTTTCTGCCTTACATCAGCAAATAATGGGGAAACAATGAACCCTTCAAAATAATTATCATTTTACAAGTGATTCTATCATTTGGAATATAACAACCATAGAAAATGACACCTTGTATAATGGCACTATGGATAATGAAGTTCTCCTCTACCATATTACCATTTTAAACTAATATTTTATTGCAATGGACCCAATTATTAAATATTTTTTTAAGAAATAGAGAGGCACCTGTCTCAACTGTAAAGTGTATACACACACACACACACACACACACACACACACTGATAGCAGCTTGAGATCAGTTTGCTATCTTATGAAGTGGAAGTTCAAAACATTCTGATGATGTAAAGAATGGAGGATGCCATATAGAGCAGTTTGCAAAGGAGAAGGGAGAAAACAAATAATTTCAGTGGATATGGAAGCATTTTCTGACAGCCTTTATGATTCTCTCATCAATAGCAATGTTTCTATGAAAAACAACAAAATGATCTAGTCAAACCACAAAAAAATATGCAGGCTAAAAAAATGATGCATATATCTTGTACATACTGATATAAGAATTCCTTACAAAGACAAGTGTTCAAGATTATTGCCTCTTCTGAGGCAAAGGATTATTTTTAGATTCCAAAGCTTCGTAGCCTATGTTTGCCATAGGAACATCTTCCCAGTTCAGATCATAATGTTTATGCTCCTAATTTTCCCACCCTGCTCTTCAAACAATGCTAGATTAATGGTCATCTTACCCTGCTGATCAGCTAAAACAAAATCAAAAGTATTTTTCCAATGTCAGTGATCACAGCTGGGTTCATATACAGAGAAAAAGGCTTTCACGCATGGCAAATTTTGTGTGGGAAAAGTCTTAACTGAGGCATCCCAGTATGTAGAATAACCATTGATTATTTCAATTACCTATTATTTGAATAAGGACTTATCTTTGTCTATAGCCGCCATTACTTGGTATATGCCTTGCTAATTGTAAATATTTTCAGGGTCTGCTCCCCCTAAGAATATTCTCAATTGGGATTTATACTACTTTTATATTACATGTTCGGAATATGTTTTGAAGAATGAGTAATTGTAATATTGGGCAGAAAAACATGTATATGATATTTTACAATATAACAGAATGATCTCAGACAATGGCATTTACTACCCACACAAATACTCATACACTATGTTCTGTTTCTGATTTTTCATGAAATTTCATGTACACGTGTTGCTGTTAAATGTTAAAAAAAAAAGTAATTGCATATGTTTATGCTTTAGAATTACAAATAGATTTTGAAAAACAAATTGACACTTGGAAACACAAAGGTGAACCAAAAAATCACATTGCTGAAAGAAATGACGACAGTGTATCAGCAATACACTGATCAGAGAGTAGGTAAACACTGAAGGAATAAATGCAATCTTAGTGGATCAACTGTAAAGGAAAATCATGACATCTACATGCAGCAAGAAGACTAACATGGAGCTAAAAATCAAAACATGGAAGCCACTGTTATATTAGGGTTCTGAAATACTGAACTGTTTTAAGTAGTTCCTAAAGCAATCTTTTGAAATGGGTTGTAATATCTGTTATGCTGTTAAACCAAATCATATTGGGCTTAAATATATTCCCATTACTAGTGCATTGGATATTCCAAATGTGCTCTTTAATATGTCTAAGGAATCCCACAATGCCCAGGCAACACAAAATGCACTGATGTAATAGCACAAGATTATGAAGGGGATGGGGGTAGGCAGAATTAAAAAGAGAAAAACGCAGAATTATCACCTGATATACAAAGCAATAAGCATAGTATGCCATGTAAATGGTGGCACATTTCAGCTACATACAATGCTCATGAGAAATTGCACACAAAATAAAACGGGAACACAGTTGGCAGACTATTTTATTCAGGAACAAAAAGATTCATTGTGCATAATCCAATTGGGGGAAATCGTCAACCTGCAATCTTTCAGCATTTACAACATTTTTTTCACCACATAACAAAGCCTTCTCAACAGACAGTGAAAGGAAAGGAGAGAGGGAGGGAAAGAAATTAAGACAGCTCTACCAGAAATTTACCAAATATATGCAGACTCTTTGTTTATCTTGGAAAGGAAACCCATTCAGAGGTGTAAATAATGGTCACTTTGTTGGATTCTGAATGCAGCTAGCTACAAATGTGTGTGTGAGTGGCTCTCTCTTAATTCACCCTGGGATCCCTTGACCCAGCTAGACAAGCGTGAAAACGCAAAATAAATGAAGGTTAACAAAGACTGGTCTGGGAAACAGTACAGATTAAAATGCTCACCGCATGAATTATTTTATATATAAGATGATATTGTAAATTCCTTCAATCTGTAAATGTTGAAAACAATCTGGCAAAATGTTAACCATCTATCTTGTTGCACAAACCACAAATGGAAGAAAAAAGCATCTTCCTAATCATCTATGCACAATTTACACATTAAGGCAGGAATAGCAAGAGCAAATGCAGAAATATTACATGACTCATTAAAAAACAGAGCTCAAACAGCTATCACAATACCTTTTTGTGTCTGTCCCTCTTCCATATTTTCTTCCATGGCTACCTTTCTTCACTAAAAACTGTGGCACAGGTTGAATCAAAAGCTTCCTTCCTATGCTGAGGAAGCTGTGAATTTATTTTCCCTGGGAAGCTCCAAGTGCACTGGTTTTAGGCAAGTCTTTGGAGCTTAGCAAAGGCTCCTCTCACTCTCCTTGCTTGCTTGGAGACAGGCTGTCAAGTGCAATTTCATTCAAATTACTCTTCCATGAAGATTATCAATTTTTCTTCTCAAAGCTGTCCATTGTACACCACTGTAAGCAGGTATTCAAATGAAAAGCCTGCGAATTTGGGGAAGGGAGAATTTGGTTGGGGTCCCGGTAGCAGTAACACTGTGATTCCTAAGGCTCACTTTGCATATAAAACAGGGGAATAAATTGATGTTTGCATTGAAATCTGTGCTTTAAATTGGAAACAGCCTGCACTGTGAACAGATGGAGGGGTGTCTCCCTAACATGAAGGAACTGGGAATCTATAATTCCCCCTATTTGCTACCAAAATGGGAAAGCCCAAATGCCTGTAGCTTTAGATGCTGCAATACTGCAATGCTTATTTCTCCCACACTATTAATACTGAATACTAATTTTCATTAATGGTGATCTATTACACATTTAAAATAAAAAAATACTTGTAAATATAAATCTCTATTCTAAAAGACTGCAAAATATTTTGGAAAGATTTTTGTATGTGCACTCACATACTGAGCACAATTCTAGTTTGATTTGTTAAATGTTTGACCAATACGTCTTAAAATAAATTATTAATTCCCAAACATAGTCTAGATGTGAAAAATACAATTTTTGAGTTAGCTATGCTTCCCATTATCAAATGATTTATACTTCTTACATGATACAAAAAAAAAATGGGGTATCCTTGGAATCGTAGTTACTAAATTGGCAAAAATAGGGCTTACTTCAATATGTTGTAAGAAAAGGAGCTCTGATGGTATGAACTATGGAGGAAATACGGAGGTTAAGTATCTTATAGAAACAGCCACTCCTTTGAAAGACTCTGAAATTAGATTTTGAATGCAAATTATGGAATACTGCAGTTTGGAGGTAATTTGCATTTCTGTACCTTATGTCATTGAGTAACAGAATTACTCTGACATTCTATCATAGGGAAAACCTATGATAGGTACCCTCTATATATTTAAATTTCTATTCTACTGTTTCTATTTATTAGGGATCATTATCATTTCAAAAACATAGTAAGGACCTGTTTTGATATATTAAAAAGTGGTTTATACTATAAGCTTTTTATATTATTTCTTATGGGGAGCAAAGAAGATTATATCAGTAGCTTTCTATAAAAATGCTCATGCTTCTGTGAGTACAGCTTCTATAATGAGATTTGACACCAAATTAAATTCAATGCTAAATAAAGAGTGAATTTATCTTTACAAGCCCGCATTTCTTAGACATAGATCATCTTCAGTTAAAGTATAAAGGAGCTAACAGCGATTAGTTATGCAACATTAAATACACTTTGATAGACAAATAAGAGTGTAGTAATGTATTGACAGAATGTAAAGGCAGGTTACAATATGGCAGTAATGGTGAACCTATGGCACATATCAGAAGGTATACAAGGTGTTGCCCTATGTCAGCTTCAGCATGCATGTGCATGCTGACCAGCTGATTTTCAGCTCTGGGGAACACCATTTCACCCTCTAGAGGCTCCAGGAAAGCTTTCTGAAGCTCCAGAGTGTAAAAAATGGTCCATTGGGCAAACTGGAATTCTTTTTTTCTGAACTTGCAGTTTGCCCGTTTGCGCATTTTTTTACCATCCCAAGCTTCAGTGATGCCTTTGCGCATGCACAGGGTTGTGGCAATGTGAAGGAGAAAGTGTGGGGTGCGCATGCATGGATGGAGGGAACTGGCATGTGCACATGTTCGCGTGCTAGTAGGCATTATTATTATTATTATTATTATTATTATTATTATTATTATTAATTGGATTTGTATGCCGCCCCTCTCCGCAGACTCGGGGAGGCTAACAACAGTGATAAAAAACAGCATGTAACAACTAAACAACTAAAAAAAACCTTATTATAAAACCAAACATACATATAAACATACCATGCGTAAATTGTAAGGCCTAGGGGAAAAGAATATCTCAGTTCCCCCATACCTGATGGCAGAGGTGGGTTTTAAGAAGCTTACTAAAAGCAAGGAGGGTGGGGGCAATTCTAATCTCTGGGGGGAGTTGGTTCCAAAGGGCTGGGGCCGCCACAGAGAAGGTTCTTCCCCGAGTCCCGCCAAACAACATTGTTTAGTTGACAGGACCCGGAAAAGCCCACCCTGTGGGACCTAACTGGTCGCTGGGATTCATGCAGCAGAAGGCGGTCCCTGAGATAATCTGGTCCGGTGCCATGAAGGGCTTTATAGGTCATAACCAAAACTTTGAATTGTGACCGGAAACTGATCGGCAACCAATGCAGACTGCAGAGTGTTGGTGTAAAATGAGCATATTTGGGAAAGCCCATGACTGATCTCGCAGCTCCATTCTGCACGATCTGAAGATTCCGAACACTTTTCAAAGGTAGCCCCCTTTTTGGCATGCAACCAAAAAAGATTCACCATCACTGCAATATGGCATTTGGTCATGGAACAGGTTTTTTTCTTGCCTGCTTGTCATGAAGATTATCTCAAAGACCTTTGAAAATATGAATATCAGTCTAATAGTTTATCTCAAATTTACTTTCTACTTTATTATAGCTATTGTACTATGTAGCTACTGTATAAGTGTGTGGTGGCACTGCACTAAATGAAGAATGAATGCTGGGAACTGCAGATAAATATAATAAAAGTGAATATACATTTTCATCTAACAAATATCCATTTCAACCCTGTGAATTCAAGCACAAATAATTATAACCCCACATTGGCAAGTATTGGTTGATGAAAATATATGCAACCAGAGTTTCAACTTACAGAGGTAAGACCATGAAGGTACTTGTTGTTTCTCTACACCAGTTTCCCTTCCTAAGGGAGAGGACTGATGTTTCTTTTCCATCTGTAAATTAGGGATAAGAAACAAAAGAGATACTAGGGTAGCAACTGCTCTTTGGCTTCTTTTTATATGGTTTTACTTGAATATAAATAGTGCAAAATATTGACATTCTGGGGAGAGAATGGGTTGCAAAACATAAAGAAATATTTAATAAGGCTTCTACCCAGAACTATAAATCAAAGATTTCATCTTGCTTAAAGCAAAAGATAATAAACTTATTTCAAATGTATTAAAATGCATTATGCCACAATAGTTAAATAAACTTTCATTTAACTGGGACAAAAGAGGGAGGGCAGGAATTAAAAGAAATGCTGAAAACTTGCCTATTCAGTGCAATTATTTAGTTCACTGAACTTTCCAGTACAGCCTAATTCTTGTCTGAAATGAACTGTAACCATTTCATCTTCATCCAAGTACTGATAACAGCCAGATACTGTGCAGAATCAATCAACCATATTAGTAAGCCTTGATTCAAATGTGTCACAGAACTGACATACTGACATAGTGGTCTACAATCAGAATGCAGAGACCTAAACTGCATGTTTAAATATTATACGGTTCTCTCTCCATCAATACTTTTGACTAAATCACAAAAATCAACCCAGCTAATAAACTGGAGGAATCTGATTGTTTCATTATATTAATTATTTTTTAAAAAGAATATTTATTTTATTAATTACAACACAAAAAACAAAAACAACAGCTTCTTTGGGTTACTTACAATCCCATTTTCATCAGAAGTTGTTGTCGGAGATATTATATTATATTAATGTAATAACAATATAGTATCATTATATTAATTCTTAACTCTAAGTATATCTTAAAAGAAATTTGACATCTGGAGTCCTGTTTAACTGTAAGTAGTACTTCCTCTAGAAATTTTTCTTTCTTTCTAACATCGTTTGAATATTGATCCATTGGTTGTGAGATGAATTGATCAACCAACTGATTGCCTGAGCAAAATGTTATGAACTGTGAGAGAGAGCAACTGGTTCAAGTCACCCAACCAGCCTTAATAGAGAAGATTATCACTAGGTACAATTCCCAGACTCCTTGTTTCTAGCCTGGTGCCTACACCACTAGGCCAAACGGTTAACTTCCTCAAGAATTTCCTGACATATTTTCATTTCAAGACAAAGTATTAGGAACAAAATGCTACTTACCTATTTAAAAAATGTTTCCTGCAAGCTTTCACGAATTATTAAGTGAAGCCCAAAAATCTAGACTTTGGGGAAAACATAGATGGGGACTATCTACTTTCTATTTTAAAAAATGATGTAAGCTGTAGGATGAATTGACCATACAAAGCCATTTCTCTTTATGCGTTTTCATGTCTGTAATATAATAAAACATATTCTGAAATCAATACCAATTAAAAAAATCAAATATTGAAAGATAGACAAATAAAAAGGCACATTCTTACAATTTTTCAGAACACATAAAAAAACAACAAAATTAAGCCAAACTTTAAGAGTACACTTGAAAAAAAAAGCTAGCCCAAGGGTTTCCGAGGGATATTGCTGAATACTTGAAATGTTAATACCACATTACCACAATTATCTCAAGAGATTCCAGTCTTATTTCAAAAAAGGAACCCTGAATCATCTGAAATTTAAATGAAAGTAGTAAAGAATATATAAAATATGAAAGATAGCATTTATTTTTTCAAAACATTTCAAAATATGGATCCACCAAGGTAGCATGGATCCACGTTACTAAATTTTCCTTTGTAAATTGTGTGATAAATACTTTTTTTTCTTTTAAAAGATTCAGAGAATTTATATCTCCAAGATCCCATCACAAGGCAACATTTAAGGGAAGAGTCCAAGAGTGCACCCATCTTATCTAACCTAGCAGGATAAGCAGCAAAACTTATTCCAATTATGTACTGTCCCATGTAGGGCTTTCAAAGAGACATTCCAGTAATTCAAATTCCAGTAATTCAAATAACTAAGGCACAGGTGACTGTATGCAAGGGCTCCTACCCCAGGAATGGGTACAATCAGCATATAAAATGGCTTCTATAAAGGACCCACAGTCAAGGCTGCAACCTGCTCTTCCAGCACGAACCATGAGTCCATGATAACCTCCAAATGTTGAATCAGATATGTGCAGGGAAATGTGATGCTCTCCAGGGCCTGAAATGTCCATTCTCCAAACCTGGGGGTGGTGGTGACTATAACAATTCTATTTGCTAGATTGAATCACAATTGGTTTCTACCTATGTAGACCATTAAAGTCTCTAGACTTTAGCATATAAACTCCTACCCTTCCTTCTTTTTCATTCATATAAATCTCACAAAGAGAAAAGAAACATGAAAGGGAAAGCTAAAGGCAGCAAAAATTAAAAATTACTTCATAACAGCCTTCTGGATGAACTACTCCTGGGAGGGTTAAAAAGATTTGCAAACTAACACAATTCATACATGCAAGTCAGCATTAGTGAATTGCGACTATTTACAATTCCCTTATTGTAGATACACTGTAAAAACCATGCATGTTTATATTCTGACATCACCTAAATATACATTCTGATATTGCCTAAAGGTTACTTAATCTTTGACTTTGATTTAGTTTGCTTGTGCAATGAAAGTTATCTAGAATTGCAAGATGGCTTGTATAAAATACACACGTATACAAGTTTTGTAGTATAGTATACCACTTTATCTACGAGGGCTATCTGGAAAGTAAGGCTACAAGGCATGTAGCTCTTGCGGGGAATGTTCACAGGGGAAGTTGGCATTACTATCATGTAAGCGGGAAGCCAGCAGAAGAGAGTGAGCAGTGCCAGTGGTCAGTGGATCATTGACTGGCATTGTGGTGAAGATTAGAGATGAGTGTCCTCATTCAGTTTCCCACCACGTGCGAAGTGCTTGCTGTAATATGCTACCTGAATGCTAAGGGCATGAACACTGCTGCAATGGGTGCCCAAGATGCTTACTAAAGTGCACAAAATCGACAGTCAATGCCGCATGAGAATTTCTTAACCACTTCAAGATTGAAGGTGAGGCTTTTCTCAACTGTAGTAACAGGAGATGAAACTTGGTCTTATAACCATACTCCAGAGAGAAAACCTTAATCAATGCAGTGGCGCACTTGGAAGAAAATGGAAGGAGGATGCTCATCTCTAACCTTCATCACTCTGCCAGTCGATGATCTACTGACCATTGGTACTGCTCATTCTCTGCTGCTGGCTTCCCGCTACATGATAGTAATATCAACTTATTTATTTTTATTTATTTATTATTTGGATTTGTATGCCGCCCCTCTCCGAAGACATGAACATTCCCTGTAAGAGCCACATGCCTTGTAATTAGTGATGGGCAAACCCAACGGTGTTTGGGTTCGAAAGGTTCGGATGAACTTCGCACAAAATTCGACCAAACCCAAACCCAAACCCAAACGGTTCATGGCGCCAAAGCTCCGCCCCTGGAATCTCTTTGTGGGAGGGATTCCCAGCTCCTTCAAAGGGAGATCTTTTCATATAATTTTTTTTTAAAAAAAAAATACAAAAAAGGACGCCGCAGCGGCGGCGCAAGCAAAGGGAGGTCCTTTCACGTGAAAATAAAAACTTTTATTTTTACATGAAAAAACCTCCCTTTGCTTGCAGCGCCGCTGTGGCATTCTTTTTCGTAAAAATAAAAAAAAAACATGAAAAGACCTCCCTTTGAACGAGCTGGGGAATCCCTCCTACAAAGAGATTCCAGGGGTGGAGCTTTGACGTCACGTATACCGGCAGGTTGCTAAGGACGCCAAAGTGATCAATTCCTGGATTACATGGAATCCAGGAAGTGATCACTTTGGCATCTTAGCAACCTGCCGGTATACGTGATGTCAAAGCTCCGCCCCCGGAATCTCTTCGTGGGATTCCCCAGCTCCTTTTGTGCCTCCCTCCCAGCCTCCCTCCCAGCTGATAGCTCCCTGGTGTTCGCCTTCCTCTGCCGCCACCGGCGCCCGGCTCCTCCTCCTCTTCTCAGCAGATGACAGCCTGGCAGTGGCTTTCGTGGTGTTCGGCATGAACACCGAACTAAAGCACACATTTAAAAAAAAAATTCGGGTTCGGGTCCGGCATGCCAAACACCAAAAAATTTGGTACGCACCCAAATTGTGCAGGTTCGGTTCACCCAACACTACTTGTAATCTTACTTTCCGGATAACCTTCGTAATAATATTACAAGTTTCACTAGCTTTCTTGCAAAGTTATATCTTTAAAATACCTGTGTATTTTAAGAATACTGGTTCTTATATTTTTTTAGAATCATATGTCCAGACCTTGGTGGTCTTCTTGTTCAACCATCAGTCCTTACTCCATCCCAGACAAATAGTAGTCCAATCTTTTCATAAAAACTTCCAGGGATGGAGCACCCACAACTCAAGGAAGCCATCTGTTCCACTGACTAATTGTTCTTACTGTCAAGAAATTTCTTCTTAGTTCCAGGTTGTTGAGTTTCCATCAAAAAACTCAAGCTTCTCAAGTGCTTTGGACAATAAATTGATCCAGTCTTCTCTGTATCAGCCTTAAGTACTGGGAAATACTGTATTTTTCGGTGTATAAGACGCACCGGTATATAAGCCGCACCTACATTTTAGAGGAGGAAAACAAGGGAAAAAGTATTCCGAACCAAATGGTGTAGTATTATATTGTTTAATAAAATACCAGTGTAGCAGAATACTTTTTAAAACCAAATATACTTTTTACAAACTTCAAACTTCATAGTTTCAAGACTTGTGGATTTCAACTCCCAGAATTCCTCCACCAGTCATGCTATCTCAGGAGTGGGAGTTGAAGTCCACAAGCCTTAAACCTGCCAGGTTTGAAGACCCTTGCACCCCTAACACCCAACACAGGAGTCTTCAAACTTGACAGCTACCCTGCTGTTCTGTTCGGGTCGTATGCGACCCGAAGCCAGGTTTGAGTCCCTGTAAAAAATTTTCCCTGCATATCTGAAACTTGAAATTTCATGACTTTTCATCATTTCAGGGGTTCTCTCTATGAGAATTTTTTTGGGGGGGGTGGGGGGCTTAGTTTTTGCTGGGCAAAAAAAGTTACAAATCTTCTGTTCCCGGGTCACCCTGACTCGGACCGAAAACTCTTCATTTGCAGTGCTTATGTTTGGTCTTTTTGAAAGCTTTTTTCACTTGGAAAGTAGTCTGAACATTTCTGCACACAATGATATGAAAATTGAAATGAAAAAAGTAAATCTTATTGGTTTATTTTGTGGATATAATGCACGCCCCCCCCGTTTTTGTGATTTTTTTTTCAATTTATGGATAGTTTTGCTTGCAAAATGCATTCTATTTTACTAAAGTTGGTGTGGGATTGGTAGCTTGAACATTTCTGCATATAAGAAAAATATAAAGGAACTGAAAAAATGATTCTTATTGGTTTTTTAATATCAGAAATAAGCCCCCTCCCCGGCTGCTTGCAACCATTTTCACTTTTTATTTTTTTATGCTCCAAATCCGAAATATTCTTTAAAATCTTAGGCATTCATTTACTCAATTTAACAATGCTGATCATCAAAAAATATTTTTGGGGTGGTGGCTAATTGTTTTCTGGGCAAAAAAAATCATAACTTCGAGTCTGTTTCTGTTCGTATATGACCGGACCAAAAATAATTTTTTTAGGTACTTGAATTTGATCTTTTTGAAAACTTTTTCAACTGGAAAACTAGTTTGAACATTTATGAACATAATGATATGAAAATTGAACTGGAAAAATTGAGACTTATATTTTTATTTTGATCAAAAAGCCCCTCCCCCCATCCTTTTTTAATTTCGTGTCAATTTCTATTTTTAAGGCTACAAATCCCTAAGGAATTTTCCCCCAAAAGGTTTGATATACTAAATTGAACATTTCTGAATATAAGAAAAATATAAATGAACTGAAAAAAATGGTTCTTATTGGTTTATTTTTGCCACAAAAGGGCCACTCCCCACCCCCCGGCCTTGCTATGTGCCATTATTGTCACTGTTTATACATATTTGTCTAGAAATATTTGGAATATCCTTTTGAAAATCAACCACATTGTAGCCAGAGAACTAATTTTATGAAACAAATCCATTTTACTAAAAAAAAGTATGTAAGTTTGAAATTAACAGCATAATTTTTATATAAATTGAAATAATTGAACACGGGGGGAGGCATACATTTATGTGCAAAATAAACCAATATGCATCAATTTTTCCAGTTCAATTTTCATATCATTATGTTCAGAAATGTTCAAGCTACCAATCCCACACCAACTTTAGTAAAATAGAATGTATTTTGCTAGAAAAACTATCCATAAAGTGAAGACTATTTAAAAAAAACGGGGGTGTGTGCATTTCATCAACAAAATAAACCAATATGCATCAATTTTTCCAGTTCAATTTTCATATCATTATGTTCAGAAATGTTCAAGCTACCAATCCCATACCAACTTTAGTAAAATAGAATGTATTTTGCAGGCATAATTATCAATAAACCTAAAGAAAATTCACAAAAACGGGGGGGAGGCATATTTATGTGCAAAATAAACCAATAAGGATTAATTTCTTCAGTTCAATTTTCATATCATTGTGTGCAGAAATGTTCAGACTACTTTCCAAGTGAAAAAAGTATTCAAATTGACCAAACATAAGCACTGCAAATGAAGAGTTTTCGGTCCGGGTCAGGGTGACCCGGGAACAGAAGATTTGTTACTTTTCTTAAACAGAACAGCAGGGTTAAGATTAGTGGGCTTCAACTCCCAGAATTCCTCCTCTAGTCATGGTAGATGGGGTAATTAGAAGGCAAAAACAGCCCCATTTTTGTGAAAAACGGGCTGATTTTCACCCATTTTTTTTTCACAAGAATTGAGGAATGTTTGCCTTCCCCAGTCCCTAACAGCTGTCTGCAGGATCCCCAGACCCATCCCTCACTTCATTTTTTCAAAAAAACCAGGTGAAAAATGTCCTGTTTTTTACAAAAATAGAGGGATTTTTGCCATTCCCTAGTCCCCAAGAGCTGCCTGCAGGGTCCCCAGACCCTTCCTCCACCCCCATTTTTGGAAAAAAAAACTGCAGGTGAAAAACAGCCTGTTTTTTTAGCAAAAACGGAGGCAGTTTTGCCATTCCCCAGCATCCAGGAGCTCTCTGCTGGTGGGGTTGGGCTTTGGGACAGCAACCAGCAAGCTCAATAAGTCTGCAGAGGAGAAAGCCAACCTATTTGCTGCCACCAACTAACCAGCAACTCATCTTGGCATGCCTGCATGACGGATGGGGAAAAGGAAGAAGGTGCAATAATCTGCCTAGAAGTGTTTGTGGGATGGAAAAAGATACCTCCTGTGTGGTAACGCTCTATTATTTTTTAAAAAAGTTTACAGTCGAATCTTTCCCCTCCCCTTCTGCCTTGTGTGCATGGAGTTTGCCTCCTTCTGCTTTGTGCAAATAACCGATCCCGCGTCTACGTGGCAGGCAGGCTGAACCACCTTGCTTTACATTTGAACATGTTTCGGAAGGTGAGATAAAGGCCTGGGGTTAGGATCTACTCCTAATGGGTTTTTTTTTAATGGTTTACACTACAAACCATTTGCTTTCTTTAAAAACAAAATAATCACTTGATTAACTGGGATGAAGACAGAATAGGTGTCATTGTGCAAAG
Source organism: Erythrolamprus reginae (assembly GCF_031021105.1). Taxonomy (NCBI): domain Eukaryota; kingdom Metazoa; phylum Chordata; class Lepidosauria; order Squamata; family Dipsadidae; genus Erythrolamprus; species Erythrolamprus reginae. The sequence continues at coordinate 46,625,085 of NC_091956.1, forward strand.
ACAGCTCCAACTCGGAGTTGGATTCTTTAAAAAAAAGAAGATAATTTTAAATATTAAAATGCATTTGGCAACCTGCAGCCAGCAATGGTGGCAGTGACTCCTCACAGGCTTCAAGCAGGAATGGGGGCGGCAACAGCTTCTCCGTAGCTTTCTCATGTTTTTGCGACTGTGGTGGTAGCCAGCTGCCAAATCGTGTGAAAAGTAGCGGCTGCAGAATATGGAAAGGCTGCTGCCACCACTGCTGACCGCTGCCCAACTCCCCCACCCATGCAACATTCAGTGTATAAGACACATCCAGTTTTTGACTTACTTTTTTGAAGTAAAAAGGTGCATCTTATACACTGAAAAATATGGTAGCTATCATTCACTCCTAAGCCTTCTATTCTTTAAGCTAATCATACAGGTTTCTTAGACATTTCGCAAACAGATTAGTCTCCAGATTCCTTATATGTTTTTTGCTTTCCTCTGCACTCTTTTTAAGGCCTCAGCATCTTTTTTATATGGCGGCGACGAGAACTGGATGCAGTGTTCCCAACTATGGTCTTACTAATGCAATTTAGCATTAGTATTATCACTTCTCACTATCTTGATGCTATTTCTCTGTTGATGCAAGCTAGGACTGCATTGGATTCTTTTTTTGGCAGCTCCAGCACATTGCTGGTTCATACTTAAGTAGTGGTCCACCAAGACACCTAGATCTCTCTCACAGGCACTATTGTTGAGCTATTATATACTGCCTATTCTCTACTTGTGCACTTGACTTTTTCTGCCTAAATGCAGGACCCTACTTTTCTCACCATTGAACTACATCTTGTTGGATAGGGTCCAATGCTCAAGTCTCTCAAGATCCTTCTGAACCTTGAGTCTACCTTGCAAAGTGTTAGCATTACCATCCAGATTGGGGTCATCTGCAAATTTGATGAGTGCTCCTTCAATCCCTTATCTGTATCATTTATGAAGATGTTGAAAGGCACTGGGCCCAAAGTAGAACCTTGAGATATCCCATTGGATACTTCCATATAAATGTAATCTTATTGAAGACCGTATGTTGAGTGTGGAGAATCAGCCAAACTGACTTCATCATATGGTGATTATATGATGATGGTCCTATCTATTCCATGTTATGCTATTTTAAAATGTATTTTTTGCTGTGGAAATTTGGGAGGGGTGATTTCATGAGGGATGTCTGCATGCAAGCATAACAAATTTCCTTCTAGATCCTTTGTCTCTGCACTCCTGCACCTGCATGGAAGGAGATGGGAGTTTCTGCCAAGTTGGCAGATGAATATTGGTCAATGTGATGGACTTGGGGGTGTGGGGACAAGGGCTTGAACTTGGATGGCAAAACCCTGGGGACTTCAGATTCGGGTTTCTCTCAGATGTGCCAACATGGCTCTGCTAATAAATTGGAACTTTGAGGAATACTTTGCTCGGATTCTGATTTAATTTCCGATGCTATTTGATATGATCTGAGCAACTGTGAAAAAGTGAAGGAAAATGAAGGAAAATGAAATTGAAATGATAGCTTTCACTAAGCAGCTATAGCTGAATTACCTTTCTTTTTGTTTCCTTTCACATTTCAAAGGAAGCTACATTATCAATATAATATTGACCACAGCTCTTAAAATCTATCCCCAGAATCCTATCCATCTATATATAACCAAACTGTCAATAAACCTGACTGAATACAATATTCCCTCTGCATGAAGGCCATGGGTTACATAATCTTCTATTAATTAATTCAAGGATTGATGTAATTGTCAAACCTAGATTTTCAGAAGAGTACAGTAAGGGAAAATAATGCTGATTTAAAGAATGAGGGGTATTAAAAGGTATAGACTTTCCGAGTTAAGAACATGAGCACACAGCTTCTCATCAAAGGGAACACCAGGTACATTTTATATGCTACCACTACAGAAAGGGGACTGGTGATAATAAAGGTGAAAGAGACAGGACAGAACTAGAATTCTTTAGGGCAGATTTCCTATCCATACACTGATATATGTGGACCTTGCCAAACTATGAAAACTATGAAAAATAGCTACAAATATATTTTCACCCATCTTGAGATAAAGTATAAAGGATGACATAATAGGATTATAATCTAGGATCTCTAGATCATTCTGTATAAAATTAAACTGAATTAATATAATGCAATTTAGTGTAAAAATTACATTAATGTTTTAATTCTCTATTTTATATAGAATAATCTAGAGATTGAGAGACAAAATGAAACTAAAGCATGGCATCAAAGTGTAAAGAGGACAGATCATGCATTTGTGTGTAGATTTAGATATTTTTCACAGAATCACTATTTCTGTATTCAAATATTTTTTGTCACTACTTCATTCCCAGTGTCTCAGTTACAATTAACCAGAAGATTAAGTATGAGTACTAGTCTGTTTAATTGCAAAACTGTGTGACCTATGGGGGAATTCCTTGGTCATTTCTATTCAGGGACTCCAACCTGATTAGCTGGGTCATATACCTTTAGGCCAAGCACAGATGTACTGTGTTTATTAAAATATTTATTGTTAAGTTTTTAAGTTTTCTGCTATTGAAAAACCAGAAGTATTGTGCATAACAGAGACTGAATTTGGAAGTCCAAGAGAATTGGCCTTAGGTTCAAAATTCGCTATTAAAAATTTACAAGATACCAATTCTGTATACATGTATATAAATGAATAAAGTAGGAACATTCCTCCTCAGAGGGGGAGGGCATGTAAATACAACAAACAAACAAACAAACAAATAGGTGGTTCTGTTTGCTCCTTTAGTGGCAAATATGCTCTTTGCTGAATAATCATAACATGAATATAACAGCAAAATAATTTCCATGAATAATCTGCTTGACACTATATATATGATTAAGATATGCTGATAAAATAATATAGCTGATATACTTTAGCAGCTTCAGAGGTACATGAAAAAGTGAAATCTTAAGAGATGTTAACTGAAGCAAAAATAATCCAATTTTATATGAAATAAAAAAGAGGAAAAAGGGTAAAACTATAACAGTCATTAAGTATTGTACCTCATGATTCTTGACAAATGTATCTTTTCTTTTATGTACACTGAGAATATACAGTATGCACCAATGACAAATTCCTTGTGTGTCCAATCACACTTGTCCAATAAAGAATTATATTCTATTCTAGAATCCCAATTTAAATATGCATAAGCACATTTCTAATTATATCTAGATGTACATACAAGCTTCTATATGTTATGTCTGAGCCGCCATCTTCTCTGTGGCGGCTCCAGTCCTCTGGAAACAGCTCCCCTCGGAGATTCGCTCTGCCCCCACCCTACTTGTCTTTTGAAAGACTTTAAAATGATGCCTTTGCCAGCAGGCCTGGAGCTGTTGAGCTGATATTCTGCTCGTCGATAATATGCTTGTGGTATGACTTTGGTTGAATGATTTTTTAATGTTAGGGTTTTTAAATTCTATATTGTTTTACTTTGTATGGTCTTTCACACTTAATTTTTTTAAATTTTTGTATTATTTTATCTTGTACGCCACCCTGAGTCCATTGGAGAAGGGCGGCCTATAAATGCTTTGGTCGCGTTGATGGATGATCTCTGGCGGGCCCGGGACAGGGGTTTATCCTCTGTCCTGGTGCTTCTTGACCTCTCAGCAGCTTTCGATACCATCGACCATGGTATCCTTCTGCACCGGCTGGAGGGGTTGGGAGTGGGAGGCACTGTTCTTCAGTGGTTCTCCTCCTACCTCTCGGTCACAGTCGGTGTTAGTGAGAGGTCAGAGGTCGACCTCTAGGTCAGAGGTAGACTTCTAGGTCTCTCCCTTGTGGGGTGCCTCAGGGGTCAATCCTCTCCCCCCTGCTATTTAATATCTATATGAAACCGCTGGGTGAGATCATCCAAGGGCATGGGGTGAGGTATTATCGTTACGCTGATGATACCCAGTTTTACATCTCACCCCATGTCCAGTCAATGAAGTGGTGGAAGTGATGTGTCGGTGCCTGGAGGCTGTTGGGGTCTGGATGGGTGTCAACAGACTCAAACTCAACCCTGATAAGCTCACATTAGATAAACATCTTTCAGCTGTGGCGAGGGGGGCGTTTGCCCAGGTTCGCCTGGTGCACCAGTTGTGGCCCTATCTGGACCGGGAGTCACTGCTCAAAGTCACTCATGCTCTCATCACTTCAAGGTTCGACTACTGTAACTACCTTTGAAGAGTGTTCGGAAATTACAAAATTTCAGATCATGCAGAATGCAGCTGCGAGAGCAATCATGGGCTTCCTGAAGTATGCCCATGTCACTCCAACACTCCGCAGTCTGCATTGGTTGCCGATCAGTTTCCGGTCACAATTCAAAGTGTTGGTTATGACCTATAAAGCCCGTCATGGCACCAGACCAGGTTATCTGTGAGACTGTCTTCTGCCACACAAATCCCAGCGGCCGGTTAGGTCCCACAGAGTTGGTCTTCTCCGGGTCCCGTCGACTAAACAATGTCGTCTGGCGGGACCCAGGGGAAGAGCCTTCTCTGTGGTGGTTCCGACCCTCTGGAATCAGCTCCCCCCAGAGATTAGGATTGCCCCCACCCTCCTTGCCTTTCGTAAACTTCTTAAAACCCACCTCTGCCGTCAGGCATGGGGGAACTGAGACATCTCCCCTTGCCTATGTAGTTTTGTGTATGACTGTGTATGACTGTGTGTATGTTTTTATATATTGAGGTCTTTTTCTTTTTAGACTTTTTAATGTAAAACTGTTATTTTAGATTTTAAGTATTAGATTTGTTACCCATGTATTGTTTTTATCACTGTTGTGAGCCGCCCCGAGTCTGCGGAGAGGGGCGGCATACAAATCTAAATAATAATAATAATAATAATAATAATAATAATAATAATAATAATAATAAATATCTGATAAGCTGATTCTTTTCCCTATTTTCCTCCCCAAAAACCAAGGTGCGTCTTATACTGTGGTGTGTCGAATACTCCAAAAAATATGGTATGTATGATCACTATAACCTTGGCTAATATAAAGATTAAATGTGATAATACAGATGTATTGCTACTATACTAGAAATCAGTACATTATGAGCTAGATAAGATACCAAAGATTCCAATTTTGAAGTCTGGAACAGACTACAAATACTATTATTAAAAGGTAAATAAAAAATGTAAATAACATGGAATTTGGAAACAATCAAAACAATAGCTAAGTGATTTTGCTTCCAAGCTATTTATTCTTTTAATCTGCAATAGTTTAGTGCAAGATAAGCAAATGAAGAAAGCCAAGGCCATAATCATGCTCAGCTAAAGCACCTGTAGTACAATTAAGCTAGTTATCACTGTCTAATCACCATGTGCTGGTTATTGACGGGCTACTTTAAATGTCCCAGTAAACCCACATTCTTCCAATACAGTGATCCCCCGATCATTGCGAGGGTTCCATTCCAGGACCCCCCGCAACGAGCGGGTTTTCGCGAAGTAGCGCTGCGGAAGTAAAAACACCATCTGCGCATGCGCAGATGGTTTTTTTACTTCCCAGCAGCGAGGAGCCGAAGATTGGGGTTTCCCCGCCGCCCACGCCCACATTCGCCTTTGACTTCGGGACTCAGTTGGTAAACCACGCGGCTGTTTTAAAACGTCGCCGCCGGCATGTCCCGAAGCCAAACGAACCCAGGTGGCCGGGCGAGCAGCGAGCGAACGGCGGGTGGCCGGGCGAAGGGCGGGCTCGCTGCTCGCCCGGCCACCCGGGTTCATTTGGCTTCGGGACATGCCGGCGGCGACGTTTTAAAACAGCCGCGCGGCTTCCCAACTGAGTCCCAAAGTTCGCCTTTGACTTCGGGACTCAGTTGGTAAACCGCGCGGCTGTTTTAAAACAGCGGCGCCGGCATGTCCCGAAGCCAAACGAACCCGGGTGGCCGGGCGAGCAGCGAGCGAACGGCGGGTGGCTGGGCGAAGGGCGGGCGAAGGGCGGGCGAGCCGGGCGAACGGCGGGCGAATGGCGGGTGGCCGGGCGAAGGGCGGGCGAGCGGCGAACGGGGGAAGACCCAGGGAAGCCGGCCAGCAGCTGATCTGCCCGGCGCCATCTACGCATGCGTGCCCATAGAAAAAAAGAGCGTGCATGCGCAGATGGTGTTTTTACTTCCGGGTTCAAAAATCGCCATATAGCCGTTTCGCAATCATCGGGAGCGCAATACCCGGGGGATCAATGTATTGGTAATTAGGCTATCCATTTGGTTGTGTTTCATTCCATCATTAGAAGAGTAGAAAACTGTCCATTGGCATGATACCCAGGCTAAGATTATTCAAAACAATCTATTAAATTGTATGATAAACCAACAATTTAAACAACAACAAAATTTGAGATGAGTTTTCTTATCATAGAATTGGTTTTCCCTATCAATTTTTAAAAATCTAAAGTATTGATTGATTTGTATATTTTGAACCTATAACTGAGAGATTACCACAAACATTTATCTGAAAATATGTACAGCACTATAATGAATAGAAAAGTAAGCATTGTACAGAACTGATTTGGGGGGATAGTATACAAATATTTATTTATTTTTTTGTAAAATAAACTGCATGACAAAAATATAAAGATATGAAAATAAAGTTATGTCATCATTTAAACCTCAAGGATAAGCTCTATCATACACTTAACTGGAACTCAACATATTAAGATCTTATATCAGTCCCCATTCCTAGGTATTTATGATTATCTGATGTTTATGGACAACAAAAAAGAACAAAGGAATACAAAAGTAGAGATTTCTTGTCTCCTTGGATGCATGGATTCTGCTCAAGTAAATTTACTCCAAGAACCTATAAAATCTTATATAAAAAGCAAACCAAACCAGATCAACCTACATGAAAATCTCTATTGCCATGACAACAGAGGCATAGCATTAAAGGGCCAGAGCATCTTTAAAGAACCTGATTGCCAAAACATAACAATATTGTTTTCAAATGTTATTTTTCAAAAAAAGGAAAGCTTAGATCTCTCTATATAGCACGTTGCACAAAATAATGGCTAGCTTGCTTTAACACAAAAAATAGATTAAATTTTATAGCCTACATCAAAAATGGCCAGCTCTAGTATGTTTCAAAAAGTGAGAAAGAGAAAGAAAAATCTCCATAATAATGTAATATGAGAAAAGCAGAAATCATGTTACTATTGTTATTATTAGTGGGAATTGGATAAAAGGTGCAGACGAGGTGTAATACAACACATAAAGCATGCCCAATTTGACAGATTACTAATAAAGAAGTTAAGAGCAGCGTGTTTTAATAATTTGTTTTCAGACAAAATGTAATGAAATGACATCTGCAGTGACAGTAGTCCCTTCTGTCAGAAAATGTGTGCCAAATATTTGGTACAAAAGAAAGGTATTCCTAAAGAGGTTTGATGCCCATTCCAGAATGCAGTAGAGTTTAATGTTGCAGGCAAAATGACTATATAAACAAATAAATCAGAATAAAATAGTTTAACAAAATATCAAGATCTGTAAATAGTGTGTAATCTGCAGATAGAGAACAGAACATAGCTAACTGCATAGCTGCCCGGCTTTGCCTTTTTGGCTGGGAGGGGAGGTGAAGCACCGAACCTCCTGCCTCCCCCCCCAGCCAAAAACACAAATGTCTCCGCCCATGGCCGGCAGAAGAGCGCTCTTGCCTGGCGGGAGGCAAAGCACTGGGGTGGGGGTTGTCAGGACACCCCCCACCCCAGCGCTTCGCTTCCCATCAGGCAAAAGCTTGGGAGGCCACGGGTGAGGGGCGGGGAGGATCGGGAGGCTAAGTCTCCTGCAGCGGCTGCTGCGGTGGGGACCTTTGGGTTTTTGGCTGGGGGGGAAGGTAAAGTGCTGGGTTGGGGTGGCCGGACCTCCTGCCCCCCCCAGCCAAAAACCCAAATGTCTCAGCTGCAGCAGCTACTGCAGGAGGCTTCCTCACCCCTTGCCCGTGCCGGCAGAAGAGCGCTCTTGCCCGGTGGGAGACAAAGCGCTGGGGGGGGGTATCAGGACACCCTCCCCACCCCAGCTCTTCACCTTCCAGCTGGCTGCTGTGGAGGTGAGGGAGGCGTGGCGTCAGGAACTTCTCCCCGAGCTTCTCCCCACCGATCTGGAGGGCAAGGATACCGTGGGGAGAAACTCCTGACACCCCCCTCGCCACCACAGCAGCTTCTGCTGGCTGGGAAGCTTGGCTTTGTATGAAGCTTGGGGGGGCAGGAGGGGCATCCGGACCTGGAGAATTGACACCTCCCCAGCGCTTCATTGCAGAAAACTTTCAAGGAGGGTGGGAGCGCCGCCAGTTGACAAGCCGCAAGGCAGCTTCCCTCATGTGTCAATGCACCCACGAGGCTCCCTCCAGGCAGCCTGTGCTGTCTCCCCCCCCCCCCGCCCCCCTCAACAAGGACCCGAATGCCGGCAGCAATGAGGCAAAAGGGGTGAATTTTGGGCTTGCAAGCATTAATCGCTTTTCCATTGATTCCTATGGGAAACATTGTTTCATTTTACGAACTTTTCACCTTACAAACCTCCTCCTGGAACCAATTAAGTTCGTAAGATGATGTATCACTGTATACACAGAGACATATTAAAATATGGTACACACATACACACATATAAAGGGTGTGTCCTTGTTTTAAAAAATACAATTGAAATTTGACTGTTAAGTGAAACAGTTGCTAAGTTAAACCATGACTGCATTTATGATTTTATTTCAATTTTCCTTTGCTTTACAGACCTGCAAAGATCATAAATCCAAGGACTGGTCACTAGTTAGTTTTTCACCATTATTACTTTGAACTCTCAGTGTATGAATCAGTTACTAAAAAAGGACTACAGTATATGCATTCATAATGGCATTAGAATTATTGTAAGAAGTGTTGTAAATTGTTAATCGCCAACAGAAACAATAGCTTAGCTAGATCCTTCAGGAACTATATCAGTCAAAATAAATTTTCTTCTCATCAGAGTAGGCATAACAGTTTAATAATAAAAGGGCTGTCAATCTGCATATGTGACTAACAGACTCAATAACTTCCATCTAACAGTAACGTATCGATTCATATTATTATTATTATTATTATTATTATTATTATTATTATTATTATTATTATTTAGATTTGTTTGCTGCCCCTCTCCGAGGATTTGGGGCGGTTCACAGCATACAATATAAAACAGTGAATACAGAGACAAATCTAATTAATTAAAAACTACATAAGCTAAAAACCCCAATATATTAAAAATCAATCAACAAATTGAAATCGCAGCCATACATCACAATTATTGGCCAGGGGGTCTAGATCTAATTGTCCCAAGCCTGGCGACATAAGTGAATCTTAAGACTCTTGCGGAACGTTATATTGGAATGCTATTGTATCTGCCTCTGTTAGCTTAGAAGCTAAGGAACTTAATCTTCCCAGGGAAGGTCTTGCTGTGTAGCATGTTCACAGTGTTGATTAGCTATATACCTGAAATAAATAGTCTGTGGGTGGAATATCCTTCAAAATAGCTGTAGAAATTATTTCAGTCCTTAAAATTGGTGTCAAGGCTATGCTGTTCTGTGGTACCCCCTTCTATCTCTAGAGAGCTCACACAATTATTGAAAGCCACACTAAGATCAAGACCAATACCTATTGGTTCACTATGGCTTTTACAAAACCAGCAATTTCCCAGTGACACCCACTGACCATTTCATAATTTTTCAGTCTGAGGCACAGAATGTAATGAAAATTCAGAAGAACTAAGAGGCTAGCCCAGAGGTCTGCAACCTGTAGTTACAGAGCAGCCTGCAGCTCTTTGGGCCCTGTGCTGTGGTTTCGTCGCCCTGTCGCAGCAGAGGAATGAAAGAGCCATCAACCTTAGCCATCATCTGGAGCCTTAATGTGGGAGTGAAGTGCCCCTCTATTTGCCTTTGTGTGGCCATCTGTTGCCACCAGTAAAGAGGGCTGGGAGAGAATGGTGGGGGCTGATCTTGTGAGATGGAGGCCATCCCCAAAGCCTGGCCTTCTCCTCCCTTGTTGGCAGGGCCAAGAGAAAGAAGGGGCAGTGTGTTTAAGTACTCTCCTCCTCTGCCAAGCAGTGAGCACAACAGCCCGGCAGAGAGAGGGTCCTGTAGAAGCAGCCCCTTTGGCGAGTTGGATGGCCCAGCTCTTGCAGCAGAATGCTGTTTACTGCCTTTCAAATGCCAAGTTCTGTTTCCTGTTCCTTCCCCAAGCAGTAATGGTTAAGGCCATGGGGGAAAACAGAGGCGTCGGGGCTGCCCCCCACTCCTCCAGCAAGCAGGCCCGGAGGAGCGCAGAGTTGCAGACAAGCATCAGACAGAAGACACACTCCAACGTCACCCCAACACACATTTCCAGTGCACACTTCTCTGTCCTATAGTAGAATTGAGTGGAGAGAAGTGAGCAGGGGGAAGGGTAGAAGGGAAGGAGAAGACTGGCTGGCTTTCTTTTGATATAGAAAAAGGGGAAGACCCAATACCCACTCCATGGCCTGCTCGCTGCTGTCGCAGTGCCTTATCCAGCACTGTGAAAGTTAGTGTACTTCACAATGGGGAACTCCTCCTGGAGCCCATTTCCTGCCCCACTTATCCCTGGCAACTCTCTCTCTTTCTCTCTCTTTCTGTGTGTGTCTCTCTCTAACCCAGAAGTAGCCGCTCACATTTTCCACCCGAGAGAGAGACAGAGATAGATAGAAAGAGAGACCCACACAGAGAGAAAGAGAAATGAGAGAGAGGATTATAGGGAGATAGCTATGAGAGAAATACAGATATGAGAGAAATACAGATATGAGAGAAAGATGAGAGGGAGGGAGGGGAGAGAGATAGACAAAAGGAGATATAAGAGAGAAAGAGAGATGAGAAAGGGAGATAGAGAGATAGAGAGATGAAAGGGAGGGAGGGAGAGAGAGAGAGAGAGAGAGTTGAGAGAGGCAGAGGTTTCCCATAGAAAACAAAACATGGCGAGCCACAAACCTAGGTAAGTGTGGCTGGGGCAGTCATATGACTGGGTGGGATTGAGTGATATTGAGTTGGCCACACTCACCAAGGTTTTATGGCTCCTGTTATTTTGCTTTCTGTGGGAAATGTACCCAAGTGGCTCTTTGAGTGTTTAAGGTTGCAGACCCCTGGGCTAACCTACAGGCATGGAAGTGCTAACAGGAGAGCAAACACTGTAGATCCTGTGTGATGTACCTAAATTGCTGCTCAGTGTAATTTATTCTCCCTTTTCTCAGCGAAGTGCCAAAAAATGTTCTTCAAAAACCAGTTCCCGCCTACTTATATGTTGCTTCACCAGCATCTTACACAGTGAAATTTGCCTGGCTTTGTCTCTTGCTTGTCTTCCGGATTTGTTACCTCATTTTTACTTGTCTCAATACCTGATCCATTTGACCATTAGGAGATTTAGCAACAGCCCTGAAAGACTACTGTTACAAAACCTATTTATTTTCTACAAACTACAAAATAGCTTGAGATTACAGCCTACTAATTAATATTCTAGTAGCCAGATAGCCAGCACAGAAAAATAAAATCTTAATCTAGACCATCCAGTCAAACTATTTCCAATACAGGTGCTTTATGTACTACTTACTAACTAGGATTAAGAGACCATAGAGAGCAGGTAGAAATGATTAACAACTTTTTATGCAGAAGACTGTCTTTTTAAAAGTAGGTCACATGACCAAACTAATTTGAATGCACATTGGATAATCCAGAAAAGCTTTTCAAAATAATATTTGATGGGAAAAATATTTCTCTTTCCATGCTAGTTTGGAACTTTCTTTGGGAAAAGAACCATTATTCCACGTGCTTATTGGACTTCTGTGTAGTTTAACATTTTCTATTTATAAAGAGATGATCAACTTGTTTTTACTATTTTGCCATCCTTCATTAGTTGGGTGTAGTAAAATACTATAATATTTTATAGGTCTTGCGTTATTTTCCTCTTAACTAAGTTATAGCTTTTTATTACATTTTTTTTGCAATTTTTCTCTCATGGAATAATGGATGGCAAGAATTAACTAACAGGTTAAGGAAGACAGATTCTGACTGACATTTAAGGGGAAAATACTAATAGCAAGATCATTGTGACAGTGGAATTAACTGACTAAAAGATGTAATGCGGGCTGTTCACTGGATATGTTCAAACAGATGCTAGATAGCTGGGAATGTTTCAAATTGATAACTGTACTAAGCAGGAGCTCAGATTTAATGGCCTAAATATGCCCCTCAACTCTGATTTTATGTGTCCTTAAGCTGCTTTAAACTCTTAGGGGGGGGGGGAACCACAGGGAAATGTTTTAAATAGTTCTATATTTGATATATTTCTGGGGAAAACAGAACAATGACAAGCCCTTTCTTAAACTTTTGTTTCTTAATATTCTAGGTCAATGCACTTTAACCTGAGCTCATCAACTCATTGCAGAGACCTCCTAGTTGATGGGACCAAAGAAATACTTTGCTGGCTTACAAACTAATCTTTAGATTAAAGATCCAGTTTACATAGAAATGTTTGAACGAGTAAAAGCTTAACTCTGGTCATCTTTATGGAATACTGGCCAAATTATTCCTAAACTGAATAAACTGTGCTTTAATTATGGACTGTTTTGAAATTGAAAGTTGGTTGCTGGATGTAATATTCATTTTACACCACATCTTGGCAATAATTCTTGGCTTTCAAGGCACTTTATTCTACATTCAGAACTGCCAGCTCTTCAGAAGTGTCTTAAGACACTCCAGTTAGATTAGACTATAACATACACCATAAACATAAAGATGATTTGCCAGTCAAAATCTTTGTGTACATCTATGTTCCAGAGTGTAAATTCAGGGAAGGGTGAAGATATTTCATCCTGACTATTTTTTTATTTTATTTTGTTAAGTACATTTTTGTAATATACATAGATATAACATTGTTTATATACATAAGAGGGGTACTGATAAGAAGGAACATTAGGACAGGGATGGTAAGCACACTGGTGTGCTTATGCACACCCTTAATTAACCTCTTAGGAATTGGGTGAGGTCAACAGTGGACAGTCTAAGGAGTAAAGGGTTTTTTTAATAGGTTTTTTTAAAAAAGACTGTTTTTAATAGGGGTTTTTAAAAACTGTTTTAATATTGGATTTGTATATGATGTTTTACTTGTGAGCCGCTTCGAGTCCTCAGAGAGAGGCGGCATACAAATCTAATAAATTATTATTATTAATAATAATTATTATTATTTAGTATGTACCTCATCCCAGTAATGAAGAGGAGGCAGTAGAAGAAAAAAGCATTGTACACAGACACAGCTAGACATCTAGTATAAAAGTAATTGAGCTGTGGGTCAATTATTTCTGGCTTCATCCAGAGTGATGGCCAGGGTCAAATTCTTTCTTGCCAGTAGCTAGCGCTGAAAGTGGATGTCTTGGACACCACAAATGAGTTGGTTGAGCAACACATCATTTAGATCCCTGAATTTGCAGTGACTGGCAGCTTTATGAAGGGCAGTGATATATTGATTTATTGTCTCTCTCTCTCCTGCTGCATTTCCTGCCAGAAGCCATAGAAAGATGACTTTCAAAGGAGTGGGAGCATAGTCGATCTTTAAAGTGGTTTGCAAGACCTGCCACAGTACAATGTGTACCGTGGTTGGGTCTGACAAGGAGTCTGCTGTGTCAAACATCGTGCCTGCAGTGACTCAAGAAAAGCGCTCTTAGCTTCAAGGAAGCATTCAAACCTCTCATGTACAACTCCCATTTTTCTCTGGCCAGGTTGAATGGCGTAGATGGGTGGAAGGCAAACATGACTGCCGGTTTGGTTGCAATTCATTATTATTATTATTATTATTATTATTATTATTATTATTATTAATTAGATTTGTATGCTTAATTCCTTAAGTCCTATTGTCTTTGTTCTCCAGCTCCCAAGTCTTTGTCGCCACTGTTGAGTTGTGGAAATAATGACAGGAGACAAACTTCAAAAGGAACTTCTTTATTAGGCAACCTTTCTGTACAACCAGTGACTTGCAGTCTGATACTTAGCCCTTTTATAGGGAGCTATCAGATGCATCAACCAATAGGGTTTGAGCATTCTCCCGCTCAATTGCTGGACCTGGGTGAAATCATGTCTATAGTTAGTACATATTTATTTATTTATTTAAACTTCTATGCCGCCCAATCCCCAAGGATTCAGGGCAGCTTATAACAACAATGTAAATACAAAACAATAAAAAGAAGTCAAATTTAAAATCTAAAAACTATAAAACCCTAATTAAAACCCCATAAATTAAGCAATCACAACAACATGCATACTAATTGTTCTGGTTTCTGGTAGAAATTCAGCAAGTACAAATAACTTTTATCAAACACATTATTTCATAAGCAAAGAAACTCCATTTTATTCTCTTCTCTTCTGGCTATACACACATTTCATATTGGCGTATCTCTCCTGGCTCCGTTATCTTTCTTAATTGCATTCCTTACATTCCTTCTCCTGCTCTGCTAGACAAGATTTATTTTGTAAAAGCATGATCACTAAAAAACAGCAGACGGACAGTTAATCACACAGAATACTTGGCTTACTTGGAGTGCGGCATAAAAATCAACATCTTTTTGTTCGGCAACGTTGAAACTCCACCCTTCTTCTTCACTAGTCCTATGATGTGCCAATTACCTCACTCAATTATTTAACCCATTCATCTCCTTAATATCTTCTTCCAGACCTTTGCTCTCTACGTTTCTGAATTCTTCTGAATTTATGATTAACCCAGCGTGCCTCTAATTCTCTCTCACTAGATCCTGAATTCATAGCCCCATCCTGCGGCTGGCCTCCCACCTGTTCTACTACCTGTAACCCCGGGCCCCCCACTACTTCATAAACACTATCTGAATCTGAGTCCTCAATATCTTCATCATCCTCCAACTGATCAAGAGTATGTACAACACTAATGATTCATATGATTTGGCCATGATAGTTGTTAATTCATGGGCCCCCAGGCCTGCTGGCAAAGCCAGGTCTTTGTGGCCTTGTGGAAGGCCAGTAGGGTGGGAGAAGTACAGATATCGGGGGTGGGGGGGGGTGGGGGTTGATTCCATAGAATATTCCATAGAATACCATACATTTTATATCTGTGTTTCCCCAACCCGCAAAACAACCTCTCATGCTGCCATTTCACATATGATAATTAAAACTTTTAGGTGAGGATTTTGCTTCTGTAGCTTTCCTAAGGTTTCTCATTATTTTTCCTTTAAATTTAAAAAAAAATTGAAGAGTCATACTCAACACACTAGACCTGAGTGGTAGAAGAGAAATGTTAATCAAAGAAATAACTTGGGAAACAGATGGAACACCAAAATATTGCTAAGAAAATTGAATAACCATTACAAACTGTTTGCCACAATTTTGGCTAAAAGGTTGAAAATAATTTTCCAGGAGCTTATGCTTGATGATCAATGTGGGATTTTACCTAAAAGACAACTATGAGATAATATTATAAATGTTTTGAATAGCTTGGAGCAACATAATGAACAACAAATTGCACTGATGTTAATAGATGTTGAAAAAGCTTTTGTCAACTTGAAGTGGTTTTTTGTTGTTGTTGTTGTTTAGAGTTCTGGAATATATGAATCTTGGAGATAATTTTATTATATGTCTCAGAAAGGGAGGATTTGTGTACCAGAATTCAAATTGTATTTTGTTACTTATGTTATGAATTTTGGTGTGGATGTTGATGTGGATGTTGCTGAGAAACAGGAAACTTACATTTGGAAAGTCATGATCTGATGGCATAGATATTCATGTTATTAATGGCATTTATGAAGTTAATGGTAAGACTTTAATAATTTTACTAAATGTGCCATATTGAGAATATGAAATGGATATAAACCCAGGTTGGGTTTAAGAATCCCAGCTCAAGAAGTATATTATAGAAGAGAAACGAAAGATACCGTATATACTCGAGTATAAGCCGAGTTTTTCAGCCCCAAAAATGGGCTGAAAAACCCGACCTCGGCTTATACTCGGGTGACCACAAGAGGGCGCCGGGTGACCACAAGAGGGCGCACCACGGGAGCCCAGCAGCTGCAAAACACACGCGAGGGGCGAATCGGGGAAACTGCCAGGAGAAAACTCAACCCCTGTAAACCACAAGATTCCTCGAACTTTTATTTTTTTAAAAATGCCGCCCGCCTCAGAGTAAACGCCCCGCGCGTATAATTAAGTGACTGGGGTTTTTTTCATATCCTCGTGGCCGAGGTTTTGCAGGCGCTGTTTGCCTGAGGGGGGCCGGATTTCCACACCGCCGGCCGGGGGCTCCTTCGGGGTTGCCTCCGCCGGAGAGTGCTGTTGCTGGGGCTCCTGGTGGTCCCGAGATGGGGCGCGGCGGGCTCCGCGCTGCCCCACGCTGAGCGCCCTCCACATTGCAGAACATCCCGCCATACTTCTGGCGGGGCACTTGGTCGGCGGTGCCCGGGCGCGCCAGGTAGACGGGCAGATCTTCCTCCCCCGCCGCCGCGGGATCCGGCCGCTCCCGGCCTCTCCGCCCGCTGTGAGAAGACATGGCCGGGAGTCACTGGGGTAAGTCAAGCCGGCGACTCCGTCTGCGAGGCAGAGAAAGAAGGGCGGACGGGCGGGAGACTTCCTGGGCGCCGCTGGCTCGGCTCAGGCTGCTGGGAGGGAGGGAGAGAGAGCGCTCCTTTTCTCTCTCTCTCAGTCATCAGTCACTCCGCGCCTGAGCCGAGCCAGCGGCGCCCAGGAAGTCTCCCGCCCGTCCGCCCTTCTTTCTCTGCCTCGCAGACGGAGTCGCCGGCTTGACTTACCCCAGTGACTCCCGGCCATGTCTTCTCACAGCGGGCGGAGAGGCCGGGAGCGGCCGGATCCCGCGGCGGCGGGGGAGGAAGATCTGCCCGTCTACCTGGCGCGCCCGGGCACCGCCGACCAAGTGCCCCGCCAGAAGTATGGCGGGATGTTCTGCAACGTGGAGGGCGCTCAGCGTGGGGCAGCGCGGAGCCCGCCGCGCCCCATCTCGGGACCACCAGGAGCCCCAGCAACAGCACTCTCCGGCGGAGGCAACCCCGAAGGAGCCCCCGGCCGGCGGCGTGGAAATCCGGCCCCCCTCAGGCAAACAGCGCCTGCAAAACCTCGGCCACGAGGATTACAAGGTCAGAGAAGTTGGCTGGCAACTTTGCTGCGTCACTCGGAGCCCCCTTTTACTTCCCTCTTGGAGCTCCTGTCTTGCAGCTAGCTGCCTTCCCTTCCCCGGGTCCAGCAAAGTTTCCAGCTTGTACAATTACTGCACTAATTCCCTGATTAGATTTTGAGGTAAGTTCTCTCTCTGCTTTTTTTCAAAGTCTCCTTTCTATAGAACTTTGATAAAGTTCCCCCCTCCCTCCCCCCTCTCTCTCAAGAGACACAGAGAGCGAGACAGAGAGAGAGAGAGAGAAGGAAGAAGGGTAGAAGAAAAAGAAAAAGGAATTGAGTACTTTTTAAGGGCTTTGTTGGATTCATTCTGTAGATTTGTTATGGTACAAGTAATATACAATCGTACTAATTTTAGCCTGCCAGTAGATTGTAAAAATAAGATACATTATGCTGCTTTCTTCTACTCCAGAGATTCATGAATACTTAAGATGTTTAGCATTTATGTACTCACTTAGCATTAAGTGTTAGTGTTAAATAATATTAATATTTACCTCTTGGATTTAAATCTATTGTTATTTCTGTGTGGATTTACCTCAGAATAAGTCTCAGTTTTTTGGGAACTTGCTGATAGATATGCTTAAAACTGCAGTCCATCTGTGCAGTTGCCTGTAAGTAAGTCCTATTGAAATCTGTAAGGCTTAACTCAGAATAAAGAGTTGATTTAATATGCAATCCTGTACATAAATTTACTCAGTAATTAACTTGGCTGCATGGCTTGGGGTAGTTTGGTAGAATGTTATGCAATTTTTATGTCTCTGAAAATCTTTTATTCTTAGATGGGAAAAAGAATTTTGTGAAATTATTGTGCAATTTGAATTTGAAAAAATATTGTTTTGTTCTTCTCTCTACTTTATCATTGGATTATAGAGAGAAAAATTAAGTCTCTAAAATACTGTTTTGAGGGATTTTGACTCATAGGTTTTAGCTTGGTTGCTGATTGAACTACTTTTTTTACTTTTTAATTTATTTAATTTTATTTAATTTATTGTAAATATCAGATTGCTTTTATTTACCCACTTTGAAATAAATATTGTTTACCCTCTTTAAAATAAATATTCTAAAACATTTAATTAATGTAATTTTATTGGTTTCCATTTTTATAAGTTACCAGTAACCACTGCATTTTCTAACCTCGGCTTATACTCGGGTCAATAAGTTTTCCCAGTTTTTGTGCCAAAAAATGGTGCCTCGGCTTATACTCGGGTCGGCTTATACTCGAGTATATACGGTAAATGTTTGACGTACTTGGACCTACTGAAAATTATCTGGAGTTAAAATCAAATCAAGAGAACAATGAAGATAAAGTTATTAATAGTTTTCCCATTTACAGATTTAAAATGGTTTTAAATTGGTTTAAAAGACATGGTATGGAACAAAGTAAGTCACAATTTGAGATAAAACATTGTACTGATGATGAACATGTAATTGCTAAAATATACAAACTTTTGTTATAATTCGAAAAAGCAAAAAACCTAGGGGGTGTTCTTGTTTTTTTAAAAAAAAATATTTACAAATTTTGGAATCACCTATCTCCCTCAGAGTGTATTAAATAATGTATGGTTATGTGTGCTAAGAATGTTGATTATAATATGCAGATGGATCCTTGGAAAGTATGTGATTAAAAGGATTGACGTTTACCTTGTTATGATCTCAAAAACAATTTTTATAAAATGGTAAGTCATTAGTACATGATGCCAGAGAATGTATAAACGAGGAATCATTGAGTCTGTCATCTACACCTCTATAACTGTCTGGTTTGGTGCTGCAACCCAACAGGACCGACACAGACTTCAGAGGATAATCAGAATTGCAGAAAAAACAATTGCTGCCAATCTGCCTTCCATTGAGGACCTGTATACTGCACGAGTCAAAAAGAGGGCGGGTAAAATATTTACTGACCCCTCACATCCTGGACACAAATTGTTTCAACTCCTACCCTCAAAACGTCGCTACAGAGCACTGCACACCAAGACAACTAGACACAAGAACAGTTTTTTCCCGAACGCCATTACTCTACTAAACAAATAATTCCCTCAACACTGTCAGACTTTCTACTAAATCTGCACTTCTATTCTACTAGTTTTTCTCATCATTCCTATCACCCATTTCCTCCCATGTTGACTGTATGACTATAACTTGTTGCTTATATCCTAAGATTTTTATTAATATTGCTTCTTCATTGCTTATTTGACCCCTATGACAATCATTAAGTGTTGTACCACATGATTCTTGACAAATGTATATTTTATTTTATGTACGTTGAGAGCTTATGCACCAAGACAAATTCCTTGTGTGTCCAATCACACTTGGCCAATAAAATTCTATTCTATTCTATTCTATTTCAAATGTTAGAAATATGAATAATATGAAAGGACATTTTATCATACTTTTTGGACATGTAAAACAAAAATAGGATTCAAGTACATACTTACAAGCAGAGAATTTTAAAATCAATATTCATTTGAAGTCATTTTTTTTCTTTTAGGAATGAAATAATAGATTATTTCAATATGATTACTATAATGAGATTATTACATACACAAGGATGGACAGATAGTGTACACTATTCACTATGAAGGAATGGTTGGTGAAGTTTATAGTTTCGCTATGTATAAATTGACTTACTTGGTTAGAGAAATGACATTCTCTACAATTATTGGTAACTGGAAGCCTGTTGTGGATTTTTTGTATAAAAATGAAAATAACGATTTTATGATCTATGATTTTGATCATTAAACAGGATTGATGTAAGCAATACAATGTACAGTAACTTTAGAGAGAGAGATTAAAATATATTTGTAGTTATAACTTCTGTGAAGACTATTGGGAGCCACTACTTTATAGCTTTACCTTTTTAAGCAGAAAATGCAAGGAGTGGGGAAAAAATGAAGAAAAATAGAAAATTTTAAAATGAACGTTGACTCATCTGATGGAGGAGTCACCAGTCAGGATGGGTTGTACTTGCTCATCAGAGGCATGACTGAGTCAGAAGAATATAAAAGTACTGGAACCGCACATAGGCCCCAGGTTTTTTGGCAAAACTGAAACATTGACTCGGTGTGGACAGTAAAACCTGAGGCTAAGAACCTGAGGCTAAGAAGCTTGAAAATATGAACACCAAACTAAAGCAACAAGCTATAACCATCCAACTGTTATGAGTAAGGAAGTTCAAGAAGGCAGGAGAAAAGGATAGGAGATAGGTTTCATTATAGAAAGGCTGGGACCCGACTGGTGACTCCTGCACCATGAGAAAGAGCATATCAGGTGAGCCAATATTCATTCTCCATGGAGAGGTGGAGTCACCAGTCAGGATGGGACATACTAGAGTTTCTGTCCAAAGGGAGGGAGTTAAACAGTGTGCTCCACTACTCTTTGTAGGACTCTACGACTGAAGGCTGTTTCCACTGATGCAAATTTGTCAATTCTGTAGTGGCGGATGAAGGGCGTAGGAGAGGTCCGGGCATTGGAGTTGGGGGCGGGGAGCAACAAGGAAAGTGTGGAGGCCGGCGAAGGTTTTTCTTGTTAAGAATGTCACGTGTGCGTGCGCACGTGCTCCCCATCCCCCCTGCTAGCCCACCGGGGGGCAGGGGGGCACAACTGAGAAGCTCAGCACCGGCCCATCTGTGTTGGGTGGGTGGGCTCCCTTTCCTTCTTTCACTACCTATGTCTACCGCTGGCGCCACCTATCAAGCCAGCGGCCATCACATCCCTCCTATGCCCGGTGGACCTTTGGCTGAGGCAAGACCGGCAGGCAGGGAAGGAGGGTGTGGTGTGGCCGGGAGCTCCCTCCCACCCCTCCTATGCTCGGTGGACCTTTGGCTGAGAAGGAAGGAAGGAAGGAATTAAGAGAGGGAGGGAAGAAAGAAAGAAAGTGAAAGAAAGAAAGAAAGAAAGAAAGAAAGAAAGGGAGAGAGAAGGGGGAGAAAAGAGAGGAAGGAAGGAAGGAAGGAAGAGAGAAAGAGGGGGAAGAGAAATAGAAAGGGAAGGAGGAAGAGAGTAAGAAAGACCAGGAGGGAGGGAAAAAGGGAGGAGAGAGAGAGAAAGACAGAAGGAGGAAGAGAGAGAGAGAAAAAAAAGAGATGAAGAAAGAGAGAAGGAAAGAAAGGAAAGGAGGGAGAGAGAAAAAGAGAGAAAAATCAAAATTTAGTTTGAAACTAGTTCAACTGTTTAAGTGGCAGTTTGATACTTAGCAGAGGTGTCATCTGATTATCTGCTATCCAGGCTTTTTGTGGAGGATTTACAAGGCTGTGTATCTAATCAAAAGCAACTTGATCATGTTTAATGTTTTTATGCAGGATAATGACAAATTCCCTTCTAATTTTATGATAAATGTAGTGTACAGATGACATATTTTCAGGTTTTTTTTAAAAAAAACCCAACTTATTTCTGTATAAATGTTTAAAAGTATGGCTTTTAAAAAATTGGATATTGGTTTTTTTAAGTCTCATTCAAGTCCCTTTTAATTGCTGCTAAATTAATTTGCTTTTGCAAAAAACAAAAACAAAAAAAATCAAAACAACCTCCCTAAGTGCAAGTCAGCTGAAAGTCCTAGAGAGACTGAAAGTAGATAATTCATTAACAATCAAGGCATGTCAAACTGATCTGTGTTTCCTGAACTAGATACTGGATACAAGATGTAGAAGTTGTTTATGGTTATTCTTGGTTTCTGGAAGTACTGTCTACAAGATGGGAAGATGTTCCTCCAAGTGATGTTTCTTGTGGCTTGTACAAATATTTTAAAATGTGAAACATTTTCTAACTGCCTTGTATAATAACAACAAAGCTGGAAGAGGCCTGGGAGGTCTTCTAGTCCATCCCCCTGCTTAGGCAGGAAACCCTACACTACTTCAGACAAATGGGTATCCAACATCTTCTTAAAAACTTCCAGTGTTGGAGCATTTACAACTTCTGGCGGCAGGCTGTTCCACAGATTCATTCATTGTTCTAACTGTCAGGAATGTTCTCCTTAGTTCTAAATTGCTTCTCTCCTTGATTAGTTTCCACCCATAGCTTCTTGTTCTACCCTCAGGTGCTTTGGAGCAGTGTTTCCCAACCTTTTTTGAGCCGCGGCACATTATTCACATTTACAAAATCCTGGGGAACATTGAGCGGGGGGGGGGGGGGGGTAGGGGGGCGGGGGGCTAAAAAAGTTTGGCCAAAAAACCCCTCTCTTCCTCCCTTTCGCCCTATTTCTCTCTCCCTCCCTCTTTCTTTCCCTCTCTCTCTCCATCCCTTTTTCTTTCTTTCTTTCTTTCTTCCTCTCTTTTTTGCTCTTTCTCTCTCTCTCCCTCCTTCCCTCCCTCTTTCTTTTTCTCTCTCTTGCATTCTTTCTCTCTCTCTTTCTCTGTCTCTCTTGCTATCTCTCTTATTCTCTCTCTTTCTCTCTTCCTTGCTTTCTCTCTCTCTTTCTCTCTCTTGCTTTCCTTCTCTTTCTTTCTCTCTTGCTTTCTTTCTCTCTCCCCCCTCTCTCTTTCTCTATTTCTTGCTTTCTTTCTCTTTCTTTCTCTCTTACACACACTCTTTCTCTCTCCCTTGCTTTCTCTCTCTTTCTCTTTCTTTCCATCACTTTCTCTTTCTCTCTTTCTTTTTCTCTCTCTCTCTTGCTTTCTTTTTCTCTCTCTCTCTTGATTTCTGTCTGGCTTTCCTTCTCTCTCTTTCTCTTTTGCTTTCTCTCTCTCTTCCTTTTTCTCTCTCGTGCACCACGCCGGCAACAGAGAGAAAGAGAGAGAGAGAGAGCAGACAGAGAGTGGAGGGCGTCTTGCCGGTCCGCAGCCCCTTGGATCAGCGGCCCCGCATGTCCCCAGCACAGACTCTGCCGTCACCTTCACCTCTGCCTAAGAGGCAGCAGCCACATTCACCCCTTCACCCTCCCAGGTGTCCATGGCGCTCAGCGCCCGGCCACGCGCTGCCTCCGCCTCCCGGTACCCCGCCCGATTTCTACCTGCAGGAACGAGTGGTGGGGCGGCACGAAGGGCGGCGCTTGAAGGCCACCACGGCGCCATTGTTGTCATCACGGCGCAACGCCACGCAGTCCCGGATCGCTCGCTTCTCCAGCCAGCAAGCCGACTGCCTGGGAAAGCGGCGCCCTTTTTAAACACGCGCTTTTCCAACGCGGTGCTTTCCTGGGAAGCCGACTTTGCTGGCCGGAGAAGGGAGCGATTCAGGACTGCGTGGCTTTGCGCCACTTCAAAAATTTCTGTGGGGGGGGGTTTCCTAGTGGCTGTGCAGGCGAACGCCCATGCAGCTTAGAAGCCATCACTGCCAGGGAATCTCCAGCCAGGCTGGGCTCGCGGCACACCTGACCATGTCCCGCGGCACACTAGTGTGCCGCGGCACACTGGTTGGGAAACACTGCTTTGGAGAATAGGTTGATTCCTTCTTTGTGGCAGCCTCTGAGATATTGGAATACTTCTATTGTTTCACCCCTAGTCCTACTTTTCATTAAACTAGACATACCCAGTTCCTGCAACCGTTCTTCATATATTTTAGCACCCAGTCCCTGGTCCTCTTTGTTGCTCTTCTCTGCACTTGTTCTAGTCTCTCAACATGCTTTTTGCACTGTGGTGATTGATTATTAAATATAGATTAACTATGGAATGATAGTAAAATTATTATTATTAATATATATATATATTTAGGTGTTGTTTAATATTAGGATGTATTAATTCATAAAATTGGATTAGAATTTTAGAACTATATAGAATTACATAGGTAAAATTAATGGAAGATATATATGATAAATAAGGGGTTTATGATATATACTGTATGATTTTATGACTTTGCATTATGAATTTAAAATATACTTGGAAATGTAGAAGATTGAAAGTTAATAATAATAAATGCTAAGTGCCTGAAAATTAATTGAGCTTGGAAATATTGAATGAAATTATAGAAAAGTAAATATGGAAATATATTAATTGATGCATTGGTGTTCAGATAGATTTTTATAGTATTATTAGATTACTATAATAATATGATAAATATTTAAAAAATCAAGATTTTAAAGCATGGGTTTATTAATAGCTGTGTTTTTGGTTTTGCTGGTTTTTTAAGTTTTAATAGTAATACAGTAGATTTTGGTTTGTTTTATTAATAATTTCTTTTAATAAAAAAGAAGGGAAAATTTATTCCCTATTAATTAGGAAATGGTTACATAAGGTTTTTAGTTTCTTTTAAGAAGAATGTATAAGAAGGAGGAGTAGGCATGACGGCCTATCTAGATTTGTAAGAGGATAATGATATTAATTGAAATATAAAATAACAGAATAACATAGTGGGAAGGGACCTTATTCTGCCCCAGCACTGAGCCCCAAATAATTACGCAACAAGTTGTCTTGGGTGATATCAGTGCTCAGTGCCGCTCAGACACTATACTTTTCCACCCACACAGGAAAAAAAATAGAGGGAACATTGGTCCAAGTGGCTGTTCTGCATAGCTCCTCCAAAGGGCATTGGGTGGACCATGCTGCTGAAGTGGCTACACTCTGGGTAGAGTGGGCCATGATACCTATGGGCCGCTGGATGCCCTCGTATCCATCAGCTGGTGGTCGTGGGGGTGACCTTGAGACCCATGTTGTGAGGAAAAAAGCTGATTAAGAGAGCTTCAGTTTGTCTAATCAGGTAAATTTGGAGAGCTCTCCTCACATCAAGAGTGTGCCACTGATGCTCTGACAGATGGGACGATCGGGAGCAGAAGGTTGGTAAGACAATATCCTGACCACTGTGGAAGGTAGAATTTGCCTTGTGGATGAAGGCCGGGTCGAGACTAAGGACTGCTTTGTCCTGATGAAAACAGCACAGGTCCTCTCTAACTGATAAAGCTGCCAATTCAGAAATCCGCTTGGCGGTGGTAATGGCGATTAGAAAGGCTACTTTCAGAGATAGGTAGCATAGAGAGGATTCTCGCAAGGGCTCGTAGGGAGGTTCTGTCAAGGAATGAAGTACTCTTGGGAGGTCCCGTGTAGCGAAGCGGTGGATGGTGGGAGGGTGAGTGTTAGTGATGCCCTTGAGGAGTCTGGACACCAAGGGGATATGGGCCAATGAAGACCAGTGGTCTTCATCGCAGGCGATGACAGAGGAAAGGGCCGCAGTCTGCCACCGAATAGTGCTTGGTGAGAGGCCTTTATCTAGGCCCTTTTTAAAAAATCTGAGGACCTTGGAAAGAGGAATATGGATTGGGGACAGCTCCTGCGAATTGCACCAGGTACAGAAGGTCTGCCATGTGGAAGACTAGACATGTTCAGTGGAAGCCTTTCGTGCTTTGTGAATGTAATCTATTTCATTGTTGTCATAGTCTTGGCTCCTCAGGATGCTCTGTTCAAAAGCCAGGTGGTCAAGTGGCACCATCCCAGGTTCGGGTGGAGTAGGGACTCCTGGGATAGGAGATGTAGCAATATCGGCAATTGCCAAGGTTCCGCTGCCGACAAGATTTTTAAGTCTGCAAATCAGGATTGCCTGGGCCAGAAAGGAGCTATCAGGATGACCTCTGCCTGCTCCTCCAGGATTTTGTGAATGACCTGGGGTAGAATTGGGAGCGAGGAAAATGCATACAGCAGGCCCTTCGGCTGGGGCAGTGAAGGGCATCGTAGTTCTCCACTCCCCATATAGGGAAGCTGGAGAAGAAGCACAGCAGTTGGGTGTTTTGAGGGGTAGCAAATAGGTCTACCTGTGGTCTGCTGAATCTGTTGGAAATCCATCTGAAGATGGTTGGATTTAGTTTCCATTCTGCTTGATTCACCATCATTCTGCTGATGGCATCTGCCTGGACATTGTCTGAGCCTGAGAGATGTTCTGATCAGAGGGAGGAAAGGTGCCTCTTCACCCAGAGTCTGATCTTCTTGGCCTCCACCATGAGGGTTCTGGACCAGGTGCCCCCTTGGCGGTTGATGTGGGCCTTCGTGGCACCAACGGCCTAATTCGCCATGTGACACGGAAGCAATGGCTAGTGAGAGAAGCCAACAGTAGCATCAACCTCCACCCCCCCCGCCACACACACTCACAGGAGACCTGGAAGGCGTTTGTCATCACACGATGCAAAGCCAGTGTGAGAGGCCGATGCCAGCACCAATGCCTGATGCTGACACCTCTCCAATGCCTGGTTTTACTGGACGCAGATGCAGACCAGAGGGATTGATACCAATGACCACTACAATTCACCTAACTTGAATTGGCCTAATTCGCGGCCTAATTCGGCATGTGACACGGAAGCAATGGCTAGTGAGAAAAGCCAACAGTAGCATCAACCTCCACCCCCCTACACACACACTCACAGGAGACCCGGAAGGCGTTTGTCATCACACGATGCAAAGTCAGTGTGAGAGGCCGATGCCAGCACCAATGCCTGATGCTGACACCTCGCCAATGCCTGGTTTTACTGGACGCAGATGCAGACAAGAGGGATTGATACCAATGACCACTACCATTCACCTAACTTGAATTGGCAAGGGAGAACGCACCTAACTCTTTGAACAAGTCGAGGCAAGTTGGGACTGGCAGAGACTAGCAGAGAAATGAACCAGCAATCGGATCTAGAAAGAAACTGGGCGTTTTGGGGCAAGAACTATATCCTGGATATTTCTCCTTTTTATATGTCCTCCCTTAATTTTAAGAGGAGGAGGAGATAAGATTCCAACGATGAATATTTATGGACATATTAAGATATAAGACTTTTTCCTGCTAAGACTAAGACTGAGACTTTTGCCCCTAAGACTATGGTCCTGTTTAACTACTATATTTTTTATATATTTATACATATTTGTATATTTTGATACAGTTATAATATCTCAGTAGCGCTTATGAAATTTTTAATATCCTTATTGCACTATTGGATTATCTGAGGATTTATTTATATATTTAAATGTATTTTTATGTACTTTTAATTTTGATAATACAGTGGTACCTCAAGATACGAACCCCTCACCTTACGAACAACTCGAGATACGAACCCGGGGTTCAGAAAAAATTTGCCTCTTCTTACAAACTTTTTTCGTGTTACAAACGCCAAACCCGAACTTCCGGGTTCGACGTTCGGGAGGCTGCTGGGAAGCTGGCTGCTGGCTGTTTTAAAAGGGGACAGCCGGGCGGCCAGGCTTCCCAGCAGCCTCCGAACGCCGAACACGGAAGTTCGGGTTTGGCGTTCGTAACACGAAAAAAGTTCGTAAGAAGAGCCAAATTTTTTCTAAACCATTCGGAGGCAGCTGGGAAGCCGCATGACTGTTTTTAAAGGTGACAGCCAGGATGGGGGGCTTTCCAGCAGCCTCCGAATGCCGAACGCGGAAGTTCGGGTTTGGTGTTCGGCTTCGGGAGACGGCTGGGAAGCTGCCCAGCTGTTTTAAAACGTCACAGCCAGGCTGGGGGGCTTCCCAGCAACCTCCAAACGCCGAACCCGGAAGTTCAGGTTTGGCGTTCGTAACACGAAAAAAGTTCGTAAGAAGAGGCAAATTTTTTCTAAACCATTCGGAGGCAGCTGGGAAGCCGCACAGCTGTTTTTAAAGGTGACAGCTGGGCTGGGGAGCTTCCCAGCAGCCTCCGAACACCGAACGCGGAAGTTCAGGTTTGGCGTTCGGCTTCGGGAGACGGCTGGGAAGCTGCCCGGCTGTTTTAAAAGGTCACAGCCGGGCTGGGGGGCTTCCCAGCAACCTCCCAAACCCCGAACTTTTGCCGAACTTCCGGGTTCGGGGTTCGGGAGGTTGCTGGGAAGCCTCCCAGCCCGGCTGTCACCTTTTAAAACAGCCGCGCGGCTTTCCAGCAGCCTCCAAACGCCGAACGCGGAAGTTCGGGTTTGGCGTTCGGCTTCAGGAAGCTGCTGGGAAGCCGCCCGGTTGTTTTAAAAGGTCGCAGCCAGGCTGGGGGGCTTCCCAGCAACCTCCAGAACCCCGAACCTTTGCCGAACTTCTGGGTTCGGGGTTCGGGAGGTTGCTGGGAAGCCTCCCAGCCCGGCTGTCACCTTTTAAAACAGCCGCGCAGCTTTCCAGCAGCCTCCGAACGCCGAATGCAGAAGTTCGGGTTTGGCGTTCAGCTTCGGGAAGCTGCTGGGAAGCCGCCCGGTTGTTTTAAAAGGTCACAGCCAGGCTGGGGGGCTTCCCAGCAACCTCCAGAACCCCGAACTTTTGCCGAACTTCTGGGTTCGGGGTTCGGGAGGTTGCTGGGAAGCCTCCCAGCCCGGCTGTCACCTTTTAAAACAGCCGCGCAGCTTTCCAGCAGCCTCCGAATGCCGAACGCGGAAGTTCGGGTTTGGCGTTCGGCTTCGGGAGATGGCTGGGAAGCCGCCCGGCTGTTTTAAAAGGTCACAGCCGGGCTGGGGGGCTTCCCAGCAACCTCCCAAACCCCGAACATTTGCCGAACTTCCGGGTTCGGGGTTCGGGAGGTTGCTGGGATGCCTCCCAGCCCGGCTGTCACCTTTTAAAACAGCCGTGCGGCTTTCCAGCAGCTTCCGAACGCCGAACGCGGAAGTTCGGGTTTGGCGTTCGGCTTCGGGAAGCTGCTGGGAAGCCGCTCGGTTGTTTTAAAAGGTCACAGCCGGGCTGGGGGGCTTCCCAGCAACCTTCCGAACCCCAAACTTTTGCCGAACTTTCGGGTTCGGGGTTCGGGAGGTTGCTGGGATGCCTCCCAGCCCGGCTGTCACCTTTTAAAACAGCCGCGCGGCTTTCCAGCAGCCTCCGAACGCCGAACGCGGAAGTTTGGGTTTGGCGTTTGGCTTCGGGAAGCTGCTGGGAAGCCGCCCGGCTGTTTTAAACGGTGACAGCCGGGCTGGGAGGCTTCCCAGCAACCTCCCGAACCCCGAACCCGGAAGTTCGGCAAAAGTTCGGGGTTCGGGAGACAGAGACAGGGCTGGGCCGAGTGGGAGGATTTCCTCTCTCGGAACTGTGCCCAGTTGGGTTTCAGGTGTGGCACCAGCCATGATCCCAGGGAAGGGGGGGAGACAATTATAGCCAAGAAGACCATCAAACTGCGTAGGTTCACTGTCTCTGAGATTGTGGGTTGTGAGTCCCTTCTTATGAGGTTGGACCTAGGGGTACAGGTGGACTTGTTGCTCACATACCTGCCTCCCAGCTGCATGTCAACAGCCCTACCTGGGCTACTCAAGGAGGTGGCCGGGCTGGTAGTAGAGTCCCCCAGACTTATTGTTTTGGGGGATTTTAATCTGCCGTCACTCTGCAAATCCTCTGGGTTGGTGCAGGAGTTCATGGCCACCATGGTAACCATGGACTTGACCCAAGTAGTTCAGGGCCCGACCCATGAGAGGGGGCACACTCCCGACATGGTATTCCTCACAGAGCAGTTGAGTAATGATCTGATATTAAGGGGCTTAGAGACGTTGCCTTTGTCATGGTCAGATCATTTTCTATTGCGGCTTGATTTTAAGGCTACAATCCTTCCCCACAGGGAGGCGGAACTGATTAGAAGGTTCCACCCCAGATGCCTGATGGATCCAGAAGGTTTTCAAAGGGCACTTGGGGTTTTGCCGGATTCACTTGTACACAGTTCGGCAGTGTCACTTGCTGCAGCCTGGAATAGGGCTATGACAGAGGCTCTAGACCGAATTGCGCCTTTGAGGCCTCTCTCTGGCAACAGACCCTGGAGGTCTCGTTAGTTCACTGAGGAGCTCCTGGGAATGAAACGCCAGAAGAGATGTCTAGAGAAGCATTGGAGGAAGACAAGATCCGAATCTGACCAAATACTTGTAAAAGCTCATATTAAGATTTACAAAGTGGTGATTAGGCCAACAAGACATGCATACAATGTTAGCCTGATTGTGTCTGCGGAATCTCGCCCAGCCACCCTATTCAGAGTGACTGGCTCCCTTCTTAATCAGGGTGGGAGTTGGGGAGCCCTTGCAGGGTAGAACCTTCTCTGTGGGGGGCCCGGCCCTCTGGAATCAGCTCCCCCTGGAGATTCACACTGCCCCCACCCTCCTCGCCTTCCGAAAGAGTTTAAAAACTCAACTTTGTTGCCAGGCCTAGGGTTCCTTAGATCTTCTCCCCTGACCAATGAATGCTTTAGTTTGATTGTTGAATGAATGATATTGATAGTTTTTAAATTAGAATTTTAAAGATTATTTTTAATATATTAATTGGATTGTTATTATTGTTCTTGTTTTTTTCTGTACATGCTGTGAGCCGTCCCGAGTCCCCAGAGGCATACAAATCCAATTAAATCTTTAAAAAAATCTAAATCTATATTGTTGGTCCGGATGAGGACATCCTGGCCACCTATTGTTATACATACTCTTGATCAGTTGGAGGATGATGAAGATATTGAGGACTCAGATTCAGATAGTATTAATGAAGTAGTGGGGCCCCAGGGGTTACAGGTAGTAGAACAGGTGGGAGGCCAGCCACAGGATGGGGCTATGAGTTCAGGATCTAGCGAGGGAGAATCAGATGTGCGCTGGGTTATCCCTAAATTCAGAAGGATTCAGAAACGTAGAGAGCAAAGGTCTGGAAGAAGATATTAAGGAGAGGAATGGGTTAAATGTTGTAGTGGGGTATTTGGCACATCAGGGGGTTATTGGAGAAGAAGAGTGGAGTTTCAACGTTGCTGAAAAGAAATATGGAGGGGGGTTTTGCCACGCTAAAGTAAGCCAAAGTATTTTGTATTGTATTTAGTCAGTGCTGCTGTTTTTTATAGCTATGTAGTTAGAAAATAAATCTTGTCTAAGTGAAGCAGGAAAAGGAATGTGAGGAATGCGCCTAGAAGAGAGATAATGGACTGATTGATGTCTGGAATGTGTTGAAGTACAAGAGAGCAGAGAAATAAACAGAATTGCTTTATTCATGAAATGATGCATTTAATGAGAGTTATTTGTAATTACTAAACTTCTACCAGAAACCAGAACACCTATGAGGTTGTTGAAGCTCTTGAGGGCTAAAAATACTGTGTGCAACTCTAGCCAACTGATGGAACGGGAGGTCTGGCTCGAATTCCAGAGGCCCTGGATCTGCTGGTTGTTACAGTGGGCACCCCAGCCAAACAGACTGGCGTCGGTGGTGATCGTTATGGATGGGAAAGCTTGGTAATGCATTCCTGAGCTTGAGGCAATGATGGGGCTAGAACGAGGATATCATCCAAGTAGAATTATAGTCGGATAGGGATAGATCTAAGGTGAGCCACCAGGACTGAAAGCACCTTCGTGAATACATGAGGGGTTGAGGATAGGCCAAATGGTGAGGCCCGGTATTGGTAATATCTTCCTGCATAGCAGAAATGTAGGAACTTGCAATGTTCCCGGTTAATGGGGATATGCAGATATGCTTTGGTCAGATCTAAAGACGACATGAAGTCACCTTTCCTAATGCAGGCTAAAATAGTCTTGAGTGTGTGCATTTTGAATTTGTGATTTTTAATAAAGAAATTTAAACACCTGAGATCTAGAATTGCTCTCCAACCCCCTGAAAATTTGGGACTATAAATAAAATTGAATAGAAATCCTGTTCATGAAACTCGGCAGGGACAAGGTTGAATGGCCCAGATATCCAGAAGGTGCTGGGTGGCCTGCTCCATGTGGGCCCTTTTTGTAAAATAGGAGTATCTATTGTGGGGGGCTCAAGGAAGGAGGCAAGTTCTGAGGCTACGTTGACATTTTTTTTCTCCAGTCTGGAAGGGGCAGGGCTCACAGCGGGGTTGTGTCTCCGCAGTGATTGACTGAAAAAGTGTCTCCACTTGCGAGGCCAAAGGCTGTGCCTGCACTCGATGCATTGTGAGACCAGCAGCTGTCTGGGCTTTAAGAAGGATGGTTGAGCACAGGTCTGCTGGGAACAGTGCGGCTGAAATAAGTTGACTAGGAGCAATTTCCTCAATTTCCTCCAAGCGTTCCTTCTCCAGATCATCAGAATCTTCATTCAAAGAGTCTGACCAGTGATCTTGAAGGACCCTCTGGGAGGGAAGGGGTTGAGGAGAGGGAGCCACTGTTGGAACCTGAGTTGTTCTGGCAGGCATAGCCGCAGCCAAGGTGTAGAGGTTAGAAGTAATGCTATGTTGAACCATAGCGTCAATCCATCGCTGAAAGGCTGTCCGGTCCAAGGAAGTGGAAGGAAGGGGAACTGGATCCACCAACGGAATCGGTTGGTTCTGAGGGTCCACAGTGACCAGAGAGATGGCAGGGAGGGCTGGAGCTGCTATCACCACTGTGGGGGATAGAGGAACTGGTTGTCTTGCAATGTTCTGGTTCAGATTTTGATTTGGCAGGCCCGCTGGGCTCCAAATGCTGGCAGCTAGTGGAGGGGATCCCTAGCACTGGCTAATGTATTCTGCCCTAGTTCAGGAGTCAAGCCAGGAGTGGGTGGGGAGAGGGCTCTGGCTGCCTTCTCATGAATTTTCACTAGGGCCCGGTCCCTACGCTTCTCTGCTCTCATAGAAGAGGTGGAACTGTCTCAGGATTCTGATATAATGGATATGGAGTCAGGATCCTCCTGTTTAGGTTTGTTAGTTTTTCTAGACTTTTTGCCTCCAGTCTTTGGGACTGAAGGAGTGACAGGGTCAGACATAGTGATGGAAAATAGCAAGATAGGATAGAAAGGAAAAACAGACTGTAGAAGAAAAGGGAACTCTTGAACTAATTTCTGGTTATTACTGTTAGATAACTGCTAGGGAACTATTTTTTAAGAAAAATTAAGCTATGTGAAGAAATTGACTAATGACTAACTACTCTGATTTAACCTGTTTAGTTATATCTATATTTTTATTTTTTATTTTGGAGTAAATGTAATTAATGTCTGGATCCTAATGGAACTTAAGGCCTAATGGCACCCCCTAGGAAAAATGGCTGCTATGAGCACCCTAGTTCCCTGTAGTAGGATTGCTGAGTTATATGTTCCAGGGGAATTTGGATGCAGCCGGCCAATTGCTCCTTCATTACTGCCCAGGGCAAACAAAGGCCTCTAAGAGAGCCTGCGTGGCCATGAAAAAACCAGCAGGGTGCGACTTCAGCGGGGATGGGTGGCCAAGACCAACAGAGCCGTTCCGCTGGTAAATGATTTGGCACCAGACGCATTTGTGTGTGGGTGAGCAGGCACCGAGGATAAAGAAAAAAGGGGGGGCAATAGGCTCCCCTTTCAACTGGCAGCCTACAACGCATGAGAAAGAAAACCATTTACAAACTGAGGTAAGGATTGGGCCAGCTTTTATTTTAGCTCAGCTGTTAAGCGGCAAAAGTAACAGAGATTTTTTGGTGCAGTGCCAGGGAAGACACGCTGCATTGAAGGTAAGTAAAAAGAAACTGCCGGACAGCTGTAACCAGCCCCGGGCTAAAGGGGTGTCTGGGAAGGGCCTCGCTCGTCAGGGCACTTATGCAAAAAAGTGGGTGAGGACGAGAGTGGCAACAGAGATCCTGGGGATCCCTCGCTAGGCTTAAGGCTTGCCAGGTGAGGAATCTCTGAGGCAGCCCTAACAGCCGAAGGAGGAGAGGCGGAGCTGGAGGTGGTGAAGGCCCAAGGCCCTACCTTACCCTGCGGTGGGGGTGGAACCAAGGGGTCGCTGTGCCCAAACTGCTATCCTCAGATACCCAGGAAATAAAAGGGACAATTTATATACTAATCTAGACTGTACTAACCTAATTAGGAAACTCTCAAACAGAAAAGGAGTCAGTGGATGAATTGGTTGTGCTGCCACGTCATGCTCTGTGGAAGTGAGTCAGAAAAACTGGGGCCTCTGGGCAGTTGCAGTACTTTTATATTCTTCTGACTTGGCCACGCCTCTGACGAGTGAGTACAACCCATCCTGACTGGTGACTTCTCCTCTCCATGGAGAAAATCTATTTTCCTTCGCGTGTCTTCTTTTCTTGCCCTTTTTACTTTTTTTATTTCTTCCTTCCTTCATTACTTTATATTACTATGTGTTGGTGTTTATCTTGCTTAAAATTTTTAATAATTATTGTATACAAAAAAAGGGAAAAGAAGGCTATCATAGTAATATATGAACACACACACACATCTATAAGATGCACCTTTTTTCTGCCTAAAAGAGGTTGAAAATTCAGGTGCATCTTATACTCTGAATGCAGCTTTTTAAAAGCTTTTTTCCCCCAGCCCTAACTAGGTGCTAACAATCTTCCCAGCTCTTAACTTGAAAGTTCTTTCATTATTACTCTCTGCTAAGAATGTTTTCCAAGCTCTGTCTTTGCAGGGTTTTTTCATTGCTCTAATCTGCCCCAAATGTTTCGTTCTAGCCCTAACCAGGTGCTAATGATTTTCCCAGCTCTTACCCATTTGCAAGCTCTTTCACTCTCTTTTATTTTGTGAATAATGTTTTCCAAACCCTGTCTTTGTAGGGTTTTTTAAATTGTTCTACTTGTTTATTTATTTATTTGTTTTGTTTGTTTGTTTGTTTGTTTGTTTGTTTATTTATTTATTGTTAGAGTTGAAAGGGACCATGACGGCCATCGAGTTCAACCTCATGCCTAAGCAGGAACCCTATAGTACATCAGTCAAGTGGCAGTTCAATCTTCTCTTAAAAATGTCCAGAGTGTTGGAGTTTACAATGTCCGCTGGTAGGTTGTTCCATTGGTTGATCGCTCTGACCATCAGGAAGTTCCTCCTTATCTCCATGTTGAATCTCTCCTTGGTCAGCTTCCAGCCATTGTTCCTCATCCAGCCCTCTGGTGCCCTGAAGAATAAAGTGATCCCCTCCTCTCTGTGACATCCCCTCGTATACTTGTAGACTGCTATCATGTCCGCTCTGGCCCTCCTTTTCTCTAGGCTATCCATGTCCAGTTCCCTCAGTCTCTCTTTGTAAGTCTTGGTTTCCAATCCCTTAATCATCTTGGTTGCTCTTTTTTGCACCTTCTCCAGAGTTTCAATGTCTCTTTTGAAGTGTGGTGACCAGAACTGAATACAGTACTCCAAGTGTGGTCGGACCAGGGCGTAGTAGAGTGGTATTAAGACTTCCCTGGTCTTGGAGTGTATTCCCCCGTTGATGCAGCTTAGGATAGTGTTGGCTTTTTTAGCTGCTGCTGCACATTGTTGGCTCATGTTTAGTTGATTGTCCACCAAGACTCCGAGGTCTCTTTCACAGTCGCTACTGCTAAGAGGGGTTTCTCCCAGGTTGTATGTGTGTCCAGGGTTTTTTCTGCCTAGGTGAAGGACTTTGCTCTTGTCGATGTTAAACATCATTTTGTTGGTGTGGGCCCACTATGTTAGTCTGTCTAGGTCTTTCTGTAATTTGAGCCTGTCTTCTAGGGTATTGGCTACCCCCGCCAGCTTGGTGTCGTCGTTGCTCTGAATGTTTCTTTCCAGCCCTAACAGGTGCTAACAATGTTCCCAGCTCTTATAGGCTTGCATCTGTCATAAGAGAGCATATGCACCAAGACAAATTCCTGGTCTGTCCAATCACACTTGGCCAATAAGGAATTCTATTCTATTGTTACTCTCTGCTAAGCTCCAAGTCTTTGCAGTTTTTTTTCATTGCTCTAACTTGCTCCAAATGTTTATTTCCGGCTTGCAAGGTCTTTAATTGTTATTATCTGCAAATAATGTTTCCCAAGGTCTAAGTCTTTGCAGGTTTTTTCTTTCCAGTCCTAACCAGGTTCTAACAATGTTCCCAGCTCTTAGTGGCTTGCAATCATTGTTACTCTCTCCAAATAAGGTTTTTTTAAAGCCCTAACCAGGGAATAAAATAATGTGCTGAAACTGACCAGACTAAGGATGCTAGACAGATGAATATCTGATAAGCAGATTCTTCTTCCTATTTTCCTCCCCCAAAACTAAGGTGCGGCTTATACTCTGAAAAATATGGTGTGTGTGTGTGTGTGTTTACTGACCCCTCACATCCTGGACATAAACTGTTTCAACTCCTACCCCCAAAATGTCGCTACAAAGCACTGTACACCACAACTAGACACAAGAACAATTTTTTCCTGAATGTCATGGCTTTGCTAAACAAGGGGACACAATCTGAAGTTAGTTGGGGGAAAGATCAAAAGCAACGTGAGGAAATATTATTTCACTGAAAGAGTAGTAGATCCTTGGAACAAACTTCCAGCAGATGTGGTAGATAAATCCACAGTAACTGAATTTAAACATGCCTGGGATAAACATATATCCATCCTAAGATAAAATACAGAAAATAGTATAAGGGCAGACTAGATGGACCATGAGGTCTTTTTCTGCCGCCAGACTTCTATGTTTCTATGTTTCTATGTTTCTAATAACTGACAATAAGTCGATATTAAACTAAATATAAACCTAATAAATACATAGTAGATTTATTATTTTATACAAGCATATTTATACATTAATTCTAGTAAAGCATAGACTACTAGGCAAATGGCTCCAAAGAAGCGACAGGCTCGGGCTCCCCAGGCCCAGCCAGTGGTGCAGCCGAGGTGGGCTCAGGCTAGTCAGGAGGAGGCCCCTGCAGAGGTCCCGTTCAAGGGTATAGGGTTTGTGCCTCCCGTGTCTCAGCAGGACTTGTCTCCTTCTCTTTCTTGGGCCAGGGTCCTCGAGCGCCTGGATGACCTCGAGTGATGGAGGTCCGGTTCCAGTACGGGAGGAGCCCCCATGTCAGCACAGGCGGCCCTGGGAAGGGATCCTGAAGAAGCAGCGGCCCAGTCCGGGCAGAGGGCCCAGCCTGGGCAGATGGCGGTGTTGCCGGGCCCCGGGATGCCGGGGCTACCCTGGATGTCTTCTACCCCTTTTGGGGCAGGTGAGGGCATACCACACATGCCTCCACTTCACTCCTCCCTTTGCCCGGTCAGGCCTTTGTCCCGCCGGGCTTTGGGAGTGGGGCCAATTTGTTAGGGTCTCCGGTTGGCACCTGTAGCCAGGTTTGGTCCCTGCTCCTGCTGCGGTTGTACAGGCCCCTGGGGCGGCTTTTCAGTTGGGGCCTGGGGTGTCGGGGGTGGGGGATTGGACCCCACCAGCCCTGGCCGCAATGCCTCCACCCCCTTTGATGGCTTACCCGTCGGGGCCGGGGGTACTGGGAATGGGGGCTACCACGGTGTGGGACCCGTTTGCTAATCTTAAGGCAGGGGCTATCCCGTGCGGGTTGCCAGCTACTCCCCTGGGGTTCCACCTTCACCCATCGGTCAAGGAGGCCATATGGAGAGGGGAGTATGTGGACCTCTTTTCCCTTTTGAATCGGGAGGTCCCTAAACAGGATAAGGAGGTAATACTGGGGGAGAAGCTCAAGAAAACTAAGGTCAGTAATTGTTTCAGCTCTTGGCTGTACACTTTTCTGACCTTCGCCACTGTAGTACTCCAAACGCAGCCGGCCAGGGCCGCTGCCATACTTAAGTATATAGACCTTATAGCCAGGGCCCATTTCGAATACAAGGGCACCATTTGGAGAAATTACGATAAGGGGTTCAGGATGCGGGTGGCATTTGACCCCACGCTACCCTGGGACATAGTGGTGCCTGACCTTTGGTTCCAGGCGACCTACATGTCAGGGAAGGAAGGTTGCGACAGGACGGATAGTGGGCACTACATGGAAGAGGAGCCCACAGCTTCCACCCCTGCTAAGGCTGCCTCGGGGGGTGCGGGGAAGGGTGCCTCCCCCGCATGTCATGAATTTGCTGCAAAAGGGGCTTGTTTTCGTCCCTTTTGTAAGTACAGACATGTGTGCGGGAATTGCGGGGGTACCCATGCCGCTTCTGTGTGCCCCCGCCCGAAAAAAGGGATGGACAGGAAGGGAGGGGGTCCAGCAAATCAACCCCCACCTGTTGGGGGAAAAGGGGCCCAGCCCAATTGATCTTCATGCACTTGAGGGTTGGTTAAAAAACTACCACCCTCGCTCGAGAGCGGATGCTCTCTTGCTAGGATTTTCTGAGGGATTTAGGATCCCTTATATGGGGGTTAGGAAAGCCTTCATGTCCGACAACCTTAGATCGGTTGTGGGCCATGAAGACATCGTTAGGGCAAAGATACGGAAGGAGGTGGCCGAGGGCAGGGTCCTAGGGCCTTTCCCGGAACCGCCCTTCCCAAATCTTAGGGTGTCCTCATTAGGTGTGGTCCCCAAAAAGGCGAGTGGGGAATTTAGGTTGATTCACCACTTGTCTTTTCCAAAAGGGGAGTCAGTGAATGATTTCATTCCTGATGAGCTTTGTTCAGTCCGGTACGCATCCTTTGATGCGGCCGTGGCCATGGTTAAGAAGTGTGGGACTGGAGCCCTTATGGGTAAATGCGACATTAATTCGGCATTCCGGCTCCTCCCCATTCACCCAGATGACTTCGAGCTCTTAGGCTTCCGCTTTGAAGGTGGTTTCTACGTAGACAGGGCTTTGCCTATGGGTTGCTCTGTCTCGTGCTCTCTTTTCGAGAGCTTTAGCACCTTTTTGGAGTGGGCGCTCAGGAGGCGCAGTGGTCTGGGTTTGGTCGTTCACTACCTTGATGATTTCTTGATGGCAGGGCCTGCGCGTTCAGAGCAGTGCTTTCCTCTAATGCAGGACTTCGAAGCCCTTTGTGCTCAGTTGGGGGTGCCTTTAGCCCCCGAGAAGACCGAGGGCCCTGCCACCAGGATTACCTTTCTTGGTATTGAATTGGACTCAGAGGAGCAATCTTCTAGATTGCCCCTGGACAAATTAGTCAATATTCGGGGTAAGCTCGATCTAGTTTTGGCCTGCAGGAAGGTCACCCTTAGGCAGCTCCAGGAATTAGCGGGGATTCTTAATTTTGCCTGCCGGGTCATTGTGCCTGGCCGGGCTTTTTCACGAAGGTTGTACAGTGCGATGAAGGGGCTCCGTTTGCCCCAGCTTATGCGCTGGAGTCAGGGCTGACCTCTGTGTATGGCGGGAATTCTTAGAACGGTTTAATGGGTTGTCATTTTGGAGGCACGAGCTTCTTTTGGAAGCTGAGTTGCAGTTGTGTTCAGATGCTGCGGGGACTTGTGGCTTCGGGGTTGTGTTAGGTGACCAGTGGTGCTGGTCTGCTTGGCCTCCGGAATGGAGGGCCTCCCCCCTGGTTAAGGACTTGACCTTTTTAGAGCTCTTTCCCTTGGTAGTGGCCTTAGAGCTTTGGGGGAGCAGTTTAGGGACAAAACTGTGCACTTTTGGTGCGACAACCTGGCGGTTGTCCATGTTGTGAATGCCCTGTCCTCTAAGAGTGACAGGGTCATGCGGCTTGTTCGCCATTTCGTGCACAGGTCTTTGTCCCTAAACGCCTTGTTTTTGGCTAGACATGTCCCCGGGTTAGACAACGGGATTGCTGACACCTTGTCCTGTGGTCAGTTGTCCAGGTTTCGGACCCTGGCCCCGTGGGCCCGAGTGTCACCAGAGGCTTTTCCCGACCACCTTTGGAGCCTGGGTGGGCTCCTGAGCAGTGGAGAGAAGAGGCTGCCGGACTATGGCCCTCTCAGTGGCTCCAGGCACCCTGAGGGCTTACCAGCATGCAGGTAAGGAGTTTGGGGATTTCAGGCAGGATAGGGGTTACCCCCATAGTTGGCCTGCCCCAGTGGAACACCTGGCAGAATTTTGTGTCCAGCTTAGGCAGCGTGGCCTTTCAGTTAGGACAATTAGGTCCAAGTTAGCCGGTCTCGCCTTTCTGTCCAAGGCGGAGGGGTTTAGGGACTTTTCTGGTGACTTCCGCATTCGGAAGATGATGGAAGGCTGGGCGAGGGAGCGACTAGGGACCCCTTCTGAAACTCGTCAGGCCCTGATGGTGCAGCAGCTGTCACTGATTAATCAAGCTTTGGACAGTCTGTGTGCCTCTCTGTACGAGGACCGTCTTTTTAGGGCAGCGACTTGTGTCATGTTTTTTGGGGCCCTACGGGTCAGTGAGGCTATGGCCTCCTCACAGGCTGACACGTCGCTCCGTGCCTTCCAGTATACTGATCTAGCCTTTAGGCAGGGGGATGTCTCCCTTTTGGTGAGACATTCCAAGACAGATTTTATTTATTTATTTATTATTTAGATTTGTATGCCGCCCCTCTCCGCAGACTCAGATCAGCTGCACAGAGGGGTTAGGTTAGAGCTTAGTGCGGCCACCGACTAATCTGTGTGCCCGGTGGCTGCTCTGCAGTACTTTTGTAGCTTGAGGGGGTCGGGGCAAGGGTACCTTTTTAAACACCAGGACGGTGCCCCTCTGACCCGCTATCAATTCTGGGTTATGGTGTCCAGAGCTATGGCTAAGGTAGGCATTGATCCCACCGGCTATGGAACGCATTCGTTGCGTATCGGCGCCGCCACTAGCGCGGCACTTTCTGGTTTCCCGGCCCAGAGGATTCGGGAGATTGGCCGCTGGCAGTCAGCGGCATATTTGGGTTATGTTAGGCCTGCTGAGGATCTAGGTCAGGGTCTTAGGCTAGGTAACCTCTCTGTGTCCTCTTCCAGGTAGCCATGCCAGTATGAGACCGACGGCGTTGCTTTGCGGCCACAGTATGATTTTTTGGGCTGGCCACTCAGCAGCCAGAAGCGCCGTGGGGACCCAGCTGTCTTTGGGCTGTTGGGTCAATATTGTATGGATGGGAAGAAGAGGTATGCGGTGGGAGGGTCTTCTGCCGCTGTTGCTGGGAGGGCGGCATCCCAGTGCTGCACCCAGAGGTACTGGGAGGGCGGCATCCCATTGCTGCGCCCAGGATGGACTGGGAGGGCGGCATTCCATTGCTGCACCCAGATGGCTGGTCTTGCACCTCGGTGGCAATGACCTGTGCCTGCTTGGAGGTCTGCCCCTGATCTGCCAGGCTTGCGAGGACCTGCGGAGGCTTCGCGCTGTATGGCCCACCACGCAAGTGGTGTGGTCCGAGATCCTCCCAAGGATCACGTGGAGGGATGCCATTTCCCTTAGGGCCATTCACCGGGTTAGACGGAGAATTAATAAGGCCCTGGGTAAGATAGTCAGGGAATTAGGTGGGGTTGTAGTGGCCCATCCCCTCATCACCATAGATCGGCCGTGGCTTTACCGGGCCGACGGTGTTCACCTGTCAGAACAGGGGAACACCATTTTCTTACAGGACTTGCAGCGGTCACTGCGCGAGCTGGTGCAGTTAGAGGGGGGAGTCGGGGAGCCAAGATAGAGATCTGACCCCCGCTCTGTGGTAGGTTAGGGGCAGAAAACTGGGTGGTGGTTTAGCAACTGTGTGTTCTCCGTTGGGCGTCTTTGGGGATGATTGACAGGTTCTATCCAATCTTGTGGTGGTGACAACCTGAGCAGTTGGGGGGAACCTGTCTTTGGGTCCTGCACATTTAATTCCCCTGTTAGGGATTAGCCGGCGGGACCTCCCACATGCAAGTGCATGGCAGGGTCTCAGGTGAGGGAGGGGTCCCTCACCTGGACTAGCATGGAGCTACGCCCATAAGTTGCCCCGGAAGTTTATTCTACGTCATTTTCCGCCCCGGAAGCAATTGTTTGACCTTGCAGGCCATTGTTTGGGTCATAGTTAGTTATGTTAATTATGCTAATTTAGTTTAATAAATTATTCAAATTCATTTTAATAAAAATGACCCAGTTTTAAATCCAGCTCTTGTGTCCGTGTCGTTACTCCGTCTCTTCTGCAATAGCGTCAGCGGACTTACCCGCCGGTGCCTTTTGCAGGAGGGCTCGGGGAGACCGGACACATGGCGAAGCCGCCATGTTGTTTTCGGCTGAAGTCTAATGAGATCGTGAGACTTCAGCCGACGATCAGGCCAGAGTGGCCTGATCGATGACGTGTCCGGGTGGGGCCTGCCAGCCTTATAAAAGGGCGTGCAGGCCCGGGCTCAGCCTTTTCGCCCGGACATTGTCTTGATCAGACACCCGCCCGCCCTCCCTATTTTACAGTGTGCTATTATGGGTCGCCCTAAGGGGCCAAATAGGAA
This sequence comes from Erythrolamprus reginae, assembly GCF_031021105.1. Taxonomy (NCBI): domain Eukaryota; kingdom Metazoa; phylum Chordata; class Lepidosauria; order Squamata; family Dipsadidae; genus Erythrolamprus; species Erythrolamprus reginae. Next base: position 46,666,968 of record NC_091956.1, read on the forward strand.
TTTTTGGCTGTCTGGCCTTTTAGCCGGACCGTTTTTTCGCCTGTTCCACACTGTGGAGAAGGATAAGCGGTTAGGGGGTGCTTGCACCTGTTAGGCTAATTGGCTTACCTTTGGTCATTTGGGTAGGCAGGTTAGGGGTGGAAAACTGGGTGGTGGTTTAGCAACTGCGTGTTCTCCGTTGGGCATCTTTGGGGATGATTGACAGGTTCTATCCAATCTTGTGGTGGTGACAACCTGAGCAGTTGTGGGGAACCTGTCTTTGGGTCCCGCACATTTAATTCCCCTGTTAGGGGTTAGCCGGCGGGACCTCCCACATGCAAGTGCATGGCAGGGTCTCAGGTGAGGGAGGGGTCCCTCACCTGGACTAGCATGGAGCTACGCCCATAAGTTGCCCCAGAAGTTTATTCTACGTCATTTTCCGCCCCGGAAGCAATTGTTTGACCCTGCAGGTCCATTGTTTGGGTCATAGTTAGTTATGTTAATTATGCTAATTTAGTTTAATAAATTATGCAAATTTATTTTAATAAAAATGACCCAGTTTTAAATCCAGCTATTGTGTCCGTATCGTTACTCCGTCTCTTCTGCAAAAGATTTATGGCTATACCTGATGAGTCCCAAAGGAATGAAATTATCCTATACTGTCTTCCTCTATTCAATATTACTCAAATTATACTGTGTAGAAGCAGAGAAAATGTATACATACAGTTCCCTCATTCTCTGGTCTAAGAGCTTAAGAAAAGGAAAGTGCACTGTATATACCATTTCTTTTTTTAAAAAAGTTTATTTAAGCTTTTGTTCTTAAAATAAAAAAAAAGTCAAATCATTGTTCTTACAGATCTGGTACCGTTTCTGTTATCACATCATTATTACAATTCATTTCATTGTACCATGAGCAAAACAAATACAATATAAATAAAGTCATTATATCAATATGAAATGGAATGTTAATATTTCCAAGTCTTGAATTTTGGGGCACGACCACCACATATGAAAAAAGGTTCCTGGGTGTTTCTTGCATTTCCAACATGTGTCTTTAAGGTTGGGATAGATTTTGGTGAGTCTTTGCAGGGGCAGATACCTCCTTTTATTTTTAAGGTCAATCCATTCTTTAATCCAGGTTAGACTGGCCGCCTTATAATACAATTTTAGGTCTGGGAGTCCTAATCCTCCTCTTTTTTTGCTATCTTGAAGGTAAGAGAATTTAATTCTGGGGTTTTTTTTTGTTCCAAATGAATTTTGAAATGGTTCTATCAATTTCCTTAAATTTCCTTAAAATATTTTGAATTTATGCTAATAGGTGCCATTTGAAAAAGATATAATAATTTTGGAAGAATATTCATTTTAATTACTGCGATCCTGCCTAGAAGTGATATTTGTAGGTTCCCCCATTTTTCCAAATTTGTTTTGATTTCCTGTGCGATCTTATCATAATTATCTTTCTTAATGGTTGAGTCTTATTCGTTATATTTATTCCAAGATATTTAATCTTTTTTGCCATTTGAAAATTTGTAATTTCTTCCAATTCATTAATCTGTTTTGGGGTCATGTTTTTCACCAATAATTTGGTTTTTTGTTTGTTAATCTTGAGGCCAGGAAATTCCCCAAAAATTTCTAATTCTTTAATAACTTCTCTACCTGAATTTATTGGGTCCTGTAGGAAAAGCACTACATCGTCTGCATAGGCCTGTAATTTGAATTCTTCCTGTTTAACTTTGATTCCTTTTATTTTGTTATTATTTTGTTAAGTAATATTTCTTGTGTAAGAATGAGCAAGAGGGGGGGACATTGGGCAACCCTGATGTACTCCTTTCTCAATCTTAAATGCTTCTGTTAAATCATTATTAATTATCACCCTGGCCGCTTGGGTGGTGTATATATTTTGGATTAGATTTTCAAATCTGCTTCCAAATTTAAGTTCCCTAGTCAATTCCAATAAGTATTGCCAGGTTACATTATCAAAGGCCTTCTGTGCATCCAGGAAGGCTAGAGCAACTTGCATTCCTGGATGGGCCTCACAGAAATCCAAAATGTCAAACGTCAATCTGGTGCAGTGCTTAATTTGTCTGTATGGTAGGAAGCCACATTGATCAATATTAATAATTTTATTTAAAACAATTTTAAGTCTTTCCGCTAATATTTGACATAAAGATTTTATAGTCGCATTTAATAGCGAGATTGGCCTGTAGTTTTCAATTTTATCTTTTTCTTGCCCTTCTTTTGTAATAACAGTTATGTATGATTCCCTCAAAGTCTCAAGGATTTTAGTTTCTTCTAAGATTTTATTGAAAGTTTCTAGTAAAATTGGTTCAAGGGTTTTATTTTTTTTTTTAATCAAATTCTCATGGGAATCCGTCTGGGCCAGGGGATTTTCCAGTTTTTTGTTTTTTAAGGGCTTGCTGGAGTTCTTGAATAGTAATATTATTGTTTAGCATATCTTTGTCTGAGTCTTTAATCTGTAAGGTGTTATTTTCCTGTAGGTATTTTATCATATTTGAATTTTCTATTGAGTCCTGCATATATAGGTTTTTATAGAAATCTAATATTATTTCTTTTTTCTGTTGTTCCGAGGATTGTCTTATTCCATTTTTATCTACTAATTTATAAATTAATCTGTCACTTTGGATCTTTTTAATCTTTTGGGCCAGCCATCTCCTTGGTCTGTTAGCTGTCTTGAAATATATCTGTTTTGTTTGTTTTATGTTTCTGATGCTTTCATGTTGTTCTAAGACATTCACTTTATGTCTTGTTTCCCTCAACTGGTTAAGTATCGTAGAATCTGATGGATTGTGTTGAAGATTCCTTTCTAATCTCGTGATATCCTTTATATATGAATTATAAACTTCCTTATCTTGTTTTTTCTTATTAACCATGTAGGCTATTGTTAAGCCTCTAATGTATGCCTTTAATGTGTCCCAGAGATTAGGGGCTGTTGTTGGTTGTTTTTTTATTTTCTGCGAGGAAGAGTTCTATTTCCTTATTAACCATCTTTAAATATTTTTCATCCTGTAATAAATCTGTATTTATTATCCACCTCCTAAATTCCTTCCTTTCTCCCTGCCATGTAATCTTGAGGTGATGTGGTCAGCCCACGTGTTGGGTTCTTTTTTTTTTTTTGTACATTGTTTTGCTTGTCCATATCATGTCAATTCTAGAGAATGAGTTATGAGGATTGGAATAGAATGTAAATTGCTTTTCTTTGGGGTGTTTAGTTCTCCACATATCCATTAAGTGTATACCATTTCAAAGATAAATCTTATATATAATTTCCTGCAACATTGTGGTATCAGGGTCTGGATAGAATTTGAACTCCCTAGAAACATGTTTGGCTACATTCTATGTATGATGAACCTCAAACAGATAAACAGGTTGTACATTACCTATCACAATATTACCCCATGTAAAGTTACACTGTATGTAATTACTGTATTTTGATAATGATCTTATAGTATTAACATATTTAGGTTTCTTCCTAATTATAATTACAGTACAGTGGTACCCCTACTTACGAATGCCTCTACTGACGAACTTTTCAAGTTATGAACCCGGTGTCTAAGATTTCTTTGCCTCTATTTCTGAACCATTTTCACTTTACGAACCCGAGTCCAGGTGCATGCGCTCTGTTACTGCACGTGCACTTTTACTGCCACAGAGATTCCCCTGCCTTGTGACTGCTGTGGCTGGATTTCTCCTTTGCTTGCCGCCCATGCTGGGATTTCCCTGCCTCTGGACTGCCAATGCCGGTCAAAGCACCTGGGATTTTCCCTTTGCTTGCGGGGGCAGTCTGCAGGCAGGGAATCCCAGCCATGGCAAGGACCAGCGCTTTGGCCTCAGACAAGACTCCCTGGCTCGCACTCTGTGCCTGGCACCCACTTCATCTGGAGGAGTCCCTTCAAGGTGCTCAAAGCAGCAGGCTTTAACTTCCTACTCCCCCCACAGGCTTGAGAACTGTCTTAATTGGAAGGAGCGGTGGCAGGAGAAGCAAAAGCCAGGAGGAGAGATGCGTGCCCTCCTCCTCCTCCTCCTGCTCCCCACAGAACAAACAAGAGGCCAAAAAATGTGAAAAGGCTTCTTGATCTGCGAGCGCAGCTGCTGGGGATGAAGGCATACCTGACTGGGCAGGGAGAAGAAGGAGGAGACAGAATGAACACCAGCAGCTGGGACCACAGTGCTGTTCCCCCAGACCCAATTCTCCAAACCCTTCATAACTGCATGACTGAGAGCGGAAAAGAGAGCCCAGTTCCGCTACCTCCCCTTCCTAACTACATCTCTTTCCCTGTCCTCCCTTGGCTTCAGAGGCACCCTCCTCCTCTGCCGCCTGGCTCTTCCCACCACCCCATGGGCACCCTTCTAATGCCTCACATGGGCCAGAAACACTCCGAGCTCTGGTTCCGCACCAAGCACAGCTGCCGGTGGAGTTTCCCCTCAGCCTGGCTTCCACACAGGCTGGGTGGGAGAGACTGCACAGTGGTTTGGGGAAAAAGCCATTAAAGTGCCTCCGAAGCCAGGGGGAAAGAGATGCAGGTGAGTGGGGGGGGGTGTCTCCCATCCTGTCTCCCATGCAATCTCCTGGGAGTTCTCGCCCCGCTGTATAGCCCACATTGTGGGGCACCAAAAGTTTAAGTTTAAAAGAAAAGTTTGAGGGACTTTTAGTAGCTGGCATGGATGGATACTGACACCCATCATTCCCAACTGGGACAACGAGGGTCTGCCTTCCCGCTTAGCATTCCCAACCGCCTCCTCAAATATCCAGCCACTGTCAAAAAAACCCAAGAGTGGCTGAAAGTTCCCCCAGGACATGAGAAAATCTTGGGGGGTGGAGGGATGGGAGTCCCTCACAGTTGGTGTGGTGCAGAGCATCCCATTGCAGCATCCCCCATGCCAGAGCCCTCCCAGAATGGGTCTGGATCTCAGGCTGCCCTCTCACACATCTTTCTCCTGTCCTGGGGGAACTTTCAGCCGCTCTTGGGGGTTTTGACAGCAAATGTCCTTGGCTCTTTCTCTCTCCCTGGCAGCCCCCCCCCATGGCAGTGGCGGTGGCATTCGGCAGGTTACCTGGCATTTTTACCCTGACTGTACAGGGACAGGGCTGGAGAGGAGTCGTGGGAGGCTGGGTTTGAGTTGGGGACCCTTCAGGTTTCCGAATTGGACTGTTGAATCATTGTCCTTATCCTTAAAAGCCAGGTAGCCTGTCAGGTGGGAGGGCTGCCATTTTGGATGGAGAGGGAGAGAGAAAGAGTCAAGGACCTTTACTCGGGAACAAACGGACGGAGGGATTATCTGCTGGAGAAATGTGCAGAAGGTTTCTCTGCTCTGCTCACAATTAGAAGCGTCCTAGGCAGCCTGGGTGATGCCTCGAGATTTGCGAAAATGCGAGGCAGCCTCATTGTCTCCTTTTTCTTTCTTGTAAATGATTTTAAGTGACAACTCCTTTTGCCGGGATCCCTCTTCGGAGGAGGCCTTGGCAAAGCTAAAGGGTTTTGCTGCCGAGTCCTTGTAAAGGAAGGACCCATCTGCAAACTTGCCTTGCCTGTTTCCCATCCGGTAAAAATGCTGGGTAGCCCACCAAATGCCGCCGCCATGCCGGGGAGAGGAGAGAAAGGGAGGAAAAGGCATAATGTGGAGCAGAGGTGGCGTGCAAGGGCTCTTGGCACAGCTGCCTGGTGCCTCCATGAGGCTCGGGCCCTTCCCAAGCCGTTCCTCCGGCAACTCTTCATTGGTCAAGCAGTGGTGGTGGTGGCATCCCTCCCTCTCCGGCCTTTGGCAGTGGACCCAAGCGCCCATGGTAGTCGCTGCCTTGAGCCACCTGTGGGGTGCCGTGGGCAGGCAGCAGCTCTGGAGACACAGCTGCCTAAGGACTCCATAGGCGCCTCTCTTTTGGCCGCCACAGCCGAAGTGACCACAGGGGAGGGGGGCAAGGTGAACCGTGCGCTCTCTCCATAAAGGGAAACTACTGGCAGCTGTGCGAGCGGGCAGCCCAGAATCCAAGCCCGTTCTGGGGGGGGCTCTGGCACAGGAGATGCTGCAATGCGATGCTCTGCACCACACCGACTGCGAGGGACTCCCATCCCTTCCCCCTCTCCAAGACTTTCTCCTGCTCTTCTTTTTGTTTTTGTTTTTTAAATAAAGTTTATTGAGTTTAAATATTTAAAAAGGATGGGGGGGGAAGGGGGAAATAGGCATTACATAGTAATAAAACAGATCCTAAGCTATACAGAAAGTAATCAATATCACTATATTATGACCACAATTATAGTAGGTAACAAAAGACATAAAGTACATGTGCATAATATGAAATAGAATAGTGAATCTATAAAATAGAAAAAGAAATAGAAGAAAAGGGGGAAATAGAGGAAGAAAAAGAGAGGAAAAAAAGAAGAAAGGAGAAGATATATTAATGGAGGGAGATTGGGGATAGGGAGAAGGATGGCAGGAATCTGCCGAGCAGCAGATGTTTTCAGGGTATACGACATAGGGGTGTGATAAGATAGTGGGTGTATATGTTAAAAAGTAAAGTGATTGAGTGTAAAGTTGAGTCCATAGGTCATATTTATCGTGTGAAATTGTAGATCAATTGGTGTTTCAAAATAATTAAAGAATAAATAAAAAAATATGTTGCAAGAGTCTGTCTTCAAAATCAAGTTAATTGTACTCAGTATTTGGTCATGTTCTGTTAGTAATAGAAACATAGAAACATAGAAGTCTGACGGCAGAAAAAGACCTCATGGTCCATCTAGTCTGCCCTTATACTATTTTCTGTATTTTATCTTAGGATAAATTTGTGATTTCGTTTAGAATGGTAGAAGAGGGAAAATTTATTGTTTTTTGACAATAATTGATAGATATTTTTTTTCTGCTGCAATCAATTGGTACTATTTCTACTGTATCTTGTAGAAATCTGATTCTTTTTTATTTTGAATTTCTATAGTTATTTTAGTCATCTCCGCACATTCCATAATTTTAGAGATAGTTGTTAAAATAGAAGGGTTTTTTTCCTGCTTCCATATCTTGGCATATGTAATTCCAAAATACCGGGGATAAGTTGGAATACATTCTAGACAGTCTATCTGGGGGTAGGTGCCATTGTTAGAACATTTTGATTTGATTCTCTTTATAAGAGAATCTACAGATCACCCAATCAAACAGACACAATGGACGACTTCTTCACATGCCAACTAACAGACATATGCAACAAACACAGCACGACAACAATGGGGGACTTCAACTACCCAGACATCAACTGGAAAACCAACTCAGCACCAAGCGGAAAGTCTGCCAAATTTCTTTCCAGTCTAGCTGACAACTTTCTAACCCAAAAAGTTGAAACAGGAACCAGAGGGAATGCTATATTAGACCTAATACAGCGATCCCCCGCTCGTTGCGAGGGTTCCGTTCCAGGACCCCCCGCAATGAGTGGGTTTTCGCGAAGTAGCGCTGCGGAAGTAAAAACACCATCTGCGCATGTGCAGATGGTGTTTTTAACTTCCGCAGCGCTAGCGAGGAGCCGAAGATTGGGGGCGGCGCGGCTGTTTTAAAACGTCGCCGCCGGCATGGGGGGCTTCCTAGCAGCCCCCCAAACCCGGGTTGGGGGTCCGGGGGGTGCTGGCAAGCCCCCCATGCCAGTGGCGACATTTTAAAACAGCCGCACCGCCCCCAATCTTCGGCTCCTCGCTAGCGGGCAGGCAGGCGGCGGACAAGCCGTTCGCTGGCGCTCGCTCTCGCCGCTTTCGAGCTGAGTCCTGAAGCGAATTCGCTTCAGGACTCAGCTCGAAAGCGGCGAGAGCTAGCGCCAGCGAACGGCTTGTCCGCGCTCGCTCTCGCCGCTTTCGAGCTGATTCCTGAAGCGAATTAGCTTCAGGACTCAGCTCGAAAGCGGCGAGAGCTAGCGCCAGCGAACGGCTTGTCCGCGCTCGCTCTCGCCGCTTTCGAGCTGAGTCCTGAAGCGAATTCGCTTCAGGACTCAGCTCGAAAGCGGCGAGAGCTAGCGCCAGCGAACGGCTTGTCCGCGCTCGCTCTCGCCGCTTTCGAGCTGAGTCCTGAAGCGAATTCGCTTCAGGACTCAGCTCGAAAGCGGCGAGAATGAACGGCGTGGGCGGGCGAAGGGCGGGCGGCAGCGAGGAGTTTGTGTGGCCGGTGGGGAAACTCCTTGCTGATGCCCGCTGCTCGCCCTCCCGCCAGCAAGAGGGGGAAGACCCAGGGAAGCCGCCCAGCAGCTGATCTGCCGGGCGCCATCTACGCATGCGTGCCCATAGAAAAAAGGGCACGCATGTGCAGATGGTGTTTTGACTTCCGGGTTGAAAAATCGCAAATTACCCTGTTCGCAATGGTCGGGGACGCAATAACCGGGGGATCACTGTACTAACAAACAGGGAAGAAACAATAGAGGGAACAGAAGAAGAAGGGAAACTGGGAGAGAGCGACCACGTCATCCTCAAATTCAACATAGTGCAATCACTAGCTACTATACCCAACACCACTACAGTCCCAGACTTCAGAAAACGGACTTTAACAAGCTCAGAGCGAACCTTGAACAATGCCCCTGGAACGAACTCTTAGAAGGAAAAACCACTCAGGAAGCCTGGGCGATCCTAAAAAACAGCATCATAGACGCCCAAAACAACGCAATCCCCATAAAAAGGAAAAACAGGAAAACCCAAACTAAACCTGCATGGCTAAACAAAGCCCTCGCAGATGACATAAAAGGAAAAAAATCTAAGTACAAACAATGGAAAGAAGGACTCATAACCAAAGCAGAATATCAGCAAACAGCCAGTTCCTGCAAACACAAAATAAAAACAGCAAAGGCACAATATGAACAACACTTTGCAGCGGAAGTCAAAGACAACAAAAAAAGATTCTTCCAACACATCAACAATAAGAAGAAAATCAAAGAAACAATCATCACACTAAAAAACGAAGAGGGTAGAGAAATCACAGACAGCAATGACCAAGCACAGCTACTCAACGCCTACTTTGCATCAGTCTTCACACAAAAGGGAACCTCCCTCCAACCAATCTGCAATTTAACTGCAACAAACTGCCCCAGAACCGAACTCAACATAGACAAAAGCACAGTGAGGGACTACCTGAGGGAACTCAACGAATACAAATCACCAGGGCCAGACGGACTTCACCCCAAAGTCCTAAAAGAATTGGCAGACACCATAGCGGAAACACTCCTCCTCATCTACCAAATATCCTGGATCACTGGAGACCTACCGGAAGACTGGAAGCGAGCTGACGTAGTCCCCATCCACAAAAAAGGCAAAAAGACCGACCCAGGTAACTACAGACCAATCAGTCTGACCTCTATACCTGGAAAAATACTGGAGAAAATAATCAAAAAACAACTTACCCACTTCCTAGAAACAAACAAGATCATATCCAATAGCCAGCACGGATTCATCAGAAACAAATCATGCCAAACCAATCTCATATCATTTTTCAACACCATAACCAAGTCAGTTGACCAACGCAACTCAGTGGACCTCATATACTTGGACTTCAGTAAGGCTTTCGATAAAGTCGACCACAATCTCCTAATCCACAAACTAAAAAAAAATGGAGTAGATTACTACACATGTAGATGGATAAACAGTTGGCTGACCAACCGCACCCAACGAGTTGTCCTCAATGGCACCAAATCCACATGGAAAAAAGTAGACAGTGGAGTACCACAGGGCTCTGTCCTGGGTCCTGTACTCTTTAACATCTTCATCAACGACCTGGACGAGGGAATAAAAGGGGAACTAATAAAATTTGCAGATGACACCAAGCTGGCGGGGGTAGCCAACACCCTTGAGGACAGGCTCAGAGTACAAGAAGACCTAGACAGACTATCACAGTGGGCCCATACCAACAAAATGAGGTTCAACACCGACAAATGCAGAGTCCTCCACCTCAGCAAAAAGAACCCTAGACATACATACAGCCTGGGAGATACCCCACTCAGCAGTAGTGACTGCGAAAGAGATCTTGGAGTCTTGGTGGACAATCAACTAAACATGAGTCAGCAATGTGCAGCAGCAGCCAAAAAAGCCAACTCAATCCTAAGCTGCATCAACAGAGGAATACGCTCCAAGACCAGGGAAGTACTAATACCACTCTACTATGACCTGGTCAGACCCCACCTGGAGTACTGCGTCCAATTTTGGTCACCTCACTACAGGAAAGACATTGAAACTCTGGAGAAGGTGCAAAAAAGAGCAACCAAAATGATTAGGGGACTCGAAACCAAGACTTACGAAGAGAGATTGAGAGAACTGGGCATGGACAGCCTAGAAAAAAGAAGGTCTAGAGGGGACATGATAGCAGTTTACAGATACTTGAGGGGTTGCCACGGTGAGGAGGGGGTCTCTTTATTCCCCAGGGCACCAGAGGGCCGGACGAGGAACAATGGTTGGAAGCTGACCAAGGAGAGATTCAACCTGGAAATAAGGAAGAACTTCCTGACGGTCAGAGCGATCAACCAATGGAACTGCCTGCCAGGGGAGGTGGTGAACTCCCCAACTCTGGACACCTTCAAGAGGAGATTGGACTTCCATTTGGCTGGGGTGCTGTAGGGTTTCCTGCTCAGGCAGGGGGTTGGACTCGATGACCTAACGGTCCCTTTCAACTCTATTAATTAATAAATAAATAAATAAATAAATAAATAAATAAATAAATAAATAAATAAATAAATAAATAAATAAATAAATAAATAGTGTAGTGGTCTTTGATGTATAGTGCAACACCTCCTCCTTTCTTGTTTGACCTGTTCTTCTTGAAGAGGTTGTAACCCATTATCTGTGTGTTCCAGGCGTGTGTTTCGTCCCACCAGGTTTCTGTGATTCCAATTAGATCGTATTGGCCCTCGTGTATTAATAATTCCAGTTCATCCTGTTTGTTTCCCAAGCTTTGTGCGTTCGTGTACAGGCATTTTAGATGTTTGTGTTTGTTTTCAGATAGAAATTTTTTATTCTCAGGTTTGTTTGTAGGCTTGTCCCGTTCCCCTTCCTTGTTTTGTTCAGTGTTTTGTCGTATAGTTTGGTCACCCTCCCCTCTCAGAGCTAGTTTAAAGCCCTCCTGATGAGTTGGGCTAGTCGGTTGCCTAGGAGGTTCTTCCCCACTCTAGTGAGGTGTAGCCCGTCGCTTGCTAGAAGCCCTTCTTGGAGATAGTGCAGGCCACGGTCGAGGAAGCCGAAGTTCTTATGGCGACACCATCCTTTAAGCCAGTGATTTATCTGCGGGATTTTGCGTTCTCTGGCGGGGTGTCGTCCTCTAGTGGGGAGGATGGAAGAAAAAACAACCTGAGCACCTGTTTTTCTGATTGTGTTGCCCAAGTGGTCATAGTCTTTCATAATTTGGTTCATGTCTTTCCCTGTGTCGTTGGTTCCCACATGAATCACCAATAGTGGGTAGTAGTCCGTGGGTTTGAGTATTTTGGTGAGGTTTTCAGTTATGTCAGAGATTTTAGCTCCAGGGAGGCAGCACACCTCTCTAGATTGGTTGTCTGGTCTGCAGATGGGAGGCTCAGTTCCCCTGAGGATTGAGTCTCCAATTACCAGTACTCTCCTTTTCTTTTTGGCTGGCTTGGGGTGAGGGAGGTTAGCTTCTGTTGTTGAGGCTTTTGGTGGAGTTGTGTTGTACTTGGTTCTTGGTGTTTCTTTGTCAGATGTTTGCAGGTTTTCTTGTTCCGAGAGTACTGAATATTTGTTGCTTGTAGGCAGTGGGGTTGGGAGGAGGAGGGTTGGAGTTGGTGGAGGCTTGTTTTTTCGTCTTAGGGTGATGTGTGTCCAGCTATTTACTGCTTCTGGGGCGTGGATTCGGCTTAGCTCCTCTGGGGTGTTGGTTTTGTTGGGAGTCTGATGGATTTTCTCATTGTGATGTTGGTGCTTCAGGGTTGTTAGGTTTTTCTCTAGGTTTTTGGGTTTTTTTCCTCAAGTAGCTGGATGAGTTTGCATTTGTTGCAGGTAAAGTTTTGGAGGTTTGAGGGGAGGAGTGAGTACATGGAGCACAAACTGCAGCACACCATGGATTCAGTTCCGTCTTCATCTATGCTTGTTCGGGGAGTGACTTCTGTGTGCATGGTTGGTGTATCTTCTCTCTCTCTCTCTCTGTTGTTCTTTATGTGTGTGGTAGGTTGCAGGGTGGGTGCGGGAGAGTGCAGAGGTGACATGTCTGCTCTTGTTGCTGGGTTGGTGATTTCCTCTGCTTCCCTGGTCAGCAAACCCGGTGTTCTTTTGCCTCACGGTGAGCTTTTAGCTTCCTCCCAGCATGCACCAGGAGTATGCAAATTACCCCCTGAAGCTCAGATTCCTGGGTGGTGAGTTCCTCTGCTTCCCTGGTCAGCAAACCCGGTGTTCTTTTGCCTCGCGGTGAGCTTTTAGCTTCTTCCCAGCATGCACCAGGAGTATGCAAATTACCCTCTGAAGCTCAGATTCCTGGGTGGTGAGTTCCTCTGCTTCCCTGGTCAGCAAACCCGGTGTACTTTTGCCTCGCGATGAGCTTTTAGCTTCTTCCCAGCATGCACCAGGAGTATGCAAATTACCCCCTGAAGCTCAGATTCCTGAGTGCAGGACCAGAGCTCAGAGCGTTCCTAGCCCATGTGAGATACTAGAAGGATGCCCGTGGGTTTGAGTGGGGAGAGCCAGGCATAGGAGGAGAGTGCCTCTGAAGGTGAGGGAGGAGGGGGAAAGAGATGCAGTTAGGAAGGGGAGGTCGTGGAACTAGCCTCTCTTTTCCACTCTTGGCCATGCAGTTAGAAAGGGTTTGGAGATGACAACGCCAGTATCCTGGTTGCCGGTGTTCATTCTGTCTCCTCCTCCTTCTTCTCCCCGCACACTCACATGCACCCTCATCTCCAGCAGCTGCGCTCAACGATCAAGATTCCTTTTCACTTTTTTTGGCCTTTTGTTTGTTCCATGGGGAGCGGGATCAATAGGGGGAGGAGGGGTTCATGCGTCTCTCCTCCTGGCTTCTGCTTCTCCTTCCGCTGTTCCGTCCGAATAAGACAGTTCTCAAGCTTGCAGAGAGAGTGGGGAGTTAAAGCTAGCTGCTTTGGCCGCCTTGAAGAGACTTCCCCAGAGGAAATGGGTGCCAGGCACAGAGTGTGAGCCAGGAAGCCTCGTCTGGGGCTGAAGCGACAGTCCTTGACATGGCCGGGATTCCCCTCTGCCTGCCACCGCCACCAAAAACACTTTCAAGGAGGGTGGAAGCCCCACCGGCTGACAAGCCACCAGGCAGCTTCCCGTGCATGTTAATCTACCTATGAGGCTCCTTCTTGGTAGCCTCTGCTGTCTCCTCCCCCCCTGCACCTCCTCCACCCACCCCCGAACAAGGATCCAAATGCCGGCAGTAATAAGGCAAAAGGGGTGAGTTTCGGGATGCGTTTGCACACATTATTCGCTTTTACATTGATTTCTATGGGAAAAATTGCTTCTACTTTCGAACCTTTCTACTTACGAACCTGGTCACGGAACAAATTAAGTTCGTAAGTAGAGGTACCACTGTATATTGTAACCACAAACAAACACAATGCATGGAACATTTTTGTTAGAGTGCCAAATTCATTCTATCCCACTAAATGTTTTACTCAAATGGCAGTTAGTTAAAATGTCTGTCAAGCTATCATTTATACTGAAAAACTGCCAGAGGATCAGGTATATGAAATAAGATGTGATCAAAGGCAGAAACTATAGAGGAAGTAGTAATTGCCCTCAGACTCAAACTACACTGACATTCAAAGAAATACCTAGTACCTAGCTTAGAATAAGTAGTAGCTTTTTAGGCTAAGCAGCTTGGATTCAACCCTTTTGCAATCTAATCAATCACTCTGGGCTAGAAAAAATATATAAAAGGAAACTATTCTCCCCTTAAGGACCATATTTCTTCAAATGACAAATCTTTATTCAGAACAGCAATATATTAGAAAGCAAAGCAAAACAGAACAGAAAAGCTGGATCTTTCAAAAAAAAATATGAGTACAGTGATCCCCCGAGTTTCGCGCTCTCGATCATTGCTAATCGCTATATCGCGATTTTTCCACCCGGAAGTAAAAACACCATCTGTGCATGCGTGCCACTTTTTTCTATGGCCACGCATGCGTAGATGGTGGAGTTTGCGTTCCCCGGGCAGATCAGCTGCTGGGCGGCTTCCCTGGGTCTTCCCCCTCTTGCTGGCGGGAGGGCGAGCGGTGGGCATCAGCGAGGAGCCGGGGTTTCCCCTTTGTGTGGGCGGCCAGTAAGACCCCAGCGCCGCTTCCCAGCTGAGTCCCGAAGCCAAACGCGGAAGTTCGCCTTTGCCGTCTGGCTTCAGGACTCAGCTGGGAAGCAGCACGAGCGAACGGCGTGGGCAGGCGAAGGGCGGGGCGGGCGGCAGCGAGGAGTTTGCGTGGGCGGTGGGGAAACCCCAGCGCCGCTTCCCAGCTGAGTCCCGAAGCCAAACGCGGAAGTTCGCCTTTGCCGTCTGGCTTTAGGACTCAGCTGCTGCAAGCGAGGAGCCGGGCGGGCGGGGCGAACGGGCAAGCGGCAAGCGATCTTGGGGTTTCCCTGTTGCCTGGGCAACGGGGAAACCCCATCTTCGGCTCCTCGCTGCTGCCGCGCTGCAGAGCAGATCAGCTGTTGGGCGGCCAAAGGGGTCTTCCCCGCCGCCCACACGCAAACTCCACCATCTGCGCATGTGCGGCCATGGAAAACAGGACGCGCATGCGCAGATGGTGTTTTTACTTCCGTGCCGCTACATCGCGAGTTTACGATTATCGCAAGGGGTCTTGGAACGGAACCCTCGCGATAATCGGGGGATCACTGTATAATTACAGAAAATTTATTTATCTCCTATATTATGTATATATTCTATCAATCAGTTACTACATGGGTTTTTAGAAGAAATAATATAATAATATAACAAATTTTAGAAAGCTCATCATTTTAAATTTCCTCAGTTTATATGCAAAGTTACTGATCTAAGAATTATACTTTTAACAAAAGAACTCCAAAGGGCTTTTGAAATACAATCTACTGAAGTAGAACGATTTTTTTTCCATTTTATAGTAAATTAAATCAAGACAAAAGATCTGTAGGTCAGTAAAATGAAATTTAGAAAGATTCTATAGTTAATTAGGATGATTTACGGTATATGTGATTTCAAGTCCACATTTTATTACCAAAATTGAACCAAAATTTCCACTTCTAGGTGAGACATTTTAAATTGAATTTTTGTTCCCATGTTACAACCTTTCGTGCCACAGTTGCTAAGTGAATCATTGTAGTTGTTAAGTTAGCAACACATTTGTTAACTGAATCTGATTTCTCCATTGACTTTGCTTGTCAAAAGTCTCAAAAGACAATCACAAGCAAACATCATAAATATGAGTCATTTGTCAAGCATCTGAATTTTTATCAAATGACCATGGAGATGTTACAGCGCTCGTAAGTATGAAAAGCATTCACAAATCACTTTTTTCAATATCTTTGTAACTTTGAATGGTCACTAAATGAACTGTTGTAAGTTAAGGACTACTTGTATTTCAGATACTTCATCTCTTCAAATCATACTTAAAATCATGCAAAATGTAGCCCACGAGAGTGGTCATGGGCCTCCCCTAGGCATGCTCATATTTCTCCAACACTCCGCGGACTGCATTGGTTGCAGATTGGTTTCCGGACACAATTCAAAGTGTTGGTAATGACGTATAAAACCCTACACGGCATCAGGCCAGATTACTTGCAGGACCGCCTTCTGCCGTATGAGTCCCAGCGACCAATTAGGTCCCCACAGAGTTGGGCCTTCTCCAGCTCCTATCAACCAGACAGTGTCACTTGGCGGGGCCTAGGGGAAGAGCCTTCTCTGTGTGGGGCACGGTCCTCTGGAATCGGCTCCTCCTGAAGATTCGCTCTGCCCCCACCCTCCTGGCCTTTCGTAAGAGACTTAAGAATCACCTATGTCACAGGCTTGGGGCAATTAGGTTTCAGCCCCCTGATCAATGAAATGAGATATATGTTGTATGATTGAACTGGCATGATTGTTTTTAAATATTGGATATTTAGACTGTAATTTTAAATTTAATTAGATTTGCCATTGTACTGTATTGTTGTATTATATGCTGTTAGCCACCCCGAGTCCTCAGAGAAGGGCGGCATACAAATCTAATTAATAAATAAATAAAATAAATCTCTACTATCTTATAATGTTTGCAAAAATCCAGTGTAAATAAATATTATTACTATCTTCTAATGGACTCTTCAGGGGTAAAAAGCATACCTAACCAATTTAACAAATTCACAGCACACACATCACTAAAATTATGCTCTCATGCATATATTATGTTCTGTAGGGTGAATCAGAGTGGGCAATAACAATGAGGTGAAGCAGGTTGTGCCAAGAAAACAGTCTTTATTGCTGACAGGCACGTAAGGCAACTCAGAATGGCAACAATAACATGTGTCGGCTGACAGCTCCTTTTATATAGGAGCTGTAAAACAGGAGGATCAATGGCAGGGCTTTATTTTCCCGCTTGCCGGCTGCTCGCATCTTAGTCAATCAGCAGAGACCTGTAGCTGGCATGGCTTTTGGCACCATCGTAAGTCCGAGGACTTAACACATTACTTATTCCAATCTTTTGACTACCACAAGATCCTCAGCCACTATATTACAGTAGCTCCTAAAATGATGTTGATTTACTTTAAATACTTATATTTTCTTTCACTACACAGCTCAAGATGACGGCCCATAAAACTGCAAAAAATGCAGTACAAAAACATCAACTCAGCAACTAAAACTAATTAGAACACCACCAGAAACAAAATCAACTCAGTTAAAGCTAGGAAAAACAATAAAATCCATATTTTAAAAAGATAGATCTTTCTGAACAGGAATATTTTGATAATCAAAAAGAAGACAAATGGGAAGAGGGGCAAAGTGAATCACTAGTTTCTAAATTTGAGCAAGAGAAAACACGAAAAAAACCCTTTTCAACAAAATATGAGTTTGAAGTAGAGAGCTAGATAGCTTAATGACTCGTTTCATGTATTATATTAAGCCATGATTTTACATAGCTTATGTTCAGATAATTACTTCAGTGTACTCACCATGGTTTGTGAACTTATTCAGTGAGCAGGGTCAAATAAGAAAAGATGATTCTCCAAGTACACTAATTTTACATTACTGTAATTCTAAAAATTATTTGTACATATTGAATTGGTGTGTTATCAAACATTCCTGTAAAAGGAGAACTACTTTCAATACAAGAGACGGCATAACTGAAAAAATAGTAAAAAATATTGTATGACATCAATAATATTGCATCTGATATATTCTTTGGGGCCAGGTACAAGATTTGGCACAACTTATTTTAAACAGTATCAGTAACTGACATTATGAATACATACTAGAAATATTAAACAAAATTAAATTGATATATATGAGCTTGTAATAAGGCATTGCTGCTATTCTCAAAGCCTTATCTTCAGTTCCCAAACACATTCAATGTTTTTGTTAAATATATTTTAATCAAATTAGATCATATAGTATAAAGATTTTTATACTGCTCCCAAACAATGGTTTATAGTTGTGGTCACCTATATATATTCTGTTCCAAAGGACAGAGCTTTTAGCCTCAGTATTTTAGTTTATTTTGTTTTTTATTTAATTTATTTAATAGGTAGGGACCTTGAGTTCCTACAGCAAAAGGAAGGATATATATGTTTATAAATAAATAAATGAAAAATATCCTAGAAATTTGTCAGGTCATGGTTTTGCCTTGGTATGGTGTAAATTAAGTTATTTACATACATAATAAAAGTAAAGTACCGTATTTTTCGCTCTATAAGACGCACCTGCTGATAAGACGCACCTAGTTTTTAGAGGAGGAAAATAGAAGAAAAAAATATTTTGAGCCAAAAAGTAGGCTAAAATATTTATTACAATAACACTGCCCTAGGGGAATTGGGAAAATATACAAACAAGCCCCCCTCTCTCTTTCTTTCTATCTCTCCCTCTTTCTCTCTACCTTTCTTTCTCTTTCTCTCTCTCCCTTTCTCTGTCCCTCTCTTTCTTTCTCTCTGTCCCTCTTTCTTTCTCTCTGTCCCTCTCTTTCTTTCTCTCTGTCCCTCTCTTTCTTTCTCTCTGTCCCTCTCTTTCTTTCTCTCTGTCCCTCTTTCTTTCTCTCTGTCCCTCTCTTTCTTTCTCTCTGTCCCTCTTTCTTTCTCTCTGTCCCTCTCTTTCTTTCTCTCTGTCCCTCTCTTTCTTTCTCTCTGTCCCTCTTTCTTTCTCTCTGTCCCTCTCTTTCTTTCTCTCTGTCCCTCTCTTTCTTTCTCTCTGTCCCTCTCTTTCTTTCTCTCTGTCCCTCTCTTTCTTTCTCTCTGTCCCTCTCTTTCTTTCTCTCTGTCCCTCTTTCTTTCTCTCTGTCCCTCTCTTTCTTTCTCTCTGTCCCTCTCTTTCTTTCTCTCTGTCCCTCTTTCTTTCTCTCTCTTATCTCTCCTTCTCTCACTCACTCTCTTTGTATCTCTCTTTCTCTCTCTCCTTCTCTATCTCTCCCTCTTTCTCTCTCCCCCTTTCTATCTCTCCTCTTCCTTTCTCTCTCTTTCTTTCTCCCTTATTTTTTCTGTTTTTCTGCTGTGGGCGGTTTAGGGCCCCTCAAACCCCGACGACCTCGCCCCCGGATCCTGGCCGGGACAGGGCAGCATCCTCTGACAGGCGCTGCGCGGGGCCGAGGGGGCTCAGCAGGAGGCGCAGCGGCGGGCGGAGAGAGGGAAGGGGGGCAGCGGCGTCCCTCCTGGCCTTGGCCGGCCGCCCGACCCTCCCCACCTCCTGAAAACGCGGCGGGCGGCGGGGGGGAGAGCGAAGAGCCAGCTCCGGCGGGCACGGGGCTTGGCTGGCTGGCGGGGGAAGCGCCGCTGGTGGTGCGAAGGGAGACCCTCCTCGGGGAGGGAGGGGGCCAGGCAGCAGCTAGCCAGCCGAGTTCGCAGCCAAACTTTGCACAGGCGGCGGCCGGCTGCGAGCGACTGGCTGAGACCTCCCCGCCTCCTGAAGCGATTCCCATAGCCTTCCCAAAGGCTCGGGAATCGCACAGGCGGCGGCCGGCTGCGAGCAACTGGCTGAGACCTCCCCGCCTCCTGAAGCGATTCCCATAGCCTTCCCAAAGGCTCGGGAATCGCACAGGCGGCGGCCGGCTGCGAGCGACTGGCTGAGACCTCCACGCCTCCTGAAGCGATTCCCATAGCCTTCCCAAAGGCTCGGAACCGCCAATGCTCCTCCGGTGCCGCTCCGCCTCCTAAACCTGCGGGGTGGAGGCGTCCCCCAGCCCAGCACTTCCGGAGGCTGAAAAGCGCGGCTCTCTTCGGGGTTGGGAAGAGGAGAGGCGGCGACAGAGGCGGCGGTCTCCAGATGAGTATATCGCCGCCCCCCCCTCTGCTCCAGCGCCTCCCCCCCCCTCCCTGCCTGCATCTTCGCTCCATAAGACGTGGCTGATTTTTCATCCTACTTTGGGAGGAAAAAAACTGCGTCTTATGGAGCGAAAAATACGGTATTCATCCTAATCTAACACTGATATAGTAATTATGTTTGTTTGAATTTTACTTTTTTCAATTATACAAAGCATTCAAAATAAGTAGTTTGCAAACCAACTTGAACCATTTGAAAGCTTGTATCCTTTATAAGGCACAAGCAGAGTAAACTTCCTCTGGGCTAAAACAGTTTTGCACAGTCCTAATAAATGTTCAGCAGAGGAAATGGCATTATTATAAGAAATAGGGCAACACGTGTGTGTTGTTTAAAGAATATCAGGGAGCAGTTTTTAATTCTCTCATTTGCAAATTGCCATCTGTTTAATCCTGATCTGGTCGGGCAAGCTACTGTATGTTAACCCTATTCCTGGACAAGATACTGCCTTTAGGTTCAGTGATCCAGTCTCTAGAACTCCCCCAATGTTCTAAAGAGTTTGCCATATATTAAGTGAAGTGTCTTGTGACCTCCACAATTTTAAACTTATTCTTTCTCATTCTAGAATTCAGAACATGAAATAATAGGTTTAATTTACATGATGGCAAAAGTTTGACAGTGAAACAAATTATACCCTGGATAGTAAATCCCTGGATAGTTCAGTGGATTTGCAACTGGCTGAAGTGTAGACATCAGAGAGTTATTGTTAATGGCAAGTATTCTGAGCAGAGACAGGTTACAAGCGGTGTGCCACAAGGGTCTGTTCTGGGTCCTATTCTTTTTAATATGTTTGTGAGTGACATAGGGGAAGATTTGGTAGGGAAGGTTTGCCTATTTGCCAATGACTCTAAAGTGTGCAATAGGACTGATATTCCTGGAGGAGTCTGTAATATGGAAAATGATTTAGCTTTACTAGATAAATGGTCAAAGCAATGGAAACTTCAGTTTAATGTTTCCAAATGTAAAATAATGCACTTGGGGAAAAGGAATCCTCAATCTGAGTATTGTATTGATAGTTCTGTTTTAGCAAAAACTTCAGAAGAGAAGGATTTAGGGATAGTGATTTCTGACAGTCTCAAAATGAGTGAGCAATGTGGTCGGGCGGTAGGAAAAGCAAGTAGGATGCTTGGCTGCATAGCTAGAGGTATAACAAGCAGGAAGAGGGAGATTATGATCCTGCTATATAGAGTGCTGGTGAGACCACATTTGGAATACTGTGTTCAGTTCTGGAGACCTCACCTACAAAAAGATATTGACAAAATTGAACGGGTCCAAAGATGGGCTACAAGAATGGTGGAAGGTCTTAAGCATAAAACGTATCAGGAAAGACTTAATGAACTCAATCTGTATAGTCTGGAGGACAGAAGGAAAGGGGGGTCATGATCGAAACATTTAAATATGTCAAAGGGTTAAATAAGGTTCAGGAGGGAAGTGTTTTTAATAGGAAAGTGAACACAAGAACAAGGGAACACAATCTGAAGTTAGTTGGGGGAAAGATCAAAAGCAACATGAGAAAATATTATTTTACTGAAAGAGTAGTAGATCCTATAAGAAAAAAGTGGTTAATTGCGAATGAAAAAGAGGGGGGATGGGGAGTTCCATGTTTGGAGCTATATAGGGAAGCTTTTCAAATGGAAAGGTTAATGGAGTTGCAATTAGGTGACAATAAATGGGCGAAATTGGAAAAACAGATAAACGGGATGAACAATAGAGAATTAATTTTTAGAAAGTGGAATAGGAGTGATATAGGTAAATTAATAGGCCCAATGAAAGGGACTATGGAAATTTGGAAAAAATGGCAGGGGGAAATAGGATTATATAAATCTAAACTGTCATCGCTTTATGTAATAAATAGAGAAAATGAAATTAACTTAAATAGGGTTATAGGAGAATTGAAGGGAAGAGGGATAACTAAGATAGAACAGTTATACGAGAAGGATGGCAGGCCAAGTAGAAATCGTATAGAATGGTGGTTAGGTAAGGGAAGGTGGCTACAAATAAATGCAATATCTAAATATCTAAATGAAAGGGAGAATAAAGAAGTATTATGGAGGGAGGAGACAGGGTTAGAGAAAATAATAAGAGAAAAAAGTGAGGGGATAAAGGCGCAAGGAACTAATATATACAAATTGCTAGTGCAGTCAGACGGGGACACGATCGATGGATTGACTAAATGGTGGCAAAATGAGATATTAGTAGAGGTACAAGAAATGGAAAATATAGTAGAAGATATAAGGAAAATTAAAAATACAAGAATCAGGGAAATGAGAAGGAAAATATTACATAAGTGGTATTTCACTCCCGTTCAATTCGCACATTTTCAGCAGAATGTCAGGGGGAATTGTTGGCATGGTTGTCAAGACAAAGGAGTGTTTATGCATATGTTTTGGGAATGCCTGATAGTGCAGGAATTTTGGCAAAAAGTGAAAGAGGATATCAATAGAATGTTAAATATACAATGGACAATCACTAAGGAAATGGCAGTACTAGTAAAAAGTAATGCGATGGGAGAATTTAGAGAAATAAAAAAAGCAGCAATAGAAAGCGCTCAGGCAGTAATAGTTCTGGGTTGGAAGGATGCGACAAAATGGACAATGCAAAATTGGTATAGGTACATGGTGGACCATATTCAATTTGAAATTATGGAAAAAAGGATAAATTTGGATAATGAAACTGAGTTGGGACAGCTGATGGGACGGTGGGACAAGGTAAGACGATATATGACGAGCAGAATCCGAGACCAAGCTACAAGAAATAAATTGGAATCACTCTATAATATGTAAACAGATATATTGCTCTTGGGTTAAGTGGACTATACAAAAAATACCCCCAATTTGGTGGTGGGGAATGTGTGTATGTCGGGGTGGTGGGCACAATTCACTACGCACTGTTTTATGTTGTGTGATGTTAAATTGTTAAATATCAATTAAAAATATTTTTTAAAAAAGAGTAGTAGATCCTTGGAGCAAACCTCCAGCAGATGTGGTTGGTAAATCCACAGTAACTGAATTTAAACATGCCTGGGATAAACATATATCCATTTTAAGATAAAATACAAAAAATAGTATAAGTGCAGACTAGATGGATCATGAGGTCTTTTTCTGCCGTCAGTCTTCTATGTTTCTATACAGAGAAAGATTGGGGTTCCTCTTGGAGGAGGCTGGATGTATGAATGCATCTGGATTCCTGAAGTGAGCAGGGAGATGGACTATAACTTAAATACATAACCTCAATGGCCCCTTTCCACATTTTTCATTTTATCATTCAATGGGACTCATATCTCTTGGAAATAATATAAACTACAAACAAACCTACAAACTAATACGGCTCACCCTAACCAGAGCTGGTTTTCAGCTGGTTTCAACCGGTTTGGGGGAACCAGTAGCAGAAATTTTGAGTAGTTCGAAGAACCAGTAAGTACCACCTCTCACTGGCCTCTCATGCCTACCTGCTCACCACTCAGCCCACCTGCCCACCAGTTTGTCGCTTACTGCACCTACCCACTCACCCTGCTTACCCTACCCCACCCCGCCCTATATATCTTGCCTTCGCCATGTGGCCCGGCTAATTTCCGTGCCTCTCCTCTATGCCTTGCTGCCTCTACTCACCAAAGGTAAGCATGCTGCCACTAACCTTTTGCCTAGGGTCAAAGGCGGGGCTTATGGACATGCCATTCTCCAGCTCCATCCTTGCTCCTTGCTCGCCTCAGCTGGGTTGGGGAACAGGCCATTCCCCAGCTCTAGTCTTGCCATGGAGCCTTCTCTCACTTGCCTTGGCTGTCAGAGAATGCACCATTACCCAGCTCTGGCCTTGCCTGGGGCATCCACCCACATTCCCCTACTCCCTCTGGCCTCAAACTACAGCCACCTCAAACAAAAGCAAAGGGCCATTGGTCCCCACCAGTACAAGAGGGCTGGAATGATTTGGGAATGGACTGGTTGGTTCTTTTTAGCTGTAAGAAATCCCATCTGGAAAGTTCTGCAGCAGAGATCTTGCGGCCCTTTCTTCCATCCCTTGCCGAGCCTCAGTTGCTTGCAGAGATGACCTATGTGCTTTCCATGTTGGCAGCTGCTTTCTCCTCTGCTGCTCTTCCTGGGAGAGCACCTTGTGCAATTTAGCAGGTGTGAGCTGCCACTTTTCTTTAAGTCCCATCCAGAAAGCGCTGAGGCACAGAGAAGCAGCAGCCATGTTGAATGATGTTTATGTCAGCTGAAGCTTTCTGGATGGAACTTAGAAGAAAGCAGCGACTCTTAGTGCTAAATTGCACAAGATGCTCTCTCAGCATTGCGGAGAGAAGCAGCTGCTGTCCCAGAGAGCAGAGATGGAGGGGATCAGACCTCGAATGGCTGGTTGGATGAGCCTTGCCTCTCACCACCTCGAAAGCTATGTGTGGAAGCTTTGCATGCATGCATGTACAGAAGCTATATATGTGCATGCACAGAAGCCATTTTCAGTGAACCAGTGGTGGAAATTTTTGAATTACATTACTTACCCTAACCCTAATACTTTTCATAGGCAAAAGCAAAGCTGGCAATAAGTGACATATACAGTGGTACTTCTACTTAAGAACGCCTCTACTTAAGAACTTTTCCAGATAAGAACTGGGTGTTCAAGATTTTTTTGCCTTTACTTAAGAGTAATTTTCTACTTAAGAACCCGAGCCGGGAAAAATCTCCCAGGAAATTTGAGAGCAGCACAAAGGCCCGGCCAGTTTCCTGTCATTCCCCCTTTAATCCCAGCCATCTGGGCTGCCAGAGGAGCCTTTTGGTGGCGCTTAAAGAGGCTTTGGCAGTCCACAGCGAACAAAGCATTTTCCTTTCTCTGGGTGCTTGGACAGGGAATAAACCTCTGCCAGCGCCCAGAGGGAAAAAAATGCTCCCTTCGCTCTGGGCAGCCGAGGAGTCACCACAGCAAAGGAAAGATGCCGGCTACAAAGCAAGCGAGTGAGAGGAGAAGGGAGCTCTTTAGCATGGGAAAGAAGAGGCAGCACGTAGCAGCAGCAGCAGCCAGTGTATGGGAGGCAGTGTACAGGAGGCAGCCTCCTGCTATATGTATTGGAGGCGCGTGCTCCTTCTCGTCATCTCAGAGTCCCTCTTTTCTTTTTTAAGCCTTAAAATTTTGAATTTTTTTGATTCCACTCACCTCACCTTCTTCCTTCAGCAGTGACTCTCCTTCTCCTCTTCTTTCTCTTCCTCTTCCCACCCAAATTCTGAGCTTTTATTTCTTTCCTAATGGGTTTGCACGCATCATTTGCTTTTACATTGATTCCTATGGGAAAAATTGCTTCTACTTAAGAACGTTTCTACTTAAGAACCTGGTCACAGAACGAATTAAGTTCTTAAGTAGAGGTACCACTGTACTCTAATTCACAGGTTTCATGAAGACAAATCATCAAGATCCCTCACATTTACTTTCACATGTATCTAGCAAAACAGTCTCCACCAGAAGATTTTGGTATTTGAAGTGCTTCGTTATTTCATATGAAAATTCAGGTCACTTTACAATAAAGGAACTTTAATTTATTTCTTAGCATTCCCCTTATGTAAAAGTAGATAAATTTAAAATTGACCCAGGTATTTCAGGTATATATGTAGTCATTTTAGGACTAGCTATGTTGAACTGCATGTGGAAAATGCTTCCTATCTGCCAGAAAATAATACATTAACAGCAAGAAGTGCCAAATGAAAGTCCAAAAGTCACCAAAGCTTATAGTGTGATATCACATGACTGCATCACTTAGCAATGACAATTTCAGCAGTCAGGATTGTCATCATAATGCCAAGACATGTAGATTAATGAAAGAGAAATGGTGAGAATCCTATGTAAGGAGTACAAAGGAGCTATAGCAGGGAGGGACAAGGAGGGATGAAAGGTGGGATGATTTACTAGAACAGCATGTAACCTTTGCTGCTGGTTTCCCCATTGACTTTGCTTGTGAGGAGACAGGATGCTGAAAGAAAGTCTGTGCGCACTATCGCGCATGCATGAGTGCCCACATCCATAATTCAATGGCTGGGGAGGGTGAAAACATCTCCCCCCCTGAGGCCCTCTGAAGGCTGGAAACGGCCTGTTTCCCAACTTCCGGTGGGCCCAGTAGGCTCATGTTTCACCCTCCCCATGCTCCAAAGGCTTCCCTGTAGCTGGGGGAGAGTAAAAATGCCCTCCCCCATCCCTCCTGGAGGCTCTCTAGAAGCCAAAAATGCCCTCTCAGAGCCTCTGTGTGAGCCAAAAATCAGATGGCCGGCACATACATGCATGTTGGAGCTCAGCTAGAGCAACAGCTCGTGTATCAGTAGATATGGCTTCGCGTGCCACCTGTGTCACCAGTACCATAGGTTCGCCATCACTGCCCTATGACATAATAATCACACCAGAACTTCAAGAATCCTAGATCCATTTTTTCAGTGCTGTATGACTTTGAACAGTCACTGAATAAAAAAAACGTAAGCTGAAGAATACCTGTAAAATATATCAAATCAGAATATAACCATAACACATTCAGAAAATAATTTTATTTTTACTCTTTAGAACAATACTCTTGCTGAAAAAGAATTTTATTTTCAAATACTAAAAATTATTAATAATTATTAATAATTAATAATTTTCTATTATTTTCTTATTAAATATTTATTAAACAAACACTTAACATTAGAGCATCTCATTCTTTTAGGACTGGGGGGATCTTCTACTTTTTGAGATTAAATGATTGGCACTCAGAATGATTGCTTTGGTAAATGTGGCCACAAAACCAAATATCCAATTGGCAAAGGAAAACTACTGAGCTTGTTTCCCATCCAATACTCTCTTTTCTCCCAGAATGCTGAAATTCTTCAATTTCTGTATTTTTTTTAAATAGGCAGATGGCATTCTTCTAAAATAAAGCATCAGGCTGCATCCATTGTCATGCATTTCAATAAATAAGTTAAATAAAAATTCAGAAGCATTTTCAGGAAGATTTTTCTAGAAGCTAGGAAAGCTGTATACATACACACCTGGTTACATCATTGCAGTTAAAGAATACAATTCAGTCTGGTGTCTGCCATATGGTAACAGAAATGCCTGATCCTTGGCAAACAGTATATATGCATCTTATTGGAAAATAAAGTTCTAGACCAGTGATGGCAAACCTTTTTTGGTTCACATGCCAAAAGGGTGGGGTGAGGGTTGCTAGCATGCATGATGTGCCCACAGCTCTTCCCTACCCCTGCGCATGCACAACCCCCCCCTCTGCCCCCGCACATGCGCACAGTCCTTTCTGAAGTCTGGTAGGTGAAAAAAATTGCCCGACGGACAAACCGGAAGTTCAGAAAAATGCACTTCTGGTTTGCCATTGGGCTGTTTTTCGCACTCCAGAGCGTAAAAAAGAGCAAAGGGGAGAATCAGGGTAAGCAGAAGCTGCTGGGTAAAGAGCAACCAGAATTGAGGGAATCATCTCCCGCAACAGCCGAAGAGCAGCTGGGGGAAAGAAAGCTGCTGATTGCAATCAGGACGTGCAGAATCTACCAGGTAAAGAGTGCTCCCTGGGTTGCAATCGGCAGATTTTGCGAAGGCAGCGCTAAG
Organism: Erythrolamprus reginae; assembly: GCF_031021105.1. Classification (NCBI taxonomy): domain Eukaryota; kingdom Metazoa; phylum Chordata; class Lepidosauria; order Squamata; family Dipsadidae; genus Erythrolamprus; species Erythrolamprus reginae. The sequence goes on from NC_091956.1 coordinate 46,693,941, forward strand.
CTAAGCAAAGCTTGTCAGAGCCAACAAGGCAGCTTCACACTTTGGCAGTCACCCCTCCCTCCCCTGCAGAACCTTTCCTTTTGGTCTCTACCCCCTCCCACCTCCACACTGTCTTCTCTCCCTCTAATACCAAAGCCAAGTGACAGCACACCAGAGGTGAGTCCACAAAGGGACTCTGGCTTCCCATATTCTGGAGCTGCTGCAGAATGCAGAGAAGCCAAGGATGCAAAAGTGTGAAGCTGCCTTGTTGGCTCTGAAAAGCTTTGCCTAGCTTAGCACTGCCTTCCCAGAAGCTGCCAATTGCAACCCGGGGAGCACTCTTTACCTGGTAGCTTCTGCCTATCCCGATTCCAATCACCAGCTTTTGCTAAGGCACCACTTACCTAGGCAAAGCTTGTCAGAACCAACAAGGCAGCTTCACACTTTCGTGGTTGCCCCCCTCCCCCCATCTCCCAATAGGGAGAAGCCAAAAGATCCCATGCTGACTTTGGGATTGGTGGCAGAGTGGCAGCTCCATTAAATATAATACAAGGCAAAAAATCTCTGGTGGGCACACGTGTTTAAAGTAACACATTCACACGCTCACTTTTTCAAATCACAAAAAATTTTGGAAAGAACTTTTGGGGGATCACTTCTTTCTCATCCTACTCTCCTTTTGGCTGAAGAAGGGTGGGAAGAGAAACAGAAGGGCGATGTTTCTTGGTTTGAAATCAAAGCAGGAGAAAAAAATCCCTGTAAAAGGGCAGTTTGGTTGCCAGCTTTAAAACCGCTGCAGCTGGAGAATGAAGCAAGAGAGGAAGGAGGGGAAATGTCTCTCAGCGAAGAGAAACAGAATTAAAGCTTCTCCTTAATTTCTCTTTAATTTCTTCCTAATTACTTCCTTCTCCCATCGCCAAAATGAGAGAGAGATAGAGATAAAGGAAGGAAGGAAGGAAGGAAGAGAAAGAAAGAAAGAAAGAAAGAAAGAAAGAAAGAAAGAAAGAAAGAGGAGATTGGAAAGAAGTGAAGCAGCTGGCCATGGAGCTGCTGGCTTCAGGAAGTGGTCCAATCTTTCTCTCCTTTCTTTGTCTCTTCTTGGCGGCAGAAGGGAGAAAGTGCTCTGGACCATGCTCTGGACCATGCCCAGCACACCCATCCACTGGCTCTCCAGGCAGTGCCACGTTCTCCCTGCCCCAAGGGCCCTGCCAGCCCAGAGACTGCATTCTGGGATCAGTGTTCCCTCTCAGGCACGCAGTGCGCTGTAGCGCACATAACTCTAGACTTCAGCACAGGATTTTTTAACGTTGCCCAGTGAAGCCAGGTGCCATTTCTCCCTGCCTGCCAGGCCAGCTGCCCAATCTGTTCTGCCACAGCAGGCAGCCGGCTGGCTGCCTGCCCAGCTGCCTACCTTTGTCTGAAGTGGGGAGGTGCGAGGAGAGGCTTCATTGGGACTACTTTTGAGTCCTCCCCCACACTTGTTATGGACAAAACAGTGCTGCTTCACCAGCCTTTTGAGATTCCCTGAAAGCCGTCTGAGAAGTAAGGGGAGGCGCGGGGAATCCTGTTGAGTCAGCATGCCGTTTAAAGTGGGAGGGCGTGGGTGGGATTGAAAACGAAACGAAGGCAAACTTTGAATGGGATTCATTCTTTATTCTATTCTATTATTCTGTTCCACTCTGCTCTATTCTAATCTCTATTCCAATCTCTGTTCTGTTAATTCTTCATTCTATTCTATTATTCTATATACACTATTCTTATCTCTAGTCTATTCTATTTTATTCTGCTCTGCTCTATTCCAATCTCTCGCAGAGAACGGGAGACTCAAAGACTGATCTGAAGGAGCCTGGCCCCTCCAGTTTGCTGCCCGGCTGTTGTTGGTTTTTTCCTTTTTCCTTTGTGACTTTGGGAGACCACTGGAGGAAAAAGAGGAGGGAACTGGTGTCATGTGGCTATAGAGAGACTCAACAACACAGAGTATAAAGTCTCTCTTTTAGCACAGAATCCTTATTACTGTGAAACATTTCGTCCAACATTTATTCCCCTCAAGGAAACTAATGAAATCTCTTTAATCTTAATTAAACTGTGCTATATTAATTAACTGAAACCATCAAGTAACAATCTGTGATTCATATTATCATCTTTTAGCAACCCTATAGGAACTTGTATAGTTAAAATAGAGACTACAAATTACAAAAAAATATAGAAGAGCACCAAAAAAGACCACTGAGATTCTCAGGAAATGCTACAATTACTTTATAATCTATAAGGTTTTACAATTTGATTTCATAAGGTGAATTTAATCAATAAGTACTTATATAGACAAATAATCATAATTAAGATTGTTAAGAACTATTATAATTTACAACTATAGTATTAGGAATCTATATAATCTGTTAGAATAAATTTACTGTGTATATTTTATAATTTAATAATTATAAACTAAACTAGTAGTTGGTGGCATTGATAGTGCTTGATATATATTGCTTCTATTTATTAAATTTTTGATTGATAGACATAGGAGTTCCAATTTACCATATTTAAAGCTTATTATAAATTAATTGTTTAGTGGATGATTTAATATAATCATTATTATTATTAAGATAATATAATCATTATTTTAGAATAGAGCAGTTAGAAAACAATCTAGTTTGTGCTAATTTAACTTTAAGTTTAAGGATTCATAGAATATACATTAAGGATTGTAATTCATTTTATATAATATAAAATTTCTATAATTTACTTACTGTAATTTACTTTAAATCGTTGCCCATATTCTTTTTACTTCTTCCTACCTGCTCAAAGTTTAACAACTTCTCTCTTTTTTTTCTTTCTTTCTCTTCTCTTTCTTTTTTATTGATTAACGTAAATTATTGCAATTAAAGTCTAGGGTAGCAATATATTGATATTGACTAATAGTTGGGAGATAGGTGCCTATGGTTATTTGGAACAGGTTATTTAAAATCTTAGAGAAACAAGATCAAATCTATGTTCTGTTCTGTTCATTCTTCATTCTATTCTATTATTCTGTTCTGCTCTGCTCTGCTCCGCTCTACTCTATTCTAATCTCTATTCCAATCTTTATTTTGTTCTGTTCTATTCATTATTCATTCTATTCTATTATTTTATACAGTATACTCTATTCTTATCTCTATTCTATTCTATATTCTATTCTGTTCTGCTCTGATCTAATCTCTATGCCAATCTCTTTTCTGTTCTATTCAATCTCTATTCTATTCTATTCTATTATATCCTACCCTACCCTACCCTACCTTACTCTATTCCAATCTATTCCAATCCATTCAATTCATTCTAATAGTATGAATTTTGGCATTAATCATTAATCATAATTAATATGAATATATTTTCTTTTGTTTTCTCCTACAAGATAAATATCATCTTGTAGAAGAAAGATTTTACAATTAATGATTGAGTAACCCTGAATTGTTTTTTTGTTTTTTGTTTTAATTTCTTTATTGAGTTTTCACATATAGTTCAAATCACACATTATTCTGTTTTACAGATTATAAACCATCTCTATTAAAATTCTTATAATAGATTTTTACCTGTTACATTCCATTATATACATTATATTTCATACTTTTATATTCTAATATTTGTTATATTCAATAACTGGTAAATAAAACTTTTTACAAGGTAGCTGTAGATTGTTTTCATTGTATTGTTGCTTCTTATTATATTGTTTCTATATTCTCTTTTGAACCCATTCATGCCATTTTTGCCATGTTCGTGATTTTGTTTCCCTTGATTGAGTTAGTGAGTTCGTCCATCTCCACGCATGTATATATCTTATCTATAATTAATTCTTCCGTTGGGGTCTGGTCATTTTTCCAGAGTTGTGCTATTGCAATTCTCGTTGCGGTGTTTATGTGTGTTGTAAGAAGCATTGTTTGTTTTGAGTAGTGTTTTCTCCAAACTCCTAATAGCATAGCTTCCGGAGTGAATTCTATTTCCTCTTTCATAATCTCTGAAAGCCAGGTATGAGTTATTTTCCAGATTTTTTGTATCATAGGACATGACCACCACATATGGAAAAAAATGCCTCTTTCGTTTTTACACTTCCAACATGTGTCTAATAATGTTGGGTATATCTTTGCTAACCTAGCTGGGGGAATATACCATCTGTAAAAAAATTTATAATAATTTTCCTTATATGCTGCCGAAAGAATTATTTTGGATATTGTAGTCCATGTTTTTTCCCAGTCTGCTATGTGTATCTCATGTTGCAAGTTTCTTTCCCATGCTATCATAGGTGTTTTAGTTGTCTCTTTTATTCTTTCCTGTTCCAGAAGTATTTGATATATTCTACTTATTTGTTTATTTTCATTCCCTATTAAAATCTTATCTAGTGAATTCATAGATGTTTGATTGTCTTTCTTGAATCTAGATTCTATTTGAGCATATGTCCACCAATCCATTTTATAGTTTAATATTTCTAGTTCTTGTATGGATTTGAGTTCTCCGCTTGGGTGTAGAATATCTGTATATTTGATGGTTTTATTTAGGTCGATCAAATTTGGGTAGATGATGGCTTCCATAGTGGACAGCCATCTTGGGATTTTATCATAGTGTTTCACTTTAATTTCATACCAGGTTTTTAGTAATGATTTACGGATCAGGTGCCTGTTAAATATAGTTTGTTTTTGTGATTTATCTTTCCATAAATATGCATGCCAACCTATTTGTAAATCATGACCTTCTAATACAAGTATTCTCTTATTTTTTAAGTTTATCCAATCTTTTATCCAAATTAGGCTAGCCGCTTTATAGTATAATTTTAGATCTGGGAGCCCCAGGCCTCCTCTGCTTTTATTATCTTAGAGATAGACATATTTTATTCTTGGCTTTTTATTTTGCCAAATAAATTTGGAGATAATTTTGTTAATTTCTTTAAAAAAAATTTGTTCCAAGTTGATTGGGACTGTCTGAAAAAGGTATAAAAATTTAGGAAGAATATCCATTTTATTACGGCAATTCTGCCTAACATTGATATTTGTAGGTCTTTCCATTTTTCTAATTTTTTTTTAGTTTCTTGCAATAATTTATCATAATTATCTTTTTTAATGGTTATTGTTTTGTTAGTTAGTATTAATCCTAAGTATTTTGGTTTTTTTGTAGTTTGGAGTTTCGTGGTTTCTTCTAATTTCCTAATTTGTCGTGTGCTCATGTTTTTTGTCATCAACATTGTTTTTTGTTTATTTATTTTTAAATCTGCAAATTCACCAAAGTTTTCAATTTCTTTAATTAACTCTGGGCCCGAACTTGTTGGTTCTTCTAAAAAGAAAACCATGTCGTCCGCATATGCTTGTATTTTGTATTCTTCGTCCTTTTAATTCCTTTTATGTTTTTATTACTTCTTATTTTATTTAATAATAATTCTTGTGTCAGTATAAATAATAAGGGTGACATTGGACACCCTTGGCGTACTCCTTTTACTATAAGAAATGGTTTGGTGGTGTCTCCGTTTATTATTGCCCTGGCCTTTTGAGTAGTGTATATATTTTTAATACTATTTTCAAATCTGTTACCTAATTTTAATTCTTTAATTAGCTCATTTAAATATTGCCAATTAACATTGTCAAATGCCTTCTGAGCGTCCAGAAAGACAAGAGCTATTTGCCTTCCTGGATGCGCATCTCCATATTCTAAAATATCTAGAACTGTCCTGTTGCAATTAGAGATTTGTCTAAAGGGTAGAAAACCATTTTGATCTGTATTGATAATTTTATTTAAAATTTCTTTTATTCTATCTGCTAAAATTAGCATAAAAATCTTATAGTCTGCATTAAGCAGAGAAATTGGTCTATAGTTTTTTACTTTCTGTTTGTCTAACCCCTCTTTTGGTATCATCGTTATATATGATTCTCTCCAGGATTCTGGAATTTTGGCTTGTTCTAATATTTCATTGTATGTCTCCAATAATATGGGTTCAAATAAATCTTTATTTCCTTTATAAAATTCTCCCGGGAGTCCGTCCGGCCCTGGGGTTTTATTGTTTTTTCAATGCTAATTGTATTTCTTGTAAGGTAATTTTTTCGTTTAAGATTTGTTTATCGAGTTCTTCAATTTGTAAGGAATTATTTTCTTGTATATATTTAATAATTTTTGCGGTGTCGATTGGTTCTTCTTTATATAGATCATTGTAATAGTCTTGTATTATTTGTTTTTTTCTGGTGTTCCATGTGTTGTATTATCCCATCTTTATCCTCTAATTGATAGATTAATTTTTCGCTTCTTGTCTTTTTAATTTTCTGTGAAAGCCAGCTACCTGGCTTATTAGCTGTTTCAAAGTATTTTTGTTTCATTTGTTTTAGGTTTCTAATGAATTCTTGCTGTTCTATTATGTTTATTTTGTATTTGGCTTCCCTCAATGATATTTGTATCTGTTGGTTGGTTGGATTTTGTTGGAGTGTTTTTTCCAAATTGGCTATTTTATTTATATACTGATTATACTCTGCCTTCTCTTCTTTTTGTTTTCTAGCGGTATATGATATTGTGACCCCCCCTAATATATGCTTTCAATGTGTCCCAAAGTATTTGAGTTGAGGTGGGGTGTTTCTTATTTTCCTCCAAGAATAATTTTATTTCTTTGTTTAACATTTCTGTATACTTTTCATCTTGGAGTAAATTTGTATTTAATGACCATCTTCTATATTCTTTCTTTTTCCCCTGCCAGGTAATTGTTATCGGGTTATGGTCAGCCCACGTATTTGGTTCTATGTCAACTATTTTTATTTTTTTATGCATACTTTTACTTAGCCAAACCATATCTATCCTAGAAAAGGAGTTGTGTGGAGCTGAATAGTATGTAAATTGTCTTTCATTTGGATGTATTAATCTCCACATATCTACCAAGTCTAGTTCATCTGTCATTTTTTCAAATGTGGTTGGTAGTGTGGCTCTTTTTATTTTACTTTTAGTTTCTATTTTATAATCTAATTTGTGGTTCACTATTCCATTATAGTCTCCTATTATGCATATATTTGTTTGGTTACTTTGAAGTAATATTTCATGTATTTTTTTATAAAATTGTTTCAGTTCTTGGTTTGGTGCATATATGTTCACTAATAGTATTTTCTCTCCTTTAATTTCTACTTTTACCATAATATATCTTCCTTTTGGGTCCGTTTTTATCTCTCTTGGCTTTAGTTCTTTTTTCACATATGTGGCCACTCCTCTTTTATTTTCTTTTTCATCAGGTAACCCTGAATTGTTATTTAGTGACCTATTGAGATAGTAATGATTTTAATTTATGGAATATGTTTTAAATGAAAAATCTGAATATTTATCATATGGAGGTTTGATTTAAGCAATTGTTTTGAAATGATACATGAAATCCCAATTATTAAGAAAATTATAATGATATTGTAATGAAGATGAAGATAACAGGTTTGATTACATACCTAAAGACATTTTTAGGTTTTTGGTTACGATAAAAGAAGGAATTTTTAAAAAGATATTAAGGAAGAGATTTAGAAAGGGGAGGAAGTAATAGGCCAGAAAATGGAAAGGTGCAAGAAATGAAAACTATTCTGTGAACATAATATACTAGCTGGAAGCAAATATATCTTATAAATCTATTATTTCTATTCATAATTTAGTTTGCTTAACAAATAAGATATAACATGGTTTCTTCCCTTGCGCATTGGCTGATCTAAGTTTGCCTATTTATTTAGACAAGTTTCTGTGCCCTCTTTTCTTTAAATTATTGATCATGCTAATTTCAGTTGGAATCTTTGTATGCTAGTGATGTCAATAATTAGGCAACCAGAATAACAGAATAACATAGTGGAAAGGGACCTTATTCGGCCCCAGCACCAAGTCGCAAATAATTGCGCAACAAGTTGTCTTGGGTGAAAAAAAATCAGGTGCTCTGCTCAGGCATGAAAATATGCTGCTCAGACACTATATGTTTCTGCCCACACCGAAAAAAAATTAGAGGGAATGTTGTCTGGGATGGCACCTGACCATCCCTCTTGCCTTCCCGGCTTCAGTGTCCCATGACACTTGTCTCATATATCATATATCTTTTCTTCCTTTCATATATCTTCTCCTCTACTTTTATATCCTTTCTTTATATATAATACCTCATGTCTATCCTTGGGCTGGGAAGCATAGTGTGTGCACCTATGGAGCTCCACCAACCTCCTGCAACTGCCTGGAGAGCCAGTGGCCGGGTAGTCTCCTAGCACCAGCCAGAGCACTTTCTCCCTTCTCCCACCACCAAGAAGAGAAAAATAGAAAGAAGATTGGACTGCTTCCCGAAGCCAGCACCTTTGGGGCCAGCTGCATCACTTCTTTCCAAACTTCTTTCTTTTTCTTCCCTTCCCTTCCTCCACACACAACTCTATGGGTCCTAGGAGGGAGAGAAGGAAGGAGCGCACACATGTGGGGGGGGGAGTAAAATGGAAAAAAAGGAAGTGCTTGGAGGGAGGGAAGAAAAAGGTAAAAAAAGAAAGTGCCTGGAGGGAGGGAAGCAATCAAAATGAGCCTGCCTTGCCCACCGGGAATGTGCTCCATTAGAAGCAGAGACCGCAGCCATCGGGATCCTCAAAGGAAAGTGTGGGGAAAGTCCACAGCAGGCAAGGGAGTCCAGCCCAGCCTGCAGCAAACATTGCTTTCCACCCATTAAATGGCTTTTCTACCCTCCCTCTGCTGCTGTCCCTTAGCTCTCTTAGCCCTCTTCCCTGAAGCGTCAGGAGGACTAAAAGGCCCTTCCTTTCGCCAAAAATCAGCTGGGCAGCATGCGCATGCACACTGGAGCTGAAACTTAGCAAAGTCTGGCATGCCCTCCGATATGGCTCTGCCTGCCACCTGTGGCACAGGTGACATAGGTTCGCCATTGTGGTTCTAGACTATAATGGAATCTTACCTGCAACAACAATCTGATTATTTAAAATCTGCTGAATTTGCAAAATAGGAAAATTATAATCTGTTATGGGCATGGGCTATTTTTCTTCAGCCACTTTTGCTTTATCTGATGATGCAATTCAAGCACCTTGAACAGATGGGAACCAAGAAATACCAGGTTTGTAGACTAGCCTTGAAGTTGCAAAAGAATCTCACAAAAGGGAGTGCCCAGTATAAGCTTGAGCTGGAGAATTTACAGGAGAATGCTGATGTGGTATTTTACTTTGGATAACATAGCACATTAATCAGAAGAATTCATCTCTGGATGAATACCATTTAATTTTTAAAAATTAGTTTTTAATTAAGTTACAAAATAAAAGTCAGTTTACAATCAAGCTACAAAACATTGTGATTATGCTGATGTACTTAGGTTATAAAAAAAAACCTTTCCTGGATCAATGTCAAAATATTTCATTAACAATCAAAAATACAAATGACACATTTTAATGAGGTATTCTCTTAGTCTATATAGAATTATTCAAGAAAAAATGTTTATTTTTAGGCTAAAACACTGTAGTGATATTATTGAACAATAACTTATTTATATTTTCAATGCGGCATGCAAGTTAAAAGTCAACATTTAGACATCACTGCTGGTTAGTGTACATTGTTCAAAGTGTCCCATGACACTTGTCTCATATATCATATATCTTTTCTTCCTTTCATATATCTTCTCCTCTACTTTTATATCCTTTCTTTATATATAATACCTCATGTCTATCCTCTTCAATATGTATTGTGTATTGGACAAAATAACTAAATAAATAAATAAATAAATAAATAAATAAATAATAAGTAGGGAAGTAAGTAGTAGTAATAGTAGAAATAGTATGGCTTCATCAGTGCTTTACTTCAGGTTACACAATTTCAAAATGTGATTTGTTGTATATAAGCATCTTCCAGTGACAATTCCAAACTGAACTCTTACAATTACAAATTGATCCATTATCCTCAGGATATGCCCAAAATGCTCCCTTACTTTAGAAATTAAACATAACAAAAGCATCTTCTTCCTAAATCTTGAATTATTAACCAAAATGAAGAAGGAATTGAATATATTCTGTTAACAGGATAATTTACATTCATTACATTTTCACTGTGGCTACTCTGCTATAGTAACTTCATAAAAGGGCAGTTAACACTTCTAGTAATATTGCACCAAACCCATCCCTACTATCCTATCCCATTGTGTGTTACAATTTCAAGCAACCAATAGATGTCACATATTAATTTTATTTTTTTATTCACTTCATAGGATGTTCTACTAGTTCAGATTTTGTGATAATAAAATGCCAATGAACAAAACTGCAAGTTGTTTGTGAATTAAGAGATCCAGGGAATTAATTTTATGCTGGCATATAGTGTACTGTAATTAGAAATGGCTCTCTGCATTGTGATTAACCTAGTAACTATAGTAACCAAAGCAAAAGAGAATGAGCAAAGTAAGGGTAAGCTAGCAAAAATCCTTTATTTCAATACTGTATATGCAGAAATACATCTTTGGATTTATATATAGCAGTAGAAATTATTGTTATTATTATGGTTTGTCACACAGTCAGTTAGCCAGATGTATTTTGCATTTTTATGGACCTATCAAGTCCCCAAGGATCTGGGATAGACAGATGTTGTTGTTTGATGTATTAAAGGCACGGTTCCAAGATGTAAGCTGTTCCAAGCCATCCTTACTGAGTTCTTCTAAAAAATATTGTAATAAGTGGTGAAATTCAATATTTTCCCTACCAGTTCTGTGGGCATGGCTTGGTGTGTGTGTGTGTGTGTGTGTGGGTGGGTCATGTGACTGAGTGGGCATGGCCAACTCGTCATCAAGCACACCCATGCCGAAAAATCTGCTGCCGTCACCACCCTATTCTTCTTCCATGCATACACATATATACACCATTGCCTGCTGCAGGCAAGTCTGAGCGGAGCAGCGCAGCAGGCAATGGAGTGTGCCTGCATGGAAGAACAGGGCAGCAATGGCAGTGGCTTCTTCAGTTTGTTAGAGACCTCCAATAGTTTTCAGCGGCCTCCAGCCAGCTGGCGCTACCAGGAAGCAGCTGGCAAAGAAGCAGCATGTTAGCGTCCCAGTAAACATCTGAGAAATAAACCAGTCCAAACCTTGGCCTTCTTCCAGGTTCCAGTTTATTAATGAACCATCTGGGATACAGACTATGGTCAAACCGACACTAACTTTTCCTACAATTCCCCACCCAGGTTAAGGTTCATCCTTCATCCCCACACCCACAAGTTCATCACGTGGACAACTCCAATCTTTTCAGTGACCATGTTCCACCCCCATCTTCCAGCTGGTGCTGAACAGAAGACGACCTTGAATCTCCTGGAAGAAATGTGTTGTGACTAGTTGTCAAGCCACTGCAGAAATTAATGGTTTGCAACCCCTTTCATGCAACCAACCCTCCCCAATTCCAATAAAACTACTCTAATCGTGGCAGGCCAAAGTCTCTATTTTGGGCTTGAGACAGTGGCCAGGAGGCTTCTCAGAGTCGCACCAAAAAAGAGAGCTTGCCTTCTGGAGTCTGGACCAGCCACCATGGGAGGAAGGTAAGCCAAAAGAAAGAGGTGGGCATGGCAGAGGAAATGGAGCAAAGGCTCATATATTATGCAATGGTCTTTCCCCAGCACTGCTGATCTTGGAATTAGTAAGTAGGAGTCTGAACTACATGCTCAGCTAAGCATTGCCATGAATCAAATATGTTGAATGAGTCTTTAATTATTGCATCATTCCTGCTGAGTAGCTTACCAGCTATATGAAGGCCATATAGAAGGAAAAGTATCCATCCACATTTGAAAAGGTCAACCTTTTAACAACTTCCATTGTAGGAGCAAGGGGATATTGCTGAAGGAGTAGACTCAAGTCACATTTTACCTTTAGCCACACTGAGTTCATGAAATTAAGGATGCAACAGGACTTAGTCATGAGTTTTTCCTGGAGCTAATCTGTATGTTTAACTCAGTGTTCAATATTAGGATGAATACATATACACTCTGAGATCCAGACTACACCTACGCTATTGTCCTTCCACAAAGCAGTGAAGACCTGGCTCTTCTGGCAGGCCAGGCTGGGGCCACTGTTCCCCCTAAGGTGCGCTACTGCGCCTGAGTGCACCCAAAAACAAATGCAGCGCAGCAGTCCCTGCCTGACAGCTGATCTGCCCCTCCCAAGCTGTTGGCTGGGGAGAAACCCCCATGGGCTCTGTGCACCACGCCCAGTAACCCAACCCTTCCAATTTTCTTCCCACCACCCAGCAGGTTCTGAGGTGGACTCCGAGGGCAAACCCCTCCCCTAGAAAGCTTGGTTGGAGGATGCTTGAGGTAGATGGTGGGGAGTTGGGGGGGGGAGCGGTGAGGAAAGTGCAGGGAAGTTTTCCGCCAGCAAAGGTTTCTCTCCCTCGAATGTCACATGCGTGAGCTCCCCATTCCATTGCCAGCCCACCATGTGCCTCTCTGAGGGAGCTTCAGCGCTCCACCGTGAACTTTAAAGAAAACTTGGAGAGAGGGTGAGGTGAGAGCTCCGGTTTGGGCAGTGCCGCAGGAGTGTGTGTGTGTGTGTGTGTGTCCTGTGGGGAAAAACGGCAGTCGTTCCTGTTGCTTGGCTGACTGCGCTGCCCAAACCGGAGCTCTCACCTCGCCCTCTCTGCACCTTTTTTTAAAAGCTCATGAGCCCTCAGCCTCCCCCCAAGAAGCACATGGTAGGGTGCAGAAGTTTGCCCTGAGGCAGCCCTGAGGGAGGAGGTGGGGACTGCACCCGTCTTGCACGTGAGCTCCCCGTTCTGCTACCAGCCCTCCATGCGCCTCTGGGAGGGAGGCTGAGTGCTCTGGTCCGGAATGATGCTTTGTGTGTGTGCTTTGCAAAATGCAATCCGGGGACGCATCCCTATCCAATGAATTGCTCCATCCTGACCTTTCTCAGCCTTTTTTAAAATGCACTTTTTAAAGGGATGGTAGTGGAAGGGAGTTGATTTTTAAGTTTGGTCCCTGTATTTGCACCGCTGCATTCTGGATGGCCCAAAAGGCCCGTGGAAATTTTTTTTTTTTGCAAACCCTTTTTTTTGGCAATCTTAAGAGGCTGCCATTCCATTTCTGAAGCCTTCGGGGGGTTTTCCTTTTTTTTTTTTGGCAAGGGTTGCGGGTTTTATTTTGCCTGAAAGAAATCTTGCTAGAAATGCACGCTTGGTTTCCTTGTGCATGGTTGCTTTGGGGTTTGGTTTTTTTGTGTTGGTCTGTATGTGTGATGCCGTGGGGCTAAAACTCTCCTTTTGTTGGTGTTGTTGTGTGGTTTACATGCAAATGCACATGGGGGACCTGGAGAAATGTCCTAGCGGTTGTGTGTTGTGAGCGCCCAGCTTTTGTGCCATAGAAACGGGATGGGCGGGAGGGTTGCAAAAAAGGGAGCTTGTGATCTTAGCTATTGTGGTTGGGATTCCAGCGGGCTTGTTTGGGGATGGAATGGAGGGGAGGGGAGGGAGTGGGGGAAGAGGCGAGTAGAGAGACCCCCCACCTCCAAGTGTATCTCATGGGATTTGTGACCGTAAAAGTGACGCCTTTGGATCGTTTCTCTCCAAGGCTTCTTTTTGTTTGTGTTGTTTTGTTTGGTTTTGTTTGAAATTAACCTGCTGAAAGTTTGCCTTGCTCGGGATGAGATTGAAGTTTTGCACCGGAGACCATTTGAAGGTGCGAGGGAACAAAGGCATAAAAATAAAAATAAGGCTGTTTGATTTTTTTATTTTGAACCCCATCCTGCTGCTGATGAGATTCAGTTTCCTTGTATATGTCCAGCCCGTCTCTCTCCTTTCCTTCCTTCCTTCCCTCCCTCTTTCCTTCCCTCCTTCCCTCCTCTTTATTTCTTTCCTTTCTTTTTTCCTTTTCCACCCTCTCTCCTGCCCTTCTCCTTCCTTCCTTCCTCTTCCTTCCTTTTTCTCTCTTTCTTTCCCTCCCTCCCTTCTCCACCCTTCTCTTTCTTTTCCTCCCTCTCTCCCTTCCTTCTCCTTTCTTCCTCCCTCCATCCCTTCCTTCCTCTTTATTCCATCCTTCTTTCTCTTTCTTTTCCTCCCTCCCTACCTTCTCTTTCCTTCCTTCTTTCCCTTCCTCTTTCTTTCTTTCTTTCTTTCTCTTTCTTTTTTTCTTCCCTCTCCTCTCTTTCTTTCCTTCCTTTCTGTAATCTCACATTACGACCTTTGCAGGAGCCCCACGATCATGTGATCAAAACTTGGCCGCCGTTTCATATTTATGACCGTTGCTGTGTCCTGAGGTCACGTGACCCCCTTTTGTGACCGTCTCACAAGCAAAGACAATGGGGGAGGCTGGGGAAAAGCCAGATTCGCTTAACGACCGGGTTTCTAACTGATCCATGCCCAGGAATGGAAATGTGCCACTCAGACATTATACTTTTCCGCTCACACCGAAAAAAATTAGAGGGAACATTGCCTGGGGCCACTGATCTCACTATTATATTCCAATAAGATCCAGCCACAAATTATTAATGTATATGTTTCTTAATTATTTTTAATAGATGTTTTTCATGGATTAGATATTTACAATGTTTTCATCTTTCTTGTGAGCCACCCAGAGTCCTCCAGGAATTTGGCATGATGATAATGATAATGATAATGATGATGATAATAATAATAATAATAATAATAATAATAATAATAATAATAATACATTACCAAATTCCAGCTAATCTGCTCTTCCCTGAATAAAAATCTGTCTTGCCTTTGAAATTATATGATATGACATCCATGGTAGATTAGATGGTATTTCCTTTCTTTTAATAGTAAAAATTGTCTCCCTACTAACAAGAGTTTGGGCTGTCTACAAGGCTGCATATTCTTTGCATAACTCGTTACAGGAAGAATGAAAATGAACAAATCTTTGCAAAAATCCTACGGAAAATAAAGTAGTCAAATCACAAATCTTTCCTGCAAACTGGGTTCTAAAATGGATTGGTTGTCACTGCTCTATCCCTAACAAGAAGCTGTTTCATCTATTAATATCCCTTCCTACTCCATTTTTATTTTAGTTTAATATATCTTATTAATGAATGGCAAACAAATATTTAGTAGAAATAGAAGAATGTAGGTACAAAATGGGAAGAGGTACAAAATGCCTCTTTTTAATACCATACAGCTGTATCCCCAAGTGTGTTTTGTCAGTAAATGTCATGCCAGAAAGATGGATTTGGCCAGCTGTTGTTGTTGTTGTTGTTGTTGTTGTTATTATTATTATTATTATTAATTAATTAATTAACTAACTAAATTTGTATGCCGCCCCTCTCCGTAGACTCATTAATTTATGTCCACCAATGAACACTGAAGAACTTTCAAAATTATATAAGAAAATGTACACACAAATGCTTGTACATTAATCAGAAACACACACAACACACACACAAAATAAAAAATACATGATTAGTATGTTAATAAAGGTTCTTATTGGAGGAAAGTGTCCCCCCGAAATATATGCACATATGCATAGTGTTCTTTTTATTTTTTTTCTATTGTAAACTAATTTGGGAATTGGATGTAATGTAGGGCTGAAATATGAAGAAGAAAGTGAAGCTAAAAATGCCAAATTTGCCTTGGTTTAGAACAGTGGTTCTCAATCTGGGGTTTGGGACCCCTTTGGGGGTTGAATGACTATTCCACAGGGGTCACCTAAGACCATGGGAAAAGACAAATTTCTGGCACCTTGGAACATATTTTTACAATCCGACCAATCAGGCATTTACAGTGGGGGTATCCCTTTGACCTTCCTGCCAATCAGCTCAAAGCTCTGTTGGGAGAATTGACACTAGACTTAGGGTTGGTGGTCACCACAACACGGGGAACTGTATTAAGGGGTTGCGACATTAGAAAGGTTGAGAACTACTGGCTTAGAAGTTAGCGTTTTTTAAAGTCCTATTTTAATAAGTGATGCTACAACTAGTTAGGTAAAATAGACTTAATGGTTCCCAATTTAATTCATTTTTATACCTGGATATTTGGCTCTATTGTTTTAAAATGGATTTTGAAATATTCATACTAAACCTCCTTAACATGTAAGGCTGCATGGTTGCTAAGTTACACCTTCTGTTCTTAAGATGTTCACAGTGTATTGTTAAATTCTGTGTTTTTAATTTTAGTTTAGCTTTAGGCAAGAGAAAATAAATTCCTTTTTAAGGTAAGTTAAAGAGAAGAGGCTTAGAGAGATGTGTTTTCTAAGGTTGCCAATATTCTTAATCAAATATTAGAGTAAAAATTGAAAAGAAATGTTGGGGAAGCATCCAAATGAGCATACATGTTGTAAATAGATTCAATTATACTGACTTAGATGGGAAGAAAGAGTGCATGGGTAACTAAAAAACAAAAAACAATGTGATTGGGACAGTGCACAGCAATAGCAGGAGGAGGAAGAAATGGGTTCACGCACTCAACCTAATCCCACATATGCACATATGCACTTGCCAACATATCAGCGTTCCGAATAATGCACCAAAAGAAATCAGAACTCCAAGGCAAGCAAGTCCCTCAAAGAACATGTTTATCAGATACATCATATCGGTATGGCTAGTAAAACCAACTCTGAAGTTTCCCGCATCAATAGCATAATTTAAAAAGTAACTATTTCCCTCCACAAATGTCCCAAGTCACATTGTCCAATTAAAATAGTTGTTAGGCTTTGTGGTCACTCCTCTTCTTTTTCAACTTCCACCTGTTGTGATGGCCTTGGTTCCCATGAGAAAGCTCATTGTTTTTTCTGTGAGTCTCCCTACTTCCCTTCAGAGAATGTAGCAACTATAAAGCAACTATGAAGCAGCAAAAGATAGCTTCAGCCAGGTCGATTCAGAGTTAACACAGCACTTCAGTGGCCAAGTTCCCAATGGGCTGCAGCCTGGCAGCAGTCTGTGGACTATGGGTTGAGGGATCCCTACTCTGTGTGATTTAATTGTATAACAGATTAGAAGAGGCTGTAGTCTTACTGTTGAATTTTGCCCATTCATGAGTTGTTGGGGATATCTGTGTAAGGAAAGCAATTTTATATGTGTGGATGTCTCTGAGGTTTGGAATCCTCAGTAGCGGGTTGCTACCGGTGTGGTAAGGACAGCGCACCGGTAGCAACTGCCAGATTGCATAATTTGCATGTGACCACTACCGGTGCCACTCCTGTGGACACCACCATGTTTTTCATATTTGTGCTTTGTGCGCATGCACAGAAGAAAAATCTTGCAAGGAGATGCATGCGTGTGTGAGATTTTAGTGATTTTTTGCTTCTGCACATGTGAGAAGCAAAAAATTGCCGAAATCACTCATGTGCCTGTCTCCTCACAAGATTTAAGTGCATTCCTGTGGATAAACAGAAGCAAAAACAAGCTGGGGACATGCATGCGCTCCTGAGCATAGCACACACGCATACAAGACAACTGAAGCTATGTGCACTGTACACTGGTAGCGGCTAGTAACAGCCGCTACCTCTGGGAAACTTAAGTATATGTTGGGGACAGAAAGATACCACAACATATCACTTTGATAGCATGGAAGCACAGCAAAGTAATAGATTGGTTATTTCTACACCTGTATGTTGTAAGTGGGTGCATTATAGTTTTTTCAAAATTATTTGAAGTAGCTTTCATGTCTAATTATTATTTGTGTGTGTGTGTGTGTGTGAATCTATTTCATAATACCTTTTTATATAGGACTTGTACTGAATATGTGTAACCATAGTTTCCTTCATTCTTTTCTTCCATGCCTATTTTTCTCACAATCTGATATTGACATCACTAAATAATTGTTTGTGCCACATTTAGACTTTCTCATTATCATTGTCTAACAATCAAATCAAGTTATTATTTTAAATTTAAAGTCATTCCCATGTCTGTTTATGCATAAAAATACTTAAACTCACATTTTCATTTCATAATTTATTACACAATATTTGACCACCTTTATTTAGATCCATTCCATCCTTCTTTTTCAGATTCACAATAATAAAACATATCAATTTTTTCTTTGATTTTATGTGGCAATTCAATTTCTGTATGATTTATTTTTCCTATATTTCATGTTGCAAGTATAGTGGTACCTTTACCTAAGAACGCCTCTACTTACGAACTTTTCTAGATAAGATTTCTTTAAAAAAAAAAAATTTAAATTAATTTTTAACAAATTTTATATCACACAACATAAAACAGTGCATAGTGAATTGTGCCCACCACCCCGACACACACACATTCCCCACCACCAAATTGGGGGTGTTTCTTGTATAGTCCACTTGACCCAAGACCAATATATCTGTTTGCATATTATAGAGTGATTCCAATTTATTTCTTGTAGCTTGGTCTCGGATTCTGCTCGTCATATATTGTCTTACCTTGTCCCACCGTCCCATCAGTTGTCCCAACTCAGTTTCATTATCTGAATTTATCCTTTTATCCATAATTTCAAATTGAATATGGTCCACCATGTACCTATACCAATTTTGCATTGTCCATTTTGTTTCATCCTTCCAACCCAAAACTATTACTGCCTGAGCGCTTTCTATTGCTGCTTTTTTTATTTCTCTAAATTCTCCCATCGCATTGCTTTTTACTAGTACTGCCATTTCCTTAGTGATTGTCCATTGTATATTTAGCATTCTATTGATATCCTCTTTCACTTTTTGCCAAAATTCCTGCACTATCGGGCATTCCCAAAACATATGCATAAACACTCCTTTGTATTGACACCCATGCCAACAATTCCCCCTGACATTCTGCTGAAAGTGTGTGAATTGAACGGGAGTAAAATATCACTTATGTAATATTTTCCTTCTCATTTCCCTGATTCTTGTATTTTAAATTTTCCTTATATTTTCTACTATATTTTCCATCTCTTGTACCTCTACTTGTATCTCATTTTGCCACCATTTAGTCAATCCATCAATTGTATCCCCTTCCGACTGCACTAGCAATTTATATATATTGGTTGCTTGCACCTTTATCCCATCACTTTTTTCTCTTATTATTTTCTCTAACCCTGTCTCCTCCCTCCATAGTACTTCTTTATTCTCCCTTTCATTAAGATATTTACATATTGCATTTATTTGTAGCCACCTTCCCTTACCTAACCACCATTCTATACAATTTCTACTTGGCCTGCCATCCTTCTCATATAACTGTTCTATCTTAGTTATCCCTCTTCCCTTGAACTCTCCTGTAACCCTATTTAAGTTCGTTTCATTTATCTCTATTTATTACATAAAGCGATGACAGTTTAGATTTATATAATCCTATTTTCCCCTGCCATTTTTTCCAAATTTCCATAGTCCCTTTCATGGGGCCTATTAATTTACCTATATCTCTCCTATTCCACTTTCTAAAGATTAATTCTCTATTCTTCATCCCGTTTATCTGTTTTTCCAATTTCACCCATTTATTTTCACATAATTACAACTCTATTAACCTTTCCATTTGAAAAACTTCCCTATACAGCTCCAAACAGGGAACTCCCCATCCCCCCTCTTTTTCGTTCGCAATTAACCCCTTTTTCCTTATTCTTGGTCTCTTATCTTTTCTAGATAAGATTTCAAGATTTTTTTGCCTCTTCTCAAGAACCATTTTCCACTTACAAACCCGAGCCTCTAAAACTGTAACCACAAAAGGTAGAGAGAAGCCTCTGTACGGCCTGTCTAGGAATCTCCTGGGAGGAAACAGGGCTGGAAAAGGTGGGGAGAAGCCTCTGTGGGGCCTCTCTAGAAATCTCATGGGAGGAAACAGGGCCGGAAAAGGTGGGGAGAAGCCTCCGTGGGGTCTCTCTAGGAATCTCCTGGGAGGAAACAGGGCCAGAAAAGGTGGGGAGAAGCCTCCATGGGGCCTCTCTAGGAATCTCCTGGAAGGAAACAGGACCTCCAGCCTCCCTCTGGTTTCCCCAACCGCACACATTATTTGCTTTTACATTGATTCCTATGAGAAAAATTGCTTTTTCTTACAAAGTTTTCTACTAAAGAACCTGGTCACGGAACAAATTAAGTTCGTAAGTAGAGGTACCACTGTATTCATATGCCATAGTCATTGAACTCTACAGATATTGAACTCTGTTGCCATCATAGATTTGGTAAATTGATTATTTCACAAAAGTCTGGTAATAAAACAGAGGAGACATAAATTGGTTTAGTAGTTTTAATCCTATCAGTACCACTTGTTGCATTCCCTTCTAATGATTTTGCATATTAACAGAATAACAGAGTTGGAAGGAACCTTGGAGGTCTTCTAGTCCAAGCCCCTGCTCAAGCAAAAGCCCCTATACCCGGGATGGCAAGCCTA
This sequence comes from Erythrolamprus reginae, assembly GCF_031021105.1. Lineage (NCBI taxonomy): Eukaryota > Metazoa > Chordata > Lepidosauria > Squamata > Dipsadidae > Erythrolamprus > Erythrolamprus reginae. The sequence continues at coordinate 46,714,144 of NC_091956.1, forward strand.
TGGCACACGAGCCAGAAATGGCACATAGAGCCCTTTCTGTGGGTACATGCACCATCACCAGCTACTCCTCTGGTTTCTGGCATGCATGCTGGTCTTCATGGGGGCCAGAGCACTGGAAAACAGCCTGAAAATGACCTGAAAATTGGCCAAAACCAGCCATAAACCAGGCATGTGTGTGCCAGCCAGCTGGTCTTTGAGTTTCCAGTGCACGCACATGCACATGCGTTCCTGTTTGGGCACTCAATGTCAAAAAGGTTCACCATCACTACTTTATACTTTCAGACAAGTGGCTGTTCAGTCTCTTTTTAAAAGCCTCCAGTGATGGAAGCACCCACAATTTCTAAAGGCAACCTGTTATACTGGTTGATGGTTCTCAATGTCAGGAAATTTTTCTTTAGTTCTAGGATGCTTTTGTCTTGCCTGCTAATGCTTTGGAAAATAGGTTGATCCCCACTTCTTTGTGGAGTCCCTGCAGATTTTACTCTGCTAGTTATTATCGACAATATAGGGTGGTGCTCATCTCAATGAAGACCATTGAGCCAGTGCTGACCAAACATATTTCTATGGTCACATGGCCAGCCTGACATTACGGAATGCTATTATCTTTCCATTGAAGTAGTATCTATTGATCTACTTACATTTGCATGCTTTAAAATTGCTAGATTGGCAGGAATTAGGGTGAGGATAGAAAATCATCTCACCGCATGGCATTCAGGTCTCGAATCCAGGCTGCCAGTTTCCAGCTGACAAGCCCAGTGTCTTAACTGCTAACACACTGCGCCATACCTTCTTTGGCCGCTCCTCAAATATTGGAGGCATCCCCTTAAATATTGGAATTCAATACAAATATTAGAATATAAGTACAAGTACAACCAAAATCCAGCTTTATGCTAAGCATGCTGACATTATTCTATGCAAGTTAGGATTTCTCGGTCAATGCCAGTTAGGAGTATTGATATTCAGTCAGGATGCATTTGTAAAGGAATAACTGGAAAGATGAAAAATAGCCTTAATATAATCTTACAAACGGATTGATAGAGTTGGAAGGGACCTTGCAGGTCATCTAGTCCAGCGTTTCCCAACCGCTGTGCCGCGGCACACTGGTGTGCCGCGAGACAAGGTCAGGTGTGCCGTGAAGTTCCGCTTCCAAACTGGAAGTTGAGTGTCCCGGCTTGCTTCTTCACACCTTCATTTTCGCGCCTTTCTTCTTCGTGCCTTCTTTGCAGCAGGTGAGCTTGGGACTCGGCGGGATGGCAATAGCAGCGGCTGAGGCTTTCACTTGTGGCATCGGGAGTGCTAATAGCGGCGGTGGCGGGAATAGCGGGGGGGCTCCTGCAAGTGGAAGCCTCAGCCCTGGAGCCCCCTCACGCCCATGGCTTCTCGTCGATGCCTCTGCCTGCCCGATCCGCGGGAGTGCTAATAGCGGCGGCAGCGGAAATAGTGGGGGGGGGGCTCCTGCAAGTGGAAGCCTCAGCCCTGGAGCCCCCTCGCGCCCATGGCTTCTCGTCGATGCCTCTGCCTGCCCGATCCGCGGGAGTGCTAATAGTGGCGGTGGGCAGGAGCCCCCCCGCTATTCCCGCCGCCGCCGCTATTAGCACTCCTGCAGATCGGGCAGGCAGAGACATCGACGAGAAGCCATGGACGCGAGGGGGCTCCAGGGCTGAGGTTTCCACTTGCAGGAGCCCCCCCTGCTATTCCCGCCGCCGCCGCTATTAGCACTCCCACGGATCGGGCAGGCAAAGACATCGACGAGAAGCCATGGGCGCGAGGGGGCTCCAGGGCTGAGGCTTCCACTTGTGGCTGTCCCCGCCCGCCCGATCCTTCCTTCTCTCCGGCTTTTTTGGGGTGCGGCTTCTTCCACAGCGGTGGCTGCAGCGGCACTGGCGATCTGGCCGCTAGCCGTTCCAAGCGCTGTGGGAACGCCCACCCCTCTCACAGTCCCGTCCCGGGCTGTCAGTAAAGGGGCTGCTTGCTCGGAACATTCAAACTAAGGGAAACCTTCGCTGGCCTCCACAGAGAAGAAAGGAAGAGAGAGAACGAGAGAGAGCAACAGAGAGAGAGTGAGAAAGAACAAGAGAGAGAAAGCATGAGAGAGAGAGAAAGAACAAGAGAGAGAAAGAAAATAAGAGAACAAGAGAGAGAGAGAGAAAGAAAAGAGAGAGAGAGAAAATAAGAGAATGAGAGAGAGCAACAGAGAGAGAGAAAGAACAAGAAAAAGCACGAGAGAAGAAAAGCAAGAGAGAAAAAGAGAGATAGCAAGAGATACTGAAAAGCAAGAGAGAGAGAGAAAAAAAGAAAGCAAGAGAGACAGATAGGAAGAGGAAAGGAGAGAGAGAGAAATGAGAACAAAAAGGGGAGGAGAATAGGCGTTGATTGCTTACCTGAACGCCTCTTCTCGTACGGTGAGCGGGTACAGCAGTCACATGGGTTGCTCATGTCCAATCCGGTGGAACTGAGCCTAGTATTAAAAAAGCTTGCCGGATCCGCCCCTTCCCCAGAATTCGCGAATCCATAGACTAGGCTCAGTTGTGAAGCTCTGTAGTGTTCAACTCTCATTGTTAGAGGAAGAAAGATATAGAAAGGTAAAGAAGACACATACAAGGGCGGGAAGTGACTGCTGTACCCGCTCACCGTACGAGAAGAGGCGTTCAGGTAAGCAATCAACGCCTATTCTCCGTACTGAAGGAGCGGGTCCAGCAGTCACATGGGACATACCCAATAGATGGTCCCTAGGGTGGGATTAGCTTGCTATCGTGTGAGATAACGGATTGGAGTACCCTTCTGCCGAAGGCAGCGTCCGCTGAAGCGTAAGAATCAATCTTGTAGTGCCTGATGAAGGAATTTGGCGAGGCCCAAGTGGCTGCTTTGCAGACCTCCTCCAACGGGGCTTGAGTCGCCCAAGCGGCCGAGGTGGCTGCGCTCCTGGTGGAATGCGCTGTGATGTTCCTTGGAACTGAGAGGGAGGCCGACTCATAGGCCTTAGATATAGTCCCTCTGATCCAACGGCCTATTACTGTTGAAGACACTTTGGCCCCCATGACTCTGGGATGATAGGCTACAAAAAGTGCTTCTGACCTCCGAAAGGGTCCTGTGCGTTGGATATAGATTCTCAGCGCTCTGGTGAGATCCAGGGTGTGCCATCTAATTGCCAAGGGATGGTCTCGTTGGAGGCAGAAGGAAGGTAGGACAATATCCTGAGATCTGTGGAACATGGAACTGACCTTGGGTAAGAAGGTGGGGTCCAGTCGCAAGACTACCTTGTCCTGATGGAATTGGCAAAGGTCCTGCCTGATTGAGAGGGCAGCCAGCTCCGAAATGCGTCGAGCAGAGGTAATAGCCACCAGGAATGCTACCTTAAAGGATAGGTACCTGAGGGACGCCGATTTTAGGGGTTCGTATGGTGCCTGCGTGAGGGAATGGAGAACCCGTGGCAAATCCCATGATGGGTACCTGTGGACCTTGGAAGGTCTGAGGTTGGCTATGCCCTTGAGGAATTCCTGAACTTCAGGGAAGGATCGGAGAGGCTGTCTGCGGGGACCTCCTAGGACAGATGAAATGGCTGCCAGATGACGCCGGAGGGTGCTGGTGGAAAGTCCTTTATGGAAGCCTTGCATAAGGAAGGAAATTATTCTGTGTATGGGGATGCACAGAGGGGAGAGACCTTCCTGTAGACACCACTGGTGAAACTTGGACCACGTGTGGTCGTAGATTCGATTGGTCGAACCCCTTCTGGCTTTTAAAATGACCTCCACTGAATCGGGGTCATGACCACGCAGCTCTAAATCTCTCCTGATAACAGCCAGGCGGTGAGGTGGAACCACTCCGGGTCTGGATGGAAGGAGGCCCCCTGCCGCAGCATATCCCCCGAAACGGGGAGTCGCCAAGGGTCCTGGACGGACAGCTGTTGGAGATCCGCGAACCAGGGCCGGCGGGGCCAGTGAGGGGCGATTAGGATTACTCGGGCCCTCTCGGTGAGGACCTTGTGAATCACGTCCGGGAGGATTGGAATTGGAGGAAATGCGTAGAGTAGGCCTGGAGGCCATGGACTCCGGAGGGCATTGATTGCTTCCGCTCCCGGGGATGGAAATCTGGAATAGAAGCGAGGGAGTTGGGCGTTCGCATTGGTCGCGAAGAGATCCAGAATTGGTAGGCCGAATCTGAGGGTGATTTGATGGAACAGGTCTTGGTGGAGGTTCCATTCTCCTGGGTCTATCGTTGCCCGGGATAGCCAATCCGCCTGGACGTTGAGACTCCCCGAGATGTGATCGGCTAGGAGCGACTGGAGATGTTTTTCCGCCCAAAGGCCCAGCTTGAGGGCCTCCCTCATGAGAGCCTTGGATCTCGTGCCCCCCTGTCTGCAAATGTGGCTTTTCGTGGCAATGTTGTCGGTGAGAATGAGAACGTGCCGGTTGGGAATGCGAGGAGAGAAATGCTTCAGAGCCAGGGAAACGGCTCTTAACTCTAGCCAATTGATTGGCCTGGAAGCTTCCTCCGGGGACCACGTGCCCTGGGCTATCATCCCCTGGGCGTGGGCGCCCCATCCCGATAGACTGGCATCTGTGGTGATGACAAATTGATCCGGGCACCTGAACGGGGATCCTCTGTCCATGGCCGGAGACTTCCACCACTTGAAGGATCTGCGAACACTCAGTGGGATGACAATGCGTCGATTTGAGTTGCTGTGCCCTGATCTCTGAAAAGGTAACAGGAGCCACTGGAGTTCCCTAGCATGAAGGCGAGCCCAGGGAATGATGCCTATGCATGACACCATCTTCCCCAAAAGGGAAGATAGAGTGACTATGGAAACTGAAGAATTAGATAAAATGTTAGAAATTAACTCCACTATACTGAGTTTTCTCTCGGGAGAGAGAAAAACCTGGGAGGATTCTGAATCAATAATGGATCCCAGGTGAGAAATGGATGTGGAGGGTTGGAGGTGGCTCTTATCAAAGTTGATGGAAAATCCATGGTCCTGAAGGACTGACATGGTGACAGAAAGGTCTGTTTTCACTTTCTCTAGGGAGTTCCCATGAATTAAAATATCATCAAGATAACATAAAATGTGGATGGGAAACGCCCTGATATAGGCCGCCAGGGAGCCCAAGAGCTTTGTAAAGACCCGAGGGGCCGAGGAAAGGCCAAATGGCATCGCCCTATACTGGAAATGCCTGCCTTGAAAGGAAAAACGTAAAAATTTTCTGTGGCATTTGGCTATAGGAATGTGAAGGTAGGCCTCAGTGAGGTCTAAGGAGACCATGAAATCTCCCGAGTGAATGGCGGCCAAAATAGAAGACAAGGAGTGCATCTTAAACTTCCTATATTTGATGAATAAATTTAGTTTCTTTAAATCCAAAATAGCTCTCCAACCTCCGGAGGACTTTGGAACCATAAATAGGATGGAGTAAAAACCTAGGCCCTTCTGACCGGAAGGGACCGGTTGAATGGCTCTGATGGACAATAGATGAGAAATGGCCTCCTCCATACGGTTACAATCTGAGGATGACCTGGGAGAAGGGCAGGAAATAAAACGTTTAGGGGGAGGAGAAATAAATTCTAGAAGAAGGCCTGTTTGAACAGTGTCAAAGACCCAAGGGTCCTTGGAGGTGAGACGCCAATTAGAGGCGAAATGAGCTAGGCGACCCCCTATGGGAATAGAGGTAGGATTACCATCTAGGTTTTTTTGAAGCCCTATTAGAGGAAGCTCCCCTTTGGAAGCGAAACCCTCTACCCCTGGAGTTCCTACCTTGGGAACGAAAGCGGGGGGAATACTGACCTGGAGATCTCTGGTAGGAAGCCGCTTGATCTTGCTGGCGCCCTGGGCGACGAAAGGACTGCGTTTTGGTAGCCTTTTTTGTGGTTGGACCCAAAACTTTCTTCTTGTCCGTGGTTTCCGTGAGGAGTGGATCCAGAAGATCACCGAAGAGAAGGTCGCGCTTTAAGGGACCCTGGGATAACTGCCACTTTTGGCGAACTCCCGCTTGCCAAGGGCGAATCCATAGGAGTCTTCTTGCCGTAGTAGAAGCTGCAATAGCCTTAGCAGAAAAACTGGTAGATTGCAAGGTGGCATCAGCCACGTACTGGGCAGCTGCAAAAACCTTGTTGAAGTCTTGTTGACCTCTCAAGTCATCGGGAGGAATATGCTGTTGAAGTTGGCGAAGCCACAGCAGCATGGCTCTGGAGAAAAAGGAAGCCGCTGCAGAGCTTTTAGTGGCCCAGGAATCAGCGGTGAATCCTCTTTTGAGCATTTGCTCAATGCGCTTGTCCTCTGGGCGGAGGACTTCCTCCGCCTCGCCTGGCACAGCCGCTGCCGAGTGAAGAATCTTGACAGGTTCATCCGGTTTGGGAAAGGATAGAAGCTCTTCATAAGAAGAGGAAAGTTTGTACAACTTTCTGTCCTTGGTGGAGGGATTAAGGCCAGAGGCTGGAAATTCCCACTGTTTGAGTAAAGCATCTTTAAACAACTTAGGCATAGGAATTACCTCGTTATCCTCCTGTTCCTCTGTGAAGTAAGGTAAATTCTCCTCCGGGGGATCAGTGGAAGTGGAGGCTTGTTTCTCCTGGGCCGCTAATCCCGTAGAAATTCTAGCTTTGAGGAGGAGAGATTTGAATAATTGAGAAGGAAAAATAGTAATAGGAGGAGGAACCTTTATTTGGGATTCCTCATCATCTGATAGGCCTTGAAAGGCATCCTCATCATCCTCTATATCCTCATATTCATCCTGGGAGGAATCTGAATCATCCTGAATAGGAGCTCTGACCGCTAGGGGAGAACCCAAGGGGCGGGAGGAGCGAGAAGGAGGAAGAGGTAAGGGAAGCTCATTGATGGTGGAGAGTTTGGCATCAATGGCTTTGGACAACACAGCAAAAATAGACTGGAACTCAGGAGGTAAACTGGAAATGTCAGCAGAAATGGCAGAAGAATCCCTAAAGGCCTGGGAGGATCCTGGCTGGGGGGAATCTTCAATAATATCTGGTTCCTCTGGACCTATGCCCCATAGGTTAGGTTGGGGTCTGTCTAGGTTTGGCTCATCCAGAGATAACACAGGGACCCCAGAAGGAGGCAGACTAGAAGCCTCTGGGGGGTCTTGACTACTGATTACTTGGGCCTGCACTTTCAAACGTTTTGCTGATTTGTCATGGATTTTTTGTAGGGCTAGGTCCCTTCTCTTCTCGGCCCTGGTGACCTTGGTCGGGGGGCGGGCCCCTGGAGAAGAGGAGGAAGAGGCCTGGGGGATACTAGTAATTTCATCGCCTGTAGGCCTGGCCTCTCTGGGACCTTTAGTTGTGCCTCTCTTGGGAAAGGTAGCCATAGTCTGACAATTAACAGAAGACAAGGCTGAGCCAATAACTGAATAATAAGGAGAAGAATTTCAAGGACTTCCCAAGAGGAAAGGATCCTGCTTCGAGGCCTCGAAGCTGCTGAAACTTGAGGACAATCTGGGCAAACCCAGAGTTCGTGCCCCCAAACCCAGCGGGGCCAGCCTCCCTAAACTTTATAATTAAGTAAACCAAGGCACTCTGGTTGGAGGCTTAGCCGGTGGAGAATTTAGCCTGGGACCCCCAAGGCCCGCTCCGGGATCCACGCGGTGGACTGAGGCCTACACGGCTGGCAGGGGGCCAACACGAGAGGCCTAGATTTAAAAAGGGCGCGAAGGCCTTCGCGCCGAAAAAGATCGCTGCGTAAAATTTCTTAAAGGGGAAGCGATCGACTAAGTCCAGGAGACTAGAAGGCGTCTCACTCCGCAGGAGGTATTTCTTAAGCCCTTAAATATTTTTTGTATACAATAATAATCAATAATTCAATTGGTAAATACTTGCACCAGGACCTCCAGGCCAAAGGATTAGAAGAATCCACAAGCGGCCGCAGGAATCGTAACTGGCAAAACCGCCGGGGGAAAACGAAACCGCAACTTCTCCCAAGGAAAAAAACCTAGCCGCTTTTTTTCTTTTTTTCTTTTAAACGGCTGGCGCAATTAGTGCAAGTAAATAATAAAAGACAATAAATCTTACTACTTTTTGAAGGAAAAGATCGAAGGGAAGGTGTTAGAATGTTGAACGAGCTATCACAGTACAACCGCAGGATATGCGAACTGAGCGAATTCTGGGGAAGGGGCGGATCCGGCAAGCTTTTTTAATACTAGGCTCAGTTCCACCGGATTGGACATGAGCAACCCATGTGACTGCTGGACCCGCTCCTTCAGTACGGAGAAATGAGAAAATGATTGAGGCAGAGAATGAGAGGAGAGAGAAACAAGAGAGAGAGAGAGAGGTGATTCTTGAAGCATGGTAAAAAGCACCCAAATAATAGCCCTCACCTGTTTTTGAAAAGAATAAAACAGAATAAAACCCCAGCCCTCACCTGGTTTTGGAAATGGTTTGGTACACACAGACATATAAGGGGCGGGGGGAGAGACAGAAATGAGACAGTAGTATAAATTTGAGGAGGGATGATTGATGATTGACTGTATTTATAAGGGGATGTTACATGGGATTGTATGTTCTATGTATAAATACATGTAGAAATACTGTAGATCTGAAGGTCAGCAGTTAAAATCTCATCCCCAGCTCCAGGTTGACTCAGCCTTCCATCCTTCCGAGGTGGGTAAAATGAGGACCCAGATTGTGGGGGCAATATACTGGCTCTGTTAAAAAATGCTATTGCTAACATGTTGTAAGCCGCCCTGAGTCTAAGGAGAAGGGGGCATAAAAATTGAATAAATAAATAAATAAATAAATAATATTTACTGTCTTTTTGTGTCATTTTGGTTGGTGGTGTGCCCCAGGATTTTGTAAATGTAAAAAGTGTGCCGCGGCTCAAAAAAGGTTGAAAATCACTGATCTAGTCCAACCCCAGCCCAAACAGGAGACCCTACATCTGCCTCTACCTAGGATCGAACTCACAACCTCCGGATTGTGAAGCAACAGCTCCACTTCTACGTCACAGGAGCTGTCTTTTAATATTGGATAAAGTGAAAGGCAACAAACTTTAAAACTCAGACTCTCTCAAAGGAGTGCTACCAATTCAATTAGGTGAGTGAAGCAAAGAGTCATGCCTTTTGCTTCTCAGTCATAAAATTACACAGGGTAGCATTTCATTCATTTGGCCAAATTAGAAAAAGGAGATGGAACAAAGTGACAAAGAGGTTTGAGGAAACGATTAGACAGCTGGTTTAAATTAACACTGAAATCATTATTTGTCTATTATTTGTAATATTGATGTTGTAGTGTGATTAGAAAACACATTACTGCTCCTTTTTAAATACTATTATTGAATCAGCCTTTCATCCTTCCAAGGTCAGTAAAATGAGGACCCAGATTGTTGGAAGCAATATGCTGACTGTAAACCACTTAAAGAAGGTCGTAAAGCACCGTGAAGTGATATATAAGTCTAAGTGCTAGGGATATGAACTAGTTTTATTATAACTTATATAGAAAGTCAAAATCCTTGATGACACCAGAAGCTTTTCTTATATAATGTCCTAGGAATATAGTCATTATCCCATATATGGGCCAATAATCCAGGTCTTAAGTATCTAAATGTGCTTGGAACAAACAAATTAAATTACTTTTGCACTTAAACTAATGCTGCTTAATACTGTATAACAAAATACTGTATATAAAATAAATATAGCAAAAAGAAATTAGTGTGACATAGAGGGACTTCATGATGACAAGCCAAAACAAATGAAATTCAGCTTTTGTTTCCCCAACCTATTTTTCCTCATATAAACCCATTTATGTTAAGGCACAATTGATGAAAACCAGACAGTGACTTTATAATTCTATCAAAGATTTCTGGCTAAATCTAGAATATCATGAATGGATCTTTGACCTTAATAAGGCAAAGCAACTGCAAACTCATTACATACACAGAAGTGAGAGTAAAGGTCATCTAGCAATTAAGAGAAACCCAATTCTACTATACTTTTATCACTATAGCTGAGTGGATAACTTCCTTTTAGCCCAATATCTACCTAACCCACAAAGTAATTGTGAGAAAAATATTGGAGAAATATTGCAAACTAATTTGTTCCTGGAGGAAATGCAGAAAATAAATATAATAAATAACTAATTAAACTTCTGAGGTGGGTAAAATGAGGACCTGGATTGTGGGGGCAATAGGCTGGCTCTGTTAAAAAGTGCTATTGCTAACATGTTGTAAGCCACCCTGAGTCTAAGGAGAAGGGCGGCATAAAAATCAAATAAATAAACTGAGCTAAAAGGCCTGGCTGCTACCATCCATGCAGGATATCCAGATTACGGTATGTCTCTCTAGCCGTCTCCTCTGCAACAAATGTATGTTGGAACATATTTTCTCCTTATTCAGTGAGAAAATGGACAATTAATTGCACTTGGAATTATCTGTGAAAAAATATTTCTTTACTATGTTTCCCTATACTTCTCTTTGTTAGTATCTATAGATTTGGCATTATTAGTTTATAAGGAACTTTCTAATTATATGCTTCCCCATATTCAAGATTCCTTAGCTACATACAGGTATTGCAGAACCTATTGGGTTCTATGATTAGCACGATGTTTTCTTAACTTCTATAACTATTTCTCTATTTTCTTGGAATGGATGGTAAATCTTTGTTCTCAGATGTTCACAAAGCACAGAAAGCAACAGAAAGCATTTCAATAACAATTGCATATGTTTATTGATTCAAACTTCCAATACATATACAGTATTGCTTTCACACACTTCTCCATTTCATTGCAAACATCTGAGGGATATCTTCAACTGTTCATCACACTATTTTCTCAATGGAATAAACAGGAAGGTATGTGTCCTTATTGTGGTTACTGGCTTTCTTCCCATTTCAGGAAGGCAATGTACTCAGACTAATAGAGAAGATGAGTACTGAAAATCAACTCAGGTTGACAAATAGAACAGAATTATTGATCTTCAGTCATCATTTGTCACCCATTCATGCCTTTTGTCTTGATATTACTCCTATTTGTGTAGTGCTTAAATGAAAATAAGTGAACTGGAAGAACAGGCCCCAAAGCTACTCTTGTTTCTTGAATTATTACATTGCATAGTCAGTGTGGATAAACTACCACTAAGGTATGAGCAGAACTTCAAGCAGATTCTCCCACAAGAAGCATATTTATTTATATAATTACTCTGGGAAGCTTGAAAACATTTAAAACAAAAACAATAGGCAGCCAAGATAGTTAACCAACTAAAGTTAAGAAATAGCATCCTTAACATATTTCCCACTGTAGAGTGAAGATTTTAGAGCCTTGTGAAAGACCAGGAGGGATGGGGTCATTCTAATCTCTGAGGGAAGAATAGTCCACAAAGCGGGGGCTGCAGGATAGAAGGTCTGTCTTCTAGTTCCTGCCAATCTTTGGCTAACAGCTCTATACAGGAACTACAACCCTTTTTATCTACTCACATATAAATAATCCTAATTTCATGAAATGTCTCCACTCCAAAGTGGAGGCATAAACATAACAACAAAAACAGGAGCTTTTCATTTGAAATAAAATAGCTTTCAAATATTATTTATTTTATTTCATTCATCAACCATCCCAATTATATACTGTGTACTGGGCAATCTACATTCATCATAAAAACATAAGAAAAAAATGTTAACAAGCAAAAAAGGTGCTGAGCAAGAAGCAGTTTATTTGGGCCAACAATCCAAACGCTCTACCAAAAGCTTTCAGAACTTCAATAGGAAGCTGCTCCATAGGGTCAAGGCCAACATAAAGAAGGTCTACTTCCAGACCCTGGACTCAATTCCTTTCATAAAAAAGTTAATACATAGCTAATCATCCTGGCTTGCATGCACAGAATGGGTATATGCCACATGAAACAGAGTATCCAATAGGAGATGAACTATCAATAATAATAATAATAGTAATAGTAATAATAATAATAATAATAATAATAATAATAATAATTTATTAGATTTGTATGCCGCCCCTCTCTGCAGACTTATCAAGGACTTTTAGGTAATGACAAATATTTTGTACTGTTCTTTGGAAAACTATTGTCAATGAATGCAATGTCTGTATTGCAAGTGTGCTTCCACTATAATTACTTTTGCCCAATAGCAGTCTTTTCGTTTCAGAATAGTTGTCCAAGGAAGTTGTCTCCTGATAGAGTATACTACAGTGATCCCCCGCTCGTTGCGAGGGTTCCGTTCCAGGAGCCCCCGCAACGAGCGGGTTTTCGCGAAGTAGCGATGCGGAAGTAAAAACACCGTCTGCGCATGTGCAGACGGTGTTTTTACTCCCACAGCGCTAGCGAGGAGCCGAAGATCGGGGGCAGGGCGGCTGTTTGCCGCCGGCATGGAGGGCTTCCTAGCAGCCCCCCAAACCCGGGTTGGGGGTCCGGGGGCGCTGGCTCTCGGCGCTTTTGAGCTGAGTCCGGAAGCGAATTCGCTTCCGGACTCAGCTCAAAAGCACCGATAGCAAGCGGCAAGGAACGGCTTGTCTCGGCGCTTTCGAGCTGTCAGCTCGAAAGCGCCGAGAGAAGCCGTTCCTTGCCGCTTGGTATCGCCGGTTTTGAGCTGAATCCGGAAGCGAATTCGCTTCCGGATTCAGCTCAAAACCGGCGATACCAAGCGGCAAGGAACGGCTTCTCTCGGCGCTTTCGAGGCTCGAAAGCGCCGAGACAAGCCGTTCCTTGCCGCTTGCTATCGGCGGTTTTGAGCTGAATCCGGAAGCGAATTCGCTTCCGGATTCAGCTCAAAACCGGCGATACCAAGCGGCAAGGAACGGCTTCTCTCGGCGCTTTCGAGCTGTCAGCTCGAAAGCGCCGAGACAAGCCGTTCCTTGCCGCTTGCTATCGGCGGTTTTGAGCTGAATCCGGAAGCGAATTCGCTTCCGGATTCAGCTCAAAACCGCCGATAGCAAGCGGCAAGGAACGGCTTGTCTCGGCGCTTTCGAGCCTCGAAAGCGCCGAGAGAAGCCGTTCCTTGCCGCTTGCTATCGGCGGTTTTGAGCTGAATCCGGAAGCGAATTCGCTTCCGGACTCAGCTCAAAAGCACCGATAGCAAGCGGCAAGGAACGGCTTGTCTCGGCGCTTTCGAGCTGTCAGCTCGAAAGCGCCGAGAGAAGCCGTTCCTTGCCGCTTGGTATCGCCGGTTTTGAGCTGAATCCGGAAGCGAATTCGCTTCCGGATTCAGCTCAAAACCGGCGATACCAAGCGGCAAGGAACGGCTTCTCTCGGCGCTTTCGAGGCTCGAAAGCGCCGAGACAAGCCGTTCCTTGCCGCTTGCTATCGGCGGTTTTGAGCTGAATCCGGAAGCGAATTCGCTTCCGGATTCAGCTCAAAACCGGCGATACCAAGCGGCAAGGAACGGCTTCTCTCGGCGCTTTCGAGCTGTCAGCTCGAAAGCGCCGAGACAAGCCGTTCCTTGCCGCTTGCTATCGGCGGTTTTGAGCTGAATCCGGAAGCGAATTCGCTTCCGGATTCAGCTCAAAACCGCCGATAGCAAGCGGCAAGGAACGGCTTGTCTCGGCGCTTTCGAGCCTCGAAAGCGCCGAGAGAAGCCGTTCCTTGCCGCTTGGTATCGCCGGTTTTGAGCTGAATCCGGAAGCGAATTCGCTTCCGGATTCAGCTCAAAACCGGCGATACCAAGCGGCAAGGAACGGCTTCTCTCGGCGCTTTCGAGGCTCGAAAGCGCCGAGACAAGCCGTTCCTTGCCGCTTGGTATCGGCGGTTTTGAGCTGAATCCGGAAGCGAATTCGCTTCCGGATTCAGCTCAAAACCGGCGATACCAAGCGGCAAGGAACGGCTTCTCTCGGCGCTTTCGAGGCTCGAAAGCGCCGAGACAAGCCGTTCCTTGCCGCTTGCTATCGGCGGTTTTGAGCTGAATCCGGAAGCGAATTCGCTTCCGGATTCAGCTCAAAACCGGCGATACCAAGCGGCAAGGAACGGCTTCTCTCGGCGCTTTCGAGCTGTCAGCTCGAAAGCGCCGAGACAAGCCGTTCCTTGCCGCTTGCTATCGGCGGTTTTGAGCTGAATCCGGAAGCGAATTCGCTTCCGGATTCAGCTCAAAACCGCCGATAGCAAGCGGCAAGGAACGGCTTGTCTCGGCGCTTTCGAGCCTCGAAAGCGCCGAGAGAAGCCGTTCCTTGCCGCTTGGTATCGCCGGTTTTGAGCTGAATCCGGAAGCGAATTCGCTTCCGGATTCAGCTCAAAACCGGCGATACCAAGCGGCAAGGAACGGCTTCTCTCGGCGCTTTCGAGGCTCGAAAGCGCCGAGACAAGCCGTTCCTTGCCGCTTGGTATCGGCGGTTTTGAGCTGAATCCGGAAGCGAATTCGCTTCCGGATTCAGCTCAAAACCGGCGATACCAAGCGGCAAGGAACGGCTTCTCTCGGCGCTTTCGAGCTGTCAGCTCGAAAGCGCCGAGACAAGCCGTTCCTTGCCGCTTGCTATCGGCGGTTTTGAGCTGAATCCGGAAGCGAATTCGCTTCCGGATTCAGCTCAAAACCGGCGATACCAAGCGGCAAGGAACGGCTTCTCTCGGCGCTTTCGAGCTGACAGCTCGAAAGCGCCGAGACAAGCCGTTCCTTGCCGCTTGCTATCGGCGGTTTTGAGCTGAATCCGGAAGCGAATTCGCTTCCGGATTCAGCTCAAAACCGGCGAGAATGAACGGCGTGGGCGGGCGAAGGGCGGGCGGCAGCGAGGAGTTTGCGTGGGCGGTGGGGAAACTCCTCGCTGACGCCAGCAAGAGGGGGAAGACCCAGGGAAGCCGCTGCCATCTACGCATGCGTGCCCGGCACGCATGCGTAGATGGTATTTTTGACTTCCGGGTTGAAAAATAGCGAAGTACCCTGTTCGCAATGGTTGGGGACGCAATAAACGGGGGATCACTGTATTATCAAATTTTTCAAGAGGCAACTGAACTTTCTTTGGTTTTTCTTTGAAGACATTTTATTTCTTATCCAAGATGCTTCTTCAGCTTCAAAGCTTCAAAAATGTCTTCAAAGGAAAACCAGAAAGTCCAGTAACCTCTTGAAAAAGCACCTTTAGGGGCTTCCGGGTGGAGTTCGACCGCGTCGGAGGTGCGGAAGCCAAGCTCCGGCTCCGCAACCTTCCTTTCCCTCCTGTAGGACGCGGATTCGTGTGGTGCCTGCACCGGAAGGGTCGGCACAGGACAGGGGGTCTCCTGGACACCCCGAAACCGATCGCTGGGGTCTCAGGGGTTAGGGATTACCCCGCAGCTGCAGGAATGGAGAGCTGTGCCCAGGCGGTTGCCTGGACACAGCCATAGCGGCCGCCGAAAGCGGAAGGTTTAAAAAACAGAATTGAAGTCTACAAAAAACAGATCGGCAGATAAAGGAGATCGTTAGCACCACACGGAATTCTTTTGGTATCAGGACGACTTTGGAAGAAGAAGCTTTTAAACTTTAAGGCGAATCCACAAAAGAAGAAAACTGAAAGTGATATCCATTCGCTGAAGAGAAAACCAGCCGGAACTACTTGTCTTTGTTACAATTAAGTATAACTTTCACTTTTTTCTAAAGTAAAGATTATAGTATGGTGTGTACATTTTCCCTTTTTACTTTTTTCCTATATCTTTGATATATAAATTTTCTTTTTCTTCCTTTTAAATAAAGTTAAATAAAGTTAAACTTTGATTTGCTAAACATTGAGTGGATGAAGTAAAATATACCAATGAACTGAATACATGAACCTATGAACTGAATTAAATTGAAGCTACGTTATTTGAATGGAATTCTACTGAAGCTACAATTATTTGAAATGAAATTTGGATTATTTACTCTATTTTTCTATTTTTAAAACTGTTGACATCGTTTTTATTTCTCTTCTATCGTTGTTTTTGGACCTGATGGGACTATTTTTCTGTGTTATAATAGAGGTGTAAGGATATTTCTTGTATTTTTACTTTTTCTACTTTTTTTATAAAATAAAGAGACTCAGATTATTTTATAAGCACTTGAATTTGGAAAGGTTCACTTTAATTGGATTTATTGCCAGAAATATTTTTCCTATGGACTAAGTGGGATTATTCTCTCTTTCTCAACACAAATTTGGAGGTGTAAGGATATTTTTCGTGCTTGTTTCTTCTCTCCTTGTTTTTCCATATAATAAGAAGACATTTATTTTAACTGGACATTACATTGGATATTACAGTGGACACTTGCTTGGAGTATCTTCTTTTTTGAGATTTTTATTAAAGCATAACCTATATTTGGTATTTTTGGACTTAATAGTTTCCTTCTTTTTTTGCTCCTTTCCTCACCTATTGGACCTTTCCTTTAGATTTTTTGGATTTTTTTCCCCCTTTCAATTCTTTCAATTAAATTTCTCCCCTTTTTTCCCTTTTAAAATCATATTTATATTTTTTTTTCTCTTTTTTGGTATCAAATAGCTATGTGCTAAAATATTGGCTTCTTTCTTTCCCCTACCTAAACCCCCCTTTAAGGAGTCTAGGAACTTATTGAAATATTTTTCTATTTTTCCACCCTTCCTTTCTTTTCTCTTTTTCTTTTCCATTTTTTTCATTTTCCCTTTCTTTCTAATTAAACCAAAATAATTAATTATAACATAAATTGAATTGAATTGATATACTTAATTTCCTTTCCCCCCCCCCTCTCCTTTGTTTTACTTTCCCATTAAGAATACATAAGATTTAGATTAAAATAATTTTTAAAATAAAATAATAACAGTGATTTTGGATTATGAAAGGTTCCCACAGGGCACAGAGTGTGACATCAGTGACTACAATAACAACGCGAAAACAACCAACTACTCCCGTCCCAACCTCTACACCCAGGGTCTCCCCAACTTCATCACCGCTACAACAAAGGACCATACCTACAATGTTGGCCAAAGAGAAAGAAAAAGATAAGCCTACGATGGACCCTAGTTTCCAGATTATCCAAGAAGCACTAGCAGACATTAAGGCATTACAAACCCAGGCAAAAACTCAAAGTGACACTGACAAGGAAGAAATGAAAACTTACTTACAAGAACTGAGGCAAGAGATGAAGGAGATGAAAGACGAAATCAAAAAAGAAATTGCGGAACTTAGAACCGAATTAACTGAAGTAAAAGGGAACGTTGTCGAAATGGATGGAAACATAAAAGTCATTCAACAAAAATTACAAGACAGCGAAAAGAGAATACAAGTGACAGAAGGGAAAATCCAAGATGTGGGACAGAGAGTAGAAGAATATGAAGATCGTAACTATGCAGCCCGCAGAGATTTTGATATAGCAATAACTAATCTTGAACTTCACTCCGCACAACATGGCCTGAGGTTCCAAAATATTGAAGAAGAAAAAGACGAAGATCTGCCTGCAAAAATGGCAGAAGTCTTGGGCGCTATTTTGCAGTTAGACCCAACAGACCTGGTAAAAGAAATCGACAAAGTCTACCGAGTCCAGACTGGATATGTAAGGCGCCATAATTTACCTAGAGAAGTCCATATCAAGTTTACAAGAAGAATCGTTAAGGACACGATACTGAGATACATAAAAAATGAGTCCATTAAACGGGATGGGAAAGAAATCACGATTCTGAAACAAGTTCCGAGGAGAATCCGAGAGAGTAGAAGACAATATTATTTTCTTACAAGCATGTTTTCAGTATTATTTTCTTACAAGCATGTTTTCAGATGGCTGATCCCAGAAGGCCTGACCTTAACATGGCAATCAACGAGAGTGAAAATAGAAAGCGTAGAACAAGCAAGATCTTTCCTGGCACGCAGTGGACTGGACAGCACTGCACAAATCCAGATTCAACCACAGCCTAGCGATGAAACGATGGGGGCCACGGGTGGTGGAGGGGAAGAAGCGTTGGTGGTGAGGCAGAAACAACTACAGATCTCACAGGACTTAATTTTGGATACCCGACTTCGAGAACCAAAAGAACCGAAAAGGTACTATAAATAAAGATGACACATGATCTGAAAATATTTTCAGTCAATGTAAATGGATTGAATAACCCAAGGAAGAGAAACCAAGTATTAACTAAACTTACGAAGCAAAAAGCCCAGATAAACATCCTGCAAGAAGTCCATATCAAAAAATCAAAAAGAAGACTTCTTAAAAACTCAAAATTGGGGAAATTATATACAAGTTTGGCTAATCAAAAGAAAAGAGGTGTAGTAATGTATATTGATGATCTAATTGAATCCAAAGAAATATACAGTGACGGGGATGGAAGGATTTTGATAGTACAATTAGATTTAGAAATAAAACCTTTAACAATTGTCTCAATTTATGCACCAAATGATAATCAAAAACAATTTTATAAAGATTTACATGAAAAAATTAATGAGTTATCAATTGAGACAAACACTTGGGCGGATCATAACCCTCTATCCATATATTGGAAAGGTAAAAGGATAATAAAGAATTGGTCAATGAATAGAACAATAATAAAAGATCCTGAATATAAGAAATGGATAGAGAAGGAATTAGAGATTTTTTAAAAAATAAATAAAAACACAGATACCACCCCTCAAAATTTATGGGATACAACCAAAGCATATATACGCGGATTAACAATATCATTCATAGCAAAAAAAAAGAAAGAAAAGAAAGAATATCAAGGAACATTAGTAGAAGAATTAAGAAAATTAGAAATTTTAATGCAAAAAGAGGATAAGGACGACAAATTAAAAAATCAGAGAGAATTAATAAGACATAAACTGAGATTAATAGAACAAGAATTAATTGTAGAAAAGATAAAGAGAGTAAAACAAGATTATTTTGAACATGCGAATAAACCTGGAAGATGGCTGGCATACAAACTAAGAAAAGAGAGAGAAAATAAAATTATAAAAAATCTGACAGATTCAAAAGGTACAATAAAACATAGAATAGAAGATAAAAAGGAAATAGTATCGGAATTATATAAACAATTATATAAGAAAGAAGAGATAAGTGAGGATTTAATTTTTAAATATCTGGGAAAAATAGAACTTCCAGTTTTAACGGAAGCTCAACAGCAAAGATTAAATAGACCTGTTTCAGATATAGAATTAAAACAATCTATAAAGAATAAAAAAAATAATAAAGCGACTGGTTCAGACGCAATACCAGCTGAATTTTATAAACTAGAACTAGAAATATTTTTCTCCAACATGCTTGAGATATATAATCAAATATTGACAACAGGTAAATTACCAAAAACCTGGTCAGAAACTTTAATAACCTTAATACATAAGGCAGATACTAAGAAAGAAAAAATTGAAAATTACAGACCTATATCATTGTTGAACGTCGACTACAAAATCTTTATATCAATATTTGCCAATAGATTTAATAGTATTATAAATAATATGATAGTGATCAAAATGGATTTCTACCAGGAAGACAAATTAAAAATAATTTAAGAATAATAGTTAATACTTTGGAATACTATGAGCAGCACCCTGTAAAGCAAATGGCACTTATATTTCTAGACGCTCAAAAAGCATTTGATAACGTGGATTGGAATTTTATGAAAATACAATTAAATAAGATGGAAGTAGGAACAAAGTTTTTTAATATAATAGATGCTATATATTCTGAACAAACTGCTAAAATTATAATAAATAGTGAACAAACAGAAAAAGTAATTATACAAAGAGGAGTAAGACAAGGTTGTCCAATATCACCATTGTTATTTATTTTAACTTTAGAAGCATTGTTGATAAAAATAAGAGCAGACAAGAAAATAAAAGGATTGAAAATTAGAAAAGAAACCTATAAAACACAAGCATTTGCTGATGACGTAGTGTTTATTTTGGATGACCCAATAGAATCTATTTTAAATTTAATAAATGTGATTGAAGAATATGGGAAAGTTGCAGGATTGAAAATAAATAAGGAAAAGACACAGATATTAACAAAAAACATGACTGAAATACAGAGAAAATACTTAGGAGACCTATCAAACATGAAGATCACGAAAAAAGTGAAATATTTAGGGATATGGATGACTTCTAAAGCCGTATCTTTAAAAGACGATAATTATTTAAAATTATTAAGTCAGATTAAAAAAGACTTAGAAATATGGAGTAATCTACAATTATCACTTGTAGGAAGAATTTCCACAGTTAAAATGAATATCCTTCCAAAAATATTGTTTCTTTTCCAAGTGATTCCAATAAATCCAGGAACGAAATTCTTTGCCGAATTGAATAAGATAATAAGAAAATTTATTTGGCAAGATAAAAAATCAAGAATAAAACAAAACTCATTAGAAGATCGTAAGGAAAGAGGAGGCCTGGGTCTCCCAAATTGGAAATTATATTACCATGCCACGGCCCTGACATGGATAAAAGAATGGCTCACACTAGAAAATCAAAGATTGCTTAATCTAGAAGGCCACGACTTGATGGTCGGGTGGCATGCATTTGTATGGTATGATAAGTTAAGAACCCACTCATATTTTAAAAATAATGTTATTAGAAAGGCATTGATAGAAGTGTGGAATGAAATAAAGAAAAATCACTTTTTAGTAATGCCAGAATGGGTTTCACCCCTTGAAGCCATAGTGCACCCAAATCTTAAAGGAAAAGGTAAGATTTGGAAATATAGTGATTTGTTAGATAATCAATTAAAATTAAGAACAAAACAAGAGTTATATGAGTTAGGTATAGATTTAGATTGGTGGCATTATATGCAGATTAGTTCTAGATATCAAATAGATGTAAAGATTTATATTTTTAAAAAAGAAAATAATGTATTGGGCAAATTATTATTCCAAAATCAAACAAAGACAATTGGAAACGTTTATAAATATTTATTAAATCATAGAACGATAGGTTGGATATTGAAGGATAATATGATCAGTTGGTGCAAAAATTTTGGCAAAGAGATTGATTTAGATACTTGGGAAAAGATATGGATGTATAATTGGAAAATAACAAAATCAATCTCTTTCAAAGAAAATCAAATTAAGATGTTTTATAGATGGCACCTTCCACCATATAGAATCTCCAAAATGTTTCCTTCGGTATCGCCCATTTGTTGGAAATGTAAAAAAGAAGTTGGCACATATTACCATGCATGGTGGACCTGTCCGGAAACAAAAATATTTTGGAATAAAGTAGAGAATTGGATAAATGAAATAACAAAGGAGAAGATAAAAAAAATCTCCTGAATTTTTTCTATTGGGTATTTCAAACATAAAGTATAAAAAAGAAATTTACTATTTAATAATACATATATTGACAGCGGCACGAATAACATTCGCGCAGAAATGGAAAGAAAAGACGATACCGAAAGACACTGAGGTGTTTAAAAAAATTATAGAGTGTGCAGAACTAGATATGATGACTAAACGTTTGAACAATCAAACTGAAACAGAATTTTATAAAATTTGGGATAAAGTATATGATTGGTGGAATGTTAAAAACAGTATAAAAAATTAAATATATAAGAATAAATGACTATTTTAAAATCATAAGATAGCACTATATAGTTTATATTATAACTAACTTAGAAGTGTTTATATTATCTCCTTCCTGTATTACTAATAATTTGTTTATTGCTTTTTTATATATATATATACATATATATATATGTATATTATTTTTCATGATTTTTCTTTAAAAAAACAAACAAACTCATAAAGAAACTTAATTAATAATTTTAATTAATAATTTTAATTTTAATTAATAATTTTAATTTTAAAAATTTATAACTAAACTTAACGATAATGTAATCTTCAAGTGTGGTTTCTCTGCTTAGATCTGATAATAGTTAGAGTTTTTTATATTTTGTATTAGTTAGACTTCTAAGATAAGCGGAGCAATGGTAGCTCCTTAAATGTTCAATGTTGTATGTCTTTGTTTGTTTTCTTTTGAAAATAATAAAAAATATTTTTTTTTAAAAAAAAGAAAAAGCACCTTTAGCACAACCATGACCTGGATGGCTGAGAATCTCCATAGATACAATTAGCAAACTTCCTATTTTCAGCAAAGTCTGATTTTAGCTTGGGAATCACTCCTCTGAAGTTGCATTAGTATGAAAAGGTTCATCAATATTTTCAGATTAATTCCTAGCCACGGAATCTATGAAAACATCTTGATCCCAAAATAAGCATTAGAGGGAAATATATCACACAATCATTATTTTATATAAAATGTATATTTTATATGAAGTTTGATTTCTAATTTTTATTCGAAAAACCTAACCAGTAGTGTCCACAGGGGATGTGGGGGGGATGTCAAAACAAGTAAGACGATGGTTAAAGAATCATGATTGAAACTCTATCCTTTTTGCACATATACCAACATAACCCAAGTGTAGAAAATAACAGGGCTTCCTTATAATGCCAATAGCCACCAACGTCTATAGATTCTGTTTGCCAGATCCTGTAGCAATGACCAAAAAATCATGGTGCAAAATTAACTGAATCAGACCTGAAATAGATTTAAAGAAAAGGATACCTTAGTATTAATTTATCTTTAAAGCAAAAAAAAAAAAAAGACAAACTGTTTTTAAATCATGCAACTCCAGAATATGTAATTAGTAAGTAAATATGTACTGCCCCCTACTGGCTGGAATGTACGTATATATTTTTGCTTTTATTATTACAAACAACATCTAACATCTGTAGAAAACAAGCTATTAAAATAATTTTAATCATTTTCTAGACTTTATTTATTTATTTATTTATTTATTTATTTATTTATTTATTTATTTATTTATTTATTTATTTATTTATTTATTTTGTCCAATAAACAATGAGGGTTTTAGTGGGTATATATCTATATACCCATAGTAAAATACATGATGAAGGTTATAGAGGAGATACTCATAGTAAAATATATCTAAGAAATAATAGAAAAGAAGATATAGTAATAGAACATATATTAGTATACCAAGGTCTTTAACCGAGTGGGGATTATCTGTGATAATTTGATTATTCAGTTCGTATTTGGAGTTCAGATTCTTCTTCCCAATGTGTAGGACAGAGCATTTGCTAGTTGAGATTTGGAGTTGCCATGTGTTAGACCACTCAGAAACAGAGTCAAGGTCTTTTTGGAGAGTAGTTGTGTTATTGGTGGTGTCTAAGAGTTTTACATCGTCGGCGAAGAGGACACAGTTGCTTGTGATGTAATCGCAAAGGTCATTGATGTAGAGAATGAAGAGCGTTGGTCCCAGTATACTACCTTGGGGAACACCGCTTTTAACTGGGATGGGGGTGGATATGGTTATTTATTTAATAATACTTATTTAATAATCACCTATATAGGGACAAGAGAACATCACTCACTATCTTTACCCTAAGAAGTCAGTTGTAAGTATTATAGTATACTTTATTAAATATAAAGTACAGTATTTACTAACACCAATTGGTTATTCTTGATTTACATTTTCATTGGCTTAGTTAAATAAATTAAGTGAAATTTAGTGCTTCTTTCTGCTGTCTAAAATGGCCATCAATAGAAATAGTAGTGGGCATGAAAAATGGAAAGTTGATATTATTCTTTCTTTTATTATTTACAGTTGGTATTATTAGCAACAGCAGTGATAAAAAAATCATAACATTGCAATTGAATATATTGAGGCCCTACAAATTTATTAGTCATTTCTTTGTATTTATAAAAACAGCAAGTAAAATTGAGGAAGCACCCTTTTATAGTATTGAGTAATAGTATTTAATCTCAATTTTATCTCATCAGAGACAAACAGAAAATCTAGGAAAATTGGAATATAGCATAATTGGAATGAAACATGATATACAATCTTCAATAAATTTACTAAAAAGAGGACATACTGTATAAATAATAAAACTACTTTATTCCCATTGGCTTTTTTCTCTAATAAACCTTGCCTCCTGCCAAAGGCTAGCCAAATTAGACCTTGAAAGGCTAAAACAGGAGAGGATCATGTAAACAGAACATAATAGGTCTATAGGCTAGCCCAGTGATGGTGAATGTTTCTTTTCTCGGGTGCCGAAAAAGCGTAAGAATGCGCTATGGTGCATGCGCGAGTGCCCACACCCATAATTCAATGCCCAGGGAGGGCAAAAACAGCTTCCCCCGCCCTCTGGAGGCTGGAAATGGCCTGTTTCCCAATTTCTGGTGGGTCCAGTAGACTCATGTTTTGCCCTCCTCAGGCTCCAAAGGCTCCCCTGGAGCCAAAGGAGGGTGAAAATGCCTTCCCCCACCCCTCAGAGGCTCTCTGGAAGCCAAAATGCCTTCCCAGAATCTCTGTGCAAGCCAAAAACCAGCTGGCTGGCACACACATGCACAATGGAGCTGAGCTAGGGCAACAGCTCGCGTGCCAGCAGATATGGCTCCGCATGCCACCTGTGGCACCTGTGCCATAGGTTCGCCATCATTGGGCTAGCCTGTGAAGTGAAATTATTAAAAAAACACTCCTAGAAAATTCTAAATTGTTCTAAGGAGATCTGATTTGATAAGTTAAATACAAAGGAGTCATCCTTTATCAGTAATAGTGCATGTTATAGTTCCTATACTCTTGATTTTTAATTTTATATCCAGCCAAAGTAATAAAAAACTATACTATTAATACTTGTGAAGTTCTCTTAATGCTTTCAACCAATAATATACAAAAACAGACTCCAATTATTATTTATTTCAAATGTTTAAAGCAAACATTTTACAGGCATTACATTAGTTTCTTTACCAAAGACAATCAAAATATATGCAAGAGACTTGATGAATTTCAAACCAAAGTGAGTCTCCAAGTGTATAACACTTCACAAATGAAGTCTAGAAAATTACTGGAAAAAGTATAATACAGTAATACCTCGTCTTACGAACTTAATAGAGTTTGGTGGGCCATGCACAACCCTCGCAAGCACCATTTTCACTGGCAGAGGTACCATGGGCCAGTCCTTCACTGTTTCTAAGGCATCCCTGCGGGCCACATTTAAGCACCCCATGGGCCAAATCTTGTTCCCAGGCCTTGAGTTTGGCACCCCTGCTCTAAACAATAAGTTGCTGTGTTGTACACACCTATCATAGTTTAAAAATCCCCAAATCAAGATTAGTGACACATAAAAGACAAGCAGAGTAATTGGCATTACCTTAACCATCAACCTTCAAAGAAGTAACCAATACCTTGCAATGGGACTCATCAGGTCCCAATGCATTTACGAATCTCCTACACAGTGCAGCAAATTTAGTTAATCATATTAAAATGCATGACTTGAAACTTTATTCTTTGTGTAAGATAACTACAGGCAAGACATAACGTCTCATCTAAGACATGTAGACTCTCTTATGGTCATTCACTGTTTCTGCTGGAGACAGTGTAAGATTTAGGGGGGGTTTGTTGTTTGTTTTTTTGGCTTTTAGAATTTTATGTGTCTTTTTATTTGTATTCTATAAATAATACATGAGAGAGATCAAACCAGTCAAATGATAAATATGTAACTGGCAAATGCATCCAAATCAAAATAATTTGCATTTTTTCTTTAAATATCTTTCCATTAATCAATGAACAGGCATATATAGTATATTTACTATTTTTGTGGTGGACCCAGGATCTGTTTTGCCACACATCTTTGTGAAATCTTCTGGCATAATTTTCTAGCAAGATCTCTAGGCTTTATATAGTTAAGGCTCCACCAAGTCTAAATCAGGCACTAGATTGTTTTCTCCCAATTACTCTGAAAGCAGCTATTTCCCATTCCCAGTGATAGGATTTAGGTTGACTTCCAGGTGAACTTTTAATCCTAAAGAACACATTCTTTTGCTGGCTTTTTGTCTTCTGGAAAATTCTCTCATGCTTTGGGTTTTTTTAAAAAATAAATTTAAAAATTATGCCAGAAGATTAAAAGAAAGCTATGATCTAATCTCTAATTTTTTAGAATGATTTCTTACAGGAGGGATGTCAGACCAAAGCCAGAATGCTTGGAGGTTTTGGCCTGCCACATTATACTATGTTCTTTTGGAATGTTTCTTGCTATTGGAAAAGGGGAAGGGTGGTTGCATTAGGAGTTGACAAAATAAATTCCTTTTAGAGTTTCAAGGTCATCTTTTGTCAGCACCGGGCTGGAAGAAGATGGGCGTATATGGACCTGGTGGCAGAAAATTAGTGGTCCATGTAATTACTGGTCCAAACCTTCGGGTGTGGGACAGGAAAATGAACTGTAACCTGGAAGTAGAAATCCTGGGTGTTAAATCGGAGGCCGACGAAGAGACTCAGCGAGGGAGGTTTTGTGTGGAATAAACACGGAATAAAAGTTTAAAAGTCCCAAAAAGGCCTGTAATTCTTCCTTGGAATGAGGGGCTGGTGCCTCAGTTATGGCTCTAGTCTTTGCCGGGGTTGGATGAATTCCTGAGGCATCAATAGAAATTCTAAAAATTATATTTGAGGCACCGCAAAAACGCATTTATGTGACTTCAACTTAAGACCCACTTCCTAGAACTTTGAAAGTACTTGTCTAATCAATTACATCATCAAAGTATGGGATTATTCCTGGAATGCTGTAAAGTAGGCACTCCATGAGTCCTTAAATTATTGCATGGGCCGAATTAACAATGACAAACAATAACAATAACAATAATTTATTATATTTGTATGCCGCCCCTCTCCGCGAATTGACTGTGAGTACACCGAAAAGCACCCTGGTGTGTAATGATCGTTTGTGCCTCAGCGGTTTGGCTATCAACCAGCAGTTGCTAATAAGCCTGGGAGAGGTCAAGTTTTGCAAATATGGAACCCTCTCCCAATGAGTGCAATATATGTTGTATGACTGGCACCGGGTAAGCTTGCAGGGATAATGCCAAATTGACTGAACTTTTATAGTTTCACAAATCCGAATACTGCCATCTAGTTTGATGGCAGTGACAATTGGGGTCTCCCAGGTTGATTGTTCCATTGGCTCCAATATGCCTTGTGCAATTAGCCTATAAATTTCTGCATCAACTTTTGGGTGGAGAGGAAGTGGGACACACCTTGGTTTGAAGTGGATAGGATGAATGGCAGGATTAAGCAGCGAAGTCACAAACTCAGGAACGAAGACATCCTTGTCACCAGTGTTAAATTGGAGGCCCACGAAGTAAGCAAAACAAGGTTTATTCAAGCAATACACATCTAAAACAGGAAAAAAAGGGAGCCACACAGTGGCACATATATATAGCATCAAGTAACGACCCAATTACTAAAACCATTATTCACACTCTGCCCGCATACACCCTGGTAATAATCCTAATACATTACACTGAGGATATCAGATCCGGGTTTCCCCAGATACGTGTCAAAATAGCTCTAAAAATAAATTGGAACTTTGAGGAAGTATTTGTCTTGGACTGTGATTTAAATTTAGATGTTAGTTAAAATGCTGACAAGGGAAGTGTTCTGAGGGATGAAACTGGCAAATCATCAGCACTGTAGCTGGCGTCAAACAGAACCATTATCAAACCTGGAACCTGTTTTACATTAAAAGTCAAAAAATGAGTGGCAAGAAATCAATTACTATGTAAAATTCAGGAATAGGTGGAAGATTTAAACTCTGCTACTGTTAGGAGCAGAGAGCTTGGCTGATTCCTTCTGATGTAGGGCTTACAGTATCTGCAATAATTATAATTCAAAAACTTGATCTCTCTCTGAACAGTGTTCTTCATTTACATTGCAAACTCCTATATGGTTTTAACTTTCTAGAGAAAGTTAGTTAGCCCTGGGTGAATTTCCCATTGATTAAGTCTGAGATAACAGAATAACAGAGTTGGAAGGGACCTTGGAGGTCTTCCAGTCAAACTCCCTGCTTAGGCAGGAAACCCTATATCATTTCAGACAAATGGCTATCCAATCTCTTCTTGAAAACTTCCATTGTAGCATTCACATCATTTGGAGGATTAAAACAGTAAAACCAAATCCAAGTCCCAATTCAAACATGGAATTCATTGTCAACTTTCAGTCACTTGCTTTTTCTAAATGCAAATGTTTTAAGTAGTTACTGCTTAAAATAATAACCAAATAGGCTGGATTTGCATAAACCCTGTAACCACAAAAATAACTTTAATTATTTGAAACTTAGCTTACCTTATTTTGCAAATGCATCTACTACTACAATGTGATCCACATATACCAACAAATTTGAAGTATAAATAAGATGAGGAGTATACACCAATTTGAGCTACCCAGAAAAAAGGCAGGATATCAATGTAATAAGAAAATAGGAGGTCATTTGAAAAGGAGACTTCTTTAATGGATACACAAAATGAAAAACTTTTTCTATTCCTACAACCAAAAGAGAAAATATATTTTCCTCGCCATTTTTTATCATAATTACACTGATTTATTGATTAAATCAATTTATATATCATTTTTTTTAAAAAAAAGTTTGCTTAAGATTAATATATGTAACCTGTACATGACATGAGAAAAGTAACTGAAAATTGAAATACAGTGATTCCCCGAGTTTCGCGATCTCAATTTCCGCGAAACGCTATATCGCGATTTTTCAGCAAATGATACCATCTCGATCTTCGCGAAACGCTATATCGCGAATTTTCAAAAAAAAAAAAATTAAAAATACATGCGCGGTTTTTCCCGCCCGATGACGTCACGCGTCATCATCAAACTGACGTCTACCATTGCTGGTTGGCCGAAATCTCGGCCAATCAGCTTTGCCATTGCAATAAGTTTGCCCGGCAATGGTGATACAGCAAAATTTCAGCCAATCAGCGTTGTCATTGCAAACATTTCGCCTGACAATGCTGATGGACAGAAATCTCGGCCAATCAGTGTTGTTTGCTCAGCGTGCTTTGCTTTGAAACTTTTGGAACTTTTTGAGCTGTTGGTCGTAGCTGTTGGTCGTACCTGTTACTTGGATCTGTTACTTGGATCTGTTTCTTGGATCTGTTTCTTGGATCTGTTTCTTGGAGCTGTTTGTGAAGACTTCTTGGAAGATGGCACCTAAACGTTGCATACGGGGTGGAGGCGGCGACGCTAAAAAGAGCAGGAAGATGCTGACAATCAAGGAGAAAATTGAACTTTTGGACATGCTGAAAGCGGGACGTTCTAATGTAGATGTTGGTCGGCATTATGGGATCAACGAATCGACTGTGCGATACATTCGGAAAGACGAAAAGAAGATAAGGCAAACTTCTCAGATAACATTCAACAAGGCTGCAAAAAGAATGGTGACGCCTAGAAACAAACGCCTTATGAAGATGGAAGCTGCTTTGTCTGTGTGGGTACAAGACTGCCGCAAAAAGAGCATTGCTTTAGATACGAACATTATACGAACCAAGACACAGCAATTGTACAACCGTCTTGAAGACACAGAAGGAGGCGATGCAGATGAGGGAAATGCAGGTGAGGGCTGGGTTTTTTTTATTCTGTCATTACTGTATTTAAGTGTTTTTTAAGGAAGGAGGGAGGGAGGGAGGGATGGAAGGAGGGAGGGATGGAAGGAAGGAAGGAGGGAGGGATGGAAGGAGGGAGGGATGGAAGGAAGGAGGGATGGAAGGAGGGAGGGAGGAATGGAAGGAGGGAGGGAGGGAGGGATGGAAGGAAGGAAGGAGGGGAGGAGGTAGGGAGGGAGGGATGGAAGGAAGGAAGGAGGGAGGGAGGAAAGGAGGGATGGATGGAAGGAAGGAGGGATGGAAGGAGGGAGGAATGGAAGGAGGGAGGGATGGAAGGAAGGAAGGAGGGAGGGAGGGATGGAAGGAGTGATGGAAGGAGGGAGGGATGGAAGGAAGGAAGGAGGGAGGGAAGGAGGGATGGAAGGAGGGAGGGATGGAAGGAAGGAAGGAGGGAGGGATGGAAGGAGGGAGGAATGGAGGGAGGGAGGGATGGAAGGAGTGATGGAAGGAGGGAGGGATGGAAGGAAGGAAGGAAGGAGGGAGGGAAGGAGGGATGGAAGGAGGGATGGAAGGAGGGAGGGATGGAAGGAGGGAAGGAAGGAGGGAGGGATGGAAGGAGGGAGGAATGGAAGGAGGGAGGGATGGAAGGAGGGAGGGAGAGGAGGGAGGGACGGATGGAAGGGTGGAGGGATGGAAGGAAGGAGGGATGGAAGGAGGGAGGGATGGAAGGAAGGAAGGAGGGAGGGATGGAAGGAGGGAGGGAAGGAAGGAGGGAGGGATGGAAGGACTGTATGCTTTCATTCAAGTCACTTCTCTCTCCCTTTCCTGTCATTCTCTGTAGATGAAGGTGCTGGTGACTCTGAAGACCCCCAGCCATCAACATCTTCTGCTTCTTCAGCCCCAGCCACATTCACAGCAAGCAAAGGGTGGTTTGACAAATTTCAACGGCGCTATGGCCTGAAGAGTGTGTCATTGCATGGAGAAGCTGCCTCAGCAGATACAGGTGCAGCCGAAAACTTTGTCCAGAGCACGTTTAAAGATCTAATTGCAGACGGGGGTTACCTTCCAGAACAGGTGTTCAACATGGACGAAACAGGCCTGTTCTGGAAGAGGATGCCTTCACGGACTTTCTTGATGCAAGATGAAGCCAAAGCCCCTGGCTTTAAGGCCATGAAAGATAGAGTGACTTTGATCATGTGTGGGAATGCAGCAGGCTTTTTGACGAAGCCAGGGCTAATTTATAAGTCACGAAATCCAAGAGCCCTCAAGAACAGAAATAAGAATGCATTGCCAGTGGACTGGATGCATAATCCTAAAGCATGGATTACAAAACCCCTCACGCGGGACTGGTTTCATCAGTGCTTCATCCCACAGGTGAAGGATTATTTGGCTGCCAAAGGACTCAATTTCAAAGTGCTTCTCCTAATGGACAATGCTGGAGGCCATGATGACCTGGCACATGAACATGATGGGGTGCAAGTCGAATTCTTGCCACCAAACACCACATCGCTTATCCAGCCGATGGATCAAGGTGTTATCCGCGCATTTAAGGCACTGTACACGCGCAATTCTCTTGGAAGCATCGTGGAAGCAATGGATGCTGATGAAAACTTCACATTGAAGGCCTACTGGCGTCAGTACACAATTGCATCTTGTCTGAAGAACATTCAGAATGCCTTAATGGATATGAAGTCACAGACAATGAATGCCTGCTGGAGGAAATTGTGGCCAGAAGTGGTGCATGATTACAGGGGATTTGCTCCCGAAGAAATTCAAGATGCTGCAGTCCAGAACTCTGTGAAGCTGGCACAGGCACTGGGTGGAGAAGGCTTCGTTGACATGACACCACAGGAATTCAATGGTTTGCTTGATGAGCATGGCCTACCGCTGACAGACAAAGATCTGGAGGAGCTGACCAGGTCAGCGAGTGAAGAAGAGGAGGAAGAGGAAGCTGAACAAGCTGAGGAAGAAGAGGATGTTGGCCTAACGCTTGAGCGGCTTGCAGAACTGAACAGAGCTGCTGCAAATGTACAACGCATGGTGGAACTTTGGGATCCCAACATGACTCGCTCTATACAATTTAAGGCCTCCCTTGACAACACCTTTGCACCATACAGAGCCATGTTAGCCAAGAAAAAGAAAATGTGCCAACAACTGCCCATAACTATGTTTGTCACAAAAACCACGAGGTCTGTCACACCATCACCTGCAGCGTCCATTGTAGACATGGTGATAGAAGAAGATCCCGATTTATCCTAGTTATGCTAACCCCCCCCCCAAATGTAAAAATGTAAATAAATATTGTTATTATTTCTATCAGGATGACTAAGTGTGTTATTCAATGTGTACAGTACAGGTACAGGTAGAGGTACAGTACAGTACATTAAGGGGATGGGAAATGGTAATTTGTGGGTTGAAAGTGTTGGGACTGAGTGGCATACAGAAGAATGAATGAATGACTGAGTGAATGAAATTCAAACACAGGTGAGGGCTGGGGTTTTTTATTCTGTCATTGTTTAAGTGCTTTTTACGAAAGGAAGGAAGGAGGGAGGGAAGGAGGGAGGGAGAGAAGGGAAGGAAGGAAGGAGGGATGGAAGGAAGGAGGGATGGAAGGAGGACATGAGGGCAAACCATCCAGTGTCTAATTGGACTTGAAAATCAGAAATGGGGGAAGTGTTCTCACTAAGAACTAGCAACTTGAGAGGGCAAAACATCCAGGTTCAAATTGGACATGAAAATCAGAAGTGGGGGAGGTGTTCTCACTAAGAACTAGCAACTTGAGAGGGCAAAACATCCAGGTTCAAATTGGACTTGAAAATCAGAAGTGGGGGAGGTGTTCTCACTAAGAACTAGCAACTTGAGAGGGGAAAACATCCAGGTTCAAATTGGACATGAAAATCAGAAGTGGGGGAAGTGTTCTCACTCAGAACTAGCAACTTGAGAGGGCAAAACATCCAGGTTCAAATTGGACTTGAAAATCAGAAGTGGGGGAGGTGTTCTCACTAAGAACTAGCAACTTGAGAGGGCAAAACATCCAGGTTCAAATTGGACTTGAAAATCAGAAGTGGGGGAAGTGTTCTCACTCAGAACTAGCAACCTGAGAGGGCAAAACATCCAGGTTCAAATTGGACTTGAAAATCAGAAGTGACAGAAATGTTCCCACTAAGAACTAGCAACTTGAGAGGGCAAAACATCCAGGTTCAAATTGGACATGAAAATCAGAAGTGGGGGAGGTGTTCTCACTAAGAACTAGCAACTTGAGAGGGCAAAACATCCAGGTTCAAATTGGACATGAAAATCAAATGTGGGGGAGGTGTTCTCACTAAGAACTAGCAACTTGAGAGGGCAAAACATCCAGGTTCAAATTGGACTTGAAAATCAGAAGTGACAGAAGTGTTCTCACTAAGAACTAGCAACTTGAGAGGGCAAAACATCCAGGTTCAAATTGGACTTGAAAATCAGAAGTGGGGGAGGTGTTCTCACTAAGAACTAGCAACTTGAGAGGGCAAAACATCCAGGTTCAAATTGGACATGAAAATCAGAAGTGGGGGAAGTATTCTCACTCAGAACTAGCAACTTGAGAGGGCAAAATATCCAGGTTCAAATTGGACTTGAAAATCAGAAGTGACAGAAGTGTTCTCACTAAGAACTAGCAACTTGAGAGGGCAAAACATCCAGGTTCAAATTGGACTTGAAAATCAGAAGTGGGGGAGGTGTTCTCACTAAGAACTAGCAACTTGAGAGGGCAAAACATCCAGGTTCAAATTGGACTTGAAAATCAGAAGTGACAGAAGTGTTCTCACTAAGAACTAGCAACTTGAGAAGGCAAAATATCCAGGTTCAAATTGGACTTGAAAATCAGAAGTGGGGGAGGTGTTCTCACTAAGAACTAGCAACTTGAGAGGGCAAAACATCCAGGTTCAAATTGGACATGAAAATCAGAAGTGGGGGAGGTGTTCTCACTAAGAACTAGCAACTTGAGAGGGCAAAACATCTAGGTTCAAATTGGACTTGAAAATCAGAAGTGACAGAAGTGTTCTCACTCAGAACTAGCAACTTGAGAGGGCAAAACATCCAGGTTCAAATTGGACTTGAAAACCCGAAGTGGGGGAGGTGTTCTCACTAAGAACTAGCAACTTGAGAGGGCAAAACATCCAGGTTCAAATTGGACATGAAAATCAGAAGTGGGGGAAGTGTTCTCACTCAGAACTAGCAACTTGAGAGGGCAAAACATCCAGGTTCAAATTGGACTTGAAAATCAGAAGTGACAGAAGTGTTCTCACTAAGAAATAGCAACTTGAGAGGGCAAAACATCCAGGTTCAAATTGGACTTGAAAATCAGAAGTGGGGGAGGTGTTCTCACTAAGAACTAGCAACTTGAGAGGGCAAAACATCCAGGTTCAAATTGGACTTGAAAATCAGAAGTGGGGGAGGTGTTCTCGCTAAGAACTAGCAACTTGAGAGGGCAAAACGTCCAGGTTCAAATTGGACTTGAAAATCAGAAGTGACAGAAGTGTTCTCACTAAGAACTAGCAACTTGAGAAGGCAAAACATCCAGGTTGAAATTGGACTTGAAAATCAGAAGTGGGGGAGGTGTTCTCACTAAGAACTAGCAACTTGAGAGGGCAAAACATTCAGGTTCAAATTGGACATGAAAATCAGAAGTGGGGGAGGTGTTCTCACTAAGAACTAACAACTTGAGAGGGCAAAACATCCAGGTTCAAATTGGACTTGAAAATCAGAAGTGACAGAAGTGTTCTCACTCAGAACTAGCAACTTGAGAGGGCAAAACATCCAGGTTCAAATTGGACTTGAAAATGAGAAGTGGGGGAGGTGTTCTCACTAAGAACTAGCAACTTGAGAGGGCAAAACATCCAGGTTCAAATTGGACATGAAAATCAGAAGTGGGGGAGGTGTTCTCACTCAGAACTAGCAACTTGAGAGGGCAAAACATCCAGGTTCAAATTGGACTTGAAAATCAGAAGTGGGGGAGGTGTTCTCACTAAGAACTAGCAACTTGAGAGGGCAAAACATCCAGGTTCAAATTGGACATGAAAATCAGAAGTGGGGGAAGTGTTCTCACTCAGAACTAGCAACTTGAGAGGGCAAAATATCCAGGTTCAAATTGGACTTGAAAATCAGAAGTGACAGAAGTGTTCTCACTAAGAACTAGCAACTTGAGAGGGCAAAACATCCAGGTTCAAATTGGACTTGAAAATCAGAAGTGGGGGAGGTGTTCTCACTAAGAACTAGCAACTTGAGAGGGCAAAACATCCAGGTTCAAATTGGACTTGAAAATCAGAAGTGACAGAAGTGTTCTCACTAAGAACTAGCAACTTGAGAAGGCAAAATATCCAGGTTCAAATTGGACTTGAAAATCAGAAGTGGGGGAGGTGTTCTCACTAAGAACTAGCAACTTGAGAGGGCAAAACATCCAGGTTCAAATTGGACATGAAAATCAGAAGTGGGGGAGGTGTTCTCACTAAGAACTAGCAACTTGAGAGGGCAAAACATCTAGGTTCAAATTGGACTTGAAAATCAGAAGTGACAGAAGTGTTCTCACTCAGAACTAGCAACTTGAGAGGGCAAAACATCCAGGTTCAAATTGGACTTGAAAATCCGAAGTGGGGGAGGTGTTCTCACTAAGAACTAGCAACTTGAGAGGGCAAAACATCCAGGTTCAAATTGGACATGAAAATCAGAAGTGGGGGAAGTGTTCTCACTCAGAACTAGCAACTTGAGAGGGCAAAACATCCAGGTTCAAATTGGACTTGAAAATCAGAAGTGACAGAAGTGTTCTCACTAAGAAATAGCAACTTGAGAGGGCAAAACATCCAGGTTCAAATTGGACTTGAAAATCAGAAGTGGGGGAGGTGTTCTCACTAAGAACTAGCAACTTGAGAGGGCAAAACATCCAGGTTCAAATTGGACTTGAAAATCAGAAGTGGGGGAGGTGTTCTCGCTAAGAACTAGCAACTTGAGAGGGCAAAACGTCCAGGTTCAAATTGGACTTGAAAATCAGAAGTGACAGAAGTGTTCTCACTAAGAACTAGCAACTTGAGAAGGCAAAACATCCAGGTTGAAATTGGACTTGAAAATCAGAAGTGGGGGAGGTGTTCTCACTAAGAACTAGCAACTTGAGAGGGCAAAACATTCAGGTTCAAATTGGACATGAAAATCAGAAGTGGGGGAGGTGTTCTCACTAAGAACTAACAACTTGAGAGGGCAAAACATCCAGGTTCAAATTGGACTTGAAAATCAGAAGTGACAGAAGTGTTCTCACTCAGAACTAGCAACTTGAGAGGGCAAAACATCCAGGTTCAAATTGGACTTGAAAATGAGAAGTGGGGGAGGTGTTCTCACTAAGAACTAGCAACTTGAGAGGGCAAAACATCCAGGTTCAAATTGGACATGAAAATCAGAAGTGGGGGAGGTGTTCTCACTCAGAACTAGCAACTTGAGAGGGCAAAACATCCAGGTTCAAATTGGACTTGAAAATCAGAAGTGGGGGAGGTGTTCTCACTAAGAACTAGCAACTTGAGAGGGCAAAACATCCAGGTTCAAATTGGACATGAAAATCAGAAGTGGGGGAAGTGTTCTCACTCAGAACTAGCAACTTGAGAGGGCAAAACATCCAGGTTCAAATTGGACTTGAAAATCAGAAGTGACAGAAGTGTTCTCACTAAGAACTAGCAACTTGAGAGGGCAAAACATCCAGGTTCAAATTGGACTTGAAAATCAGATTGGGGGAGGTGTTCTCACTAAGAACTAGCAACTTGAGAGGGCAAAACATCCAGGTTCAAATTGGACTTGAAAATCAGAAGTGACAGAAGTGTTCTCACTCAGAACTAGCAACTTGAGAGGGCAAAACATCCAGGTTCAAATTGGACTTGAAAATCAGAAGTGAGGGAGGTGTTCTCACTAAGAACTAGCAACTTGAGAGGGCAAAACATCCAGGTTCAAATTGGACATGAAAATCAGAAGTGGGGGAAGTGTTCTCACTCAGAACTAGCAACTTGAGAGGGCAAAAGATCCAGGTTCAAATTGGACTTGAAAATCAGAAGTGACAGAAGTGTTCTCACTAAGAACTAGCAACATGAGAGGGCAAAAGATCCAGGTTCAAATTGGACTTGAAAATCAGAAATGGGGGAGGTGTTCTCACTAAGAACTAGCAACTTGAGAGGGCAAAACATCCAGGTTCAAATTGGACTTGAAAATCAGAAGTGGGGGAGGTGTTCTCACTAAGAACTAGCAACTTGAGAGGGCAAAACATCCAGGTTCAAATTGGACATGAAAATCAGAAGTGGGGGAGGTGTTCTCACTCAGAACTAGCAACTTGAGAGGGCAAAACATCCAGGTTCAAATTGGACTTGAAAATCCGAAGTGGGGGAGGTGTTCTCACTAAGAACTAGCAACTTGAGAGGGCAAAACATCCAGGTTCAAATTGGACTTGAAAATCAGAAGTGGGGGAAGTGTTCTCACTAAGAACTAGCAATTTGAGAGGGCAAAACATCCAGGTTCAAATTGGACTTGAAAATCAGAAGTGACAGAAGTGTTCTCACTAAGAACTAGCAACTTGAGAGGGCAAACCATCCAGGCTCAAATTGGACTTGAAAATCAGAAGTGGGGGAAGTGTTCTCACTCAGAACTAGCAACTTGAGAGGGCAAAAAATCCACGTTCTAAGGAGGGAGGGATGGGAGGGGCGAATCGGGCGGGCGGGGGGTAGCGGCGAGGAGCCCGGAGGCGCTGGGGGGGGGGCCGGCATGAAAAAAAAACATTGCCAGCCTCCGAACTGCCGTCGCCCCACCATCTGCGCATGCGCGGCCATGGAAAACAGGACGCGCATGCGCAGATGGTGTTTTTACTTCCGCATCGCTACATCGCGAGAAATCGATTATCGCGTGGGGTCTTGGAACGGAACCCTCGCGATAATCGAGGGATCACTGTACTTGTATCTTTATTTCAAAGTACTACCATAATTTGGATAGAAAGGGAAGGAATTGGCCTTTTTTAGTATATCTGTTCCCTGATTAAAATCTGCCTATCCCATTAACTCCCATGAAGAAGAAAAAATCACATACAGGTAATCCTCAATTTATGACCAGAATTGAGTCTAAAGTGAGACAGTTCTTAAGTGAGTTTTGCCCCATTTTGCGACCTTTCTTGCCACAGCTGTTAAGTGAATCACTGCAGTTGTTAACTTAGTAAAATGGTTGTTAAGTCAATCTGGCTTTCCCATAGGCTTTGCTTATCAGAAACTGATGGGGAAGATTACAAATAATGATCAAATGACCCCAGGGGAGTGCAGCTGTCATAAATACAGGCCAGTTGTCAAGCATCGAAATTTTGATCATGTTACTGTGAGGATACTACAATTGTCATAAGTGTGAAAATGGTCATAGGCCACTCTTTTCAGTGCTGCTGTAAGTTTGAACGGTCACAAGTTAAGGACTACCTGTAAAAGTAATTGGACTAGAACAGTGATGGCAAACCATTTTTGGCTTGGGTGCCAAAAGAGTGTGCATGTGTGTAATAGCATGCCTGTCTGCATCCATAATGCAATGCCCTCCCCCATGCATGCGCACAACCCCCACACTGCCCACAGCACATGTGCACAACCCTTCTGCACTCCCCACAAACATGTTCACAGGCCTCACCGAAGCCTCTGGACTTTCAGTAGGTCTGTTGGGTTGTTTTTCATTCTCCCCAGAATTCAAGAAAACCTCCTGAACCTGGGGACAGTGAAAAGCGGTCCAATGGGCCAACCACAAGTTTGTTTCCAAACTTCCAGTTGCACTGCTGAGCCGTTTTTTGCCATCTCCAGGATTCAGGAGACTTTTCTGAAACATGGGGAGAACAAAAACAGCCACAAAGAAGGCTGAAAATATGTCACCCTGGAGCCGACATAGGGCACATCTTGCCTGCCCTCAGATATGGCTCTGCATGCCACTATGACATACATGCCAAACGTTCACCAATCATTGGACTAGAAGATCTCCAAGTTTCCTTCCAATCCTATGATTCTATGATTATTTACAGTACAGTCCATTAGCATTAACTCAAATTAGTGATTTCCCAAGCCACTATAATATGAATCAGGAAATGAGATCATAATCAAAAAACCTAACAAGAATCCTTTGGAAGCAATCCAAGTTTATTCTCCTCACACAGTAGATGATACATTACAAGCAAGAAATGACAGCAATAAACTCTGCAAATCATGTCCCCTGGTAATTTGTATTCAATATTGCTTTTGATACAGATAGTATTATAAATCCTACATCCATATGAAATCTGGTCCTTAAAAACTCCTTCAGTCACCTCTACAAATTATTTATTCATGGAAACAATACATTTAAGCAGTTATTTATTCAAAGGAAAAGAAAACCCTACTGCCTAAATATAATAAAGTACTGTATTAAGAAACACTTTCATCCATTCAAATCAATAGAGTAGCACAATACTAACCATATATTGGTAATCATATTTTACAACATGTACTCTAAGCCAGAGGTCCCCAACCTTTTTTGCACCAGGGACCGGCTTTAAGCTAGACCAGTTTTCCACGGCCCGGTTGGGGGGGGGGGCTTTGGTCAAATGGGGGTGGGGTTATGGAGGGGTGGAGCTTAGTGACGCAGCCCTCCACACTTCTCCACAGGGCGGGGAGAATCAGGAGGCTCCTTTGGCGGCTGGGGGCTGCCTGGCTTTGTGATTTTGGCTGGGGGGGGGAGTTAGGAAGGTCCTACTTCTCCCCCCCCAGCCAAAAATTCAAAGCCTATCTGCTGGATACGGGCGATGAGTGGGACAGAGCGGTGCGGAAGCCTCTTGCAGCAGCTGCCACAGCCACCGGCTTCGGCGCCGCTCGTCCCGCTCATCGCCCGTATCCAGCAGATAGGCTTTGAGTTTTTGGCTGGGGGGGAGAAGTAGGACCTTCCTAACTCCCCCCCAGCCAAAATCACAAAGCCAGGCAGCCCCCAGCCGCCAAAGGAGCCTCCTGATTCGCCCTGCCCGACGCCCCACCCTGTCCTGCATAATGTCCTCTGCCGGGAGGGCAGCGCCGCCGCGGACCGGCTGGAAAACCCCAACGGCCCGGTCCCGGTCCACGGACCGGCGGTTGGGGACCTCTGCTCTAAGCAACAAGTACTTGACAAGAAATAAACCAAGGAAATAATTATAACTTAATAAATTGCAGTTGGTTTTTTTATATCCCTTTCTTTTTAATGTGTTTTTGTTGGTGTTCTTTGTAAAACCATCCCAATTCCAGAGTTTATGAGAACTGTTACATGAGAAAAAGAGGGGTTTATTGTTTTATTTAGCAGTACTTGTTGCATTTCAGAAATACATTGTGACTAAGGAAATTCTTTGGAAGCAGTGAAGTGTTGCTGTGTTTTCAAAGATGGGTTGTTTATTAGTAGGGGAAATCAAACCAAGGGAAAAGACATTGTGAAAAGATATGCAAATTATTTGTTATCAAAACTGGCTCTGTTTGCCTAAGCAAGTACTTTTTAATGTGAGAGATTCCAATTGTTACTAATATATTAGAAGTATAGAGCCATTAAATCTAAATTAAAAGAAAATCTAGTTATTATCTAGCTGTCCATTCATACCTAAACTAGACAAAGCAACAGGCAGATTTTATGTTTAATCATTGTAATCAGAAAAATAAGATATGTTATTCTATCAAAAATAATCAATCCCTTGGCAATCCTCAACTTACAATAATTTGTTTAGTGACTATTCAAAGTTATAACAGTACTTTAAAAAAGTGGCATAATTGGTCCTCACGCTTACAATCACTGCAGCATCCCTACCTTCACATGATCAAACTATTGGAACTCAGCAACTGGCATGCATTTACAATTGCAGCATCCCAGATTAAGTAATTTGCCTTTGTTACTTCTCCAGCTATCTTCAGACAAGCAGAATGAAGGGGAAAGTTGTATTCACTTAACAAATGTTTGATTCTTAACAACTGCAGCTATTTGCTGTTCCATTGCTAAAATATTCTTATGTGACATTAGTAAAAGAATATGTCTTTCAAGATCACTGTATACAATTTACTTTTAAGAATACAAACCTCACAAAGAAATGAGAAGGCATACGCTTCACATGGTGAGAAAGCAGTTATTTGAGTAGTGCACTACATTTTTTTTTCTTCAACAATTATTTATTGAACACAATGAAACTTACACACAAGAAAGAATTATGTTTCTTCTACACTCCCTATTTTTCCACGTAATCCGTCCCATTCTATGGCCTTCCTCCAACGAGACACAAGGGTGTGTATGCCCTGTCGGTACCACTCCTTATTCTGGTCACAAAGCTATTTCTGCACTGTGCGAATCACCTCTAATGGCCTCACCCTCTGTGCCCAGCAACTAATTGTACTTCTGTTAACTGCATATTCTCCATAAACTGTACACAAATGTTTGTGAATGTTCCAAACATTCTTTCTCCGCAGTGAGAAATTCAATGATGACACGCTGCTTGTAATGTACATCACTTACAAACACCATTTTTAAATACTGCTGCAGCTACGCTATCTGTCTGAACAAATGCAAAATTTACACAAGCACTCCTGACAATTCAAATAATACATATCTACAGTTTCGCATTCGTACCATTGCTGAGGAAAAAATGTGATGCATTAATTTTTGGCCAATCCTTGTACATTCGAGTTACAACCACAGTTCAGCCCAAATTTTATGTTGCTAAGTGAAATATTTTTTAAATGAGTTTGCCCCATTTTATGAGTTTTCTTGCCACAATTATTAAGTGAATCACTGCATTTGTTAAATTAGTAACATGGCTGTTAAGTGAATCTGGCTTCCCTATTTTGTTTGTTTGCTTGTTTTTAATATGACTTATATGGTGCTCTTCTTCAAGGACTCGGGGCAGCTTACAACATATAAAAAATACAAAATACAAAAACAGATTCAAAAAGTCCAATTTAAAAAAAAACCAATTAATAATCCAAAAGGCCCATTTCAAAAACCATACATTCAATCTCACACTCATTCATACCACAATCAAATTTGTGGCCGGAGTAAAATGTTAAATCTCAACGGCACAGGTGAGTTTTAGGGCCTTCCGGAAGGCCAGGAGAGTGGGGGCAGTGCGAATTTCTGGGGGGAGTTGGTTCCAGAGGGTCAGAGCCACCACAGAGAAGGCCCTTCCCCTAGAGCCTGCAAGCCGGCATTGTTTGACTGATGAGACCTGGAGAAGGGCAACGCTGTGGGCTCTGACTGGCCGCTGGGATATGTGAGGCTGGAGTCGGTCCCATAGGTAACTTGGTCCTAGGCCATGTAAGGCTTTATAGGTAGTGACCAACACTTTGAATTGCGTTCGGAGACTAACCGGCAGCCAATGCAACTCGTGGAGTGATGTAGATACACGGGCAAACCTTAGTAACTCGTGACAACTCTTGTAGCTCCATTTTGGATTAGCCAAACGTTCTTCAAAGATGGCTCCATGTAGAGAACATTGCAGTAGTCAATCCTCAAAGTGATAAAGGCATGGGCGACTTTGAGAAGAGACTCCCTGTTCAAATAGGGCCACAACTGGTGCACTAGGTGAACCTGGTTAAACGCCCCCTCGCCACAGCTGAGAGATGGTGTTCTAAGATCAGCTGTGGATCAAGGAAGACACCCAAGTTGCGGACCCTCTCTGAGGGGGTCAAGAGCTCCCCCCAGGGTAATTGATGGACAGATGGGGTTGTCCTTGGGAAGCAAAACCCATAGCCACTCCGTCTTGTCAGGGTTAAGCTTGAACCTGTTAACACCCATTCAAACTCTTAACAGCCTCCAGATAATGGCACATCACCACCACTGCTTCACTGAGTTGGCACCGGGTGGAGATGTACAGCTGGGTACATCAGAAGGTTGCAAAAGCTGATCACATGACCCCAAGACACTATAACCACCATAAATATGAACCAGTTGCCAAGCATCAGAATTTTGATCATTTGACCATGGGAATACTGCAATGGTTGTGTGAAAAAATAGTCAAGTCAGTTTTTTTCAGTGCCCTTATAACTTTGAATGATCACTAAAGGAACTGTTGTAAGTGGAGGACTACTTGGCCTAGGTATCAACTTCCATCAGCCTTGCTTTGGCCACATTTTTCAAGTATTATCTTTAGAGTGAGATCAGCACAACCAGAAATCAGAATATGGCACATGGGTTCATCTAAAATTAATTGGTTCCATTATACAAGGAAGTCATGTCAAACATAAAAAAGAAAAGCCTGGTGAAACGTTTCCTAATACGTATAAAGATGTCACAATTAACTAACTGTAAACACTGACTGCACCAAAAATGTGGGAGTGGATTTGCCAGTTATCTATACATGCACGTTTTAAATTTCTTTCTTATATTTTACTTTTCTTATGAGCAGCTTTACATTTTTGTGAATGATCTCATTTGTTCAATAACTTCTAACTAACATATCATCCAAGCTCCTTCAATATAGGTAAAAAGAATATGTCCATTCTATCATTCATTTTATTCAGAGCTTTTAAAATTAAATAAACCCCAAAGAAAAGAGATGGGGGGGGGGGGGGTTTGCCAGGATTTTAAAAATACAAGGCATGACATTTATTTACTGGGGACTTAAACTCAACACTGGTGCCAAATTTGCAACAAAGCCTGGGAGAAGAGGAATGTCTTAGCCTGAGGTCAGCCAAAATGACAGCATGTGGGTGCCAGAAGAGCCTCCCTGGGGGGGCATTCCACGAACAAGACTGCGCTAAGAGAAAGACTACTCCCGGTTTACTTTCCTTGGCAAAGACACCAGGAAGAGAACCTCCGAAGGCATCCAAAACATCAAGGCAAGTTCATAAGTAACTTTATCCGCGCACCCAGCCCAGATAAGCCAATCTGGTCTCCAATCCAAACCCCGGCAGGTGTTTATCTCTCTCAAACTCAACCCAAAGCCTTGCTTTGAACCTTCCGAGACGCTCGCAAGTAACGAGGCTACACAGCTCCTCTACAGGTGCAGCTTCGGCATCTCCACTTCCAGTACACTCCCGAGACCGACATCCCGCCCTCCGTTCCAGGGGCTCTCCTAAACTACCTCACAACGCTCAGAAAGACGCGAGGCTCTGAATTACACACACACACCCATTCACTTAGAGGTGGGCTTCTGGGAAAGAAAGCAGAGCGACTCACACGCACACACCTCACTCTCTTCCCCGTCCGCGGTGAGGTCCCCCAGTTGGGAGAGCTCTCTCGCAGGCGAACGGGAGCGGGAGCAAACTCCCAACACTCGAAGACCCAATCGAGCAGGATTTTGCCAATTCGGCGCCAACTCGGCTCAAATTTCCATGGAAGCGGACGGAACACGGCCCCAACCAAATGTTATCGGCTCGAACAGACCCGGAGCTGCCTAGCTTCTTCCCAACTAACTCACCCATGCCGCTGGGCTTCTCTTTCTTCTCCGATGGCCGAGCCGAGCCGACGTCCCACAGAGGAGCAGGAATTCCCCGCCACCCGTCTCTAAAGCCACCGCTTTCTCTACCCGTTCCCAAGGCCGGGCGTCAGCAAAGCGGAGGCGGGTTCAGAAACCCCTCCTCCATTTGCCTCATCCCACTTGACCCGGGGCTGAGTTCCAGAGCGTTGGGGCGTCAAAAGGCGCCTTTTCCCAGTCGAACGCTTGCCCTCGACAGATGGCACATGGACCGTACACTCTTTTAAAAGTTGCGAGTACACCTTTAGAAAGCCTGCTTAATACTGCCACTTTTATTGCGCTGGAAGAACAGCAAGCGGCTAGGGGTGCCAGAAGAGGCAATACGCGCCCCTTTCTCCACCTTCCTCGGCGAGGAGATCGGAGGAGAAGGGAAACCATCCAGCCGCGTCTTCAGTGCCTCTTGCTTGCTTCTCGGGGCTCTTGCGAAAGGAAAATAAGGGCTGTGAGCGTTATTTAGATTTGCTACTCCCCTTAGCTGAGGAACAGAGCAACACCCTCATGGATGAAACAGCCACTTCCATCTTCTACTTGTTCACTTAAGTTCTCCTTTTGAACAGAGAAACATTGGTTGGAGGAGGAGGAGAGTTTTTGGGAACTCCCAATGAAATACGGTATTTCTATTACATACTTGTTACATGTTCATGTTACATATGAACCTGAGGTTAACTGATCTGTAGATTACTCTAGTTCTCTGACACCGTGAGCCATATAGTACATACATTCACAGTAACAATAAATTATAATGTGGATGGCAAGTTTATGGTCTTGTCAATGTATTTGACAAACAGGGTGAAATTCATTTTTTCCCCCTATCGGTTCTGTGGGCATGGTAGGGGGAGGATACTGCAAATCTCCATTCCCACCCCACTCCAAGGGAAGGATACTGAAAAATCCCCATTCTCTCTCCATTCCTGGAGGAAGGATATTGCAAAATCTCCATTTCCACCTTACTCTGGGGCCAACCAGAGATGGTATTTGCCAGTTCTCTGAACTACTCAAAATTTCCACTACCAGGTCTCCAGAACCTTCAGCATTTCACCCCTGTGACAAACTCACATAATTGGGCTATGTCAATAAACCATACATTCTTAATTTTATTACATAAATTGAATTTGATATCTAAGTACAGTTACAAATATTATTTATTAGACT
Source organism: Erythrolamprus reginae (assembly GCF_031021105.1). Lineage (NCBI taxonomy): Eukaryota > Metazoa > Chordata > Lepidosauria > Squamata > Dipsadidae > Erythrolamprus > Erythrolamprus reginae. The sequence goes on from NC_091956.1 coordinate 46,758,984, forward strand.
TTTATAACACTTCAATTATAATTGACTCAAAGTAATATACAGTGGTACCTCTACTTAAGAACGCCTCTACTTAAGAAATTTCCTAGATAAGAACTGGGTGTTCAAGATTTTTTTGCCTCTACTTAAGAACCTGAGCCCGGAAAAATTTCCCAGGAAATTTGAGAGCGGCAGGAAGGCCCAGCCAGTTTCCTGCCATTCCCCCTTTAATCTCAGCCATCTGGGCTGCCAGAGGAGTCTTTTGGTGGCTCTTAAGGAGGCTTTGGCAGTACAAAGCAAATGAAGCATTTTCCTTTCTCTGGGCGCTTGGAGAGGGAATAAACCTCTGCCAGTGCCCAGAGAAAAGAAACATTCCCTTCACTCTGGGCAGTGACTGTCCTCCTCCTTTTATTCCTTCTCCTCCTCCTACCCAAATTCTGAGCTTTTATTTCTTTCCTAATGGTTTTGCATGCATTATTTGCTTTTACATTGATTCCTATGGGAAAGATTGCTGCTACTTAAGAACATTTCTACTTAAGAACATGGTCACGGAATGAATTAAGTTCTTAAGTAGAGGTACCACTGTACTACCATATAAGACTTAGAGTTTTATAATCAGAATCAGGAGAGAATCGAGCATATATTAATCATTGGTGTATTAAGTCAAAAATCTAGTTGATGGTATGTAAATGCTATCCGCAACAGTATATAGTATAATGCAGGATTTGAAAACAAGGTTTTTGTGTGGTATGCAGTAGCAAATAAACTTGAAATGGGCCTATCGCATATTGTTAGAATCCAGCAATATAGCTAAGATAGTGTTTGCAGCATCACCCCAGTCACTCATCAAAATTCAAACACAAATGACTCATTTATGATGGTTGCAGTGTTCCAGTGACATGATCATCTTTTATGACCTGACAAGCAAAGTCAAAGGAGAAGCCAGATTCATTTAACAGTCATGTGACTAACTTAACAACTGTAGGGATTCATTTAACAACTATGGGGAAAAAAGGGTCTAAAACAGGGCAAAGCTCAATTAACAAATATCTCACAGTAATTTGGGCTCAATTATGATCATGTCAAAAAGTACCTGTATTAGGCTATTAAATGCATATTTTGTGAATTAAGCTCACTAAACTCACGGCATTTGAATTAAAGACTGTAAATAACTGTGATAAGTAGTCTATTGTTATCCCTAATTACATAATTTTAAAAATTGTGTTATTATAGCACTGTTATCATTTATTGCTATAACTTATAACAATTATAAAAGTTATTGTTATAACTTTATTGTAATTGGGGCATACAACACTGTTTGGAAGGACAGCTTGTCATACATATTATCCAGGCGGGGATTCCTACTTACCTCTGCTGCCGGTCTCTATTGCCCCTAAGGTGCACAGGTGCGCGCTGGCGCATCTAGCAACAGCCTACCACGCAGGGTTTTTCAACCCTGTGTGGGAGCCAATCACCTACCTTTTGCAAAAGCAGATTGCCTTGCTTTTGAAAAAGCGACACTGGACCTTCTACCAGCACCTTGTAAACAGGCTCAGGCAGCGGGGCGTTGGAAGAGGAGGGGGTGGAGGCGAGTGGCTTGCAAGCGGCCGCCCTCCCCGTTGTACAAGGCAAGCATGGTGGTCGGGGGTTGCTGCCAGCAGCAGGGGCCCGCTGATGCCAAGCTCATCAGTGGTGAGTAAAGCTGCCCACAAGAGAAAGCAGCGTGTTTGAAAAGCCATGGCTTGGCAAGCATGGAAGCTAAGCTGCGGCTTTTCAAACACACTGCTTCCCTGGGCGGGCGGCTTTGCTCGCCGCCGCCGGGCTTGGCATCAGCAGGCCCCTGCTGCCCCGACAGCAACCTCCCAACCACCGTGCTCACTTTGTGCTGTGGGGGTGGTCACATCCACCACCTCCTCTTCCACCACCTCCTCTTCCACCGCCCCACTGCCTGAGCCCGTTTACAAGATGCTGGTGGAAGATCCAGTGTCGCGGGGGTTTGCGCATGCGTCAGTAAATTGAAGACGCTCTGCTGAACGCTCTTCAAATGAGAAAATAAACATTGGATTTTAAACCCTGTCGAACCATCCTAAGTCTCAAATAAATTGAACTAAGCAATAAAGCCATAAATTTGGAACCCGGAGATACCTTGGGCTTATTGAAAGAGAGAGAAACAACTTGGAAACAGTCTGCTTTCCACTCAAAACTGTGAGTAAGCAATAAAGCAATAAAGTTAAGAGGAGAAATGGCAGAGAAAGTGGGGGAGGAGCTCACAGAGAGAATGGATGCTTTGCTAAAAACCTTTGTTGTGGTCGGTCAGCAGTTAAAAGAAATGCAAGATGTGGTTACTAAGACTGCAAGTGATTTACAAACAGTGAAAACAGAACAACAGGTCCAAGGTAACAGGGTTTCCAAATTGGAAGAAGAAAGGGAGCAAGACCGTCAACGTATAAGTATGTTAGAAGACAGATTAAGAAGAGCAAACCTACGCCTGAGGGGCTTCAAAGCTGATTTTGCTGATAGCAGAAACATGATCCAAAATATGCAACAATGGTTTAAGAAGAATAAAATTGAAGTCTTGGATCATGAAATAGAGAGAGCACACTGGGTTTTTGGAGCAAGAAGAGACCCAAATCAACGAGACATTGTAATTAAATTCCTCTCAGAAAGAACGGCTGAAAAAGTTTATAAAGAATTAAGAAAAATCACTAACCTTACTTCTAAAGGAGCTCCGATTCGGGTGTTAAAAGATTTGTCAGTGTCAACTCTACACGCAAGAAGTCAAATGCGCCCGATAATGGAGGCCCTGTTCAAGGGAAATATGTGTTTTAGTTGGCAGTATACCCACCATTATCGTCGTGTTTCATGAAGGGAGGATGTATTGAGCAAAAACATTCCAAGAGGGAAAAGAAATGCTGGCGAAAATCGGCTTGAATCCAGATCTACAGCAACAGGCAGAAAGAACAACAGAGGTGCTGGAAGAAGGGGGGGCAGTAGGAGGAGGAGGAAATAAAGATTTTATGGAACTTTTACAATCAACACTCCTTGGCAAGCAAGCTCTTTTGGGGAAGGAAAAAGATGCACCGGATCCCAAGATGGAAGCAAGAGTCATCAGGCAAAAAAAGAAATGAAATGTTTGTAAAAATCTCTATTTTAACTGTTTAAAAGGCTTTACATATTAAGGGGAAAATGTTGAGGTCTGTTCCAATTTAATATCTGCTTTAACTTTAATCAAATTAAGGAAGACTTGGGGAGGGGAGGGTGGGGTTTTATTTCCAACTTTAAAAGGGTGTTTGGGGGGCATTAGCTTCGGTGGAACCATGCCCCTTAAGGTGCCTAGCCAAAGCAGCGGGTGTTTTTTCCGCTCTTCTCTCCTTGTGAGAGAAACTCGGGGGGAGGCACCTGGGTGGGGGGAATCTTTAATAAAAATGAAAAAATTAACAGAACTCTGGGTTGCAAGAGGGAAAAAGGTTAAATGGAAATATTATGGGTGATCGAACAATTATGGCATTGAATATAAATGGTTTAGCATCACCTGTGAAAAGATATAGACTATTGAAATTAGCGAAAGAAAACCATGTGGATTTCTTATTTCTTACTGAAACTCATAAGGGAAGGAAAAAACGTATAAACTGATTGAGAGTAAAGAATGGAAACATATTTTTGAGTGTAGAGGAGAGACAACCTGTAAAGGAGTGGCCATATTAATAAATCAAAGAAATGTTTTTCAGGTGATACAAACAAAAGGGGATAAAAAAGGAAGATTATTATTTGTAAAAGGAAAAATGAATCAAAAGATGATAACGTTAGCGGTAATATACGCTCCAAATGTAAATGCTAAACAATTTATTATGAATGCAAAATGTAAACTGGATTTATTTTCAGAGGGGATGGTGATATTTGCTGGGGATTTTAATGTAGAAATAACAACTAATAAAGAAAAGAAGCAATTAAATTTGAATAAGTTAAATATGATAGATTTACACGCTGATAACTCAAATAGAGGGACATATTATTCAGCAAGACACAATAAGTTTAGTTGTATTGATTATATATTCTTGAACAAAACAGGAAATATCCAAGTTAAAAGGGCAGAAATCAAAAGTAATTGGATATCTGATCATGCAGCTATAACGGCAGTTATAGAGATAGACCCTACTGGTAGAGAAAGAATTTGGAGATATAACACAATTGTCTCAGTAAGTGAAGAAAACATATTACACACAGGGAGGCAGAACCAATTAGGAGGTTCCGCCCCAGACGCCTGATGGATCCAGAAGGCTTCCAGATGGCGCTTGGGGTTATTCCAGATACACTTGTCCACAGTTCGGCAGAGTCTCTTGCTGAGGCCTGGAACAAGGCTGCAGGGGAGGCTCTTGACCGGATTGCGCCGTTGCGACCTCTCCGCGGCACTAGACCCCGTAGAGCTCCATGGTTCAACGAGGAGCTCCGGGTGTTGAAGCGCCAGAAGAGACGTCTGGAGAAGCGATGGAGGAAGAGTAAGTCTGAATCCGATCGAACACTTGTAAGAGCTCATATTAAGACTTACAAAGTGGCGCTCAAGGCGGCAAGATGCGCGTATCATGCCGCCTTGATTGCATCAGCGGAATCCCGCCCAGCCGCTCTGTTTAGGGTAACCCGCTCCCTTCTTAATCAGAGGGGAGTTGGGGAGCCCTTGCAGAGTAGTGCCGAGGATTTTAACACGTTTTTCGCTGATAAAATCGCCCGGATCCGAGCAGACCTCGACTCCAATTGTGAAACAGAGTCGACTGACAATGAGTCAGTCGAGGTGACTGGGGCTAAACGTCTTTGTCCATCTGTCTGGGGGGAGTTTGACTTGGTGACACCTGATGAAGTGGACAAGGCCATTCGAGCTGTGAGTTCCGCCACCTGTTTACTGGATCCGTGTCCCTCTTGGCTGGTTTCGGCCAGTCGAGGGGTGACACGGAGCTGGGTCCAGGAGATTGTCAACGCCTCCTTGGGGAGGGGGTCCTTTCCGCCACTTTATAAGGAGGCGGTTGTGCGCCCCCTCCTCAAGAAGCCTTCCCTGGACCCAGCCGTGCTTAATAACTACCGTCCAGTCTCCAACCTTCCCTTCATGGGGAAGGTTGTCGAGAAGGTGGTGGCACTTCAACTCCAGCGGTCCTTGGATGAAGCCGATTATCTAGGTCCTCAGCAGTCTGGATTCAGGCCCGGCTACAGCACGGAAACTGCTTTGGTCGCGTTGATGGATGATCTCTGACGGGCCCGGGACAGGGGCTTGTCCTCTGTCCTGGTGCTCCTTGACCTCTCAGCGGCTTTCGATACCATCGACCATGGTATCCTTCTGCGCCGGCTGGAGGGGTTGGGAGTGGGAGGCACTGTTCTTCAGTGGTTCTCCTCCTACCTCTCCGGTCGGTCGCAGTCGGTGTTAGTGGGGGGTCAGAAGTCGACCCCGAGGTTTCTCCCTTGTGGGGTGCCTCAGGGGTCGATCCTCTCCCCCCTGCTATTTAATATCTACATGAAACCGCTGGGTGAGATCATCCAAGGGCATGGGGTGAGGTATCATCAATATGCCGATGATACCCAGTTGTACATCTCCACCCCATGTCCAGTCAATGAAGCAGTGGAAGTGATGTGTCGGTGCCTGGAGGCTGTTGGGGCCTGGATGGGTGTCAACAAACTCAAACTCAACCCAGACAAGATGGAGTGGCTGTGGGTTTTGCCTCCCAAGGACAATTCTATCTGTCCGTCCATTACCCTGGGGGGGGAATTATTGACCCCCTCAGAGAGGGTCCGCAACTTGGGCGTCCTCCTCGATCCACAGCTCACATTAGAAAAACACCTTTCAGCTGTGGCGAGGGGGGCGTTTGCCCAGGTTCGCCTGGTGCGCCAGTTGCGGCCCTATTTGGACCGGGAGTCATTGCTCACAGTCACTCATGCCCTCATCACCTCGAGGCTCGACTACTGTAACGCTCTCTACATGGGGCTACCTTTGAAAAGTGTTCGGAAACTTCAGATCGTGCAGAATGCAGCTGCGAGAGCAATTATGGGCTTCTCCAAGTATGCCCATATCACTCCAACACTCCGCAGTCTGCATTGGCTGCCGATCAGTTTCCGGTCACAATTCAAAGTGTTGGTTATGACCTATAAAGCCCTTCATGGCACCGGACCAGAATATCTTCGGGACCGCCTCCTGCCGCACGAATCCCAGCGACCGGTTAGGTCCCACAGAGTTGGCCTTCTCCGGGTCCCGTCGACTAAACAATGTCGTCTGGCGGGACCCAGGGGAAGAGCCTTCTCTGTGGGGGCCCCGACCCTCTGGAACCAGCTCCCCCCTGAGATTAGGATTGCCCCCAGCCTCCCTGCCTTTCGTAAACTCCTTAAGACCCACCTTTGCCGTCAGGCATGGGGGAACTAAAACACCTCCCCCTTGCCCATGTTGTTCTGTTGATTGATTGACTGTGTGCCTGTTTTTTATATATACTGTTTTTTATGAGATTATTAATTTCAATTGGAACTGGATGGGTGGGCATTGGATTTGGTATTGTGTACTGTACTGTTTTTTACTATTGTTGTGAGCCGCCCCGAGTTTGCGGAGAGGGGCGGCATATAAATCCAATAAACCTAAACCTAAACCTAAAATAAGGAAAAAATTCAGAAAGATATTCAGGAATTTTATGAAATAAATCAGAATGATGGAATGAGACAATCAGTTATCTGGGACACAAAGAAGGCAGTTATTAGGGGCAATCTAATTAGTATGGAGTCTTATATCAGAAAAAGTTGGGGGATGGAAAGGGAAAAAAGAATAAGGGAAATAGAATCAATAAGAGAAAATTTGAGAATAACCAGAAATAAAGAATGGAATGACTTGTTAAAACTTAAACAAAGACAATTAAAGGACATAGAGGAAGAAAATTGGAATAATATGAGAATAGCAGTGAAACAGAGAATTGAAATATGGGGGAAGAAATCAGCATTACAAATGGCGAAATACCTTAAAAAAAGAAAAGAAAAATGAATAATAAATGGTTTGAAGGATAAGGATGGGGTAATGAAATATGGTAACAGAGAAGTAGAAAATGTAATAAGAGAATTTTATGCAAAATTATATGAAAAAGAACATGTTATGTTACAAGAAATAGAGGTTAAAGAAAGGCTGAATGAGGAAGAAAGACAAATGTTAAATGCAAATATAACAAGGGATGAAATAATTAAAGTGGTAAAAGGGCTAAAACCCGGTAAAGCACCAGGCCCCGATGGATTTACAGGTGAATATTATAAAACGTATATAGAAATTCTATTACCGCATTTGGAGAAACTGTATAACAATATCCTCATAACATTAGATGTTCCACAAACATGGAAGGTGTCTGAAATTGTAACAATTCCTAAACCAGATCGAGACTTAAAAGAACCAGGTTCCTACCGCCCAATTAGTCTGCTAAATCAAGATTATAAAATTTTGCGAGCTGACTGGAGGCACTTTCCAGAAGGGGTTTCCAGTGGCAGTAAAGCGATTTGGGTTAATAATTATAATAACAACAGAGTTGGAAGGGACCTTGGAGGACTTCTAGTCCAACCCCGTGCTTAGGCAGGAAACCCTACACTACTCAAACAAATGGGTTTACAACATCTTTAAAACTTCCAGTGTTGGAGCATTCACAACTTCTGGTGGCAGGTTGCTCCACAGATTCATTCATTGTTCTAACTGTCAAGAATTTTCTCCTTAGTTCTAACTTGCTTCTCTCCTTGTTTAATTTCCACACATTGCTTCTTGTCCTATCTTCAGTTGCTTTGGAGAATAGGTTGACTCCTCCTTCTTTGTGGCAACCCCATAGATATTGGAACACTGCTATCATGTCTCCCCTGGTCATTTTTTAATTAAAATAGCCATGCCCAGTTCCTGCAATTGTTCTTCATGTGTTTTAGCCTCTAGCCTCTTCTCTGCCCTTTTTCTCTGCGCTTTTTCTAGAGTCTCAATATCCTTTTTGCATCGTGGCGATCAAAACTGAATGCAGTATTCCAAGTTTGGCCTTACACTTGGAATACTGAATAATATCATAGTGAGATGCCACAGATTTCATTTCCAGGCTCAAAACAGTAGGAAACTCTCCCCCCCCCTATCAACTATGGCTGGAAAATGATGGAAACTGTCAGAAAAAATTAATTTTGAGTTACTCGCTTTTGTAATAAATGTTGAGCTTAGTCAGATTTACTGATATTGCTTTTGGGCAGTAAAGATAGTTTCCTGAACAATATTGTAGATAAGCTGTCTCAGACAGTTCTCTTAAAACAGAGCTCTTATAAAATTGAACATTACATAATATGAAAATTCACATTTCCAAACTTTGAACTGGAGGAATCAGCAAATGTATGATACTTCAGTTACTAGATCAATATTTAGCAAGATATTTATTATATTCCACTGCTAGTTCGCATTTACAGTGGTCCCCCGATCATTGCGAGGGTTCCGTTCCAGGACCCCTCGCAATGATCGGTTTTTCGCGAAGTAGCGCTGCGGAAGTAAAAACACCATCTGCACATGCGCAGATGGTGTTTTTACTTCCGCCGCAGCAGCGAGGAGCCGAAGATTGGGGTTTCCCGCCACCCACGCAAACTCCTCACTGCTGCTGCGCCCGCCGCTTGTCTTGTCCGCCCGCCGCTTGTCCGCCGCCTGCCTGCCCGCCGCTCGCCCTTCGCCCGCCCATGCCGTTTGCTCGCGACGCTTCCCAGCTGAGTCCTGAAGCGAACTTCCGCGTTTGGCTTCAGGACTCAGCTGGGAAGCGGCGCGAGCGAACGGCGTGGGCGGGCGAAGGGTGGGCGAGCGGCAGCGAGGAGTTTGCGTGGGCGGTGGGGAAACCCCAGCGCCGCTTCCCAGCTGAGTCCCGAAGCCAAACGCGGAAGTTCGCTTCAGGACTCAGCTGGGAAGCGGCGCGAGCGAACGGCGTGGGCGGGCGAAGGGCGGGGCGAGCGGCGAGCGCGCGGGCAGGCAGGCGGCGGACAAGACAAGCGGCGGGCGCGGCAGCAGCGAGGAGTTTGCATGGGCGGTGGGGAAACTCCTCGCTGATGCCCGCCGCTCGCCCTCCCGCCAGCAAGAGGGGGAAGACCCAGGGAAGCCGCCCAGCAGCTGATCTGCCCGGCGCCATCTACGCATGCGTGCCCATAGAAAAAAAGGGCGCGCATGTGCAGATGGTGTTTTGACTTCCGGGTTGAAAAATCGCCATATAGCCGTTCGCAATGATCGGGATTGCGATACCCGGGGGATCACTGTATAGCCAAAGAAACATGCAAACAATTTTAGCCTTCTGTTAAAATGAAGCCTTCTGTGAACATAATATCTTTTAAATCTATTATTTCCACTCCTAAATTAGTTTGGTCAACTAACAAGATATAAACAAGCTTAACATGGTTTCTTCCCTTGCCCATTAGCTGATCTAGATTTGCCTATTTGTAGTCTTCCATTCTTTAAATTATTGATCATGCTAATTTCAGTTAGAATCTTTGTATGCTAGTGATATCAATAATTAGGCAACCAGAATAACAGAATAATATAGTGAGAAGGAACCTTATTCTGCCCCAGCCCCAGCCCCAAATAATTATGCAACAAGTTGGCTTTGGTGACATCTGTGAAAAAAAATCAGGCACTCAGGCATGAAAATTTATCTATCTATCTATCTATCTATCTATCTATCTATCTATCTATCTATCTATCTATCTATCTATCTATCTATTTAATTAATATGACTTCTATGCCGCCCAGTCCCTATTTGACTTATACATATCAGATATGCCAGTGAGAAGGGGACACAAATTTGGATACACTGATAAATTGGTCACAGTAGTACAAGAAAAACACATGGAGGTAGCTAACAATCTCCTGTCCAAAGATCTGAACACCTTGGGAAAATTCTTTACTGATTGGGGACTTACTCCTACCACTAGCAAAATGGTAACTATGTGCTTCCACCTTAACAACAAACTAGCATCTGAAGCCCTGACGGTCTACTTAAACAACAACTTACTCCCCCTATGATCATCCAAAATACATTGAAGTAACATTGGACAAGACTCTCTAACAATGTTCCCTCTAATTTTTTTTCCGGTGTGGGCGGAAATGTATAGTGTCTGAGCGGCAGTCCCTTTGGGACTGGGCGGCATAGAAGTATAAATAAATAAATAAATAAATAAATAAGAAAAAAATCCCTTTTTTATTAAAAGAAATTAATAATAAAACAAAACCAAAATCTATTATTATTACTATCTTCTCCTCTTTTTCCATCCCTGTCTCCTCCCACTTGTGTGTGTGTCTCTGTGTGTGTGTCTCTCTCTCTCTGTGTGAAGTCTTGAACCATTTCCAATAACAGGTGAGCTATTGGAAATGGTTCAAGAGTTCACACACACACACACAAAAGGCTGGGTTTTTTTTTTCTCTGTTATTATTTGGGTGCTTTTTACCATACGCTTTAAATCAAGAGTCATTTTTCTCTCTTTCTCTCTCTTTCTCTCTCCCCCTCTTGCTCTCTCTCTCTTTTTCTCACTTTATCTCTCCCTCTCTTTCTCTCTCCCCCTCTTGCTCTCTCTCTCTTTCTCTCTTGTTTTCTTTCTCTCTCTCTATTGCTTTCTTTCTCTCTCACTCTTTCTATTTCTCGTGCTTTCTTTCTCTTCTCTCTCTTGCTAACTCTCTCCCCCTTTCTCTCTCTCTCTTTCTCACTTACTTTCTCTCTCCCTCTCTCTTTGTCAGCGAGGGGGCTGCAAGAGCGCTTTCTCCGAACGCTTCAGGAACGCCTGCCCTGCCTCTACTGCAGCCCCCTTGCTGAAAGTCCGGGACGAAAGTGCTCCCCGCGAGGGGGCTGCGAGAGGGGCGGGATGGGCATTCCCAAAGCGTGCGGAGAAAACCCTCTCTCGCAGCGCCCTGGCTGGGAGCACGGATGAGAACGAGGAGGAGAAGCTGCAGCCACCGCCGAGGGAGAAGTCTTGCCTAAGGCAGGAGGCGGTGGAGGAGGAGAGGGAGTGGAGGGCAGGGGCAGGGCCGTGAGGCCAGGGGCGCGAGGGGGACGTAGGCACCATGAAGAGGCAGGGGCGGCCGCGGCTCCCTTCTACTGCCCACGCCTCCCTGCCCACCCCCACGCAGGCTGGCAGGGGGATAGGGAACGCTTGCCCGTGGAAAAGGGTGCGCAGGGGGGTATTTTGGAGTGCGTGCTTGCGCACGCGCGCAGCTTACGGGGAACACTGCTCTCTAATATAAGATACACCTACAGCAGGGGTGTCAAATTCAAGGCTCGTGCGTTGGTTAGATCTGGCCTCCAGCCTGGGGGGTGGTTATATCTGGCCTCCGGGGCCATCCTGAAAATGGCAAAGGACTGGCCTGCAGTCAATGTTTACTCTAATTTTTTTCCAGTGTGTGTGGAAATGTATAGTGTTTGAGTAGCACATTTTAATGCCTGAGCACCTGATTTTTTGTTCACAGATGTCACTCAAGACAACAAAATCAGTGTTATTTGAAACTCAAAGTTACATTTATTCAATGTACCCACTTAATTAAAGGTATCATATAGACTGCAATATTAAAATACTTGTAGTGTTTACAGTAATGTACATGGTTAGTCACTGAAAATCTGTCTCACAGTTCATCACGTCTGACTATTACGAGTGCACTTTGTCAAGATCAATCTGCACCCCTGAAGTCTGGTAAGATCAGATTCGCATCAGCATATTCAGGAGCTCAGTTTTGCAGCACATTGTGAGCTTTTGTCTTTATGCCATTCCTCAGGCTGAAACCTTACAATTGGCGCTTCATGCTTGGAATGTTGTACAAATATCCAGCAGACATGACAGCAATCTAAACTGTTGCTCTCTTGTTTTTCACTCTTACAACCATTGCATCTGTGACCATATGATCAAAATTCAGATGCTTGGCAACTGACTCATATTTATGACGGTTGCAGTATCCCATAGTCACGTGATCCCCTTTGATGAGCTTCTGACAAACAAAATCAATGGGGAATCCATATTAATTTAACAACCATGTGACTAACTTAATAACTAGAGTGAATCATTTAACAACTGTTGAAAGAAAGGTCATAATATGGAGTCAAATTCCCTTAACAAATGTCTTGCTTAGCAGTAGAAATTTTAGGCTTTCTAATAATTTTTTATATCTTACTATCTTTTTTATCTAATGTATTATTAGATAGCCAGGAGAAACTGATATCAAATCAAGAACTAAAAGAACAGGTATAAACATAGATTGGTTGCCATATTTACAGGCATAATCAGAAAAAATATGGAAGAATGTGAAATCCAAAGAATACCACAATTAGATACAATATTGATCAGAAATGAAGAAAAATGTATAACAAAAACATATAGACACTTATTGGAAGTTAAAATGGTAGAGGAAATTGTGAAAGGTTTGATAATGCATGGGCACAAAATGTCGGCTGTAATATAAAAGTAGAGGAATGGGAAAGAATATGGAACAAGAATTGTAAATTAACACTATTGATTGCATTTAAAGAAAATCAATAAAAATGCTTTATAGGTGGCATTTAACACCGGTGAGAGTAGTAAAAATGTACTAAAATATAAAACCAGATTGCTGAAAATGCAAAAGTAAGAATGGAATTTTTTATCATATGTGGTGGCAATGTCCCAAAATGAATAACTATTGGGAACGGATAAGGACATGGCTACAGGAGATTATAGGAGAACAAATAGAATTTAAACCTGAACTATTCTTATTAGGAATAATTAATTCAAAAATAAAGAAAAAACTCCAATACATATCTTACATATGAAAGGCAAAGACGAAACAGAATTTTATGATGTGTGGAATAGGTGGTACAATTGGTTAGGACAGAGAAATAAAGATGCATAGAAATAAATGTAGATAACCATATGAAACATGACACAGAACAGTTAAAATGTTTATTGATATGTAAATTGAAAAATGAAAATTGAAAAAAAAAAAAAAAGGCTCAGCTGTGGTAATAAGTCAAGGACTACCCATATCAGAAAAATATTCCATTCAATAGAATAGAAGTCATTCCATTCTATAAATGTCTATAGTTCTACTCCAGATAAGTAATGATAATGGGATTATCTTGCTTAATTATACACACTATTGAAACTTTAAAATATTAATTCTGCTTTTTATTCATTTGTAACCTACCATAAAATGTTGGCATTCTTTACTGTACTGTATTAAGTTAATTGCCTTGCCTGTGAGTTTTACTACAATAGTTAGTTCATGTAGAAATTTCTCAGGCTCATGATAGATCAGAAGATATAGAAAGTTCAGTGCTACTCTCATCAGTCATCTGTGAAAAGAAATATTTTTCACACTATTTCATATGTACTCATTTTAGCACAGTGTGTTTTGCTATGCACAGTCCATACATAATAGATGAGCACAATGAAATTCCTATAATTGATGCTGTGTGTATTCTAGAACATGCTCTAAAGCACAATGATACTAAATGATCTCTTGCTAGTCTTGCTCCTTATAAAACTAGTTATTTTAAAAAATGTTTGAGTGCACACATGAAAAATATAATCTTACACTATATTTATCTTTCTTTCCTTTATATCCGCTGAATATATATAATTTACAAGTTATCTTCTAGAGAAGTGATAGTGCTTGCTAACTATATCTCAATTCAATTTAATAATCAGAAAAATATACTATTCAATAGAATGGTTAGAAATGGTATCCACTGATATCAATAAGTTTGTGATTGTCTCATTACTTATGAGATAAAGAGATTTCTCTGCTGATATTTTTTAAAAACATTATTTTAACTTTAAAAAGATTGAGAAGCTATATATAAGGGTTGAAGTTTTCAGCATCAATCAAGAATAGACATTCTTAGAAAATAAAAAAAATGATGGATGCAATTGAGTAACTTGCTGGGAAACATGCCTATCTTCCTAGAAGAAAAACTGTAATAAGTCTTTCTGAAATTCCTGAGATACAATCAAACAAGCATTATCTAATTACGACACAAACATGCTTTTATACAGGTAGTCCTTGTCTTATGACCATTCATTCTGTGACTATTCAAAGTTAGAGAAGCATTGAACAAAGGGACTTTGGATCAGTGCCTTTGGACCAATTGCAAAGCTGTTGCAACCTCCCTGCAATCATGTGATCAAAATTTGGACACTTGATTGCTCACGCAAACACTTTAATTCATCCTAGAACAGAATAGAATTCTTTATTGGCCAAGTGTGATTGGACACATAAGGAATTTGCCTGGTGCATATATAGTGATACCTCATCTTATGAACCCCTCACCATACAAACTTTTCAAGATACGAACCCAGGGTTTAAGATTTTTTTGCCTCTTCTTCTGAACTATTTTCACCTTATGAACCCGGTGCCGCTGCTGGGATGTCTAGCCTCTGGACTTCCGTTGCCAGCTGAAGCGCCTGTTTTTGCGCTAGTGGGATTCCCCTGAGGCTCCCATCCATGGGAAACCCTGCCTCTGGATTTTGTGATGCTGCAGGGGAATCCCAGCAGAGGAATCCCACCAGCATGAAAATCGGCACTTTGGCTGGCAACGGATGTCCGGAGGTGGGGTTTCCCAGCGAGGGAAGCCTCAATGAAATCGCAGCATCGCAAATGCTGCGTTTTCGCTGAGGCTTCCCATGCTGGGAAACCCCACCTCCAGACTTCCGTTGCCAGCAAAGTACCCGTTTTTGCGATGCTGGGATTCTCCTGCTGCATCCCCTGCAGCATTGCAAAAACGTGGAAGTCCGGAGGTGGGGTATCCCATGGAGGGGAGCCTCAAGAGAATCCCACCAGTGCGAAAACGGGCACTTCGGCTGGCAAAAGGGCTGAATTTTGTGCTTGCATGCATTAATCGCTTTCCCATTGATTCCTATGGGAAACATTGTTTCGTCTTACGAACTTTTTACCTTACGAACCTTGTCCTGAAACCAATTAAGTTTGTAAGACAAGGTATCACTGTATATGCTTCCAGTCTACATAAAAGAAAAGATAAATTTGTCAGGAATGATGAGGTACAACACTTAATGATTGTCATGGGGTCAAATAAGCAATCAGGAAACAATCAATATTAATACAAAATCTTAAGGATACAAGCATGAAGTTACAGTCACACAATCATAAGTGGGAGGAGATGGGTGATAGGAATGATGAGAAAAAAACTAGCAGTAATAGTAGTGCAGACTTAGTAAATAGTTTGACTGTTGAGGGAATTATTTGTTTAGCAGAGTGATGGTGTTCTGGGAAAAACTGTTATTGTGTCTACTTGTCTTGGTATGCAGTGCTATAGGCTAGGAGTTGAAACAGTTTATGGACATTTTGAGGGTAGGAGTTCAAACAGTTTATGTCCAGGATGAGAGGAGTCAGTAAATATTTTCACAGCCCTTTTTAAAAATTTGTGTAGTACTGTATATCGCTCCTCAGTGGAAGAAAGGTTGGTAGCAATTTATTGGCATACAAATCCAATAAATGAATGAATGAATGAATGAATGAATAAATAAATAAATAAATAAATAATTTTTTCCCCCTGCAGTTCTGATTATCCTCTGAAGTCTGTGTCGGTCTTGTTGGGTTGCAGAATAGAACCAGACAGTTATAGAGGTGCATATGATAGACTCAATGATTCCTCTGTAGAACTATATTGTCATACTGAGTATTGACAGCCCCAGAGACATTCAGAGACATTCAGAGTTATTCAGTAATTAAATAGTTAACTATGCATGTGTTTTATTAACTCCTCCTATTATAATGTAAAATCCTGCCACATCATTAATGCATCACATCTGCCCTCTTCAGATTCTCCATTTTATATTGTTTTAGTCCTTTGTTAGCTGCCATGATGTAAAGACGCATTTCATTTGCCTCTTATGGAATATTTTATTTTTTCTACTTTTATAATAAAAAGAAACCTTGTTTGAAAGCAGATTCTCTTTTTTAATCCATCGACCTCCAGAAATGATTTATTATGGTTCATACGGACTGTAATATATTGTCTATTTCTGACATGGCAGCAGAGGTCGGTTTGCAATAATAAATCTAAAAGCAATTATACTTTGTAATGCCGGCTAAACGTAAGAATAAGAAATTATTCTCTCAGTCCTTTATTGATCAAATGTCCAGTGATCAGATAGATGATTTGCTGGCTCTTATAGATAATTCTAAGGAGAAAAGAATTCCAACAATGGAAGAACAAATCTCTCATGAGACAAAGAATCCAGCAGAAGAAGAATTCTTCCTTACAAGAGAAGAACTCAGCCAAGAGAGACAGCAACAAACCGTGAGTGCCGACCCCCCCTTTAAATGTTGAAAGCCAGCAAGTGATTTATGATGCACAAGCAATAAAAGCTTTAGAAACTCCAAGCCAGCTGATTTATGACCCAAGTAATTTAGAAGAAGCTGCAATAATCCCCTCTGAGTCAGCCAGCCAGGCAATCTCTGAAAGCAGTGCGTTTACCCAATATGGCCCCTCGCTAAAGGCAAAGCAAAAATTAAAGCATTGCGAAGACAAACAATCTCTTAGAAGTTCCGCTGGTAGCCTGGATTCAATAAATGATATTGACAGAATAAATAGTATGATAGTCTGTCTAGAACAAACTCTCCAGGACACCCAAGCATATTCTGCAGATTTCCATGATAATAGGGGAACTATTTTAAATGAGAAGGAGAGGCTGATCTCTAATGCTTGCTTGGATGATATTTATAAATACAGGAAATAATTAAATAGACTGAGAGAAATTCAAATGAATCTTTTATAGAGAGAGTTTGGAATGTTTTCTATCCACCAGCAAGAGCAGGAAAACGAAACTCATCATGCCAGGAACACAAACAAAGAGATTTCAGAAAATCTCAAAAGTTATCCTGCAGCACCATCTGGTGGCCAAACAAAAATTTTGCAATCTGGCCAAAAGGATTTTTCAGAAAAATTCAAAAGTTATCCTGCAGCGACATCTAGTGGAGTGCAAGATATTAAACTAAAAAGTACATCCCATTTAAAAGAAATTTCAAGTTCTTTTTCAGATCAATTGAAATATGGAGAGCACGTTGTCTGTTATTATCCTTCAATTACACCACAAGTACCGCAAGCAAGCCAAGGTGTGCAGATGCAACAGGACCAACGACCACAAGCTCCAGTTCTTCAAATTCAACCACCAGTTCTTCAAATTCAACCACCACCGGTCCAAGCACCGCCACCGGTCCAAGCACCGCCACTGGTCCAAGCACCCCAGATGCCACAACAAGCAGCCATGCCAGCTGCAATTCAACGACAACCTGTTACTTTAGCAACATTGAAAGGTGAGTCAAGATTAAAAAATAATGGACAAAATTATAAAACTTGGTTGCATGAAATAAGACTGATTTTAATTGCTGAAGGAGTGGATGATATGGCTTTTGAGCCACCCAATAGACAGTGGACTGAGGAAGAAAGAGATTCTAATACACATGCGACACTCTTGATACTTATGTCTCTTGATACCGATTTGTCAGTTAGATTTCCACATGATATTACTGCAAATGATTAGATAATCATAGCTCTAGATGAACTTTATAGACCAGTTTCAGAAGAAGGGACATGCTTGTTGTTCACTGAATTTTACACTAAAAAATTAAAGCCTGGAGAGAAAATTGCTCCACACTTATCTAAGATGCTAGCAATGCAAAAGGATCTAATAGAACGAGGCTATCAAATCGATCAGCTGCAGGTCAATACAGCAATAATCGCCTCCCTCAATCATGAATGGAAAGATGCTATTACAAAATATAATAACATACCTCTAGATCAACGTAGAACACTGAGAGTATGCAAACTGTTAACAGAAGAAGTGATTATGCAAAGTAGACTCAAAACTACATCATCCGGATACAAACCTACAATTAGTAGAGGCTATCAACAAAGGGGCTACACTTCAAGATATTCACGGCACAATCAGCCTAGAACAGATTTTCAACGCTCTCAATCTGGTGATCCTCAACGCTCTCAATCTGGTGATTCTCAACGCTCCCAATATCCTGCTCAGCCCAGAGGAACAGATCTTAGGGGTTCCAGAAGCAGAGGCTCCAGCAACTACAGATCATCTCAACGAGGTTCTAGAGGTGAGCCACGTCCTTATGTCAATTCTTTCATCCTGAACAATGTTCCACAAAAGAGTCCACAGTATGACATTCGACATTTATGGACATTGGACAGCGGAGCAGCTTTTCACATCACCTACCAGAAAGAACTTTTCACAGAATTTCATAAGACTGACATCAAAGAATTGCATGCTGTATCAGACCACTTATGCAAAGTTGAAGGAGAAGGAACTGTCTACATAAAAGAATTAGATCAAACGATCCCACGTGTTTTATACGTTCCACGAGCTACAAGCAACTTATTCAGCACGTATCACCTGAATGAAGACTTAGGTTCTGAAGTGAATTTTAAACTAAAAGAAGCTTACATTATTAAGAATGAAAAAGTCATTGCTACTGGTTTTCCAATTAGAGGTGTTTACTATTTAAAGCCAAATCCTCCTGCAAAGGTTGATGTAAGTATAAAAGTTCCAAAGGGTGAAAGCACAGGTCCAGAGAGAAAACCTGTTGCCACTATAGAAACAAAGGCTCCTAAAGCCAATGAGGTTAAAGAGGTTCCAAATGATGTTTCAAATGTTAAACCTGTATTAACAAACAAATCTTTTCATTTCAGGTGTGTTCACAGATGGCACCGTCATTTGGGCCATGCATCTTACCCAGTCTTATCCAAGATGCCTGAATTTGTAAATGGTTTTAAGGTTGATAGTAATTGCAAAGTTCATTTAGACTGTTCGGTCTGTAACTCGTCCAAATCAAAAGCAGCACCGATTGCTAAGCATGCCACACGTTTGTCTATATGCATTTTTGATTTGGTTCACACCAACATTGTCGGTCCATTTCGGCCTACTAAAAGTAACTGTAAGTATTTTTTGACTATTGTTGATAGTTATTCTAGATATGGGTATGTATACCTAATGAAATAAAAATCTGAGACCTTTCAGATCTTTAAAGACTTTGCTGCAGAGGTACTCACTCAACATGGTGTCCACATCAGAAGAATACAAAATGATCGTAGTGGAGAATTCATGTCACAGCAATTCCAAGGATGGATGAGGAGAAATGGAATCCATCATCAAGCATCAGCACCTTACTCCCCGGCTCTTAATGGGATTGCAGAACGAAGACAGGAAGTCCTACAGATTATGTTCCATTGCCTTCTAGAAGACACTGATCTCGACAATTTCTATTGGGGTGAAGCACTCAAGTATGCTAATTATATTGTTAACCACACTTGGAGCAGTGTCTTAGATCAAACTCCTTACTACATGCTTTCTGCAAAGAAGCCTGATATTCAAAACCTCCACATTTTTGGCTCATATGCCATGGTTAACATTCCACTGATTCAAAGGAAGAAAGGAGGTCCAGTATCAGAAAGACTGAGATTTATAGGTTTTGATGAAAGTTCTAAGTATTACAAATTTGCTGACCCTAATCACAGAGCTGTTATTTCTAATTCAGCTAAATTTGAGGAAGATACAAATTGGTCCAGAATACACAGTAATGATACTTCAGTTTATTTTCCTAAAGATGATGTTCAAGGTACAGTGCAACCTGATCCACAGGCAGCTGTTCCAGATGATGTTTCTACAAAAGATGATACACAGTCTTCAACAGTCGCAGATGATATTCCTAGCGATGCAATTGGAGATGGAGATGACCAAGATGAAGGATGGACCACAGTTCCAAGACGTTCAGAGAGAATCACAAAAGGAATTCCTCCAAAAAGCAAGTATTACACAAACCGTTTCCCTTTTTTTGTAACAATGTTACACTTCCTCCTGAAAACTTTTCTCAAATAAAACATTTGCCTGAGTATGAACAAGAAAAATGGTATGAGGCTATGGAAAATGAACTGGACAGTTTAAAGAAACTTAATGTGTTCCAATATGTTGAGCCTCCAACGAACAAGAAGATTATTGGTACACGACGGGTCTACAGAATTAAACAAAAACTGAATGATGAGAAAATATACAAAGCAAGACTAGTAGCACAGGGGTACTCACAGGTGTATCCTGAAGATTACACTGATACATTTTCACCTACAGTTAAAAATGAAAGTGTCAAAATTGCCCTAACCACAGCTATTGCCTTGAATTTAGAAGGTTTCCAGTTTGATGTTGAAACCGCTTATCTGAATGCTGATCTAAATGAAGAAATCTACGTGAAGAGCGCACCCAGGTTACAGGATCGAGAAGGGGATGTCTGGTACCTGCAAAAGAATCTTTATGGTTTGAAACAGTCTGCCCCCATGTGGCACCGCTGCCTCATTGAGAAGCTAAATTCAATGGGCTTTATTAAGTCCGACTCTGATGAATGCGTGTTTAAAAAAGGGCAAGGTAACGTTTATGAAATTATACTTGTTTATGTTGATGATATTGTTTACATTGGTCCTAATAAACTTATGAGTGAAATTTTTGCAAAAGGTTTAGAAAGACATTTTACTTTGAAAAGCTTAGGGCATATTCATGATTATTTAGGAGTTCAGATTGAAAAAACTGAGAAGGGGTTTTGCCTTTCACAAGAGAACAAGGTTGATCAACTTTTGCACAATTGTAACATGTCTAACGCACATCCATGTCATTCTCCTATGCAAACTGATTTTTACAGGTTGACACAACAAGATTGCCCTCAATTTGAAGACCAAACACTTTATCAGTCAGTAATTGGGTCACTGTTATACATTAGCAGTTGGACAAGACCCGACATTTCACTGAGTGTGAATCTTTTGTCAAGGTATGTTGGCAAAGCAACTACATTTCATTGGACATGCATAAAGAGGCTGCTGAGATACATGAAGCATATGAAGGACATGAAGTTGTTCCTAGAGCCGAAACACTACAAGTATCCTGAATTGATCTGTTATGCAGATGCTGATTGGGCAGGTGATAAAGAAACACGAAAAAGTACTTCTGGTTATATAATGTTTTTGAATGGTTGTCCAATTTATTGGAAAGTTAGAAAACAGAATTTTATTTCTTGTTCTTCCACTGAAGCTGAATATGCTTGTGTTTCTGATTATTGTAATGCATTAACCTGTGTTTCTGCTCTCGTTGATAGTATTTAGGGCGATCCCATGAAACCAATTGTTATTATGGAGGATAATGTTTCAGTCACGTTCATATCTGAAACTGAATATGTTGGATCGCGTTCACGGCACATCGACATAAGATATACGAATGCAAGAGGATACGTAAAATAAGGATTCGTGAAATTACACTATGTGCCCACAACTGAACAAATTGCTGACTTGCTGAATAAACCATTGCCAGCTGACCAACACTGCCAAAGAAGGGGTGTCACGCTGAGTATTGACAGCCCCAGAGACATTCAGAGTTATTCAGTAATTAAATAGTTAACTATGCATATGTTTTATTAACTCCTCCTATTATGATGTAAAATCCTGCCACATCATTAATGCATCACATCCGCCCTCTTCAGATTCTCCATTTTATATTGTTTTAGTTTTTATTGTTTTGTTAGCTGCCATGATGTAAAGATGCATTTTATTTGCCTTTTATGGCATATTTTATTTTTTCTACTTTTATAATAAAAAGAAACCTTGTTTGAAAGCAGATTCTCTTTTTTAAGACATCGACCTCCAGAAATGATTTATTATGGTTCACACGGACTGTAATATATCATCTATTTCTGACATGTATCAACAGCTCTTTGGGCAGTTTGAGCTTTCTGAGTTGGCACAGAAAGTACATTCTTCGTTGTGTTTTTTTAATGAGTTTTTTGGTGTTGGATAACCATTTTAGATCTTGAGATATGATAGAACCTAGAAATTTGAAGGCCTCTACTGTTGATATTGTGTTATCTAGTATTGTAAGAGATGGTAGGATGTGAGAATTTCTCTTAAAATCTACCACCATTTCTATGGTTTTCAGTGTGTTCAGTTCCAAATTGTTTTGGTCACACCATGAGGCTAGGTTTCATCAATATCTCGAATGAGACCAATAACTGTTGTATCATCTGTAAACTTCTGTAGTTTAACAGATGGATCATTTGAGATGCAGTCATTGGTATATAGAGAGAAGAAAAGTGGTGAGACTACACCGCCTTGGGGGGGGGGACTTTGCTAATTGTACAGGTATAGAAACATAGAAATATAGAAGACTGACGGCAGAAAAAGACCTCATGGTCCATCTAGTCTGCCCTTATACTATTTTTTGTATTTTATCTTAGGATGGATTTATGTTTATCCCAGGCATGTTTAAATTCAGTTACTGTGGATTTACCAACCACGTCTGCTGGAAGTTTGTTCCAAGGATCTACTGCTCTTTCAGTAAAATAATATTTTCTCACGTTGCTTTTGATCTTTCCCCCAACTAACTTCAGATTGCGTCCCCTTGTTCTTGTGTTCACTTTCCTATTAAAAACACTTCCCTCCTGAACCTTATTTAACCCTTTTAATATTTTGATCATGTCCCCCCTTTTACTTCTGTCCTCCAGACTATACAGATTGAGTTCATTAAGTCTTTCCTGATATGTTTTATGCTTAAGACCTTCCACCATTCTTGTAGCCCATCTTTGGACCCGTTCAATTTTGTCAATACAGTGGTACCTCAAGATACGAACCCCTCGTCTTACGAACAACCCGAGATATGAACCCGGGGTTCAGAAAAATTTTGCCTCTTCTTACGAACTTTTTTCGTCTTACGAACGCCAAACCCGAACTTCCGGGTTCGGCATTAGGGAAGCTGCTGGGAAGCCCCTCAGCTGTTTAAAAAGGTGACAGCTGGGCGGCGGGGCTTCTCGGCGGCCTCCCGAACGCTGAACCCGGAAGTTCGGGTTCGGAAGGCCTCTGAGAAGCCCCGCTGCCCAGCTGTCGTCTCCCCCCAGCACTTCTCCCAGGACAACAGGCAGGGCGAAGCAGCGTGGGGCAAAGGGAGGCTGAAACCGCCGGCAGTTTCAGCCTCCCTTTGCTCCACGCTGCTTCGCCCTGCCTGTCATCCTGGCTCAAGCGGGCGGCAGCAGACCATCTTTGTGTTTTTCGCTGGGAGGGAGCAGGAAGACCTTCCGGGGAACATCGGCGCGGGAGGCAGGAGAGGACTGGGCGACCGGAGAAGCAGCACACACCTCCCGCCGCTCTGCCCAATCGCAAAGCTGAAGGAAGCACGGGAGGCGGTGAATGTCGTGTCCTCCGACCATTCAAGCGAAGCAAGGCGGGGAATGTTGGAGGGGAAGTGAAGAAAATTGAAACAGATTACTAAAAGCTCGGTGGTGGTGATGGCACTCCTTCCAGGAAAACGCCTCCGAGCGAGGCTCTGCCTGGCAGGGGAGACTCGACCGAAAGGGGCTGGAGCGGCAGAGCCGAGCACGCCTTCCGCCCGGGGAGTCCTGCCCTTTCATCCCCGCCGGCCACAGGGACGAGGGGCGGGGATGAAGGGGCAGGACTTCCCGGGCGGAAGGCGTGCTCGGCTCTGCCGCTCCAGCCCCTTTCGGTCGAGTCTCCCCTGCCAGGCGGAGCCTCGCTCGGAGGCGTTTTCCTGGAAGGAGTGTCATGTTGTCATTATGCAAACTTCTCTCTTTCGTAATTGTGTGGCAATGCTGCACATAAGGAGTAGATTTTGCACTGGAATTCCGGTTATAGTCTTGAGTATGTCTCTTCTTCTTGACCTTAGCTAGATAACTAGAGCTGTATCCCCACTAGATACTACGCTATACTTTGCTTATAACTATAAATTCTTTTTCTTAAAAGCAAATTACAAATGAATAGATATGACACATTTCATCAAGAAATAAAGCCATATAGCCGGAAATGGGTATTAAACGTGCTAAATTAAAATTCACAATCCATTTTTTTCATTTAGTTTCAAGGCTGCATTTGTAAATGAGATAACTGGATAAAACTGAATTAGTGAGTTAAACCAAACAAGAATATCTTGGCTTAGCATATTGTGTAAATCTTATTTTAGTGTGTCTTTTTTTTTTAGTTTTAATGCTTTTCATTCACATTATCCTTTTAGGAGTACTATGATTGCTCTGGCCTTATTCTACAAAATCCAATATCAGTGAAAGAATAATTAACCACATTTCCTATAATCATTATGGGACATGCACCCTTATATGAGCTATATGAAATGGTATTTATTTATGACAATTGTGTCCCAGCATTCCTGTAAGGCAGGGGTGTTGAAATCAGGTTGTCACAGCAGCATCACACGACGTATCACGACTTTCCTCCCCCTTCACTGAACAGTGTGTGGCCGTGGCCAGCGCGTGATGCATCCAGCTCATGAGCTCTAAGTTTGACAGTCCTGGTGTAAGGAATTCAGCATAATATATATCAAGATTCTGCCTATCCTTCTATATTCTCAACAACAATTAGCTTGAGATACTGTATACGGTAATAATTTAGTTCCCTCAAACCATAGAACTGAGTTGTTTAACTATATTTACAATATAGTTGGCTGGATTTGTTCAAAGCAACCACCTGTAAATCATGTTTTACTAACCGCAGGTTGAGTTCACACAATTTTTAAACTAAAGGCAGATAAGCTGTATTAAAGTCACATTATTTGAATTAGGCTAGCAGCCAATCTTTAGACTCTTAATGATGTTTGTAGTCAAGTGGAATTTGAACATAGTTCTCCCTAAATCCCAGCATGATTATACTAACTCAATGTTTTCTCAACTTTTTATACTTGTGGATAACTAAAGATTCAGGAAAGATGGGATTATCCAATATGGACCCCTTTTGTCATATACTGTATATATATGATGGCAAACCTATGGCATGTGTGCTGCAGGTGGCACACAAAGCCATATCTGCTGGTATGCGAGCTATTGCCCTAGCTCAGCTCTAATATGGATGTGTGCACCGACTAGTTGCTTTTTTGGCTTGTGCTGAGGCTCCGGGAGGGCATATGCAGTCTCTGAGGGGGTGGGGGAAGGTGTTTCAACTCTCTACAGGCTCCGAGAAAGCCTGGGAAAGGGGATGAAAAACAGGCCTACCGTGTCTGCTGAAAGTTGGGGAATGGGCCATTTCTAGCCTCTGAAGGACCTCTGGGGGATGGTTTTCACCCTCTCAGGGCTCCAGGGAAGCCTCGGGAATCTTGGGAGGGCAAAAAACAGGCCTAGTGGGCGCATCAGAATTTGGGAAATGAGGCAATGGGAGAGGGGGGTCATGCACGCATGTACAGGGGGCAGGGCAGTGGGGAGTCATACGTGCATACACAGTGGGGCACAGGGTGCATTGAATTATGGGTGGGCACCAGAGGCACCACCCGAGGCAAAAAAGGTTATCCATCATTGCTGTATATTGTTAACAGTAATTTGTTGATCAAAATATATTTAAATAGAACTCTCCAATAATTAAAGGATTAGGAGCCCAGTTTAGTTTCATGTTTGTTTATTCATTATTTTACTTCCTATTTGGTTTATTTTTCTTTATGTATTATTTGTGCACATGGGACTCATGGTTAGTAACCACATATTTGTCAGTTTTCTGAAATTTAATGCTCACCTCACTAATTTTGTTATCACTTGACTTCTGGAGAATCCATTTTTATATAGGGAAGCCCCGATTGTCAAGACACCTGGAAAATGAGGCAGCTTTCACCAATTGAGTCTCACTACATGGATGGAGGTAAAGACAGAGACAGCTCCCAGACTGTTACCAGCTTTAGTACACCTAGGGAGAAGAGGCTGAGGTGGTGAGTTGCTATAGCCATGCATGCAATGAGCAGACCATCTAGTACAGTATTTCCCAACCTTGGCATCTTGAAGATATTTGGACTTCAACTCCCAGCATTCCCCAACCAGCGAATGCTGGCTGGGGAATTCTGGGAGTTGAAGTCCAGATATCTTCAAGTTGCCAAGGTTGGGAAACACTGATCTAGTAAACCCAATAAATTGACCACACATCTTAGCAAGCTAAAGTCCCATTGGCTAATTTGTGATTCAGTGTACTATAAAAATATATTCCACCATGAAAATAATTGCTATCACAGCTCAATGGGCGAATTAATCCCTGTCACAGCATCTACTCGATTTGGCTTTTCTTGGGATTAAGAAGGATCAGCCCTGGTTATTATTCGGATAAGCGAATGGCTGGAAAGCTTAGGACTATAGTCTAAAACAGTCCCAGAAGGCAGTCCGACAAACTGCATCTGCATCATGCGCTAAAGTAGAGGTCTTCGAATTTGGTAACTTTAAGATTTATGGACTTCAATTCCCAGAATTCTGGGAAGTTGAAGTCCACAAGTCTTAAAGTTGCCAAGTTTGACGACCGTTGCACTAAAGCGTCACGATCTATCCGCATAGAACCAAGCGTGAATGGAAGGATTCTTATTAGAACTAACTCCAAGCAGGTGCACCTTCTTTCCAACAACCATTTTCAAAACAAAGGCAAGGTCAATCAAAACCGCGCAAACCTAGAAGGATCCTCGGCGCCAAAACATTAAATCCAGAACCTCTGATACTACGTGCGCTACCTTAAGACACTCTTCCTTTCCGTTACTTCGGCGCTTTATTTCAAGCCCCGCCTTTGATGGCCATCAAGATGATGTCATCAGCCGTGGGTCTTTCCTCCTCACGGGGAGAAGAAGCCTATAAGCGGCTCGGTAGAGGCGGGCTCAGATCGTTGCCGGGGAAACGAGGTTAGTTCTGTGCGGCAGCTGCCTGTCCTTGGCTGGCCGTCTTTCTTCGCGTGCAGGTTGAATCAGGAGTCCCGGCGCTACTGCCAGTGCCTCCCTTTGGGCAGGGTGGATGCAGGCGGGGCGTAGAAATAGAGCGGCAGCGAAAAGAGGGGCACCCTGGTGCAGGAGCGAAGCGGAAAAAAGCAGCCATTGGAGGTAGGCAGAAAAGCTGGGGAGGGAAAGCGTATTTGGCTGGTTCCTCTGGTCTAGAACCCAACTTGAGGGGTGAAATCTTACTATCAATCATACTGGAATTAGGAACTCCCTCATCCATGTCAGGAGGGAAAAGATACAGTGAAGGCAGCATTTTATCAACAACTTTTAGTGGGGTATGGAGATTAAAATATGTATCATGCAATGGTGCTTGTGCAAAGATTTCTGTGTATGGATTTTGTCATATTGTACATCATCCCTTAGTATTTTGGAGTATGCCTGGTCTAAAAAAGGAATGGATATGCACCTAAGATTTTTGTTGCATTAGTAAGAAGAGAAATATTGTGCTCAAAGGCTCAGCATACTCGAAGAGTTAATAGAATAACAGAGTTGGGGGGGATCTTGGAGGTCTTCTAGTTCAACCCCTTGTTCAGGAAACCCTGTGCCATTTCAGATAAATGGCTGTCCAATCTCTTCTTGAAAACTTCCATTATTGTAGCATTCACAACTTCTGGAAGATTATAACAGTAAAACCAGATCCAAGTCCCAATTCGAACATGGAATTCATTGTCAACTTTCAGTCACTTGCTTTCTGTAAATGCAAACATTTTAAGCATCAATATCTCAGGGGTTGCCACAAAGAAGGAGTCAACCTATTCTTCAAAGCATCTGTGGGTAGAACAAGAAGCAATGGGTGGAAACTAAACAAGGAGAGAAGTAACTTAGAACTAAGGAAAAATTTCCTGACAGAACAATTAATCAGTGGAACAGCTTGCCTCCAGAAGTTGTGAATGCTCCAACACTGGAAGTTTTTAAGAAGATGTTGGACAACCATTTGTCTGAAATAAAGGTTTCCTGTCTAAGCAGGGAGTTGGTCTAGAAGACCTCCAAGGTTCCTTCCAACTCTATTGTTATTATTATTAAGTAGTTACTGCTTAAAATAATAATCAAATAGTCTGGACTTGCATAAACCCTTTAACTACAAAAAATAATTATTTAGAACCTAGCTTACCTTATTGTACAAATGCATCTACTACTACAATGTGATACTCTAGTGGCTCGTTAAGGTAGCTAACAAAATAAGATTACAAAGGTTGTGTCCTGGGTATTAATAGTATTAAAAGTAATACTAAATAGATGCCACAACTAAAGGGAAAAGTGTTAATACTGTACTTCATTATAATATTGTGTATATTTGTGTTACTGCCTTTTAGTTGATATGGATTCCTGGTGAACACCTGAACTAGTCCATGCAGTTTTCATGGCAAGATTTTTTAGAAACGGTTTGCCATTATCATCTTAGTAGGGCTTAGAATGACTTATTCAAGGACTCTCAGTTGGCTTCATGGAGAAGAAAGCACTAGAATTTTGTATTCTCTAGCCTGGTCCCATAAATATCATATATCAAACTAGTTCTCAACATTATAATTAGACACATTTAAAAATACATTAACATAACATAATGGTATTTACAAGAAAGGTTAAAAGGTTCCTTGGGGATACTCCAAATAACCTAAAGAGAAGATGGTGAAGGAAGTTCAAGTATATGGTATATTTTATATGTTTGCAGAAATATATTAATCTATTTCTGATTAAAGGAATTTTTCATAAGGACTTATGGAACTGTATAATCTCTTATGAATCCAATTACCTGGGAATCAAAAATGATTTATTATGTAACTGTGTAATTATTGTTTTGACACTTTGTCATGTTTTATTGTTGTTTGTAACATAAATATTTGAAAATAAAATAAACATTTAAAAAATACGTTAAAGGAAATGTAAAAAATGCCATGTTATAAACCAGTATGTGAAAGAACATTTTTTAGTATTACTATGTGATGAAACCTGCTCTGTTTCAAATGCAAGCTGTCTTTGCATGGAGATCAAGATTCAAATTCTTATATATTTTTCTCTGGCAAAAGAAAATGGATAAGAAGCTGTTTTCTGTTGGGAGTTACTGATGATTTCTGTCTTATTTTGGCAATGTGCTAGTTAAGTATTAAGGTTTTTTTTAATTGACAAAAAGCTAAATTTCTTGTGAAAGCTGGGGATAGTTTAGAAAGTGGCATTAGCTACTAATTGTCCACTGAACCAGGTTGTTTTGTTTATGATATGTAAAATCTAAGCAATTTGGAACCTGTATATATTGTATGATAATATAAGATAATTACTTATATTGCATATGTCAAAAATTACAGAGTACCATTTGGGTACGATTTTGGTGGCTTCTTTTCTTGGTTATAGGCATCTGCAAGCAGAAAGGGAGGCAAGGAATAAAATATACATCAAAACATCAAATTGCAAAATTGATTACTGAGGAATGTTTGTGACATATTACAACTCAGATATGAAAGGACAGAACTTGTGTTTTGGCATTTTGATATTGTGATCAGAATGAGGCGTACATCTAGAATATTCTCTCTTTTAAAGTTTAAGTGCCTGATGATAAGTATTTTAGGTACTGCTGTACACTTCTGCCTTCACTCATACTAATGCCCTATATAGCAAATGTGCCAAAACTGTAGCTATTTCTGAATGCTAATCTTCCTGCTAAATAATATTAGCCTGATTCCAATCTTACAGAAATATAACTACTTGATGGAGGAAATCTTAAATTAGGCTACATTCTGCCCAGTGAAGGGCTACTAAAATTTTTACTATCACACTGTGGGTGTGGCTTATGCATTTTCTTTCAACATCTTTCAATGCAAATTGGGTGCTCTGGGGTGGAACTCCATTTTCACTACCCCACTGCGTCCCCACCCCATCCAGGCAGTACCCCCCCCCCCTGATTCTGCCTCATCATCATAAGAAGAAAGATCCTCCAGGGCAGAAAACGTAGCATCTAAGCAATTACACAAAATATACCAGCCAATTAAGTCAGTTAGCTGTCCAAAATCCACATCCCAATAATATCTACTTGTTTTTAATTACTATCTTAGTTTCATTCAAGCAATGTACATTCTGATATGAATAGGGATCCTTTATTGTGGCTTTTGAAGCATGTATTCTTTTTCATTTTTTGATTTGTTTACATTTCCTTTTCTTAACATTTACTCGCATGACATTCTGCACTGTAACAAGTACTGAAGTAATGTAAACGTTCTGAAATAGAGAAATTAAATGACTTAAAATATTGTTTGGGAATTTTATTCCATTGGAAGTTCAATCTTGTGAATTCGTAATATTTAATTTAACTAATTAAAGCCACCCTCAGTCCTCAGAGAGGGGCAGCATAAAAGTCCAATTAATAAATAATAAATTAAATAAGTTTGAGGAGCACTAATTGGAAAGAAATTGCAGGAATATATCATTTTTTAGTATTATATAGAGCTAATAGTCTTTAACTTTCTTGTATAAGCTGCTAAAGCTGCTATGATGGCATTAGCTGCTTGCTGTTTATGTTCAAATACATGATTAAGCTCTAAAATAACTTTCTATAGCTTAAATGCAGAAATATTGAACTTTGGTTTAAAAAAGCTTAATCCATACCCAGATTTGATAGAAACTGATCTTAAAAATTTATATGAGTATAAAATGTAAAATGCTTGTGATTTGAAGGCTTATAATGTATACAGTATTTGTATATGATTTAGGAGAGAAAGAATCAGTTATGGTGGGCAAGTTTGAGCTGGAAATTGCTTTCTTTCCATTTTGCCTATTGGTATCATTGGGATCACTGATCATGTAGAGCAGAGATGCAAAACATGAGGTTCTGATTTAAATGGTTTTATATTCTATCACTATGTTGATACTAGTTAAAGAAGTAAGTAGCTAGATTAATAGTGGATTAGATTTGTTATATGTGTCTTATTTTTCGGAGTTTAAGACGCACCTTTCTCCTCCCTAAGAGGCTGAAAATTTGGGTGTGTCTTATACTCTGAATGTAGCTTCTGAATATACAGCTGATACACTGATATTTAAAATATATAATACTCTTATCACATCTTCTGGTTAGCTTGCTCTAAATCACGGGTGTCTTTTTAAAAAATATATTTTTATTGGTTTTGCACATAAGAATTACATAACAAACATAAAACAGTGCACAGTGCATGTGCCCATCACCCGACTGACGATACCACCACCACCAATTGCGGGGGGTTCAAATATTTACTAGTTTATATTTTTTTAATTTCCTTAGCTCTACTTTGCATTTATTATTATTAAAAGAGTGATTGGAGTTTATTTTTCACATTTTCGTTGCAGATTCTACTCAGCATATAATCTTTCACCTTATTCCATCGTACTATCAGTTTCTCCAATTTATTTTCGTCAAAGTTGTTTAATCTTATTTCCATGATTTCAAAATGAATGTGATCCACCATGTACCAGTACCAATTCTGTAATGTCCATTTTATAGACTCTTTCCAACCCAATACCACTACCGCTTGAGCGCTTTCCAGTGCTGCAGTTTTTATTTCTTTGAAATTTCTTAATTCTCTTTGTTTAATTAATATCGCTATTTCTTTTGCAATTATGCACTTAATATTTAACATTTTATTTATTTCATTCTGCACTTCCTTCCAAAATTTCTGAACTTCAACACACTCCCAGAACATATGCATGAAGATTCCTTTCTTTTGGCAACCATGCCAACAATTACCTTTCCCTTTCCCCTGGAAGTGTGAAAGTCGTGCTGGTGTATAATACCATTTATGTAAAATTGTCCTTCTCATCTCTTTAACTCTTGTATTCTTAGTCTTATATATATTTTCTACTATTTCTTTCATTTCTCTTTCATTTATTTGTAAATCATTTTGCCAAGCCTTTTATTACTCCCTCTTCTGCTTGCGATAACATTCTGTATATATTACTTGCCTGTGTTTTTGTATCATTAATTTTTTCTTTTAATATTTTCTCTAAGCAATTTTCTTCTCTCAAGAAAGCTTCTTTATTCTACATATTGCATTAATCTGCAGCCATTTCTGTTGACCCAGCCACCATTCCAGCCGAGTTCTACTAACTCTTCCGTCCTTCTCATATAATTGTTCAATTCTCATTATCCCTTTAATGTTTAATTCTTTTATAATTCTGCTTAAGTTAACGTCATTACCTGTATTCAATACATGTAATGCTGATAATTTTGAGTTTCTAATTCCCAATTTCCCCTAAATCACGGGTGTCAAATGCATCACATGACATGTGATAGTTTTGCCTTTGAGGAGCTGGGGTGGGCATGGCCTGCACATGAAGCATCTGGCCCACCAGGTGCCAATTTGACACCCCCATTCTAAAAAGTTTCTTACTTCTTTTTAAAGAATTATTACCATAGTCTGAGCAAATTTTACTTGTTTCCCATATTCAAAATCCCAAGACAATGAAAGGGAAAATTTATTATTTGTTCATAGTATAGCTTCTGAATATGCCCTATTTTTCAGAGTATAAGACGCACCTTACTTTTGGGGGAGGAAAATGGGGGGGGGAATCAACCTATCAGGTATTCATCTGACTAGAACCCTTAATCTGTTCAGCTTTAGCACATTATTTTATCCCCTGGTATAGATCTATTTCAAGTTTTTTTGTTGTCATATTTGGGCATGCCCGGTGACGAAATCTCCAGAACCGTAAAGCTTACAAACCTGAAATTCAGCATGTATGCTTCTCTTGGCTTATAGGTGCTTGTTAAGAAAGGATTTTTTGAAATGACCATCAGATCATTAGTAATTCTCAGACAGTAATTAACATACTCTGATGCTAAGGAGTTGGACATTCTACTCCCCCTCCCCATCTAAAATTTTTTTTTCCAACTGCGAGTGGACATGGCCAGCACATGACTCATCTGGCCTGCGGGCTGGGAGTTTAGACATGTTACTATATGCTAAGGAGTTAGACATTCTACTCCTCTCCCCACCTGAAAGGGAGAGAAGGGGATAAGATATGAGAGCCTTCTGTGGGGCAAGCCTGAGGGAGAGAAGGGGATATTTATTAATTGGACTTTATATGAGAGAATCAATGGGGAGATGATTATTATTATTATTTATTAGATTTGTATGCAGCCCCTCTCCTCAGGTATCCACCCAACAGTGTCTAAAAATAAAGCTGTCCAAGAGGCTCCGAAGTCATCTTTGGCTGAGCCGCTTCATCAATTGCTGGACTCCGGTGCCCCACGGGTTTGGGGAAGGTGTGAGTTGACAGCTTTTAGAGCTGTCAAGCAGTTGTTATTATCTAATGCAGCCCCTTTGCAATATTGTGAGAATTTGTCCCTGGTGTTAGCCTTTATAGGGTGGGCTCTGTTTTGAGATGTAGATTATGTAATGGCTCTGAAGTGCCTATCACTTTCTTCTCCCAGAAACTGGCCTCCACTGAGCATCTATATAGTCAGATCAATAAAGAGACTTTGGCTGCCTTCGCTGGAGTTAAACGATTTCATCATTATATATATGGCTGTCATTTTGAGCTTGTGACAGACCACAAGCCACTCTTGGGACTATTAGCTGACGATTGCCAAACTCTGCAAGTGCTGTCACCGTGTATGACATGATGGACAGTGTTCCTTGCAAGCTAAGATTGACCCATCAATCTGGCAAGCAAATAGCCTAGGCCGATGCATTGAGCCGTTGCTCATTGCCCATTGCCTTGGAAGACCTCACTCCCTCAGCATTGGGAGCCTAGAACTCTCCGACACTATCCTAGATATTGTTAGGGAGTTGAGACAGGACAATGTATACTCAATGGTCATTGCTTAGGTTTTGAGAGATTGGCCTGGCCTGGAGACTGACTCCCAAGTTTAAACCATTTGGAGATCAGCATCTGGAGTTATCAGTGGAGAGGGGTTATCGGTTATGGGGGGATAGGGTGGTTGCTTCCCCCATCCTTGCAATCTGCTATCATGAAAACCTTCCATTGGGCTCATCTTGTTATTGTAAGCATGAAGGCACTAGCCCAGAATTATGTGTGGTGACCTGGACTTGACCAGGATATTGAGAGGTGGATAGGTACCTGTTCCATTTGTCAGTCTACCTGGCCATTCCTTCCAAGAACTCAGGCCAGGGAGTGGGAAACCCCAGGGCCCCTGTGGTCACACATCCACTTCAATTTTGCAAGGCCCATAGGTGGACAGAAGTTCCTGGTGGTGATTGATGCCTTCTCCAAATGGTTGGAGGTTTGCTTGATGTTTTCTACCACTATGAAATCAAAGTTTTGACTAGCCTATCTGCTACCCATGAGCTATCTGACTTGATTGTCTCGGATGGCCCGCAGCTTATGTCCGCAACCTTTGAAGCTTGGCAGGAATAGGAATCAAACATAGCCTGATTGTGCCTTGGCACCCCACCAGTAATGGCATAGTTGAGCGCATGGTGTGCACATTTAATGAGACACTAGTCAAACTGGGCCCTGCAAGTTGGCAGTCAAAGGTAGATAAACTTTTATTGACCCAGCACACAAATCCCTGTGTATCCACAAATAAAAGTCTTGGCAAGTTACTTATGGGCAGGTGGTTGCATACTACCCTTGACAGGCTGCATCCACAATACATGTCGGAGAGACCTTTCAACTCTTCTAGTTTCCCCCAGTCGTACAGGATTGGAGTCCTGTGTATGGTAGTGGGCATTATTGTACTCTGGTCTTACAAAGTTGCATTAGAGGATGGTTGATCAGGGGGCCCAGTTGCAGTCTAAGTGGTCTGCTGTAACTCAGCTAGAATCCACAATGCAAAGCTGACTTCCATTGCTGGGGGAGCAAATCCAAGGGAAGCAACCCATCTAGATAATGAGACCAAGGCCAAAACAAGCCCCTCGGGCTTATCTGTAGTTCTAGCAGAGTCATTTGGATCTGCTTTGCTGTCTGAGGAGTTTGAAGTTAATCCCTCAGGCCTTGGGACGGATGAAGAGGAGGGGCATTGTTCCTCTAGCCCAGCCAGCCTTTGACTATATCAGAGAGGATCAGACACTGGCCCGTGTATTTAAGGGACTACGCCTGTGCCAACTTGGCAGAAAGGGGTGCCCCACTAGGGGCCACTCTAGAAGTTGAGTTGTTGGTTAATGTTGATTGGCTGTCTGATTATTCTGCCTATATTTAAGGAGCTGTCAGAAGCTTGTTCCCTCAGAAATGTTAAGGTTGTGCTGTCTGTTCTAATAAATGAGTTACCAGTTCTTTGTCTCACCCCAGTTAAAACCAGCATGCTATTAAACATAGAAAGTGGTTCATTGGATTTAGGAAAAAGAACATCGTCCAACATTTTGACTTGGATCACTTTGCTGGCCATCCATCCATTCACCATTTTAAGTATTTATAACAGGTCAGTTATCATTTTGGAATGGGCAGTCCCATTTATATAGAAAGTTCTCTTTAAGTTGAACATTTTTAATCTGGGAACTGCCTGCTCCCTTTTCTGAGTACCTTGATGTCTTTTCTATAATGCAAGGAAATTAATGCTACACCAGATCCACTGTTCCATTTGTCTGGTCTAGCCCACAGCAGTTATATTAAGTCAGTATGAAATGGAAATGGCATATTAGCTTTGAACATAGAAAGAACCATTCCTGTATTTTAAAATTATGCACCTCAGGAAATGTAACACAGTTAATAATTTCTACTCTTGAATCTATTTCCTAAATCCTCCATATCTGTAGATTGCTTTCTTCTACCAATTCTCCTTTGACCAGGGAAGAATTTTTCATACTGGGAATAGGAAACTGGAGCCAGCTTCTTGCAGTGGGTTAAATTTTCAAAAAGCAACTTCACAAAGCCTGGTAGTGTGGTATAGTTTCATATAATGAGCTAAACATTTCTGCTGTGTTCTAGGTAACCTATTATTTAGTTTTAGAGTTTATTGTATCTACAAGAAATTGAGCCCTTGGGGAAATCATTCTTGTTTTTTGCAGTTCTAATTTTGCAAGCCTAATGGAAAAATTCAGAGACCAATTTAAGTGGGAAATTAGTGTTCTATAGCATCAATACTATATTCCCTAGCTATAATTTTAGTAATTTTAATGGACAGCCAGTTTTATACGTTATTTGCATTTCTGAGTATGATGGCAGTAATTGTATCCATATTTCAACTAAATAGGTTTTTAGTATACTGATGTCAAGATAGTAAACACTGCGTAAGATAAAAGAAGTGCTGCTATTGAAGCCACAGCATTGTCCAATTTTAAAGCTGGCCAGCCAGGTTCATTGGGATTTGGTTGGAATGTGTACTCACACTTACTTAGAAGTAGATGCATTGGGCTCAAAGGACAAACTTGGGTGGCATTTTATACAATCTAAAACAAGTACAGTATTGCTATTTTTAATTTACTTCTCATATACTACTAGTTTAAATGCAATATCTTCCTATTTATATTCACATTTTTTAAAGATTCAGTTTGAGGCTTGTTGCAAAGCAATTGATTTCGCAGAAGAGAGGAGTTATTTCTGTGTAGTGTCAGTAAATTTTCACACAGAATCCATGTTGCATTAGCATTATTCAAGTGCTTGGTAACCTAGTCAACATCTTTGTTTTTATTATGGCTTGGATGACTTGTATTTCACATTGGTTCGATGAAGAAGATTGGTATGAAGAACAACAAAGAGTAAGATGGTTTCTTCTATTTTTTCCCTTCAATTGCCTTGCCTTTGGTCTCACTGCAGCTTTTTTGTTCTATTGTGTGTTCTGGGCACAATCTCCATTTTGCAATGCAGTTCCATGATTGGATCAAAAATATTTGAAAACTAAAACCTGATCATTGTTTTGTTTTGTTTTTCATTGCAGTAGTACAAACCTGGGGAAATAGTTAAGAAATTGTTGTATTTTCAGTGGTTACATATCATTAAGAATATTGTATATTTTTAAAATGCCTATTTTATTTAGATGGATGAAATGACACAGAATAGCTAAGAAGTAAATAAGAACAGTTTACAGCTTAATTGTTATTAAGCTTATTTACAGAATTTTACTGATGGTATTCTGAAGGCTGCTATATTCTTTAACAGCCTTTTACTATAAGAAATAGGGCTGTTATGGCAATCTTTGTACAAAGGAAAACATTTAAAAAGATAATATACACATTTTATTATACTAAGTGATATTATCATCTTTATGAGTTTAAAATAAGGTAAATGTTTTCCGATACTAGGGAGAAATCTGCATTTTGGTGCAATGGGGCATGTGTGATCGTGAGTTGCATATAATACTGCACACATTGCTGAAAGGTGTGTCTGAAGACTCTTCTGTTAGTGTAACCTCTACCTCATACGTAACCTATCTCGTATGTATGTTGAACAAAATAAAAGCAGTAGTCCTAGGGAACAATTTAGTAAATAATTGCTTTCAGGAGGAAATGTTTACATTCTACTCATTAATGTTTTCATTCAATTTCTTCCTAGCAGTCTTTTCTTTGCAGAGCTTATGGAAGCATTATCAATATTCTCCTGCTATCTTTCATTGAGATAGTGATGAGAGGGTTAGTTAACCTCAACAAGGCGGTATCTTTATTTGGTTTCAGTTCACCATCTGAGCAACTGAATTAATCAGAGAGAGATATGAACAGTCAGAAAATGTTCAGATTTTTTTTCCATTATAAACAGTGTAATATATTCACCTGCTTCTATGTGCTGTGAACCTAAATGGACATTACTCACTAAGTAATGGATGCCTAAACTTTCTTTATAATACTGCAAAGCTTTTTGATGTTAAATTTATATTTACTGACAAAGAAATATGGGAGACTAGTCTAGCTCTATATCAGACTATTTAGCTCTCATCAGTTAGTCATACCTTTCTTGGAAAGGCAAAAGTGGAAGCAGTATGCTCCGTCCCATCAGGTTGCCCTGATAGACCGCTATCCCCATGGCGGGCAGAGCTTTTTAATTTTGTTTGTCTTTTGATGCTCTTGCATTGAAAATGACATTTTTACTCAGATGATGAAGTGTTTTCTGATAGCATGCAGAAATGTCTGCGTGATAATATTTTTGACATGCCCTATATTTAGTTCCTAAATTAAAATTGCCTTTATGTGCTATTAATTGGCTACAGGTTCTTACAACCGTTTTTGTTTTTTACTCTTCTCTGCTCACATGTTGACCCTTTGAGGTAATCCATACAAGATGCACAAACCATGAGTACTACCTTTATTTTAAGGTTACAGTAACTGAATCTTGAAAGTCTGAAAGAACTTCTCTTCTCCTTTGCCTTTACTTTCCAGAGAACTAGGAAAGGGTCCTTTCTTTGACACTTTCTCCATTCCCATTTCAGGGTCATCTCTTGTCAGACAATTGTCTAGGCTGGGTCTTTATCCTGATTCCCAAGATTATTCTCACAGCCCATCACACACACACACGTACACACCTCCCCACTGTACCTCCCTGGGCAGAAGGAATGATTATAAGAACCAAAATAAAAAATAGTTATTAAGCTATGTATATAACAGTATTTATCAAATGATATAGACATTTATTCACACCATTAACAGGGATTGGCTGACATATCCACTGTAGGGTTCTGCAACTGTTTCTACTTTCTCACATTGTCTGGTCCCCAATTTCCATTCTTTACTGCTTCAATATTAACTTTTAAGTCTAAAACAAATTTATAGATTTAGAAGTATATAAAATGGGTATTCTGTTCATCCTTTTTTAAAAATCGGTAATGTATCTAATTCCAATTTATTGCAATTAGAGTTAGAATTCTTCATTGGACACACAGGGAAGTTATCTGCAGTGCATAATCTCTCAGTGTACATAGAAGCAATTGATAAATAATGAACATAAGCATAAAATATAACAGTGACAGTCATAGAATATTGAATAAGCAACCAACATAAATAATACTACAATACTAAATAAAACAATATAAACCGTAAGATACAAGCAACAAAGTTATAGTCATAAGCAATGTTCCCTCTAATTTTTTTTTGGTGTGGGTGGAAAAGTATAGTGTCTGAGTGGCAGTCCCTTTGGAACTGGGTGGCATAGAAGTCTAAACAAACAAACAAACAAACACACCAACAAACAAACAAACAAATAAATAAAATACATTTTCCTGCCTGAGCGCCTGGGTTTTTTTCACAGAT
This sequence comes from Erythrolamprus reginae, assembly GCF_031021105.1. NCBI lineage: Eukaryota > Metazoa > Chordata > Lepidosauria > Squamata > Dipsadidae > Erythrolamprus > Erythrolamprus reginae. The sequence continues at coordinate 46,797,815 of NC_091956.1, forward strand.
GTCACCCAAGACAACTTATTGCGTAATTGTTTGAGACTCGGTGCTGGGACAGAATAAGGTCCCTTCCCACTATGTTATTCTGTTATTTTATATTTCAATTAATATCATTATCCTCTTATAAATCCAGATACGCCATCATGCCTACTCCTCCTTCTTATACATTCTTCTTAAAAGGAAAAAAAAAACCTATACAACTTTTTCCTAATTAATAGTGGGAAAAAATCCCTTCTTTTTTATTACATAGAAACATAGACACATAGAAGACTGACGGCAGAAAAAGACCTCATTGTCCATCTAGTCTGCCTTTATACTATTTCCTGTATTTTATCTTACAATGGATATATGTTTATCCCAGGCATGTTTAAATTCAGTTACTGTGGGTTTACCAACCACGTCTGCTGGAAGTTTGTTCCAAGGATCTACTACTCTTTCAGTAAAATAATATTTTCTCATGTTGCTTTTGATCTTTATTATTTATTTATTTATTATTTATTTATTTATTACTTAGATTTGTATGCCGCCCCTCTCCGAAGACTAACTAACTTCAGATTGTGTTCCTTTGTTCTTGTGTTCACTTTCCTATTAAAAACACTTCCCTCCTGAACTTTATTTAACCCTTTAACATATTTAAATGTTTCGATCATGTCCCCCCTTTTCCTTCTGTCCTCCAGACTGTACAGATTGAGTTCATTAAGTCTTTCCTGATACGTTTTATGCTTAAGACCTTCCACCATTCTTGTAGCCCGTCTTTGGACCCGTTCAATTTTGTCAATATCTTTTTGTAGGTGAGGTCTCCTGAACTGAACACAGTATTCCAAATGTGGTCTCACCAGTGCTCTATATAAGGGGATCACAATCTCTCTCTTCCTGCTTGTTATACCTCTAGCTATGCAGTCAAGCATCCTACTTGCTTTTCCTACTGCCTGACCACACTGCTCCTGTCAGAAATCACTACTCCTAAATCCTTCTCTTCTGAAGTTTTTGCTAACACAGAACTGACAATGCAATACTCAGATTGAGGTTTCCTTTTCCCCAAGTGCATTATTTTACATTTGGAAACATTAAACTGCAGTTTCCATTGTTTTGACCATTTATCTAGTAAAGCTAAATCATTTACCATATTACAGACCCCTCCAGGAATATCAACCCTATTGCACACTTTAGAGTCATCAGCAAATAGGCAAACCTTTCCTACAAAATCTTCCCCTATGTCACTCACAAACATATTAAAAAGAGTAGGACCCAGAACAGACCCTTGTGGCACACCGCTTGTAACCTGTCTCTGCCATTAACAATAACTCTCTGATGTCTACGCTTCAGCCAGCTTGAAATCCCCTGAACTATCCAGGGATTAAGTCCAATCTTCACTAATTTATCTATCAGCTCTTTATGTGGAACCATATCAAAGGCTTTGCTGAAGTCCAGATAGGCAATATCCATGGCACCATCTTCATCCAACACCTTTGTGACATAGTCAAAGAAATCAATGAGATTAGTCTGACATGATTTGCCTTCAGTAAAGCCATGCTGATTTGGGTCCAATAAGTTATTGTTTTTTAGGTGCCGATTTATCCTCTTTGAGTAGAGTCTCCATCATTTTAACTATAACTGATGTCAAGCTAACTGGCCTATAGTTACCAGTTTCTTCTCTACTGCCCTTCTTGTGGATAGGCACAATACTGGCCATTCTCCAATCCTCAGGAACATCTCCTGTTAACAGGGATTGGTTAAACAAATCAGTCAGGGGGGTAGCAATGACAGATCTGAGTTCTTTAAGAACTCTGGGGTGGATGCCATCTGGACCCATTGCCTTATTTATCTTTAATCGTTCAAGTTCTTCTAAAATTTCGGCTTCTAAGATCACTGGAGCTGAATCCGTACAGCTGGAAGCAATGCTATATCCGTACAGCTGGAAGCAATGCTATATTAAAAGAAATTAATAATGAAACAAAACCAAAATCTATTACTATTAAAACTAAAACAACCAGAAAAACCAAAAACACAACTATTAATAAATCCATGCTTTAAAATCTTCATTTCTTAAATATTTATCATAGTATTGTAGTAATCTAATAATACTATGAAAATCTATCAACACCAATGCATAAATTAATATTGAATTTCATTCAATATTTCCAAGCTCAATTAATTTTCAGGCACTTTTATTATTATTAACTTTCATCAATCTTCTACATTTCCAAGTATATTTTAAATTCATAATGCAAAGTCATAAAATCATATAGTACATATCATAAACCCCTTACTTATCCTATGTATCTTCCATTAATTTTACCTATGTAATTCTATATACAGTGATACCTTGTCTTACGAACTTAATTAGTTCCAGGACAAGATTCATAAGGTGAAAAGTTCATAAGACGAAACAATGTTTCCCATAGGAATCAATGAAAATATGATTAATGCGTGCAAGCCCAAAATTCACCCCTTTTGCCAGTCGAAGCACCCGTTTTTGTGCTGGTGGGATTCCCATGAGGCTCCCCTCCATGGGAACCCCCCCTCCGGATTTTGCCATGATGCAGGGGAATCCCACTAGCATGAAAACAGGTGCTTCGGCTGGCAACGGAAGTCCGGAGGTGGGGTTTCCCAGCGAGGGAAGCCTCAGCGAAATCGCAGCATCGCAAATGTGTGTTCAGTTCAAGATTGTTCTGCATACATCACAAGGCTAGTTGTTCAACTTACTGTTTGTATGCAGATTCAACGTCGTCTTGAATGAGACCAATGATTGTAGTATCATCTGCAAACTCAGTACAGTGATACCTCGTCTTACAAACGCCTCGTCATACTTTTCGAGATACAAACCTGGGGTTTAAGATTTTTTTGCCTGGGACTTCCGGGGCGGGGCTTGGTCGATGCGGAGCTGGTGAGTGAACCGCTGCTCTCCCAGCACGACTTTTATTGCCTTTAAATATAAAATCAGACATCCAACTTGGAGGGAAGGGTGTCGTAAGAGGTGGTTATGCTGTGCCCGATGTGAGAGTCGCTAGCTCACACCGGCACAAGCTTTCTTAAACCGCCAGGACCGGGCAAAAAAGAAGCCAGCATTTGCTGGCCCTAAGACATGGCCGCCCCGTAAACATCGAGGAGGAAGTGAAAAGAGATCGGTGAGCCTCAGCAATTACCCTAAAATAACAAACTTAATTTGGAAACTTCTGGTATAATTGAACAATCGTGGGAAAGACGGTAAAAGGATAGAAGAGCTCAAAGTCGAAACAAGCGGCGATTTAAAGGGTTGAGCGACAGGAGAAGCAAGAGACAGCATGCGGTGACAGGAGATCCGGGTGTGTGACAGAAGAGCTGGGTTGGAGAGACAGGAGAGCTGGGTCGGAGGGACGGAGACGGAACGGAGCGGAGATGGATACAACCGGGTGATACGATCTTAAAGTTTGAAGGCTAAATTTTTTACGAATACTTGGATTACCAGATGGAATAGGAGTAGCGAAAGCGGCGATTTAAAAAAAAACAAAAAACCCCGGCGTGAGCTTTCACTACGGACGTCACATCAACGTAATTAAACCTCCCTCACTTCCGAAAACATAGAGCTACGAAAGTAGAAAGCAGAAACAGCAAGATAACGTCCTGGAGATCTACATCCCTCCATTTTGCTTAGCCGGTTCTTTTGATCTGTTTGATCTACCTGGTTTGCGTTTGCCTTTGGACCTTTTAAGGACTTAAAATCCCATAAACACAGAAGGTATAAATTTAAAGAGACAAGAACTTGACTTAACAGACATCAACTTGACTGGACCGGTTTTCAATACCACCATAGCAGACCTTCCCATAGGAAAGGAAACATAGGAAATTAGATCTACGCATTTTTGGAACAATTCGGACTAAATCTGGACTAAAATAAATATTAGAATCAAGGAACATCTATTGGCTTATATAATATATAAGATTAAAGGAAACAAAAGACAGACATTGGACTGGAAAACAATTAGATGAAATCAAAGTAATTGCTGTTATTAACTAATAATAACTCCGATCAATTGTAATTAAATGTAAACTGTAATTAAATGCAATTAACTAACGAATTAATTAAGTGACTAATGGATGTAAGAATTTGCTAATTCATTATTATTTAAATCTCTACCTCTACTCTACCTCTACTCTACCCTTAGAAATTGTTTATCTAGAATACCTATAAGAATTGACCTAACTATTATTCAACTAATAACTATTGATTTCCTAACCATTAATTAATTAATTGTATACTATATATTGTGCATTGTATATTGAATATTGATTAAGTATTAAGTATTAAGTATTGATTAAGTACTAAGTATTAAATGTTACAGCATTAAATATTAGATATTAAGATATTAGATATTAAGGATTAAATAATTAAGTTAGAATATCAAGTATAAATTAGAAAAGGATAAGCTAAGATAGATTAAATATAGTTTAAGTATTGAAACACCGATAATAATTGAAAGCATTAACCTTACCTCTTTTCTCTTTTGAAAAAAAAAAGTTGTATAAATTGATTGGATCGACTGTTACATATTGAACTAACCTTTAAAGAGTAATTTGATTGATTGATTAGATATTGAATAGATTGATTAGGTATTGAATTAAGCATTAGAAAACTAAAACTTATCACAAATGGCAACTCAACAAACATTAACTAAGTCATTGAGAAGGGGTAATTTAACCTTACTATCACCAGCTGTGCAGAAATCCTCATCGACCTCCGATATTGTTGCAGGAGAGATTAAAGATCAGACACCCTCGCTTCAAAGTTTACAAAATTCCCTAGACAAAATTCAAGAATTTATGATAAAACAACAGGAGTCCTCTAACCAAACCCAAGAAACTATAATTAAAAACCATCAGGAGACACAAAAAAAATTCGAGGAAGTAAATGAAAATTTTGCCAAATTTAATAATATAATAGAAAGTGTTAAAGAAGCAGTAGACCAACAGGAAATTAAAATACAGCAAGTGGAAGAGACAACCGAGGTGAATAAGTTAAGATTAACTAAAAACGAAGAAGACCTCAGGAGGGTAAACAAAGATTTAGAAGGGGCCATTGCCCAATTAGAATTTGAAAAAGCCTCATTTTATCTTAGGCTACAAAATATACCAGAAGAAAAAGGGGAGAACTTGTTTGCGACCGTAGTTGAACTCTTTGCTGAAGAGTTAAAAATAAACGAAAACGAACTAATTAACCACGTAGACGAGGTATATCGAGTGCAAACTAATTATGCACGTCGCCATCAACTCCCCAGAGAGGTCCACCTTAGATTCACTAAAAAAACCCTGAGGGATGAGATATATAGGAACACCAGAGGGGTCTTAACGTATAAAGGAAAAGACATCATTGTATTGAAACAAATACCTAAAAGAATTAGGGAACGAAGGAGGGATTACCATTACTTTACAAATAAATTAATAAAAAACGAGATACAATTTAGATGGTTAGTGCCAGAGGGGGTAATGGTAACGTGGAAGGGGAAGAAAATAAATATAGAAACACTAGAACAAGCAGACAAATTTATTCGAGAACATCTGAAGAAAGAAGGGGAAAGTAGCACGGAACTGGAGACAACAAGCCAAGAGGAGGGAGAGATAGAGGAAGAGAGAACAGACAAGATAAGCAAGGGGAAAGGGGAGAAAACAGAAAACTATAGAGAGCTTAGAAGCAGCAAAAGGGCAAGATAGTTGACGAAGAATGAATAAAGAAATTAAATTATTTTCGGTGAATATAAATGGAATGAACTCTCCTCAAAAAAGAGGACAAACATTTACAAAACTAATAAAACAAAATCTAGATGTAATATGCCTTCAGGAAGTCCATGTAAAGAAAAAGGATAAGAAAGTATTGGAATACCCGAAATTGGGGAAACTATTTTCATCACTTGCAAATGAAAAAAAAAGAGGAATTGCACTATATATTAAAAGCTGGTTAAATCCAAAAGTAATTGACAGGGATGAAGAGGGTAGAATACTTATAATAGAAATCGAAATTAAGAAAAAAAAAACAAATTTAATTGTGATTTATGATCCCAACAAAGACCAAAAATCTTTTTATAAAAAGTTGTACCAAAAAATAATAAAAATTGAAAAAGGAAACATTTGTGTGATTGGGGACTTTAATATAATAATAGATTACGACAAAGACTATAAAGGTAAAGAAAAGAGTAAAAAGAAAAAAAACTATACCAGAAAAACTCAAAGATATTATAGAAGAATTTAAATTAAAGGATACATGGAGGGAAAGACACAGGGATGAATGTAAATATACTTATTATTCACACCCACACGACTCATGGTCTAGATTGGACATGATATGGACAAACATAGAATTACAACAAGAGATAATATCAGCAGAAATAGAACCTAACTTTTGGGCAGACCACAATCCAGTAAGTATTGTAATTAGAGGAAACCAAACCAAAAAAAATAGATGGACAATGAATACAAAAATTATACAAGAAAACAAATACAAAGAATTTTCAAAAAAAGAATTAGATATCTTTCTAGAAAAAAATTGGAATGAAGACACAACCATACAAAATATATGGGACACAACCAAAGCATATATAAGGGGGATAACCATTGCATACACTAGTAAAAAAAAAATAAGGATAAAAATAGGGAGATGAGAGAAAATCAAAAAGAATTAGAACAAATAGAAGCCGAATGGATAAAAGATCCAAAAAAAATCGAACTAAAAGAAAAAAGAGATGTAGGTAATTAAACACAAGATTAACTTGATAGCACAGGAAGAAATAGCCCAAAAAATCAAAAGTGTAAAACAAACCTACTTCGAACATGCAAACAAACCGGGAAGGTGGCTTGCCTATAAAATTAAAAAACAGAAAGAGAAGAAATATATCCAACAACTGGAAGATGAAAAGGGGAAAAAACAAATTGATATAGAAGAAAAAAAAAAGATAATACAAAACTATTTTCAACAGCTATATAGGAAAGATGATATAAAAGAGGAAGAAATAGATCAATATTTGAACGAGATTGAACTACCCCAAATATCGGAGACCAACATAGATAGAATGGATAAAACCATAACTATGACAGAATTAGAGCTAGCAATTAAAAAACAAAACAATAACAAAACCCCAGGAGTAGATGGAATACCAGCCGAATATTACAAAGAAATATACGAACCAGTCAAAAAATTATTACTACAGATGCTGAATGAGGTGCTAGATAAAGGAGCAATGCCTGAATCCTGGAAGGAAGGGTTAATAACACTAATACCAAAAGATTTGGAACAAAGATATTTAATAAAACAATACAGACCAATTGCATTACTAAACTCAGATTACAAAATTTTCACAACAATATTAGCAGAAAGGTTTAAAGGGATAATTAACGAAATCATACATACGGACCAGAACGGTTTTTTACCAAACAGAAATATAAAAAATAATCTGAGAAACATTATAAATATTTTAGAATACTATGAGGCAAACCCAGGAAAGAATTTGGCATTAATATTTTTAGATGCGGAAAAAGCATTCGATAATTTGAATTGGAATTTCTTTATTAAACAACTGACCAAAATGAAATTTAAAGAAAAATTTATAAAAGCAATCAAGACGATATACTCTACACAATCGGCAAAAGTTATAATAAACGACCAATTAACGCAAAATATAAAAATAGAAAAGGGAGTACGGCAAGGATGCCCCCTTTCCCCATTAATATTTATTTTGGCCATAGAAATCTTATTAAATCAGATAAGGTTAAATAAAAATGTTAAAGGATTAAATTTGAAAGGAGAAGAATACAAAATTCAGGCATTTGCCGACGATCTAGTATTCAATATAGAAGATCCAATTGAATCAGGGGAAGTTTTATTAAAGGAGATTACTGAATTCGGAAAAGTAGCAGGACTTAAAATTAATAAACAAAAAACCAAAATACTGACAAAAAAATTAACAAATACAGAGAAGAAAATATTAGAAGACAGATTAGGCCTACAAATAGTAAAAACAGTTAAGTATTTGGGAATAAAATTAACAGCAAAAGCAATCACAATAAAGGAAGATAATTATACGGTTTTAATAAAAGAAATAAAAAAGAAATTAGAAAAATGGAACAAATTGCCTATCTCGCTCATAGGTAGAATCTCAACAATAAAAATGTCCATCTTACCCAAGATTCTATATCTATTTAGGACGATTCCAATTATATTAAGAAAAGACTTTTTTCAAAAATTAAATAGAATGATTACAAAATTTGTCTGGGCCGGAAAAAAACCTAGAATTAGAATACAATATCTACAAGATAATATCAAACAAGGAGGATTTGCACTACCAGATTTCGAATTATATTATAATGCAGCAATTATGGATTGGTTGAAAGATTGGTTTAAATTGGAAAATAAAAGACTATTAATACTGGAAGGACACGATATGAGAACAGGGTGGCATGCTATCCTCTGGGAAAATAAAGAACAAACACATAGTTATTTCAAACAACATATAATAAGAAACTCGTTATACACAACTTGGAAAAAAATCAAAAAAATGTACTACCACCAAATCCCCAAATGGTACTCGAGCTTAGAGGCGACGGTATACCCAAACTCAAGAGAACTAAACAAAATGTTAAATTATTATCAAACATTAGAAAAAAATGGGGAATTAAAAACCAGGGAACAATTAGAAAAAATTGGAATCAAAATTGATTGGTGGGCGTATAACGTAATTAAATCAAAATATCAAGAAGGGAAAAGGAAGGAAATACAAATAAAAGAGATAGAATTAGATAAGATAATTTTAGGCCAAGAAAAGAAAATGATTTCCAAAATATATAGATATATGCTACACTACAAAATGGAGGAACACATAGTTAAAAATAGTATACATAGTTGGGGCAAAAATTTTGGTTATAGCATAAATTTAGATAAGTGGGAATCAATTTGGACCAAAAACTATAAATTAACAAAATCTACAGCTTATAAGGAAAACATATACAAAATGTATTATAGGTGGCACCTTCCACCGGCAACGTTAGCCAAAATGTATAAAGGAACAAGCCCAAAATGTTGGAGGTGTAAAAAAATGGGGACCTACTACCACATTTGGTGGACCTGCCCAAAAATGAAAAAATTCTGGAACAAAATGCAGAATTGGATAGAAGAGATTTTACAAATGAAGATAAATAAAAAACCTGAAGCCTTTCTCCTGGGAATTATAGATCAAAAAATTGAAAAAAACAAACATTACTTATTAATTCATATATTGACAGGAATTAGAATAACGATAGCTCAAAATTGGAAGCAACCCGAACCACCTGAAGACGATTTGATAATTAAAAAAATATTAGACTGTGCTGAATTTGACGCACTAACAATTAAATTAAAAAATAAAGAAGATTCCGAACATGATAAAACCTGGATACATCTTTATAACTGGTTTAAGAAAAGAAATAAAACTCAAAAGAAAAAACCAAATTAACAATACTTTATATCCTTTTTATTACATAGAAAAAAAAATACAAAAGACATATATACAAAAAAACCTTTTTATAAAGAAAGATCTGTATGATATTAAAGAAATTGAATACGAATAAAAGAAGGCGGATAAGAAAGAATTAAATGATTTAAAGAACAGTGACAACCTACAAGAGAAAATGGTATACGCTGAGGACACAATATACTTCACCAGAAAATAATTTAAAATCAAAAATCATTCAAAACTTACCTCCTGAAGGGAATACAAGTACAAATATTATAATAATATGCTAAGTGAATAGTTATTGTTATTAATGTACTTAAATAAGCAATTAGATCTTTTTTTTAAGAATACTTAAAACCCCGGAGGTGGGGTTTCCCAGCGAGGGGAGCCTCAGTGAAATTGCAGCATCGCAAAAACACAGAGGTCCGGAGGTGGGGTTTCCCATGGAGGGGAGCCTCAGGGAAATCCCAGCAGTGCAAAAACGGGCGCTTCGGCTGGCAAAAGGTGAATTTTGGGCTTGCACGCATTAATCGCTTTTCCATTGATTCCTATGGGAAACATTGTTTCATCTTACAAACTTTTCACCTTAAGAAACTTGTCCCGGAACCAATTAAGTTTGTAAGACAAGGTATCACTGTACTTTAACAGAAGGATAATTTAATTTCATTTCATTTCATTTCATTTCATTTCATTTTTTAAATGCAGTCCTTGGTATATAGAGAGAAGAGAAGTGGAGAAAGCACACAGCCTGGGTGGGGTTGTCTGAATTGAATAATTGTCTCAATTGTTGCTTAATTCACATAACACTATCATATTATTTCCTATTTGGAGAGTAAATGAATTTTGCATTCTTTTGTCTTGGAACACCTAGTGGATAAAAGGGAAATGGAAAATGAAGAGAATAAGCATGGTGAACTGGACTTTCATTATGAAAGAAAGAGGGAAAAAATGGTCCTTTTCCTTATCACATCACACCCAAAATAAGAGGATGATAATGTTTGATGTAGCAGAGGTGAATTATAAGCAGAGTGAACATTTTATATGGAAAATGTTGTAGTATGAGAAGTTCAAGTCCCAGTGAGGGTATGGCTAGCTGATGAGGCCAAAATAAGGCCGAAATATATCTATCCTAGTCTCCCTTAATTTTCAAATTCAGTAAAAACATGTGACACATACAGAATATAGTTTGTCAGCTATGAATAAATTAACTGCCTTGAAAACATCCCTGGGTTGGGCCGAGAGGCAAAAAAGGAGCTGTGAAGTTCCTTCAATATACCAGGGTGATTCGACACGTGTGTGCATGTGTGTGCATGTATACAATTATATATGTGTGTGTGTGTATGTGTATATATATATATGTGTTTGTATGTTTTCGTAGATTTTCATGGGTACAGATATGACGGTCTTGGCATATTCGTGTAGGATTCAGAGATTTCTGGCGACGTTTCGACAATGTCCCACTTGTCATCTTCAGGCTGGTACTTCTGTCCTTGTTCTAGGGCAAACACAGCGAGACCTGAGCTGCCATCATCTATAAATACTGGTGGGTGGGTGTGGTTTGATGGCTCAGCAGCTGCATGCTGTGTTGAAACTTCCTGGTGAGTCAGTGGGATAACACCTGGAGTCGTTGATGTAACTGAGGTATGCTGATTAGTTAATGTTTGTGGATTGGGGGTGATATCTTGAGTAGTTGGAGCTTGCAGGCTACTTAGTTGTTTTGCAATATGTGTTCTGAGTCTGGCTTTAGTTTGTATGGCTGGGATATGTTTGTTAATGAGGGCTGGTTTCCAAATGTCTGGTAGGCGGGAGGTATCACGCTTGTTCATATTTTGGGGATGTTTTTCTATCTCGATGGCTTCCATGATTATTCTTTTGCTGTAGTGTTCTGTTTTGGAAATTAATTTAGTTCTGTCAAAATTAATTTCATGCCCTGTAGTTTTGAAGTGTTGAAAAAGTTTTTTCTTTTTTTCTTAATGCATTCTTATATTCTGCAACACGTGCATTTACTCTCCTGTTAATTTGTCCAATATATGTGGCTGGGCAGATTTTACATGGTATTTGATAAACTCTGTGGTTTTCTAGCTGGATATTGTCTTTGGGGTATCTTAGGATGTTGGCTATTTTTTTATCTGTACCAAAGGCAGTCTTGATGTTGTGTTTGCAGAGAATTTTGCTGATTTTATCTGTGGTGCCTTTGATGTAAGGGAGGAGGGCGATGCCGTTGTCCTGTTCTGTGTCTTGGTTCTCCAACTACTCAGGATATCACCCCCAATCCACAAACATCAACTAATCAGCATACCTCAGTTACATCAACGACCCCAGGTGTTACCCCACTGACTCACCAGGAAGTTTCAAGACAGCATGCAGCTGCTGAGCCATCAAACCACACCCATCCACCAGTATTTATAGAGGGAAGGCAGCTCAGGTCTCACTGTGTTCGCCCTAAGACAAGGACAGAAGCACCAGCCTGAAGATGACAAGTGGGACCTCGTCGAAATGTCGACAGAAATCTCTGAATCCTACACGGGAAGAAACCTGAATATGCCAAGACCGTCTCTCATATATATGTATGTATGTATGTATGTATGTATGTATGTATGTATGTATGTATGTATGTATGTATATATATATATATATGTGTGTGTGTGTGTAGATTGTTCTGAGTTTGGGTTTTGCCCCGTGTAATATTTTGAGTGTCTATGCATAGACACTCAAAATATTACACGGGGCAAAACCCAAACTCAGAACAATCTACATACATATACCCGTGAAAACCTACGAAAACGTATATATATGTTTTCGTAGATTTTCACAGGTATATGTATGTAGATTGTTCTGAGTTTGGGTTTTGCCCCGTGTAATATTTTGAGTGTCTATGCGACGTTTCGGTGAAATCACATTCACCATCATCAGGCTGAAGTTTTAAGCTTCGTGCTGCTGTAAATACCGTATTTTTCGCTCTATAAGACGCACCTGCTGATAAGACGCACCTAGATTTTAGAGGAGGAAAATAGAAAAAATATATTTTGAGCCAAAAAGGGGAGAGGAAGAGAGGAAGGAGTGAAAGAAGGGAGTGAGGGAGGGAAGAAGGGAGGAAGGAAAAGGAAAGCAAGAAATGGAGGGAGGAAAGGAAGGAAGGAAAGAAAGAAAGAAAGAAAGGGGGAAGGGACAGGAACAGAGGAAGGAAGCAAGGAAACTTATGAAAGGGGAGAGTAAGAGAGGAAGGACTGAAGGGAGGGAGGGAAGAAGGTAGGAAGGGGAAAGAAAAGAAGAAATAGAGGAAGGGAAGGTAAAAGAGAGAAAGAAAAAGAGCAAGAAAGAAAGCAAGAAAGAGAGAAAGAAAATGAAAGAGAAATAAAAATAGAGAGGGGGAATGAAAGAAATGGAATGAGGGAAGGAAGGAGAGAAAGAAAGCAAGAGAAAGAAAAAAGAATGAAAGAGCAAGAGAGCAAGAGAGAAAAAGAAAGAAGGAAAGAAAGAAAGAAAGAAAGAAAGAAAGAAAGAAAGGCAACTTTAAAGAAAGGCTCACTGAGCATCTCTCACTCTCTCTCTTTCTATCCCTCTTTCTTTCTCTTCCTTTCTCTCTCTCCTCTTTCTTTATCTCCTCTCTCTCTCTCCCTCCCTCTCTCTTTCTCTCCCCCCTCTCTCCCCCTTTCCCTCTCTCTTTCTCTCTCTCTCTTGCTATCTCTCCCCCCTCTCCCTCTCTCTCCCCCCTCTCCCTCTCTCTTTCTCTCTCTCCCTCTCTTGCTATCTCTCCCCCCTCTCCCACTCTCTTTCTCCCTCTCCCTCTCTTTCTCTCTCTCCCCCTCTCTCTCTCTCTCTCCCCTTCTTTCTCTCTCTTCTTCTCACTTTCTCTCTCTTGTTTCCTTTCTGTCTGGGCAGATGGCTGCCTTCTGCCTTGGGGCGCGATTCGCCCCCTCTCCTCCTCCGCCGCCGCCTTCTGCCTTGGGGCGCGATCCGCCCCCTCTCCTCCTCCACCGCTTCCTGCCTTGGGCGAGCAATCCCGGAGTCCGGGACTGTGTGGCTTTGCGCCATGAAGAGGAAACGGCTCCGGCAGCAGGGAAAAGTCGGCCGTTTTCTCTTCATGGCGTAAAGCCACCCTGTCCTGGACTCCCGGATCGCGCCCCAAGGCAGAAGGCGGCGGCGGAGGAGAGGGGGCGGATCGCGCCCCAAGGCAGAAGGCAGCGACGTTGGAGAGGGGGCAGATTGCGCCCCAAGGCAGGAGGAGGCAGCGGAGGAGAGGAGGCAGATCGCGCCCCAACGCAGGAGGTGGCAGAGGAGGAGAGGAGGCGGATCGGGCGGGCAATAGGGCAGCGTGGAGAAGCCAGGGGCGCATTTGGCCGGAGGCACCGTGGGGAGGCAGGGGCGGCCGCGGCTCCCTTTACTTCTACTGCCACACCTCCCCGCCCCCGCCCACCTCCCCGCGGGCTGGCAGGGGGATGGGGAGCGCGCGCCCGTGGAAAAGGGCGCTCGGGTGTATTTGGGGGTGCACGCCTGCTTACGGGGAACGGTGGGCCAGGCAGCAGCTAGCCAGCCAGCCGGCGGGATGGCGCTTCCGAATTCGCAGCCTCCCCCCCCCTCCCTGCCTGCATCTTCGCTCCATAAGACGAGGCTGATTTTTCATCCTACTTTGGGAGGAAAAAAACTGCGTCTTATGGAGCGAAAAATACTGTATATAAGGCAGAAGCCACGGGATCAAATCCCAGTAAGGGTATGGCTAGCTGATGAGGCCAGAACAAGGCCGAAATAGTGCTATCCTAGTCTCCCTTAATTTTAAAAATTCAGCAAAAACATGTGATACATAAAGAATATAGTTTGTCGGCTATGAATAAATTAACTGCCTTGAAATGGCCCTGGGTTGGGCCTAAAGGCAAAAAGAAACTGTGACGCTCCTTCAATATACCAGGGTGATCTGACAGAAAGAAACATATAGCCCCTCCCTGGTACACAGCTGAAGGGATCAGATCTGTGGCCTACAGGTTAATTCTCTGCCTTACAAGGCAGAAGACATGGGATCAAATCCCAGTAAGGGTATGGCTAGCTGATGAGGCCAGAACAAGGCAGAAATGGTGCCATCCTAGTCTCCCTTAATTTTAAAATTACAGCAAAAATCATGTGATACATACAGAATATAGTTGTCGGCTATGAATAAATTAACTGCCTTGAAATGGCCCTGGGTTGGGCCTAGAGGCAAAAAGGAGCTGTGACGTTTCTTCAATATACCAGGGTGATCTGACATAAAAAACATATAGCCCCTCCCTGGTACAGAGCTGAAGGGATCAGGTCTGGTGGCCTAGAGGTTAATTCTCTGCCTTACAAGGCAGAAGCTGCCGGATCAAATCCCAGTAAGGGTGTGGCTAGCTGATGAGGCCAGAACAAGACCGAAATGGTGCCATCCTAGTCTCCTTTAATTTTAAAATTTCAGCAAAAAACATGTGATATATATATATATGTATGTATATAATGTATGTATGTATATATATTTCATTAATATACTTCATACTTATTTCATTAAAAAAAAGAAATACATCATTATGGAGAACCCAACTGCCAGATGGATTAAATACTGCTTTGCTATAGAGGAAGCTTTTCAGAATTTTCATTTAATTACTAGACAGCACTGTTACCCGAAAGCTGCGCACGTGCACGTGCGCGCGACCCAAAATACCCCCGCGCACATCCTTTTTCATGGCCGCGCGCTCCCCATCCCCCTGCCAGCCCGCGGGGCGGGGGCGGGGAGGCGCCGGCAGCAGAAGGGAAGGGAGGCGCGGCCGCCCTTGCCTCCCCACGGTGCCTCCGGCCCCCTCGGCCTTTCGGCGCTGTCCCCCGCCTGCCTGATCCGCCCCCTCTTCTCCTCCGCCGCCTCCTGCCTTTCGGCGCGGCTCCTCCCGCACCCGGAACGCACGCCCTGCCCGTCTCACCTTTGCCGAGAGCACTTTCGTCCTGGGCTCTCAGCAAGGGGTTTGCAGGAGAGGTGGGGCAGGCGTTCTCTCAGCGGAGGCCGGCGAAGGTGATATTCAATGTCGGGGGTGCGCGGGCGGTTGTGCGCGCTCCCTATCACCCTGCTAGCCCGCTCGGAATTTTCAAAATAAGAAAAACCTTCGCCGGCGAAGGCTTTTCTTATTTTGAATATTCTCTGAGAAGAACGGAGAGAGAACAAGAGTGAGTGAGAGCAACAGACAGCAAGATAGAGAGAAAGTGAGAAAGAGAGAGAGAGAGAAAGGGGAGAGAGAAAGAGATAGCAAGAGAGAGAGAACAAGAGAGAGAAAGAGTGTGAGAAAGAAAACAAGAGAGAAAGAGTGAGAGAGAGAGAAAGCAAGAGAGAGAGAAAGAAAACAAGAGAGAGAAAGTGAGAAAAAGAGAGAGAAAGAGGGGGAGAGAGAGAGAGAAAGCAAGAGAGAGATGAGAGAGGAAGGAAGAGAGTGAGAGAGAGGAAGAAAGCAAGAGAGAGAGAGACAGGGAAAGCAAGAGAGAGAGAGAAGAGTGGAAGGAAGAGAGAGAGAGAGAAATGATAGAAAAAAGGGGAGAAAAGAGAAATGAGAAAATGATTGAGGCAGAGAATGACAGGAAAGAGAGAGAAACAGAGAGAGAAGTGACTCTTGATTTAAAGCATATGGTAAAAGCACTTAAATAATAACAGAGAAAAAAAACCCAGCCCTCACCTGTTTTTATTAATAGTTATGTTTTTGGTTTTGCTGGTTGATTTAGTTTTAATAGTAATGGATTTTGGTTTTTTTAAATTATTAATTTCTTTTAATAAAAAAGAAGAGATTTTTTTCTTATTTATTTATTTATTCATTCATTCATTCATTCATTCATTCATTCATTCATTCATTCTATGGCGCCCAGTCCAAAAGGGACTGTTGCTCAGACACTATACTTTTCTGCCCACACCGAAAAAAAATTAGAGGGTACATTGCTAGACAGCCCAGAATTTTGAGTGGAAAAATAACCATTTCATTTTTGTAAAATAATATCAATTAAAGTAAGAAATTTTTAGAAATCTTATTTGTTTATTTATTTGTGTGTTTGTTTGTTTGTTTGACTTCTATGTTGCCCAATCCGGATGGACTCAGGGCGGCTTACAACAATAATAAAAATACAATATAAATAGATAGAAAGTGATAAAAAGTAGTCGAACATTATCTAAAGCTAAAACATTATCTGAAACTAAAACCCCATTAAAAAGTTATTTAAAAAGGAAATCACAATCATACACATGCACACCATTCATAGAGTTGGCCATCAAGGATGTAAATTTATGACCCCCTGGCCTGCTGACAAAGCCAGGTCTTTGTGGCCTTACAAAAGGCCAGCATAGGGGAAAAAAGGAAGACACTTGGGTTTTTTTATCATACAATAATAATACTATACCAGGGCTGTGATAGATTCTTGAATATATTATTTCAAATGGAGACTGAATGGAAAAGATACAGTCTGTTTACACAATGTCTTTTTTTATGTATGCAGACTGATCGAAAAATATTTTTTTAAAAAATCATATATCATACATCATATATATGATAGTATATGCTGTGTAGAAATAATAACTATATCATCTTTATATGTTTGTGTACTTCATTGAAAACATGATAAAATTGTAGCATAGAAGACAATATTGTATACTATATGATTAGACCAGTGGTTCTCAACCTTGGGGTCAGGACCCCTTTGGAGGTCGAACGACCATTTCACAGGGGTCACCTAAGACCATGGGAAAAGACAAATTTCCAATGGTGTTAGCAACTAAAGCTTCTATTTTGGCATCTTGGAACATATTTTTACAATCCAACCAATCAGGTATTTACAGGGGGGTGTCCCTCTGACCTCTTGCCAATCAGCTTAAAGATCTGTTGGAAGAATTGGCGCTAAACTTATAGTTGGGGGTCACCACAAGATGAGGAACTGTATTAAGGGGTCGTGGCATTAGAAAGGTTGAGAACCACTGGATTAGACATTTTAATAGCCAGTTATACTTTACAATTTATTACATATATTGAATTTTAATAAAGACAATACTTTTCTAGGCACACAGACATTCTTACTGATGCTAATGCAATCGTGGTTTATGAAGTTAAAGCGTATTTTATAAAGAAAGCAAAATTTGTCGTTTATAAAAAGCACACATGCTATTGATATTGATTGCCTGTACTTCTTAATAAGTCAACATTATTACAATTTATGCTAGAATTAATATCTTCAACAAGTAAAGTGCTTTTATTTTATAGCCAAACTGAGACTGCATAGCTGGAATCTGAAGGGTTTTAGAAAGGAAGTGAAAAGCCTACATAAAACTTTTGCATGAAGGTAGAAGTAACTTAGTCAATTAGCAATAAAATTTTATCATTGCAGTTTTATTACTTTTTTTATTTGAAGACTTAACATATTACTGCTACTGATGCTTCATATGGTTTTTTTTTCATTTTCGTGATATAAAAATGACCTTTTATCAGTTTTGTATTTATGAGTATAGCAAAATACTTTCTTATTAATATATGCAATTCTATAGATGACACCAGTGATTTTTACTACCACACTGTGGGCGTGGTTTACGCATTTTGTTTCAATATCTTTCAGTGCAAATTGGGTGCTCTGGGGTGGAGCTCCAAATTTTGCTACCGGAACTGTGTTCCTGACCGTTCCTGTAGGAGCCCATCACTGGATGACACCAAATATTTATCTATCTCTCACAGTTGGAGACCACAATGCCCTATTTCTAAGGTTCTTTCTACTGTACCACACTAAATTAAGGATTTGTTGATTATACATGATCCTATACTTGAAATTTCTGTGAAATTCAAGCTAAAAATGGACTTTATACTTTCATTTAGTGTTAGGTGGCCAAATCTAATAATGGATAAAATGAACTCAATACAGATAGGCAGTATGTAAGAGTTCATATGGGTGATATTCTATTCTTACTTAGCAGCTGCTAAAATTCTCCTATGAAAGGGCTAATTACCTTTGCTTATGATTAGCATTGAGTTCTCCAGTGTTTTAATAAACACAGTGTTCTTGGGTGGATATATAAGAATTAATAGGACATTCACTTTCCATTTAAGGGTAATAAAAAAAACTTTAGTGAGATAATTTTTAAAAATATCATGTGTCAAAGTGAAGATGTACCTTTTGTATGAGCAGCTCTTGATAGAATGCATTTGTACAGGGACTCTCCCTGTTTTATTCAAACTTAGTGTTTAACTTGCTGTTTCTACATTCTCTTGAAGACTTAATAATCATGAACATATATAGAACTTGATATAATAATGTCTTTGAATACAATTTTCTTAGATCTTAAATCTGATTGATAGAAAATGAGTAACTGTATTTGTCTTGGAGTAATTTCCTGAAAATCCTTGTTTAATGCTATCCAAATGTATGTTTTACAGATTTCAGTGGGATTTACTCCAGACTCATTTATTACTTTTCTCTTTTTATTTTTTAGGCCAAAATGGCACAGGTTAAGCAAGTGGGTCTATTAGCAGCTGGCTGTCAACCATGGAATAAAGATGTATGTGCTGCTAGTGGGGATAGATTTGCCTATTGTGCAACTCTAGCTATTTATATATATCAGGTGAGAAATATTTTATATTTTCTTTCTTTGTTTTCTTCCTAGTATATGAATATTTATTATACTGGTTTATAGTTTTATATATTTTTTAAAAATATATTTGTTTTTTTAAATTATAAAATATCCTTGATCATTTTAGACATTTTTTCAATCCATATTATTTCTGTAGAAAATATAATAATAAACAATACCATATTTTAATAAACTCTCCTGAACCAAGTGACTGGTTCCGAAGAATGAATGAGAAGCCTGAAATAGATGTACTAAAGGGAACCCATCACTTTCTATTTCTGTAATCTACGGTATATGGCTCTCAGGACCACACTTTGAATGTCTGAACAGTTATTGATTGATTGGATTTATATACCACCCCTCTCCAAGGAAGGTTCACAGAAAATACAGACAGGAATACAGTGATCCCCCGGTTATTGCATCCCCGACCATTGCGAACAGGGTAATTTGCGATTTTTGAACCCGGAAGTCAAAACACCATCTGCGCATGCGTGCCCTTTTTTTCTATGGGCATGCATGCGTAGATGGCGCCCGGCAGATCAGCTGCTGGGCGGTTTCCCTGGGTCTTCCCCCTCTTGCTGGCGGGAGGGCGAAGCCCCCCCCAGCACCCGCTCGCCCGCCCTTCGCCCTTTGCCCAGGAAGTTCGCCAGGAGTCAGCGGAGAACGGCGCGCCTGTTTTAAAACGATCGGAGCCAGCCGGCTCCGATCGTTTTAAAACAGGCGCGCCGTTCTCCGCTGACTACTAAAGCGGGGAAGTTCGCTCGTTTTAAAACAGGCGCGCCTTTCTCCGCTGACTCCTAAAGCGGGGAAGTTCGCTCGTTTTAAAGCAGGCGCGCCGTTCTCCGCTGACTCCTAAAGCGGGGAAGTTCGCCAGGAGTCAGCGGAGAACGGCGCGCCTGTTTTAAAATGATCGGAGCTTTCCAATGAGTCCCGAAGACAAACGTCAAACTTCCGCGTTTGTCTTCGGGACTCATTGGAAAGCCGTGCGGGTGTTTTAAAACGTCCCCGCCGACATGGGGGGCTCGCTAGCACCCCCCCGAGCCCCCAACCCGGGTTTGGGGGGGTGCTAGCAAGCCCCCCATGTCGGCGGGGACGTTTTAAAACACCCGCGCGGCTTTCCAATGAGTCCCGAAGACAAACGCGGAAGTTTGACGTTTGTCTTCGGGACTCATTGGAAAGCTCCGATCGTTTTAAAGCAGGCGCGCCGTTCTCCGCTGACTCCTAAAGCGGGGAAGTTCGCCAGGAGTCAGCGGAGAACGGCGCGCCTGTTTTAAAACGATCGGAGCTTTCCAATGAGTCCCGAAGACAAACGTCAAACTTCCGCGTTTGTCTTCGGGACTCATTGGAAAGCCACGCGGGTGTTTTAAAATGTCCCCGCCGACATGGGGGGCTTGATAGCACCCCCCCAAACCCGGGTTGGTGGTTCGGGGGGTGCTAGCAAGCCCCCCATGTCGGCGGCGACGTTTTAAAACACCCGCGCCGCCCCCAATCTTCGGCTCCTCGCTAGCGCTGCGGAAGTTAAAAACACCATCTGCACATGCGCAGATGGTGTTTTTACTTCCGCAGCGCTACTTCGCGAAAACCCGCTCGTTGCGGGGGGTCCTGGAACGGAACCCTCGCAACGAGCGGGGGATCACTGTATTTCTCCAGCAAAATAGATAGCATGTTATTTAATTTGAATATAGCAAGATAAATATTTGATTTTAAAGTATTTAATTTTTTTAAATTTTAGTTGGATCATCGATATAATGAATTCAAGTTATGGGCAATTATGTCTGAACACAAGAAGACCATCACAGCTATTTCCTGGTGTCCCCATAATCAGGATTTGTTTGCAAGTGCAAGTGCAGAAAACCTAGTCATAATTTGGAATGTAACTGGAAAAAAAATTGCTGCAAAATTACACAATACAAAAGGTATGATATAAATAAAATGTTAACATTTATTTGCAGCAAAAGCAGTCTTGTGCAATACACCATGGTTTTAATGCAAGGTTACTCTTCTGATTTAAATAAATTCGATTCAGCAAAAGAAAATTTAAAAAGGAATAA
Organism: Erythrolamprus reginae; assembly: GCF_031021105.1. Classification (NCBI taxonomy): domain Eukaryota; kingdom Metazoa; phylum Chordata; class Lepidosauria; order Squamata; family Dipsadidae; genus Erythrolamprus; species Erythrolamprus reginae. Next base: position 46,818,898 of record NC_091956.1, read on the forward strand.
GTGAGCTTGACTGTTTTTCCCCCAGTAGGTCACTGAACAGGAGATACAGGCAGTTAGAAGTCAAGCAATTTATGTCTTAGCAAAAGCGAGGCTTGATCAGTCTGCATACGTAAAAAAAAGACATTCTGTAAACAGCCTTGGTATAGTATTATTATTGTATGATAAAAAAAAACCAAGTGTCTTCCTTTTTCCTCCCTATGCTGATAAATTGTCATATTTAGTTTTGCTAGGATAATGGCAAATAAAACAATTATGACTGTTTTCCATTATATAGTACAATATAATGTTTTATTTTATTGTTCTGCTCTAGAAATATTCAACTATAATTAATTCCTGTTTCTGAACTTTTTGATGTATTTTCTTATAATATGATTTGGCAGTAAAATATAGAGATCTTTGCTCTGCCAGTCTCTGCTCAGCATCTGTTTTGCATCCAACTCCTATAGAAGTGTTACTTGAAGTCTAAGTCATGGAAACTTCTTTTTTTTAATCTCTTCAAAATGTATTTTGCTTGGAAAGCTCAAGAATTTGTAGCTCAAGAATTTGTAGCAAAGCATAAATAATTGTGAATTGGTATTTATTTAAAATCATAGACCTAATTTTCTGTGTGTTTTATTTAATAAAGCTGGCATGTTTAGACATTATATTTAAAATATTGTTCTCTATCTTTAATTTTCTAAGAGAAGTTACAAACTCTCTTTAGCAGTGTGAAAAAGAGGGTGTTTGGTTCTGGAAAAGAAGTACATTGAGTTGCACTTTTAGTTAAATTCAGTGGAGATTTAGAAGTATATTTTTCTCATTTATTTGTTATCTTTTTATATTTCAGGTATTCCTGCGTCTCTTAGTTGGTGCTGGAATGTAGTTGATGCTGTTGCATTTGCCTCCCATAGAGGTCCATTGTATATTTGGACATTTTCAGGGCCAGAGACTGGTGTAATGGTACATAATGAAGCTCACAGTTTTATGTCAGATATTTGTCTGTTTAGATGGCATCCAAAGAAAAAAGGAAAAGTAGTGTTTGGTCATACCGATGGAAGTCTTTCTCTGTTTCAGCCAGGTAGGAAACTTTATGACAAGGCAAGAGCCAATGCATTTTCTGATTAAAATGAAGAAAACTGTTATTATGAGAGAATGTATTAAATGGTTTCCATTTTTCAAATTTTATTCCCTTTATTCAAAATCCCAATGCCATGAGTAGAAATAAAAATGTAATTAATTTGATTTTGACGGTGATGTGTTGTACGTATTGGAGAAAATTCTTGAGAGTCCCATGGACTGCAAAGAGATTGAATTAATTGATTCTAAAGCAAATCAACCATGACTGTCCTGAGGAAGAACAGATACTGAAGTTGAAACTCAAATACTTTAGTCGCCAATGAGAAGAAAGGTTTCATTGGAAAAGACCCCGATGTTGGAAAATATTGAAAGTAAAAGGATAAAGGGGTGGCAAAGACTGAGATGATTAGATAATGTCATCAACATAGTGCTCCTGATTTTGGGCAGACTCAGGGAGACAGTGGAGGATTGGCTGATGTCCTATGGTCTGTGGGGTTGTGAAGAATTGGACAATTTAGTGACTGAACAGCAGCAACAACTGACAGTGAAGCAAGAGAGCTAGTTTGATATAGTGATTAAGGCAACAGGTTAGAACACTAATCCTGCCTTAAGCACAACAACAGCTAGAAGCCATAGAAAGAAGGCAATGATAGTTAATATCTGAAAATTCTGCCAAGAAAACTGCAGTGTCCAATCCAGAAAGTTGTTAGCAGCCAACATTGACTTAAAAGCATATATGCATAAACACATAAAAATCCCTTGACAAGGAAATTAAATTCACCTTATATGATCATTTGAGTTATTTGTTTTTCTATTATGCATTAGAATGATTTAAAGGGCCGTGGTGGTGCAGTGGTTAGAATGCAATACTGCAGGCTACTTCTGCTGATCGCTGGCTGCCAAGAGCTTCAGTACTCTGAAATTGAGGAATGCTTACTAAAATCATCTGAGTACAAAATGGATGTTTTTCTATATTTGAGTTCTTACATATAATATTTTATAACATAATTTTGATTTAATATATTTTATTTATTTAAAAACATTTACTTAGCTGCCCATCTTATAACAAACTTTGCTTGCTTTCTAGTCTAAATATACAACAGGAAAACCATATCAAAACTATAGAATATATCAAAACGTTAAAATAAAGATGTGTTATCACATTTTTAAAATTATTATTAAAGTTAATCTGTTTCATCACAAACATATTGGAGGGAATAACTAGATTTGATAGAAAAGTCACATATCCAAATAGTCCTGCATAATTTGGAAACATGTTATGTTAAAAATAGACTTATACCCTGTTACCCCAAAATAAGTCATCCCCCGATAAGCCCAATCAGGCTTTTGAATGCATGGCAATAAGGCCAAGCACTTATTTCAGGGTTCAAAAAAAGAGAGAGAGAGAGAGAGAGAGAGGGAAGGAAGGAAGGAAGGAGAGAGAGAGAAAAAAGAAAGAAGAAAGAAAGAAAGAAAGAAAGAAAGAAAGAAAGAAAGAAAGAAAGAAAGTCTTATTTTCTGGAAAACACAGTAGTAGATAGAAATGTAAATTATTTTGATAATTTTGGTAAGATTTGCAAGCCAATCTTTTAAGCATCTGTTTAAAGATGATAGTCCCTTGAACCAGGAAAGGATTGCACATGAAAGTACCTGCTTCTTCCATTAACATTTGTGTGTATATTTTTTTAATATATTTTTTATTTTGTCCAATACACAATGAGAGTTTTACTGGGTATATATATATATGTACACACATAGTAAAATACAAGATGAAGGTTATAGAGGAGATACTCATAGTAAAATATATCTATGAAAGAATAGAAAATAAGATATAGTAATAGAACATATCAGTGAAAGAATAGAAGAAGAGATATAGGAATAGAAGAAAGGTATAGGAGATATAGGAGAGCAATAGGACAGGGAACGGAAGGCACTCTAGTGCACTTGTGCTCGCCCCTTACTGACCTCTTAGGAATCTGGATAGGTCAACCGTAGATAATCTAAGGGTAAAGTGTTGGGGGTTTGGGGATGACACTATGGAGTCCAGTAATGAGTTCCACGCTTCAACAACTCGATTACTGAAGTCATATTTTTTACAGTCAAGTTTGGAGCGCTTAATATTAAGTTTAAATCTGTTGTGTGCTCTTGTGTTGTTGTGGTTGAAGCTGAAGTAGTCACCGACAGGCAGGACGTTGCAGCATATGAACTTGTGGGCAAAATTTAGATCTTGTTTAAGGCGCCTTAGTTCTAGGCTTTCTAGGCCCAGGATTGAAAGTCTAGTCTCGTAGGGTATTCTATTTTGAGTGGAGGAATGAAGGGCTCTTGTGGTGAAGTATCTTTGGACATTTTCAAGGGTGTTAATGTCTGAGATGCGATATGGGTTCCAAACAGATGAGCTGTATTCGAGGATGGGTCTGGCAAAAGTTTTGTAAGTTCTTGTAAGCAGTGTGAGATTGGTTTACAACTCTTGAAGCCTTCTTGGCTATGTTATTGCAGTGGGCTTTGGCACTTAAATCTTTTGTTATTAGTATACTGAGGTCTTTAACCGAGTGGGGATTATCTATGATAACTTGATTATTCAGTTTGTATTTGAAATTCAGATTCTTCTTCCCAATGTGTAGGACAGAGCATTTGCTAGTTGAGATTTGGAGTTGCCATGTGTTAGACCACTCAGAAACAGAGTTCAGGTCTTTTTGGAGAGTAGTTGTGTTATTGGTGGTGTTGAAGAGTTTTACATCGTCGGCGAAGAGGACATAGATGCTTGTGATGTAATCACAAATGTCATTCATGTAGAGAATGAAGAGCGTTGGTCCCAGTACACTACCTTGGGGAACACCGCTTTTAACTGGGATGGGGTTGGATATGGTGCTTCCTAATTTGACCACTTGTTGTCTGTTTGACAAGAATGCTGTAATCCAGCTTTGGAGGGATCCTGAGATGCCATAGGATTTGCGTTTTAGGAGTATTGGGATAGGAGTCTGCGGAGAGGGGCGGCATACAAATCTAAATAATAAATAAATAAATAAAAGAATACATTGCAAACATATAGTAAAATAAAATGAATAAATAAATAGAAAAAAATCATTCAAAACTAACATGCTACTGCAGAATTGCATGTGTTTATATGAGTCTACTTTAAACTAAGTAAAGGATTAGTTAAAAATGAAGTCAATTTACTTTCTCATTATGAACCCAGCATTAGCAAGTATTATTTTCTCTATACAAAATAAAAAACAAAAAAGTCCTCCAAACCCATTCATTTGAGACTGAGGCATTACTAAATAATTAACAGATGCAAGGATGTTTTTTTTAAATTATTAGTATTTAACATTTTGTTCAACATTTTTACTTTATTTTACATAATTAGATCTCTATACTAATTGCCAACATTGGAGGCATCTAAGAAAAAAAAGGGCAGTAAGTTATTTTTGAAATAAAAGTAGACTTATGTCTACAATTGAGCCCAAAATATCTGTGGCTTAATAAGATGGTTAAGTGAATTTTGCCCCATTTTACAATCTTTTTTACCACAGTTGTTAAGTGAATCACTGCAGTTAAGTTAGTAAATACAGTTGTTAATATTGCCATCTATTCGACCATGGCGACTCTAGGCCGCTTACAAAATAAAAGACAACTTTAAAAAAAAATAAAAACTAACAAAAATCAAATAAATTAATATAGTGTGTAACAAAATCACCTCCCAAACGCCAATGACAGCTGATCACATTTAATGGGCTCCATCCCTCTCTGGGTTCCCCAGGTCCACTGGCGGAAGCAGATCTTCAGCGCCTTCTGGAAGAGTATTAGAGTGGGGACTATTCTCCATAGCGAATAGAGCTAGCATCCAGGAATGGGACTGACCTCGTCCATTCAATCTATAGGACTGAGTCTATCAAAGTAGAGAAGCTCCGCCTCTGTTGCTATGGTTCCCAATTTTTACTCAGTCCTCAGATTGAATGAATATGTAGTTTTTTGCTCCCATTCCTTTTTGCATCTGAGCTGAAATTGATATGACAACTTTCAAAATGAGTTTCCCCAGCTGACTCCCTTACTAAATGGTCGTATCACTGGATTGATAGCGGCACAGAACTTTGGCTCTAGCCGTGGCAGCCATGCCTCACACCTGATCAGTGGCCTTACTTCTAATGGAGGCCTCACTCCTCCCATTGCCCCCAGAGTGTCCGTGGCTCCAAATTACTGGATTCAGACCCCTTACATACTAAGGTGAGCATTATTGTCCAGGAGATTCACGTTCCAGCTTCATGATAGTCAATTCCAATGGCTAGTGTGCATAGCGGCATTGGATGGGCATTGGGGCTATCCATCCATTATTACACACCCACAGCTTGAGACACAGTCGCAGAGGCAACCCAGGCCATATGAGTCTAGCACTCCAAAGACCTTACGCATACGACTATAGGGCAGGCACCATTGGTCACATAGGTCGCAGGAGCTTTCATGCTTGAGTGACCCGCTGCTCTGTTCCTGTTCAGCGCCTGAAGCTTTTTGTTAATTGCTGCTCTCCCACCATGCCAAAATCAGCTGTGCACACTATCTGCACTACAGCTGATGGGGGCAGGAGCCAGACCCGGCCACAATACTGTCCTACAACTGATCATAACACCACGATTGTCAACTAAAGGACTTTCTTCAGTCGTCTCACAAAGAGCTAATCTGGTCGATCTGAGCAACCCAAGCCCGTGATCATAGTCTCGGCATTGGCAAGACACCATTTTAGTTAGGGTGGCCATTTTAGTGAGGAATTCAGCTTCTCCATAAGAGCATCTTGCCTGGAGAAATATCAAAATGTCAGAGAGAATGCTTTCAGGCATGGTAGCCAAGACAAAATTCAATTCAATTCAATTTATTAGATTTGTATGCCGCCCCTCTCCGAAGACTCGGGGCGGCTCACAACAACAAAAACAGTATAACAATGGAACAAATCTAATAATAAAATTACATTAAAAAACCCCAACAATTTAAAAACCATACAACACATACATACCAAACATAAAATATAAGAAAGCCTGGGGGAGATGTCTTAATTCCCCCATGCCTGGCGATATAGGTGGGTCTTGAGTAACTTGTGAAAGACAAGGAGGGTGGGGGCCGTTCTAATCTCCGGGGGGGAGTTGATTCCAAAGGGCCAGGGCCACCACAGAGAAGGCTCTTCCCCTGGGGCCCGCCTAACAACATTGTTTGGTCGACGGGATCCGGAGAAGGCCAACTCTGTGGGACCTTATCGGCCGCTGGGGCAAGAGCCACAACCAATCAGTGTCCCCAGCCCTGCCAGAAGCCATTTCTGGCACTTCCAAGCAGTGCCACCACAGAGCCAAGGAGGTCCATAAAGGGCACTCAGCTAAGCCAAAAAGCTCCAAGAAGATGATCCAATCATGACAAGAGGACCAAGGATAGGTCTACCAATTCCAGGTCATATAGACACTGGTCCAACAAGAACATCAAATTGGTGGTATGACCACCATTACATGACCGACTGGATGATCTGAGACAGGCCCATGGAAGTCATAGTTTCCATGAAATCTCGGGTTACCTCTGACCCTCCTTTAGGGATGAGAGGTTGAAATCCCCCAGAACTATAAACCTGGGGAATTCCACTGCCAGCCCTGTGGTGAGGTCCAGGTGCCCGAGATTTCATGGAAACCAGGAAACAGGTTTATTTTAATCAGAACCTTATTTGGAGGAGAAACCAATTCAAGTGCAATTCAGTAAAAAGTAATATATATATTTATATTTCAAATGTATGCAACTATAGCCATTTGAATACAATGATTCTGCATAGAGAATTTATCTCTATAAATCGATAAATTGCATATTTTTATTTTTTAAGGTTGTAAGCATCATAAACATGTTCTGAGGCCAGAATCACTTGAAGGGACAGATGAGGAAGATCCTATTACTGCTCTGGAATGGGACCCTCTGTCAACAGATTATCTTCTTGTTGCAAATTTGCAAAATGGAATCCGTCTTATTGATTCAGAATCTTTCTCCTGTATCACAACCTTTAATCTTCCAAGTGCAGCAGCATCTGTGCAATGCTTAGCTTGGGTTTCTAGTGCACCTGGAATGTTTATCACTGGAGGTAAAAAAAAAACATTTTTCATTTATATTGTAGTAACATAGTATACTTTTTAGGTCAAGATTAAGGTAATTTGTACCAAATTATCAAATTAATTTCATAATTAGTTATGTAAAGGCAAAGGTAAAACTAATATTTTAGAATAGTAATGATAGTTTTCTGACATCATTATCACTTCCTTCAGAGAGGAAGTTTTGTTCTCATCTTTTTTATCTTATCTTTAATCCGATTCTAGAAAACACAATCTGATGGGTTCAGAATGTTGGGTAAGAAATTGGCAACTAAGTGGACAATATGTACATTGAGAAAGAAGTTGCATTACCTGAATAATATTAAATGACACTGAGAGCAGAATTTTCCTGCCATATTTCAGTCACTATTTCTGAAGTCATGCTTAATGCTAATTAAAAATCAAATTAGATTTTGACCTTTATTTTTAATTATTGTGTTATATATTATTTGATTAAAATTAAGTTAATCATTTTTAATATAGATTCTCAGGTTGGTGTGTTGCGTGTCTGGAATGTATCACGAACAACACCAATAGATAATTTTAAGTTGAAGAAAACAGGTTTCCATGGCCTACATGTGCTTAATTCTCCTCCAAAGAAGAATAGTAAGTATTTTTTTTTTTAATTTGGACATATTCATGTAAAGCTGTGTGCCATATCAATAAACCTAACATTTAGCTCATGTGTAAGTGGTTCTTTATGGCAACAAAATATAGACTAATTAATTTATGATAATTCTTTTGAAACAGCCATTACTTGCCCGTAAAGCAGTTTCTAGAGTCATTTAAAGGCATTATATATGTTTCTCTTGTAATGGATCAAAAATTCCATTAAAAATTAAATTCCTTATTACAGGTCAGACATCCAAGTTGTCAGGATTCCGACAAATGCCCTAATTAAAGCATGAGCCGCGAGCCAAGCTTCAAAAGAAATCCAGTTATTTATTAGGAGCTTTATGTTAGCATGTTCCCGGTGAAGCCAACTCTAACTCTACCCAATTTATGCCCCAGTCATGACTTTGTTGCCCTCCTTCCCCCAGGGTGTGTCCTCAATCACATTTACCAAAGGAGCAATTTCGTGAGTTGTAGAGATCACTCCCCTACGGTCACTATAGGTGACCCTGGGAGACAACCATGAGAGAGATATGTCTGGAATGTGCTTCTGTTTTGGCTGCCTTATTGGTTTTTCATCCCCCCCACCCCCCACCATGCCTGTGGCAACTCGAGAGCAGGCCAGGGCTGCTTTGCAAGTTGACACAAGCTAAATATAATATAATAAAATGTAAAGAACACAGTTACAAAATAGAATTTTAAAACAGAATAAGTCATATTGAGATAAATAATGTTGCACTAATTTACTATATCAATATCAATACTGTATATGAGTTTTACAAATTGCCAAAACAGATTTTGCACTGGTGAAGGTTACCTTCGAATCCTTATCTGCCAGGAAAAAATGGAACATAAAATTCTTAAGTCTATCCTGGAAATGAGGTTAGAAGGGACAGATGAGATACCGTATTTCCTCTAAAATAAGTGCTTGGCCTTATTGTCATGCACTGAAAAGCCCGATTGGGCTTATTATCAGGGAATGTCTTATTTTGAGGAAAACGGGGTAGGTATGTCTAAATAAAAATGTAGTATGACAGAATATTAGTACAGTACTGTATTCCCTTAAGAATTGCAGAGCCTTTCTGCATATGGTATTTTATGAAATGTTTCATTCAGCTGTGCTGTTCATACAATATTAAACTATAATGTTAGAAAGCTATTGAATGTAACACATCAAGAAGCTTTCGGACAGTAGTAACACTTATTGATCTCTGTGTGCAGCATCATACATTCTGCTCCCTCTTGTCTCTGAAAGTTGTACCACAGAAAAGGAAAAAAAGTTGCTGTATTGTATTGTATTGTATTGTATTGTATTGTATTGTATTGTATTGTATTGTATTGTATTCCCACTTGCAATCCAATGACAGCCAAAATGTTAGGAAGCTCTGCAGGTTCCAGAAACAAGACCAAGTAGACAACACAGACAAAACTATCAATAACATATTCAAAGGTATAAAATTCACATGAGAAGAAAACAACAACAGCATACAATCCTACCTGGATATCCTTATTATCAGAGATAGCAATGGCAAACTAGAAACCCAAGGCTGTCATTAAACTATACACATCAAACAAGTGTCACACTACCAAAGTAATAATGCAACATTCCCCAAGAGGAGCTGGGTAAGAACATCATTCAGATGAGCACAAACCCACTGCAGCCACCCTGAACATCAGAAAAAGAGAACAGATCATTTATACATCTACCAACTAAATGGATATTCACACAACTTCAAAAAGTGCCTGATCTCTCAACTCAATATAGCACATTCAATACAAGTTGTGAAAACAGTAACACTGCCATGCATCAAAAATATATCAGAAACCAACAGACTGTTACAACCACATGGCATCAGCTTAGCATATAAACCAACTATACCCCTCAAAAATATCCTAAGTAAACCAAAAGATCTATCATCCCCAGAAGATTCATCTACAACTTACAGCAGGGGTCCCCAAACATTTTACACAGGGGGCCAGTTCAATCTCCCTCAGACTGTTGGAGGGCCAGACTATAAAAAAAAACCCTATAAACAAATCCCTATGCACACTGCACATACCTTATTTAAAGTAAAAAACAAAATGGGAACAAATACAATATTTAAAATAAAGAAGAAGTAATAAGTAATTAAGTAATTAATAATTAAGTAATAAAGTATTACTAAATACTTTATTAACAAGTAAATTTAAACTTAAATCAACAAACTCTCTCCATTTCTCCTTCCTTCCCTCCCTTGATTTTCCCTCCATCATTTTCTCAATTGTTTCTCTCCCTCCCTCTCTATCTCTCCCTCTTTTTCTCTCTCTCTCTTCCTTTTTTATCTTTGTCCCTCTCTCTTTCTCTTTCTTTCTCTCTCTCTCTCTTCTCTCTTTCTCTTACTCACTCTCTTTCTAACTCTTTCTCTTTGTATCTCTCACACTTTCTCTCCCCCTCTCTCTATTTCTCCCTTTCTATCTCTCCCTCCCTCCCTTTCTCTCTCTTTTCTTTCTCTTTCTCTCACTCACTCTCTGTCTCTCCCTCTTTCTTTCTCTCTCTCTACCTTTCTTTCTCTCTCTCTCTACCTTTCTTTCTCTTTCTCTCTCTTGCTTTCTTTCTCTTCTCTCTCTTTTTCTCCCTCTTTGTATCTCTCCCTCTTTCTCTCTATCTCTCCCTCTTTCTTTCTCTCTATCTCTCCCTTTCTATGTCTCCTCTTCCTTTCTCTCTCCCTCTTTCTCTCTCCCTTTCTATCTCTCTCCCTCTCTTTCTCCCCCCTTTATCTCCCTCCCCTCCCTCCCTCCTTCCTTCCTCTCCATTTCTCTTTCCCTTTTCTTTCTTTTGGTCCACTTCTCTCTCTCTCCATTTCTCCGGCGGGCACCACCTCCACGCCCTCCCCTTCGCTCTGCCCCCATGGCAGCTGCTATTGGTGCAGCGGTAGCGGCGGCTCCTCTTGGACCAGACCCCACCAATGGGTGCCACTTTTCGCGCAACTCCAGCCTTCTCTTGCCCCGGCCTGGGTCAGCAGCGAGGTGGCCACGCCGGCCGGGGTAGGAGAAGGCTAGAGTTGTGCAGAAAGCAGCACCCGCTGGTGGGGCCTGGTCCGAGAGGAGCCGCCGCTGTCGTTGCACCAATGGCAACAGCTGTGGGGGCAGAGCGAAGGGGAGGGAACAGAGGTGGTGCCCGCTGGAGAAGTGGAGAGATAGAGAAGTGGAGGTGTGCTCACCTTGTGCCGCGGGGGGGAGGCGGTGGAGGTCAGGGGTTTGCAAGCAGCCACCTCCCCCCCCACACACACTTCGCCATGGTGCACTTAGCTGTGACTTTCAGTGGAGTTTTTGAATCACCAATTTCCTGAATCTCCCGTCCACACACCGTGGAGGAGGAGGTGGGGAGGAGGTGAAGAGGCAAGAGGCGGGGAGGAAAGCGGGCCTGCAATTGGCCCCTTCCTTTCTCACCTTTAGGGAGAGGAACTGCTGCTGCTCTACCATAGAGCAGCAGCAGTTTCTCTCCCTAAAGGTAGCAAAAAAGGGGCCAATTGCAGGCCCGCTTTCCTCCCCGCCTCTTGCCTCTCCATCTCCTCCTCGTTCAGCAGCCGACCGCAGTGAGTGAACAAGAGATTCGGGAGCTTATTATATCGATCGGTAAAATCTCGTGTGCTGCCGGGGGGCGGTTAAAAGACCTCAGCGGGCCGTAGTTTGGGGACCACTGACTTACAGTGTAAGGACTACAATAGCCAGTACTTAGGACAAATAAACAAAAGACAAATAGAATGTGTCCATGAACACCAACTAGCACTCAGAAGAAATTATTAAAACTCCTCAATTTCACAAGACATGGATAGACTTAGGGTTGAGGGAATTATTTATTTAACATAGTGATGTTGTTCAGGGAAAAACTGTTCTTGTGTTTAGTTGTCTTGGTGTGCAGTGCTCTCTAGCGACATTTTGAGGATAGGAGTTGAAACACCATTCTCCCATGCCTCTGGAAGGAGAGTCCAGCACGGGTTTAGCTCAAGTCTTATTGGTAGGACTGAGTTTTAAATTAACATAATTAACATATTAATTAGGTACCGCCCCCCTTGCTGCCCCAAGGAGTCAGTTTTTAAAAACTCAGTCTAGGTTAAGGACTTGAGTTTGTTTCCTCTGAGGATAAGTATAGTATTATGTATGGTATTAAGTAAATAAATGGTTTGAACCTTTTAATGTTTTTTCTTTATTTTAATACAGGTTCCAGATTGATTTGGGGTTTCTGCCCTCCGCGGGCAGCACCCCCACCATTCCTCCTTATGGGGCCTCTTCTCCCCATGGGTACTGCCCTGAGAAGGAGCAACTGGGCTTTGGGTCCCTGACCTCCGTGGCCATACTAAGCCCTTACACCCCAGATGGGGGGGGTCCGCCCCTCCCCATTGACGGGGGCGGCAGGAGATCGAGGCCGGCGCCGCGCTCGCGCCTTTTAAAGCCACCGAACAGCTGATCGCTCCGAAACGGAACAGCGAAGAAGAGCGGCTTTACTTTAACGGCAGCGGGGACCTCCTAGAGCGATTGCAGGGAGACAGGAGAGTCCCCCATGGTTGAGGGTCATGGCGCTCTGCCGCTGACGCGCCGTCCTCGCGCCCGCCATTTTCAAGCACCCCAAAGGCGCGAACACTATCAAACAGGCATTTTAAAAAGGCGCGAACTGGGCTGGGTGCCAGCGTCAGTAAGGCTCCTAATCTGCCCAGAGACTGACGCTGCAGGTCACGTGGTCCCTTGCTAGCCAATGACAGCGGAGTTATTTTGTGCTCGGTAGAGATCAGTGACTTTTTGCTTGAATTTCAATTGTGAGTATGCTGCCCCTTATTTCTTATGGCTGACCAACTCGATTCCAGGGAGGAGCAGGCCCAGGCACCTAAGGCTCCATCAAAAGGGAAGGAGAAGGCTGCAGCCAAACCCAAAATAAAATCTTCCCAGTCAGGCTCCTCACTGCGTGAGGCTGAGAGAAAGATCAAGGCCCTGGAACAACGTTTGGAAGCGGCCTTGTCCCCCCCACACACAAGGGGGACTGACTATAAGCCCTTTTCAACCACTTCCTCCACCTACTCTCTCTCCTAGTATGTCAATGGGGCTCCAAGACACTGCAACAGAGAGAGATTGGTCACCTGACAGGCAGGCAGCACTACTTCCCCCTCTGCCTTTGCCTTCACCTGTCACCAGGCCTGAGAGGCCTTCCTCATCTAATAGTCAGGCTATGCCACAAGTTGGGATGCAGCCCACCTACGCTCCCTCAGCTACATTTACACCAAGGGCAGCTGGCCTTAGAGAGCAGGTGGACGCTTGGCAAGCTTTTTCACCTGCGTTACAAGACATTATAACTACACAAGGCATAGCTGCAGCTACCCAGCGCTCTCATGCATTTCCATCTCAGGCCACTCAACCCAGAGATTCTTGGTCAATTCCACCACCCCCTACTGGGTTGGGTTCAATGACGGGTGACCAGTCCAATTTTGAGGAGGACAACGACCACGGGAACGGTTTGTCGGACGACGAATTCAGCTTTCCCGAGCAACCAGCAGTAGCCGGCCTTTTCAAACCCTCCTTGTTCAGGGTTTTGTTGCACAAGGCGAAACAGGCTTTGGACGTGCCGGGATCGGCGACTCCTGTAGAACCGGGGGATGGCCTGCGCACATCTGTGACCTTATGCAAGGAACCCGCCAGGGAATCCGACAAGGTTCCAGTGCTGGAAATCTTCTTGGAAAACATCAAGCGCCTCTGGCAGTATCCAGCGGCTGCGCAAGGCCCGTCAAACTTAGAGCGCAGATTTTATACGTTTGACGATAACATGGAAAATCTCTTGCAGTTCCCTCCTGTGGACAAACCTGTGGCCACGCTAGTTTCCAACGCGGTCGTCCCTTCGGAGACTGCGGATAACCTCAAGCCTGATGAAAGGAGGGTGGAGACCCTCTTGAAGAAGACTCATCAGATGGCCGCTTGGGCCCTTTGGGCTGCATCTACGGCCTCCTTTTTCAATCGTGCATCCATCATGTGGATCCAGGAGGTACAGGCTCGACTGGGCCCCGATGAGACCAGATTGAGGCAGGATCTGAATAAGCTTCTGGCGACGGCAGAATTTTCTACAGATGCATGCAGCTAAGTTTGCCTCCAGGGCTATGGCGTCAACCATCTCGTCGCGGCGTCTCCTTTGGCTGCGGAACTGGCAAGTCGATGCCAAGTCGAAGTGGACATTGTCCTCGGCTCCCTTTGAGGGTACTAAACTGTTTGGGGAGGCGCTTGACCCCGTCTTGGTGGAAGATAAGGACAAGAGGAAGGTCCTTCCGAGGTCTTATCGCCGCCAGGACCGCAGGACTGGACCGTACTTTCGTCGCCAGTCCTTTCGGTGGGACCAAACTCCAACCATATCGCAGCCGGCCAGAGCCTATTCCCAGGGCAACTTCTCGACGCCTTACAGAAGTGACCGGAGTTATTTCCAGGATAGAAGTAGAGGATTTCACCAGACAAGGCGCCCCTTTAGGGGATCTCAACAAAGGAACTTCCGACGTTCAAAATGACTGCCTAGACGGCATTCCCTTGGGGGGCAAGTTGCAGCACTTCAGCTCAGCCTGGCACACTACATCCACCGATGCCTGGGTGTTAGCCACTGTGTCTCGCGGGCTGCGCATCGAGTTTCTCCACAGCCCTCCACATCAGTTTGTAACTTGCCCTGTGCCCAAGGACCCCACAAACAAGGCTCTCTTGGAGCAGGAGATTCTGCACCTCTTGCAGATCCAAGCAATCGAACCGGTTCCGTGCAACCTGGAGGGTACGGGGTTCTATTCAAAGGTGTTCCTCATACCCAAAACATCAGGAGGTTGCAGACTCATCCTGAACCTCAAACGTCTGAACCAATACGTTCTTTACAGGAGGTTCAAGATGAGCTCCCTTCGCTCTATTCTGGCTTCGGTTCGGGCTGGAGACCTCCTTACCTCCGTCGACTTGAAGGAGGCTTATTTGCACGTGCCCATACATCCGGGGCATCGGCAATTCCTGAGATTTTGCCTAAACAACACTCACTACCAATACAGGGCAATGCCATTTGGCCTGTCATCGGCCCCGCGCACCTTCACAAAACTTTTGGATGCGCTGATGGCCAACCTACGATCCCAGTCGATTCGGATCCTAGCCTGTTTGGACGATATCCTCCTCCTTTCTGGAGATCGCGTGGCGGCACATCGAGATCTGCAGACCACGTTGGCCTTACTTCAACGTCATGGGTTCACGATCAATGTACCAAAGAGCCACTTGATACCTGCAAACCGGCTCATCCATCTTGGTGCAGTAATAGACACGGTGTCCCGAAGAGTGTATCTTTCCCCGGAGCGACAGCTCAACGTTCGCTCTTTAGTGGCCAGACTTCAGCGGCAACGGAAGGTCCCGTTGTCCCTCCTGTCCAAGGTGCTGGGGACTTTGGTATTGTGTGTGGACATCGTTCCTTGGTCTCGCTACCATTTTCGGATGCTCCAGTGGACTCTGCTCCCTTACCAGCGAAGGTGCATAAGCCATACACATCAGCTGATCTCCTTGGGACACGATCTGCGACTCTCCCTCAGGTGGTGGAGATCCCCGGCACTGCGTCAGGGTTCACCCTTTGGCCATTTTCGGTATACCATCCTTACCACGGATGCCAGTCTTCTGGGGTGGGGCGCCCATGTCAACTCTCAGGTGACACAAGGCTTCTGGAGACCCCAGGATCTACACCCGATCAATATCAACTTCCTGGAATTGCGGGCAGTCCGCTTGGCACTACAGGCCTTTTCAACACTGCTCGAAGGCCACCATGTGCTCGTCCGCACGGACAATATGGCGACCAGGGCACATTTAAATCATCAAGGGGGGACGCGGTCACTCAGACTAATGGAAGAGACTGTTCTTCTTTTCGATTGGGCAGAGCTTCACCTATCCTCCTTACACGCAGAACACATAGCGGGAGAGGACAACAAGCAGGCGGATTGGCTCAGTCGACGGGAGCTGGATCCGGCGGAGTGGAGACTCGACCCTCCCCTCTTCAAAGAGGTCGCCCGTCGATTTGGGGAGCCATCAGTGGATCTGTTTGCCACACCCCAAAATGCTCAGCTCCCGAGGTTTTATTCCCGGTTTCCATCTCCGGGAGCCGAGGGAGTCAATGCCCTTCACCTTCCGTGGCCAAGGACCTTATTGTATGCCTTTCCCCCAATTCCACTTATCCTGAAAGTGTTAGGAAAGATCTTGCTGGAGAAGGCGGAGGTCATTCTGTTGGCACCACATTGGCCTCGAAGGCCCTGGTTCGCGGACCTCATGGAACTGTCCATCTCCCCACCGTGGAGAATTCCGGACGACAGGATCTCCCTCAGCCAGGGGTTTGTGCATCATCCGGAACCCCAATGGTTCCACCTGACCGCCTGGCACTTGAGGGGGACAGGTTGAGGAGTTGTCACGTTCCAGAAAATGTTATTGCCACAATTCAGGCGGCTAGAAGACTTTCCACCACCCGCATTTATCAGGTGACATGGGCCGCCTTTACATCCTTCTGTGCCAACAGACATTTACATCCCCAGGACTCTTCGGTGCTTCCTGTCCTAGAGTTTTTACAAGCAGGCTTGGACAGGGGCCTGGCACCCAACACATTGAGGAGACAGGTTGTCGCCTTGACTACCATTATAAAGGGAGAAGATGGGGGCTCCTTGAACCACCATCCTTGGATTAAGGACTTCCTTTGCGGGGCTACTAATACACGCCCTCCACCGGTCCGTCGGTTTCCCACATGGGATCTAACACTGGTTCTCCAGGCCCTCACGGGTCCACCATTTGAGCCCTTGAGATCAGTTCCATTACGTTTCCTTTCCATTAAGACAGTCTTTCTAGTAGCAGTGACCTCGGCCCGGCGGGTGTCCGAACTATCCGCTCTATCAGTTAGACCAGATTTGTGTAAGTTTTACCCAGACAGGGTTGTTTTACGTTTGGATCCCACATTTATTCCAAAGGTCAACACACACTTCCACAGAGCCCAGGAATTAGTATTACCAGATTTCTGTGCTCGAGGCAATCATCCTTTACAACTTAAGTGGCACAAGGTGGACGTACGCAGGGCGTTAAAACTATACATCAGACGCACCTGTGCGATACGAAAGACTGAGGCCTTGTTCATGTCTTTTGGTTCTCTTAGACTAGGTCTCAAGATATCCTCGAACACCATTAGTCAATGGGTCAGATTATGTATAGTTGAGGCGTACAAGGCAAAGTCAACCAGTCCACCTCCGGGGATTCAGGCTCATTCAACTAGGAGTGCGGCTTCATCAGCGGCTTGGGTGACACAGGCGCCCATTGAAGACATCTGCAGAGCCGCGGCGTGGACTACACCCACAACTTTTATTCGCCACTATAAGTTGGACACTTTCGCTTCGGCTGACGCTGCCTTTGGACGACGTGTTCTTCAGAAAGTGTGTGGGGAAGCACAGCCCATGGTTCAGCGATCTCCCGCCCTGGAACTTTAACTTGGGTATATCCCATGCTGGACTCTCCTTCCAGAGGCATGGGAGAAGAACCGTTGACTTACCTGAACGGTCTTCTCGATGCCCTGGAAGGAGAGTCCAAACCCTCCCTATTAAACCATGGGGGTTTCTGGTTATGTTTATTCCTGTTGTTAAATAAATTGTTGCATTACAGTGATCCCTCGATTATCGCGAGGGTTCCGTTCCAAGACCCCTCGCGATAATCGATTTCTCACGATGTAGCGGTGCGGAAGTAAAAACACCATCTGCGCATGCACGTCCTGTTTTCCATGGCCGCGCATGCGCAGATGGTGGGGCGACGGCAGTTCGGAGGCTGGCAATGGTTTTTTTTCATGCCGGCCACCCCCCCAGCGCCTCCGGGCTCCTTGCCGCTACCCCCCGCCCGCCCGATTCGCCTCTCCCATCCCTGCCTTCTTAGAACGTGGATTTTTCGCCCTCTCAAGTTGCTAGTTCTGAGTGAGAACACCTCTCCCACTTCTGATTTTCAAATCCAATTAGAACCTGGATGTTTTGCCCTCTCAAGTTGCTAGTTCTGAGTGAGAACACTTCTGTCACTTCTGATTTTCAAGTCCAATTTGAACCTGGATGTTTTGCCTTCTCAAGTTGCTAGTTCTTAGTGAGAACACCTCCCCCACTTCTGATTTTCAAGTCCAATTTGAACCTGGATGTTTTGCCCTCTCAAGTTGCTAGTTCTTAGTGAGAACACCTCCCCCACTTCTGATTTTCAAGTCCAATTTGAACCTGGATGTTTTGCCCTCTCAAGTTACTAGTTCTGAGTGAGAACACCTCCCCCACTTCTGATTTTCAAGTCCAATTTGAACCTGGATGTTTTGCCCTCTCAAGTTGCTAGTTCTTAGTGAGAACACCTCCCCCACTTCTGATTTTCAAGTCCAATTTGAACCTGGATGTTTTGCCCTCTCAAGTTGCTAGTTCTTAGTGAGAACACTTCTGTCACTTCTGATTTTCAAGTCCAATTAGACGCTGGATGGTTTGCCCTCATGTCCTTCCATCCCTCCCTCCCTCCTTCCCTCCCTTCTCTCCCTCCCTCCTTCCATCCCTCCTTCCTTCCACCCCTCCTTCCTTCCTTTCGTAAAAAGCACTTAAACAATGACAGAATAAAAAAACCCAGGCCCTCACCTGTGTTTGAATTTCATTCACTCAGTCATTCATTCATTCTTCTGTATGCCACTCAGTCCCAACACTTTCAACCCACAAATTACCATTTCCCATCCCCTTAATGTACTGTACTGTACCTGTACCTGTACTGTACACATTGAATAACACACTTAGTCATCCT
The DNA here is from genome assembly GCF_031021105.1 of Erythrolamprus reginae. Classification (NCBI taxonomy): domain Eukaryota; kingdom Metazoa; phylum Chordata; class Lepidosauria; order Squamata; family Dipsadidae; genus Erythrolamprus; species Erythrolamprus reginae. The sequence continues at coordinate 46,837,464 of NC_091956.1, forward strand.
GATAGAAACAATAACAATATTTATTTACATTTTTACATTTTTTGGGGGGGGTTAGCATAACTAGGATAAATCGGGATCTTCTTCTATCACCATTTCTACAATGGACGCTGCGGGTGATGGTGTGACAGACCTCGTGGTTTTTGTGACAAACATAGTTATGGGCAGTTGTTGGCACATTTTCTTTTTCTTGGCTAACATGGCTCTGTATGGTGCAAAGGTGTTGTCAAGGGAGGCCTTAAATTGTATAGAGCGAGTCATGTTGGGATCCCAAAGTTCCACCATGCGTTGTACATTTGCAGCAGCTCTGTTCAGTTCTGCAAGCCGCTCAAGCGTTAGGCCAACATCTTCTTCTTCCTCAGCTTGTTCAGCTTCCACTTCCTCCTCCTCTTCTTCACTCGCTGACCTGGTCAGCTCCTCCAGATCTTTGTCTGTCAGCGGTAGGCCATGCTCATCAAGCAAACCATTGACTTCCTCTGGTGTCATGTCAACGAAGCCTTCTCCACCCAGTGCCTGTGCCAGCTTCACAGAGTTGTGGACTGCAGCATCTTGAATTTCTTCGGGAGCAAATCCCCTGTAATCATGCACCACTTCTGGCCACAATTTCCTCCAGCAGGCATTCATTGTCTGTGACTTCATATCCATTAATGCATTCTGAATGTTCTTCAGACAAGATGCAATTGTGTACTGACGCCAGTAGGCCTTCAATGTGAAGTTTTCATCAGCATCCATTGCTTCCACGATGCTTCCAAGAGAATTGCGCGTGTACAGTGCCTTAAATGCGCGGATAACACCTTGATCCATCAGCTGGATAAGCGATGTGGTGTTTGGTGGCAAGAATTCGACTTGCACCCCATCATGTTCATGTGCCAGGTCATCATGGCCTCCAGCATTGTCCATTAGGAGAAGCACTTTGAAATTGAGTCCTTTGGCAGCCAAATAATCCTTCACCTGTGGGATGAAGCACTGATGAAACCAGTCCCGCGTGAGGGGTTTTGTAATCCATGCTTTAGGATGGATTCTTATTTTAGGATGGCAATGCATTCTTATTTCTGTTCTTGAGGGCTCTTGGATTTCGTGACTTATAAATTAGCCCTGGCTTCATCAAAAAGCCTGCTGCATTCCCACACATGATCAAAGTCACTGTATCTTTCATGGCCTTAAAGCCAGGGGCTTTGGCTTCATCTTGCATCAAGAAAGTCCGTGAAGGCATCCTCTTCCAGAACAGGCCTGTTTCGTCCATGTTGAACACCTGTTCTGGAAGGTAGCCCCCTTCTGCAATTAGATCTTTAAACGTGCGCTGGACAAAGTTTTCGGCTGCACCTGTATCTGCTGAGGCAGCTTCTCCATGCAATGACACACTCTTCAGGCCATAGCGCCGTTGAAATTTCTCAAACCACCCTTTGCTTGCTGTGAATGTGGCTGGGGCTGAAGAAGCAGAAGATGTTGATGGCTGGGGGTCTTCAGAGTCACCAGCACCTTCATCTACAGAGAATGACAGGAAAGGGAGAGAGAAGTGACTTGAATAAAAGCATACAGTCCTTCCATCCCTCCCTCCTTCCATCCCTCCCTCCTTCCATCCCTCCTTCCTTCCATCCCTCCCTCCCTCCTTCCATCCCTCCCTCCTTCCATCCCTCCTTCCATCCCTCCTTCCATCCCTCCCTCCCTCCTTCCTTCCTTCCATCCCTCCTTCCATCCCTCCCTCCTTCCATCTCTCCCTCCTTCCTTCCATCCCTCCCTCCCTCCCTCCTCCCATCCCTCCCTCCTTCCATCCCTCCTTCCATCCCTCCCTCCTTCCATCCTTCCTTCCATCCCTCCTTCCTTCCATCCCTCCTTCCATCCCTCCCTCCTCTCCCTCCCTCCTTCCATTCCTCCCTCCTTCCATCCCTCCCTCCTTCCATCCCTCCCTCCTTCCTTCCTTCCTTCCTTCCATCCTTCCATCCCTCCTTCCCTCCCTCCTTCCTTCCATCCCTCCCTCCTTCCATCCCTCCCTCCTTCCTTCCATCCCTCCCTCCCTCCTTCCTTAAAAAACACTTAAATACTGTACAGTAATGACAGAATAAAAAAACCCAGCCCTCACCTGCGTTTCCCTCATCTGCATCGCCTCCTTCTGTGTCTTCAAGACGGTTGTACAATTGCTGCGCCTTGGTTCGTATAGTGTTCGTATCCAAAGCAATGCTCTTTTTGCGGCAGTCTTGTACCCACACAGACAAAGCAGCTTCCATCTTCATAAGGCGTTTGTTTCTAGGCGTCACCATTCTTTTTGCAGCCTTGTTGAATGTTATCTGAGAAGTTTGCCTTATCTTCTTTTCGTCTTTTCGAATGTATCGCACAGTCGATTCGTTGATCCCATAATGCCGACCAACATCTACATTAGAACGTCCCGCTTTCAGCATGTCCAAAAGTTCAATTTTCTCCTTGATTGTCAGCATCTTCCTGCTCTTTTTAGCGTCGCCGCCTCCACTCCGCATGCAACGTTTAGGTGCCATCTTCCAAGAAGTCTTCACAAACAGCTCCAAGAAACAGATCCAAGTAACAGATCCAAGTAACAGATCCAAGAAACAGATCCAAGTAACAGATCCAAGTAACAGCTCCGACAAACAGCTCCGACCAACAGTTAGAAAAGTTCCAAAAGTTTCAAAGCAAAGCACGCTGAGCAAACAACACTGATTGGCCGAGATTTCTGTCCATCAGCATTGTCGGGCGAAATGTTTGCAATGACAACGCTGATTGGCTGAAATTTTGCTGTACAGTGATCCCCCGCTCGTTGCGAGGGTTCCGTTCCAGGACCCCCCGCAACGAGCGGGTTTTCGCGAAGTAGCGCTGCGGAAGTAAAAACACTATCTGCGCATGTGCAGATGGTGTTTTAAACTTCCGCAGCGCTAGCGAGGAGCCGAAGATTGGGGGGCGGGGGGGCTGTTTTAAAACGTTGCCGCCGACATGGGGGGCTCGCTAGCACCCCCCCGAACCCCCAACCTGGGTTTGGGGGGGTGCTAGCAAGCCCCCCATATCGGCGGGGATGTTTTAAAACACCCGCGCGGCTTTCCAATGAGTCCCGAAGACAAACGCAGAAGTTTGCCGTTTGTCTTCGGGACTCATTGGAAAGCTCCGATCATTTTAAAACAGTTGCGCCGTTCTCCGCTGACTCCAGGCGAACTTCCCCGCTTTAGGAGTCAGCGGAAAACGGCGCGCCTGCTTGGCTTCGCTCACCGCTGCAGCCAACGCGCGCTACGATCTTCCGGGCCAGCCAGGCTCAGTCACGGAAGGCAGCTGCTTGGCCCGGGATGCTGGGCCGAGAGGAGCTGGGCTTGATCCGCTGACCCTGGCTGGCCCGGAAGATCGTAGCGCGCGTTGGCTGCAGCGGCGAGCGAAGCCAAGCCGGCAGCAATGTCGCTGCAGCCAACGCGCGCTACAATCTTCCGGGCCAGCCAGGCTCAGCGGATCAAGCCCGGCTCCTCTCGGCCCAGCATCCTGGCCCAAGCGGCTGCCTTCCGTCACTGAGCCTGGCTGGCCCGGAAGATCATAGCGCGCGTTGGCTGCAGCGGCGAGCGAAGCCAAGCCGGCAGCAATGTCGCTGCAGCCAATGCGCGCTACGATCTTCCGGGCCAGCCAGGCTCAGCGGATCAAGCCCGGCTCCTCTCGGCCCAGCATCCCGGCCCAAGCGGCTGCCTTCCGTCACTGAGCCTGGCTCGCCCGGAAGATCGTAGCGCGCGTTGGCTGCAGCGGCGGCGACATTGCTGCCAGCTTGGCTTCGCTCGCCGCTGCAGCCAACGCGCGCTACGATCTTCCGGGCGAGCCAGGCTCAGTCACGGAAGGCAGCTGCTTGGCCCGGGATGCTGGGCCGAAAGGAGCCGGGCTTGAAGATCGCAGCGCGCGTTGGCTGCGGTGGCGAGGGCTTGCAATGGAGGGTGGAGGAAGCGGCCATGGGAGGGCGAGCTGCCTCAGGGAGGAGGATCGGGCGGGACCAGGTGGGGGCTGGAATTTCTCCGCTGGGAAGAAGCGGCCAGGGCGAAGGGCGGGCGAGCGGCGAAGGGCGGGCGAGCAGGTGCTGGGGAGGGCTTCTCGCCCTCCCGCCAGCAAGAGGGGGAGCGAACGGCGTGGGCAGGCGAAGGGCGGGCGAGCGGCAGCGAGGAGTTTGCGTGGGCGGTGGGGAAACTCCTCGCTGACGCCAGCAAGAGGGGGAAGACCCACGGAAGCCGCCCAGCAGCTGATCTCCCGGTTGCCATCTACGCATGCGTGCCCATAGAAAAAACGGGCACGCATGGGTAGATGGTATTTTGACTTCCGGGTTGAAAAATCGCGAAGTACCCTGTTCGCAATGGTTGGGGACGCAATAAACGGGGGTACACTGTATCACCATTGCCGGGCATACTTATTGCAATGGCAAAGCTGATTGGCCGAGATTTCGGCCAACCAGCAATGGTAGACGTCAGTTTGGTGATGACGCGTGACGTCATCGGGCGGGAAAAACCGCGCACGTATTTTTAATCTATTATTTTTTGAAAATTCGTGATATAGCGTTTCGCGAAAATCGAGATGGTATCATTTGCTGAAAAATCGCAATATAGCGTTTCACGGAAATTGAGATCGCGAAACTCGAGGGATCACTGTATTCCTATTTCATTTTTTAAAACTGACTCCTTGGGGCAGCAAGGGGGGCGGTACCTAATTAATATGTTAATTATGTTAATTTAAAACTCAGTCTTACCAATAAGACTTGAGCTAAACCTGTGCTGGACTCTCCTTCCAGGGCATCGAGAAGACCGTTCAGGTAAGTCAACGGTTCTTTTGAGGATAGGAGTTGAAACAGTTTATGTCCAGGATGCAAGGGGTCAGTAAATATTTTCACTGCCCTCTTTTTGACTCATGCGGTATACAGGTCCTCAGTGGAAGACAGGTTGGCAGCAATTATTTTTTCTGCAATTCTGATTATCCTCTGAAGTCTGTGTCGGTCTTGTTGGGTTGCAGAACCGAACCAGACAGTTATAGAGGTGCAGATGATAGACTCAATGATTCCTCTGTAGAACTGTATCAGCAGTTTGAGCTTCCTTGAGTTGGCGCAGAAAGAACATTATTTGTTGTGCTTTTTTGATGATATTTTTAATGTTAGGTGACCATTTTAGATATAAAATTAAAGCAAAACCCATTATGTATTACCACTGATTGTATTACCTAGTTTGGGTATTGAAATATCTGCAAAAAAAAACCCAAAACATTTAGCGAGAACTAAAGACCCTTCAGAAACACGAACATTTTTCTCCTGCAAATGTCGATCTAATGTTTTATTTAGCGTTTGGAGATCCAAAGGAGCTGTCATGTTCCTGACTTGTGCTAGGCCTTTCTGCATGGCATTACATGCATTACATCATAGCATAAGGGTATTATGATTTCTTGCATCCTAGATTGGTTTAAGGCAGTATATCTCAAATAGTGGGGCAGGCCTCCCTGGGGGGGCGTGGAGCGATGTCGGAGGGGGCTGGTGACCCTGGGGAACATTTATTTTATTTATTTATTACTTAGATTTGTATGCCGCCCCTCTCCGAAGACTCGGGGCGGCTCACAACATGTAAAAACAAATCATAAGCAATCAGACAAATTTAAAATATTTAATATTTAAAAAACCCCATATGCTAACAGTCACACACACAGACATACCATGCATAAATTAAACGTGCCCAGGGGGAGATGTTTCAGTTCCCCCATGCCTGACGGCAAAGGTGGGTTTTAAGGAGTTTACGGAAGGCAGGAAGAGTAGGGGCAGTTCTAATCTCTGGGGGGAGTTGGTTCCAGAGGGCCGGGGCCGCCACAGAGAAGGCTCTTCCCCTGGGGCCCGCCAACCGACATTGTTTAGTTGACGGGACCCGGAGAAGGCCCACTCTGTGGGACCTAATCGGTCGCTGGGATTCGTGCGGCAGGAGGCGGTCTCGGAGATATTCTGGTCCGATGCCATGAAGGGCTTTAAAGGTCATAACCAACACTTTGAATTGTGACCGGAAATTGATCGGCAACCAATGCAGACTGCGGAGTGATGATGAAACATGGGCATACCTAGGTAGGCCCATGACTGCTCTCGCAGCTGCATTTTGCACGATCTGAAGTTTCCGAACACTTTTCAAAGGTAGCCCCATGTAGAGAGCATTACAGTAGTCGAACCTCGAGGTGATGAGGGCATGAGTGACTGTGAGCAATGAGTCCCGGTCCAGATAGGGCCGCAACTGGTGCACCAGGCGAACCTGGGCAAACGCCCCCCTCGCCACAGCTGAAAGATGTTGTTCTAATGTGAGCTGTGGATCGAGGAGGACGCCCAAGTTGCGGACCCTCTCTGAGGGGGTCAATAATTCCCCCCCCAGGGTGATGGACGGACAGATGGGATTGTCCTTGGGAGGCAGAACCCACAGCCACTCCGTCTTATCCGGGTTGAGCTTGAGTCTGTTGACACCCATCCAGGCCCCAACAGCCTCCAGGCACCGGCACATCACTTCCGCCGCTTCGTTGACTGGGCATGGGGTGGAGATGTAAAGCTGGGTATCATCGGCATATTGATGATACCTCACCCCATGTCCTTGGATGATCTCGCCCAGCGGTTTCATGTAGATGTTGAATAGTAGGGGGGAGAGGACCGACCCCTGAGGCACCCCACAAGGGAGAAACCTAGGAGTCGACCTCTGGCCCCCCACTAACACCGACTGCGACCGGCCAGAGAGGTAGGAGGAGAACCACTGAAGGACAGTGCCTCCCACTCCCAGCCCCTCCAGCCGGTGCAGAAGGATACCATGGTCGATGGTATCGAAAGCCGCTGAGAGGTCAAGGAGCACCAGGACAGAGGATAAACCCCTGTCCCGGGCCCGCCAGAGATCATCCATCAACGCGACCAAAGCGGTTTCCGTGCTGTAACCGGCCCTGAAACCCGACTGCTGGGGACCTAGATAATCGGCTTCTTCCAAGGACCGCTGGAGCTGGAGTGCCACCACCTTCTCAACAACCTTCCCCATAAAGGGAAGGTTGGAGACTGGACGGTAGTTGTTAAGTACGGCTGGGTCCAGGGAGGGCTTCTTGAGGAGGGGGCGCACAAGCGCTTCTTTATAGAGTGATGGAAAAACTCCCCTCCCCAAGGAAGCGTTGGTAATCTCCTGGGCCCAGCTCCGTGTCACCTCCCTGCTGGCCGAAACCAACCAGGAGGGACACGGATCCAGTAAACAGGTGGCGGAACTCACAGCTCCGATGGCCTTGTCCACTTCATCAGGTGTCACCAGATCAAACTCTTCCCAGACAGGTGGACAAGTACGTGCCCCAGTCACCTCGACTGACTCGTTGTCAGTCGACTCTGTTTTACAATTGGAGTCGAGGTCGGCTCGGATCCGAGCGACTTTATCAGCGAAAAACGTGTTAAAGTCCTCGGCACTACTCTGTAAGGGCTCCCCAACTCCCCCCTGGTTAAGAAGGGAGCGGGTCACCCTAAACAGAGCGGCCGGGCGGGATTCCGCTGATGCAATCAAGGCGGCATGGTACGCGCATCTTGCCGCCTTGAGCGCCACTTTGTAAGTCTTAATAAAAGCTCTTACAAGTGTTCGGTCGGATTCAGACCTACTCTTCCTCCATCGCTTCTCTAGACGTCTCTTCTGGCGTTTCAACTCCCGGAGCTCCTCGTTGAACCATGGAGCTCTACGGGGTCTAGCACCTTGGAGAGGTCGCAAAGGCGCAATCCGGTCAAGAGCCTCCGCTGCGGCCTTGTTCCAGGCTTCCGCAAGAGACTCTGCCGGACTGTGGACAAGTGCCTCTGGTATAACCCCAAGCGCCGTCTGAAAGCCCTCAGGGTCCATCAGGCGTCTGGGGCGGAACATCTTAATTGGTTCCGCCTCCCTGCGGGGAAGGATTGGAGCCAGGAAGTCAAGCCGTAGTAGGAAATGGTCTGACCATGACAAAGGCAGCGCATCTAAGCCCCTTAGTCTCAGACCATTACTCAGTTGCTCAGAGAGGAATACCATGTCAGGTGCGTGCCCTCCCTCGTGAGTCGGACCCTGAACTACTTGAGTCAGGTCCATGGCTGTCATGGTGGCCATGAACTCCTGTGCCAACCCAGAGGTTTCGCCGAGTGACGGCAGATTGAAGTCCCCCAGGACAATAAGTCCGGGGAACTCCACCGCCAACCCGGCTACCTCCTCGAGTAGCACAGGCAGGGCTTTTGACACGCAGCTGGGAGGCAGGTACGTGAGAAACAAGCCCACCTGAACCCCTAAGTCCAACTTCACAAGGAGGGACTCGCAACCCGCAATCTCCGGAGCAACGAGCCTACGCAGGCCAAGGCTCTCCCTGGCTACAATAGCCACTCCTCCCCCCCTTCCCTGGGGTCGAGGTTGATGCCATATCTGAAACCCAGCTGGGCAGATTTCCGAGAGAGGAACTCCTCCCTCCGGGCCCAGCCAGGTTTCAGTTACACATGCCAGGTCGGCCTCCTCATCCAGGATTAAATCCCGGATGAGGAGAGCTTTATTTACCACCGACCTGGCATTGAGCAGCAGCAACCTGAGCCCAGGGCCAGAGTAACACTCATCACCAGTGCCCTGGGTTGAGCTCACGGAGCCGGAACAAGGAATAGTTATTAAACAACGATCCCTCGTTCCCCTGGAACGGCTAACTCCGTGGCTCCCGCCATATCTACCTCTCCCCAGCAACACCGGGATATTCCGACCCTCTGCCACCCCAGAGATCGATGCCCCCGTCCCTCCCGCCTCTCCTGCGTCAGGTGGGCCAAATAAATCATTCATACTATTCCCATTTATCCCATAACCCCACCCACTCCAATCTTCCCACTCATACCAATCATTCCTCCCATACACATTGCTGCACCCACCCCAGTTATACATCAATTTAACCCCCCCCAGTTAATTTAAAATAGATTAATTAGAGTAACATGCTTTCTTTGCCACAGGGAGGAGGGATTTATTCCACTGAACAATAGGAGTAGGGATTTATTCCACTGAACAATAGCACACAGCACAGAATAGTAGATATGAAGTGCATATAAAAACCTTTAAGAGATACCATGGAAAAATATTTAACATGGATGAAAAGAAAAGAGAAGAGAGACAGAGATAATGAGACAAACATAAGACTCTGGAAAGCTAAGATGAGGAAATATGACGAAGCGTATGTAGTGCTTGGTTTCACTGCGACTAAGGTGGGAGACAAGGAAAGACCAGTATGTTTATTATGCCTAAAAATGTTGACAGCAGACAGCATGAAGATAAATAAATTAAGGTGTCACTTAAATACATTACACCCCAATCACACTGATAAGTTTGTTCAGTGAAAATGTGCCAAATATTGCAAACAATTGTCCTGGTGGAGAGTTGGGGGGGGGGGGCACAAAATGTTTACTTCTTCCAGGTTGGGGGGGGACGTAACAGAAAACAATTGAGAAACACTGGTTTAAGGACTATTTTGAACACTTAATTTCATCCTACTGCTTTTAAATAAAATTGAGTGTATAGATTGGATGCACTTCACTTGAAGAAGAAAAAATAGATAACACAGAGATAATTTTGAGAAACTATGTAGAAATAGAAAAGTTTAGAAAAAAAATCAGGATAATTCCATTATATTTCAGAGTGCTTTTAAGAAGGGAAAGAAAACGTGTAAGCAAGCTTCCAAGATTTTCTTACTATAGCCCATCTGAATAAATATAGTTCCAACCAAACTTGCGAATCTTGTTTCCTGACCTGATTTACTTGGAAACATTGACGGAGATCACCACCATGAGTGCCATTTCTAGTGGAACCATTTGTATCTTTACACGAGCAGCAGTTAAACCTACTGTTCTCTTAAACTAACAGTAGGTTAGTTTACTGTATCAACAAAAATACCTGTAAGAAACTCCTAAGTATACTTCCAGAAATTGTATTCTCTGCTTGTTTGTTTATTTACCAAAATGGTAAAATCCCCAGACATGTTCCTTGTTGTATTGTGTTACTACTTCAATTTATTGTGAAGTAAAGCTGAAACATACTAATGAGTTTCCCTCTCCTAATTATTCCCAGTGGCCACATATTGCATCATTCTTCATACTAAGTTACTTTTTGGTGTTGCCTTGTTTTCATCAACATTCTTTAATAATCTTTGTTTTGATGCATATCTGACATAACATGAGAATAGTGGAAAGACCATTGAGATCAACCTGGAATCAGCACATCTTGGGTTCCTAGATTTTTCATTTTAACAATCTCTCAGCTATCTTCTCTTTTCTAGGTTAGTTGTCTTGGGATCCTTCAATACAGTGGCTATTTTTATCCCTGCAGTCTATCGCAATCACTTGAACTATAACTACCCAAGTGCCCTCATTTTGCTGATACTTGATTAGGCAATGCTCCCTCCAGCTAATTAACAGTCAAAAGTCAAAACTCTGGCTAATATTCTTCCTCTTGTCCTTAACTTTCTTTCCCTACCATTCTTCACATCAATGGGGAAGAATACAGCTAGTGCGGCTAGTGTAAAAGTGGAAGTACTGAGAAAGAAGGAGAGGGAAGAATTCTGAAGAGCTCCATAATGGCAGGACTTCCTGCTATTGTTAAATTGCCCCACAAAATGCGGCCCTATCTGGACCGGGACTCATTGCTCACAGTCACTCATGCCCTCATCACCTCGAGGTTCGACTACTGTAATGCTCTGTACATGGGGCTACCTTTGAAAAGTGTTCGGAAACTTCAGATCGTGCAGAATGCAGCTGCGAGAGCAGTCATGGGCTTACCTAGGTATGCCCATGTTTCACCAACACTCCGCAGTCTGCATTGGCTGCCGATCAATTTCCGGTCACAATTCAAAGTGTTGGTTATGACCTTTAAAGCTCTTCATGGCACTGGACCAGAATATCTCCGAGACCGCCTCCTGCCACACGAATCCCAGCGACCGATTAGGTCTCACAGAGTGGGCTTTCTCCAGGTCCCGTCAACTAAACAATGTCGGTTGGCGGGCCCCAGGGGAAGAGCCTTCTCTGTGGCGGCACCGACTCTCTGGAACCAACTCCCCCCAGAGATTAGAACTGCCCCTACTCTCCCTGCCTTCCGTAAACTCCTTAAAACCCACCTCTGCCGTCAGGCATGGGGGAATTGAAACACCTCCCCCGGGCATGTTTAATTCATGCATCGTATGTTTGTGTGTGCGTCTGTTAGTATATGGGGTTCTTTTAAATCTTGTATAAATTTTAAAGTTTTCTGATTATTTATGATTTGTTCTATCTTGTTGTGAGCCGCCCCGAGTCTTCGGAGAGGGGCGGCATACAAATCTAAATAATAAATAAATAAATAAAATAAATAAATAAAATCAAAAGGAATCGCTGCAAAATTATACATTGTATATACAGCATTTCTTTTGAAGAAGAATCTGATCAACTCACTATGTAGAGTTATATCACATTCCCACTGTAATTCTGAATATGCAGATTTAGATTTTCTTTTCCTGCATGACAACATCAGCAGCTATATCAGCACCAAAAGCTTGGAATCAAAAGTTAAGAATGAGTCCCAAACATCATTAGTATTCTGAAAAATCTCTGATGTTGAGTGCCCTCCAGCCTTTCATCATCTGGCATTATGTCACTATCAGTATGTCTCTAACAACTGATATGTGTGTGATTTTCTTTGTAAAACATAGGAATGGTTTTGTCTTCTTCCATTTAGTATAAAATGGTCATTTGTAAGTAACAATTAAATAACCATTATTTTCTATATTATTTGTGCCTGATCGTTTCCATGTCTTAGCTAAGCCTACTTTTGACATACCGTATTTTCCGGCGTATAAGACGACTGGGTGTATAAGGCGACCCCCTAACTTTTCCAGTTTAAATATAGAATTTGAGATATACTCGCCGTATAAGACTACCCCTCTTCTGACACAAATACAGAGGAGCACTAGACAACCCAGACGTGGAGGAGGGAGGCTCGAGCTTGAGAAGGACAGATCGCTTTTCCCCAGGATGGAGAGGGGGAGAGAGAGGGAAGGAAAGAAGAGAGGGGGAGAGGGAGAGAATCTCTCTCCCCCGCCCCCCGCCCCTCTCTCTGTGACATAAAAGGACAAAGCTCAGCCAGAGAGGAACTCTCCGGTCAAAGATCTCTTGGCAAACACACTACGGAGCAGAATCCAGTTTCCTTCTTCAACGGCGGTGGTGGGTGGGGTTTGGAAAGTAGGGAAATGCGTCGGTCAGGACTGCTGACTTTGTTTCACACTGCTGCTGGGTTGGCTGGCTTTTTAAATATTTGTTTCATACAAACGGACCAACCCAGGAATAAACTCACCCACCGCTGCCTTGAGGCACTTTAGACTTGCCTGGAGACTCAGAGAGTAAATATTAGTAGTTCTGATTTCACGAGCACCCCGATTCATGCTTTATTTTGTGAGATCGGGAAAGGGGGGGACGAGGAGATTACGGTAACGCCAAGCCACTCGGAGGAATACAAATGCTCATCCTCTCCGTTGAACTGTCTCCCCGCCCTGCCTCGGGTCACAGACCCTTTCTCAGCCCCCGGGAAAGCTGATTTGCTTTGGATTTGTCCTGCAGCGCGGATCAGCTCCCCCCCCTCTTTGTTTGGAGCTCCCGGAGCTCCAGCCCTCTCTGGAAAGGTTCCCGATGAGGAATCCACGCAGAGCCAAGCAGGCAGATTGGCAGTTCTTTGCACGTCGCATCTAAATACATCGGCTGGACCCCGCCGCTTTGCCGCCGCTCCCACCGCCGGCTTTGCTGGGGTCGAGCGCCACGCCCGGCGGCAGGAACTGCGGGGAGTAGCCGGCGTACGCTCCGGCATAACGAGCCCTTGCCGCAGCTATCCGCCGCTTCTTTCTTCTCCGCCTCACCTCCGCTACTCCCGCCGCCGCCTTTGCCTCTTGCCCGGCGGGGAGAGCAAAGGCGGCGGCGGGAGTAGCGGAGGCGAGGCGGAGAAGAAAGAAGCGGCGGATAGCTGTGGCAAGGGCTCGTTACGCCGGCTACCCCCCGCAGTTCCTGCCGGCGGGCGTGGCGCTCAACCCCAGCAAAGCCGGCGGCGGGAGCGGCGGCAAAGAGGCGGGGTCCAGCCCTCTAGCCGGCGCCTCGCCAGCTATCCGCCGCTTCTTTCTTCTCCGCCTCGCCTCCGCTACACCCGCCGCCGCCTTTGCCTCTTGCCCGGCGGGGAGAGCAAAGGCGGCGGCGGGAGTAGCGGAGGCGAGGCGGAGAAGAAAGAAGCGGCGGATAGCTGGCGAGGCGCCGGCTAGAGGGCTGGACCCCGCCGCTTTGCCGCCGCTCCCGCCACCGGCTTTGCTGGGGTTGAGCGCCACGCCCAGTGGCAGGAAAGAATCAGTATCCGGCGTATAAGACGACCCCCCACTTTGGAAAAGATTTTCAGGGGTTAAAAAGTCGTCTTATACGCCGGAAAATACGGTACTTCTGACTTGTCCTACTCTCAGGAGCACACATAATGTAACATAGCAGAACTCAGGTGGGAGTTCTATCAAATAGTACACAATTTTTATGCAATAGTAGATATGTTATACTTGATGCAACACACAAGTACTGTATATTTATAGTTTTAGGGAAGGGAGACATGATCAAATATTTTGAACTCTTTCCCTAATTGTATCAAACGGTTTAATATGCCCTTGCTACATTCTACTCATATCATCCCTTTCTGTTTCATCTTCTGATTGTAAGCTTTGCAGAAATGTCTTGACTATTTATACAAGTATAGAAGACATTATATAGGTAATTCTTAGTCCTACCAGCACCAATTATGTTAACAAGTTCACTATTATAGGTATTCCAAGTATAATATCCCATATGCTCAATAAATAAATATAATTTAATAGCTTGATTATTATTCCTTTGAAATTGTTGCAACTTTTATTACTTTTCCTACTATTTTTAATATCTTTTGACAAAAGCTTTTGTCATTACAGCATAAATTATAATATTTTTACTATTTGTAAAAAATATAAATTTATTCTGGAAACCCTCCTCTTTAATCTATGCTCTGTGTTTTGATAGATCAAATGTTAATTCGATGTGAGATATCTTATGGACTTTAGTAGATATTAGCCATTCCTGCAAAGACGTCACTAAACGTCTATTTTATCAGCTGGAACAATAACAAATAATTTAATATTATTCAGAGCTGAGTAATTAATTTAAACAGCTACATGGGATTTCTGGTTTCTACACTGAGCTAAGACCATATTTTCTGATTGAATGTTACACAATCATGTAAATTCTGGTCCTCTTTAGATGAAAATGAGCCAGTGACTTTGGACCAATCATTTTTACCTCATGAAATCAGACAGGTCAGTTGGTCAATTTCTGTTAGAATCAATGGATCAATGTAGGCTTGAAATGGAAAAAAGACCCTGTACCTATAGGAAAAACACTGGAAGGTAAAAAGTTTTAAATTACTAAATATCTTGGCAAGTTGGCATAGAACCAAGTTGATTATAATTAATAAATATTTAAATGCCAAGTAGGTATAGCTCTAGGTGTCAATAACTACACAAATTTTGATAGCTCTTTGATAGCTGATAAATGGTTATTCTCAGTATTCTGGGAGTTATTTTTTTCTGTCTCAGATTTAACAGTTATCTTCAACTATAATAATTTTAGTGCAAATATTATAATATGCAAAAATATTTTTTATTTAGTTAGCAGCAGATTTAATGGAGAAGAAAGGAAAATTGTGCTAATAATTATGCTGGCTCTGTTAAAAAGTGCTATTGCTAACATGTTGTAAGCCGCCCTGAGTCTAAGCAGAAGGGCAGCATTAAAATTGCATAAAAATTGAATAAATAAATAATAATATTTTACCTTTTCATTCAGCATTTTTTTCACAGTCTTCTACAAAAAACCACCATACATCATCTACAAGTGAGGCTGTTCCATCTCCAACCCTAACCCAGAATCAAGCATTTTCACTTCCTCCTGGACATGCTGTCTGCTGTTTTATGGATGGTGGAGTGGGGCTTTATAACATGGGAGCTAAGAAATGGGAATTTCTTCGAGATTTGGTATGTTTGATCTGTTACGTAAACAACACGTTCAGATCAGTTCAACTGTATTTTATGTAGTAATGTAATCTTACTCTAGAGATTATTATCAGAACAGTATGCTCAATATAAGTTGTCCTTTTATACAAATTCCAGTCCTCATCTGTTGTTTCTATCACCAAAGTTCTATTACCATGTTTTCATCTTCTACAATCATGGCTATGGGAATCATTCATAGGCTATTATTGGTAGCTGCCTGATATAGGCATTACATGTTTCTATCCATTCTTGAAGATACGGATTATCTAATAGAAAATATTTTTACATATGTGAAACACTGTAACAAAATTACAATTCAGTAAATATGGCACATAAATAAAAACAATCGAAGAAATATAGTATATGTCCCCATTTTGATAAATATGATAAATAACATAGTGGAAGAATAGTGTAAAGTGTAATACTAAATGTAATTTAGGAGCTTTTGTTAGCAATAAGTTACCATAATTGATGGAATAATAATCTACAAAAATATTGAAAGATCCTGTGGTTGCTGTGATGAATACATAATACTGTGAAACTTACATAAAGCCCATTTAGTGAATTTCAATAGACCAAATTTCTGTCTGAACATTCCCCTAAAATAAAACAATGATTTTTGAATCTGTGGTAGTCTCAAAATACAAGTGTGTCCATTTTATTTTAAATTTAAATTTATATTATTCATATATTTTTAATATTATTTGGATCTGATAAAGTACTTCATTTGTGCATACAGTTTTATCTGTGGAATAATCTGGATGAAGGGCAGCCTGAAAATATGAGAATCAATAAATAGATTTATGCTTTGAGGTGTGTTTATTTTAAAAGATAAAACTAGAATAAAAGAAAACAAATTCTGTGATATAAAGTATACAAGAAATGTTCTAATGCGTTTATTTCTGTTCTAGGGTCATGTTGAAACTATCTTTGACTGTAAATTCAAACCTGATAACCCTGACCTTTTAGCTACAGCATCATTTGATGGAACAATAAAAGTATGGGATATAACTACTTTAACAGCTATCTGTACTTCCCCTGGCAATGAGGGAGTCATATATTCACTTTCATGGGCTCCAGGTAAGAATATTGAACCTTAAAAATTTTTGGTACATAATTGAAAAGGAAATTCTCATTGGTTGTGGGAGATGATTTTATTTTTAAAGTGGGATAGCTGTGTTAATATTTTGCAGAAAAACAGTTTATGTGCAGAGCATTAATTGCTAACTGAGCATTGTTACCAATATCCCCCAACATTAGACTTTCAAGAGATTCCCTTGACATATTCATAGTGGATTTTGTGGAAAAGTTTATATTTAGCACTAGTTCACCTAGGCATGTTATTGGAAGTATATTCCAATCTGTTAAATTCCTTTTAGCTAAAATTCAACTCTTCAGTCATTGCTTTCTAATAAGTGAATAAAATTATAACGGCCTGTACATAGCAATGCTTTTGACAGAACATGCTGCAAAAAAGGAGAAATCACAATAAATACCCTATGTTAACATATTTAATTCATAGAAAATGTAGAACTCAATTTAGTATAGTATAGAATTTCAGTGTTCTTGTAGGTTTAGGATTTTTAATGTAAGAATTTATCACTAACTATATTTGCAATGTATTGTGGACATTAATAATAGCTCTTATGGATTACATGTATAATGACAAAATATGGGGGTATGGTAAATTATTCAACTTGATTGCAAAAGAATACTAGTTTCATAAAATGTCAATAGATATATATCTTGCTTAAGAATACAAGTCCTTGTTCTAAATAAATCTTGAAAGGCAAAACAATAATCTTCCCCTTTCCTACTTACCAGATAGATTTTTTTACCTTATTCTTTTTAATAATGTGAAATTTGCATTTGAAACTGAACATCTTCCTAAATCTTGTATCAGTATAAAGAGAATTGAAGACACCATCAAGTCAGTGACCACATGGATACATTTTCTCCAGAAGGAGCTGTCCTTCAGAACTTGTAATAGTATGCCCATCACTTCTGTATCTAAACACAGCTTGCTAACAAACAAGTAGAAGAAGGTTTTGTCAGTTAGAAGAATGAGTTTGTAGGTTAGAAGTGCCCTTTAAAACTTTCAATTCAAGAAAGTCCACTTTTCACAGTGTTACTGACTAAGATGCTGAATTAGAAAAGAAAGGATAAATGTCTGTACGATTAATCTTCTGTATTTTTTTTATTTTATTCCATAAAGGAGACTTGAATTGTATAGCTGGTGCAACTTCAAGAAATGGTGGTTTCATCTGGGACGTGTCACGGGGCAAAATGATAACTCGCTTCAGTGAGGTAAATTCTTTACTTTGCTTGTTTTTACTAATGTTTATTCAAAAAAAAGTTATGGCAATTTATACACAGTGTACTAATAAACTATTAACTAAATTAACTGAATGAATGAAGGTGTCTGTATTTCTCCCCAAAAGTCTACATGTTTTATTAAGTTTTTTATGAAAGGAGACAAATATTTCCTGTAAAAAGAAATGGAACTAAAGTAGCTTGTCTAGGATAACTTGGTGTGGCCATCTCAGCACAGCCATTGATGCAGTTTTGAATATTCGTGTGTTTTGCATGAATCTTTAAAAAATCCTGAGGCTTTACCCATTACCGTATATACTCGAGTATAAGCCGAGTTTTTCAGCCCAAAAAATGGGCTGAAAAACACAGCCTCGGCTTATACTCGGGTCATTGACAAAGTCACCACACGAGGGCGCTATTGCTTGAGCCAGAGCGAGGAGGCACCAGCTTTTGTCCCCTCTCGCACGCCGTAGTTCCTCTCCCTAGCTCAAGCAGAGGCAGCCATTTGCTCCAACCGAGAGGGGAAAAAAGCAATGGTGAGTAACTATTCTTTGCTCTCTCTGCATTGCCCTTAGTCGGATTAAAAAGGCCCCCTGCTGTCAGATTCTCCTCCCCCTCCTTTGAAAGGATTTAAACTGTTTAAAAAATGGTATTTTGTGGTAGTTGCTGTCCTTGCTTGGATAGGATCTAATAATGTGTTATGAGGCAGAGCTAGACAGGAATTCTTTTTCTATCTGTCTATCTTTCTATCTATCTATTTTTCTATCTATCTATCTATCTATCTATCTATCTATCTGTATCTATTTCTATCTATCTATCTATTTTTCTATCTGTCTGTCTGTCTATCTATTTTTCTATCTATATCTATCTATCTATCTATCTATCATCTATCTATTTATCTGTATCTATTTCTATCTATCTATTTTTCTATCTTTCTATCTATCTTTCTATCTATCTATTTTTCTTTCTATCTATCTATCTATCTATCTATCTGTATCTATTTCTATCTATCTATCTATCTATCTATTTTTCTGTCTGTCTATCTATCTTTCTATCTATCTATCTATCTATCTATTTTTCTGTCTGTCTGTCTGTCTATCTTTCTATCTATATCTATCTATCTATCTATCTATCTATCTATCTATCTATTTGGTTTTCTATGCTGATAACCTCACAGCAGCCAATGCTGAAGCTCTTCTTTGGATACACTTATTTATTTGTTTGTTTGTTTGTTTATTTATTTAATTGGATTTGTATGCAATCCCTCTCCAAGGACTCAGGGTGGCTCACAGCATATATAAAAACAGAACAATAATGTAAATCCAATTAATGATGAGAAGGAATCCAGTTTTGAAGGATTTTAACTCTTAGGTTTTAGCTTTGTTCCTGATCGAGCTACTTTTTTTACTTTTTAATTTATTGTTAATATTGTTAATTTGTTTACCCTCTTTTAAATTTACAGAGCTAGTTTACTGGTTTTCTTTAAAATAAATATTCTAAAACATGTCTCAATTAATGTAATTTTATTGTTTTCCATTTTTATAAGTTACCAGTAGCCACTGCATTTTCTAACCTTGGCTTATACTCGGGTCAATACGTTTTCCCAGTTTTTGTGGCAAAAATTGGTGCCTCGCCTTATACTCGGGTCGGCTTATACTCGAGTATATACGGTACTTATATTGATACTTTTAAGATTTCTTTTAAGGAGCTGTGGTGGTGCAGTAGTTAGAATGCAGTACTGCAGGCTATTTCTGCAGACTGCCAGCTGCCTGTAGGGGGTTCGGGGGGGTGCTGGGAAGCCCCCCAGGCCGGCTGCGACCTTTTAAAACAGCCGCGCCGCTTCCCAGCTGAGTCCTGAAGCCAAACGCCAAAGGTGAACTTCCGCGTTTGGCTTCAGGACTCAGCTGGGAAGCGGCGCGGCTGTTTTAAAAGGTTGCAGCCGGCCTGGGGGGCTTCCCAGCACCCCCCCGAACCCCCAACCTGGGTCTTCCCGGCTGCCCACGCAAAGGGGAAACCCCGGCTCCTCGCTGATGCCCACCGCTCGCCCGCCCACCAGCAAGAGGGGGAAGACCCAGGGAAGGTTCCTTTGGCCGCCCAGCAGCTGATCTGCTCGGTAGCGCAGCAGCAGCGAGGAGCCGAATCAGGGTTTCCCCTTTGCATGGGCGGCGGGGAACGCAAACTCCACCATCTACGCATGCACGGCCATAGAAAAAAGGGCGCGCATGCGCAGATGGTGTTTTTACTTCCGCAACCCTACATCGCGAAAAATCGATTATCGCGAGGGGTCTTGGAACGGAACCCTTGCGATAATAGAGGGACCACTGTATTCTCTACAAAATTTATGTTATGGAAAGCCCAGCTTTCTCAGACAAATCTTTGCCATTTCCCAGCATGCAAGGCACTCATGGATGCAGGCATATCACTCAGTGATGAGGAGTATGTTGAGTTCATTTTGAAGCTACAGGAGGAATTTGATCAGAGATTTGCAGACTTCAAGATGCACAGAGCCACATTTCAAACTTTTGCGGACCCCTTCTCCTTTGATGTGCAAGATGCCCCTCCTGTGCTTCAAATGGAGCTCATTGACCTGCAGTGCAACTCTGAATCAAAGCTAAGTTCAGGGAGGTGAGTGGAAAAACAGACAAGCTCAGGCAATTTTTGAGAGAATTACCCCCCAGCTTCCTTGAGCTTTCATGAATGTTCAGGTGGACCGTGTGTCTTTTTGGGGAGCACATACTTGTGCGAAAAGCTCTTCTCTACTTTGAACTTCAATAAGTCCAAGTACAGGTCCAGACTTACTGAAAAAAGTTTATTAAATATTTACATTAAAATCATACAACTACAATACATATAATACAACACGAGGTACACAAAAATTTAAATGGAGAAAAGAAAAAGGGTGAAAAAAGAGAAATAGAAGTAAAAGAAATTAAGGGAAAAAAAGAATAAAGCATTCTGCTTTATCAATTACATTTTTGATGTCGCTATTTACATTTGAGCTACTCTAAGAGTAGTAAATTCGATGCGCAGCTTAAATCTAGTCCTTTTATTACTTTGTTATATATCAATTACATATATACATTTCCAGTTCTTCATAACATTTTATCACTCATATATCTATCCTTCAATGGTATAATGGTGCTATGGTATCTTAATTTGTGTAGATATTGTTTAAATTTATTACTTTTAAGTTTAGTATTGAGGTTCCTAATTTGGATTTAGATAAGTTAAGATTTTGTTCTAGTTTGTTATTATTTTTTTTGCAACCCAGATGTACCACCTGTCCTAGCTTTTATGGAAGTCTTCCATGTCCTTGTCTTGTAACTCGTAGGTCAGCTTTGTCATTTCGACCACCTGGTAAATTTTATTTATCACACTATAGATTGTGGGTGGGAGCTCCTCCTTCCATAATTGGGCATACATGATTCTGGCCGCCGTTGTGATGTGTAGTATTAGATGTCTATCGTGTTTTGAGAAATGTTGTCTGAATATTCCTAATAAAAAGAGTTCTGGTATTATTTTTATTTCCTTTTTGGTGATTTCTTCAATCATATTTTGGATTTCCCCCCAAAATTGTTTGACTACTGAGCATGTCCACCACATATGATAATAAGTGCCTGGTTTTCCCCGGCACTTCCAACAGATGGGGGAGATTTTTGGGTACATTTTAGACAGACGGGCTGGGGGAAGATGCCATCTGTAGAACATCTTATATATGTTCTCCTTATAAGGGATTGACAGTGTTATTTTATAATTATTTACCCAATTTTTTTCCCATTCTGGTAAATTTATCGTATACCCGAAATTTTGCCCCCAGGCTATCATATTGCCTTTTACTTCCTCCTCAGCAAGTTCTTGGTAAAGCAAATATTTGTATATTTTAGAGATTTGTTTATCATCTGTGCCCAATAAAATTTTATCAAATATGCCAATTTTTTGGAATCCTTGCCTTTCCCTGTCCTCTTTATATTTAGATCTAATTTGGTAGTATTGGATCCAGTCCAATTTGATCCCTTTGTCCTGGAGGTCCGATTTAGAAATTAGTGTGTCATTTTCATTTAATAATTGGTCATAAGTTATCTTATTCTTTAAAATCATTGTTTTGGGATAAGTTATGGCCTCATTCGGTGAGAGCCACCTTGGTGTTTGCAGGTACTGGGACTTTTGCACTGATTGCCACGTTTCTATTAGGCTTTTTCTCATAAAATGCTGTTTAAAATGTGTGAGTAATTTACCCTTTTTCCCAATTAAGTAGGAGTGCCAACCAAATTCCAGGTTATAGCCTTCCAAGGCTAGTATTCTTTTGTCCCTTAAGGTGATCCATTCTCTTATCCAATTCAATGATGCAGCTTTGTAGTATAGCTTCCAATCCGGCACTCCCATCCCTCCTCTGCTCCTATGATCCTGTAGGTGTTTATATTTTAGTCTGGCTTTTTTTTTGCTCCAGATAAATTGATGGGTGAACTTCTTTAGTGAATCAAAAAATTTCCTGGGTAATTTTATTGGTATTGTCTGATATAGAAAGAGAATCTTAGGGAGTATATTCATTTTTATCACTGCGATTTTTCCAAGAAATGAAAGTTGGAGATTGGCCCACTTATCCAAATTTGTTTTTGTCGTTTGCAGAATTTTTTCATAATTGTCTTTGTATATGGTACTACATTTGGCTGTGAGAACTATTCCCAGTTATCTTACCTTTGGAGCAGTTTGGATTTCCATTTCCTTTTCTAGTTCTAGTCTTTGATTTGAAGTCATATTTTTAACTATTATCTTAGTCTTATTTTTATTTATTTTTAACCCTGCCACTGCTCCAAAGTTATCTATTTCTTTTAATAAGTGTTTGCCCGATACCAGTGGGTCTTCCAGAATGAATACCATATCATCCGCATAAGCTTGTACTTTGTATTCTTCGTTTTTAATTTTTAATCCTTTTATTTTCGAATTGTTTCTTATCTTAATCAGCAGTGCTTCTAATGCTGTTATAAAAATCAGTGGTGCCAATGGGCATCCTTGTCTTACACCTTTTCTAATTTGTATTTCCTCGGTCATTTCTTTATTAATTATTATTTTGGCTTTTTGCTGAGTATATATTGTATTAATTAAACCCACTAATTGATCTCCAAAGTTCATTCTTTGTAATTGCAGTATGAAATATCTCCAATTAATTTTATCGAACGCTTTTTCCGCGTCCACAAAGACCAATGCAGCTTGTCTTCCGATCTGTACATCATAATATTCAGTTACATTCAGTATTGTTCTAGTATTATTTTTGCTTTGTCTGTATGGAAGAAAACCGCTTTGGTCAGTGTAGATGAGTTGATTTAAGATTGGTTTTAATCTTTCAGAGATAATTGCCGCTAGAATTTTGTAGTCAGTATTAAGGAGGGTAATTGGCCTGTAGTTTTGGATTAGGGATTTCTCGGATTCACTTTTAGGAATTAAAGTAATGTATGCGTGCTTCCAGGACTCTGGTATTTTCCCGCCCAATAAGATGTCATTAAATAATTCTAACATGTATGTCTCTAATATTCCTTGTAAAGTCTTGTATAACTCAAAAGGTATCCCATCCGGTCCGGGGGATTTGTTGTTTTTTTGTTTACCAAGAATTTGCCTGAGTTCAGTTATTGTAATTTTTTCATTTAATTTTGTTTTTTGATCTTCAGTAACTTTTGGTAGTTCTATTTGTCCTAAATAGTCATTAATTTTACTCTCCTCCACCTGTTCTTGGTCATATAGGTTGGAGAAAAATTGTTCAACTATAATTTTTTTTTGTGATTCCTTTGGTCTTTCCCCCTGTGAGTCGACTAAACCTTCAATGTATCTATCTGATTGTTGAGAGGCTAGCTTCCACGCCAGCCATCTCCCAGGCTTGTTGGCATTTTCGAAAAAGTTTTGGTTTTGGCTCCTGATTTTTTGTGCCAATTCCTCCTGGTTATGCAAATTCACCTTGTGTTTTACTAGATTCAGTTCTTTTAGTATTTTTGGATCTGATGGGTTTTTATGGAGTTCTTCTAAGGTGGTAATTTTTTGAAACAATTTTTGCATTTCACTTTTCTTTTGCTTATTTTTACCCGTTAAGTATGATATCGATAAGCCTCTGATATAGGCCTTCATAGTGTCCCATAGGTTGCCTTTATTTGTTTCGCCATTATCGTTTATTTCTAGGAAATATTTTAATTCCCTTTCCATCTTTAATGTATAATCCTTTTCCTTAATAATGGATTGATTTAATGACCACCTTTTCCTAGTAAATCTTTTCTGCTCCGTCCATTTTAGCCAAATTGGATTATGATCTGTTGTGGTTCAGTCTGGAACCCCTCCGGGAATGGCTGACCTTCTGTCGGTTTCCAGCTCAGAGGGAGAGGCTGAGGAACAGGAGGTGCAGACTGACGAGGAAGAGGAATCCCAGGCTGAAGAAGAAGGACAGCCAGAGTCCCACCAGGGGGAGCTCTCCCCAGCAAGCAGCCTGGATTCCTTAGGGGAAAATGCTCAAGACATCATAGATATGCGACAAAGGAGAGCTAATCAGAGACGGACTCAATTGGCTAAGTATTTCCAGCATTAGAGGTCACAGCTGGGTTTGGGTGTGGTGCTCTTGGGAAAGGATAAAAGGCGGACCCACCCTTCCTGGCTTGTGGAGTTTTATCTTGGAGATTCGTGAGACCTGTCTGTGAACTTTGGTGGCTTACAATCCTGGTTTGGGCCTTGGACTATTGAAACCTTGGGGGGGGGGGGGTGCCAGCAAGAAGCTTGTGGTATTGACTGGGCATCAGGACCCTGCTGTAACGTATTATAGCCTGTCTGTTGTGAAGACAGGTTTTCCTTTGTGCTTATTTTTTTCAGCTATAAAATACTTTTGGCTTTTACCAGAGTGTCTGGCTGTTTTTTCAGTTGGTGTTGAGGTCTGGGAAAACCCAGACAGAACATGATCCGACCAGGTATTAGGGAGGATCTCTGATTCTGTAATATTTTGAATAAATTCTTGGTAAGCCCAGGCCATGTCTATTCTTGACCACGACTTATGTGGGTATGAAAAGTATGTATAGTACCTCTTATTTGGGTAGAAAGATCTCCACGTGTCTTTCAGTAGGAATTCTTCTACCATTTGTTTGAAGGTGTGTGGGATAATTTTTCTAACTTTTTTCTTATTATTACTTTTGTGATCTTTTTTTCTATCCGCTATCGAGTTGTAATCTCCGACTATTACAAATTTTTTTGAGTCAATATCTAATAAAATTTTGTGTATTTTAGCATAGAATTCAGCCTGTTTTATATTTGTTTATTTGTATTGCCAAGATTCTTCCTTCTTCATTAGATTTGGGATTTAATTTGGGTTTGACATAAATTACAGTTCCACGTTTCTTAACTGGGGCTAAAGAAGCAAAAAGTTTCCCTAATTTTGGACATTCTAAGACTGAGTGCTGATCTTTCTTAATGTGTACTTCCTGGAGACAGGCTATATCTGGGTTGCTTTTAGTTAATTTGTGCCATATTTTATTCCTTTTCTTTGAAGCATTTATACCATTGATGTTTATGGATATTAGTGATAGTTCTTCATCTATAGTTGTTTCCTTAGTTCCGCTCTTTACCTCCTGCTCTGGACCTTGTAGTTGCCCCTTCTTTGCCATTGATTGGTCGTTTGTACCTGATCTCAGGTTCTTGTATATTCTCATCCAATATCGATTCCTCTCTACTCTCCACCTCCTTTCTCACTCTTCCCCCTAAATCCTGTGATTCAATTATCTTAATATTTTGATCTAAAAAGTTTTGAGCCTCTTCAATTGTGTTAATCCTGTGTTTTTTCCCTAAGAGGGTGACTAGAAGGCCTTCGGGAATAAGCCACCTAAAGGAAATTTTATGGCGGTGTAGTTTAGATGTCAAAGTTTGATATTGTCTTCTCTTTTCTCTAATTCGCCTGGGGATTTGCTTTAGAACTATTACCTCCTTTCCTTTATGTATTATCGGGTCATCTTTGGCCAAGTGGTATATCTCATCCCTCGCTGTTTTTTTAACAAACCTAACATGAACTTCTCGAGGTAATTTATTCCTGTGGGCGTAACCAGTGTACACACGATATATTTCATCTATTTCCTTCAGTACCCTTCTAGCTGTTGAACCCGTTACGCCCGCTATTATCTCCGCCATTGTATCTGCTATGTTTTCTTCCTTAGTTTCTGGTATGTTTTGAAATCTTAAGAAAAAAGAGGCTTTTTCAAGCTCCATATTTAATAAGGCCTCTTCCATGTTTTTAATGGCTGACATTGTATTTTCTTCTGTTTCCTGCAATTTGGCTTCCAACTTTTCATTTTTCTGCTCTATCTCCTGTATCTTTTGTGCGTTCTCAGAGAGTGCACTTTGAATAAGCTCAATTTTCCCGTCAATCTTACCTACTCTGTCTTCCACTCTCTGTATATCTTTTTGAATTTCCCCTCTTACGTTCTCTATATTCCCCGCCAATTTTTCACAATTTTGATCCAAGGATTCTTGCATTTTTAATATTAGCTCTTGCAGTGATGCAAGTGTAGTTGTTGAAGGCTGAGAAGCCATAGCTGTCACACTTTCTGCCCCTTTAGAGCTCTGAGGGGTTGCAGGTTGGGGTGTTGCAGGTTTATTACCACCTTTGAATTGAGAGGTATTTGCTAAAGGCCTTGACATTTTAAATAGACTTAATACCCACAGTATCACAGGTTGTACTATCTATTTGCCCACTAGGTAATTGAGCAGTCAGTTAATCAATTAATCAGTTAATCAGTTTCTATAATTATTCAATATAATTAATAAAAATAGCTAAACAATTGAATTTGTTAATTAATTAATTGGTGGATTTGAATTAATTGGTTGCTTTAAATAACAGTCAATATCTATTCACTCTAATCAATTCATCAAAAGTTATACAATTATCAATTTACTTAAATTTATAAAATCTTTATAAAATCTTCATAACAATAATTTATTTCCAAAAATGCTTTAAATAGTACTCTGGTATTTGACTTTATGTTCTTAATTAATTAGCAGGTATTAATTAATTAGCAGGTATTAATTAAATCTTAAACAAACCTTTACACATGAAATTCAAAACTTATTTCCAATCTATTCAATATCAATATTCCTAAATATATAAATGTATAAATATATAAATATGAAAGTATGTAAATATCAGAATCTTATATTATATTATTATTACTATATTATATTACTAAAGTATAGGAAAGAGTAAGAAAGGTTGAAGTAAAGATCAAAAGTATATTAGAAGAGGATTATGAAATTTATAATTATATTGGGGACAAGATATTTTAGGACAATTTTAAATAATTTCTTTTTCTTCTGTCTTCTGTCTTCTATCTTCCTTCTTCAATATTTATTTATTTCCTAATCAAGTATTAGTCAACTGTTTAATAATAGTCAATTGTTTAGAAAGTTTAAGAATATTATACTAGGAAGAGATGAATTAAATCCAATATATATGTAGTCAATAATCAGAAGTATAATAGAAAATCTTCAAAGTTTATGATATAGTCAGAGACAGAAAGAGTCAAAAATATGTATCAAACTTTTGGCCCGCTTGTGCCCTCTTATATTTATTGTTCCAAAAGCTGTTCAATTATTTTCAGCGAATCAAATATTTCAAACTTGTTTATGCTGGGTTACCCTTGCATCAGCGTCGGCTTCCGGTTCACCAAGTATTGCTCCTTCTCGCAACTTTCCAAAACTTCCGCAAACTTTCACCAACCTCCACAAACCACCATTCACTTTCACTTGTAATCCACTTTGCTCCTGCTGCCAATCCAAACAGATGTAATCCTCTCCAACACAAAAATCCGGGTACAGGGGAAAGCTTCATCTAGGTTCCACCATCAACACTAACTCGCCCAATGCGATCCCCCGACCTCTCTTCTTCACTCGGTAATGGCCGCCGCCTTATGATCTTGCTGAGTCACCGAGTTGGTTCTTTTCTTCACAGCAAGGAAGTACGTTCACCACCGCTCGCCACCTTTCAGTAAACACCCTTCTCACTTTCTCCAACCATCATACCATCCAATGCCATACTCAAATTTCTCGATACTCGATCAATGTTAGCTACTCTTCTGGCTTCCTACAGGATGTCGGGCAGCCACGTCTCCGGATCGGCACAAGCCGATCTCTTCAGCCCAGGCCCGGGCGTTTCTCCGCTCCCCCCCCCCCGCGGGTTGCCTTACCGCTACGGGTGCACTGAGAGTTCCCCTAAAAGTTGCTCGTCCCTCCAGGCTGCAACTGCCTCAAACGGCGGGCTTATGAGCTGAAATGCGGAGATCGATCTCGAGAGCCCTCGAAGACCGCTCCGCCACAACGTGACGTCAAACCGGAAGTCAGGTCCAGACTTACTGATGAGCATCTTTAGGCCCTCCTGAGGGTCTCAATTGCTTCCTCCCTTAAGCCAAATATGACTCGGCTATGCGAGAGTAAGCACTGCCAGATCTCTAGCAGCAAGAAGTAGGCAGAAGAAGCCATGTTCAAAACAGTTTATGTTCAATGTTTCGTTCATGTTCAGGAAGTTAAATGTTAAAGAACTGTTTACAGGCATTTGAATCTGAATAATAATAATTACATTTTTCTAGTCAGCAATTATATGTGGTTTCTTCAGTCTTCTATATCTGCTGTATTATTATTATTATTATTATTATTATTATCATCATCATCATCATCATTATCATTATCATATGGATTTACAGGCGAATATTACAAAACGTATATAGAAATCTTGTTACCGCATTTGGAAAAATTATATAATAATGTCCTCACAACATTAGATTTTCCACAAACATGGAAGAACTCTGAGATTGTAACAATTCCTAAACCAGATCGAGATTTAAAAGAACCTGGTTCCTATTGCCCAATTAGTCTGCTAAATCAAGATTACAAAATTTTCATGAAAATTTTAGCTAACAGATTGGAAAATATATTACCAAGGATAATTGGGAAAGATCAATATGGATTTATAAAAGGAAGAAGAATATATGAACCTATTAGAAATATAGTGAATGTGCTGCACCATGCTACCAGAACTAAAAGGAAAATGGGATTATTAAAGTTAGATATATACAAAGCTTTTGACAAAATAAACCATGACTATTTACTCCAACTATGTAATAGCTTGAATATGGGGAAAAGATTCTGTCAAGTAATAAAAGAAATATACAAGGAAAATATAGCTTATGTTAGGGTGAATGGAAATAGAACGGAGAAGATAGAAATAAATAATGGGACCAAGCAAGGATGCCCCCTATCCCCGATGCTCTTCGCAATGGCGATTGAAATGTTAGCTAATAAAATTAGAAAATATAAACAATGGAAGGGATATCAAATAGGGAATATCGAATTAAAATTAAATTTATTTGCAGATGATGCTATAATAGTTACAGAAACACCAGTAAATATGATTAAGAGAATGATTACAATACTTCAGAAGTTTAAAGACCAATTAGGGTTAAGAGTAAATATGAAAAAATCAAAAATTATCTGTTTAAACACCGGGCCTAAAGAACAAATCGAAATATGGAGGGTATCGGGTTTAAAATTGTGCAATAAGAAGATGAAATATTTAGGAGTATGGTTATTAAAAAACCCGGAAAAAATGGTGGAATTTAATTATAACTTAATATGGAAAAAAATTCAGAAACAAATTAAGAATTGGAGAAATAAAAATTTGAGAAGATTGGCCAGAATAAGAGCACTAAAGATGATGATTATCCCTAAAATGTTATATACTTTACAGGTAATGCATGGAACCTTCCCAATAAGAAAAATAAAAGAATGGGACACTAAATTAAACGTGTGGATAGAAGGTAATAAAAGATCAAGAATTTTTAAAAAAAGGCTGATTGCCACGGAAGGCGAGGGAGGTTGGGGAAATCCAAACTTGGAGTATTATAGGGACGCATACCAAATAGAGAGACTAATGGAATTACAATTATTAGAGGAAAAACCATGGGTAGAATTAGAGAAAGAAATTAATGGTATTAAGAATAAAGAATTATTATTTAGGAAATGGAGTAAGATAGAAATAAACAGATTAATAGACCCCACTAAAGCGATCATAGAAATTTGGATGAAATGGCAAGATAAATTAAAAATGACAAATTCAAAATGAGCAACGCTGCATGTGATAAATATAAAGAAAGAATGTAACATCACAAAGGCAATATGGGAATTAAGGAGAAAAGGCATACAGAGAATCGAACAGTTATACAAAAAGGATGGGAGGATTAATAAAGATGAAATACAGAGATGCCTTGGACAAAAAAATTGGTTACAAATTAATGCAATAAGCACGTATTTAAGTAAAAGGGAAAACAAAGAAATATTCCTCAAACAAGAAATGAATCTAGAAAAGATATTAAGAAAAAAGAGTAAGAATATAAAAGCATAAACAAGTAATATATATAGGGAATTATTACAAGCAGAGGAGCAAGTAATAAAGGAATTGACGAGATATTGGCAGGACGAGCTAGAAATTGATGAATGGGATATGGAAGGCATAATTGAAAATATTAAAAGACTTAAAAATACAAGAATAAGAGAGATGAGAAGAAAAATTTTACACAAATGGTATTATACACCAGTACAATTAGCACGCTTTCAAACGATGATAAAAGGAAACTGTTGGCATGGATGTAAGGAAAAAGGAGTATTTATGCATATGTTTTGGGAATGCAGCAAAGTCCAAAAATTTTGGAAGCAAATACAAGTGGAAGTGAATAAAATTACAGGAAGTAACTGGGAAATAACTAAGGAAGCAGCATTATTAATTAAAAATAGTGAGGTAAAAGAATATGAAGAAATTAAAACTGCAGCAATAGAAAGCGCCCAAGCAACTATAGTGCTTGGGTGGAAAGATGCTAACAAATGGATGATGAAAAATTGGTGTAAGTACATGGTGGACCACATTCACTATGAAGTTATGGAAATTAGATTACACAACTACAATGAAGAGAAATTAGCAGAAACAATGAGGCGGTGGGAAAAGGTTAAAAATTATATATTAACAATATCAGTAAGCGCTGCAAACGTTAAAAATAAAATTAAATCACTTTATAAAGAATGAATAATGTAACCCAGAAAAGAAGTAAATGAAGGATATAGAATTGAATCTTCCTTGGTGAAGGGGTTTTTTAATTTTCTGTTTGGTGATGGTATTCACTTTTATGTTTTCTGTTTTTTGTAAAAATTTCTTAAAAAATCAATAAAAATTATATATATTAAAAAAAAGGAAAAAGTTTGAAATGATGATACAATTTTATTTCTTATGAAAACTAAAAATATATAAAAAGATGTAACGATACAAATAATAATAATAATAATAATAATAATAATAATAATAATAATAAATTGTTACATTTGTATGCCGCCCGTCTCCAAAGACTCGGAGTGGCTCACAAAATTGACAAACAACGTGACAAATCCAATACTTAAAAACCCATATCATTAAAACCATACAACTCAGTCATACCATAGATAAACTATATTAGCCTGGGGATATCTTAATTACCCCATGCCTGGCGAAATAGGGGGTGGTGGTTCTAATCTGTGGGGGGAGTTGATTCCAGAGGACCGAGGCCGCCACACAGAAGGCTGTTCCCCTAGGTCCCGCCAGATGACATTGTTTAGTCAACAGGACCCAGAGAAAGCCAACTCTGTGGGACCTTATCGGCCGCTGGGATTTGTGCGGCAGAAGACGGTTCCAAAGATATTCAGGTCCGATGCCATGTAGGGCTTTATAGGTCATTACCAACGCTTTGAACTGTGACCGGAAACTAATTGGCAGCCAATGCAGGCCGCGGAGTGTTGATGAAATGTGGGTGAATCTAGGAAGCCCCACAGTTGCTCTCGCGGCTGCATTCTGCATGATCTGAAGTTTCTGAACACTCTTCAGAGGTAGCCTCATATAGAGAATGTTGCAGTAGTTGAACTTCGAGGTGATGAGGGCATGAGTGACTGTGTGCAATGACTCCCTGTCCAAATAGGGTCGCAACTGGTGCACCAGGCGGACCTGTGCAAACGCCCTCCTCGCCACAGCCGAAAGATGGTGCTCTAATGTTAGCTGTGGATCGAGGAGGACGGGCAAGTTATGAACCGAGGGGTCAGCGATTAACACCCCCCCCCCAGGGTAATAGACGGACAGATGGAATTGTCCTTGGGAGGCAAAACCCACAGCCACTCCATCTTGTCAGGGTTGAGTTTGAGTCTGTTGACACCCATCCAGACCCTAACAGCCTCCAGGCACCCACACATCACTTCCCACTGCTTCACCAACTAGACACGGGGTGGAGATGTAATGATGTATTTATTTCCATGGAGAAAGGATGATTTTAGCATTGGTTTGGGAACAGAGGAACTTTGTAGAGACATGGTTACAGAATTTGGCAAGAGAATAAATTTTTATACACTGGGTTTTTTTCCTATCAGAGATAGATTGGAGTTACATTTGGAGTTACATTTGGAGAAAGAATTTTGGAGTAGAAATATGTTTGACAATAACAACAGCATTTTAAATTTTATATTTTTATTTTTTCTTTTATAATTCCTATATAAAGGAATTATTACTAATTAGGTTTAGTAATTTGGCTAATTTGGCAATATGGTGAGATACTATTTGGCTTTCCCCCCCCCTTGATTTCATTATTGGAAGTTTTTGGAGTTTTTTTTCATTAGAGATTCTTTTTAGTGGGCATTTACTATTAAATAAGGTTAATAAATATACATGAAAATTGATATGGAGGAGATATGGATCAAAATTGGAACAGCTTGAAAGGTGTTTTAGTTAATAGCATATTAGTGCAATACAGTATAAGAAACTTGAGCAGCTATTTTTTGTCCAGATGTCAAAAGTAAAGGAGGTAACATTGAATCTGTATACCATAATCTTAAAATTGATTTATTGTGAAGCAATTTGATGTTGTTGGTATTTTATATTGTATTGTGATTGGAGAGAAAAATAAAAAAATTCTTTGCTGACAAAAAGAAAGTCAGCACATCTTGGGACACTTCAGTTACCTTAGCTAGCTCAACTAAGTTTTCAATTTGCCCTAAATTTCTCAGACCATTTGCTAATTATTTCATTTTTCAGGCAAGACAAAGACATGTCTCTTGGATTTTATCCTAATCAGCAGAGAAACTAATTAACATCACAGCATTGAAAAATTTGAAAAGTAATAATATCATTTTGGGATTTCAGATTGTGAAACAGCATAATATACTTGTATGTGTGCATTAGATGTCAGGGTAGTCAATGTCAACAACTTTAGAGAAATGTTAGGCAGGCTTAGTTAGATTGAAGTTCTCGGATCAAAAGGATAGCAGAAGACTAGGAGTTTCCATTTCTTCTCTATGTTGTATTCCTTTTAAATTCTATCAATCTAATATATCCACAATGGTTTTCCAATATGTCCCTCCCTCATTTCTCATTGGAATAATTTGCAGTTATACTTCCAGAATCTATCCAAGAAGATTTTTAACATGTGTCTAGTTAAAAACACATGTAACTTTCTTTATCTTATGTCAGAGTAAAACATCTGCATACATTATAAAGAATTACTGATAAATGTGTGCCGTTAGTTGCTGTATGTTGCCTTATTATCAATACTGTATTTATATTTAGAATTTTTGAAATTATAGACAAAAAGTAGGTATTTTCCATTTCTTCTCTATGTTGTATTCCTTTTAAATTCTATCAATCTAATATATCCACAATGGTTTTCCAATATGTCCCTCCCTCATTTCTCATTGGAATCATTTGCAGTTATACTTCCAGAATCTATCCAAGAAGATTTTTAACATGTGTCTAGTTAAAAACACATGTAACTTTCTTTATCTTATGTCAGAGTAAAACATCTGCATACATTATAAAGAATTACTGGTAAATGTGTGCAGTTAGTTGCTGTATGTTGCCTTATTATCAATACTGTATTTATATTTAGAATTTTTGAAATTATAGACAAAAAGTAGGTATTTACTGCATATTGCTTACATAGTCACACATATTTACTTTATATTTTGTTACTAGAATATAAAAACCTCTCTAAGAAATTGCCTCAGTTCAAGTTATCTGAACTTCTATATGGGTATGAATTTCAGAATTCTTCACTGATGGGCATCTAGTGTGTAATTCTACTTGTAACAGCACTTTATATACCCCAGAGATGATTACATCCATAGCTAGTCTATGAGAGAAAGACTAATGGTATACAGTAATTAAATATAATTGAATTTAAATTTCATTGAGTAAGTTTCCTACTTTTTTCTTAAAGAGCATCTTGTACCCCTTAAGATGCAACAATATTCCTAAATGACAGAGTCTATAGTTATGTACTTCATTCAGTATATAATAAAGAATCAAATCTTTGCAGTTTCAGCTAGCCGTGTTGTTTCTGGTCTCACGTTGGAAACCTGGATATGTATTTTAAAGCCCACCACTGTACCCCAGAATAAAATACTATCATATTTAATCCGTAATTATATTTTAAAGATTAATTTAAGAATTTGATATTACTATATACTGTATGTCAACTGACATACAAATTCCAAGTTTTAATTGGCAATTATGTGCTTTAAAACTACTTTATTAAGAAATTTAACCAATAAACATGTATAATTATTCCATAATTATAACAATTTGGGGTCTGTACATATAATTTTGTTCTAACATTATTTATAAGGCTATCCCCAAGTGCTTTAGACTATTTGGAAACTCAAATATAGCATATTTTTCCAGTAATTAAAGAGGTCAGCTCTTTTTGTAAGTCCATGTGGTAGTTTCAGATGTTGCTTGGAGCAGTTCTGTCATGCCTTTTCATGCACAACTGATATGCTTCATAATTTTTTCCGTCTCATATTGAAACAGCTACGCATGTGTTTGCATGCCTGTATAACTGGAAACAGCTTCCAAGGCAGCTGTGCTTCCCTGAAAAAAAAAGATGGAACTGTTTCCACGTTTTAAAAATAAATGTTGTGTAAATGTGCTTGGAAATGCTCCCTTTTAAGAATTTTCACCCCACGTTGGTCATTCACTCAGTCCTTTTTTCCATTAAATGACAAGTATTCTGTTTAGAAAACATAAATATTGGAACATACCAGATTAAAGATGATGCAAATATTATATAATTGGTAATAAAATAATAATTAGAAATGTCTAAAATGTCAATGTAATTGATTTTATAGACAATAAAACACATTTAAAGAAACAGAACTATACTAGTAAGCTAACAATTGTACATAAAATAAATCTGTACAAACCTATATATTTAATTAATAAGGGGATTACTAAATATAACAGTGACTTTTATTGAATGAATAGTGAAGTAAAATATGTCATTTCTTCCACTACCACTTCACCACACAAATAGAATCTAGAAGAAAGGACTTTCCCAAATTTTCTATCTAACACAGCTGATGAGAAATGAGAAAGACATATCAAAGTCAATATGGTAATTAAGATATTTCTAGGACAAGGAGGAAGGTTCATAGATTCATGGATAAATAAGATAAAAAGAAGTGAACTATTTCTTATAGATAGGCATTTTACTTTTTCTTTTTTTTTAAGCATGGGAAGAATGGAATCTTCTGCATTGCATGGAGCCATAAAGATTCCAAAAGGATAGCAACCTGCAGTGGTGATGGATTCTGGTAAGTCTCATTTGAAACCAATTTGATTTGCCACCCAATTCTGTCTAATATAATTATACTTAATTGTATGGCATTGTAGGAAATAATAAATTGACAAGTCATTTTATATCCAGGAATGTCAAGTTTTTCCTCCAAATATGCATATGATTAAAATTAAAGAGTTTGTTTATTTGTATGATTAGACTTATACCTACTGCAATCTTGGTGGTATTGTATGTCACTATAGATATACAGTGATCCCCCGTTTATTGCGTCCCCAACCATTGCGAACAGGGTACTTCGCGATTTTTCAACCCGGAAGTCAAAATACCATCTACGCATGCGTGCGTTTTTTCTATGGGCACGCATGCGTAGATGGCAACCGGGAGATCAGCTGCTGGGTGGCTTTCCTGGGTCTTCCCCCTCTTGCTGGCGTCAGCGAGGAGTTTCCCCACCGCCCACGCAAACTCCTCGCTGCCGCCCGCCCTTCGCCCGCCCACGCCGTTCATTCTCGCCGCTTTCGAGCTGAGTCCTGAAGCGAATTCGCTCCCGGACTCGGCTCGAAAGCGCCGAGAGACAGCGCCAAGGAACGGCCTGTCCACGCTGTCTCTCGGCGCTTTCGAGCCGAGTCCGTGAGCGAGTTCGCTCCCGGACTCGGCTCGAAGGCGGCGACAGACAGCGCCAAGGAACGGGCCTGTCCACGCTGTCTCTCGGCGCTTTCGAGCCGAGTCCGTGAGCGAGTTCGCTCCCGGACTCGGCTCGAAGGCGGCGAGAGACAGCGCCAAGGAACGGGCCTGTCCACGCTGTCTCTCGGCGCTTTCGAGCCGAGTCCGTGAGCGAGTTCGCTCCCGGACTCGGCTCGAAGGCGGCGAGAGACAGCGCCAAGGAACGGGCCTGTCCACGCTGTCTCTCGGCGCTTTCGAGCCGAGTCCGTGAGCGAGTTCGCTCCCGGACTCGGCTCGAAGGCGGCGAGAGACAGCGCCAAGGAACGGGCCTGTCCACGCTCTCTCTCGGCGCTTTCGAGCCGAGTCCGTGAGCGAGTTCGCTCCCGGACTCGGCTCGAAGGCGGCGAGAGACAGCGCCAAGGAACGGGCCTGTCCACGCTCTCTCTCGGCGCTTTCGAGCCGAGTCCGTGAGCGAGTTCGCTCCCGGACTCGGCTCGAAGGCGGTGAGAGACAGCGCCAAGGAACGGGCCTGTCCACGCTCTCTCTCGGCGCTTTCGAGCCGAGTCCGTGAGCGAGTTCGCTCCCGGACTCGGCTCGAAGGCGGCGAGAGACAGCGCCAAGGAACGGGCCTGTCCACGCTCTCTCTCGGCGCTTTCGAGCCGAGTCCGTGAGCGAGTTCGCTCCCGGACTCGGCTCGAAGGCGGCGAGAGACAGCGCCAAGGAACGGGCCTGTCCACGCTCTCTCTCGGCGCTTTCGAGCCGAGTCCGTGAGCGAGTTCGCTCCCGGACTCGGCTCGAAGGCGGCGAGAGACAGCGCCAAGGAACGGGCCTGTCCACGCTCTCTCTCGGCGCTTTCGAGCCGAGTCCGTGAGCGAGTTCGCTCCCGGACTCGGCTCGAAGGCGGCGAGAGACAGCGCCAAGGAACGGGCCTGTCCACGCTGTCTCTCGGCGCTTTCGAGCCGAGTCCGTGAGCGAGTTCGCTCCCGGACTCAGCTCGAAAGCGCCGAGAGACAGCGCCCCCCGCACCCCCAACCCGGGTTTGGGGGGCTGCTAGGAAGCCCTCCATGCCGGCGGCAAACAGCCGCGCCGCCCCCAATCTTCGGCTCCTCGCTAGCGCTGTGGGAGTAAAAACACCATCTGCACATGCGCAGATGGTGTTTTTACTTCCGCATCGCTACTTCGCGAAAACCCGCTCGTTGCGGGGGCTCCTGGAACGGAACCCTCGCAACGAGCGGGGGATCACTGTAATGCCTCTAAAATAATTAGATATTTACCATATAGAAAGGCAGCATGGTGGGGGGCTGATCAAATTTCTGAGGAAAGATTTTTCCAAAAGCCACTGCCCCAACAGGAAAGCTACTTGCTTCACTTCATGGAAGTAGGTTATCACAGGCTCTTTCAAAACTGGTTGGAGAAGATACTCTTGCAAGTATTCTTTTGCCAAGCAACATAGGGCTTTAGTTTTGATTTTAAATTGCATTGAGAACCTAGAGACCAGCAGTATTAGTCTTATAATGGTGATAATGAATATAATTCTGAATTCCATTTTACAAGACTGCAAAATAATGATATTTTTTCTGTTAATAGGTGTGTATTGTGAAAAAAATATGAGGCATAGAATTCCAGCCCTTGCATGCCTTCAGATAAAGTAGAATTGAAAGAAAATGAATGGCCCAAGTTGACCTAGGGACTCTCTAAATCAACATTTTATATCCCCTGCATCTTTTATGAAGTTTATAGTATAGGCATAATTTCATAATATAACGCCCGCTTTGGGATAAACTAGAGCTCTGTTGCTAAATCTCCTTGTCAACTTTTTTAAAAAAAATCTGGCTATATTTTCTGATGAAATGCAGACTTAATAAAATGTCACGATGTAAATTGCATGTTACTTTGAAAAAGACAATGATACAAATTTATCAGTAACTTAAATACTCCAGAGGAATGATTTGTAAGTATTCACATATATAATGCATTATAGGATTGTTTGGTTTGGTTTGTTTGGTTTGTTTCATATAGTTGAAAGAATAGACTTCTTTTTTATATATTTCTAAAAATTGTTAAATTAAACATTTATTGCAGTAACTTTACTTGCATATTCTGATAAAAATCCAATTGATGTCTGATATGTTTTTTCATGTTGTAATTCAGCATTATTCGGACAATTGATGGCAAAATTCTCCACAAGTACAAACACCCTGCTGCAGTTTTTGGCTGTGACTGGAGTCAAAACAACAAGTGAGTTATTATTACATATAGTTCCTTATATATTTATTTCATAGCACTAAAAACAATTACCACTCTCATCATTGTTTCATTAATCGTGACATGCTCCAGTTTTTAACAATTATAAACAAGCATTTGTAGACTCAGTTAATTTAATTTTATCTTTGTCTCATGATAACTGGCAGTTACAACTGCTTGCTTAGTATATCAGATTGGAATAGATGCTATGAGAACATATACTATAATGTTTTTTTTAAAAAAAATTCAATGTAAAAAATGGATGCCATGTGCTGTGACATCAGAATTTTGAAAGTATGCTTTGTTTCACCACTTGAAAGAAGCTTTGCAAGCAAATAAAATCAGCTATGTTGACAAAATTGTTCAAAAATATGTTTAGACTTTAGTTATACCAGCTTTGGGTTTTTTGATTTTTGGTTTTGCATTGTTCAATAGTTTCACAATTTTGACAGGATAAAGATGAAAATAATTTTTCCTCTGATATTTTTTATTTTATTTATAAACATTGCTTAATTTTGTTCTGCATCCATGGCCAATTATAATATACACAAATCATGAAATATAATGTAAACCCATATTGCAACAAATTTTTCCACTAAGAAAATTAGTATTATTTTCAACTGCATGTGGTAAAAAAGGAGTTCTCTCAACTATTGTTGAAAACTATGCTAGCCAATGTTTGTGCTGTACTAGTCTACAGAAAAATGGCATTTAGAAATGTTAGACTTTAGTTTGTGTATTTACTATGTTTATTGAAAGCAAATATTTCAAATGACTCTATATTTAATTTTATAAATAGTTTTAGTAATTTTTCTCTATACAGTTTGAATAGTCTCAAGTGTACATTGTGCTGGAAGCTCAGAAAATCACTCTAAGCAAAACATTTACTGAAAGATTTATTGGAAATAGTAGGACTTGTATGCTTCCAAAATATTTTTAGAAGGTACTATGGAATAAATACTGCAATATGCAGCACTTGCATTTGGGTTTTTTTTGGATTTTCTACATATCTAAGAAATACATTTCCTTTAATGAATCAGTTAATTAAGGCACTGTCTTTAAGGCACTCCTTTAAAATAATGCAACTTTTTTCAGGGTTGCAGGGAAACCTGAAAAAAGATGTGGCAACTTTAATTAGGCGCGGCAGTTGTATACCTATGTATCCCAAAGCACTTCTAAAACATTTTAAAGCTCTTATAGTTCCAGAAAATAATTATTACAAAGGCAATTGCACAAAAAACATTTCAAATTATTTTCACACTGGTATAGCATTCTAGGAAAAATTATTAAAATGTCAGAAATTATTACTAGGAGATAAATGCAGTTCCTCTTCAATTTGGTTATCTATTTTATCTATTTTTTCTTTTATTTTTTTTAATGTTTTAATTTATGAGCCACCCAGAGTCATTGGGAGTTGAGTGGCATACAAATAAATCTCCGGGGTTTTTTGACCCTGTAAATGTGGTAAATAGAATGAATAAATAAAAAATAAAGTTAAATTTCTGTATTTAAATATTCAAATAATGATTTGTAACAATTCATGTTTTGAATAAGCAAAATATCCCTCCTTTCTATTTTCTATAGTAAACTTGGATAATTGTCTATTCCACATCAGCTTTCATATCTATTCCAATACTTCGTAACCTTGATCTCAGCTATTTTAGAAGGTGAAATTCAAATATAATTGAGGGCTGTGATTTTTCTTACAGAGATATGATAGCAACCGGATGTGAAGATAAAAATGTCCGTGTTTATTATCTAGCAACAAGTTCTGATCAACCATTGAAAGTATTCAGTGGGCACACAGCAAAAGTATTTCATGTAAGATGGTCTCCCCTTAGGGAAGGAATACTTTGCAGTGGTTCTGATGATGGGTAAGTATGTTTCTTTTAAATTTATGTCACTACATAGAAGTCGATTTTTGTTTACAATTATTGAATTTAATGAAATAGTTACTTTAGTTTTAGTAAGGGATGGAGTATTCATAATAAAAGATGTTCTGAAAGCCCATTGCTTATAGTGTAGCTGTCTTTTGCTCCTCAAGGAAACTGGCGTTTTTTACTATAATCTTTCCTGCAATGCCTGTGTTAGAATAAAGTGTATGTTGTAATGCATTAATATTTGTGCTCTGGAACCTATTCACAGAATTCCACTACTGTCATCATTTATCTCACTAGCATAAAGGTAAAATACAGTATCTCTGTGTGCGCACACATGTACATTCAAACATTTGGCTAAAATTCAAATATCAGGATAAATTCTGTGAAATTCAAATCTAGATAGCAACCAAAGTGCTTTCATTAATAAAAATTGGAATTGGTGCTCGTTCTTTAGGTTAGTACTGAATGAAACTTATTAATATTTGCAATAATGTTTTAATGATTGTCTGAATTCTACACTATACAATAATTATTTGATGATTTCCATAATTAGCCTATGTTATATATCTGATATCTATGATTTATATGTAGGAAAGGCAAAAACTGGTTTCTCTAAAGATTGCAAAGAAACAAATTGTATTGTGATTTTGGCATTTTTACTGCAGCCACTATGATTTCAAACTATGATTGATTTATTTATTTATTTATTTATTTATTTATTTATTTATTTATTTATTTAATTAATTAATTTACATTTCATAGTATGCTGCCTGTCCTAGCAA
Organism: Erythrolamprus reginae; assembly: GCF_031021105.1. Taxonomy (NCBI): domain Eukaryota; kingdom Metazoa; phylum Chordata; class Lepidosauria; order Squamata; family Dipsadidae; genus Erythrolamprus; species Erythrolamprus reginae. The sequence continues at coordinate 46,878,012 of NC_091956.1, forward strand.
CTTAGCATTCTATGGTAACACAGCCAATAAAAGTCAATGGGAGGATGGATATCATCAGCTGAATGCTTTCATTCAGCATCTTTCAAGGCTACAAGAAACTGGCAGTTTGCCTCTAATTATATCAGAATGAAGGCTAGGGAAATGTTAGAAAGGTATTGTATTATTTTATATTAGAGTAAACTGCCAGAAGAAGAATAGACAAATCAGGCAGATAACGATTGTATGTAGCCAAAAATACAATTTGCATCTATGGTATTTAATAGCTACATAGCTTGAACAATGCAATTCTATAATAGATAGTTCTATTATAATTATGTAGTTCTATATCACTTTCATCAGCCAAGTCGGAACACTGGTCTTATATAATTACTGGTCTTATATGTCCTTTTGTGGAATATCCCAATCTTTATGGCATTTGTTTTGAGTTGTAAATATGATATCTGTTCCATAACCTTAAAAAGCAGGCCTTTAGAAGATTTTAGCAACATTTATACATACATTTAGTAGACATAGGTCTCACTTAAAATAAGTAGGACTGAATACATAAGTGTAGCATGACAGTAGGAAAAAGCAGCAGAGAAAGACATGTTTCTTTTCTCTCCAGTAGAGAAAAGTAAATGGGGTGGAGGCTATAAAGTTGGAGAAATGCTTCACATAAAATTGTGAAATGTTGATTCATATAGGTGTGAGTAATTAAAATTAAAGATAAACTACTCTATGTCATCTGTGACAGAATGAATATTATCACAAGTTCCTTTAAAAAAAACCCATTATTTTCAAATACCAGTGTGGATATGGCAATTCCCCTGACTATGAAAAATCATTACTTTGGAACCTCAGGTCTTAATTTTTCACTAAATTGAAAAACTAAGATCACGTCCCTTCATTTATAGTAAGATAAAACTCAAGAAACAGGGTGCTGCAACAAATTCTCAAGATTCTTCCATTCACCACAACTAGGTTTGTGGTTTTATCTGGAGATGATCAAAATATTGCAATAAAATGCCATCTTTTTTTTATAGCACTGTTCGGATATGGGATTACACACAAGATGCTTGTATAAATATTCTTAGTGGGCATACAGCACCAGTACGTGGATTGTTGTGGAATACAGAAATACCTTATCTATTGATATCAGGCAGTTGGGATTATACAATCAAAGTATGGGACACAAGAGATGGTACATGCCTGGACACTGTATATGATCATGGTGCAGATGTTTATGGTAAAATGTTTGATTTTATGTTGTACATTTTATATTCCTTTTGAAAATCCTATTATTTTAAAATATCGCTTTGAAATTCCTTAATTCCTTTTCTTTAGGATTAGCTTGTCATCCTAGCTGCCCCTTCACTCTGGCATCTTGTTCCCGAGACTCAACTGTGAGACTTTGGTCTTTAACACCTCTGATAAATCCTCTCCAATTAAGCATCTTGGCAGACAGATCATGGGATGATATAATTGGAAACATTGGTGGGTACATGATAACATATTCTTACAGCTTTTGTGAAAGGCTATGAAACATCTCTAGTACATTTATTTATTTATTTATTTATTTATTTTATTTTGTCCAATACATAATACACATTGAAGAGAATAGATATGTAATAATATAAATAAAGAAAAGAATAGAATAAAAGATATAAAAGTATAAGTGAACATATTTTAAAGGAAGAAAAGATAAATGAGATAAGGAGAGACAATTGGACAGGGGACGGAAGGCACACTGGTACACTTATGCACGCCCCTTACTGACCTCTAAGGAACCTGTAGAGGTCAATCGTGGATAGTCTAAGGGAAAAATATTGGGGGTTAGGGGTTGACACTACTGAGTCAGGTAATGAGTTCCACGCTTCGACAACTCGGTTGCTGAAGTCATATTTTTTACAGTCAAGTTTGGAGTGGTTGATATTAAGTTTGAATCTGTTGCATGCTCTTGTGTTGTTGCGATTGAAGCTGAAGTAGTCATTGACAGGTAGAACGTTGCAGCATATGATTTTGTGGGCAATACTTAGATCGTGTTTTAGGCGACGTAGTTCTAAGGTTTCTAGACCTAGGATTGATAGTCTGCTTTCATAGGGTATTCTGTTTCGAGTGAGGAGTGAAGGGCTCTTCTGAGGAAGTATCTTTGGACATTTTTAAGGGTGTTGATGTCCGAGATGTGGTATGGGTTCCAGACAGATGAACTGTATTCAAAGATGGGTCTGGCAAAAGTTTTGTAGGCTCTGGTGAGTAGTGTGAGATTGCCAGAGCAAACAACTCTAGAAGCCTTTTTGGCGATATTGTTGCAGTGGGCTTTGGCAGTTAGATAATTTGATATTAGTATTCCAAGGTCCTTTACTGAGTGGGGGTTGGCTGTGAGATTTTGTTTATTCAGTTTATATATGAGGTTCGGATTCTTTTTGCCGATGTGGAGGGTAGAACATTTGCTGGTTGATATTTGAAGTTGCCATGTGTTAGACCAGTGTGAGACAAAGTCGAGGTCTTTTTGGAGAGTAGATGTGTTGTGAGTGGTATTGAAAAGTTTTACATCGTCAGCAAAAACAACACAGTTGCTTGTGATATGATCGCAGAGGTCGTTGAAGTAGAGAATGAATAGAGTAGGTCCTAGTACGCTGCCTTGGGGAACGCCACTTTTAACCGGGACGAGGTGGAAATGGCGCTTCCAATTTTGACAACTTGTTGCCTGTTTGACAGGAATGCAGTAATCCAGCTGTGGAGGAATCCTGAGATGCCATAGGATTTGAGTTTTAGGAGTAGTTTGTCATGGACCACTGAATCGAAGGCTTTGCAAAAGTCAATATAAATTGCATCAATGGATTTTCCTTGATCTAGGTGGGTAGTCCATATGTTTTTGCAGTGAAGTAGTTGAAGATTGCAGGATAATTTCTTTCTGAATCCAAATTGTTTGTTAGAGAGTAGGTTATTAGATTCTAAGTAAAGGATGATTGATTGATTTATAATTGATTCCATGACTTTACATGAGATGCAGCATAGCGAAATTGGTCTGTAGTTGTCAACGAGAGAAGGGTCTCCTTTTTTGAAGATGGGGATGACTACTGCTTTTGACCATAGCTTGGGGAGTGTGCTGGTTCGGCTAAAGCTGAAGAAAGTTTTTTTAGGAAGTATGCACAAAGACCATCTGGTCCAACTGATAGAGAAGGTTTAAGGTCTCGGATTGCTTTTTCAACACCGTCTATAGTGAAGTCTACTTGGGTTAGGTCGTTGAGAGAGTTTGAGGTGCGATTTGTGAAGATGGGGGATGAACCATTACTGTTAACGAAGACAGAGCCAAAGAAAGAGTTGAAGAGGGTAGCTTTGGATGGATCGTCATGGTATTCTTTGTTGTTGAGTCCAACGAGAGGTGGAATAGGTCTAGAGTCTTTGAGTTTGTTGTTGACAAAGTTGTAGAAGGCTCGGTTAGATTTGGTGCAAAGGAGATTTTCATCTTGTTTGCTGTGGTAGTTGAGACATTCTGCTTTTATTTCTTGGCAAATGCTTTTGTAGCATCTTTTGAAGTTGGTTACTTGGTCTTTTTTATTTTTACGCCAGAGAGATCTTTTTTTGGTTTGTAGTTTCCTTATTGAGACAGGTAAGTTATTTTTTGTTTTTCTCCTGGTTGAAGTTAGTGGTACATGTAGTCTGATAAGTCTTTTAACTTGTAGTAAGAATGTGTTGTAGAAATCACCAATAGTGTTGCAGTTAGAAAACATAGTTTGCCAGTCGAGAATTGAGAGATTGGCATCTATGAGTTCGTAGTTGGTTTTCCTAAAATTGTACTTAGGAGACACATTATACAGGTGAAAGTTATCCTGGTGTAGATTGAGATTGAAGTTAATTGTACTATGATCACTGTTGGAAAAAGATTCTTTTACATGCAGACCATAGATTGCGCTTTTGCTATTACAGAATATGAGGTCAAGACAGCTGTTAAGTCTAATATTGTTTAATACTAATTGGTCAAGTCCCAGGCTAGTGACGGCATTGTATAAGGTAGTGTGGATTGGTTCTGTGCTGCATTCATTTACAGTCCAGTTAATGTGAGGTAGGTTGAGGTCACCAAGGAAGATAATGGGGTAAGGGCAGGAGGTTGCCCATGTTAGTCAGGAGCTCTGTAGCATAGTAGGAAGCAAAGTGTGGTATTGAGGGAAAGATCACATATCATGGTTTCTGGGAGGATAAGATCATGTGCAACTTGGATGTTTTTTAGATTGAGTGATTTTTTGTAGAATATGGCTACACCGCCTCCTCTGCGGGATTCACGGTCAGACCGAAGAACAAGGTAGTTACTTGATGTGATGATGGAGTCAGGATAGGAAGTATTTAGCCAAGTTTCACAGACAAAGATCAAATCAAATAAGTTGGTGTCTAGAAGGAGGAGGAATTCAGACAACTTGTTAATTATACTTCTTGCATTGATTAGTTTACATTTGAGATTGAGTTTGGGTTCTGGGTTGAAGTTGGGCTGAGTTGAGTTGAATTTAAATTGGAATGGATTGAGGTTGGATTGAACTGAGGAAGTAAGTGACATGCTTTCCTATACTTGGTTGGAAGTACTAGGGATGACAATTTGTTGATGAGGGGTGGTGGGTTGGGAAGTGTGGGATAGTTGAGGAGGGATGGGATTTTTGAAGGGAGGGTTATAGGTCTTGGTTTTGATGCATTCATTGCAGTAGTCTACGTATAGGTTGGTTTCACCAAGCTCAAGACATCTCTTGAGTTTGGCCCATAGTTCACGTGAGCGAATGCGTTGAAGTAGAGTTAGATCTGGTCTGGATCTGAGTTTGTTGTAGTTGTCATTATTTCTGGCGATGGAGTTCATGGTTTTGATGAACACTTGTTTGGCAGTTTCATTTTTGCAGACTGTCCTACAGAAATGAGGGGCCTTTGATCCATCGCTGTACTTGTAGTGTAGTGCCGTTTCTAGTAACCTCTAGGATGTCATCAGGGGCAAAGGTTTGTGGATGTAGACGGCGGATGATGTTGTGTATATTTGTTAAATCAGATTCCCCATTTTCCTCAAGGCCAAAAAGGATGGCATTCTGTCACTTTTGTTCATGCTCCATGGCATCTTTTACAAGAGTAGGGATGTCAGTAGTTGAGCTTGCAGATAAAGATTGTGGAGGACTTGGTGGAGTATAGACAGGTGGTGGTGGGGTAGTATAGTGTATTTGTTTTGGTGGTTTATCTTTTATCAGATCTTGGATAATTTTTTCAATGGAAGCAAGCCGTGGTTCTATGTTCTCTGTGTATGATTGTTGAGTTTTTGTTATTGCTTTTAGGGAGAGGATCTCGTCAGATAAGTTGTAGAGTGAGTCAGGTTTGGGAGTACAAGATGAGCAGAAATAATAGAACGAGGAATTATCTTGAAGAAAGGAGGCAATTTGCTTATTTATGTTAAGGCAGGTGTGGTGAGCTAATTTGTTGCAGGGCTGGGATTTTTTGGATTCTTCTTGTATAACAATTGAGTCATTGCACTTAAAGCATAAGTTGCTGATGTTATTTGCCTGGGAGTTTTGAGCCTTTTTTTTGCCAGGCATATTCGGTCACTGGGTATAGTGGTATCTTGGTACTCATCATTAATTGGTTCTGGAAGGCACGATGAATACCAAAAAATGATGAGTGCCAGATCAGTTTTTCCAATAATAATGGAATAATGTAGTGAATCACAGGGCAGCCAACACCAACAAGTTCTAGTGTGTGCATTGAGTACCAATAAATGTTGAATACCATGACCACATTTTTGCATAAGTTTCTGCATACATTTCCTGTATGTATCATTCTGATACCCATTAATCATTCTATTTTTTTGCCTTGAAATATTCAGGATAATTGCCCATATCACAGAACAATATAAATGGTGAAATATGTTGATACTCTACAGTGAGTACCTAGGTGAAGTTGAGAGGGAAAGCAAACAAAGTTTGGTGTGTATAATTATCTTAATCTATGAGGTAAAATATATATTGATTTTATGTTAAATTCCCTTTTCAAAAATTATTGTTTTTAATAGATCGTGCGGTTGAAATAGGTGTTCCTCCTTTGCTATGTGGGAAAGCATCTAGAGATATTAAACAAGAAATAGAGAAGCTAAACAATAATCCTCGAGGAAGAAAGTTAAGATGGTTTTCAGAATGTTTATCAGTAAGTATTAATTTTTTTAAAAAAATGTATATGTACAATATAAAATTTCCCTTAATAGTCTCTATTTACTGTGTATATATTAGTATTGAATTTAGGTTCACTGAAATCAATTGGTAAAATCAGAACATAAGTATGTAGATTTAAGTGGGAATTAAATACTGCAGATTTGAATCATTCTAAACAATTAAACTCTTTATATGTAATATAGAAATCCTTGTTTAAATCTGCAGTTTTCTTTGTTATTTGCTATCTATAGAAATATTTTATTATGAAGTCTAAACATATCTGAAAATTAGAGAGGGAAATTTAAATTGTATAAAGACTTCATTATGTTTTTAGGATAGAATAAAGTGTACATAAATAATCCAACAATGCTAGTAAATATTTTGCAATTATATAATTTATTTATTGAAATCATATCTTCACTATATGACATTTACATTTACACTATATGACATTTACACTATATGAGCAACTAGTTCTTCTATTACCAGCATGCACAGAAAAATTAGTTCCAACCTAAAATTAAAAAAATGTTATAGTGACAGAAATAGCAAAATATCACAGATTCTTAGAAATAAAGAGCAAATTATGGAGCCTCAGTCAAGTATTATATTGACTGAGGCTCCATAATTTGCTCTTTATTTCTAAGAGCACCTTGAAAAAGACATTAATTGCAGACTGTATTCTAATACGGCATATTTTCCTTTTTTAAAAAATAATTCTAGCCCCGAGGAGGCAGTAAAAACTTATGGGATCTGGTTGCAGTAATAAAGGGTCAAGATGATAGTTTGCTCCCACAGAATTATTGCAAAGGAATTATGCATATGAAACATTTGGTTAAATTTAGAATGGTAAGTTAAGTATTCAGACTTATATCTTTGTATCATTTTTGGTTTTGCAGTGTCTATGTAGCCATAGTTTTTCTCACAGACCTGCAAAAATGTATTTGCATTGCCACATGAGCCTCCTTCCTTCTGTTTGTTGGGACTGAGCAGAGAGAAAAGGCAAGGTAATATAAGTGGAATCTCGCTGAGATTTCAACATTTCAGCTTTTAAGTGGCATTTCAGCTTGTCCTTATTTCTGATTATTTTCTCTCATTTTCTTTCATAGCAAAGGAGAACAAAACAATAATTAGGCAGCAAAAATGGCAAAGTCCTTCCTTTGATCGCTCATTGCGAATTAGAGTGATGCACTTTGGGGACTAGAGTACTTTGGCTTCAGTCCTGTGGGGAGTCATCCAAGGAGCTGGGAACTCTTGCTAATTGGAGATTGTCTGCCCCCACATTTCTAGAGAAACTGTTGAAAACTGCCTTCTCAATTAAACTGGGCAGAAACTTAATTTGACAACTTTATTGGCACTGCTAGGACCCAGAATGCAACATCAATTACAGACCGGGGTAGTTTGAGGGGAAGAAACATCACAGTTACTAAAAATGTCATACAAAAAAATAGGCAAAAAAATATTTGTAACAAAATTCTTTAAACAGTATGGATGGAAGAAACATTTGAAACCCATTGCTCTCTCTTTTTTATATATCTCTTCCTTCACTTGAGCCATCGAATAGCAGTGATTATAGAGCTTAATGTTTTTTAGGCTATATTTAGTTTAGCTTATGTTTTTCTTTATTAGATTAAGCATGGCAGTTACAGATGATAATCAAATCCTTAGTGTTCAAATGTCAACATATATAACAACTATTCTGAATTACTATGCAGATTTTACTACTTTAGTTATACAAGAGTAGAAGCGCCATGTTTATTTTTATTTTTCAGAAGAATTTTCATTGTAATGAAACTTTTTTATTATAAAAACTACAGCATTATGTTGAATTAATGCAATTTTTTAAAATAAATATTTTAAATCAACAGATCAAGCATTGGCTTTTTATATATGCTACATAAATTACAGAAACATTACTTTTTATGCAGTTAATAATGGACCACCGTTTTGTACATTTTAAAGTATCTACATCTGAAACATTTGGGATTTTTCTGCAAAGGATTATTCTTAGAGGAACAAAAATAAGATTCATTTGAGTCACAAATAGAAGAAGATTTGCTTGGGTACCCATTTATATCAAGCATTCATTCTGTCTTTTGCATCTTTCACATAATCATAGTAATATTAACTACAGTATGTGATGAAAATAACTCATATATTAAGAAAACAGCTATGCATAAAATGGAAATTACAGTTTCTTTCTAACTTAGGGAAAATATGATATTCTACTGAACTGTTTCTTTGATTTAAAAAAACTACAAATATTTTTGGTAGTCTCCCATATCAGATCAAATCTAAAAAGATTTTGGAGTCATTTTTCAGGGTAGATACGTTAAGAATGATAGGGCAAGATTCTCTCCAATTGTTTCCTCTTTCAGCATCCTCCCACCTAATTTCCAAGCACCTTTTCTTCCCTGTCTGCTCTCATCTACCAAAACTGCTGATGTCCTACTTTTTCCTATATCCCCCCCCCCCACCGAATTACTTCTATACTACCCAGAACAAAACAGCTTCATTTTGTTATGCATACAAACCAAAGCAAATGTGTTTAGGCATGGCTTTCTGAAATATTTAAATGTTCAGAGCAGTTCATGCCTGCAATGTTTTGTATGTGTCTTAGAAACAATTCATTTTGGTTTTATCCTTATAGTCCAAAGCACAAGAACTTACAACAGTAAAGATGTCTAAATTTGGAGGAGGCATTGGTATACCTAGCAAGGAGAAAAGGCTAAAAGAAGCAGCAGAGATACATCTGAGACTAGGTCAAATTCAGAGATACTGTGAACTTATGGTGGAGCTTGGAGAGGTAAACGCCTGGACAATTTTACAGTACATAAATATATTATACTAATACTAATAACATAAATCACTTTAAAAGAAAATATTGGTGAAAGGAGAGCAAAAGGCATTGCAAATAGTCTAAGAGGTAAGAGTTAATTTTAAATAATTGAATAGTGGGCAATCTGTCAATTATTATTTTTATATAAATGGTCTTCTCTTTCTATTTTTTGCATTTTTAATCAAAAATATTTGAGAAAAATCTATCTCTGACTATGTATTTTTTGGTTACTTTAGATAATTTATACAAAAAAGATACATTCCATTCAGTTATACTTTAAACCAGGGGTCCCCAACCACCGGGCCGTGGACCAGTACCGGGCCGCGGGGCATGTTGCACCGGTCCGTGGAGTCAGCAGCTGCTGGCCCTCATGCCGCCACCCCCTCCCTCCAGCGCTTCGCCTCCCGCCGGGCAAGAGGCCTCGGGAGGCAGGTTCTGCCGGCCACAGGACGATGGACGGGACAGAGGGGTGGGAAGGACCGAGAGGCTCAAGCCTCTTTTGGCTTCTGCCGTGGGGCGCTTTTGCGTTTTTGGCTGGGGGGAGGCAGGAGGGCCAGCCTGACCCCCTCTCTCCAGCGCTTAGCCCCCGCTGGGCAAGAGGGCTTGGGAGGCAGGTTCTGCCGGCCACAGGGCGATGGCGGGAAAGAGGGGCGGGGAGGACCAGCACCCCCATGCTTAATCCCGCCCCCAACCACACCCCTTTCTGCCCCCACCGGGCCATAGAAAAATTGTCTTGCTGAAACTGGTCCCTGGTGGAAAAAACGTTGGGGACCACTGCTTTAAACATATAATTCTTTGATGCTCCTACCCCACCCCCCAAAATGGTATTTGACTTGTCACAAATACTGTCAATTTCATATAGTTTTTAAGGCATTAGGCTATAAACTGGGAATTCTAGTCCTGCTTTAGGCACAAACCAAGCTGATTTTGGACCAGGCACTCTAGGAAGGAACCCTATGAAGGAGATAATGCCAAATCACTTCTGCAGGGACCTAGCCAGGCAATCATTAAAAGACACTAAATACTGTGTGGATCTTCTGAGACAGTTCAAATATTTTTAATTTTTATATTAATTGTTACTAAAATACTACTTTTTCTATCTTTTTTATTGTTAAAAAAGTTAAACTAACTATATAATGATTATTAGAAGTAATAATCCATCAGGAAATACCTAATTGTCCATCAGACTATCTCTTGAAGTAAATACAGGGTCGTCGTCTCCCCCCCCCCCAATTCTATCTTGGACAGTGAGATATACTACTTTCTTTCCTGACTTTTGTTTTCTTACAGAATTCTTTTATAAATATAACTGAAAATTTAATGTTATATTTTAGCTGTCCTGTTAGAAATAAGTAACATAAGTACTTATGATACCTAAGGAAGGCCTGGACAAACAAAAAATAAGAAATTACAGACCAATATCCTTACTAAATGCGGATTGCAAGATTTTTATGGCAATTCTCTCAGAAAGATTAAAAAATATATTAAATAAAATAATCAGCCCGGACCAAAACGGATTCCTACCTAACAGACAAATCTCAAATTGTACAAGGACAGTCCTAGATATCATAGAATATTGTGAAGTCCACCCAGGAGAACAAGTAGCCCTGGCATTCCTGGACGCACAAAAAGCTTTCGATAGTGTCAACTGGCAATACTTAATAGCTGTAATTAAAGAATTGAAACTGGGAACCGAATTTGAAAATATCATTAAAAACACTTATACAGTAGAACCCTGACTTACGAGACTAATTGGTTCCAGAAGGAGGCTCGTAAGTCAGAACGCTCTTATGACGAAACATTGTTTCCCATAGGAAACAATGTAAAGTCAATTAATCCGTGCAACAACAAAAAAAAACCGCTGCCGCCGAACGCGGAAGTTAGCGTTCAGAGACAGCTGCAAAGCGGTGCGCGTGTTTTAAAACGTCAGAGCCGGCCTGGGGGGCTCGGGGAGAAGCCCCCGAGCCCCCCAGGCCGGCTCTGACGTTTTAAAACACGTGCGCCTCTTCGCAGCTCTCTGCTGAATCCGGAACGCTAACTTCCGCGTTCGGATTCAGCAGACAGCTGCGAAGCGGCGCGCGTGTTTTAAAACGTCAGAGCTGGCCTGGGGGGCTCGGGGGCTTCCCCCCGAGCCCCCCAGGCCGGCTCTGACGTTTTAAAACACGCGCGCCACTTCGCAGCTGTCTTCTGAGGCCGGAACACTAACTTCCGCGTTCGGTTTCAGAAGACAGCTGCAAAGCAGTGCGCATGTTTTAAAACGTCAGAGCCGGCCTGTGGGGCTCGGGGGGAAGCCCCCGAGCCCCCCAGGCCGGCTCTGACGTTTTAAAACACGCGCGCTGCTTCGCAGCTCTCTGCTGAATCCGGAACGCTAACTTCCGCGTTCGGATTCAGCAGACAGAAGCGAAGCGGCGCGCGTGTTTTAAAACGTCAGAGCTGGCCTGGGGGGCTCGGGGGCTTCCCCCCGAGCCCCCCAGGCCGGCTCTGACGTTTTAAAACACGCGCGCCACTTCGCAGCTGTCTTCTGAAGCCGGAACACTAACTTCCGCGTTCGGTTTCAGAAGACAGCTGCAAAGCGGTGCGCATGTTTTAAAACGTCAGAGCCGGCCTGTGGGGCTCGGGGGGAAGCCCCCGAGCCCCCCAGGCCGGCTCTGACGTTTTAAAACACGCGCGCTGCTTCGCAGCTCTCTGCTGAATCCGGAACGCTAACTTCCGCGTTCGGATTCAGCAGACAGCTGCGAAGCAGCGCGCGTGTTTTAAAACGTCAGAGCCGGCCTGGGGGGCTCGGGGGCTTCCCCCCGAGCCCCCCAGGCCAGCTCTGACGTTTTAAAACACGCGCGCTGCTTCGCAGCTGTCTGCTGAATCCGAACGCGGAAGTTAGCGTTCCGGATTCAGCAGAGAGCTGCGAAGCGGCGCGCGTGTTTTAAAAGGTTGCAGCCGGCCTGGGGGGCTTGCCAGCCCCCCCCAGCCCCCCAGGCCGGCTGCAACCTTTTAAAACACGCGGGATACGAGCGCCAAGGAACTGTCTCCTGAAGCCAAAAGTGGAAGTTAGTGTTCGGCTTCAGGAGACAGCTCCTTGGCGCTCGTATCCCGAATGTGAGCTCAGGAGGCGAACAAAAATGTCGCTCCCCTCCCAGCTCTTATCTCGAGTAGCTCGTAAGTAGAGCTGCTCGTATGTCGAGGTTCCACTGTACAACACAATCAGCCAGAGCAATAATCAACAATGACATGACGGAACTAATTTCAATAGAAAAAGGGGTAAGACAGGGATGCCCAATGTCCCCTTTGTTATACATATTAACCCAGGAAATACTATTAAACAAATTTCGACTAAATAATGAAATAAAAGGAATTAAGATAAAAGACGAAGAATACAAATTACAGGCATACGCAGATGATATTGTACTTTTCCTAGAAGATCCTATAAGATCTGGCCCAGAATTAATCAGAGAAATAGAAATTCGTGGGGAACTCTCAGGACTAAAAATTAATAAGCAAAAAACGATGCTCATGACAAAGAATATGACCATAAAACAAATTTAAAAATTGGAAGAAATTACAAATCTACAAACCACAAAAGAAATTAAATACTTAGGACTAATACTATCAAATAAAACTTCATCTCTTAAAAAAGATAACTATAACAAACTCACACAAGAAACTAATAAAAACCTAGAAAAATGGAAAGATTTGCAACTATCCATGTTAGGTAGAATCGCGGTGATTAAAATGGACATCTTACCCAAATTCCTCCACCTTTTCCAAACTGCCCCTATTAATATCGAACAAATTTTTTTTAAAGAGATTAATAAAACTTTTTCAAAATTTATTTGGCAAAATAAAAAACCCAGAATTCAATTCAGATACCTCCAAGACACCAAAAACAGAGGAGGATTAGGACTCCCTGATCTGAAACAGTATTACACTGCAGCGTGCCTAACGTGGCTAAAAGAGTGGATTAATCTTACTAATAAAAGAATACTGGTACTTGAGGGCCATGATCTACAGTTGGGGTGGCATGCCTATTTATGGAAAGACGATAAACAAAAACAAACTGTTTTTAACAAACACATGATAAGAAAATCTCTTCTTAAAACCTGGTATGAGATTAAAAGAAAATTTTACAACAAAATCCCTAGATGGCTATCTACCATGGAAGCCATAGTATATCCGAATTTGATAGACCCTACCAAGACCATAAAATATAAAGATATTTTACATCCAAATGGAGAACTTAAAACTAAACAAGAATTGGAAATACAAAATTATAGGATGGACGAGTGGACATATATACAAATATAATCAAGATATAATAAGGATCAACAAATACCAGGTATAGCAAATTCCACCCAAACTCTAGACAAGATCTTAACAGGAAACGCTGAAAAACAGATAACCAAACTATACCAGATTTTACTAGAACACGAGAAAGAGAAAGAGATGATTAAAAATCCAATGTTAGCCTGGGAGAAAAACCTACAAAGAAAAATCCATATAGCAGAATGGGAGAAAACATGGAATACAATAACCAAAATTACCCTATCATCAGCCTATAAAGAAAACTATTACAAACTATTCTACAGGTGGTATCTACCACCGGCAAGACTTGCCAAAATTTACCCAGCACTACAAAATGTATGTTGGAAATGCAATAAAGAAAAAGGAACTTTCTTCCATATGTGGTGGTCCTGCCCTAATATCCAAAAAATTTGGGAAGCAATTTACAAATGGTTAAAGGAAATCACGAAGGAGGAAATAGAGTACTCACCAGAGGGGATGCTCCTCGGAATTTGGAAAAAATCTTACTCGAAACAAACCCTTTTTTTAGTGACTCACATAAATACAGCTACAAGAATTGCAATTGCGCAAACATGGAAGAACAAACAGACCCCCAATGTAAATTTAATACAGTGGAACCCCAACATAAGAGCTGCTCTACTTAAGAGCAACTCGAGATAAGAGCTGGGAGGGGAGAGATATTTTTGTTCTACTTACAAGCCCAAATTCGAGATACAAGCGCCAAGGAGCTGTCTCCTGAAGCCAAACGCTAACTTCCGCGTTCGGCTTCAGGAGACAGCTGCGAAGCGGCGCGCATGTTTTAAAAGGTTGCAGCCGGCCTGGGGGGCTCGGGGGGGTGCTTGCAGCTTTCTTTCTTGCTCTTTTTCTTTCTCTCTTTTACCTTCCCTTCCTCTATTTCTTCTTTTCTTTCTCCTTCCCACCTTCTTCCCTCCCTCCCTCCCTTCACTCATTCCTCTCTTACTCTCCCCTTTCATAAGTTTCCTTGCTTCCTTCCTCTGTTCCTGTCCCTTCCCCCTTTCTTTCTTGCTTTCTTGCTTTCTTGCTTTCTTTCTTGCTCTTTTTCTTTCTCTCTTTTACCTTCCCTTCCTCTATTTCTTCTTTTCTTTCTCCTTCCCACCTTCTTCCCTCCCTCCCTCCCTTCACTCATTCCTCTCTTACTCTCCCCTTTCATAAGTTTCCTTGCTTCCTTCCTCTGTTCCTGTCCGTTCCCTCTTTCCTTCCTTCCTTCCCACCCTCCGTCCATTCATTCACCCATTCCTCTCTTGATCGCTTAAAGCCGGTCCCTGGTGCAAAAAGGGTTGGGGACCTCTGTCCTACAGGATTGGGTGGCAGAGAAGTTGAACATATGTAAATTTAAAAGTTTAAGAAAGTTTACAAGTTAAGTGAAAGAAACTTCATTATTCATTTATATGTACATGTACATTTCTTCATTAAAAACATGTCTTTCTGCATAATTTAGACTAACTTTGTGAGTTTTTTGAGGGCTGGAACCAATTAAAATTATTTACATTAATTCCTATGGGGAAAAGTCGTTCGAGATAAGAGCTGCTCGACTTAAGAGCCCAGGTCCGGAACGAATTAAACTCGTATCTCGAGGTACCACTGTAATAGAAAAAATATATACATGTGCAGAAATGGATAAATTGACAAACTTACTTAAGGGAAACAGAATCAACGAAACTAAAAGCATGTGGAACAATTGGCACGAGTGGATTCAAAGGAAAAGATTTGTATAACCTTATACAAAATAGCAGTACAAACCTTAAAAAAAAAAATGAAAATACCATTTGAATGTTTTTACCCTGCTTTGCATTGCATAGTATTAAGTTAATATTATCCATATAACAACTGTAACCGGTAAAAAAGTTGGATAAGACCTGTAAACTGTATAAACAAATTGTGATATATGTATCTATAAAACAATAAAAAGATTTGCAAAAAAGAAAAAAGAAATAAGTAACATAAGTAAAAGTAAAGACTGTTAAACACACACACAATCTGTGGTGGAAGTAACATTAGGCATAATTTATTGTTTCAGTGGGACAAAGCACTATCAGTTGCACCAGGAGTATCTATGAAATATTGGAATAAATTAATGCAAAGGTAAGATGTTTTGTAAAAAGTGTACTGCATGTTTACTTTGACTGTCAGGTTTTGCAGCTGGAAGTGTGTTGCTTAAAGGTAGTTGTTGTTTTGCAGAGTTTAATGTATACTTTTTTGTAAGAAAATATATCACTAAGAATTAGAAATTACGTATTGTAATTTCTCACTTTTTCCATTCCCCTCTACCAGTTAAGAGCAACCAAATATTTTACTACCATACTGTGAGCTTGGCTTATGCATTTTCTTTCAATATCTTTCAGTGCAAATTGGGTACTCTGGGGTGGAGCTCCATTTTCGCTACCCCACTGCGTCCCCCCACCCCGTCCGGGCAGTAGCCCAACCCTACCCTCTACACACACACACACACACACACACACACACACACACACACCATGTATTTTGATGAATGCTACTACAATGGTAGATCTAATGAAAAAATAATATATGAAATGTTTGAAGGAAATATAGATGGTTAAGATCTATGTTGATACTAACTGAGAAACAGCTTGTTAACAACATTTCAACACAGTGGAGGGGAAACTGCTCTCAGAACCACTGATAGAGTAACTACACATATCCTTGCTGAAAAAGACCCAGAAGAACAATTGGATGTATAACCAACACTATCATCCCTACATTAAAATGAGACATTGAACATTAGATGAAGAAGCTGAAGAGGTGGAAAGCACCCAGCCCGGACATGAGACACACCTGAGGGCTAAAGAAACTATAGCAATGAACATCTAGCACCACAGATGTACCAGTTACTAACAGCAATCTCTCCAAGCCATAATCGGTAACACAAAGAAGAACAATGCTGATCGTGAAAGACTCCGTCCCCCCAAAAGACAATATCATCCAATTACCAGCAAAGAACCTGTTCCCCTTAACAGGGAAAGTCCCAGCAGGTATTACACTTGACATGTTACAGGACCATACAAGCACCTAATATGAGCAGAACTTAGAATGGCATTTTTTTTTTTTGCTTCGGTGCCAAAAGGGTACATGTGTGATAACACATGCATGTGTGCCCACACCCATAATGCAATTTCCCCACGCTATTTTCCTGAAGCCTGGGGAGGGAAAAAATGGCCTGCCCTACCCTCTGGAAGGCCAAAAATCAGCTGGCCAGCTGGCCAGCACACACACACACACACACATATTTATTTATTTATTTATTTATTTATTTGTTTATTTATTTATTAGATTTGTATGCCGCCCCGCTCCATAGACTCGGGGGGGCTCACAATATATGCGTATTGGAGGTGACATAGGAAATGCCTCGCATACCCTCAGATATGGCTCCACATGCCACCTGTGGCACACGTACCATAGGTTTGCCATTAGGGTACTAGAGGCTCAAAACACCAGTTGTTCACTGATAGAACAGTCCTTCAAGATTCAAGGTCTATATAAACCAATTTGAATAGAGCCTTGATTGACCACAAAGCCTAGCTCAGTGCCACGCCCATGAATCTTTGTATTCTTGGTATTATAGAAAACCAAAAACCTTTGTCAGGTACTCTGTGAAACTAAGGAAACAATGGAATTCAGCTCAAGATGGCTTGCAAAAGTGGCCATAAAATAGTGCATACACCAAGATGATACACTGCCCCTGATGTTCTGCATATATTTGAAAGCTGACAACCAGATAATCACAAGATTTAGATATAGATCTAAGAGTGGAATTACCACCAGCTACCTCTGCATGTATGATTTCAAGATATATCTATACCAACATATGGAGGCTGCTGATGTAAAGTGCCTCACAATGTATGGCGTTTCCATCCATAGTCTAACACCTAGTGTACACAACTGAAAAGAGAGCACTGTCCTGGGATAAACCTAGAGCATCAGGAATATATCAATAAGATGTCATCCAAAGATGAGCTGCTGTCAACAGCAGACATGTGAGGAAAATCTATCAGAGGGAATGCTATGGCAAGAAAAGACCTTGCATAGAATGTATGTTCCTCAAAGCTTTGAAATTGAGTAATCCTACAAAAGGACTGAGGCACTAATCACAACAGTAAAACAATAGGCACTAGGTATCATATGCATAGAAGCAATGGTCTTCCATATTATATAGAAACTGGGATGGAAACTATGTTGTGATGCCTCAGAGACAGTTCAACACATAATGCTAGGATATAAAATGAAGACAGAAACATTATACAGTGGTACCTCATGATACGAACGCCCCGCCATACGAACAACCCGAGATATGAACCCAGGGTTCAGTAAGTTTTTGCCTCTTCTTACGAACGTTTGCCATCTTACGAACCCACCGCCGCCGCCTCCGAGAAGCCCCGCCTCCGAGAAGCCCCACGGCTGTTGCTTTTTGAAACAGCCGGGAGGCTTCTCAGTGTCCTCCTGAACCCGAACGCCAAACCCGAACTTCCAGGTTTGGCATTCGGGAGGCCGCCGAGAAGCCCCCCGGCTGTTTTAAAAGGTGACAGCTGGGCGGCGGGGCTTCTCAGCAAAAGTTCGGGTTTGGGAGGCCGCTTTGGGATTTTGGCTGGGAGGGAGGGCAGGAGGTCCGGCACTTCACCTTCCCTCCCAGCCAAAAAGGCAAAGCCGGCGGCTGTAGCTGCTGCTGCAAGAGGCTTCCCCGCCCCTCGCCCGTGGCCGGCAGAAGAGCGCTCTTGTCCAGCGGGAGGTGAAGAGTGCTTTGCCTCCCGCCGGGCAAGAGCGCTCTTCTGCCGGCCACAGGTGAGGGGCGGGGAAGCCTCTTGCAGCAGCTGCTACAGCCGCTGGCTTTGCCTTTTTGGCTGGGAGGGAGGGCAGGAGGTCCGGCGCTGGGGGGAGGGAGTCAGGAAGGTCCTCCTGCTTCCCCCCCAGCCAAAAACACAAAGACGGTCTGCTGCCGCCTGCTTCAGACAGGATGACAGGCAGGGCGGAGCAGCGTGGAGCAAAGGGAGGTTGAAACCGCCGCCGGCTTCAGCTTCCCATTGCTCCGCGGGCGGCGGCAGACCGCCTTTGTATTTTTGGATGGGGGAAAGCAGGAGGCGCAGGATCGGGCCGGCGGCAGGCGCGGGGCGAGGCAGCAGGTCAGCATCCTGGGTGGGCGGGCAGGCGGCGGGCGAGGAGGCACGGCCGAGCGGGCCCGGCTCAGGCTCCGGCTAGACCTCCAGCGAGGACGGGGCGGGCAGCAGCTGGGGGCGGTGGTGGCGGCGAGGGTGCGTCCAACTCGGGGCTGGCGGCGCCTGACACAGCGGGGAACATCGGCGTGGGAGGCAGGAGAGGACCGGGCGACAGGAGCAGCAGCGCCGCCACCGTCGCCGCCACGCCCGGCTTGGGTTCCCTGGCCACCGCAGGCACCGTGCACTGCAATCTTCCAGGCCGGCGAGGCTCAGTGGCAGAAGGCGGCCGCCTGGCCGGGACTGGAGCCACAGAACCGGGCACGCCTTCCACCCGGGAAGTCCTACCCCTTCATCCCCGAAGGCCGGCCTTTTTGGCTGGGAGGGAAGGTGAAACGCCAGCGGCTGTAGCAGCTGCTGCAAGAGGCTTCCCTTTGCCTCCCACCGGGCAAGAGTGCTCTTCTGCCGGCCACAGGCCCGGAAGATCACAGCGCGCAGTGCCTGCGGCGGCCAGGGAAACCAAGCCGGGCGTGGCGGCAATGGTGGCGGCGCTGCTGCTCCGGTCGCCCGGTCCTCTCCTGCCTTCCACGCCGATGTTCCCTGCTGCGTCGGGTGCCGCCAGCCCCAAGTCGGACACACCCTCGACGCCACTGCTGCCGCTGCACCCAGCCGCTGCCCGCCCCGTCCTTGCTGGAGGTCTAGCCTGAGCCGGGCCCACTCGGCCGCGCCTCCTCGCCCGCCGCCCGCCCAGGATGCTGACCTGCCTCACTCTGCACCCGCCGCCGGTCCGATCCTGCGCCTCCTCCTTCCCCCCATCCAAAAATACAAAGGCGGTCTGCCGCCACCCGCGGAGCAATGGGAAGCTGAAGCCGCCGGCGGTTTCAGCCTTCCTTTGCTCCACGCTGCTCCGCCCTGCCTGTCATCCTGGCTCAAGCGGGCGGCGGCAGACCGTCTTTGTGTTTTTGGCTGGAGGGGGAGCAGGAGGACCTTCCTAACTCCCTCCCCCCAGCACTTCGCCCAGGACAACAGGCAGGGCGAAGCAGCGTGGGGCAAAGGGAGGCTCAAGCCTCCTTCGCTGGTGGCGGCCGGCTTCCGGATTTCTGAGTTTTGGGCTTGCACGCATTAATCGCTTTTCCATTGATTCCTATGGGAAACAATGTTTCGTCTTACGAACTTTTCACCTTACGAACCTCCTCCCGGCAGCAATTAAGTTCGTAAGACGAGGTATTACTGTACTCTGAATGGCAAGACCAAGTAACTCGCATTATACAGAGGAACATCTTCGCAATGTATGGCTTAGATTGGGGTCCCCAATTCCCTGGACCACTACCCACTATTGGGCCATGGCCCATTCAGAACCAGGCTATCAAAGGGGTAGGCGAGTGTGCATGTGTCTAGAGCTCCACTTGCATACTCAATGGGTGAGCACTCATTTGTTGTGAGCAGACCTGAGTCCTCGGAGAGGGGTGGCATAAAAGTCCAATAAATAAATAAATAGATAGATAAATTTGTGTGTGCAGCGTACATGCATGCAAGCAACAGGCATGCCTGCCTGCCATTGGCACAAATGGAATTGCTGCTCTCGCCTGCCATGTACATGGAACCATCCACTCTTCCCCCTCCCCAACTAGTCCACAAAGCTAGAAATGTTGGAGACCACTGGGATAGACTCTCTCCCAAGTCCAGAAGAGAAATTCCACAGACTGTCATGGAGAACAACATTAAGATCCCGTAGGGCTTCTCCATCTATACAAATGGCCAATCAACTAGACATCATGGAAATCATCATGGAACATAACCCAGTGGTGGTGATAGATATGCTAAGTGATAGTAGCTTCATGAAGAAAGAGTAGATGAAGTTGGAGAATGGCCTAAAGGAAGAACTAGGGGGGGATTTGAAAAGTGAAAGTCAAAGTGTTCCCATTAGTGACAGGAGCTCTTGGTACTATAACTTCTAAGCTGGACAGGTGTCCTTAGCACCAGAGCACTCACATCATGTCATCATTTATTTTACAAAACAAAAAAGTATACCTTATTGCTTCCAGAGGTATGAAGAAGCTAAAAAGAAGCCAGAGGCTGAAAATCAACTGCCCTTGATCAATTGATCATCAGCAAGTATGTCTACCTCTATAAAAGCTGAAGTTTTAGGAATTTGCTGGTCTCCAGCATTGAGGTGTGTTAACACAATGCCAAAGAGTAAAGAAATCATCAAAGATCTTAGACAGTGATGGGTAATATTTTCTGGATTGACTGTCCAAAGTACGCATGTCTGAATGCATGTACGTATACCCGAAACCCCAAAATACGATGTGCATGGAGCCCCGCAGGCTTGCCTGCTTCCCACATGCACATGTGGCTCCATGCATGCATCCCATGTCCCAAAGACCAGCTGGCCAATGGGAGGCACGCAGGCATGTGCAACAGAGCTGAACTGGGGCGACGGCTCATGTGCCCACAGAGGGAGATGCATGCCGACTCTGGCACACGTGCCATAAGGTTTGCAGTCATGGATCTTAGGGAAGCAATTATTGCTGCCCATCGATCTGGGTGGGTCGTAAAGTCATTTCAAAATAATTTAAAGTCCATCATTCTACAGTGAGAAAGGTTGATTATTCACAAGTAGAGAATGTTCAAGATAGTTCCAATCTTCCCAGGAATGGACATCCCAGACATCAACCCAATTGAAATGCTGTGGTGGGACTTCTAGAGAACTACATAAACAAATGCCCACAAACTTCAATGTGTTTTGAAGCTACCGTGTTTCCCCGAAAGTAAGACAGTGTCTTACTTTCTTTTTATCCCCAAAAGCCCCACTATGTCTTACTTTCGGGGTATGTCTTATATTGGAAAAAAATTGTCGAGCACACCAGGGGCGGGGTGGGGCTGGCTCCGCTCCGGCTGCTGGCGGAAGAAGCCAGGCCCGGGCGCTTGACTCCCGCGGCGCTCGCTGACCCAAGGCTTCGAGTCTTCGCCGGGCCGAATCAAGAGCACACCGGGGGCGGGGTGGGGTGGGAAAAAGGAGGGCAGTCGGAGAGGCAAAGAGGGGGGGGAAAGGGTGACGGTCCCTTTAAAGGGCTTTACCTGTCGCCGGCCTTGACCCGGTGGCGTAGGTGACCTGGAAGTGGGAGGGGAGGACGTGACCCGGAGGCGCATGGTGCGAGGGTCAATACGCCGCTACCCGTTCAAGTCTTCAATTTGCAGGTATCGAGGAAGTTTCGAGGGGGTCGCTTGGGGGAGGGGCAGGGGAGGTCTGGCCGCAGGGCGTGTCTCGAGGTGTAATTCAGGCGGTGGCGGGAAGGAGGCTTCAGCGGTGGCGGTGACTGCTGCCGAGCGGCTCCTCCGGTGGGGTCAGCAGCCCATGTGTTGTTTTCGGAGGCTTCCCCCCTCCCAGCTGCCTCCTTGAGGAGGGGCGCGCGGGAGGCAGGGGTGGCCTCGAGCGGAGGCAGAACCGTTGCCCCGAGGCCGAGGGGTTGGTCGCGGCCACCAGAGGGAGAGGCCCCGCCGCCTAATGCGCTCGGCTCTGCTGCTCCCGCCCAACCCGGTCCGCTTCCCTCCTTGCTGTCTCTTTGCTTTCTGTGTAAACACGGTAACGGTGACCTTCTCGGGGGCTGCTGGCCAGCCGAAGGGTCGGTCCGGAGTTTCTCACTCTACGTACGGGCTGAGAACGCTTAAATAGACATTTATAAGGCTAAAAGAGGAATGGGACAAGACGGCGCGCAGCTAGATGAGAGGGAGGCGGCAATACTCCCATGTTTCCCCGAAAGTAAGACATATGTCTTACTTTTGGGGTACGGCTTATATCAGCCTACCCCCAAAAAACCCCCGATACGTCTTACAATCGGGGGTGTCTTACTATCGGGGAAACACGGTATGTTTTAAAGAAGAGTGGGCCAAAATTCCCGAAAAGGTCAATCAGAAAATTATTTCATGCTACTGCTGGTAAAGGTGGTTCTACAACCCTATTTAATCATAAGGTGTATTTAGTTTTTTACAAGTGGCTTCTCCATTTTTGTAAAATAAATGATGACATGGTATAATAAGTCATGTGTTGTTCTTCTGAGATTGTAGTTTTAAAAACTAATAAGAACCAGATGATTTTTAATGTGTCCTTATGTGTAAACCCATAGAACCCAAAGAGGGAATACTTTCTTTTTCACATGACTGTAAAAGATGCAGGAGTTCTCAATGAAGAAATTGTCAAGTTTGGAATATTATGATTGAAAGAACAGAATTAAGCTGATATAATAGAAGTTTGGTTTTTTAAACATGCATGATTTGGAGAAAGTGGGATATTAAATATATCTACTTAAAACATTGAATGTCAACATTATCTATTGAAGCTAATATTATTTCGAAATAAATAGGAAATAGTCTTTCATTTCAGCTACTACCGTGTTTCCCCGATAGTAAGACACCCCCTATTGTAAGACGTATCGGGGGTTTCAGGGGGGTCGACTAATATAAGCCATACCCCGAAAGTAAGACATATGTCTTACTTTCGGGGAAACACAGGGGTAAGCTTCGGCTCGTTAGAGGGAGCTGTCGGCCGGAGACGGCGGGGCTTGCTGCAGCGAGCGACCTGCTCCTGCCTTCGCTTTTGCCTCCTCGAGAGCCAGTGAAACTTGCCGGCGGAGCCGAGTTAGCCGCAGGGAAAGCACCCGAGGTAGCCGCTTCCACGGGGCTTTTGAGGGAAATAACAGTCCCTCCTGGGGGAAGCGCTTCCTTCCCATTGGCGCTCTCTTCAGATCCTCCTCCCCTCGCTCTCGGTGAGCAGTGCGGCGTGGCGGCGGTGATGGAGGAGGAGGAAGAGGAGGAGAACGAGGGCTAAAAAAGAGAAGTGCCAGAAGCTCAAACGTGGCCGGGGGGGCTTGCGGCCCCCCTTCAGAAACGGGAGTCTCTCGCCCACCTCCCTCCGATATTTTCGGGCTCACGGCAGCGGGAGAAACTTGGACCGAGGAGAAGCCCCCGGTTCCTGTGCCCCGTTTGGCCACGCCGAACTGTAAAAATAATACTGTAATAATGGAGCGGGGAGCAAAATCCCGGCCGGAGCGTTGCAGCAGCTTCCTTTCGTTCAGCGATGGTCTTGGCCGCAGCTTCAGCGCCTCTGCAAAGATCCTGCACCCGCCGGGTGGGGGGGGAAAGCGCCGCAGCGATAGCGCTTGGGGGGGAGACGCTTCGAAGCGGGGGGTTGGTGTCAGTCTGGGGAGGCGACCGGCGGCGAACGGGAGAAGCCGGCGCTGCTGCTGCTTCGGAGCCGCTCACAGGCAAAGAGCGAACAAGAAACTTTCCCCGGATCTTTTTTCCCAGCGACGCAGATTTCCTTATAAGTGTTGGACTTCCAGCTAAAACAGTAAAAAGTTATTGATGATCTTCAAGTTCTCAAATGAATAGCTATACTGTAATGTTAAACATAACTGAAATGAAAATAAATAAGTCATTTACTTTTGATTTTGATTAGGAGAGCTGACCATTTAATTCAGGAAGAAAATGATGAAGTTATTCCATACTGCATAGCTATTGGTGATGTGAAGAAGCTTGTTACATTTTTCATTTCAAAAGGTCAACTTAAGGAAGCACTTTTAGTTGCACAGGTACTATTTCATGTGCTTATCATAGACTGATAAATATTATACAGCTTACCATAAAAAGAACCTTTAATGATACACTATTTACCTATAGATTCTGGCACTTTTCTTATAGGAAAAGTCTAGCATACTGTAAAAGAAAATACTGTATTTGTATAAATTATCTACATAATTGAAAAATAAGCTGAGTACATAGCACAACTGAGATAATATTTGTAAAAATACTTACAGTATATACTCGAGTATAAGCCGACCCAAGTATAAGCCGAGGCACCAGTTTTTTGCCACAAAAACCTGGGAAAACTTATTGACCCAAGTATAAGCCGAGGTTAGAAAATGCAGTGGCTACTGGTAACTTATAAAAATGGAAACCAATAAAATTACATTAATTGAGACATCAGTAGATTAAATGTTTTAGAATATTTATTTTAAAGAAAACCAAAATTAGCTCTGTAAATTTAAAAGAGGGTAAATGAAAGCAATCTGGTAATAACAATAAATTAAAAAGTAAAAAAAGTAGCTCAATCAGCAACCAAGCTAAAACCTATTTCTAAACCTAACCCAGGGGTCTTTAAACTTGACAGTTTTAAGACTAGTGGACTTCAATTCCCAGAATTCCTGCACCAGCCATGCTACCTCAGGAGTGGGAGTTGAAGTCCACAAGCCTTAATCTTTCCAGGTTTGAAGACTTGCATTTCTAACCCTAACCCAGGGCTCTTTAAACTTGACAGTTTTAAGACTAGTGGACTTCAACTCCCATAATTCCTGCACCAGCCATGCTACTTCAGGAGTAGGAGTTGAAGTCCACAAGCCCTAATTTTTCCAGGTTTGAAGACTCTTGCATTTCTAACCCTAACCCAGGGCTCTTTAAACTTGACAGTTTTAAGACTAGTGGACTTCAACTCCCATAATTCCTGCACCAGCCATGCTACTTCAGGAGTAGGAGTTGAAGTCCACAAGCCTTAATATTTCCAGGTTTGAAGACTCTAGCATTTTTAACCCTAACCCAGGGCTCTTTAAACTTGACAGTTTTAAAACTAGTGGACTTCAACTCCCAGAATTCCTGCACCAGCCATGCTACTTCAGGAGTAGGAGTTGAAGTCCACAAGCCCTAATTTTTCCAGGTTTAAAGACTCTTGCATTTCTAACCCTAACCCAGGGCTCTTTAAACTCGAGTTTTTAGAAGCCTGGAGAGAGTTCATGCTGTTTCCCTCCCCCCCCCTCTTTAGCTTGCTGGCTGGCTTGTTGGCTTGATCTCCCACCCCTGATCCTCCCTCCTCCTCATCTCCCTTTATTGCCTGATGTGTTGTGCAGGGAAGCAGATTTACTAAAGAGATCCACTTGGGACAGCAACAGGGAAAGGAGGAGGTGGAGAGCCAGAATAGCCCACAGCTGCGTGGGAGGAGGAGGAAAGGAAAGAGCTGCCCTCCTCCTCCTTCAGTACCAAGTGGATATCTTTAACAAATCTGCTTCTCTCTCCGGCTGGAGGCTTCTAAATCCTGGAGAGAGTTCATGCCGTCCCGGTCCCTCCCCCCCTTTAGCTTGCTGGTTCTCTTCTCCGTCTCCCTTTATTGCCCCATGTGTTGTGCAGGGAAGCAGATTTGCTAAAGAGACCCACTTGGGACGGCAACAGGGAAATGAGGCGGAGGAGAGCCAGAATAGCTCACAGCTGCGTGGGAGGAGGAGGAAAGGAAAGAGCTGTCCTCCTCCTTCCGTACCAAGTGGATCTCTTTAACAAATCTGCTTCTCTCTCTGGCTGGAGGCTTCTAAAGCCTGGAGAGAGTTCATGCCGTCCCGGTCCCTGCCACCCTTTAGCTTGCTGGCTCTCTCCTCCGTCTCCCTTTATTGCCCCATGTGTTGTGCAGGGAAGCAGATTTGCTAAAGAGATCCACTTGGGACAGCAACAGGGAAATGAGGCGGAGGAGAGCCAGAATAGCCCACAGCCATGGTGGAGGAGGAGGAAAGGAAAGAGCTGCCCTCCTCCTTCTCCTCCTTCCGTACCAAGTGGATCTCTTTAACAAATCTGCTTCTCTCTCTGGCTGGAGGCTTCTAAAGCCTGGAGAGAGTTCATGCCGTCCCGGTCCCTGCCACCCTTTAGCTTGCTGGCTCTCTCCTCCGTCTCCCTTTATTGCCCCATGTGTTGTGCAGGGAAGCAGATTTGCTAAAGAGATCCACTTGGGACGGCAACAGGGAAATGAGGCGGAGGAGAGCCAGAATAGCCCACAGCCATGGTGGAGGAGGAGGAAAGGAAAGAGCTGCCCTCCTCCTCCTTCTCCTCCTTAAATCTGCTTCTCTCTCCGGCTGGAGCCTTCTAAAGCCTGGAGAGGGTTCATGCCATCGCCATCCTCCCCGTTTAGCTTGCTGGCGGGGCGCCCTCTTGTGGTGATTCGGCGCCCTCTTGTGCTGACTCGAGTATAAGCCGAGGTCGGGTTTTTCAGCCCATTTTGGGGGCTGAAAAACTCGGCTTATACTCGAGTATATACGGGTAATTCAGAACCTATTTGGTATTAAAATTAATAGCAAAAACTGATTTGCAAAAGTTAATTTTGCAAATTAATTATAGATAGTTAATTGATAGAATTATCCTGTATTATTGTCACTGTGGAGTGGTGCATGATTTAGCTATTTTATTATAAATATGGCAAGTGAAATAATGCTGAAAGGTTGGGGCAAGTTCTCAGAATGACAAACATTGAAATTCAGCATTTATTTGTGCTTCTATTTAGGCTATAAAACAAAATTTGAAAATTTGGGTTAACGATATCATTGTATTGCTTAAGTGGTAATATTTTCAGCAATGTTATATGAAGTCTAATTTACAAATAAATTAGTGTCTCCCTACCTTTGACTGGTGCTAAGAGTGATAGTGAATAATATATTAGTTTTGGCTCATCCTATGTTATTTATTCCAGGCAGCTTGTGAAGGAAATATAAATACATTTCAGGGTTCAACAGCAGATGAATCAGAACATTTTGAAGGGAATAGCATAGAAAATTACAATGAGTAAGTTTACACAGAAAATAAAAAATGCATTTTTCATATATTTTTATTTTGCTCATAAATTGAAAAACATTATAGAATATGGGTTAGTTAAAAATAAAATAAAACATTGCTTTTACACAGTCTGAATAGAATGTTTATAAAATAATATTTTCAGTATTAATTGTATGCTAATTATCTTTATGTTTTGTTCTGGTTACAGTTTGAAAATTGTAAAAAGAGATCATTTTTAAAAATGTTTGTAGATTGACAGATTAAGACTTTAATTGGTAAATTAATCAATCCAAAAATAAAATGAAATCCCTCCAAGTTGAAGCTAGAAAGAGCTTAAGTATTTTATTTTTATTGAGTTTATTTAATCTTTTACAGTTACCGCATTGAGGATATGTGTGTGTCACTGATAGAATTTAGACAGACAGATTTTGTTGATTTGGTTAAAGAGTTTAAGCTAAATATTACTGCAATCAGAAAAAGATAAAGTAATTAGTGGATTTCGGAAATTTTAAAAGGGAAAAACTTGTTCCATCTTTGGCTACTTTTTATTGTAATTATTAAAATCATTTCTTTCCTATAGTCTTCTACATAAAGTCAGTAAAGAACTTGCTGAGTGGTATTTTCAGGATGGCTGTGCAGTGCTGGCTGCTTGTTGCCATTTAGCTGTTGAGAATATTGAGGTACAGTAAATGATTTTCTTGTTCAGAAATAGAAAAGTACTTTTCTCAATTTTTGTACACTTTCTATCTAATAAGATAATGTTGCTTTGAAATTGTTGTTACATCCCAAGGTTATTCAGGATGCTGACCCATGGGTAATATAAATATATATATAAAAGATTGGTCGATACTATTTCCAAGTAACCTTTTGTAGGAGTAAACACAAAGTTACTGCTAAAGGGATTAGTATTTTAAAAGTAGATTGTAAAAGCTTGTCATACAAACGTATGTCAAATCACAGGCAGAAGTAAGGGGAGCAGAAACTGAAGTATGGGGCATTTTGTAGGAAAGGTGCCACCCACTTTTGTTATTACCTAATTAAGGATGTTTGACTTACACTCTGAAGATGAAAGTTTCACATCCATTTTAAAAAATAAAATAAAATAAAAAATGCAATCATTTTCAATGGGTATTAAAACCTCATTAATAACAATTAAATAATGATGAAACAAGATACTGGAATTTATTATTTTGCACTGTTCTGCATTAGAAATTTTATGTATTTATTCATAAATATCATAGATGTAATACTTAGTCTCTTCAGATACCATTGGGAAAGATGCTAGTTTGAAAACCTCAAGAACTATTACGACTGCATAGACAACACTTTTCTAAATGCATGGTCAGTTACCCATCATGTTTTAAAATATGGGATCTTTTTTTTACATGTGAATCTTCTGACATTACTACATGATGGAATAATAAAAACTAGCTAGTGGTCAGGATTTGTGTGGGAGATACCCAGGAATTATAAATACAGTATCAGTAATGAACACAGTAACAATTTATACTTTTATGTGGGCCATTATATACAATAAGTGTGGTTATATATCTGCATGCATTCTTTGCCTCATACCTATGTTAGGGGGAAAATATTTCCTATTTTGTATTCCCGGAAAAAACATCTGCACATTTCAAATCTAATTTGAATATTCCATGTATTAATGTATAATTAACAAGTATTAACCCTTAAAATCATTCAAGGTAGTCATGCTTTTGCCAAAATTCACAAATTAAAACCTTCCACTTCTGTTAAATATTCTTGCTTTTTAAAAAGTTTCTATATCAATTCATTATGTTAGAAACTTCTTTTTTTATTTTCTCACCAATCACAGAACACTGTAAAGTACCAACAACATCAAATTGTTTAAATACATCAATAATTCAATTTTAAAAAATATAGTATACAAATCTAATGCTACCTCCTTTACTTTTGACATCTGGATAATAAATAGCTGCTCAGATTTCTTATATTGTATTAATATGCTAGTCGCTAAAACATCTTTTAAGCTGATCCAAACTTTAAATGCCTCAAGTTAATTAGGCTGTAATATTTCAAATTTCTCCACATTTCTTCCATTTTGATTTTCATATGTACAGTGATCCCCCGTTTATTGCGTCCCCGACCATTGCGAACAGGGTACTTCGCGATTTTTCAACCCGGAAGTCAAAATACCATCTACGCATGCGTGCCTTTTTTTTTCTATGGGCACGCATGCGTAGATGGCAACCGGGAGATCAGCTGCTGGGCGGCTTCCCTGTGTCTTCCCCTCTTGCTGGCATCAGCGAGGAGTTTCCCCCACCGCCCACGCAAACTCCTCGCTGCCGCTCGCCCGCCCTTCGCCTGCCCACGCCATTCGCTCCCCCTCTTGCTGGCGGGAGGGCGAGAAGCCCTCCCCAGCACCCGCTCGCCCGCCCTTCGCCGCTCGCCCGCCCTTCGCCCTGGCGGAGAAATTCCAGCCCCCACCTGGTCCCGCCCGATCCTCCTCCCTGAGGCAGCTCGCCCTCCCATGGCCACTTCCTCCACCCTCCATCGCAAGCCCTCGCCACCGCAGCCAACACGCGCTGCGATCTTCAAGCCCGGCTCCTTTCGGCCCAGCATCCCGGGCCAAGCAGCTGCCTTCCGTGACTGAGCCTGGCTGGCCCGGAAGATCGTAGCGCGCGTTGGCTGCAGCGGCGAGCGAAGCCAAGCCGGCAGCAATGTCGCCGCCGCTGCAGCCAACGCGCGCTACGATCTTCCGGGCCAGCCAGGCTCAGTCACGGAAGGCAGTCGCTTGGCCCGGGATGCTGGGCCGAGAGGAGCCGGGCTTGATCCGCTGAGCCTGGCTGGCCCGGAAGATCGTAGCGCGCGTTGGCTGCAGCGGTGGCGACATTGCTGCCGGCTTGGCTTCGCTCGCTCGCCGCTGAGGAGCCGAAGATTGGGGGGGCGGCGCGGCGAGCGAAGCCAAGCCGGCAGCAATGTCGCCACCGCTGCAGCCAATGCGCGCTACGATCTTCCGGCTTGCTAGCATCCCCCAAACCCGGGTTGGGGGTTCGGGGGGGTGCTAGCGAGCCCCCCATGTCGGCGGCGATGTTTTAAAATAGCCGCGCCGCCCCCCAATCTTCGGCTCCTCGCTAGCGCTGCGGAAGTTTAAAACACCATCTGCACATGCGCAGATGGTGTTTTTACTTCCGCAGCGCTACTTTGCGAAAACCCGCTCGTTGCGGGGGGTCCTGGAACGGAACCCTCGCAACAAGCGGGGGATCACTGTATTTATTAACCTTTTTTATTAGTAAATGCCCATTAAAAAGGAATTTTTGGATTGAGGAAGGGGAACTTTCTTTTAATCTATTCGGATCAATACAATTAGAGTAGGGCATAAGGATTACGCTGGGTAAGCAGTGACAAAATTAGGGTAGGGCCTGAAGATTCAGCTGGGTATACAGTGTTATATTGAGAAATTGATTCCAGTAGGTTATTGGAGTTTTTTTTTTCTTTTTTCTCCTCTTTTCTTTTTTGTTTATATATAAAGAAAGAGAAATTATTTTAGTGGTGATTACTGAAAATAGAATCTATGGAATTATAGAAAATATAGATCATAAATTTCAAAAGGTGTTTTAATTTATGGAAGGCTATAACTTTGAATTGGACTAAGGGAGGGAAACTTCTTCTTTTATTTATTAGATTTGTTTATTTATTAGATTTATTAGATTTGTATGCCGCCCCTCTCCGAAGACTTTTACCTATTGGGACAAATACTCTTAGATTAGGGCATGATGATTCTGCTGGGTTTGCAGCGATAAAATTAGAGTAGGGCATGAAGATTCTGCAGCGATATATTTAGATTGATTCCAATGGGTCATCAGGGGTTTCTTTTTCTTTTCCTCTCTCCTTTTTTATTTTCTTTTTTTGTTAAGGAATAGAGCAGGAGGTTCTTAGGATAGGAATGTGATTATTTCACAGGATATAGACATTATGAAGATTTGAATCAATGTTTTTTTTCTTTCTTAATTAGAATGATTGTTTAATGATTTAGACTGGGATGGAGGAGTTCAGTGGTTTATAGATGAACTATTGATGGTGTTATATTGAGCTATTGTGGGAAGTTGGTGAGAGGAGGAGGAGAGATTCTTTTTTTCCCTATTCCCTCTTCTCCTTTAGGGTTTGATTTATTTATTTATTTTTTCTATTTTTTCAGTAGTATTTTCTCATTTTCTTTTTTTCTTTCTAGATATACATTCCTCTTTATCTTAACACATTTTTCTTTTCTCTTTAAATTCTACTTTTTTTACAATTCTCACACATTTCTTATGATTCCTACAAAGGTATTATTACTAATTAGGTTTTACAATATGACTAATTTGAATTATTGAGATTTTAATGGGTCTTTTCCTCCTTGATTTGTATATTGGAAGGTGTTGGTGTTTTTATCTTTATTTTTTTATTATTTGTTTCTAAATTGTGTTCTATAAAATCTATAATTCTGTAAGTTCTAAATTCAATGATTACCACTGGCAAGATTTTTTTTCCTTTAAAAAAGAAAAAGAAGTCAAGCATGGTCTTCTGTTTCCAGGTTTCTTAAAGTTTAAATCAGTAAATTAAATATCTTAATTCAATGTCCCAATATTACCAACATAATCTTATTTTCAAATTTCTTAAATATAAATCAGTAAATTAAATATCTTTTTTTTCATAAATTTTATTGATTTTCATAAAATAAACAAACAGACAAACATACATTTAACATAAAAATGGGGTTGTATTTTCCCCGCTTATTTCAAAAGTATAAATTTGAATACAGAAAAAAGAATACATATTTAAATTCAATTCATTATTATAAATGTAAAGAAATAATTTGTTTAACTTTTCATAATAGTTCTTCATATATAAACTAATTCTAATATAATTCTAAAATTCTTCTCATAATAGTTCTTCATATATAAACTAATTCTAATATACTTCTAAAATCATATTCTAACTAATTTTAATATAACACATAAATCTTATCTCTACTCATTTACTCATTTATTTGTTTATTTATTTTAACCTTTTACTGTTTCTTCTTGTTAATCCATATATAAACTTTGTTCCATGTTTCATAAAATTCTGTATCTTCTTGATCTTTTAACCGTCTTGTCATCATATCCATTTCAGCGCAATCCAATATTTTTTTAATAACTTCTTCTTCTTTGGGGATATCTTCCCCTTTCCAATTTTGTGCATATGTTATCCTAGCCGCGGTCAAAATATGTATAATTAAATATAAAATTTCTTTCTTATAAGTCTGGTTAGTAATTCCCAGTAAGTAAAATTCCGAGGTTATTTCTATGTCTTGCTTTACAATTTCTTTTATTATTTTTTCTATCATTTTCCAATAGAGTCTAGCTTTACTACACATCCACCATTGATGGTAGTAGGACCCTATTTCCTTCTTACATTTCCAACATAAAGGGGAAATCTTTGGAAACATTTTTGCTATCCTATTTGGTGGAAGGTGCCACCTATAAAACATTTTAATTTGATTTTCTTTTAAAGAAACTGATTTTGTCATTTTCCAATTTGAGGTCCAAACTTTTCCCCATGTATCTATATCTATTTCTTTACCAATATTATTGCACCAACTTATCATATTGTCCTTTAAAGTCAAATCTATGTTTTTATGGGCAATCAAGTATTTATAAACTTTTCCTATTGTTTTAGTTTGATTGGTGGTTATTAAATTGCCTAATAAATTTTTATTGTTATTAAAAATATATATCATGCTATCTTTCTGATATCTAGACCAAATCTGTGCATAGTGCCACCAATCAATTATTATCCCTTCTTCTTGTAGATTACTTCTAGATTTTAATTTCATTTGATCATTCAATAAGTCCTTATATTTTATTATTTTCATTTCCTTTATAGAGTTTGGATGTGTTATTGCTTCTCCCATGCCTCCTGGAAGGAGAGTCCAGCATGGGTTTAGCTCAAGTCTTATTGGTAGGACTGAGTTTCAAATTAACATAAATATATAATAATTAGGTACCGCCCCCTTGCTGCCCCAAGTATCCAGTTTTAAAAAACTCAGTCGAGGTTATGGACTTGAGTTTTTTCTCTCCCTTTAGGTTGAGTATTTAATGTAATGTAATGTTAATTAAATTTGTTATTTGAACCTTGCAATTTTTCCCTTTTGTCTTTGAATAGGTTCGTGTTTATCTGATGGGGTCTCTGCCCTCCGCGGGCACCACCCCCACCTTTCTCCTTTTGGGGCCTCTTCTCTCCGCGGGTACTGCCCACCGAGGAGCAACTGGGCTTTTTACTGTTATAATATTGTGACCTGAGGGTCCAATTAGCCCAATCACCCCAGATGGGGGGGGTTCCGTCCCTCCCCATTGCCGGGGGCGGCGGAAGCCTCAGACGCCGGGAATCGAAGCCGCGGTGGCCATTACAGCCGCCGAACAGCTGATTGAGCGCTCGCGAACGGCGAGCAACAGACGGAGGCTTGACGAGCCGCACGGAGTCGGATGGCAGCGAAATGGTTGTTCCCGGTCGGGAATAAAGCCGCCGCGGCCATTACAGCCGCCGAACAGCTGATTGAGTGCTCGCGAACGGCGAGCAACAAACGGAGGCTTGGCGAGCCGCAGGAAGTCCAATTGCGGCGAAATAACTGTCTCCTGGTCCTTGGCAATGCCGGTGTGGTCGCCCTATGAGGCAATTCTGAGGCGAGCCCTCACACCGCCATGTTTGTTTTGGCTATGTGCCAGAGGCGCGAACGGCATTAATTTGCCGTTTAAATTGGCGTGAACTGGGCAGCTGGCCAGGTTGTCAGGATTATAAGATCTGCCCAGAGACAGTTGACAGGGTCACGTGGTCGGCTGACAGCCAATCAGAATCCGTTTAGCTGTCAAGCCTGCCTGCATGTCTTTGCATGTGAGTGAGAGCCTTCTATTACTATTCACAGTCTTGAGGTGCTTTGTTTGTGGATTAATCGTGAGTACGCTGCCCCATATTAAAATAAAATATGGCAGACCAACTTGTCAGTGGGGAGGAGCAGGCCCAGCCAGTTCAAACACCGGTCAAAGGGAAGGATAAGGCCAGCAAGCCTAGGAGTAAGTCCTCCCAATCTAGCTCCTCTCTTCGTGAGGCTGAGAGGAAGATCAAGGCCCTGGAGCAGCGTTTGGAGGCGGCCTTGTCCCCCCCTATCGTAGGTGGACTGTCCATAGGCCCTTTCCAGCCTCTTCCTCCATCTGCTTTTTCTCCTGCTACTTCCATGGGACTCCAGGGCACCGCAACGGAGAGGGACTGGTCCCCTGACAGGCAGGCCCACCCTCCATTGCCATCAACTGCAGCGAGGCCTGAGAGGCCTTCCTCTTCTCATAGCCAGGCACTGCCTCAGGTGGAGTTACAGACACCAAGTTATGTTCCCTCATCCACCTTCACTCCCACGGCAGCGGGTCTTAGAGACCATGCAGATGCTTGGCAGGCCTTTGCACCTACTCTGCAGGACATTGTGGCCAATGCATATACGCAGGGCATAGCTGCAGCAACACAACGAGCCAATGCCTTCCCATCTCAGCCTATCCAACCCAGGGACATCTGGTCAGCACCACCGCCCCCTACTGGGTTGGACACTATGTCAATTGACCACACTAACTTTGAGGACGACAGTGACCACGGAAATGGCCTGTCGGATGACGAATTCACCGTTCCAGAGCAGCCAGCAGTGGCGGGCCTTTTTAAACCCTCCTTGTTTAGGGTTTTATTGCACAAGGCAAAGCAGGCCTTAGATGTGCCCGGAGCAACACCACTAGTGGAGCCATCAGACGGGCCACGCACTTCGGCAGCCTTATGTAAGGAGCCCGCCAAGGAATCGGACAAGGTTCCTGCACTGGAGATTTTTCTCGAGAATGTTAAGCGCCCGTGGCAACATCCGGCGGCGGCGCAAGGGCATTCCAACCTGGAACGCAGGTTTTATACCTTTGATGACAGCATGGAGAACCTGCTCCAGTTTCCCCCGGTGGACAAACCAGTGGCCACATTGGTCTCCCGCGCGGTTATACCTTCAGAGACGGCTGACAATTTAAAACCGGATGAAAGGAGAGCGGAGACACTTCTCAAGAAGACTCACCAGATGGCCGCTTGGGCTCTTCGAGCACCTTCCCCCGCCTCCTTCTTCAGTCGGGCATCCATTATGTGGATCCAGGAGGTTCAGGCGAGGCTGGGTCCTGACGAGACTCGATTGCGACAGGACTTGAATAAGCTCCTTGCGACGGCGGAATTCTCCACGGATGCCACCCTGCATGCCGCAAAATTTGCCTCCAGGGCTATGGCTTCCACCATTTCGTCAAGGCGCCTGCTTTGGCTAAGAAACTGGCAGGTGGATGCCAAGTCGAAGTGGACTTTGTCTTCGGCCCCCTTTGAGGGCACGAAATTGTTTGGGGAGGCTCTGGACCCTGTCCTGGTGGAGGATAAGGATAAGAGGAAAGTCCTCCCAAGGTCTTTTCGTCGCCAGGACCGAAGGACTGGTCCGTACTCCCGTAGGCAGTCCTTTCGGTGGGACTTGTGGTCCGCCACTTCACAGCAGGCCAGACCTTACTCACAGGGTGCCTTCTCCACATCCTATAGGAATGACCAACCGTATTCCCAGGAACGGGGCAGAGGCTTTTCCCAAACCAGACGACCATTCCGGGGATACCAGCAACGGAACGTCAGACGTGCCAAGTGACTGCCTGGACGGCATTCCTTTGGGGGGCAGGCTACAAAAGTTCAGCAAGAGATGGCGAGCTACTACTTCAGACCCTTGGGTCTTAGCCACTATCTCACAAGGGCTAAAGATCGAATTTCTACACAACCCTCCACACCATTTTACCACCTGCCCTGTCACCAGAGACTTCGAAAGGAGGTCTCTGTTGGATCAGGAAATTCTCCACCTTTTACAGATCCAAGCGATCGAACCTGTTCAGGACAGTTCCAAAGGTACGGGATTCTATTCAAAGGTGTTCCTTGTACCCAAGGCTTCCGGGGGTTGCAGGCTCATCTTGAACCTCAAACGTCTGAACCAGTATATTCTGTACCGACGGTTCAAGATGGCCTCCCTCCGCTCCATCCTGACCTCTGTTCGAGCAGGGGACCTTCTTACTTCAGTGGATTTAAAGGAGGCCTACCTGCATATCCCCATACACCCGAACCATCGACAATTTCTCCGATTCTGTCTACACGACGTCCATTACCAGTACAGGGCCATGCCCTTTGGCCTGTCATCGGCCCCACGTACCTTTACGAAGGTACTGGATGCACTGCTGGCCGATTTGCGGTCCCGGCCAATCCGAATTCTCGCATATTTGGACGACATCTTACTTCTGTCTCCAACCCGCCAGAGGGCGCACGAGGACTTACAAAACACGATGTTTTGTCTACAACGTCACGGCTTTACCATCAACATGCCAAAAAGCCATTTGATTCCTGCCACCAGACTCATTCATCTGGGTGCGGTGATAGACACGGTCTCTCAGAGAGTGTATCTATCTCCGGAGCGACAGCACCGCATCTGCTCTCTCATAGGTGGCCTTCAACAGAAACGAACGGTTCCATTGTCTTTCCTGTCAAAGGTGCTCGGGACCCTGGTATCCTGCGTGGACATTGTCCCTTGGGCCCGTTACCATTATCGACTGCTTCAGTGGACCTTGCTTCCATTCCAGCGTCGAAGATTAAGCCATACCCACCGTCTAACCTTCGTGGGACGCGAGTTGCAACTCTCCCAGCGCTGGTGGAGATCTCCAGCACTGCGGCAGGGCACTCCCTTCGGACCATGCCGCCATACGATCCTCACCACGGACGCCAGTCTGTTGGAGTGGGGCGCTCACATCCATTCCCAAGCTCAAGGCTTCTGGAGCCCCCAGGAGCTATGCCCAATCAACATCAATTTCTTGGAACTGAGAGCGGTCCGCTTGGCCTTGCTGGCCTTCGCCACCTTACTGGAAGGTCACCACGTCCTCGTACGCACGGACAACGTAGCGACCAGGGCACATTTAAATCACCAGGGTGGAACGCGCTCTCTCAGGTTGATGGAAGAGACGGTCCTCCTCTTCGACTGGGCGGAGACTCATCTTTCCTCTCTCCATGCAGAGCACATTGCGGGGGAGGACAACAAACAGGCGGATTGGCTCAGCCGCCAGGAACTGGACCCGACGGAGTGGCGGCTCGATCCGGGTCTGTTTCAAGAAGTCTCGCGTCGGTTCAGAGTTCCGGTGGTAGACCTATTTGCCACACCCCAGAATACCCAACTCCCGAGGTTTTACTCCTGTTTTCCATCTCCGGGAGCCGAAGGAACCAATGCACTACATCTACAGTGGCCAAAGGCTCTACTCTACGCGTTTCCTCCGATCCCGCTTATCCCATCGGTGATAAGGAAGATTCTGATGGAGGAGGCGGAGGTGCTCTTGTTAGCGCCTCATTGGCCTCGGAGACCTTGGTTTGCGGACCTCTGGGAACTGTCCATCTCCCCACCGTGGAGGATACCGGACGACCAGATATCCCTCAGCCAGGGGTTCGTGTACCACCCGGAACCCCAGTGGTTCCACCTAACCGCATGGCATTTGAAGGGGACAGGTTGAGGAGCTGTCTTCTTCCCGAGAATGTCATCGCAACTATTCAAGCGGCTCGACGACCTTCCACCGTCCGTATTTATCAGGCAACTTGGGCAGCCTTCCATTCTTTCTGCATTGACAGGAACCTTCGGCCAGAAGATTCCTCAGTCATCATCCCTGTCTTGGAGTTCTTGCAGAAGGGTTTGGAGAAAGGTCTGGCGCCTAACACACTAAAGCGCCAGGTCGCAGCGCTTGCCACCATTATAAAGCGGGACGATGGGGGACCTTTAACTTATCATCCTTGGATTAGGGATTTTCTCAGAGGGGCTACCAACACGCACCCCCCTCCGGTTCGTCGTTTTCCCACATGGGATCTAACCTTGGTCCTTCAGGCCCTCACAGGGCCACCCTTTGAACCGTTAAGGACTATTTCATTGCGTTATCTCTCCTTCAAGACGGCCTTCTTGGTGGCAGTCACCTCGGCAAGGCGGGTGTCCGAACTGTCCGCGTTGTCGGTAAGATCAGACTTCTGTCATTTTTATCCGGACAGAGTTTGTTTACGCCTGGACCCCACCTTTCTCCCAAAGATCAACACTCACTTTCACAGAGCTCTAGAGTTGGTGTTACCGGATTTCTGTGCTCATGGTACTCACCCCTTAGAACTTAAGTGGCACAAGGTAGACGTACGCAGAGCATTGAAACTTTACATCAGGCGTACCGGCAGTTTACGCAAAACTGAGGCTTTGTTTGTGTCATTTAGTTCTAGCAAACTGGGCCTCAAGGTATCTTCCAATACCATTAGCCAATGGGTGAGACTATGTATAGTTGAGGCATACAAGGCGAGTGCAAGGACTCCACCGAGTGGTATACAGGCTCATTCGACAAGGAGTGCGGCTTCCTCAGCAGCTTGGGCGTCGCAAGCCCCCCTTGAGGATATCTGCAGAGCCGCGGCGTGGAGTTCACCCACAACCTTTATTCGTCATTACAAGTTGGATACCTTCGCTTCGGCTGAAGCTGCCTTTGGCAGACGTGTACTCCAGAAGGTGTGCGGGGAGGTACCACCCATGGTTCACAATCTCCCTCCCTGAAACTTTAGACCTTGGGTATATCCCATGCTGGACTCTCCTTCCAGGAGGCATGGGAGAAGAACCGTTGCACCTACCTGAACGGTCTTCTCGATGCCCTGGAAGGAGAGTCCATACCCTCCCGAAGAACCATGGGAGTTCTTGCTTGTTTGATGCTAGTGTTTTTCTTATGTTTATTATGGTTGTTAATAAAGTTGATTATCTTTACATCTTTTCGTTTTTTAAAACTGGATACTTGGGGCAGCAAGGGGGCGGTACCTAATTATTATATATTTATGTTAATTTGAAACTCAGTCCTACCAATAAGACTTGAGCTAAACCCATGCTGGACTCTCCTTCCAGGGCATCGAGAAGACCGTTCAGGTAGGTACAACGGTTCTTCTAGGGGAGAAATCCATTCAGGGACAGTCAAAAAATGATTCTTTCTTATGTCTTTCCAACAAATATTTTCTTATCGTATGTCTTTTAAAATAAGAATGATTTTTATCCTTATCATACCATATGAAGGCCAAGCATGAGATCATGTCCTTCTAATTTTAGTGTTCTTTTATCTTCTAATGTTATCCAATCTCTGATCCACGTTAAGGCATCTGCCTGGTAATATAATTTCCAATTAGGGAGAGCAAATCCTCCCCTTTCTTTAATGTCTTCCAAAATATTTATCTTTATTCTTGCCTTTTTTCCTTGCCATAAAAATTAAATAATTAAATTAAATATCTTAATTCAATCTCTGAATATTATCTGTAATAATTCAGTTCATTATTAAGTCACCGCAATTAATTCCATTATTAATTCCATTATTAAATTCATTGTTAATTCCATAATCGTTTCATATTCCATATTGATTATACATAACAAAAACCTGATGACAGTGCCCTGAATTCCAATTATTATTTTAATATATTTCCCTTACATTTTTCCACACGCTAGCTCTACTCCACACACCCCTTCTCCAAATATTTAAAACAATATGATTGTATTACACCTTAATATTAATTTTCCTCCAAGAAAAAATATAACCCACCTCCATTTGTATCATTCCCTTGTTTCCAAATTTCAAAGATTTATGTTTCAAGTTTTACCTAAAAGATAGTTTTATAGATTCAAGCAAAAACATCTTAATTATATATCAATCAATGATTATCTTGTTCCCATTAGTAAATTTCCCCTCCTTCAAGCCCTTCTATCTCCCAATCAAAATACAATCCCTCTACCCTTAAAGTTTCCTTAAAATCTAATTTTAGTTAAGGTAGTTGCCATCTTTGCATGTTAGAAACTTCATTTGTCTAAGTAGGCCAATGCATTCTGTGTGGAAATCTATAGTATTGAACATTTCATTCACGGGATCCATGATTTTGCTGTACATACAATTAATTTGATATTAGTGTTTCTGGCTTTCATGCCAATAAATTATTAATCATAATGCTTTCAAAATTGAGATTTTCTAGGATATTTCTCTATTACAGAAACTCAGCATATATTCAGTGTAATCAATTTATAAAGGAACATACAAATGACATGAAATACATATTCAGTACCATATATAATTATTGTGGCAGCTATTTTATTCATGAAAGTGTCTGAAGTTATAGAGTTGCAATTCATGTTATTACTTCTGCCAGTAGCAGCCAGTGAAGTCAATGGAATAGCAATTCTCAGATCTCCATAATGCTAGTTCAGAGATACAATTTTGTACACTTCAGCTCTCAAGTTTAAGTCTGACACAGAGATGCCATAAATATCTGTATGTCAGGAAAGTGCCGGGAGAATCCGTATATACAGACTGTTCCTGAAACTGCAATGCACACAAATAAAATGTTTAGTTATGAATGGTTTTGTAATATTGCCTGCTCTTTGGTGATAATATTATTTCCATTGCTATTTTAGTGATGAATAGGATGATTTGATAAGACCCATATGAGATATGTTAAGGCTTCTATGGTAAAAACCCCTATTTAGAACTGGCACTAATATTTTCCCTGAATATCTCCTGGATAAAAGTATAGTTCCTTCCCTTAAAATATCTTTTGTGATCTGACACTCTTAGGTCATCTTTTTCTTCCTTCAGAAATGTTCATTATATTTGTTGTGTGGATGGTGGATATAAATATTAAGGCTAAACATTTGCTAAATTTTGACTTCTTTTCAAAGCAAGTTCCTCTTCTGAAAAGCAGCTTGTTTAGTTTGGAAAATAATGGAGGACCACGTTGTAGCCCTGATCCGTTTATTTAAGATCAGCTGGAACAAACCTCAAAGTAACAAAACGGAACGACAAGCAATCCCATACAAAAAAGCAAAAGCGGCATGGCTTGCGATCCCTTTAAAAGTTTTTCCTTGGAGGCTCGACTTTGACAGCCGTTTGAATTTCCCAGCCGCGTCTTAACCAATCTGTGGCCAGTATGCAGATAGGGGTATTTTACATAATAAAGCTGGCCCGAAAGATGATACTAATAAAGTAACAACTTTGTAATAGATCACGTGGAACACTTCTCAGCAGACCTTTATAAAGGACCTTTGGCTGCTGTTAGGGAACAATACCTACCGTTGATCCCAGTTGATAATCTCAGCATGTCCTGAGTCCTGAACATCCTTAATGAAAATTGAGATGTTCACCAGTAATTCATATTTGTTTGTTACCGACCTGAAAC
Organism: Erythrolamprus reginae; assembly: GCF_031021105.1. Classification (NCBI taxonomy): domain Eukaryota; kingdom Metazoa; phylum Chordata; class Lepidosauria; order Squamata; family Dipsadidae; genus Erythrolamprus; species Erythrolamprus reginae. The sequence continues at coordinate 46,919,339 of NC_091956.1, forward strand.
TAGATATTAATAACATATGGAATAAAATAAGTATTACATACATCCTTCTATATATATGTATATAAATATAAGAACAAAATAATAAATTATGGACTGTGAATTCTGTAATGGATTCATGGCATATATTTTGCAATAAATTATGGTGTACTGTATAGGTATTTTATCTGCTCTTTATCATGCACATTTCTTGACTGATGAGAAACCAATTTAAGGGGAAAGAAAGAACAAAAAAAAATCCCTACTACTATTGATCTGGTCTTTCTGGCTGCCTTTCATGTTATAACAGTCAAATAAATAAAATAAGTCCCTCATTCACTCTAGAAAGTCCAGATAATGACCATAACTTGGCACTAGGTATCTCTCCCATTGACATGGTTTATTCATGGTTTGTTTAGGTTGCTAGGCTATAAAGAAAAAAATTAGCCAAAATGTGTGGATTAGAATCAGTGATGCATATTTTGACATCCTGAAATGTGGGCTTGAAAATGAATGCTAATATGATAATTACAATGAATCCTTGTTAGGCTTAATGATTTTTTTTTTTAATTGAGCAAGCTTGCCATGACAAACCTGATTCGAGGAAATGAACTGGAGTTGGCAGTCAGTGTGGGCACTGTCTTAGGAGAATGTGCAGCTCAGGCAACTCATTATGCACTAGAGTTACTGGCAAGAAAATGTATGACTATTCCAACATGGTAAGCTGTTTAGTCCAAATTATTTTTTTTCCTTTAGAAACTGGACATTTTACAGAATACAGAAGCCCGTGTATTAAGAATTCACTTTTAAGAAATCTGTTTTTTATATTCTAGGATTTAAGATACAGTGTCCTTAGAACAGATAAATATTGTATAAGATTAGTGACAGATTGTCATTGGGCTATTTTCAAGCACATTGAAGTAGTAACTAAAATACCAGTAGGAAAAAGTAGATTTTAGTAGAATTCTAGGATTATGCTCAGCTTGCATACTGGAAATACTGTATATTATATTATTATTATTATTATTATTATTATTATTATTATTATTTATTAAATTTGTATGCCGCCCCTGTCTGTAGACTCGGGGCAGCTCACAACAATAGTAGCAAAACAATATGTAATACAAATCTAATAATTTAAACTAAAAACCCATAATTTAAAAACATGCACACAACCCACCATACCTAAACAATACAGTGGAACCCCGACATAAGAGCTGCTCGACTTAAGAGCTACTCGAGATAAGAGCTGGGAGAGGAGAGACATTTTTTTATTTTATTTTATTTATTACTTGGATTTGTATGCCGCCCCTCTCCGCGATACGAGCCGAGAAGAGCCGGGCTGGCTTACTTTCCTTCCTTCCCGCGCTGATGCAGAGCCACTCAAACAAAGCGTCGCGCCCCTCTGATGCTTTCGGCGGCTTCCGAAGCGACGCTGGGCTCTTTTGCCGCCAAAAGCGTCAGGGGGGCGTGACGCTTTGTTCGAGTGGCTCTGCATCAGCGCGGGAAGGAAGGAAAGTAAGCCAGCCCGGCTCTTCTCAGCTCGTATCCCGGCACTTGGTGAGTGGAGAGGCGGTCGCCTCCCCTGCCGCCCCACTCTGGGGGTCCTTGGCTTCTGCTGGGGGTGGGGGGATCCGAACGCTGTTTTGAATTTCACATTCCGAGTGGCCCAAACGCCAAAGGCGAACTTCCGCACCTCAGGAGTTAGCTCGCAAACGGCGCGGCTGTTTTAAAACATCGCTGCCGGCCTGGGGGGGGGAGAGGGAAAGGGGGGAGAGGGGGGAGAGAGGGAGAGAGAGAAAGAGAGAGGGAAAGGGGGGGAGAGGGGGGAGAGAAAGAGAGAGGGATAGAAAGAGAGAGAGTGAGAGATGCTCAGTGAGCCTTTCTTTGAAGTTGCCTTTCTTTCTTTCTTTCTTTCTTTCTTTCTTTCTCTCTCTCTTTCTTTTTCTCTCTTGATCTCTTGCTCTTTCATTCTTTTTTCTTTCTCTTTCTTTCTTTCTTTCTTTCTCTTTCTTTCTTTCTTTCTTTCTTTCTTTCTCTTTCTTTCTTTATTTCTCTTGCTTTCTCTCCTTCCTTCCCTCCTTCCATTTCTTTCATTCTCCCTCTCTATTTTTATTTCTCTTTCATTTTCTTTCTTTCTCTCTTGCTTGCTTTCTTTCTTGCTCTTTTTCTTTCTCTCTTTTACCTTCCCTTCCTCTATTTCTTGCTTTCCTTTTCCTTCCTCCCTTCTTTCCTCCCTCTACAGGATTGGGTGGCAGTGAAGTTACTCTCCCCTTTCATAAGTTTCCTTGCTTCCTTCCTCTGTTCCTGTCCCTTCACCCTTTCTTTCTTCCTTTCTTTCTTCCTTCCTTTCTTTCTTTCCTTCCTTCCTTTCCTCCCTCCATTTCTTGCTTTCCTTTTCCTTCCTCCCTTCTTTCCTCCCTCTACAGGATTGGGTGGCAGTGAAGTTGAATAAATAACTACAGTTTAATGAATAAAAATAAAAGTTTGCCATGTTGATTGTTTTGGGTAAAAAGAGGAAGGGAAGGAAAGCTCTCAGCTTATCATCTTATTAATAAGTAAAGTTACATTTATTCTTGCAATGTCTTTTTGCATAATTTAGACTAACTTTGTGAGTTTTTTGAGGGCTGGAACCAATTAAAATTATTTACATTAATTCCTATGGGGAAAAGTCGTTCGAGATAAGAGCTGCCCGACTTAAGAGCGCAGGTCCGGAACGAATTAAACTCGTATCTCGAGGTACCACTGTATAGGCCTGGGGAAGTTATTTCCATATTTATAACCACATTTTTGCACTAAGTTTGTTTCCTTTTACTTCCTAGAACTTACTTACTTACTTGTTTGTTTGTTTGTTTGTTTGTTTATTTATTTATTTATTAGATTTGTATGCTACCCCTCTTTTTATATACACATCTTTGAGCTTATTATTCCTGTGGTAGTGTTAAAACTTTAACATGATTTTTATGGAAGTAGAAAGTGCCTATTCATAAATAGCTCATGTAATTCATCTGTAGTAAGGTCTTTCTATGTTCATTAAGAATATATTAGGAAAAAAAATCTGTACAAATGTAAACAATCCACAAAAATGGCCCACAATGAATATTTTACTTCCTAGGGGATAGAAATAGTCACTAGTAATCACTTTTCTTCCAGTGCATATATAATTTGCATTATTAATTTTTTCCTTGCCTCCCTCCGGTCTTTCATCTTCATCTTATTCTAGCAGGGATTGTCATGGGGTAGCCAAGGGCAACATAGATTTGAGAAAAAGGGAATTAATCAGAGAGGTAGCTTATAGTAGGATACAATATTTTGGTTTTTTAATTCTTCTGCCTTGATTCTTCAGAGTGAGAATGTGGTACTATATTGAGCCACAGCTGTATGAATGTACCTGTAAGAGAGACCCAGGGAAACATAATACAGTGGCACCTCGGTACTCGACCACAATTCGTTCCAGAAGTGTGGTCGAGAACCGATTTGGTCGAGTACCGAATTTATTTATCCCATAGGAAATAATGGAAATGGATTTAATTGGTTCCCAGCCCCTGTTAACTCGCTGGGAACCAATTAAATCTATTTTCTTTATTTCCAATGGGATAAATAAATTCGCTACTCCAAGCTGCAGGAAAGGTGGGGGCTGCTGCAATCCCGGCAGCTTTGGGGGGCTCCTTTCCTCATTGCTTTGTTTTATTACCTATAAGGAGCTTCAAAAACTTTTTTCCTGTGGCTACAACAGCGGCGATTTCCCTTCCAGTAGCAAGAGCGCCGGGAACGTCACGTGATGAAGGGAAGCCGGCGGAGCCATCTCAGCAATTTCTGCCGCTCCAGCAGCTTCTCTTCATTACGTGACTTCCCGGGGCTCTTGCTACTGGAAGGGAAATCGCCGCTGTTGCAGCCACAGGAAAAAAGTTTTTGAAGCTCCTTACAGGTAATAAAACGAAGCAATGAGGAAAAGAGCCCCCCAAAGCTGCCGGGATTGCAGCAGCCCCCACCTTTCCTGCAGCTTGGAGCTCTTAGAGAGCTCCTCAGCGCCCTGAAGCTGCCGGGATGGCAGCTTCTGGGGGCTCCTTTCCTCATTGCTTCGTTTTATTACCTGTAAGGAGCTTCAAAAACTTTTTTCCTGTGGCTGCAACAGCGGCGATTTCCCTTCCAGTAGCAAGAGCGCCGGGAAGTCACGTAATGAAGGGAAGTGCTGGAGCGGAAGCAAATGCTGAGATGGCTCCGCCGGCTTCCCTTCATCACGTGACGTTCCCGGCGCTCTTGCTACTGGAAGGGAAATCGCCGCTGTTGCAGCCACAGGAAAAAAGTTTTTGAAGCTCCTTACAGGTAATAAAACGAAGCAATGAGGAAAGGAGCCCCCCAAAGCTGCCGGGATTGCAGCAGCCCCCACCTTTCCTGCAGCTTGGAGCTCTTAGAGAGCTCCTCAGCGCCCTGAAGCTGCCGGGATTACATTTCAGATAATGAACAAAATTTTCTCTGGCTGTTCGGTATCCGAATTTTTGTTCGGATACTGAAGCAAATTTTTGCAGAAAATTTTGTTCGATATCTGAAATGTACGAGAAGGGAAGCGTTCGAAAACCGAGGTACCAATGTATTTAGAAATATGAACTTTCATATAAGAAAATGTATTATATTTGCCAGTTGGCTATACCAGTTTAGTACATTATGGCCTGATTTATCTAGTTATATGCCATATTACATTATATATTTGGGTCAGAACCAAACTGATACTTCTTAATTGCTGTAAATATTTTATGATATATTTGAGGCTTCTGCAATGAATTTTTGCTCTATTTCTTCTTTCCCAGGGGTTTCCAACTCCCATTTTATTTTGATTTCATGGGATTCTGCAACAGTGTGGGAAGTAGAGACTGTAAGGGAAGATTAAAATGGTCTCTTTCTCCTTTTAAAACTGTCATTCAAAATCATATATATTTGGATCATAATCTGGACCAGAACTTTATGAGAAGACAAGGTTTACCTGTTTCATAGCTTAGTTTCCTTTCTCGGACATGTAATATTTTTAGTATTTTGGTCTCTGAGTTAGGAAATTAGTTAATTTATCTTCTTATTTATGAGAGATAGAAAATTAATGCTGAACTGAAATTTAACTAAGTAGATGTTAATATTTTAGAACTATTTTGTGTATTACAACTTGAATATCTTTATTATAGCTTTCCATCACCTGGATACAGGTACCTTTTTTGTTTCTACAAATAAATATTTTAATGTATTTTGATTACATTAAAATTAACAGTAACCCATCAAATAGATATTAGTTTTTCAATTTGAATAAAATATTGCTTTGAAATGTTTAATAGATTAGTTGGTAAAGTTTTAGAAGACACCATAGAGATTCCAATGATAGCTTTAATTGCAAAAGGATGGATAAATCCCCTAAAACATATCATTAACAATAAGGAGCATCATTAATATTTATACGGTTTAATCATTACAATTTTTGTAGCATAAAGCTAGTATAATTAAAAATACTGTTGCACTGTAAGCGTGTCAGACCTGGAGTTGAGGACTCACATAGTAATTCTGTATGTATGTGTGGTACATGGAGGTAGATATCTAAAAGAGCCAATTTGGTGTAGTGGTTAAGGCTTCCGGCTAGAAACTGAGAGATTGTGAATTAAAGTGTCACCTTTGGCCCCACACTAGCTAGGTGACCTGGAGCCAGTTATTGTCTCTCAGCACAAAGAATGCACTGGCAAAAATACTTATGAAAAAGCTTACCAACAAAACTGCAGGGACTTGACCAAGCAATCCCCAAGAATTAGAAACCATTGAATGAAAGAAATAAAAATAAAAATACTGTGTTTCCCTGAAAATAAGACCAGGTCTTATTTTCTTGTATCTCCCGAAATAAGCACTTGGCCTTACTTTCAGGGAGATCTTATTTCATCATCTCCCCCCCCCCCCCATGTACGTGGAGGTGGCGAGAAAAGCTGACCCTCTTACTAGCAGCTTGGTCCTCAAAACAGCTGTTCAGATGATTAGGGGGTGACCTGCTGTTGCCGCCTCGAAGAACGTCAGCTGCTCGCCTTGTGCCCCTTCAAGAACAGTCTCAATCAGCTGCAGTGGCCTAGGTTCTTAGCAGCCCCAGACTCCATCTGCCCTGCTTGCTGGCCTGCTGGGACATTTTTGACCATTGGCAGCCAAACAGCTGCCTGTGCTGCTGCTGGCCTTGTGGGGGCTTTTTGCACTCCTGGCAGCGCTGCTTTTAGCCGTCCTGCTGGGATGCTCCTGCCTGCTGTGGACTGACTTGTTCCAGGACTATCATGAACTCTGGACCACCCTGGAATGCACATCTGTCATGAGAGCTAGCGACCAACAGGGGAAAATAGTTCTGGGTTAAATCATTGCAAGCAGCACTAAGTAGGCTGTCAGGAAGTCTCTCAGCTGCCTGAAGGCGGTGGCAGGTGAGGTAGCAGGGATGTATTGGTGGCCTCTGATAAAGGGGTTCTGGCAGGCCAGCGTGGGGGCACTTAGAAAATTGTAGATCTCAGCTGAATAACCAGACAGGAGCAGGGCAGCCCAGAGCAGTTCTGTCAGGAGGGCAAAGAGTTCCCATGAGGCCAGGAGCAGCACAGGCAGTCGTTCATGCCAGTTGCTAGGAAATGGTGAATGTGTCAAAAGTGAAAAGCTGGACTCAGCTCTTTCCTGAAATGTGTTTACGGAAGCTGCTGGACATTTAGCGGGTGGCCCCTTGCCTCTGACTACTGCTGGTGCCTTCCCAGCATTTTTTGGAAGGGAGATAAAAGTGAATCCTGCAGTCTCTTTCTGCCACCATGCAAACTCCAGTTCTGGCAACAGCAGTTGCGCCTTCTCCCTTCCAAAACAGGCCAGGATGTAATACCCTGAATACCCTCACACCGGCAGTGAATGCTTCCCAAAAGGAGGGCAACAAACAGAAAGGGTGCCTGGACTTGTAGAGCTTTATTTTGATTCAGGCACTGCTGCTGACTTGGTAGGAGCTCTTTCTTGTGTTCAGGTAATTTCTTTCCTTAGGGTTCCCCCACACACAGACACATCCATGGTTTCAGCATAAATCATGCCCAAGGAAAAGAGGATCTGCAGGAAAATGGGGAAGGAGGGAATTTTCCTGCCAATCCTCCTTTTCTTGGGGTTGGTTTCACACCAAAGCTGCAGAGTGGCCAAGAGCAGTGGAGCCAGGAGGGTGAAAAGCCCATGCGTGTGGGAAGCTGTAACTATTGGAGATGGCGAGTCCAACAATGAGCAAGGCTGCAATGCCGGTACATGTCAGGACAGGGTCTGCCAGCTGCTCGTCAGCAGGCCACTCTCCTGGCCAGGTCTGGCTGCGAACAGCAACAGCAGGCAATGAGGTATGCAGCCAGTGCAAAGAACAGGGCTTACTTTTGGGATAGGGTATATATTAGGCCCACTCCAAAAAAAATCAAGCTAAGATTTATTTTTTGAATATTTTTCGGGGAAACAAGGTATTAATGTCAAACAATTTTGGGGCTTTCATTATAGAGTCACTTTATTTGTACATAAGGTATACAACATAGTATAAAGTGCCTCAGAAGACAATAGCAAGGTTCAAAGGAACATGATTGAATTGAATATTGAGACCTATCCAACAAAATACAGTTCAGTGATAGTTGCAAGGCATCTGAGTATTCAAGTAGATTACAAATGAAGCATAACCCAGACTATAAATCTGACAAAAGAGCCAACACATCACATTGACCGCATCAACAGATATATAATGTCACTATTTTGGGAAGTGATAGTATATTTCAGGGGTCAATAACCTGTGGCTCTAGAGCCTTGTGCAGCTCTTTCAGCCCTCTGCTGTTAATCCCATCATTGACTGGCCCTGCCCCTCACCCTTCCCTCTAGTCACTCTGCCTAGTCTGAGAAAGTAAAGGCAACAGCGGAGAATGGAGAAGCGACGGGGGCTGATTCTCTGGTGCCTCATTCTTGCTGGAGCTCCTTCCAGCCATTGTTGGTGCTGGGCATGCCTCGGTCACTTGGGGAGATGTGCAACCTGTTCCCTCCCCTGAGATACTGGCCTGACCCAGCTACGACTAATGGTGGCCTTGCTATTGCAAGGACTGGCGGTATGAGAATGGGATCTGGGAGGAAGGGACAACAGAATGGGGAACAGGCCCACAAGAAGGGCAGCATACAAATCTAATAAATAATAATAATATTAATAATAACAACAATACCCAGCTGCGGCTTTAAAATGTGTATGGGGAACTTTCACCTCCCGGAATGATGCTTTTCAATTAAAGTCATATGTGTGTCTATATCTCTCTATCTCTGTGTCTCTTCTCTCTTGGAAACACTACAAGAGTGACTCTCCTCCCCCTCCTTCTCTTGTGATCCCCTGGCCAGCTGTGATGGGCCTGGGAGGGTGTGCCCAAACAGGGAGACCCTCCTCAAGTGAGTCCCCACCCATCCTGTGTGCACCTTTTCTTCACTTTTGCTGAGCCGGACCACTCGATTGACAAGGGTCTTCCTGCTTGTATGCACCCTCCCAGCTTCACCATTGGGAGAATGCATACAAACTGGCAAGGAAGTTGCTAGAGGAGAAGTGAAGGAAGGAGAAGTGTCACTGGAGCCTTGGGGCAGGAGTGAAGTAGCCCTGCCACTTGGGGCTCGAGCTCGCATCTGCTGTGCTCAGTCTAAGAGCTGCCGGGGGGAGAAAGGGGACATGGCAAGGTGATGACCAGAGCCTTATTGCGGGAGAGAAGCAGTCCTATATTTGCCTTTGGACCACATTTGGCTCAAGGCAGCCTTCACCTCCCACCGCTTTGGGCTTGGAACTGTAAGCCACATCCTGTTGCTATCGGTAAGTGGGACAGGGTTGCATTGTGACTCCATATTGTAATGGTGTGAAGGGCACTAAAGTTCACTATGCAAGAGTGCCTCATGGCCTACTTGACTCTTCATATCATAATCAGAGAAGAGGTACAGAAACCTACAGAGAGAGACACACAGAGAGATAGAAAGAGAAAGAGAGAGAGAGTGGGGGAGAGATAGATATGTAGAGAGAGATACAGAGAGAGAGGAGATAGGGAGGGGGAGAAAGAAATACACACACATAGATACAGAGGGGGAGGAGAGAAAGGTGGGGAGAGATAAACAGAGAGATACAGAAGAAGAGGAGAGAGAGGGTGGGGGAGAGAGGGGAGGGTGGGAGTGAGTGAGTGACATTGAAATTGGCCATACCCTCCCAGGTGTTGTGGCTCCCAATGTTTTCTTTTCTATGGAAAACGGGTCCAAGTGGCTATTAGTATTTAAGGTTGCAAATCCCTGTTATAGTTCTATGCTGTATTAATCAGACTGAGCCTAAAATATTGTATTCAGTTGTAGTCCCCATCGTACAAAAAGTACTCTGAAGAATTGGAAAGAGTATAGAGAAGAGCAACAAAGATATTAAGGAGTGTTAATGCTAAAGAGAAAAGAAATTTACTATATTTAGAGTAATCTTCCAATACCTGATGTGACTAATAGATTTATTCTCCATAATATTGGAGCACATGAGAAGAACCAAAGGGCAGTTTATCAACAGATATCTAAACTTGAAAGAAGGAGACATTTTCTGTCTGTCAAATAATGGCAGTCTATTAATTACAACCAAACACTGTTTGTTAAATAGTGGCACAGCTTGTTTCTGAAGCCATGGGTACTCCATCATTTGTGATTGGGAAAAAAAAAAAAGATTGGACAGCTATTTTTTCAGGATGGTATAAGAAGCCTTGCCCGGTCAGAACTTTGATTGGAAGACTTCCAATATCCCTTCCAACCTTCTGCTTCTATAATTCCAAATTATTTATTTACATACAATACATATTAGTATTTACCAATATTCCTAGGAATACTGTACAAAGAATGGCTTTGTATAAAAACAACATACTTACTAGTAACTCTAAAATATTTTTATCTGTATCTTATGCATGAATCCCATCTAGTGTTTATTGTTTTCTGTGTAATTATTTGTGAACTGCTCAAAATCAATTGAAGTCAGTAGGAGGTGTCTAAATTGAAATAATTAATTTCTACAAACTCTACTTTCCTGAAAAAAAACATATGGATTCCTTTGTGCATGTTACTATATAAAATGTGTGGGTTATAAATTAGGGAAAAAACATAAGAGGCCACTGGAAATAATTATTGATCATTTTGATTGAGTTATCTTTTATGATTACAGTTTGATTGGGTTGTGTTTTATTAGTTATACAACGCACAACCATGTATAAATGGATTGCCTGCAGGAAAATTTCTGCAGTCATAAAATTCATGGTTCAAAAGCATGAATTTATTTTCCAAGAGGTCATAAGAAGCTTCTTATATAAGGGCATAGTAAAGGTAAAATAATAAAATAAATCACCTGTTTTATAATGTTGGATATAAACTTAACTAAGCTAGCTTTATATACATTCTATACTGAGATTTAAGTAAAGAATTCCTAAATGGAATAGTGTTCTAAATTAGGATCGGAAAAAGGAATTATGCGAGTAGCTCAGTTATAAATATTAACAGAATAAAGATTAAAGTTCATTTTTAAATGCAAGCTCTCTTGTTGAGCTTGCATTTATGTCTGTTCTATGCAAGAAAGAGAAGATATCTGGCTCCATACTAGAAAACATTTGGATAAAATGTTTTAAACATAGTTTTGTCAAATTATTCCAGGATTGCTGAAAAATTACATGTTAAATCACAAATAACTGTATTTATGGATATTAATATATTGTGAAATTGTGATTTGCTATTAGAGAAAGGTTTCACTTTCCAAACTGTAGATGGAGAGTATGTTATCATAAGTCAATCCGAAGTTAATTCCTGGTGTACTAGTTTAGATGATCATTTGAAGAGGATGTGCATTTTTTTTTAGCATGTTACAGCTTAATTATCTTCTAAACCAGAATTCTGAAATCCACATATCTTAAAGTTGCCAAGTTTCAATAACACTGTTCTAAATTAACCAGGCTTTCTCTGAGTTCTTTATTTCAAAAATGTTGTTTCACTTGTATTTACAAATGAATAAAAAGAAGTACAGATAGTCTTATTGTTGAATTTCACCTTCATCTTTGCACATTATGAAATGCCTCACTTTGGGTATATTGTTTCATAGGGATTTAGCAGGAGATCTTCTCATGATGATTCCTGATAATGAAGTACAATTAATAAAACTGTGTGCTTTTTATCCTGGATGCACAGCAGAGATAAATGACCTACATGAAAAGGTACACTTGAGAGGCCAACTGTCTCTTAGCCATTTATGTGAGTAACAGAAGAGGTTTTATGTCATTAATTCCTGATTATGTTTATTAGAAGATTCCTTCCATTACCCAGAACTGTAGATTCATTTTCACATTATTTAAATTATTCCATTTTCACTTGGTATCAAAACTGCAGTTAAGTTAAGAATGTTGGAAAAATGAATACTTTTTAATTACTTTTGAATTACAGAAGCAGTAGGGAAAAATATCTCACATTATTTGTACATATGTAGTACATTTGTGAATTATACTTTATTTTAAAGATTGATTCTTCGGAAATATCAATATGTGCAGGACAAGCTTACAGTATTGCCCACTGAATTTTTCAATATTTTTCTAGCATAAGGTACTGTAATGGAAAATATCTGTGCATATGTATGCTATTGAACTGTGACCATTAGAGTTAATGGTAATTATATTAGTGTGAAAAGTAGGTACACAAGTTTACATCTGACATTAAACAGATTACTTTTCTAGACACATGGTATAATATACTGTATATCGTGCACATAATACATGTAGTCCAATTAAGTTCAGGAACAATCATTACTTGAAAAAGTGGCTTGCACATATTAATAATGTTGTCTAATTTATCTTCTAAAACAAATACATATGTATAGATGCAGTGCAAGAAGGTATTATAAAAATAAGTTCATTAAGATTATACACTGCCCTGAATTATAAGGATAAAAGGTGCACATGCACTATATTAATCGGTAACTCCTTAAAGGTTACAGTACACCCTCTCCTTTGCTTGAAAAATGAACCTGGGAAAATGTTTAATTTAAAGTGGCTGTAGCAGGTGTGAAAAGCATGTTCTCTCCCTCTCCATCTTCTTCTCTCAAATACACACATGCTCGTGCACACATACACACATACAGACATACATCTTTGTATATGAACTGCTGCACAGTTCTGAGCATTATGTTCTTAAAGCCCTATTACATTTTTCTTAGTGTGCAGATTGTATAGATAGTGGCAGAGGACAGGAGCAATGCAGCCACACACTGCTCTGCATGCCCTGCCCACATGCTCTTGACCCCTGTGCTGGAGGTTAGTGAAGGAACATGGGGTTTTAAGAAAGAACTGTACTTCAATTGTATTAGACCCACATTGTGAACATTAACAATTTTACACTATTCTCTGCTGATAATTGCATTAATTCTGTTTGTTTCTATTCACTACCATTTTCAGTGCAGATTACCAGATGTAGAAGAATGTATGCAGTTAGCAGAGGAAGCTCAGACAGATGGAAATATATTTGAGTCAATAAAGTATTATTTGTTAACTACGGAACCAGAAAAGGCACTTCCAATAGGGATTCAGTATGTTAAAGGTAACCCTTGAAATAATTCTGAACCATTTTTAGAAAAAATACTAATGTGTTTTGTTTATTTGTTCCTCTGTTCAACTTTTTGATCATTTTTTTCATTTCTACTATTTAACAGAACAAATTAGTAGTTCAGATTGGACACTTGATGCAGTCTATCCTTTTTTGGATCTTCTCAGCTATATACGTACAGAAAAATTGTTGCTGCATAAATGTAGTCAGTAAGTACAGTATTTTAATACTAAAATTGTGAAAATAAGTACTGTATTTCAAAATTATTCTATGATTTTTGCTCATGGGATTGACAAATATACAAACATTCTACATCATTTGTGATCTTTATCTAACCATTTTTATTAGTCTCCCAGGCCTTAAAGGGATGGTATTTCTTCTCTTCACCCTTTCCCTTCCCTTTCCACCTCTGCACTGAATGTCTCACACACGAAACTATTCTATTAATTTCAAAAAGTAGACAGAATCTGTGAAAGCTAATGCAGCAGAAAAAAATATTAAGCTTTAAGTAACACAAAATTTATTTTGTATTTGCAAAAGACAATATGAATAATTCTTTGGGGTTTCCTTCTCCAAATAAGCCTTGTGTTATGAACAGGTATAGTTTTTAATGCATAATTTATTTTAGAACTGTTATACTATAAACAAGAATGGTTATTTTGCATTTCCAGATGATAAATAACTTTACATACTTCTAATCAAAAACAAAATAAAATTAAGTTAGAACAAACACTTCTTTAAAACTATTTTTCTGCATTTTCTGAAGTTTATGATATACAGTGGTACCTCTACTTCAGAATGCCTCTACTTAAGAACTTTTCTAGATAAGATAAGGTGTTCAAGATTTTTTTACCTCTACTTAAGAACCATTTTCTACTTAAGAACCCAAGCCCGGAAAAATTTCCCAGGAAATTTGAGAGCGGCACGAAGGCCCGGCCAGTTTCCTGCCATTCCCCAATTAATCCCGGCCATCTGGGCTGCCAGAGGACCATTTTGATGGCACTTAAGGAGGCTTTGACAGTCCAGAGCGAACAAAGCATTTTCCTTTCTCTGGGCACTTGGGCAGGGAATAAACCTCTGCCAATGCCCAGAGAAAAGAAACGCTCCCTTCACTCTGGGAAGCCGAGGAGTGACCACAGCGAAGGAAAGGTGACAGCTACAAAGCAAGTGAGAGGAGAGGGGAGCCCTTCAGCATGGGAAGGAAGACGTAGCAGGTAGCAGCAGCAGCAGCAGCCAGTGTATGGGAGGCAGCCTCGCGCCGGGTGTATTGGAGGCGCATGCTCCTCCTCACCACCTCAGAGTCCCCCCCCTTTTTTTAAGCCTTAAAGTTTTGGATTTTTTTGATGCCCCTCACCTCACCTTCTTCCTTTGGTGACGACTCCTCCTCCTGTTCTTCCTCTTCCTCCTCCGTCCCAAGTTCCGAGCTTTTATTTCTTTCCTAATGGGTTTGTATGCATTATTTGCTTTTACATTGATTCCTATGGGAAAAATTGCTTCTACTTAAGAACGTTTCTACTTAAGAACTTGGACACGGAATGGATTAAGTTCTTAAGTAGAGGTACCACTGTATTCATTTTGCTGGTTTCAGAAAATCTTGAAAGGAAATCTGTTTTTTTGACAGGCTTTATAAGGACTGTTGGCTATAGTAGTAAAATAGCACAATTATCTTAAACTCAGTGCCCTCCAAATATTTAAATTACAGTCCCATTATTACCAGCAGATACAGATACAGTAACTTTATAAGAAGTAATGACTTCAATTCCCATAATTCAAGTCATCATGGGCAATTCATAGTTGGCGGAGACGTTCTAAGAGTTGAAGTCCACGCATCTTAACATTGTTAAGATTGAGAAACACTCACCTAAACTAATATTTTTGTTTTAAAAAAATTATTAGGTAACCAACTGCCTTAAAAAACAAAACAAAATGGCTTTTATTCTAATTAAATAACTTGTTAGCACCTCAGGTTAACCAAGAAAATAGATCCAACATGTTGTAGTTGGCTCTAGGCCAGCTCTTGGAGCTGGAGATTTTGATGTGGATCTGTGGGAGTCTTCCGTTTATAGGAGACCTGTCTGGTTGCCAGCTGACTCAGAAAGTGAAACTGGCTCCCAAGCAGAAGCAGTAGGGGAAAAGAGGCAGACAGGGAGATGGGTGCAGCCAGCCCACCAGCCAGCTAGGGAATCCTCAGACTCAGAAGGGGACGATATCATGGATCCCCATGTGCGCAGGATTCAGAAATCAGTTGCACAGGAGCCAAAAGAGATAAGGGCGTGCAGCTGTTCAGGGCCTAATTATACTACGGAGACTCTGATAAGGGAGTTTGAGAGTGCTGAGGTGTGGGCGTTTATCGTTTGTGTGTGTTTGGAAGAAGAAAGAAGAGTAAGCAGCGTGGGGATGCTTTCTGTTTTCAAGAACTCTTGTGAACTCTGACATACATCAGCTGAGAAGAGCTGTGAGGAATTGGCATGTGAACTTCATAGCTTCGTAATTTACTCCTCTGTTTTGGCACACGCCATGGCATCAAAGAAACTTTGGGTGTGAGTAATTGGTCACCTCTTGAGATTACTGAGTAGTAATTGGGAATTGTTTTATGAGACTCTGCATATAAAAGATATTTACTTTTCTTGCCATGTGTTTGAAAATTATTCTGAGCTCATAGGGGGTTAATTACCATTAGCTAGGAGGAACACAACATAAATAATTAGGACTCCAATTAGATGATTGTGTTTTAGTACATAATATTGGTAGAAAATAGCCCTGTTGTCACAATAAAAAATTTCAAAGTACTCTGAATTAATGTACTTACATTGAGATAAAACAAATGTAATGTTGAAAGTTTTTTTTAAAAAATGTGTATGAGCAAAATAAAATATATGTACAAAGATGTCTGCAATTTCTCTCAGTATCAGCAGGGCAATGCAGCATTGACATCTGATTAAAAGTTAGCATTTCATTAAAAGCAAACATAAGCAAAACAAAAATTTTCTTCATGTAGTATCTGAATAATCCATAAAATCCAATGATTGTAAATATCTCCTGACCTATGTTTATTGTCATATCCTTTGATAAATTATACCATTTATCAGCTCCAAAAGAATGAAACAACCAGATTAATTTTATGACACTTTGTGATAAAGAGAAATAATGGCCTTGTTAAACATATTTGTGCAATTCTGTGTGTTTTCAAACTCTTCAGTTATTTTACTTTCAGTATTCTTGAAACCTCTGGCATATGTAACCAATACATATTCCTGTGATTTCTATATAACTGATACCTAAAAATAGAAAAATAATGCAAGCAGATTTTTAAAAAAGAATTAGAATGACCACTTAATCCCCCTTATCAATAACACAGAATAATGTTCCTTTTTCTTACATTACTTCTTTTTCTTCCAACTCTATTGTTTTTATAGCTAGATTGCTAATAAATAGAACAGAGCAGAACAGAACAACAGAACATAATATAATAGAATTCTTTATTGGCCAAGTGTGATCAGGCACACAAGAAACAGTAAATGAACACTATTAAGCATTAAGTAGCATTTCAAAGTACTAAAGTAGATTTATGGGAAATTCCAAAATAATAAAGAGATTAATATATTCAATTGTCATCAAACCTTGAGATCTGTCTTGATCAATTATATTTGTAGTAGGCATGAGAGATTATTAAAAGCATTATTCCAAGAAATTAGGAAAGTGATATTATTCCAGAATAACTCCCAATACATTTCGGAAAAGTGATGAAAATATTATTTTTTTCAGATTTAGAAATGAATTGTTAATATTATGTGGCTACATTGGGGCTTTACTGGCTATTAGAAGACAATATACCAGCATTGTACCAGCTGTTTATGAGTATACAAGGTAATTCTTCTGTAATAACTTAATTGAAAGTCCTTCTAGGAATTATGAGAGCTGTATTTCTCCCCCCCCCCTCCCAAAATCTGTCATTCTAAATGTCCTTATTTTTCACGTCTGTATGGACAGTTTATGACTGTCATTAGTATTTTAATCAAGGTCTAACTTTCTTTTGAGATATATCTAGTTTTTCTTATGGAAAATACAGTTTTAAGTACAAGAATGACATTTGTTCATTAGTTGTTCACAGCTGTTTTAAACCATGTGTTAACATTCCGACTGATGAACCCAACCAAAGAAAGCACAGCTGAGACGATCCAATCTCTTAATGCAAAATTTTATTGAGTACATCATTTTGGCACCAATGAGGGCAAAAACAGATTTTCCACGTAAACCCACATAGTCAAAATTCAGGTTCTCCTTCCCCCCAATTAGATCAGGTCACGCTGTCCAAATCTTTTTTTTGGCTTTGGACAATGCAACAATAAACGCTTGCCGAAATCTACTTTGTACTCATGGCTGGCATCTTGATGCCTAGAACTTAAGTTCTATTTTCCCCTTCCCTTCTCCCATAGTTCACTGGCAATCTGAGAAGCAATAATAGTTGCAACAGGAAAAAGCACCTTTTGAAGCTTGACACTGTTTTTGAATTGAAATCAAACTGTTTACTTTTATATTGGGTATGAATTGAAGCAAGAACACAGGCAAATGTTCTCCAACTCTGTATTTTCCAATATGTTGTATCTGAATTTCTTTATCCCAGGAGCAGCCTGAGATCACTAGATTGGGAAAAGTTGGAAAAAAATCATAATATTTTAGGTTCTAAACATTTTACATTTAAATAGTTTGTGGACTATGACAGGTATTGATCCATATAGATTGCATGTTGCTATCATGGATCAGTATCCATATTGTGTAATCCATATGGAATAGAGTGTAATCTCGTGTTGCTCTATATTTTTTCCAGTCAGCTTTTAAAAAGAAGAGAAGTATGTGTACCTCTGAAAATCGAGCAACTCTCTGAGGAACTAGATGCTTGGAGAGCTTGTAGCCAGTCATTGAACAAGTAGGTGGAAGGTACTTTATTTAATATGTTGTGAATTTATGACATTTTGCTTTGTGTGGAAATATTATATGGAATTTTAGAATATTATTTTTCAATTGTGAAACTTTGTTTATTCTTTCAAATACTAGCATGTCTACATTTTACAGGTCTTCTGATGAATTACTACAGATACCGCCATCTGAATTGCAACAACAGATTTATGCAACAGTGCTATCACGAATTAAAGAAGAGCCTCTTCAAGTAACCATAGGAACAAATTATGTTTCTGGATCTAACCTTCCTAGTCATTCGGATGTTCATATCTCTTGTTTGACAGGATTACGAATACAGGTATTGGAACAGAACTGGAGTACATTCTGTAAGAGTTTACAAGTATCAGTATTTCTGGTTATGTCAAACTCTAAGACAAACAGAAAGTTGCTTACATTCTGGTGCTTCCCCAGCCTGTAGGTGGTGCACTTGTTAGAATGCAGTACTGCAGACTACTTCTGCTGACTGCCAGCAATTTGGCAGTTCGAATCTCACCAGGCTTAAGATTCTGTCCTTCCCAGGTCAGTAAAATGACCCAGATTGTTGGTAGCAATATGTTGACTTTATAAATCGCTTAGAGAGGATTGTAAAGCATATATAAGTCTAAGTGCTATTGCTATATTTTTTCCAATTGAAGTTTTTGAATCTCCTACAAAGATAGAATCCAAGAAAGCATTATTTTAGTTGGGTCTAGATGAGGAAGAACAGGCTGAAACACAACTGTTCATCCACGCTTTGCGTGGATGAACCATGTGATTTCATGAATTTAGCAGCTTTGGTTTTTGGTAGGGTTATATTGCTTCAGAGAGGTCTGATATGCAGTTTGGATTATGTTTTTTAAGGAGCAGGTGGCAGTTGTGGACTGGAAACCTTTTGTTTGTATTTCTACCTTTTCCTAGGAGGCTTTACTCAGTCACTCACAACTTAGTCACTATGCTTATGGGCCACTGCAATGCATTATGAGTAGAGCTGTTTTGGAGGCCACTTGTCAAAAATATGATGGGATGAGCGATGAGATGTGTACCTTATTATGGCCATGTAACATCTCTGACATATGAATTGCAGTGGTTATCTGTGATTTTTTTATTGGAATTCGAAGTGCTCATTGGCACCTATTAAGCTTTACCTGATTTTTGTAGGACTTCTTGTCTCCAATTATACCTTCTTCTCTGATAAATTCTGAAGTTCAGCATTTTTCAAGTTCCAATTGTTAAAAAATATGGGACCTAAAAAATGCAGGGTGAGATCATCCATCGGCATGGGATGAGGTATCATCAGTATGCTGATGATACCCACATATACATCTCCATCCCATGCCAATTCAGTGAAGCGGTTGATGTCATGTGCTGGTGCCTGGAAGCTGTTAAGGTCTGGATGGGAGCCAACAGGCTCAAGCTCAACCCAGACAAGACCGAGTGGCTCTGGGCATTCCCTCCGAAGGACTGTTCCATCTGTCCGTCCATTGTCCTGGGGGGTGGGAGAGGGGAGGAGAGGTTCTAAGCCCCTCAGATAGGGTTCATAATTTTGTTTTCTCCTGGATCCACAGCTAAATATTGAACACCATTTTTTGGCTGTGGCCAGGGGGACCTTTGTCCAGGTTTGCCTGGTGTATCATTTATGGACCTATTTGGACCAGGAGGCCTTGCAGACAGTCACTCAGGCCCTCATTACCTCCCATCTTGATTATTGCAATGCGCTTTACATGGGGCTACCCCTGAAGAGTGTTCGGAGACTGCAGATAGTCCAGAATGCAACCACGCGAGCTCTTATGGGTGTACCTCGGTATGTCCATATAACACCAACACTCTCATGCTACACTAGCTACCCATTAGTCTCCGGTCACAATTCAAGGTATTGGTTATTACCTATAAAGCCCTCCATGGCTTGGGGCCTTACTATTTATTGGACCGTCTCCTGCCACACACCTCCCAGAGGCCTATTAGATTGCACAGAATCGGCCTCTTCCAAGTCCCATCAAGCAAACAATGTAGGCTGGAGGGACCATGGGAGAGGGCCTTTTCTGTTGCCGCACCGGCTCTATGGAACCAACTCTCCCACAATGTTCTTATTGCTCCCACTCTATTGGCTTTTTGAAAAGCTGTTAAAACCTGGCTTTGTCGACAGGGCTGGGGGCTGTGAACTTAACACCAGACATGCCTGAATTCATGGGTTTTTTAATTTCGTTTTTTAATTCATTTTATGAACACATACACAACATAGAACAAGTACTCTGTGATTAGTGCCCACCACCAGACAAACATTCATACCCCACCACCAAATTCGGGGTGTTTCTTACATATACCATTTTAACTCAAGAGCAAAATATCTGTTTTCATATTATAAAGTGATTCCAATGTATTCCTTCTAGCTTGGTCTCAGATTCTACTCGCCATATATCGTCTTACCTTGTCCCATCGTCCCATCAGTTGTCGCAAATCAGTTTCACTAACCAAATTCATCCTTTTATCCATAATCTCAAATTGAATATAATCCACCATGTACCGGTACCAATTTTGCATTGTCCATTTTTTCGCATCCTTCCAACCCAAGACTATTACCGCCTGAGTGCTTTCTATCACTGCTCATTTTATTTCTCTAAATTCTCCCATCGTATTGCTTTTAACTAATACTGCCATTTCTTTAGTAATTATCCATAGTATATTTAACATCCTATTAATATCCTCTTGCACTTTTTGCCAAAAGTTCTGCGCTACCGGGCATTCCCAAAACATGTGCATAAACACTCCTTTATCTTGGCACCCATGCCAACAGGTATTTTTAACATCCTGCCAGAAATAAGCAAGGTGAACGAGTGTGTAATACCACTTATGTAATATTTTCCTTCTCATTTCCCTAACCCTTGTATTCTTAATTTTCCTTATATTCTCCACTATATTTTTCATCTCTTGCACATCTACTTGTATTTCATTCTGCCACAATTTAGTCAATCCTTGGGTCACATCCCCATCTGACTATACTAACATCTTATATATATTACTTGTTTGCGCCTTGGTATCCTCACTTTTTTCTCTTATTATTTTCTCTTACTCTATCTCCTCCCTAAATAGTGCTTCTTTATTCTCCCTTTCATTCAGATATTTACATATTGCATTTATTTGTAGCCATCTTCCCTTACCCAACTATCATTCTATACAATTTCTACTAGTCCTCCCATCCTTCTCGTATAACTGTTCTATCTTAGTTATCCATCTTCCTTTCAACTCCCCTATAATCCTATTTAAAATTGTTTCACAATCTGTATTTATTACATATAATGATGACAGTTTTGATTTATATAATCCTATTTTCCCCTGCCATTTTTTCCAGATTTCCATAGTCTCTTTCATGGGACCTATTAATTTAACTAGATTGCTCTTATTCCACCTTATAAAAATTAATTCTCTATTCTTCATCCCATTCATCTCTTTTTTCAATTTCACCCATTTATTTTCAAATAATTGCAACTCCATTAATCTTTCAATGCCTGAATTCATGTTTGTTTGGTATGTATGTCCTCAGATTGATTTGGGTTTTTTTCATGGTTTTTTAGGGTTATGGGGTTTTAATTATCATTGTTGTTGACTTCTTATTGTATTATTGTATTGGTTTTTATGGTTGTAAGCAACCCAGAGTCCTACAGCATAGAAGTCGATAAATTAAATTAAATTAAATCTTCTCTATCATTGCCAATGCAACATTTCCCCTTAAATCCAGGGGTGGGCTGCTAGTCGGAATGCCTAATTGAGCTCACCTCCGTGGCTTTTGAGATACTGTGAGTTTGAGCGGAATTATGCTTCTGTGCCCATGCAGGTAGCAAAATTGAGCACGGAAATGCAGGTGCGCCCATGATCCAGTGAGTTTTTTTGCTTCTGCGCATGTGTACCTCCAGAGCCGTGGAGCTGAGCCCAATTAGGCTTTCCGGCTAGCAGCCCAGCCCTGCTTAAATCTATATGAATCCTATCAGTTGGCTGTTTCAAATATTCAAAGTAATTGTTATAAGATTATCTTGAAAAAGTTGAAGAATTATCCTAGAAGCGAAATCCTCTATATTGGAGGGTGATTCTTGTTAGAAGAATAAGATGCAGTAGAAATCTCTTACTTGATTCAGGAAACACATATCTTGTCCCCTTATTTAATTCCAAAATATATTCTAAGCCAGTGATGACGAACCTTTTTTGAATCACGTGCACAATAGCATGCCCACAGGTGCCCACACCCATAATGCAATGCGTCCCCCCCCTGCATGTGCATAACCCATGTGCTGCCCATCCTGCCCATGCGCACAGGCTTCACTGAAGCTGTGGAGCTGCCCTACTACTTACCTTCAGATAATTGCAACCAGGCCTCCCACACCTTGGCCCATTTCTTCTGCAGCCTGCAAGGCTTTCCTGAAGACCTCTCTGGCCGATAACAGAGCTCTGGGTCAATCTGGAGCTCTGTTATCAGCTGCAGGGGCCCTCAGAAAAGCCTTGCCGGCTGCACAAGAAATAAGCTGAAGTATGGGAAGCCTGGCTACAATTGTCCAAAGCCAAAGAAGTTCCTGAAGACCTCTGACAGAGAAAAGGACGGTGGAAGTGAGCTGAAAGTGAACTTCCGTTTGGGCTGCTTTTCACCATCTCCTGGAGCCTGGGGAGAGTGAAAATGGCCAAAAAGAAGGCTGAAAATCAGCTGGCTAGTATGGACATGTGCGCTGCAGCTGACATAGGGCAATGTCTCGCTTGCCCTCAGATATGGCTCTGCATGCCACCTCTGGCACACATGCTATAGGTTCACCATCACTATTCTAAGCTGTTTAGAGAGTCAGCATATTGCCGTCCAAAATCTGAGTCCTCATTTGGAAGGTCCCACCATGGAAGGATGGAAGACTGAATCAACCTTGAGCCAGTGAGATTTGAACTGCTGAACTGCATCTAGCAGTCGAAGTAGCCAGCAGTACTACACTCTGTAACTACTGTGCCACCTCAGCTCTGATGATGATGTTAGATTACATTGAAAAAACAGGATATCAATTCTCTAAACAAAGGTTCATGAAATGAAATTTGCTCACTTTTCCTTCCTTCGCTCCTCCGATTGTTCACTCATAATCTGCTGTGGACTCTGAGGCATGATAAAGGAAGGAAGCTATATATGTTAGCATAAATAGGTATAAACAATAAATTATTTAATATTTAAACTTTTTTGCTTTAATAAAGCAAGAAATATTTTTATTTTTAAAGTTGTAAGTGCATTTTTTCTTATTTTAACGTATTTTAATACAAACAGTATAATTTGTTTATGTCTTATTTTATAGGGTCCTGTATTTTTCCTTGAAGATGGAAAGTCAACAATTTCACTTAACGATGCATTGATGTGGGCAAAAGTGAATCCTTTCTCTCCGCTGGGGACAGGAATACGGCTCAACCCATTCTGATAAAGAAATCTTTCTATTAATAATGGTAGTTCCTTTTATTAGTGGAAAGATTTGAGGCTGACACTTGCTTGAATAGTTTTATAAATTTATGAATTATAAATTTAATTTTTATATTAAAATTGATAACCCAAAGAGAATTTCATATATCATTGGCAACCACAGGCTTTTAGAAGACTGAATTAAGGTACCTGTAAGCACTCTTGTAAAGCACATTTCTGAGTCATACAAGAGCAATTTATGCTTTGAATTATTCCTTAGAAGACACAAGCATCCTATTTTAAATAAAGTTTGTGTATTTGTCTCCTTCTAGTGGAAATTAAAGGCGTAGCCTAACAAGTACTGTTTTGAAAAAAAGTTCAATTGAAACAAGTAGAAATTTTGCAGCTGTGACGCATGATGGATTGTGTTTTCATATTTATAATAAATTATTAATGTGTGTAAATTTAATAGTTATATAGTAAATTGGTTAGCAGGTATTTTGGAATACTTAGCTTATACTCAGCATATAATGTTTTAAATATATATTTTGAATATCTGGATTTGAATTTAACATCCTTTATTTTAAATTATTAAGCATTTTTCTAAAATTTATTTTCAAATAGATCTCTTTTAAGTAAACTTTTGATTGTATCAAAATACACTATGTAAATTTACAAGGAATTAATTCTTTTCACTTTAGTGTTTCTAAAGATATGACATTTGAAGTTCCAGCATCTAAATAAATTAGATTTGTTTTTAAAAGACGTGGGAGGTTTTTTTTCTGAACATATATAATCAAGTTTCAGTTTATTACCATTACCTCTTCTTTAGGTTACAACTTTTACATGTCCCATGTGGTCAGTATATTGGGAGGGAGAATGCACTTAAGCAAAAACATTCTGGCTGTGAAGGTGAAAATCAATTGCTGTTTTATAGTGGATATGTGTGAAGCTCCTTCCTGGAATTGAATACTGAAAGATTGGAAGTAGATAAATGTGCTTTTTTGCACCTTGGATATGTTTGTTTTCAGCTTCTGCGTTGACACACAGAAAACTGACTTTTACACATTGAAAAATGTGTAAAAGTCAAAGGTTCATGTACATTATATTCAGCACAGATACCAAAAAGACTGGTTCAAGAACAAGCAATGGCTAGTTATACGTTAAAAAAAATAGTTCTAGATTTTACTTAGCAAGGTTAATACCTCTGCTTTTCATCAGATTCCTTAGAAAGATGTAATAATATGAAATAGTTATTTTGCTTTGTTATGTATTCAGATCATTCAACAAGCTCTGCTTCTTGCAGTCTACACCTTTGATTTTTTTTTTGTCCTTTTGTTTCTAGAATTTCCATTGTAGGAATTTAAGACTAAATCTCTACAAAACAGTGTAATTGAATTTCTAGTTTTACTGAAGATAAGGGGATAATTAAACATATTACAAGAATAAATCTATAGTTGGTAATTAAAGTTTTTCAACTTATATCTTTAACATTTTGTAAAGATATTCTGTTTTATATATAGATGTCTAGTTTAGTGTTGTGGTTAAGGTGCTGACCTAGAAACCAGGAGATATGAGTACTAGTCCTGTCTTAAACATGAAAGCTGAGTGACTTTAGGCCAGTCACTCACTCAGCCCAACTCACAGAATTGTTGTGAGAAGAAAGAACTGTTATGTATATTCATTGAATTACTTATAAAGTAATAATGCAGAATAAACATCGAATAAATAAAGTATTATTTATTGATCAATTGTATTGGTTGATTTTGGTATATATTTATATCCTGTCTGGCAAAGAAAGAACTACTTCTATTTATGAAAGGCCTGAGATCCTAAAGTTAATTTTACATGATTCTATAGGATCCCCCACCTCTCCCAAACAATAAACATTTTATTATAGTGTGAAGAAAACATAAATAATCAGATTTTATAATGAATCTTCCTTATTATACCAATTCTTCTGTGGGAAATAAAAGATATCCTGTAAACTTGAGTTCTCTTGTTCTGAAAGATTTACAACAATCCCTGAAATGGAATTAGCTACTACTTGTTCTTTCTCATATTTTCAGCAATAAATCAGTATATATATAACATTATGAAATGTATATTTCTCAACTGCATTTGGAAGGAGAGTCCAACATAGGTAATTCACCAATGCTATTGGTAGAGAATGAGTTCAAATTTACATACTAATCAAGCACCGCCCCCTTGCAGCTCCCATGAACTCAGTTTTAAAAACTCAGTCCAAGTGTAGAGACTGTTAAAATGCTCTTGTAAATAAAGATTGTTCCTACCTTATTTTAATGAATTTTTCTTTGTCTTTCAGATTGCTGAGGATGCTTCGGATGGGGTCTCTGCCATCCGCGGGCACCACCCCCACCTTTTTCTTTTCAGGGGCCCTAGGGAGGAGCAACCCAGCCTGGGGTCCCTGGCCTCCGAGGCCAAACCCAGCTGCAAGACTGGGAGGCTTGAGGGAATCCCCGGAATTCCCCAAAGAGGCTAAGAGCTGGATGGCTGCCAGCGCCTCTCAGCTGTGAGGCGGCCACCAAGCCCAGGAGGAATTGAGAGGAATTGGGAGCCGATATTGACTCTGAAGACAAGGAAGCTGCGGGGGACGCTCCCGGCAATTCAGCACACTGAGATTGGCAGAGCGGCAGAACACTGCGATTCTCCATGGGGAGCCGCCATTTTTAACCGCCCCTTTTTCCCGCGCCTGCCATTTTTAGGCAGAAGGCGGCAAATACCTCCTCGTCAGCTGGGTGGCGTAAGGAGAGCGAGGGGCGTGGCTACGCCAGCGCAGGTGACAGCAAGGCCAAAAGCGCCATTTTGGGCTAGTATTTCGCTGAGAGATCATTAGTTCCAGCCTCAGGCTTTGCTTCAGAGTCGTCTGATCCCTGAATATCTGTACCGAGAGGTCATTATCAGCTTCAGCCTCAGACTTTCCTGCAGATTCTTCTGATTCCTAAGGCATCTGCGAAGTGTGAGTAGCATGGAAGAACACCCGGTAGAGGATAAGACGGCCTCCCCTTCTACTGCCCCAAAACCAAGACCTCGCAGGCCTCATCATCTTTCTCTCTCAAAGAGGCAGAGAGGCACATAAAGGCCCTGGTTGGAGTCCCTCCATACTCCCCTAACAGTGCCACCGCTGCCCACGCGACAGCTACCGCAGGCTTGGGACCCATCACCACCTCAGTCCACCTTTGGGGCCACAGGGATATCTGCAGAGGGAGATTGGTCCCCAGAAAGGCAGTTGCCATCCCTGCCACAAGTCATGCCTTCTCCTGACCCCGCCTTGGCCAGACCAAGGTCTGCAAGTCATTCCACGAGAGGCATGCAAGCTCCTTCAGCTACCTTTACTCCTACAGCTGCAGGGCTCCGGGCACAGCCTGAGACATGGCAGCACATGTCTCCTGCTCTACAAAACATTATCACAAATGCATATTCTCAGGGGATGGGGGCGGGGGTGCAACAATATATTCAACACCCCTGCCATGTTCAAACACTGAATCTCTGGTCTGCACCACCCCCTTCGGGTTTTGGTTCCTTGACAGAGGAGACGGCCTTGTTAGATGACAGCGATAAGGAGTATGACCTATCTGAAGATGAGACAACACCCGAACAACCATCAATTGCGGGACTGTTTAAACCGTCTCTATTCAGAATTCTGCTCCATAAAGCTAAACAGGTGGTGGACCACTAAGACTCCTGAGACCACCGATGCAGCCAGACTATCAACTACTCTGTTTAAAGAGCCTGAACCTGAATCAGACCATATTCCATCCTCAGATATCTTTCTTGAACGTGTTAAACGACCTTGGAAATATCCTGCAGCAGCGCAAGGCCCCTCTAACATCGAGAGGAAGTTCTACACTTTCAATGAAGAGGTAGAGAAGCTGCTAGAATTCCCACCTATTGACCAACCGGTGGTGACTTTGGTCTCCAATGCCTTGGTCCCTTCTGATACCGGAAGACAGGAAGGCAGAGACATTACTGCGGAAGATGCATCAGATGTCCAGTTGGGGATTTCGAGCGGCAACTGCAACGTCCTTCTTCAATAGGGTGTCAATAGTGTGGCTGCAAGAAATGCAATCTCGACTCGGACCAGAGGAAAATCACTTACGTCAAGACTTGAGCAAACTGCTGGCAGCAGCAGAGTTCTCTGCTGATGCCACTCTCCATGCGGCAAAATTCTCAGCAAGAGGCATGGCGACTACACTCTCGTCACAGCGCATCCTATGGCTGAGGAAATGGCGTTTGGCCTCATCGCCCTTTCAGGGTTCCAAACTCTTCGGAGAAGCACTAGATTCAGTCCTCATAGAGGACAAGGATAAGAGAAAGCTGCTTCCCAAGGCCTACAAACGTCAGGATTGCAGACCTGCCCCCCACACACGACATCAGTCCTTTCATTGGGAGTCCTCCTCGGGTACTAACCAAAATCCGAGATCGTACTCACAAGGCCAATATAACCAGGACAGATCGAGAGGTTATCAGCAGGCAAGATGCCCCTTCAGAGGCAACAACCAAAGGGGCTTCGAGCGCATCAAGTGATTTGGCCGAGCTGCAGCCCTCAGGAGGCAAGCTTCAACGCTTCAGTACCTCCTGGCGGACTACATCCTCCAACAAATGGGCTTTAGCCACGGTGTCCCAAGGACTGCAGTTGGAGTTTCTCCAGCCCCCACCCAACCGCTTCCTACATTGCCCGGTCATTCGGGATCCAAAAAAGAGATCACAGTTACTGCAGGAAATTGCCCATCTTTTGGATTGCCCCGTCACGCGGAAGGCACAGGCTTCTACTCAGTAGTCTTCATCATCCCAAAGGCTTCTGGAGGCTGCCGAATGATCCTCAATCTGAAACAGTTGAACATCTTCATACGTTACAGGAGGTTCAGGATACACTCCCTCCAGACGATCCTAGCATCAATCCGTTCTCGGGACTTTCTTACATCAATAGACCTGAAGGAAGCTTACCTCCATGTCCCCATCTATCCGGCACATCAAAGATTTCAAGTTTCAAGTTTCAAGTTTTATTGGATTTATATGCCGCCCCTCTCCGAAAATTCGGGGCGGCTAACAACAATCATGAACAATATACAATAAAATCCAATACTAAAAGCAAATTAAAACCCCTTAATATATAAAAACCAAACATACATACAAACATACCATGTATACAGTTGTAATGGCCTAGGGGGAGAAGAAGTCTTAATTCCCCCATGCCTGGCGGCAGAGGTGGGTTTTAAGGAGCTTATGAAAGGCGAGGAGGGTGGGGGCAATTCTAATCTCTGGGGGGAGTTGGTGCCAGAGGGCCAGGGCCGCCACAGAGAAGGCTCTTCCCCTGGGTCCCGCCAAGTGGCATTGTTTAGTTGACAGGACCCGGAGAAGACCCACTCTGTGGGACCTAACTGGCCGCTGGGATTCATGCGGCAGAAGGCGGTCCCTGAGGTAAACTGGTCCGGTGCCATGAAGGGCTTTATAGGTCATAACCAACACTTTGAATTGTGACCGGAAACTGATCGGCAAACAATGCAGACTGCGGAGTGTTGGTGTGACATGGGCATATTTAGGGAAGCCCATGATTGCTCTCGCAGCTGCATTCTGCACGATCTGAAGTTTCCGAACACTTTTCAAAGGTAGCCCCATGTAGAGAGCGTTACAGTAGTCAAGCCTCGAGGTGATGAGGGCATGAGTGACTGTGAGCAGTGACTCCCGGTCCAGATAGGGTCGCAACTGATGCACCAGGCAGACCTGGGCAAATGCCCCCCTCGCCACAGCTGAAAGATGTTTCTCTAATGTGAGCTGTGGATCGAGGAGGACGCCCAAGTTGCGAACCCTCTCTGAGGGGGTCAATGATTCTCCCCCCAGGGTAATGGATGGACAGATGGAATTGTCCTTGGGAGGCAAGACCCACAGCCACTCCGTCTTGTCTGGGTTGAGTTTGAGTTTGTTGACACCCATCCAGGCCCCAACAGCCTCCAGACACCGGCACATCACTTCCACTGCTTCGCTGACTGGATTCCTTCGATTCTGCCTGGAAGTAACCCACTATCAATATTGAGCCATGCCGTTCGGCCTGTGATCAGCCCCCCAGCATTCACGAAGTTACTAGACGTCCTGACTGCCAACCTCCTCTCCCAGTCCATCCATTTGATGGCTTACTTGGACGACATAATTATTCTGTCCAAGTCCCCTTCAAGGGCAAGGGAGGATTTGGCCTTCACAGTACAGACACTGGAAACTCACGGCTTTACCATCAACCAGACGAAGAGCCAATTTTCTCCCACAACCAGGCTGTTACACCTGGGTTCCATCATAGATACGGTCACCGGTATACCATGTCTCTACCTCTAGAAAGACAGGCCAACATCCATCATTTGATCTCCAGTCTTCGACATCAGCGACGAGTTTCCCTTGCCTCGCTTTCCAAGATACTTGGGACATTGGTATCATTCATAGGCATCATGCCATGGGCCCAACATCACATCTGGACTCTGCAGTGGTTTCTACTTCCCGCCCAGAGGGCCAGGGTGAATCATTCACACAGACAGATCCACCTATCTCAAGAGGTTAGAGAATCACTAAATTGGTGGATATCCCCAGCATTACTGTGAGGGTCTCCCATTCACACCCAAGATCGAGTTATTCTCACAACGGACGCCAGCCTATTAGGCTGGGGAGCACACATTGGGCCTCACATGGCACAGGGGCTTTGGTCCACAGAGGATTTAACCCCTTTAAATATCAACTTTCTTGTCCACAGTCTTTCTTGTCCACAGACTTTCACTCCACTAGTTCAGGATAAATATATGTTGATGTTAACAGACAATGTTGCGACCAGGGCCCACCTAAATTATCAAGGGGGCATGATGTTGCATTGGATCATGGCGGAAACTATGACTCTTTTCAACTGGGCCGAAACTCACTTAGTGTCATTGACTGCAGAACACATTGCCAGAACCAGCAATGTTCAAGCAGACTGGTTGAGCAGGGCTACCTGGATCCCTCGGAATGGCGACTAGACCCAGAACTTTTTCAAGAAATAGTTCATCAGTTCGGGAACCCGTTCGTGGATCTTTTTGCAACCCACCTCAATGCCCAGCTTCCAAAATTTTACACCCAGGTGTTTCCAGCATCGAGTGCAGAGAAGGTCAAAACTCTGTTAGCTCCCTGGCCTCAAGGTCTGCTATATGCCTTTTCCCCTACGAGCCTCATCCAGAGAGTAGTGGACAAAATACTAATGGAGTGGGCAGAAGTGTTAATGGTGGCACCTCATTGGCCATGCCACCCGTTTTCAGACCTAGTTGCACTTTTGGTATCCCCCCTGTGGAGGATTCCAGATCAGGACATCTCTCTAAGCCAATGGCACTTGAGAGGGACAGACAAAAAACCACCAACTACCAGAAAGAGTCATCGCCACCATGCAAGTTGCTCATCGTCCGTCTACATCCAGAATATACCAAGCAACATGGGCAGCCTTCTGCGAATTCTGTTCCAAGCATCAGATCAACCCTAGAGAGGCGTCAGTGACTCCAGTCTTAGAGCTCTTACAGGCAGGAATTGAACGAGGTTTGGCCCCTAATACCCTAAGGGGACAGGTGGCGGCCCTCTCGACTATTATATGAGTAGCAGAGGCTCGTTCATTAACACACCATCCATGGGTGAAAGATTTCCTCAGGGGAGCCTCTAATAAACCTTCCCCGCCGATCTATAGATTCCCTACACGGGACCTTTGGCTCTTCTTACGGGCGCTCATGGGACCTCCGTTTGAGCTCCTGAGATTGATCTCACTTAGGTTCCTATCCATCAAGACGGCCTTTCTTGTGGCCATAACATCGGCTTGTCGAGTGTCTGAACTATCGGCACTGTCTATTCGTCCCGACCTTTATATCTTTCATCCGGTTAGAGTAATTTTAAGACCCTTCCTTTGTGCCAAAAGTTAACACTGCCTTTCATAAGAAACAAGAGGTAATACTCCCTGACTTTTGTACACACGGCAACCATCCCGCAGAGCTCAGATGGCACAAGATAGATGTCAGACGAGAATTGAAGATCTATATTAGGAGGACCGAACTATTCAGGAAGTCGGAAACATTGTTTGGTTCCTTTGCACATCGAAAGATGGGGCTTGGAGTATCGTCTCAATCCAGCAGTCCCTGGCTTCGGGATTGCATCAACGAAGCTTATAAGGCAGGTTCTCGGCCCCCCCCCAATGGGAGTGACAGCTCACTCAACTTGGAGTGCGGCCACATCAGCAGCATGGACAACACAAGCGTCCATTGAGGACATTTGCTGAGCGGCAACCTGGTCAGCCCCGTCCACTTTCATTCGTCATTATAAACTGGACTCTTTTGCTTCGGTGGAGGCATCATTCGGAAAGCGTGTTTTACAGCGGGTGTGCTCTTCTCCAGCGACCCTGGCGCAGCCTTCTCCCTCCCATGGGGAGGTATATCCCATGTTGGATTCTCCTTCCAAGTGCAGTGAAGAAGAACTGTTGGACCTACCTTCCTTTCCAAGACTTTAAGAAATGTTTCAGGGCATTCACATGCATTATTTATTTATTTATTTGTTTGTTTATTTATTTATTTATTTATTGGATTTGTATGCCGCCCCTCTCCGCAGACTCAAGAAAGAAAAGTTTCTTGTTAATGTGTGTGTAAATTTGTTAACTTCTAATTGCTTAACAAGTTTTCTCATTTCAGTTTTTTCATGTGGAGATATTATATAAAACAATTATGTGTATTATATGAAGTAAATCATAAGATTTCCATGATTTCATAATCTTGATGTAGTAAATCTTTTGATAGGAATTTAAGTTCTTAAGAATTCTATTGCCTATTTTCCTAGAGAACATTTTGATTATGCTCAGTTTTCAGATATCCTCTACTGTAGGAAAAATATCTGTGAAGAATCATTTTCTACAATAGATGAAGGATAATAATTGCAATAAATATCAGTCCCTCAGTAGCAAGAATGTAGTTTTGCCATGGAAGCATCTTTTGGATTAAAAAAAAACTTAGCCTAGCTTTTTTCTTACATTTTTTATCATGTTCCTATTGCTTTTTGATCTCATAACTGTAAGAAAGAAGTGCTTCCACCCAGTCAAGACTCATTAAAACTGCTGTCCTCCCTACTGCAAATGGTGAAAACAGTCTTCAGATCATTCTCTAGCTAACATTTCCATTGGTGGATTAATGTTGTACATTAATGTAACATACAAAATAGTTTGGAAGCTTTGTGCATGCGTCGAGAGTAGACATTCCCATAGAACGCTCTCCAGATGTGATTAGAGAAAACAAATCTTAACCCGTAACAGCCCTCTCAAACTAAGTGAAAAGTGCACTAAGAGGTAGAGAATTTAAAAGAGACTTGGAAAACCTGCTGGGATCAGCTAAAAAGAAGAGTTACAGACCAGAACTTCACTGTTAAAAAAGTGAGTAAAAATGACAAAGGGAAATGGCGACTATTCCAGACCTGGGGGAAAGAATGGATACACTCCTTCAGGCATTTGCAAACGTAGGACAACAACTCAAAGACATGCAATTAGCCATGAAAGAAGTGACAAACGGTATGAATGAATTAAAAGTTCAATCCAAAGATCAGGAGACAAGGATCTCGAGACTTGAGGCAGATAGAAAAAAACAAGAGCAGCGTATAAACAATATAGAAGACCGGCAGAGAAGATCAAACTTACGTTTCAGAGGATTTAAGCAGGATTTTGGTGAAAATAAGAAATTAATTCAACTGATTTACCATTGGCTCTTAGAAAATAAAATCACGGTGGATCACAATGAAATTGAAAGAGCTCATAGGGTCTACGGTCCTCGGAATTTAGGCAATCAAAGAGACATTGTGGTAAGATTTGCCTTGGAACGGAGGGCTGCAGAAATTTTTAGAGAGCTTAAACAAACTCCTAATCTCCATTACAAAGGTTCTCCTGTCCATGTCTTGAAAGACTTGTCTACTCAAACGCTGCAGGCAAGAAATCAGATGATACCTGTTGTGAACCTGCTCTTTCAGAACAATTTTCGTTTTACTTGGAAATATCCAGCCACCATTCTGATCTTCAAAGGTACCAAAACTTATTTGGCAAGTTCTCTGGAAGAGGGAAAGGAAATGCTTCGACAGTTGGGAATAAATCTGGATATAAATCAGCAGGCAACGTCAACAAAGGAGATAACTGGAGCTGATGGTGGAGAAGCAACAGGAGGTGCGACTCGTGATTTACCTATAGGAGATCCTACCAGCCAAGAGTCTGCGAAGGAGGAGAGAATCGTTGCATTAGAAAAGGAACTTGCTTTACTCCGAGAGAAGGGAAAGAAGGAGGAGGGGTGAGCTACACGTCAAAGAAAGAAATAAGCACTGGATTGTATAATTGGCATTGTTGTTCCCAGCTGATTAGCTTTTTGGGTATTCTCTTTCCTTTCAATACTTAATAAGGGTAAAGGAAGAAATAGAGGGGGGTTGAGGGTTACTATTTGTTATTTAAATGGATAATTTTTTAGAGCGTACTTGAGGGATAGCAAAGCCATGGATGCCTCTAGGAACCAATGGAGGTTTTTTCCATTGATTCCCCCTTGGGGGAATGTTGAGGGAGGGGCACTTGGGTGGGGGTTTAAAACTACAAATGAAGAATCTTCCAATATGCTTCGCTTTACAGAGGAGAGAAACATATCTGAAAGGAATGGGTGAAAAGGTTTTGATGTCATTAAATGTGAATGGAATGTCATCACAGATTAAATGTTATAAAATTATGAAACTGGCTAGGGACAAAAAAGTAGATTTCTTATTTTTATCAGAAACACATAAAGGGAGGAAAAGAGAAGATAAATTAACTAACTAAGGACTGGGGCTTGATATATGAATCTAGGGGGAATAATAAAAGTAGAGGGGTAGCGATACTAATACACAAAAGAATACCCTTTGAACTAATTCAGACTAAAAGGGACAGGGAGGGAAGGATGTTATTGATTAAAGGAAAAATGAATAATAAGGTAATAACATTAGCAGTAATTTATGCCCCAAATGCAAATACAAAGCAATTTATATTAAATACAAAGTGCAAATTGAATAACTTTGCAGAAGGCACAGTGATTCTGGCAGGTGATTTTAATATTGAATTGACAGCAGGGAAACAGGGGAAAATAATTTGCCTTTAAATAAATTAGGTATGTTGGATCTTCATGCCGAAGCGACAAATAGAGCTACGTTTTATTCAGCTAGGCACAATAAGTTTAGCTGCATTGATTATATATTAATGAATAAAACTGAGAATACATATCTTAAAAGAGCTGAAACTGAAAGCATTTGGTTATCAGACCATGCCCCATTCTTAGAAGTGATTGTATTTGATTTAAATAATAAACAAAAAATATGGAGATATAATCCTCTTGTGGTAGGAATAGAAGAAGATAAATTGAAACTCCAAAAAGAATTGAATGAATATTTTAAAATAAATGATACGGGAAATATGAAGCAATCAATAATTTGGGATGCACATAAGGCCTTTATGAGAGGGAATTGTATTAGTACTGAAATCTATATTTTAAAAAAATGCGAGGTAGAAAGGAAAAAGTTAATTAAAGAAATAGAGTTAACTCAAGAAAGATTGAAAATCACAAGAAATAGGGAGTGGAATAATTTATTAAAAATTAAAAAGAAGCAACAGACTTATGGATGAACAAATATGGAATAAAATGAGATTAATTGTAAAGCAGAAAATTATGGGATGGGGAAATAAATCAATAAAACAAATGGCAAATTATTTAAAAAAAAGAAAATAAAAATCTTGCATCGCTGCATTAAAGGACAAAAAAGGTGTAATAAAACATAGTAATGATGAATTGCAAAAAATAATGAAACAGTTTTATGAAAAGTTATATTAAAAAGATCAGGTTATTCTGCAAAATATAGAGGTTAAGGAGAAACTAACCGAAGAAGACAAACAAATAGTAAATGAGATAATAACAAATGATGAAATTATTAGAGTTATTAATGGGTTGAAACCTGCTAAAGCTCCAGGCCCAGATGGACTTACGGGGGAATAGTACAGTGGTACCTCATGATACGAACCCCCCGTGATACGAACTTTTCGAGATACGAACCCGGGGTTCAGAATTTTTTTGCCTCTTCTTACGAACTTTTTTCACCTTGCGAACCCGCTGCCGCCGATCGCAAAAATCCGCCCGGCTGTCACCTTCTGAAACAGCCGGGCGCTCCTCAGCCTTCTACCGAACCTGAATGCCGACAGAGGAAGAAAAAAAAGCAGGCGACCCCTCAGTAAGGCTGCTTCCCGTGGCTGCAATGAGGAAGGGCACCCCTCGGCTTCTTTCTGCAGGAGGAGGCGGAGGCAGGCACAGAGGACTCCAGCTTCACAAAGCTAGAGTTGGTCCTGAATCCTTGTGTGCGCCAGCCGGGCTACTGTTCCTCCCCCACGGAGCTTCCAATGCCTGGCCGGAGAAGGCTCGTTTCTCTTGCTCACTCACTCGCTCTCCAGCCCGCTACAAGGACGCCATGGGAGAAAGTACTGACATTGGGCTTTTTTCTCTGGGGGATAGAAGAGACATATCCCTTCCCCCAGTGTCCAGAAAACGCTCCCTTGGATTCAGACGCCAGAGAAAAGACGCTGGGGAAAGTGAACAATCTCTCTAAGCCCCAAGAGAAAAGGATCCTTCCCTTTGATCCGGGCAGATTCAATCCAAGAGATCGTTTTACATTTTCTCGGAGGGATTAGAGAGTTCCTTCTCTTCCTCCAGCGTCCAGAGAATGAAAAAACGCTCTCTTGCATTGAGGATTCTCAGATCAAAAGGAAGGATTCCTTTCTCTGAGCGCTTAGACAGTTCTTTCACTTCCTCCAGTGTGCAGAGAATGGAAAATGCTCCCTTGGATTCAGGCTGTCCGGATCGAAGGGAAGGCTTCTTTTCTCTGGGGGCTGGGAGAGACCTCGATTCATTCTTTCCCTCGGGAGAGAGCCCTGCAGACAGGAGGCAGCGAGGAAAGAAGACAGTGGGCCACCCTCAGAAGAAATGGCTGAGGCAAAGTCCGGAGGTGGGGTTTCGAGGACTTCAATGTTTTTGCGATGCTGCAATTTTGCTGAGGCTCTCCTCACTGGGAAACCCCACCTCCGGACTTCTGTTGCCAGCAAAGCGTCCGTCTTTGCAATGCTGGGAATTCCCGTGCTGGGATTTCCCTGCAGCATCGCAAAAACGCAGAGGTGGGGTTTCCCATGGAGGGGAGTCTCAGGGAAATTCCACCAGTGTGAAAACGGGCACTTCAGCTGGCAAAAGGGGTGAATTTTGGGCTTGCACGCATTAATCGCTTTTCCATTGATTCCTATGGGAAACAATGTTTCGTCTTACGAACTTTTCACCTTACGAACCTCCTCCAGGCACCAATTAAGTTCGTAAGATGAGGTATTACTGTATAAGACTTTTGTGATTCAATTATTACCTTATTTGGAGAAATTATTTAATAATATACTTCAAACCTTCAATATTCCACAGTCATGGAAGACATCCAAGATTATTACTATCCCAAAACCAGATCGGGATTTGGTAAATTCGGGATCCTATCGCCCCATCAGTTTACTAAACCAGGATTATAAAATATTCATGAAAATTATAGCAAATAGGATAGAGAGTATCTTACCAAAAATAATTGCTGAAGACCAGTATGGATTTGTTAAAGGAAGGAAAATTTATGAACCAATTAGAAATGTTGTTAATGTGTTACACCATGCTACCACTACCAAAAGGACCGTTGAACTTACCTGAACGGTCTTCTCGATGCACTGCAAGGAGAGTCCAAGATGGGTAATTCTACAGTCTGATTGGTAGGGACTGAGTTTAATTTAAATATTAAGCAGGCACCGCCCCCTTTGCCCTCCAGTCTAAAATAAAAACGAAGGAGCAGTAAAACTAACGCAATTTATTGAATCATTAAAGGTAACCAGCCAAAACTAATAGAAACACATACAACCTTCCAACATTAGCCCCGGTCCCAGGTTCGGGCGGGTTTGGACTCTCCTTGCAGTGCATCGAGAAGACCGTTCAGGTAAGTTCAACGGTACTTCTCCAATGCACTTGCAAGGAGAGTCCAAGATGGGATATACCCAAGATCTAGTCAAAGGGAGGGAGAAGGCTGGACCAGGGGCTCTGAAAAGGAACACACCCGCTGCAATACCCTCCTCCCAAAAGCTGCCTCCGCGGAAGCAAAGGAGTCAATCCGATAATGTCTGACAAATGTGGATGGAGCCGCCCAAGTGGCCACCCTACAAATGTCCTCTAGCAAAGCCTGAGTCCTCCAGGCCGCTGTAGTGGCCGTACTGCATGTAGAATGTCTAGTAAGTCCCTGTGGTACAGGGGATCCCTTAGTCCTGTAAGCCTCTGTGATGCATTCACACAACCAGCGGCTAATGGTCCTAGAAGAGACTTTGGTGCCCAAAGTCCTAGTTGCAAAGGACACAAACAAAGCCTCTGACACCCTGAATTCCTGAGTCCTGCGGATATAAATTTTTAAGGCTCGTCTCACATTGAGCTTATGCCACCTCAGCTCCGTAGGGTGACTACCGTGGGCACAGAAATCCGGAAGTACTATTTCCTGTGCCCTGTGAAAGGTGGAGTTGATTTTTGGGAGAAATGCTGGATCAAGTCTTAAGACCACTCTATCCGGGTGAAACCTGCACAGGTCTTCCCTGGTGCAGAAAGCTGCAATCTCAGAGACCCTCCTGGCAGATGTGATCGCCACCAAGAAGGCAGTCTTGAGAGTCAACATTCTTAGCGGAATATGTCAAAACGGTTCGAATGGAGGACCAGTTAAAGCGTGTAACACCAAGGACAAATCCCAGGAAGGGAACCGATGTATCGTTGGTGGGCTGATGTTGGAGGCCCCTTTCAGGAAGTCCCTGATCCAAGGATGTCTGGTGAGGGGGCGGTAACTGTCTCCTCCTATTATCGTGGATAAAGCGGCCACATGACGGCGCAACGTGTTTGGCGCTAGTCCTTTTTCTAGGCCTGCCTGCAGAAAGCTTAAGACCATGAGAGGGGAGGCCCTTTGAGGATCCACCTCTTGTTCCTCACAGAACTTACAAAAGGAGGCCCAGGTCGCTTGGTAAATCCTTCTTGTCGAAGGCCTGCGCGCAGCCTGAATCGTATCGATGACTGTGTCTGGCACACTTTGGCGTTTCAGATGTTCCCGCTCAATTGCCACACGGTCAGCTGCCACCACTGAGGCTCTGGATGTGATATCGAGCCCAGGGAGAGGGAGATCCGGTGGTCCGGGATCCTCCAGTGTGGCGACACTGACAGTTGCATGAGATCCGCAAACCAAATGCGGCGAGGCCAGTATGGGGCCAGCAACAGCACCTCCGCCCGTTGCTCCAGAATCTTCCGCATTACCTTGGGAATGATGGAGATCGGTGGGAATGCGTACAGAAGCCCCTTTGGCCATTGAAGTCGTAGAGCGTTCACGCCTTCCGCTGCTGGAGCCGGGAAGCGGAAGAAGAAACGTGGGAGCTGAGAGTTGCTCTGAGTAGCAAACAGATCTAGGACTGGTCTCCCAAACCTCTGAACAATGTCCAGAAAAACTTCGGGATCCAGCTGCCACTCCCCTGGGTCTAAGGTCTCCCAGCTCAACCAGTCCGCACACACATTCTCCACCCCCGAGATGTGCTCTGCCGACAGGGAAGCCAGATTGGCCTCCGCCCAGCGGAGCAGGGACCCCGACTCCCGCATCAGTCTTCGAGACCGTGTTCTGTCCTGTCTGTTGATGTGCGACCGGGTGGAGACATTGTCGGTCCGAATGAGGACATGATGACCCCTCACTGATTCTGCGAAACTGAGGAGGGCCAAAGAGACCGCCTTCAACTCCAGCAAATTGATGTTGACATCCCACAAGTCCGATGGTTCCCATAGGCCCTGGGCCATTTGTGAGGAAAGATGGGCTCCCCACCCAGTCAAGCTGGCATCTGTCGTCACCATAAGGAGGTATCGTTCCAGAAATAGGGAACCCCTCCCCAGTGCTGGGGACACCAACCACTGTAAGGATTTGCGTATTCTTGCGTTGAGATGCACCCGTTGGTGAGAGTGGCTGGACTTCTTCCTCTGGAATGGCAGAAGGAACCACTGTAGAGGACGTAAGTGATACCTGGCCCATGGAGTGATATCGATACATGAAACCAGCGTACCGAGCAGTTTGGATAGGAAGGAGAGTTTGGGGTATCGTTGAGATGCCAAGTCCCGAACTAGCTCCCTGATGGTGGACTGCCTCTCCTGGGACAGGAAGACAAGGCCCCTCCTGGAATCTATGATGGTTCCCAGGTGAGCAAGGCGTGTCATGGGAGTGAAGTGGCTCTTCTCGAAATTGACCGAAAAGCCATGGTCTTGAAGCGTCTGGATCGTTAGATGCAAGTCCTGATATGCGAGGTCTCTTATCCTGGACAGAGTCACGATATCGTCTAGGTAGACCATCAGGCATACCGGTTGATGCCTGAGACTGGCCGTGAGGACATCCAGCAGCTTCGTGAATGTTCGTGGGGCTGATGAAAGCCCGAATGGCATGGCCCTGTACTGGAAATGGGCCCCGTCCAGACTGAAGCGCAGAAACTGCCGGTGAGGTGGAAAAATGGGGACATGGAGGTAGGCCTCCTTTAGGTCTATGGATGTCATGTAGTCCCCCTGCCTGATGGCTGCTAGAATAGACCGGAGAGAGTGCATGACTTCGGGACCAGGAAGATTGCTGAGTAGAATCCCGTACCCTGTTGGGGTAGAGGGACCTCCTCGATGGCCCCTATCTCCAATAGGCGAGACACCTCTTGGTACAGAAGCCTCTTCCTGTGAACGTCCAAGGGAGTGTGACAAGGAATAAAACGGCAAGGTGGAAGGCGAATGAACTCTATCTTCAGTCCTTCTGATATAGTGGCAGCCGCCCAAGTGTCTGAGGATGTGTGCTTCCAGATGTCCGGAAAATGCATGAGCTTGCCGCCCAAGGGAATATCCTCTGGAAAGTCATTTGGTCTTCCTAAAGCCCCTGTTGGAACCTCTGAAGGGGCGGCGGCCTTGAAAGGACCTGTTGCGATCAGACTGCGAGGCCCTGTCTGAACGAAAGGAGCCCTGGCCAAAGGATCCTTGAAAGTAGGGCCTCAACATCTGATTATTGGTCAAGGCTGAGTCTGACAGAAAAGGCTGTCTCCTTTGATAAGGATTAAAGCGTTTCTCCTGTTTTTTGTTGGATCTAGGCTTAACCTTTTTCTTATCCTTATCTTCCACTAGCACATCGTCCAGGACCTCCCCGAAGAGTTTTTTGCCCTTGAAAGGTGAAGAGGCAAGGGCCCATTTGGATTTTACATCGGCCTGCCAATTCCGTAACCAAATGAGCCTTCGGGAAGCCACCGACGACGCCATTGCCCTAGACGCAAACTTAGCCGCGTTAACGGTGGCATCTGCGGAAAATTCTGTGGCTGCCAACAGCTTGTTCAGGTCCTGGCGAAGTCTCCCATCTTGTGGATCGACTCTGGATTGGATGTCTTGTATCCAGAGGATCGTAGCTCTATTAAAAAATGAGGCCGCAGAAGCCGCCCTTACGGCCCAAGCCGCCATTTGATGAGCCCTACGAACGACATTGTCCGCCCTCTTGTCCTCAGCCCTTAATCCCTCCTGAGATTCTGAAGGGACAAGGGCATTTGAGACCAAACTGGTCACCGGCTTGTCCACCGTAGGCAGCTCCAGGAGATCCTCCATAGCTTGGTCAAATGTATAGAATCGTTTGTCCAGGTTAGATGGGCCCTGGGCAGTCGCAGGGCTCTCCCATGGGCGTTGGACTGTCTCCAGAAACAGGTGGGAGGATGGCACATTAACAGTCTCCTGTTTGGGGAAGACAAACAGGCCTCCCGTAGGCTGACCCGGGGCTGAAGGCGCCCCTTGACCTCCCTGTCCAGCCTGCTCAATGGTCGCTTTTGCCTTGTTCAGTAAAACCCTGAAGAGGGATGACTTAAACAGACCGGTATAGACTGGTTGCTTCGGTGGCTGGTCATTGCCGGACAGCTCATCCACCGCCTCACTAAACTCATCTCTGGAGAAGGCATCCTCCTCCTGGGACCCCATGAGCGATTGAGTGGCTGGAGCCATCCAGGGGTCCCTATACCTGGGTGGAACCGGAATTGTTGGTAGCTGCTGTTGCTGTTGCACCGCATTAGCCACCCCCTGGGTGTATGTGCTGGAGATAAGGTCCTGCAGAGCCTGCTCTGCCAAGCGTCCTGTGCATTGCGCAACCCTGCAGCTGTTGGGGTGAAGGTAGCTGAAGGGGATTGTCCAAATTGTGGAGGAATAGCAGCCCGAGGAGCCATCAAGGTGCTGGGCCATGCAGTTTGTCTCCCCAAGCTTAGGGCCTCCGGTCTAGCAGAAGCAGTTGATTGGAGGACCCTCTCTGGAGACCAATCCCTCTCAGAGGCCGAGCCTACAACCCCTGGTGTGAACATGGGGGAGGCTGGCGGGGGGATGGCGTTAAGGGTCTGAGTTGACAGGGAAGAAGGACCCACCAACTTCTGAGAAGCCTCCAATTGCTTCTCCAGCGCTTTTATGCGCTTCTCTGCCTCT
Source organism: Erythrolamprus reginae (assembly GCF_031021105.1). Taxonomy (NCBI): domain Eukaryota; kingdom Metazoa; phylum Chordata; class Lepidosauria; order Squamata; family Dipsadidae; genus Erythrolamprus; species Erythrolamprus reginae. The sequence continues at coordinate 46,960,850 of NC_091956.1, forward strand.
CTGAGGGAAGCCCCTTGAGATGGCTTGGTCTTCTGAGGCCTCTCCTTGGGAGTACTGGGCCTGATGACCATGGCCTCCTCCCCGGCCTGGACTGGACTGACTGTTCTGCCATTGTACTTCACTTACTATTAGAGAGGCCAAAATCCAAGAGAAAAATCACCTCACCGAACGCTACCGTTAAGGCGCAGACCTTTCACACACTCAGGTCTGAAATGCACCTGCGCTTCTCCAGGCAGAAAAGGATATGCAGAACCGGCGTTCTGTTGCAGCCCAGGGGGAGGCATGCTCAAAATGGCCACCGTTCCGTTGCCATAGCAACCCCCAAACAGATGGGCGTGAACCGGCTAGCCCTCCGAAACCCTGCTGACGCCGATCCCGGCCTTTGAAGGCCTCGGAGGCTCCCAGCTGATGTCGGCTCCCTCGAGGTATACCGACTCTTTGGCGCTTATCAACGTAGCGCGGCGCGGTGGGCGCGGCTGGCGCAAAGCCCCTCGCGAAGGCCATGTCCGGAGAAGGCAACCAGCCCTGTGACCTATTCGCCACGGGGGGGGCGGACCCCCCCCCCCGAGGCGTCAGACACCCCTCGGCTACCGGGCGCTACAGCGGAGGTAGACAGCCTGGGAGCTCTCTCTGTCACCCACAAGGACTCCTGCTTATGTGGGAATAAACACAGAGGAGCAGCAGCTGACAGGGTTAAACCCTCTGGAGGTTTGAACCCTGACTGCCCGAGGAATTCTTTCCCCCCGTCTGCACCTGAAAGACAAAAAGGAAGAGAAAAGGAAAATATTATTAGCAAAGAATACAAAATTTATTAATAAAACATCAACAATAACAAAAAAACATAAGTAGAGAACAAACTCAAAGTCCCTTTACTGCGACTGAGTTTTTTAGACTGGAGGGCAAAGGGGGCGGTGCCTGCTTAATATTTAAATTAAACTCAGTCCCTACCAATCAGACTGTAGAATTACCCATCTTGGACTCTCCTTGCAAGTGCATTGGAGAAAGAAATTATGCGTCTTAAAGTTTGATGTGTATAAAGCATTTGATAAAGTTAATCATAATTATCTGTTTCAACTTTGTAAGGAATTAAATATGGGAGAAAATTTCTGTCAAATTATAAAAAATCTATAAGGATAATACGGCCTACATTAGGGTAAATGGAAATAGAACAGAGAAAGTTAATATCCAAAATGGAACTAAGCAGCGATGCCCACTTTCCCCCATCTTGTTCGCAGTGGCAATTGAGGTTCTAGCAAATAAAATTAGAAATGATAAGGACTGGAAGGGTTACCGAATTGGAAAACTTGAATTGAAATTAAATCGTTTTGCAGACGATGCCATAATATTGTCTGAAACCCCCATTGAAATGATGAAAAAAAATGGTTTTACTTCAGGAATTTAAAGACCAATCAGGTCTTTCAATTAATATTGAGAAATCAGAAATAATTTGTTTAAATACAGGTCCCAAAGAGCAAATCGAGATACGAAAAATTTCAGGATTGAAATTAGGATGTAAAAAAATGAAATATTTAGGAACTTGGTTATTCAAAAACCCAAATAAAATTTCTGAGGTAAATTACAATTTAATATGGAAAAAAATGCAAAAGCAAATTAAAAAGTGGAAAGATAAAAGTTTGAGAAAAATGGCCAAAATAAGAGCCCTTAAAATGATGATTATTCCAAAAATGATGTATTTATTTCAAGTTTTACCAGGTACTTTCCCAGGAGTAAAATTAAGGGAATGGGATAATAAAATGAATTTTTGGATTGAAGGAAATAAAAAACCTAGAACAAGGAAACAATGGCTGATTGCCAGGGGAAAAGATGGAGGATGGGGGTGCCCGAGTTTAGAACTATATAGAGAAGCATTTCAAATAGAAAGATTAATGGAATTACAATTATTGACAGAAAAGAAGTGGGTGAAACTTGAAAGGGAGATTAATAATATTAAAAATAAAGAGATTTTATTTAAAAAATGGAGTAAAATAGAAATCAATAGATAGCCGATCCTTTGAAAGCAGCCTTAGATATTTGGTCAAAATGGCAAGGGAAATTAGCAAATAGGAACTCAAAATTATCAACGTTGCATGTTTTGAATATAAATAATGATATTAATCTAGGTAGTTATAAAGGAATTAAATGATAAAGGTATAATGAGAATAGAACAATTATGAGACAGATGGAAGAGTTAATAGAACTCACTTCGAATGGTGGTTGGGCCAACAAAAATGGTTGCAGATTAATGCAATATGCAAATACTTGAATAAAAGTGAGATTAAAGAAGCATTTTTGAGAGAAGAAAACTGTCTAGAGAAAATATTGAAAGAAAAGATTAATGATTCAAAAGGACAGGCTAGTAAGATTTATAGCATGTTATTACAAGTGGAAGAGGAAGTGATTAAAGGCCTAACAAGATACAGGCAAAATGAATTACGGATTAATGAAAGCGAGATGGAAGAAGTAGTAGAAAATATATATAAGATAAAGAACACAAGAATTAGAGAGATGAGAAGGAAAATTTTACATAAATGGTATTTCACGCCAGTAAAACTAGCACACTTCCAGAGGAAAGGAAAAGTAAATTTCTGGCATGGTTGCCAAATAAAAGGAGTCTTTATGCATATGCTCTGGGAATGCGTTGAAGCTCAAAAATTTTGGAAGGAAGTACAGAATGAAATAAATAATATGCTAAACATTAATTGGATAATCACGAAAGAATTAGCAACACTAGTTAAATATGGGGAATTACAAGAATTTAAAGAAATCAAAACAGCAGCTTTAGAAAGCGCTCAAGCAGTAGTGGTATTAGGGTGGAAGGATAGTAATAAATGGACAATCCGGAATTGGTACTGGTACATGGTGGACCACATTCACTTCGAAATTATGGAAATAAGATTAAATAACTTTGATGAAAATAAATTGGAGAAGCTGATGGCACGATGGAATAAGGTGAAAAATTGTATCTTAAGTAGAATTTATGACGACAATGTGAAAAATAAATTCCAATCACTTTTTGTCTGTAAAGAAATGTAAACCGGAGCTAAGGAAGAAATTGAAACTTATTGCAAATAATTTACCCCCCTAAATGGTGGTGGGTTTTTATTGGTGATGGGCACTTTTTCTTTAAGTTTTATTTGTTCGTTGTAATAAAATTTAATAAAAATATATTTTAAAAAAAACATACAAAATAGTTTTAATTTGACTGGTTCTAAAGTTCTGAAAGATACATTCTAAGAAACTTCCTTGATTGATGAGAATTTTTTAACACGATCCATGGATTTCCATCAGTTTATAAGTGAACTCTATAGTATTGTATATGTTTAGCTATATTGAACATTTTACATTGTTTCTAAATGATCAAGAAAGCACATGAAAATGAGACTGGAGCTTATTCTTTTTATTAAAACTATATTGACTAAGAGTTCTAAGTTCTGCATTACTATATAATAAAAATGTATAGTATAACATGACAAGGAGGTAAAATTCCAGTAATGGAATGGATAAAATGATTTGGACTTATTGCATTTTCTTATGCCTGTGTGAATACCATGTAAGCAATATGACTTTGGTGTCAGTATTAATTCTTTACTGGCTTATCTGTAAGATTCATGTTTCTCAAAATAGGTTTCATATTTGATTAGAAATCTTCTTTTGTATTTCTGTATTTCTTCTCTGTAGTTCTTTAAAATGCATACCTGAAACTTCAGTATTTGTGTTCACACCAAATGAGAATTTCTCAGGTTGTTTCACTTTAATAGTTTTGAAATGAACATCTGTTTTACCTCTGATTTCTGTGGATGGTACATCTAAGAGGGTGGAAAAAAATTTCAAGCACACAATTTCATTCATAACATAAAAATTGTTTAAGCTTCTAAAACATTTTTTTAGAAATGTGTATTATTCTACCTGTGAGTATTTGAGAAAATTAAATACAAATTTTCAGAAATATATCAGTTTCCAATTATTATCAACTCAATCCATGTAAATTCAAAAATCGCTCATTGTTAAAAATGAAAATGTAGGACATAAATTCAATAAATACATTCAGGTGCAGTTCACTCTAAGACGATTAGAAGGGAAGAAAATAAAATGCAGCAAAATTTAAATTTAAAAACCACTCAAAACTAAGTTTCCATTTCAACCAGAGTATTGATGATTACTAATCAGTCCTAACAATCCAATTGCTGGTAAAACTATGCAAACAATTTGATCTAAGAAGTGAATAGTGCAACCTACTCTACCATGCATAATGATAAATAGATATTAAGCATTAATTAGAAAATTGGAAAACAAGAAGTAAATGGGAGTTCTATTTCACTTGACTTTCAGTAAAGGATGAAAGGGAATGAATTCCCTAAAAATTCCCTAAAAATCTCTTCTCCAATCTCCAGATGATGCCATTTACTATCAATTGCTGGTGTCCAAGAATGAATAAATTTAGCTGCTCTTCTCTCTCCATCATCAAATTGGCATGTAGCAGTTGCCTAGTCCAAGTAAGCTCACACTGAAAAAGCAATTACTTCTTCCTCTTACCTGCCTGAAAATATCCTTCAAGGGGTACGACACAACTTGGGGAAGTAACCCTTTTTATGTTTCATAAGAATGCACAAAGGGCAACATGCAAGAGAAAGCAATAATTGCTTTGTCTCCTTTTTATATCTCCTGACACGAAACAAATAGGTTCAACCTGTGGAGTTGCCTTAAATGATATTCAGAAGACAATTTTGACATTTCACCCAACCTCCCTTTCCTTTTCTCCCTGATAATACAAATGATAATGGCAGTTATGGAAGGTGCAGCTAAATTTTTCTTCTGCTAGAGAAGTAAGAGATGAACTCAAAGAGGTTATAGATGCTTTTTGCAGAAATTTGAGCCATTGTCTCAAATTAATTGTTTAACTATTCTCTCAAAAGCAAAATTGGAAGAAGTAGCTACTACTTTTGCCTCTTCTACCTTCATAGTCTGTGACACTACATATGTTTACATGTTGTCATACGCATCAAGGAGGACTGCTTTTATTTTTCCAAAAAGTTTTATTTTTTTCTCTACCATAAAAACATACTTACAACATCATACACCTTCAATACAGCTTCAACAAAAGTCTTCTTACATACAGTATTACTAAAAGAATATCCATTCTATTATTTCTTAACCTTCGGTATATGTTTGCCTAAATCTTGCTAGTTTCATCATCCAAATAAATCAATTATCTTCTGACTAAATTTACCGCTAATATTCCTTCTTATGTTTAATGAAATATTTCTAGCTCCTTAAACCCAAGCTGTAGTGTCTCCTTCTCATCCTTATTTACTTTCTTAGTAATTAAAAACCCTTGTCCAGTAGTAAATCCACATTTAGTTATATTTAACATTTAATATTTAAATTAAAAATTATCTACATGTACCTTTTCCCTCTTCCTTATAAAGCAAGGGGGACTATGCTTTATAGGGAAGAGGGAAAAAGTGACCAAGCAAAAAGAGGGCTTATCACATTTCCAGTTGATTATTATTCTTTTACTGAATGGCTTGGTAAATTTATTTATTTATTTATTTATTTATTTATTGAATTTGTAAATGAGAGAATAAATAAGGCTTATTTTCAAAAAATAAGTCTTACTAATAGACCTATTATTGTGGGTAATTTGAGACCCGTATCTGCCTTCCAACAAATCAGAAACAGCCTTATGGGGAAAATAAATGTGTAGACATTTCCTAAATCCGGGGGGGGGGGGGGGATGAAAAGATGTAAATTAAATAAAAATATGAAAAAAGAAATATGACATGGTAGGAAAATAAACATTTTAAAAAGGAAAAAAAAAGGTATGATAAGTATACAATGAAAAAAGATGGCTAAATCAAAGACTGGTATAGAGAAGGAAAGACAGAATTAAGAAATGGGAAGATGAATTATCAAAAAAAACCCAACCCAAAACAAAAAGTTTTGTTACACTATTAATAGAAGTTATAATTCAGCTAAACGTCTAAAAGGAAAAAAGACATATACTTGAATCAAACCATGTATATTCAGTCATAACTATTTCAATAGTAATATAAGTATCTAATCCATTTGAATAGAACTGTAACATTTGACTTTCAGATCAGAAAAAGAATGCTTACAATCTGGCACAGGAACAGATTTTTCCTTTGGAAGATTAGTTGTACCGAACGAACGAGCCAAAATAGAAGAGCGATTACTGGCAAGTTGTCCCAGTGTTGGTTTAATACCAAACCGTGCTATAAATCAACAAAGTCATTTTTCTTAAGCAATAAGTATGCTATTACATATGACAGCCACGTTATATACAATTTATATTTCTAAACTACCCATCTCCCTCATAAATTATTAAATTATATTTATGATTATTAAAGAAAATATTTCATTAATGAGACAATTGAAAATATATAGGTGGGGATTATGCAGACATTGATGTTCTGAGAGCTCTTATCATAAATCTATTCAAATTTAAAAAGAAAGCATGCAGTATATACATGGGTGACAATATTTTTAGTTAAGATCTGCTCTTTTTAATGCATGGAGTTTAAGATAGATAACAACACTAATTGCAAAACAATCAAACAGTTAACAATAAAATGAGATGATAGAAAGCCATCAATGCAAATACAGTGGTACCTCAAGATACGAACCCCTCGTCTTACGAACAACCCGAGATACGAACCCGGGGTTCAGAAAAATTTTGCCTCTTCTTACGAACATTTTTCGTCTTACGAACGGCAAACCCCCCGGCTGTTTTAAAAGGTGACAGCTGGGTGGCGGGGCTTCTCGGCGACCTCCCAAACACTGAACCCGGAAGTTCGGGTTCCGGAGGCCTCTGAGAAGTCCCGCTGCCCAGCTGTCGTCTCCCACCAGTACTTCTCCCAAGACAACGCGGTTTCAGCCTCCCTTTGCTCCACGCTGCTTCGCCCTGCCTGTCATCCTGGATCAAGCAGGCGGCGGCAGACCGTCTTTGTGTTTTTTGCTGGGGGGGGAGCAGGAAGACCTTCCTGACTCCCTCCCCCCAGCCAAAAACACAAAGACGGTCTCCGCTTGAGCCAAGATGACAGGCAAGGGCGAAGCAGCGCTCAGCAAAGGGAGGCTGAAACCGCCGGCGGCTTCAGCTTCCCATTGCCCCGTGGGCGGCGGCAGACTGCCTTTGTATTTTTGGCTGGGGGGGAAGGAGGAGGCGCAGGATCAGGGGGGCGACGGGCGCGGGGCGAGGCAGCAGGTCAGCATCCTGGGCGGGCGAAGAGACGCGGCCGAGCGGGCCCGGCTCAGGCTCCGGCTAGACCTCCAGCAAGACGGGGCGGGCAGCGACTGGGTGCGGTGGTGGTGGCGGCGAGGGTGTGTCTGACTCGGGGCTGGCAGCACCTGACGCAGCGGGGAACATTGGTGCGGGAGGCAGGAGAGGACAGGGTGACCGGAGTAGCAGCGCCGCCACCGCCGCCGCCACGCCCGGCTCGGCTTCCCTGGCTGCTTGGCTGTGGAGGCTCGGCCGAAAGGGGCTGGAGCCGCAGAGCTTTGCCTCCCGCCCCTCGCCCCTGTGCCGCCAGCGCGTCATCTTCCCTCCCAGACAAAAAGGCCGGCCTTCGGGGATGAGGAGGCGTGCTTGGCTCTGCTCCGGTCCCCTGATCGTCTCCTGCCTCCCGCGCCGATGTTCCACGCCACACCCGGCTCGGCTTCCCTGGCTGCTTGGCCGGGGGGGCTCGGGCAAAAGGGGCTGGAGACGCAGAGATTTGCCTCCCACCCCTTGCCCGTGCCGCCGGCGCGTCATCTTCCCTCCCAGACAAAAAGGCCGGCCTTCGGGGATGAGGGGGCGTGCTTGGCTCTGCGTCTCCAACCCCTTTCGGCCGAGCCCCCCCGGCCAAGCAGCCAGGGAAGCCGAGCCGGGCATGGAACATCGATGCGGGAGGCAGGAGACAATCGGGCGACCGGAGCAGCAACACTGCCGCCGTCACCGCCACGCCCGGCCCGGATTCCCTGGCTGTTTGGCCAGGGAGGCTCGGCCGAAAGGGGCTGGAGACGCAGAGCCGAGCACGCCCCTTCCTCCCCGAAAGCCGGCCTTTTTGTCTGGGAGGGAAGATGACGCGCCGGCAGCACGGGCGAGTGGTGGGAGGGAAATCTCTGCGTCTCCAGCCGATGTTCCCTGCCACGCCCAGCTCGGCTTCCCTGGCTGCTTGGCCGGCGGGGCTCGGAGGAAAGGGGCTGGAGACGCAGATTTGCCTCCCACCCTTCGCCCGTGCCGCCGGCGCGTCATCTTCCCTCCCAGACAAAAAGGCCAGCTTTCGGGGAGGAAGGGGCTGCTCGGCTCTGCGTCTCCAGCCCCTCACCGCCACGCCCGGCCCGGATTCCCTGGCTGTTTGGCCAGGGAGGCTTGGCCGAAAGGGGCTGGAGACGCAGAGCCGAGCACGCCCCTTGCTCCCCGAAAGCCGGCCTTTTTGTCTGTGAGGGAAGATGACGCGCCGGCGGCACGGGCGGGGGGTGGGAGGCAAATCTCTGCGTCTCCAGCCGATGTTCCCTGCCACGCCCAGCTCAGCTTCCCTGGCTGCTTGGCCGGCGGGGCTCGGAGGAAAGGGGCTGGAGACGCAGAGATTTGCCTCCCACCCCTCGCCCCTGCCGCCGGCGCGTCATCTTCCCTCCCAGACAAAAAGGCCGGCTTTCGGGGAGGAAGGGGCGTGCTCGGCTCTGCGTCTCCAGCCCCTTTCGGCCGAGCCTCCCTGGCCAAACAGCCAGGGAATCCGGGCCGGGCGTGGCGGTGACGGCGGCAGTGTTGCTGCTCCGGTCGCCCGATTGTCTCCTGCCTCCCGCGCCGATGTTCCACGCCCGGCTCGGCTTCCCTGGCTGCTTGGCCGGGGGGGCTCGGACGAAAGTGGCTGGAGACGCAGATTTGCCTCCCACCCCTCGCCCGTGCTGCCGGCGCGTCATCTTCCCTCCCAGACAAAAAGGCCAGCTTTTGGGGAGGAAGGGGCGTGCTCGGCTCTGCGTCTCCAGCCCCTCACCGCCACGCCCGGCCCGGATTCCCTGGCTGTTTGGCCAGGGAGGCTTGGCCGAAAGGGGCTGGAGACGCAGAGCCGAGCACGCCCCTTCCTCCCCGAAAGCCGGCCTTTTTGTCTGGGAGGGAAGATGACGCGCCGGCGGCACGGGCGAGGGGTGGGAGGCAAATCTCTGCGTCTGCAGCCCCTTTCGCCCGAGCCTCCCCCCCGGCCAAGCAGCCAGGGAAGCCGAGCCGGACGTGGCGGCGACGGCGGCGGTGTTGGTGCTCCGGTCGCCCGATCATCTCCTGCCTCCCGCGCCGATGTTCCCAGCAACCCCCCCAGCCCGGCTGTCACCTTTTAAAACAGCCTGGGGGCTTCTCGGCGACCTCCCCAATGCCGAACCCGGCGTTGGGGAGGTCGCTGAGAAGCCCCCAGGCTGTTTTAAAAGGTGACAGCCGGGCGGCAGCGTTTTTTTTTGCGGGGTTTTTTTTTGGTTGCACGGATTAATTGACTTTACATTGTTTCCTATGGGAAACAATGTTTCATCTTACGAACCTTTCGTTTTACGAACCTCCCCCCGGCACCAATTAAGTTCGTATCTTAAGGTTCCACTGTAAATATCTGACTAATCGATATTAAATATTTTCCATTACAATTGTGGCCTTCTCAAAACAGAAGTAACAAACTAGAAAACCCGTGCCCATTGGTGTCATGGTTTCAGAAATATTTCATTATCTAAACTGAAAAACAGAATGAATACTGATGGTCCCAAGAATAAGAGCAGGAGTAACTTCCAACTTCTCCATTGATTTTCTTTCTAAGTAGCTGACAGGGTATATTGGAAATCTTCCTCCTTTGCCCTGCCAGGAGGCTGGTAAGCGGCTGCTGCCAGGTAAGGTTGGAGCAAGGGAGTGCATGAGTAACCAGTGTGCTGCAGGCTCAAAGGGGCTGGTGGTGTATGCATCATTTCTCTATTGGTTTTTTTCCCTGCAAGCTTCCCTTAAGCAAAAACTTTGCTAATTGGAAGATGGCAAGGAGCATCAACAATCATATTGGTTCCTTCCCAGTTTTCACTGACTTGTGGAAAGCCATTAGGAAATCATCAAAATCATGTGACCACAGCCAAGTGTAGCAGCAAAGTGTCAGAAATGAACCAGCAAAAAAACCCCCAAATTTTATTCCCTCAAGACTAATGTGTCCTAGTCTTCTGTAAGTTGGCCTATTTGAGATACCTTTCTTGAAAACATTTAGTCTTATATAGTGTTTCAAAGAATTGAAGCTTACTAAGTTTCAAACAGACGCAAGAGTTTTTGTAGCATATAGCTGAAAAGCAAACCATATCTCCTGCACCAGATAGCCCTGTAACTCTCTTTCTGAGTTCTTATCAAATTGATTCTGGATAAAGTACAAGCTGTGGAAAGTCCTTTTAAGGTGAATTTGAAAAGTGCAGCTACCTTTATTGGTTTTTTAAAAAAATACATGTATTCCTATTAGGTTACGCAGACAGGCAAATATCCTTATGTTATTCAAAAAGATGATCTGAGAAAGATACTTACATGGATGTTGTTCCCTCTCCATTAACCTTCGCTGCCTATGTATATCAAGTATGGCATTTATTTTCTGTTTATTTTTAAAAACATCAGGTTCTGCCATTATTTCTGTCAAACCAATATTATTTTTAATAGCACTTGAAGCAGTTGATCTAGCAACCAGTGGTAAACTGTCCTGGTATATACGATCAGTAAAATCAATCTCTTCATCTTGAATATGTTTTATACTACAAGAGAAAAAGAAAGCATATTACAGTTTCTTTCACTAATCAAGCAATAAAGCAATGCTGAGCTGCCTGTGTGCTTATATGTATACAGTAGTCCCTCGCTATACCGCGCTTCACCTACTGCGGCTTCACTTCATCGCGGGTTTTCAAGAAATATTAATGAGAAAAATCATTCGCGGATCTTCGCTGGTTCGCAGGTTTCTGAGGAAGTCGATCGGCAGATTTAAACAGCCCGCCGAACTCGATCGGCAGGTTTTTCAAAACAAAAATATCTAAAATTGTAAATACTGTATTTAAATACTGTATCTAAAATAAATACTGTGTGGGAAGGATTTATAAACACTTAAAACAATGAAAACTTACCAAACAATTACAATATAAATACTTAAATAAGTACTATCAGTCGATAAATTCCCCATCGTGGATTTCACCTATCGCGGCCAGGTCTGGAACGTAACACCAGCGATAGGTGAGGGACTACTGTATTCTTAAACTGAAACTTCCTCAATTTAACTTGAAATTCTATAGAATCCAAATTCAATAAGTACATTTATTTAGGGGGGTTTTCTTCCCATTTTCCTAGTTTTTCCTGGGAAAAATCAAAGTAGTGGATTGTGAGCCTAAAGGCAGGAATTACCTTGTCTTCCAAGTAAATGCTAACATTTAGGCATTAACATGTAACTTTAAAATATAGCACTGAAGAAACATACCAACTGTTTGTAAGCATTGTATAAATATCTTGTACAAACATTTCTGCAGCTCCTGGTTTAAAATGAATTGTCCCATCTATTAGCTCTCGTGTAGTCTTCAGGTTTCTTTTTCTAAAAAACTTTAACAAAGAGGAAAAATACAGGATTTTTTTTCTTATTCTCAGTTAAGATTACTTTACATAATGCAACAATTGCCATCAGTCTTGACTATTATGCTTAACATAATATCTGTTTAACAGAACTGGAAAGACATAACTATTAAAAACATACCGTATTTTTCAAAGTATAAGACACATCTTTTTCCTCCCTAAAAGAGGCTGATAATTCAGGTGCATCTTAAACTCTAAATGTAGCTTTCCCCCACCCCAACCCTAAGTAACTGCTAACAATCTTCCCAGCTCTTACCTTGCACACTCTTTCATTGTTTCTCTTTGTGTAAGTCTTTGCAGGTTTTTTTCCATAGCTCTACTTGCCCTAAATGTTTCTTTCCATGTGCTAATGATGTTCCCAGCTCTTACTGCTTGCAAGCTCTTTCACTGTTACTCTCTGTGAAGAATGTTTTTCAAACCCTGTCTTTGTAGGGGTTTTTTTCATTGCTTTACTTGTTCCAAATGTTTATTTCCAGCCCTAATCAGGTGCTAACGATGCTTCCAGCTCTAACTGGCTTGCAAGATCTTTCATTGTTACTCTCTGTGAAGAATGTTGCCCAAGCCCTAATTCTTTGCAGGGTTTTGTCCAAATGTTTCTTTCCAGGTGCTAATGATATACCTAGCTCTTACTGGCTTGCAAGCTCTTTCACTGTTATTCTCTCTGAATAAAGTTTTTTTAAAGCCCTAAGAAGGGGATAAAATAATGTGCTGAAGCTGACCAGACTAAGGCAACTAGCCAGATAAATACCTGGTAAGCTGACTATTTTCCCAATTTCCTCCCCCAAAACTAAGGTGCATCTTATACTCTGGTGCGCCTTATACTCAAAAATATGGTAAATATGTAGCATTTCCCTGGAGTTGCTACAAATAGCATTATCACATTCCACTTGAAGAACAATAGCATAACTTACTTGTTTATGACTACTGAATGTATACTGATTAATTGCCAGTAGTCTAAAGAAGAAATAAGAATCCCCTTTATTGTAACTTTTAAAATGCATTAAAATTTATAGAAAATTCATAATTGCATTTATTATTCACCTTTTCAAGTATTTCCCAGTTAATGAGTTTGACTCTTAAAGATGTTCCATTTAAAAAGGAATTCATATGAATGTCTTCTGGGAAGTACCGAGAGAATATTTCAGCAATAAGGTAGCCATTTGAAAAATCCCTAATCGAAATAAAAAATTGAATGAAAGGTTAATTTTTGTAGGATTTGTCTTAATTTAATTATGTCATTCCCTAATTAGATTGTTACTTAAGAAGAATGATAGTTTCAGGTGACTTGTTCAATTGTTATACTTAGTTATACTTACTTTTCCTAAAGGAAATCAATCTTGACTGTTCTTTGGAAAAACAAATACTGAAGCTGATGCTCAAATATTTTAGCCACCAAATAAGAAGAGAGGAGTCTTTGGAAAAGGGCTTGATGTTTGAGAAAGATTGAAGGCAACAGGACAAGGGGTATGATAGATAGTTTCTTTGATGTAGTGGGCATGAATTTGGGCAGACTCAGGAAGACAGGGCAAGGAGGCTTGGCATGCTGTGGTCCATGAGGTTGCAAAAAGCCGAAACATGACTGAACAACAGCAAAATACTTCCTTTTAGAAAAAGGGCTAATAAAAATCTTTTCCAATTGTAATCCTCATATCTCAGATAAATAAAATTATTTTGTTTTGCAACACCAAAATCAAGTTCCCTTTCCTGAAAAAGGATAAAAAAGCAAAAAATGAACGATAATAATTATATGATATAATTTTCATTTTTTTCTTCCTAGCATTTTCTTACAAGTGCTAGGTCCATGTTTTTCCACATCATCTGAATTTTGATCCATTAATTATAACAGGAACTGACCAATTGGCTCTTTACCTGAGCCTCTTCCTTGTCTCCCAAAAGTTCAGCCTTTGTCTTTAGAATTTAGACCTGAATGTATCTGGAATCAGTTCAATACAGGTACAGGGTTTAATTTGAGGAAAAGAGATCTATTATAAGGAAATGAGAGAATGAGAAAATTGAACAAATACATTCAAGTACATCAAATGGACCTGGCTGGACTTTCCCTATAGGCACGATTTCAATGAGAACATAAAAAGCAAAAGTAGTTACTGTATAAGCAAAAATAACCTCTAATCAATATTTGGATCAAATGAAACTTTTTAAACTCTGCAAACATTAAATACCGGTAGGTCCAGGATTCTATGCCAGGCGAGGTTTAAAAAAAATCAAAAGAAAAAGATATAGAAAAAAGCTAAAAAAATAGACTAATCATTGTAATAATTAATTTTATCATTAAAAGTCAATATTAAGATTGAATAATGAATTCACCATTATTAAATGCCTTTCTTTTTTTAACCTTGCTTTCTTGTATAGTTGCATTTAATATCTATAGCATCTTTAACTGCATCTCCTCAGCTTCCTGAAAATTTATTCTGGAGTCAGTTTTTCAATAATTTGACAATGATTTCAATAAATGTACAAATTGCCTTCAAACACAATAAGCCTCAGGCCTTAAGTCACACATTTTAAAGAAAACCTGCTTTTTAAAATAGCCATACAGTATTGTAGAAATTTGATAACTACCTAAATCAATTTCCAAGTAAACAAATTAAAAATTATCTGTGGTTCATTCAAATAAGAACACGGTGACACTGTACGCAAGCTATAGGTCTATGAGTTTCTTTGTAAAAAAAGAAAAAGTATATTGGGGTCAGAGCACAACTCTGGGGCATATATGAATTTTGTTGAGATTCTTTGGCTATTTTTAACAAATACTGTAATTCTATTAGCTGTTTTGAATTTTTTTTAAAAAAAAAACCTGTCTTTTAAAATATATTTTCTATTTCCATAGTATGTCAAGCACCATCAGATTCTGGGCCATCTGATCAAGAACAAAGAAAGTCTTCAAGAGACAGAAAGAAAAATAATGCCAATCTTCTTCCTGAATTTATTTGTCTTACCTACGGAAGTTCTTTGGTGAAAAAGTGAGGTCGAGGCTCTGAAGCCATCGCAGCACTATCAGGGGCAATCCAGTACGCCCTGGACATGTGGAGTACGACATGAAGGCAAGAGAATTCTTCTAAACTGAGGCGTTTGTAACTTCTTTCCCACCTGTCACATTTTACATTAAAACACCACAAGAATTAAGACACTGTTATAGCCACCTACTTTATCTTGTCAATCCAATTTTGTCACATTAGTTAAAAACACTTATTGCACACCATTAATTTCTAAGAGTTTTTTTTATTTAATCATTATCTTACATATGAAATTATATCTTCCCCAGCAAATATTTTTTTTAAATAGTATCTCTCTACTCAGCACTACCATTCATTATATTGATTCGGATAATTACAATTTCAGTATAGCTGATCATTACCACAGTACCATGGATAGGACCAGGCAGCCATTTCTAGTGTGACTAGAAAAACTTCCTTGGTACTCACTAGACTTCTTTATCCCATTGCTTTTTAAAGAAAATCATAAGAAAAAAATGACATGCTGTAAAAATAAGACTAGACTAAACTAGTGTGCAGTTATCTTTTTTTTTTTTTGCTTTGCAATATTTGAAACAAATATTCATCTATTAGAGCTCAATAATTCCAAAAATAAAAATGGTGAGTGGCTACATCCCAGGGCTTTGTTTGAATATGTGTCCAATTTCTTAGCAAAAACATAAAGGTTAAAATGGAATGGTAGGAGCCTTGGGAATAACCTTGTTAATTTATGTACAAGAAAATGAAAAAAATAGAGAAAAATAATAGTAGAAATAATGCTTTGAGAGAAGAATGGGAATGAATAAATATGAGAAACATTTTTATTTAGAAATTATGGGTTTGTTCATTCTGTCTAAAATTGAGAGCTGAGACATTTTACTCTCTTCTGTATTCCCTAAACTAATGACTATATTTAATTTGGAGAACAGTAAATTATGGGTCCCTCCAACATGTGAAAATAGCTGCAGCAATGAATTCAGCAAGTTGCAAATATGGATTAGATCACGATAGAAAAAGCTGCTACAGGTAGCAGTTGTTGTTAGCCAATTCTGCAAGCCCTTTTTTAATCAAATGCTAATGTCTGATTACAATATTATTGAATATTTTCAGCTCTTTAAACAGCTAGGGAATCAAGTGCCTTTCACCT
Organism: Erythrolamprus reginae; assembly: GCF_031021105.1. Lineage (NCBI taxonomy): Eukaryota > Metazoa > Chordata > Lepidosauria > Squamata > Dipsadidae > Erythrolamprus > Erythrolamprus reginae. Next base: position 46,976,595 of record NC_091956.1, read on the forward strand.
GTAAGTTATCTGATGTATCATGTACTATATTGTTATTATTCTTTTCAAATCACTCCAAGAACTTCCTAGACTTGCAACCTTTTCCATATTGTAAACGCCCACCAAGCAAAGCTTAACAGGCCTTTGTTGAACCTCCAACTCTTGTTAGAGCAAGATCTACTTATCATTTGCAAATCTTAGTGCTGTAGATTAGGCTAGAGACCTTATTCCCGATTCGGCCGCTTCTTCCTTTCGAGTCCTTTTCTGAACTACAGTACCCCATTCTCAGCCTCCAGAGATCATAACGTCCCCATGTATTCGTAAAATATCATGTGCTCAAAACTATGCTTGTACTTCTTATAGATTCACAATTATGTTTATACTTTGTCCGTAATCATATACATGCATGACAAAAGAAATGCATAAATAAATAATAATAATAAATCCTTTCGATCTACACGCACGATTCCCCCTCTCACCTGAGAAAGGACTCAGACTCCTCTGTCGCCGCGTCTTGTATTGCCATAACAACCATCACGAGAGCAAAAGTCCTACCCACCAACAGGGGAGGGGAATACTGTAATTCAGAAGCCCAAGTGCGCATGCGTTTCAACGAGTGGGTAAATAAGTACCGTTTTGAATCGTAAACGATTTTAGTTGCTGGCGTCGTGTAACTACGGGGGGAGGTCGGGTGCCAGTAGTGCATAATTAAACGAACCAATATAGCCACTCACCCACCCACCAGTACCGCTTAACACAAACAAACTTCCCATTCACTTTGTCTTCCATTTATCTTCTCTCGGGGTTGCGTGTTTCTTTTTATTCTCAAATCTAAAAAGTGACTTTTTCGACTTCCCGAGTCAGCGGTTACCTGGCTCGTCTCGTTTTCTTGTTCTGCCGATGCTCTAGTTGCCCTCCATTTGTGTATGTAGGAATAACCGGTTCCCAGTCAATTTGAAAGTGGTACGGACTGTTCAGACTCCGTTTTTGCATTGTCTCGAAATACTCGAAAGCGAAATACTTCCCGTGAAGAGGAAAGACAAAACTGGCCCTGGGATTCATTTTTAAAATCAGATTCAGGAAAACAAAGCAGAATTGTTTCTGGGATGCTTTGTTTTTGTTTTAAGTTGGAGATACAAAAAGTTTGTACATTTTAAATTGATAAATGAATTAAGCAATTATTTGATTTTTACTGCCCATTCAGGTTACTTCAGTAAAAGATTTGCTCTTCAACATACAAATTTCCAATTCTGATGCTTGCAGAATGGTTTTTTAAAATTATTTTCTATGGGTATGTGTGCATATGTCTTGACTCAGGATGAAAAAAGCCTTTTCTTGACAATACAAAGGATGTGGAATTATTACTGTTGGGGTTTTTTTTAGGAGTATTGCAAAACGAAGAAAAAGCTGCATAAAGCTTCTTGAAAAACATTTTTCAATTTTTGAGATCAAAAATTGTCAAATTTTGAACGAATCTGAAGGGGGTTGGAGTAGATGGTCTACATTCCTACAAGATCGCTTCCAACTCTTAATTTTATCTGTATCAATCTAAGAAGTCATAGATACTGCAAGTGAAAGTTTTTAGGAGATATTCCTGAAGTTGTAATAAAAGATATAAATCATCTGTTCAAAGGTTCAAACTTGGCCACATTTTGTTTGTATTGTTGCAAGGCTTTCCACAATGTAATGAAAAATTTAACCAGCCATTCAGTGGTTACTGAAATATTCCTGTCCCAAGGCAGGGGTAGGGAATCTTGACTCTTCTCTGACATATTGGCTTCAACTCCCAGAAGTCCTGAGCTACCATGATTGGCTCAGGAATTCTGGGAGTTGAAGTCCACAAGTCATAGAAGAGCCAACATTTCCTACCCCTGTCCTAAGGGATAAACTGTTGGAACGTTATAGTAGCTTCATTATATTAGTTTAAAAATATTCAAATTTATATACATACTACGTTTCATCTGACATTAAAGGGTTGCACTGATGTAATTAATTTTGGGGTTGAAGAGAAACTTGTTAGATTTTGCATGTTTTTTATTTTAATAATGGAAGATGATAGGCACAATGGGTGGCATTAAAGGTTAGTCTCCATACAGTATGACTGAAGCACTCACCCTTTGGCCTTAATACATTCAGAGAAGTTTGAAAATGAACAAAAATCATAGATGTGGAAAATAAAAATAGAAACTACATCCAGATAACATTAACAATAGCTGTCATGCTACAGGTCATATTCATTGTCTTAAGCAAAATATTTCAGCAAATGTGGATTAGATAGCATAATAATAGCTGGTGGTTCAGAACACATAATTCAAGTATGCTAATCAGTAGTTCTTCATGAATTTAAAGTGAGCTATGGATCAGTCCTGGATCTTCTATTCTTCAATATTTTCATTAATTATTTGAAATCTTTTTAACTAGAGATGACACAAAATAGAGTGGAATAGCTTATAACTAGTGTTGGGCGAACCCATCGAAGTTCGGCTTTGGCGGGTTCGGCCAAACTTGGTGGCGGAGTTCAGGTAAGTTCGCCAAACCCAAACCCCATTTGCCTAGTGCAAAGTATTTCAGCTTTTTTCATGGTGACCCCCCTGGGAAGGAACATGCATTTAGACTCTCAGAAACCATTTATGCCAAAAATAATTTTATTGATGGGCAGCTGAAGTTATACAATTGTCAGAATTTGAACCCAAACTGCACAAAATTTTTTGCATAAAAATAAACCTGAATATATACATACATACATGAATTTTACAGCTGTCGGGGGGGGGCGGAGGTGATGTAGGTAGAAGTGGCAGAGGAGGAGGAGAAGGTGGTGGTGGTAGCAAACACTCTAACCACTCACTCAGGTGGTGGCACAGCCAAGTCCCGTGGGATCCACGCCTGGTTCATTTTAAGGAATGTAAGTATGTCCACATTGTCTGTGGATAGGCATATCCTTTTGTCAGTGATGATCCCTCCTGCAGTGCTGAACACATGCTCAGACAGGACCCTTGGTACAGGGCAGGCCAGCACCTCCAGGGCACAGAGGGAAAGCTCTGGCCACGTGTCCAATTTACCTACCCAAAAATTGAAGGTGGGGGGAGGCATCACTAAGAACCATGAGACGTGTGGACAGGTAGTCATCCACCATGTGTGTCACATTCTGCCTTCTGGTATTATGGGCCATCACATCCAATCATGGGGGATGTGTGGGACAATGGAATAGGTTTTCCCACATTGTGACCATGTTCACCCTCCCCTGTGAGATGCTGCCAGTGCCCCTGCTGTGTTGGCGACTGCGTCCTCCTCCTACTCCACGTTCCACCACTGAGCCCTCCAAGTCCTGTGGGAACTCTGCCACTAGGGTGTCCACCAGTGCGTGCTTGTACTCTCTCATTTTGCACTCCTGCTCGAGTGCTGGGATCAAGGAGGTGATGTTTATTTATTTTATTTATTTATTCAATTTTTATGCCGCCCTTCCCCTTAGACTCAGGGCTTACAATATGTTAGCAATAGCACTTTTTAACAGAGCCAACATATTGCCCCCACAATCCAGGTCCTCATTTTATCCAGCCCAGAAGGATAGAAGGCTGAGTCAACCTTGAGCTGGTGATGAGATTTGTTGTCCTTATACCAGAGATCCAGCAGGGTGGCCACCCAGTAACTGGCAGAGGTGATGATGCGGGCTACCCTAGGGTCATTGCACAGGTACTGGAGCATGTAGTGGCTCATGTGAGCCAAGCTGCCCTGAGTCAATGAGAGGTTGTCAGTACCAGTCCCTCCTCCTCCTCTTCCTCCTGCTTCTCCCTCCAGCCACGCTCCATTGATGCCAGTGAGCTGCACTGGGGGCTGCCCTGCTACAAGTCCTCTTTCTCCTCCTCCTCCTCCCACCCAAAACTCTATGCTGGCTGGACAGCGGAGTACAGTGGTACCTCAAGATACGAACCCCTCGTCTTACGAACAACCCGAGATACGAACCCGGGGTTCAGAAAAATTTTGCCTCTTCTTACGAACTTTTTTCGTGTTACGAACGGCAAACCTGAACTTCCGGGTTCGGCGTTCGGGAGGCTGCTGGAAAGCCCCGCAGCCCGGCTGTCACCTTTTAAAACAGCCAGGGGGCTTCCCAGTTGCCTCCCGGAGCCAAACCCGGAAGTTCGGGTTTGGCGTTCGGCTTGGAGAGGCTGCTGGGAAGCCACCCGGCTGTTTTAAAATGTGACAGCCGGGCTGCGGGGCTTCTCGGCGGCAGCAGCAGGTACGTAAGATGGAAAACGTTCAGGAGGCCGCTTTGGGTTTTTGGCTGGGAGGGAGGGCAGGAGGTCCGACGCTGGGGGAGGGAGTCAGGAAGGTCCTCTTGCTCCCCCCCTCAGTGAAAAACACGAAGACGGTCTGCCATCGCATGACAGGCAGGGCGGAGCAGCGTGGAGCAAAGGGAGTCTGAAACCGCCAGCAGCTTCAGTTTCCCATTGCTCCGCGGGCGGCGGCAGATCGCCTTTGTATTTTTGGCTGGGGGGGAAAGCAGGAGGCGCAGGATGAGGCCAGCGGCGGGCACGGGAGAGGCAGCAGGTCTGCATCCTGAGCGGGTGGGCGGGCCGCGGGCGAGGAGGCGCGACCGAGTGGGCCGGCTCAGGCTCTGGCTAGGACGGGGCGGGCAGCGGCTGGGCGCGGCAGCGAGGGTGCGTCTGACTCGGGGCTTGCGGCGCCTGACGCAGCGGGGAACAACATCGTGGGAGGCAGGAGAGGACCAGGCAACCGGAGCAGCGTTGCCGCTGCTCCCGGCTTGGCTTCCCTGGCCGCCTGGCGCTGCGATCTTCCAATCTTCCCTTGGCGATCTTCTGATCTTCCCTGGCTTCCCTGGCCACCTGGTGCTGCGATCAGAAGATCGCAGCGCCAGGCGGCCAGGGAAGTGGCCAGGGAAGCGGCCAGGGAAGCCAAGGGAACATCGGAAGATCGCAGCACCAGGCGGCCAGGGAAGCCAAGGGAAGATCGCCAAGGAAAATGCCCAGCCCAGCCCCCCCCCGGAGGCGTTTTCCTGGAAGGAATGCCATCCACCACCGAGCTTTTCGTAATCTGTTTAAATTTCCTTCACTCCCCCCCCCCCAACATTCCCCGCCTTGCCTCGCTTGACTGGCCAGAGGACATGACATTCACCGCCTCCCGTGCCTCCTTTGGCTTTGCGATTGGACGCGCCTCCCACCGCTCTGCCCAATCGCAAAGCCAAAAAAGGCACGGGAGGCGGTGAATGTCATGTCCTCTGGCCAGTCAAGCAAGGCAAGGCGGGGAATGTTGGGGGAGTGAAGGAAATTTAAACAGATTACGAAAAGCTCGGTGGTGGATGGCATTCCTTCCAGGAAAATGCCCAGCCCAGCCCCCGTGACTGGCCAGAGGACATGACATTCACCGCCTCCCGTACCTCCTTTGGCTTTGCGATTGGGCAGAGCAGCGGGAGGCGCGTCCATAGGCTTGGTCGGGTCGCCGCAGCACCCTCCCTTCGCCAACCCTTTGGCGGTCACCGGTGGGCTTAGGGTGCCTCGGCACCGACTTCGCTGCCCCTTCCCGAGCCCAGCCCCGTGACATTCGCTTTCCTCCCGCCCGCAGCCGAGACTGATCGTGGGCTCCTTCGCAACCTCGGAGAGCTTCCAGGGCATGAAAGCTCACGAAAACCAGGAAGCTCTCCGAGGTTGCGAAGGAGCCCACGATCAGTCAACTGCGGGCGGGAGGAAAGCAAATGCCAAGGGGCTGGGCTCGGCTACCCCCTCGGCTACCCCCCTTACCAGCCCTGCCGCGGAAGGCTCCATTCTGTTCCCTGCCGGCCCGATTGAGCGGCCGGCGGTCTCCATTCAGGGAACAGAATGGAGCCTTCCGCGGCGGGGCTGGTAAGGGGGGGAGCCAGGGGGGGTGCCGAGCCCAGCCCCGTGGCATTCGCTTTCCTCCCGCCCACAGCCGACTGATCGTCGGCTCCTTCGCAACCTCGGAGAGCTTCCTGGTTTTCGTGAGCTTTCATGCCCTGGAAGCTCTCCGAGGTTGCGAAGGAGCCCACGATCAGTCGGCTGCGGGTGGGAGGAAGGCGAATCCCCGTGTGCTCCGTTACATCTTCCGCTGCCAGCCAGACCATGCTGGCGGCAGCGGAACAATCGCCTTCCTCCCGCCCGCAGCCGACTGACCATGGGCTCCTTCCCAAGCTCCCTTCCTGAGCCTCCCGTTCTCTCTTCCCCCCCCCTCGCCCCTTCGCCTCCCTGTGTTCCTAGGAGAAGTGCTGGGGATTGAGGCAAGACAGACCTTCTGCTCCTCACCAGCACTTCTCCTAGGAACACAGGGGGGCGAAGGGGCGAGGGGGCGGAGAGAGAACGGGAAGCTCAGCATTCCGTCAGCCGCACCGCTGGCTGTCAAGTTTTCTTTTTAAAACTGGGCAGGAGCTGACTTGCCTCCCCAGTGCTAAAAAGAAAAGTTGACAGCCAGCGCTGCGACTGACGGAATGCTGAGCCTCCCGTTTTCTCTCCCCCCCCCTCGCCCCTTTGCCTCCCTGTGTTCCTAGGAGAAGTGCTGGGGATTGAGGCAAGACAGACCTTCTGCTCCTCACCAGCACTTCTCCTAGGAACACAGGGGGGCGAAGGGGCGAGGGGGCGGAGAGAGAACGGGAAGCTCAGCATTCCGTCAGCCGCAGCGCTGGCTGTCAACTTTTCTTTTTAAAACTGGGCAGGAGCTGACTTGCCTCCCCAGTGCTAAAAAGAAAAGTTGACAGCCAGCGCTGCGACTGACGGAATGCTGAGCCTCCCGTTCTCCCCCCCCCCCACCTTGCCCCTTCCGGTTTCGGCGTTCGGGAGACCGCTGGGTTCCCAGCTGTCTCCGAACGCCAAACACCAAAGCCGAACTTCCGCGTTCGGCTTCAGTCAATCAATATCAACTTTATTTGATTAGTCAATCGACCATATCAAAGCAAGAAAAAGGACCACTTCGGTCATCATAAAACTGTGACTGGTTAAAATACAGTAAAATTGGCTAAAATAGAGGGAATTTGAATAAATAATAAGTTAAAATGCAGTATAATAAGCTAAAATTGAGTAGTAAAACATGAGAATATAACTCGTGCAAAGGATTATATTAAACAAAACTAAGATACTGATATAAAATATTCTTAAGTAAGTTCATCTCCTTTGCATGCCACCCCAATATGTTCTATAAAACGTATTCTCATCTGTACAGCCCTGACTATAAACTTAGCGGTTCTAGAAACTACATATATATTTGTACCCTGAAGAAAAAATGATAATTGTTTATTACAGTCCCAGTGTATGATTTTGTCAAGTAGGGGCTGTAAATACTGAGGTCTTACTGAAGAGTATAGTTTACAATTGAGTAGCACATGTGCAATGTCTTCTATTTCTGGTGCACCGCAAATGCATGTTCTCTCAAAATATGGTACTTGGTGGAATCGTCCGTATCTAACCATAGAATCTAACTGCTCAAATCTTGCTCTAGTGAGTGCTGTTCTATGGTATTGGGTCAGACCCATTGTCAGATATTTTTCTAGTTGAAAGGCTCTTTTGTTCTTGGCTAACCATTTCAGTGACCTGCACTTAGAAAGTACCTCCATATCAATTTGTGCATTAACATCTAAAACTCTTTGTTTAAATATTTCCTTGGCCTGATGTCCAGCTGAAAGCAGGTGTTGCATTGAGAAACCGAGATATAGGGTGCTTTGAGAGAGCTGGTTGACCCATGTAGTGGGTTTGGGTGTGCCCATCTGTTCTTCTAAGCACATTTTTGGGAGTCTGTCAGGTTCCATTGGGAGAATCCTCCACCAATAGTTGAAGACTTTAATAACTGTTAAACTGTAGATGGAATGGATGCCAGTTTCAGCTCTTACTGCTGCTGCGGATGTATTTCTGTCGGTCCCCAAGATGGTTCTTAGAAAGCATGCTTGGTTTTGTTCTAGTGGTGCAGCCTTTAACAGGCCCCACAATTCCGCACCATATGTTAGCACAGGTGCGGTTTTTGCTTTATAGACCTTCAGAATTGGGAGCAGGGAGCTTGGGTGGTTATAACTAAGTAATTTAATTAACGTTTTAGAGCGTGCTGTGGCCTTCATAGAACTTTGTTTAAAATGATTGGCCCAGGGCCCTGTGTCTGTAAAAACCACCCCTAAGTAATTGAATCTGTCTGTTTGTTCTATAGGCTCCCCATCTAAATACCAGTTATATTTAACTCGCCTTTTCCCAAAAACCACCACTTTGGATTTGTGCTTATTAATGTTCAAGTAGTTAAGAGCACAATAATCACTAAATTTCCTCATCAGTCTTCTCAAGCCTACTTGGGAATGTGCCATCAGAACCATGTCGTCAGCATATAGAAGGATGTTAATATGTCTGTTGAGGATCTTTGGCATGTGCAGGTCTGTGGATTGGAGAAATCCTGGAATGTCATTGACATAAAGGTTAAACAACGTTGGGGCCAAGATGCATCCTTGTCTGACTCCTTTATAGGTGGGGATGCTCTGAGTAAGAGAGCCACTGACCCCGGTACGGACTTTCAGACATGTGTTTGTGTAGAGGGCCTTTATCAGGAATAGTAATCTGGGTTCCATGTTTAACTTGGCCAGCTTCTTCCATAAGATGTCTCTGTTTATAGAGTCAAATGCTGCGCTAAGGTCTATAAAAGAAGTAAATAAATGTTTGCCATCAGTTGTATATTTGGTAATAAGATGATGTAACACAAAGCAATTATCTATTGTAGAATGTTCGTGTCTGAACCCGGCCTGTTCTTCCCCAATTATATTTTTCTCAATTACCCAGTCCTCTATTTTTCTCAAGAGATGTTTTGCATACATCTTAGCTGTTATATCGATCAGGCTTATGGGTCTATAGTTTTTTGGATCTTCCTTGTCTCCTTTTTTATGTATGGGAACTACAATGGAAAGTTCCCATCCTGCTGGGATGTGGCCGGTCTTGTCTATGTATGTAAACAGGCTTGCCAATAGTGGAGCCCACCAGTCACTATGTGTCTTAAAAAGTTCAGGAGGCAGGAAATCCTCACCTGGTGCCTTACTGGGTTTCAGTGACTGTATAATGCATTTAATTTCTGTCACTGTAACAGGTTTCCAGGTAGGAAGATTATCAAGGATCCGGGGCTGAGTCATCATCTTTCCTGAGTTATCTTGCTCAGGGGTAGCAAATAAGGTGGTATAGAAATCCTCCCAAATTGAGGCTGGGATGGGAATATCAAGTAGGAGCCTACGCTCGTTCAACAAGCCAGATGCAAGATTCCAAAATATAGCTGGGTTAGGCCCTTTTGCTGCATTTTCAAGCTTAGACCAGACTGCGGCTGTATATTGAGCTTTCTTATTAGCTATTAGTTTCTTGTAGTTGCGTCTGAGCTTTAACATCTTTGCATGTTTACTTGGTGTAGGATTTCTTTGGACCAAACGCATGACTGCTCTTAGTGACTTTTTTGAACGAGAACACTCAAGATCGTACCAATGTGATCTAATGGACTGTCGATTCCTGACTGGCAAGTTCTGTATAAAAAAGTTTCTTAGTGTGCTACACAAGTTAGAATATCCAATAAGGATTCTGTTTGGGTCTTGAGTGGGTGTAGCAACCATTTTCACCCAGGATTGGGCCCTCTCAGAGTTCATAAAACTAAAAATTGTCTTTGTATCCACCTTGCACCAATTGAGCCTCCTGGCTTGCCTCACTTCAAGGTTAGAAAGTAGTTTCTTGTCATGTGCTGTGGGTGGTCTTAAATCAGATTTGACATAAAAATTAACTGCAATTGGTTGATGATCACTATCTTCCCTTGTATAGATTTGGATATCTGAAAAGAAGTTTGATTTTTCCATTGAGACACATATATAATCCAAGACACTGCTAGACTTCCCAGCATGGAAGGTGAAGGGATATATAAAGCAGCTGCTTTTGCCTCCTAGTATGTGAAGGTTACATGTGTATGTCAAGGAGATCAGATTGGAGCCCGCCGCGTTCCTTTTAGAGTCTCTGGAGTGCCAGGGTGGGTCCTTTGTCAAATAGGTCTCCGGAATAATGCCCAAGTGTACATAGTCTTGCAAGGAGGCACCCACCCTAGCGTTAAAGTCTCCCAATAGGATCACAATGGCTTTGTGATATTTTATATTTATCTCCACGATTGTCTTTTCTAATTGCACCCAGATGTCAGGGGAAAAACATGGGGATGAAGATGGGGGTAAATATGCATTTAGCAGCACTACTTCAGTTGATTTGTATTTGAATTGAATAGCTTGGAAGTAGTAGGGGTCTTCTCTAAGGGCCAATTGGTGCCCTTGCCAGCCCATCTCTGCCTTAGCAAATACACATAATCCCCCAGAGGCCCGCCCTTTTGACTTAAATTTACGAGCGGGTGTAGACCAGGCTCTAAAGCCTGTTAACTGGGCTTCTTCATCACTGGTGGTTAACCATGTCTCTTGGAGTGCTATAATGTCAAATTTGGAGAGGAAATCCAATAGGTCTCCATCTGACATCCTGTTCTTCCAACCGGATATATTCCATGACAATATCCGAATAGAACTTTCTTGTTTTTTTTTCTAGAGGGGTGATTAGCATTGTGTTGGGGTTCATAGATGAATGATGTGGCTTATATAGTCAATCTGCAGGTAAAATAAGGTCCAGCATTCCTTCAGTGTCTAAAAAGACACATTGATTAAAATTTTGTCTTCCTTTATCTTTCTCTTGCTGGTGAATGAGGCCAGAAACGCTGAGTAGAGGCTTACATGTGCCTGAGTTGTTGGAAAGGGCATCACTTTTTAAGTGAGCTTGGCTACAGGTGTCCATCTCATATTCCTGTTGTAGCCCACCGGCAGACTCTGATTTTGAGGCCCGGGTTATTAAGCAATCAGAGTCTTCCTCTTGTCTACCAGCAATATCTAATGTGGTCTGCATGCCTGAATTCATCCTAGCAAGGGAAGGGACATTAATGCCAGCAGGATCTTTCTCAGGACCGTTGCCATTACCTGTAGCAGTTGGTGACACTAGGTCAATTAGTGGATTGACTGTATTTTGTGTTGCCACTAGGGTCTCTCTCAAGGCATCTAATCTTCTAATAATATCCATTTGCTCCAAATCTGTCAAAGTACCAAATGTTTTGGTCAGACTTCCCTCCAATGGGTCCTCTGTATCTGGACCAACAACTCCCAAGGGAATAGTTGATAAAATACCCTTGTGATTGTCTGGGGTTGAATTGAATCTTTTATTCTTTAAAGTGACAGTGCTCTCTGGGCTTGTTTGGTTTAGGAGTGGTCTGAGTTCCTCTGAGTGGAACACACGCTTTGGGAAGATTGAAAAATGACAGAGAAAGGGTCTCATTCTAAACAGCATACTAGAGATTGTGGGCTGCCTAAAGGTAAGTAAAATTCGCTTGCAATCTCTACTGGGTGGGAGCCATTCAGCCTTCTCCAGATCAATCAGCCTCCTTTCACAACGGAGTAACTGACTTAGGGATAGGATGATTGCTTTTTTTGTTCCCCAGCGTCCTCTGTTTATACTATTATTTGATATTTGTAGGGTGATTTGCTTGGGTTGTAAATAATAGTTGTAGTTCAAATGCCTCCCTTCCTTGTCTGTGTAACCTCTAAGCACCCTTTTCTCACCCTTAGCCATCTCCATGGTCTGCAGTCTCCGCTCATCAAGTTGATTTTCAATAAACTTCACGAGGGCCTCTTTTAACGAATCAACCTTTGCTTTAACTGTGGTCAGCAGTTCAAAGATAGAGAATACGGTTTGTGCTGTTAGCAAGCTTTGTCTTGATAAGAAGTCAATTATACTCTCATTATTCAAGTTTGTCAAGTTTGGCTTCTCATCCCCCTCTTTTGAAAGCTCTGCAGCTGGGCAGAGGACAGGAATCTGTTCAGAGGTGAAGGAGGGATCCTCCTCCTCTGCAGAAGAAGCGAGATCTATGAGATGTTGGCTTTCGATCTCTGCTTGTTCGTCCCATTCCAATGCCTCCTGTTCTCTTGAAGAGTTGAAAGGTGTTAGGTTACTCACAGGGAGGGGCTGCCTGCTTCTCAGATAGCTGTCGACCTTCTGTTGTTTCAAAGGCTTTGGTGAAGTTTGTGATGCAGAGTATGTGCGTTGCCTCTTCTTGCTTTTTCCCATGTTAGTTAATTGTGAAAACCTCCGGTGCCCAGCTCTCCTTTTCTCTGTCTTGCTTCTCGGCCTCTTTTTAAATTGTATAATTTATAAAAAATTATAAAAAAGCCAAGAGGAACTGCTGCAAACACATTCCACCCGGTATGGATTTTAAAAAGTTTTTTTAAAAAATGAATTAAAAGTATAAAATATGTTGTTAAAATGTTAAAATGTAAAAATGAAGTTAAAAGTTTAAAATAAATTAAAATTAATTTAAAATTTAAAAATATAAATGAGTTAAAAAATAGAACCTGTTTACTTTTGGAGGAGCTCTTTAGAGTCAGTGCTGCCTGTCCTCCATCTTGGCTCCTCCCCCCGCGTTCGGCTTCAGGAGACAGCTGGGAAGCGGCGCGGCTCTTTTAAAAGATGACAGCCGGCCTGGGGGGCTTCCCAGCACCCCCGAACCCTGTGCTGGGAAGCCCCCCAGGCCGGCTGTCACCTTTTAAAACAGCCGCGCCGCTTCCCAGCAGTCACGGAAAGCCGTTTTTTTGCGGGGGTTTTTTTGGTTGCACGGATTAATTGACTTTACATTGTTTCCTATGGGAAACAATGTTTCGTCTTACGAACCTTTCGTCTTACGAACCTCCCCCCGGCACCAATTAAGTTCGTATCTTAAGGTACCACTGTACCTGGCTGCTATCGGCCCAGCCACCCACCCTGCGAGCCACGTATGCACTCCCCTGTTGCCTGGGAAAATGGACCTTCCTCCTCCTCCTCCTCCTCTGCTTCCTCCAGTGCCACATACTCCATCATGGCCTGAAGGGTTTTTTCCAGTAAGCAAAGGATGGGGATGGTAGTGCTGATTATCAGCGCTGACCATATCAGTGGCGTACTGGAAGCACTGCAGCACGGCACAAATGTCCCTCATGGAGGCCCAGTCATTGGTGGTAAAGTGCTGTTGGTCTGCACTTCTACTCGCCCGGGTGTTTTGAAGTTGGAACTCCACTATTGCCTGCTGCTGCTCACACACCCTTTCCAGCATATGCAGCATGGAATTCCAGCTGGTTGGCAAATCGCATATGAGGCAGTGGGTGGGAAAGCCAAAGTTCCTCTGCAGGGAAGATAGGTGAGCAGCAGCGGGGTGGGAATGCCAAAAGTGCACACACATGTCACACACTTTATTTAGCAGTGCTGATATGTCTGGATAAGGGGCCATGAACCTCTGCAAGTTGAGCACATGTGCCAGACAAGGGATGCGTGTCAACCCCGCTTGGCCCAAGGTTACCACAAGGTTCCGCCCATTGTCGCATACCACCTTGCCAGGCTTCAGGTGCAACCACTCATCTGTCTGCCCCTGGATGCCAGTCCACAGCTCCTGGGTGGTATGTGGTCTCTTGCCCAAGCATATAGGCTTTAGCACCGCCTGCTGCCGTTTCCCCATGGCTGTGCTCAAATCGGTGGTTGCTGCACTGCGCTTACTGCATGTGAAGGGTGAAGAGGAGGAAGCAGAGTAGTAGTAGTTGGAGGCAATAGGAGGCACTGACTGATGTCCAGCAATCCTGGGTGGTGGAAGGATATACGCTAAATTGCTTCCCGCCTCATTCCCAGCTGCTACTACATTCACCCAGTGGGCAGTGAGAGATGTCCTGGACCTGGCCATGTTTACTGGTCCACGTGTCAGTGGTGATGTGGATGCGGGAACTGACAGCATTGCGCAGTGCACACCTAACTTTCTCCACTACATGTTGGTGCAGGGCAGGGATGGCCTGGCGTGAAAAGTAGTAGAGGCTGGGAACAACGTATTGTGGAACAACCACTTCCAATTTTTTTTTTTGAAACTTTCTGACTCCACCAGGTGGTAGGGGAGCATTTCAAATGCCAGCAGCTTTGAAATGCTGGCATTAAGGGCCTGGGCTCGTGGGTGAGATGGGCCGAACGTCCGCTTTCTCTCCAAAGTTTGAGGGATGGACATCTGAAAGCTTCCCTGCGATGGTATGGACAGGCTTGGCGATGGTGGTGGTGCTGGTGCTGCTGCTGTTGGTGGAGGTGGTGATGGTGGTGATCCTACACTGTCCCTTTGGGGACAGTGTGGTGGCCTTGTTGTTGGGGAGGCAGTGGCAGGGGCTGAGGCAGCCATAGCAGAAGAGGAAGACCCAGGCATTTGAATACTTTGAAGGTATTGCTGCCACCGAAGCTCATGTTTTGTATTCAGGTGCCTGGTCATGCAGGTGGTGCTGAGATTATTAACACCTCTCCCTCGCTTCAGGGACTGGTGGCAGAGCGTGCAAATGGCATGTACCAGAACTATGCAAGTATGGTTCCCCTTTCAGTGGCAGCTAGCCCCAGATACAGCGAGGCAGGTCACACCAAAGTCTTTCGCTTTGTTTATCTTGGACGGCTAGCTGGATCTGCCCTCAGGAAAAAAATGGCACAGTTGGGATATGCCCCTTTTTGGTGGCAGCCAGCCCAAGATGCAGCGAAGCAGGCCACACCAAAGTCTTTCACTTTGTTTATCTTGGATGGCTAGCTGGATCTGCCCTCAGGAAGAAAATGGCATAGTGGTGATATGCCCCTTTTCAGTGGCAGCCAGCCCAAGATGCAGGGAAACTGCCCCCCCCCATTCTTCCCTTTTTTTGTCTTGGATGCCTAGGTGATGTGACCTTTGGAAGACACAGTTGAGATATGTCCCCTTTCACTGGCAGCCGCCACCAGATGCAGCCTAGATGATCTGCCCTTAGAAATTTTCCCAACCTATCTCTCCCTGTCAGCAGCAGCAACAGCACTGTCCCTAACGCAGAGTTCTTTCAATGGTGCAGGAGCGCATGGTCCTGCCTTTTATACAGGTAGGGTTAAGTGTCCCGCCAGGCTAATCACAGCCATGCTTCCAGCTGGCCAATCACTGGCAAGCAGGATGCATGGCCAATCACAGCCAGTCTTTGTGTTTCCTGCCCGGATACAGCATGGCTTCGGCTTACAACATGGCTGTTGATTGGTGTATCATGGAGTTCCTTCGAATGCCTAAACTGAACACAGATTTTTTTAAAAGTCCAGGTTCGGGTTCAGTATGCCAAACACCGAACCTGAAATATGCAAATTTGGTTCGCCCAACACTACTCATAACCTACTCAACAAAAATCCAATCCAAAATTACCTTGCTAGGAAGTAATGGGCTGTCCATACAAGAACTAATAGAGATATGTGCAAAGCTCTCCTTATAAGAAACATAAATCAAAAGTAGATGTACAAGATAAAGTATTAAAATTTCCCCATATAGTCATGACCAACTGATGGGAGCAGTGCTTATCTGATTCTCAGCCGAGAGAACCTGTGTTGTCTGAGAGACATTCCTATCATCATGTGGCCAGTATGAAAATATCAAATGCAGTATCCTTCCCACTGAAGCGAAGCCTACCAGTATTTATCTACCAACATTTCCATGCTTTCTAATTGCTAGATTGGCAAGGGCTGGGGTGAATATTGGGACCTCATCATGTGGTTAGTGCTCGGGCCAGGTTATCAGCTTCCCAGCTCTCAACCTCAGCTTAAGATGGAATATATCTGTTCTGATAACAATAATTGTGAAAAGGTTTTGGAATAACATTTGTTGCAAACTTAATATTGACAAACGTAGGGAAGTGGCTATGAATAGCAAATGTAATTTTATTTTACATCAATTAAAGTATAATTTCTAAATCATGGGATGTAACTTTTATACTCATTTTTGCATTAGTCTGACTTCATCCTGAATTATCTATCCAGTTCTGGCACTATATTTCAAGAATTCAGGAAAATAATAGCGGAAATTCTAAGTTGGGTAATGAGAAATTAAAACTTATGAAGAGAGATTGAACAGGCTGTGAACATTTTACCTTGGGAAAAGATGACTGAGGGTGATGTGATAGCAGTCTTCAAACATCTGGAAGAATGTCACATGGAAGAAAGTAAAGATCTGTTCTTGCTCTTAGTCCAGAGTACAGAATGGTGATCTTAAATTACAGCAAAACAGATTCCAATTGGATTTGAATTCCTGCTTGGAATAAGGGCTTGGATTTGAT
The DNA here is from genome assembly GCF_031021105.1 of Erythrolamprus reginae. Lineage (NCBI taxonomy): Eukaryota > Metazoa > Chordata > Lepidosauria > Squamata > Dipsadidae > Erythrolamprus > Erythrolamprus reginae. The sequence continues at coordinate 46,992,703 of NC_091956.1, forward strand.
GTTCTGTTTCAATGTTATACTTATGGCAATTGAGAAATATTCCTTGGAATTTTCATACAATGTAAACCAAAGGAGTCATAATTCTTTAACAGCCCCACATCACATAATCTCAATACATTTGAAAATTACCATATTTTTTGGAATGTAAGATGCACCTTTTTCCCTCTTAAAAGAGGGAGAAAATGTCGGGGCATCTTATACGCCTAATGCAATCATTTTGGGCCTCCAGAAGCCGCACTATATAATGACTAAAGCAATAGTAGTTAAATCCCTGTTTTGTCCTGATATTTCCTGGGTGATGCCAGGACATTTAGAGGCTAGATCACAAAAGAAAAACAAACACATTTACAATAGTAGGCCTTCATCAAGTACATATAGAGAAGTGTTGAAATAAAAACGACACATATATATGTTTAAGCATATTTCAAGTTTTATATATGTATATCAGTTTTAGAGAAAGAAAAAAAGAAAATGTACATAACACTTTGACAGTCATTCAACTTTACTCAGAATATATCAAACAATAATTAAACTAAACAACAGATTTTATGCAAAATTTACAAGTTTTAGACATTTTCCCCTATTCCCCGTCTACGTTATTATTTACATAGCATTTCATGAAATTTTTAAAGGCATGAATATACTGTAGGATCATTCCATTCTAGCTCTTAAAAGATCAAAAATCCACTAAAAAGCAGCTAATCTCTCGTTCTTTCAATTGCAGTAGGAACATAGAAGAAAGTAGCTTCTCTGGGAACAGCAGTTATTTAAATAGGCAACCTGCTACTAAGAGCTGCATATTTTTTTTTTCAAATGAAGTAAGTGAATCTTTTGCAACTAAACTAATTCTTATGAATAATTTATTAGGCCAAATGTTGGGTCACATAGCAGAAAATGGGCATACCTAGGAAAACACTGAATTATCTAATTTTATTTAAATTTAAAAATACCCTTCTAGATTTATTACTTAATGCCTGTTCAAAGTTATGACAGACAAAGTTATGACCCTGTTTAGAAGTTATGGCCATTGCAGATCCACTACGCACAACATCAGTGATATTCCAGTGCTCCCCACCACCATCCCACCCCAATGGGGCCACATGGGCCTTGGGCCTATTCTTCACATACCCATCATCCTTTGTACACTTAGCTTTTTAAGATCTCCAGATTAGGCTTTGCAGATCACATTAAGAAACAAAATGGAATTGTTTGTCCCTTGCCCATGGCTTTGTGAAAGCAGTGGACAAAATGATGGCCACTTCTGGGATGCATGGTGCAACCTCTTTCTCCAACATGAGAAGTATGGAGATATTCAGGGGACAGCAAGCAGAGCACAAGTTGTCTTGAGAATGGGGGTAGGGGTGGGAAGAGACCCAGGGCAAGCAGAAGACCCAGAGCAAGCAGGCCTGAGCATATGTTAGGCCTCCCAATGCTCCCCCACCTTTGCTTAATAACCCAGGTGTTGATTTAATGGCCACATCGGGGAGGGCATGGAGATTACAGTTGTTAAACAAGGCCATCTTACTTAATGGCCATCACCACTTGCAAGTGTAATGGGCAGGCTTCGTTACAGCTGTATCTCAAGGATTACCTATATATATATATATATATTGCAATTAAATTATTAAATAAAATTAGCATAATCACTCCCAATCTTATTGTGCTTAATAGACTCCAATTTCAGTTGCCGTTTAAGAAACAAATTGGTCTGGAACTGGAAAGCTACTTGTGACCTTGGGATCACAAGTTGGGGAATTTATACAGAGAAGAAATATGGGAAGGATTGGAAGCATTAATTTATTTGAAATCCTATTTATCTTTCTCTACAGTGCCATTGCAATACTGGAAGGGAGGGAGGGAGGGAGGGAAGGAAGGAAGAGAAAGAAAAAGGAAGGAGGGAGAGAGAGAGAAAGAAAGAGAGAGAGAGAGAAAGAAAGGAAAGAAAGAAAGAAAGATATTCAAAAAGAATTTACAATTTGCAGTGCAATATATAGTCTTCTGGAAATAGCAATAGCACTTAGGAGGATTATCTGGAAAATAAGGTTACAAGGCACGTAGCTTTGGTGGGGAATGTTCATGGGGGAAGTTGGTATTATCGTGTAGTGGGAAGCCAGCAGAAGAAAACGAGTACAGTGGTACCTCGAGATACGAGTTTAATTCGTTCCGGACCTGGGCTCTTAAGTCGAGCAGCTCTTATCTCGAACGACTTTTCCCCATAGGAATTAATGTAAATAATTTTAATTGGTTCCAGCCCTCAAAAAACTCACAAAGTTAGTCTAAATTATGCAGAAAGACATGTTTTTAATGAAGAAATGTACATGTACATATAAATGAATAATGAAGTTTCTTTCACTTAACTTGTAAACTTTCTTAAACTTTTAAATTTACATATGTTCAACTTCTCTGCCACCCAATCCTGTAGGACAGAGGTCCCCAACCCTTTTTGCACCAGGGACCGGCTTTAAGCGATCAAGAGAGGAATGGGTGAATGAATGGACGGAGGGTGGGAAGGAAGGAAGGAAAGAGGGAAGGGACAGGAACAGAGGAAGGAAGCAAGGAAACTTATGAAAGGGGAGAGTAAGAGAGGAATGAGTGAAGGGAGGGAGGGAGGGAGGGAAGAAGGTGGGAAGGAGAAAGAAAAGAAGAAATAGAGGAAGGGAAGGTAAAAGAGAGAAAGAAAAAGAGCAAGAAAGAAAGAAAGGGGGAAGGGACAGGAACAGAGGAAGGAAGCAAGGAAACTTATGAAAGGGGAGAGTAAGAGAGGAATGAGGGGAGGGAGGGAGGGAAGAAGGTGGGAAGGAGAAAGAAAAGAAGAAATAGAGGAAGGGAAGGTAAAAGAGAGAAAGAAAAAGAGCAAGAAAGAAAGAAAGAAAGAAAGAAAGAAAGAAAGGGGGAAGGGACAGGAACAGAGGAAGGAAGCAAGGAAACTTATGAAAGGGGAGAGTAAGAGAGGAATGAGTGAAGGGAGGGAGGGAGGGAAGAAGGTGGGAAGGAGAAAGAAAAGAAGAAATAGAGGAAGGGAAGGTAAAAGAGAGAAAGAAAAAGAGCAAGAAAGAAAGCTGCAAGCACCCCCCCGAGCCCCCCAGGCCGGCTGCAACCTTTTAAAACACGCGCGCCGCTTCGCAGCTGTCTCCTGAAGCCGAACGCGGAAGTTAGCGTTTGGCTTCAGGAGACAGCTCCTTGGCGCTTGTATCTCGAATTTGGGCTTGTAAGTAGAACAAAAATATCTCTCCCCTCCCAGCTCTTATCTCGAGTTGCTCTTAAGTAGAGCAGCTCTTATGTCGGGGTTCCACTGTAGTGCCAGTGGTCAGTAGATCATCAACTGGAGTTATGGTGAAGGTTATAGATGAGTCTCCTCATTCTGTTTCCCTCCAAGGGAGAAGTGTGCATTGTAATATGCTACCTGAATGCTAAGGGCATGAACGCTGCTGCGATGGGTGCCCAAGATGCTTATTAAAGCACACAAAATCAACAGTCAATGCTGCCCGAGAATTTCTTGACCGTTTTGAGATTGAAGGCAAGGCTTTTCTCATCTTATAGTGTCAAGAGATGAAACTTGGGCTTATCACTATATTCCAGAGACCAAATGTCAATTAATGCAGTGGTGCCATATCCATTTTCCTTCAGCCAAAAAATTCAAAACTGAGCAATCGGCGAGAAAAATCTTGGGCACCCATCGTGCACCAATCTTGGGCACTCATCCCAGCAGCATTCATGCCCTTAGCATTCAGGTGGCATATTACAGCATGCACTTCACACTTGTAGGGAAAAGGAATGAGGACGCTCATCTCTAAATTTCACCACAATGGCAGTCAATGATCTACTGACCACAGGCACTACTTGTTCGCTTCCACTGGCTTCCCACTACTCGACAGTAATACCAACTTCCCCCGCAAACATTCCAAAGAGTTACAAAATCAAGATCAAGAATTATGAAATCCCTTGCAAAACATGTGCAGCCACATACATTGGACAAACCAATCGAAGAGTGAGCCAACGCATTGCAGAACATGTGAATGCAGTTAAAAAAGAAGAAAAGACTTCCTCCCTTGTCCAGCACATTAAAAAAACAGGGCACGAAATTGACTTTGAAAAAACTAAATTACTTTCCAAAACAGAAAATTTATACAGAAGAATTACTAGAGAAGCTATAGAGATTGAGAAACGCCCCCTATGCATGAATAAAAGAGATGATACGTCCCGCCTACCAGAGATTTGGAAACCAGCCTTAAACAAAAAAACATATCAGAATAATCACCATATCAATCTTTCAAGTAAGTGTGATTCCACCAACCAATCAAATCACTAAAACATAGTCACCCAATCTATTTGCTACATTCAAACCAAATCTCCACCCCCAACACTATATATAAGGAAGAAATGGCAGTTACAAACATTCCATATTTACAGCACCACGAAGCTTAAAACTTCAGCCTGATGATGGTGAATGTGATTTCACCGAAACGTCGCATAGACATGCAAAATATTACACAGGGCAAAACCCGAATTCAGAACAATCTACATATATATATATATATATTTGTTTTCGTAGATTTTCACGGGTACAGGTATGACGGTCTTGGTATATATTGGCAGTGTTCACCTGAGAAGAAGGACAGAAACACCAGCCTGAAGATGACGAGTGAGACCTCATCGAAACGTCGCCAGAAATTTCCAAATCCTACACGGGAAGAAACCCGAATATACCAAGACCGTCATATATATACACACACACACACACACACACACACACACACACACACGCACACGCACACGCACACACACACAGAAAAATACATGATGAAGGTTATAGAGGAGATACTCAGAGTAAAATATATCTAAGAAAGAATAGAAAAGAAGATATAGTAATAGAACATATTAATGAAAGAATAGAAGAAGAGATATAGGAATAGAAGAAAGGTATAGGAGATATAGGAGAGTAATAGGACAGGGGACGGAAGGCACTCTAGTGCACTTGTACTCGTCTCTTACTGACCTCGTAGGAATCTGGATAGGTCAACTGTAGATAATCTAAGGGTAAAGTGTTGGGGGTTTGGGGATGACACTAGGGAGTCCGGTAATGAGTTCCACGCTTCGACAACTCGGTTACTGAAGTCATATTTTTTACAGTCAAGTTTGGAGCACTTAATATTAAGTTTAAATCTGTTGTGTGCTCTTGTGTTGTTGTGGTTGAAGCTGAAGTAGTCGCCAAGAGGCAGGACGTTGCAGCATATAATCTATTTAATATCTACATGAAACCGTTGGGCGAGATCATCCAAGGGCATGGGGTGAGCTTTACATCTCCACCTCATGTCCAGTCAACAAAGCAGTGGATGTGATGTGCCGGTGCCTGGAGGCTGTTGGGGTCTGGATGGGTGTCAACAGACTCAAACTCAACCCTCATAAGACGGAGTGGCTGTGGATTTTGCCTCCCAGGGACAATTCCATCTGTCCGTATATCACCCTGTGGGGGGAATCATTGACCCCCTCAGAGAGGGTCCACAACCTGGGTGTCCTCCTCAATCCACAGCTCACATTAGAGAAACACCTTTCAGCTGTGGCGAGGGGGGCGTTTGCCCAGGTTCGCCTGGTGCACCAGTTGCGGCCCTATTTGGACCGGGAGTCACTGCTCACAGTCACTCATGCCCTCATCATCTCGAGGCTCGACTACTGTAACGCTCTCTACATGGGGCTACCTTTGAAGAGTGTTCAGAAACTTCAGATCGTGCAGAATGCAGAGAGCAATCATGGACTTCCGTAGGTATGCGCATGTCACACCAACACCACAGTCTGCATTGGTTGCCGATCAGTTTCCAGTCACAGTGTTGGTTATGACCTATAAAGCCCTTCATGGCATCGGACCAGAATATCTACGGGACCGCCTTCTGCCGCACGAATCCCAGCGACCAGTTTGGTCCCACAGAATTGGCCTTCTCCGGGTCCCATCGACTAAACAATGTCGTTTGGTGGGACCCAGGGGAAGAGCCTTCTCTGTGGCAGCCCCGACCCTCTGGAATCAGCTCCCCCCAGAGATCAGAATTGCCCCCACCCTCCTTGCCTTTCGTAAGCTCCTCAAAACCCACCTCTGTTGTCAGGCATGGGGGAATTGAGATATTCATTTCCCCCAGGCCTATACAATTTTTGCATGGTATATTTGTGTGTATGTTTGGTTTTTAATAAGGGTTTTTAGTTATTTTAAATAATAGATTTGTTATATGTTGCTCCTTTGTCTGTCTGCATGCGTGTGCATGTAGAGCCACTACTTAAATGGAAATGGTTGGAAGCAGTTTCTTAAATATTTGGTTACTTTTAGCATTTAAAAAAAGGCCTTCGCACCGGGGTGAAATGTTCCCAGTTCACTCATGCCTGTCAGTCATCAGAGAGCCAGTTGCGAAGAGAGAACAAGGCTCTGCCCACCTGCCCGGATGCCACCATTTGGGTCCTTTGATCCTCTGTGAGGGTAAAATAATCCAAATGGCGGCATCTGGGAATGTGGGCGGAGCCTTGCACTCCTTTCATGACCAAGTAGCATGAGCAAACTGGGAGCATTTCACCCCCGCGTCACACATATTACCTTGCATTCCAAAATATTTTTTTCAAAGGATTTGTATAGTTCTGTAAAATATGAGCACATTTATATTTCATTTTAATAATACTTCAAGGAATTCCAAATTATGTTTGGCATGATTTTAATGTGCAGGCAAGCTCGTTTAGGCTGCTCCCTAATATAATTTTCATGTGTAACATATTGTAGCATATTTCTTTAAGTTCTGAAATATGATTCACTATTTTATTGGTACTGTAAGAATTTTTTCAAAATGTTTGGCAGTTGAAGTTGTGGTACAAGATGCAATCTAGACTTTCCTATATAATTTCGGATTCGTAGTCGGCACAGCTGGCAAAGAGAACACGGAGTAACTGCAATTGAATAAAAAAGGACATTAGGTAGTATTAGGTAGTATTCTCAAGAATGTACATTTTGTACTTATTACATTATATAATTTTATCACATATTCAAACAGACATTTTAATTGAATAGATTTCTTGGATGTACTGACAGTTTTACTGAGATAATATGACATGGTACGATATATACATACTGTATACTGTACATATTTTCAGTAAGGAAACTTTTCCTTACTGAAAATTAAGGAATGTTTGCAAAGTTCAACAAAACTTTGAATGATTTGGAGAAGAAAATATAGATTTATGTGGTTTTTTTTTAAAGTATTATCTGGGAAAGTGAAGCTTACAATCTGCTGTAGTCAGACAAAAGGATGGAACATTATTCTCCCCTCATCTAATGTATGTGCTTCCTCAGGACTGAGAAAGAGAAAAAGCAGCAGCTTGGGCTTGATGCTACTCTCCAAAACCCAATAGCAACCTAATAGCAACAAAGAAAGAATAAATATAAACTTTACCTTCATGTAATAGCAGTATTTTTTCCACCAAGCTGCTTGAAACAGCAACATCTATGGGTCGTTCAAAATCTGAATTTTTGGCATTTATATCTGCTCCAAATTCAAGAAGCATGTTTACTATTTCAGTATTAGGTAGCCTTGCAGCTGCATGCAATGGAGTTTCCAAAAACTTTCCTTTTTGAACATTTGCCCCTATGGATTTATAATAGAATGCATTTTACTTTAGCCTAAAGATATTTTAACAAAGAATCATAATCTGATCACAGTGTCTAATTTTTGTTTCTCAGAAATAAACATTTATTAGCAATTTATTTCATTTATATTTATTTTTCTACCTCAGTGAGTACTAAAGACAGTTAATACAGCTTTGGAAATAATAGTAAAATTAGTTAAAGTGTAAAAGCCCAGTAAAATAGATGCATATTAGTTGTTTTTCTAAAGCAAAAATCAAAGAGGGCTTTGCCCTAGTCAGATAATACATTTAAACCGCAGGAATAAATCTTCTCTTGTATGACAGAGAATAGCGGCGCCGGACTTACCCGGCAGCAGGCTTTGCTGGAGGGACCGGGAGACACCGGACCCTCATGGCGGCCGCCATTTTGGATCCCGAGCGAAGTCTCGCGAGGCGAGACTTCGCTCGGGAGTTCAGGCCTGACAGGCCTGGCTGCTGATTGGTCCGGGCGGGGCCTGCTCGCACTATATGAGGGCGAGCAGGCCGAGGCTCAGCCTTTTCGCCTCGGACATCAGCCACGAGCAGACATTTGTCAGTCTGCTCGCGGCGGCCATTTTGTGTGCGGCCTCGTGCGAGCCGCCATTTTGTGGCCTGCTTTGTTGGCGAAAGGCCTTCTGCGAACAGCGGAGCCAGCATCGGCTGGGCTCCGCTCTGGTTTGGAGCCCCGTTGCCCCTGGGTTGGGGGTTGGGGGGGTGCCGCCCTCCGGTGGCCTCGCGGGCCCGCGTGGGTTCCTGGGGGGGCGGGCGGCCTTGGTTATAAAAGGCCTGGTGGTGGGGCCTTGCTGCCACTGTTGAGAGGGGTGGAGGATTGGCCTCCTGGGAGTTGCATTTGCGAGGCCTGCTGCATAGGGTAGGCCTTGCTTAGTGGGTGCAGGGTCCTTGGGGGTTGGTCCCGCCCTCCCCCCTTCTTCTGTCTATTGTTAATAACAGAAACACAATACATTGTTCAATGGCCCCTAAAAAGCGGCAAGCTCAGGCCCTCCCGGCCCAACCTGTGGTGCGGCCTAGGAGGGCTGCTAGGCCTTCTGCCCGGGCTCGGGCTGCGGCGGAGGGGCCCCCGGGGGTGGTCCCGGCGGCAGGGGGGGGATTTATGCCCACGGTCCTTCAAACCGAGGTTTCTCCTTCTCTCTCCTGGGCCAGGGTCCTGGAGAGGCTCGATGAGCTGGAGCGGTGGCGGTCAGGAGAAGGCCCGGAGGAGCTTCCCATGACTGCCTCCGCAGCATGGGGTTCCGACCCCGAAGAGGAGCCAGTCCAGGAGGGGCAGCTGGCCCACACCGCGCAGCTGGCCCATACCGGGCAGAGGGCCCATACCGGGCAGATGGCCCAGACCGGGCAGATGGCCCAGTCGGGGCAGTGGTCATCATTCCAGGGCCCAGCCAGGATGGGCCCCCCCTTGGATGGCTTCCACCCCTTATGGGGCAGGTGAGGTTGCACCACACTCTGGTACTACACCGCTCCTCCCCGTGCAGGGTCCCGGGTTTATCCCGCCTGCATTGGGGAGTGGCACTAGCTTTCTGAGGGCCACTGCGGGCACATGTGGGCAGGTTTGGTCCCCGCCGGCCCCGCCGGCGGTGGCGCCAGGGGTATCTTTCCCACCTGGGGCAGGGGTGGGGGGTTGGATCCCTCCTCAGCCGGCCATTATGCCACCGCCCCCTTTGGTGTACCCACCGGGGCTTGGACTGCTGGGGACGGGGGCCACCACGGTGTGGGACCCGTTCACCAGTATCAAGCCTGGGGCCATCCCTTGTGGGTTGCCCGCGACACCATTGGGCTATCATCTCCATCCCTCTGTGAAGGAAGCAATCTGGCGGGGGGAATATGTCGACCTTTTCTCCCTTTTAAATAGGGAGGTCCCCAAGCAGGACAAGGAGGTGGTGCCTGGGGAGAAGGTTAAAAAAACGAAGGTCACAAAGTGTTTCAGCTCTTGGCTGTACGCTTTTTTGACCTTCGCTTCGGTAGTGATTCAGAGGCAGCCGTGTAGGGCCGCTGCCTTGCTGAAATACATAGATCTAATAGCAAGAGCCCACTTTGAGTACGCAGGTACGATCTGGAGGCATTACGATAAGGGGTTTAGGATGCGTATCGCCCATGACCCCTACTTGCCCTGGGATATGGTGGTCCCGGACCTGTGGTTCCAGGCCACTCATATGTCCGGTAAGGAAGGATGTGATAGGACCGACAGCGGTCACTTTATGGAAGAGGAGCCCGTGACGCCCGCGCCGGCCAAGGCCGCGGCGGGTGGAGCAGGAAAGGGGGCCTCCCTGGTGTGCCACGAGTTCGCCGCAAAAGGGGCGTGTTTTCGTCCCTTTTGCAGGTTTCGTCACGCATGCGGGAATTGTGGGGGGAACCATTCCTCAGCCGTGTGTCCCCGCCCCAAGAAGGGGGCAGAAAAGAAGGGCGGGGGTCCCCCAAAGCCTCCCCCACCTGTTGGGGGTAAAGGGGCCCAGTCCAATCAATTTACAAGTGCTTGAGGGTTGGTTGGGTGACTACCACCCTCGCTCGAGAGCGGCCGCTCTCTTGCTAGGATTCTCGAAGGGATTTAGGATCCCTTATATGGGTGTTAGGAGGGCCTTCATGTCCAACAACCTTAGGTCGGTTGTTGGTCATGAAGACATTGTTAGGGAGAAGATTCGGAGGGAGGTGGCCGAGGGCAGGGTCCTCGGGCCCTTCCCGGAGCCGCCCTTCCCGAATCTTCGTGTGTCTCCCTTAGGTGTGGTCCCCAAAAAGGCGAGTGGTGAATTTAGGTTGATTCACCATTTGTCTTTTCCAAAAGGGGAGTCAGTGAATAACTTCATTCCTCATGAGCTTTGTTCAGTCCGGTATGCATCCTTTGATGCAGCCGTAACTATGGTAAGGAGGTGTGGGGTGGGAGCCCTTATGGGTAAATGTGACATTAAGTCGGCATTCCGGCTCCTCCCCATACACCCAGATGACTTTGGGCTGTTGGGCTTCCATTTCGAGAGTGGCTATTATGTGGAGAGAGCTTTGCCTATGGGTTGCTCTATCTCGTGCTCTCTTTTTGAGAGTTTTAGCACCTTTTTGGAGTGGGCGCTCAGGAGGCACAGTGGTCTGGGTACGGTCGTTCACTACCTTGATGATTTCTTGTTGGCGGGGCCTGCGCATTCGGAGCAATGTTTTGCTCTAATGCGGGACTTCGAAGCCCTTTGTGCTCAGTTAGGGGTGCCTTTAGCCTCTGAGAAGACCGAAGGCCCCGCCACCAGGATTATCTTTCTGGGTATTGAATTGGACTCAGAGGAGCAATCTTCTAGATTGCCCCTGGAGAAGTTGCTCAAGATCAGAGGAAAGCTCGATGAGGTTCTGGGCTGCAGGAAGGTTACCCTACGGCAGCTTCAGGAATTGGCAGGGATTCTTAACTTTGCCTGTCGGGTGGTTGTTCTCGGCAGAGCTTTTTCGAGACGATTGTACAACGCGATGAGGGGGCTTCGTTTGCCCCATCATCGTACCCGCCTCTGCGCAGGGGTCAGGGCTGACCTCTGCGTGTGGCGGGATTTCTTGGATAGGTTTAATGGTTTGTCTTTTGGGAGGCGCGAGCTTCTTTTGGAAGCTGAGTTGCAGCTCTGCTCCGATGCTGCGGGGACTTGTGGTTTCGGGGAAGTGTTAGGTGACCAGTGGTGCTGGTCGGCGTGGCCTCCGGAATGGAGTGCCTCTTCGTTGGTTAAGGACCTTACGTTCTTGGAGCTCTTCCCCTTAGTAGTGGCATTAGAGCTTTGGGGGGAGCAGTTTAGGGACAAGACTGTGCACTTTTGGTGTGATAACCTAGCGGTTGTCCATGTTGTGAATGCCCTGTCCTCTAGGAGTGACAGGGTCATGCGGCTTGTCCGCCATTTTGTGCACAGGTCCTTGTCCCTAAACACGTTGTTTTTGGCTAGGCATGTCCCCGGGTTGGATAACGGGGTCGCTGATGCCTTGTCCCGTGGTCAGCTGTCCAGGTTTCGGACCCTGGCCCCGTGGGCCCGTGAGTTGCCAGAAGCGTTTCCCGGCCACCTCTGGAGTCTTGGGGGACTCCCGAGCGGTGGAGAGACGAGGCATCCAGGGCTGTCTCCCTATCTGTAGTGCCCGGCACCCTGCGGGCATACCAGCATGCTGGTAGGGAGTTTGGGGATTTCAGGCAGGGCAGGGGTTCCCCACTTTGGCCTGTCCCTGTAGAGCGCCTGGCCGTGTTTTGCATCCAGCTTAGACAGCGTGGCCTGTCAGTTGGGACTCTTAGGTCCAGGTTAGCCGGCCTCGCCTTTTTGTCCAAGGCGGGGTGGGTTTGCAGATTTTTCAGGTGACTTCCGCATCAGGAAGATGCTGGAAGGCAGGATGAGGCAGCAAGCGGGGGCCCCTGGTGACACTCGTCGGGCTCTGACGGTGGAGCGGCTGTCTTTGACTAGAGGGGTTTTTGACAGTCTGTGTGCCTCCTTGTATGAGGCCCGTCTTTTTTAGGGCAGCGACTTGTGTCATGTTTTTTGGGGCCCTCAGGGTCAGCGAGGCCATGCGTCGTCTCAGGCTGACATTCTGCTCCGGGCCTTCCAGTATGCTGATCTGGCCTTTAGACAAGGGGGGGTATCCCTTGTAGTAAGGCAGTCTAAGACGGATCAGCTACACAGAGGGGTTAGTATCCGGCTTAGTGCGGCCGCCGACCAGTCGGTGTGTCCGGTGGCCGCCCTACGGCTTTATTGTAGCTTACGGGGGTCAGGGCAGGGGTACCTCTTTAGGCATTGGGTCGGTACCCCTCTGACCCATTACCAAGTTTGGGTGTTAGTGTCCAGGGCAATGGCCCAGGTAGGTATGGATCCCGCCGGTTATTGAACGCATTCATTCCGTATCGGCGCCGCCACTAGTGCGGCACTTTCTGGTTTCCCAGCCCATCGGATTCAGGAGATCGGCCGCTGGCGGGCAGCAGCATATTTGGGTTATGTTAGGCCCGCTGAGGATCCTAGGCAGGGCTTAGGCTGGGTAACCTCTCTGTGTGTGTCCTCTTGCAGGTCCCCAGGCTAACGCGAAACTGACGGCGCTGCTGTGTGGCCACGGCATGATATTTTGGGCCGGCCGCTCAGCAGCCAGAAGCGCCATCGGGACCCAGTTGTCCTTGGGATGGTGGGTCAAGGTTGCCTGGACGGGCCGGAGAGGTATGCGGTGGGAGGGTCTCCTACCGGCGTTGCTGGGCGGTCAGCATTCTGTGGCTGCGCTCGGCAGTACTGGGTGGGCGGCTACCCAGGGTCGCGCCCAGTTGGGTCTGGGTGGGCAGCATCCTGGCAGGTATTGCTTCTCGGGGGCAATGACCTTTGCATTCTGGAAGGCCTGGCGCTGATCATCCAGGCGCGCGAAGACCTGCGAAGGCTTCATGCAGAGTGGCCCGCCACGCAAGTGGTGTGGTCGGAGATCCTACCTAGGATCGTGTGGAGGGACGCCTCTTCCCTTAGGGCCATTCACCGGGCGAGACGTAGAGTGAATAGGGCCCTGGGCAAAACAGTTAGGGAACTAGGTGGGGTTGTAGTGGCCCATCCCCTCATCACAATAGACCGGCCATGGCTTTACCGGGCCGACGGCGTTCACCTGTCAGAACAGGGGAACGCCATTTTTCTTACAGGACCTGCAGCGGTCTCTGCGTGAGCTGGCGCAGCTAGAGGGGGGAGTCGGGGGGCCAAGATAGAGATCTGCCCCCCGCTCCGTGGCAGGTTAGGGGCGGAAAACTGGGGTGGTTTAGCAACCGCGCGTTCTCCCTTGGGCATCTTTGGGGATGATTGACAGATTCTCCGCAAGCTCATGGAGGGAGTGTCTGCCTGAGCAGCTGGGGGGAACCTGTCTTTGGGCCCTGCACCTTTAATTCCCGGATTCGGGTTAGCCGGTGGGACCCCCCTCATGCAAAGCATGGCAGGGTCGCAGGTGATGGAATGGTCCCTCACCTGGACTTGCATCGAGATACGCCCATGAGTTGCCCAGGAAGTTTTTGTCATAACGTCATTTCCGCCCCGGAAGTATTTGTTTGACCCTGCAGGTCCATTTCCGGGTCATATTTGTTTATGCTAATATATGCAAATTTAATGAATAAATTATGCAAATTTATGTTAATAAAAATGACCCAGTTTAAATCCAGCTCTTGTGTCCGTGTCGTTACTCCGTCTCTCCAGCAAATGAGCCTGGCTAGGGGCAACATCTTTACAAGTGCCTGTCTTATCGATATTAACAGTAACATAATTTTGTAACAGAGGTACTTACCTTAAGAATCTAGGTATACATCACATCAGATTAGATTAATTATTAGATTAATATATCTAGCATTTAAATATATAATTGTGAGTAGAATGTATGAATATGCAGTGCTGAGAGGAGGGGTTGAAGAAATCAGGTAGATGTTTAGGGATTAATTCCATATTGATGGAAGTGGGGACCTAATCACAAAAATAATGGCAGGGGACATATTAATAATAGAGCCCGCTTCTGGACCTGTGGTCTTGATGCTTAGAACATTGATAACCTTACGTTCCTGCTGCTGATTGTAGATGTTGTTCATAATTTGGTGAATAAAGAAGTAACTGTATTTCTAGAACCTGGTTGGGTTAAGGTAGCAATGCCACCCTTTTGGAGATATGGCCCACATTAAGAATACATGTTCAATTCCTAATTTGTTAACTGATCACCTTGAACTTAGATTGCTGGACATAAATTAACTTAGATTCTGCTGCTGCCAGACTCCTTGCAGTTCAAAGGCATTCTTCACCTATGAAAGATGTTTTCCCTGGTTTATTTTTAACTCTTATGTTTGTTTTGGTTTTTGCCTTGATATTTTACTTATCACACCAGATGGCAGCATTTATATAATTTGATTATACTTGAAAAAAACTAAACAGGATCAGACCTGATATTAGATGGGAGATCAACACGAATTCCTAGGAGTGTATACTAAACTGGGAAGTAAAGAAAACATCCTAAAAATGTATTGATAAATCACTCAGAAATCATTGCTAAGGAAGTTATTGGGCATATTCCTGCAATCTCCAAGAAGCAAATTGAAGAAAGACTTTGCTTTTTTGTTATAAAAAATAAAATATAATCAGTCAGTCAATGAGCTGAGCTGATTTAGCTGAGATATAACAATCCTATTCAGAATGATCAGGCAGAAAGTTTATTAATAAATAATCAATGAATCTTAATGAATCTTAAAGTATGAGTCTTTAAAATAAGGGGCATCACTATATAATATGATAGTGATTTATGTATTGCTGAGTTGCATATATAAGTGAATTGAAAAGTAGCCTAATTTGAAATATACAGTTTGGTTGATATAATAGGGATTAATTATGACGAGTATCATTTGAAACATTAAAATAATACATAGAAATTCCTGTATGTTTGTAAATTAATGACTTCCAGAATCAACATCATCTTCTGATGTTGATCATAACGAAATATAAGTACCGTAATATATTTTTCAGAAATAAACTACTCTTAAAAATAATGTTCTTTTTTAAAATCTGAATTCAATGCAGACTACTAAAGTGACCTAATTTAAAAAATGTGTTGGTTTTATTTATAGCAAACAAACATTATAATAGGTATAGTGAAAGTCTAGTTGAGTTCAAGAAAAAATAAAATAAAAATACATCAATTAATATATATTACCTGAATGCAGAAGTTTGTGAACACATTGTTTCTGCTGTGAAAAGCAAGCCAGATATAGAGGTGTTCCTAGATGAGGAACATCTAGATCAACTTCTATGCCCCAAGAAATCAGCAATTCTAAACAATCACTGTGACCTTAAGAAAGGATAATGTAATTAATCCCTAAGACAAAATATTAAAAAAAAATTTTTTTAAAATATTTTATTGATTTTCTTAAAATAGACAGACACACATACAAACATTAAACACAAAATGGGGATACATTTTCCCCGCTTATCTTGAAAGTATAAATTCAAATACAGAAAAAGAATACATAATTAGATATATATTGAATATTAAAAAAATTGCTAAATTTGAGTTAAGGTTTTTCACATTGTTACTAATATATACAGTATATAAAACCAAAATTCTTACTATATTTCTTATATATAAACTAATTCTTATATATAAACTAATTCTACCTTAGTCATTAAACAATAAATTTGAACTAATGTTAGTATTATTATTACCCAAGTAAAAACAAATACAACAAGTTAACTAAAAATAGATTGTATATCTTATTTTTTCTTATCTATCCATTTATAAACATTGTTCCATGCTTCATAAAACTTAGTATCTTCTTGATCATTTAAACGTCTTGTCATCATATCCATTTCAGCGCAATCTAATAATTTTGCTATAACTTCTTCTTCTTTGGGGATTTCCTCCCCCTTCCAATTTTGCGCATACGTGATTCTAGCCACTGTTAATATGTGTATAATTAAATATAAAATTTCTTTCTTGTAGGTCTGGTTGGTAATTCCTAATAAATAAAATTCCGGGGTGTTTTCAACCTTCTGCTTTACCGTTTCTTTTATTATTTTCTCTATCATCTTCCAATATATTTTAGCTTTACCACATGTCCACCATTGATGGTAGTAGGTTCCTATTTCTTTCTTACATTTCCAACACAATGGAGAAGTTTTAGGGAACATTTTTGCTATTCTATTTGGTGGGAGATGCCATCTGTAAAACATTTTAATTTGGTTTTCTTTTAATGATACTGATTTGGTCATTTTCCAATTGTTGACCCAGACTTTTTCCCATGTATCTATGTCTATTTCTTTACCAATGTTTTTGCACCATCTTATCATATTATCTTTTAGGGTCAGTTCTATATTTTTATGTGCAATAAGGAATTTATAAATTTTCCCTATTGTTTTTGTTTGATTAAGAGTAATTAAATTGCTTAACAAATTTTTATTTTTGTTAGAAATATAAAGTGTTTTATCTTTCTGGTATCTAGATCGAATCTGGGCATAATGCCACCAATCTATTGTTATCCCTTCATCTTGTAATGTAATCCTAGATTTTAATTTCATTTGGTCATTTAATAAATCTTTATATCGTATAATTTTTTTGTCTTTTGTAGATTTTGGGTGTATTATTGCTTCTAGA
Source organism: Erythrolamprus reginae (assembly GCF_031021105.1). Taxonomy (NCBI): domain Eukaryota; kingdom Metazoa; phylum Chordata; class Lepidosauria; order Squamata; family Dipsadidae; genus Erythrolamprus; species Erythrolamprus reginae. The sequence goes on from NC_091956.1 coordinate 47,009,419, forward strand.
GGGGCAAGCCATTCTGGAATAGTTAAAAAGTGGTTTTTCCTTATGTCTTTCCAAACTTCTAGTAGATATTTCCTTAATGTATGTCTTTTAAAATATGAGTGATTTTTCTCCTTATCATACCATATGAAGGCGTGCCATCCAAGCATAAGATCATACCCTTCTAAATTTAATATTCTTTTATTTTCTAGAGTAATCCAATCTCTAATCCATGTTAGGGCGGCTGCCTGATAATCTAATTTCCAATTTGGAAGTCCAAATCCGCCCCTTTCTTTGATATCTTCTAAACAATTTATTTTTATTCTTGCTTTTTTCCCTTGCCATAAAAACTTTTTAACTATATTTGTTAAATTTTTGAAGAAAGTACTCCCTGGGTTTATTGGGATTACCTGGAATAGAAATAAAATTTTAGGTAAGATATTCATCTTAATTGTTGCTACTCTTCCTAAAAAAGATATTTTCAAATTATTCCAAATTTCTAAATCTTTTTTAATTTCTGTCAATAATTTTAAATAGTTATCATTTTTTATAGTTATTGTTTTAGCTGTTAACCAAATTCCTAAATATTTTACTTTTTTAGCAATCTTTATTCCAGAGATATGTTCTAACTTGTTTTCTTGGATTTTACTTATATTTTTAGTTAAAAATTGTGTTTTACTTTTATTTATCTTTAAACCTGCTACCTTTCCATAATGTTCTATTGTCTGCATTAATATTGGGACTGTCTTAATTGGTTCTTCAATTATAAAAGTTAAATCATCTGCAAAGGCTTGAACTTTGTACGTCTCGTCACCTACAGTTAGGCCTTTTATTTTAGGGTCTGTTCTTATTTTAATTAATAAAGTCTCCATAGCCATAATAAATAGCAACGGTGATAAGGGACAACCTTGGCGAACTCCCTTGTTTATCTCAAGTGTTGTTAATTGTTCATTATTCAATATTATGTTCGTTGTTTGTTTTAAGTAAATGGCATCTATTAAATTAACGAATTTTGAGCCAAATTTCATTTTATTTAATTGCATTTTTATAAATATCCAATTAAGATTATCAAAAGCTTTTTGAGCATCTAAGAACATTAAAGATAATGTTTTCCCTGGGTGTTGCTCATAATATTCTAATGTGTTTATGACAATTCTAAGATTATTTTTGATTTGTCTGCCTGGTAAAAAACCATTTTGATCTTGATGTATTATTCCATTTATAACTCTTTTAAGTCTGTCCGCATATATAGCAGTAAAGATCTTATAATCCACATTCAATAATGATATAGGCCTATAATTTTTTAATTTTTTCTGGTGCCGTACCCTGCTTATGGATTAAGGTTGTTAATGATTCTGTCCAAGATTTAGGAATTTTACCCTCAAGTCTACATTCATTGAAAATTTCTAACATATTATTTCTTATTGTTTCATTTTCTATTTTATACCATTCTGCCGGTATAGCATCTGGGCCAGTTGCTTTGTTGTTTTTTTGTTTTTTAATTATTATTAAAAGTTCTTCCATTGTTATTGGTCCATCCATAATATTCTGTTGATCTTCCGTTATTTGTGGTAATTTTGAATGTTCTAAGTAATTAAAAACTTCATCTTCACTAGTAATATATTTTGTATATAGTTCTTTAAAAAAATTATTCACAATATCTGCTTTTTCTTCTGTATCATATTTTATTATACCATCATTATCCTCTAGTTTTTTAATAAGTTTTGATTGCCTCTGTTTTCTAAGTTTATATGCTAACCATCTGCCTGGTTTGTTCGCGTGTTCGAAATAATGTTGTTTAGCTCTTTTTATCTTTTCAGCTATTTGATTTTGTTCTATCAATCTAATTTTATGTTTGATTACACTCATTTCTGTTTTCAAATCTCTATTCTTTATATGTTGCTGTGATAAAGATTCTAATTGTTTTAATTCATTTATTAATTGTTCATATTTTATTTTATTTTCCTTGTTATGTCTTGCTGTGTAGGATATCGTTAATCCTCTAATGTATGCTTTAGCTGTATCCCATAAATTTTGTGGAGTAGTATCTAAGTTTTTATTAATTTCAAAAAATATTTTTAATTCTTTTTCAATCCAATCCTTGTATTTCTTATCTTTCAAGATATTTCTGTTCATCCGCCAATTAACCTGTTTATTTTTAGTTCTCATATGGACTACCACAGGATTATGATCAGCCAAAATGTTGACATCTATCTCGACCTCTTTTATTTGTTCAGCAATTATTTTTGAGGCCCATACCATGTCTATTCTTGTCCAAATTTTATGGGGGTTGGAGTAAAAAGTGTATTGTCTCTTGTGGGGATGTCTTTCCCTCCAAATGTCATTTAATAGTACAGTGATCCCTCGATTAGCGCGGGGGTTACGTTCCAAGACCTCCCGCGCTAATCGATTTTCCGTGTTATAGTGGTGCGGAAGTAAAAACACCATCTGCGCATGCGCCCCCTTTTTTTTCCATGGCCGCACATGCGCAGATGGTGGAGTTTGCGTGTGGGCAGCGGGGAAGACACAGGGAAGGTTCCTTTGGCCGCCCAACAGCTGGTCTGCTCCGCAGCACGGAAGCAGCGAGGAGCCGAAGATGGAGTTTCCCCGTTGCCCAGGCAAAGGGGAAACCCCATCTTCGGCTCCTCCCTGCTGCCGCACTGCAGAGCAGATCAGCTGTTGGGCGGCCAAAGGAACCTTCCCTGGGTCTTCCTGCTGCCCAGGCAAAGGGGAAACCCCAAGAGAGCCAAAAGAGCACCGGGCCGGTTGGTTCCCAACCAAAAGAGTTTACCCCGATTGTCCTCGGTGGGGGGAAACAGCGCGTCGCCAGGCTCCCCATCTTCAAGAGAGGCGCGACGGCTAGCCAGGATCCACGCAGGGGAGAAAAGGCGCGCGCTCCCAGCCGCTGCGCCCCGCTTGGAGAGCAGCGGCGAGCAGAGCACAGAAGACGACGAGGCTTTCGAGGGCTCCAAGGCGGGCGGCGGCGCGTCCTTCGAGCACGCCGGCGGCGACCCCAAGCTGAAGGCGGCCACCACACACACACACGCCGCCGCCGCCATCCACCCCGCCGGGTTCCCCGCTTGCTACCTCTTCGCCTTCTCCCGCCTCCGAGGCCGAGCAGCCCAAGCCGCAACAGACACACACACACATACACGCACTCCCTCTCTCGCGCTCACACAGACGCACTCAGACAGAAAAGGAAAAAAAATCCCCAAAAGAGAGGGACAAGAGGCAGGCACAAAGCGGGGGCACAAGGGGAGCTGCCCGGCAGAGGTTGCTTTTTTTCTTCTCGTGGGCAAGTGGAGGGGGGGAGAGAGAAGGAAAGAGAGAGAAGGAAAGAAAGAGATGAGAGAGGGAGGAAGAGAGTGTGAGAGAGGAAGAAAGAGAGAGAGAAATGATAGAAAAAAGGGGAGAAAAAAAGAGAAATGAGAAAATGATTGAAGCAGAGAATGACAGGAAAGAAAGAGAAAGAGACAGAGAAGTGACTCTTGGTGATGACGTATGACGTCATCGGGTGGGAAAAACCGTGGAATAGCAAAAAAAACGTGGAGTATTTTTTAATTAATATTTTTTGAAAAACCGTGTTGTAGCGTTTCGCACTAATCGAGACCGTGCTAATCGAGGGATCACTGTAATTCCATTTTCATTTTCTGGAAAGTACTAGGCAATAAGTTCTTACTTTTCTTCTTACTTTTGTTGTCCCCCCCCCCCGAGTGATCTAATTGTCTGTTTGTAATAGCATTAAAATCACCAATTATCAACATATTTTCAATATTTAACTCTGTTATTACTTGATGCAATTTTTTATAGAATGTTATTTGATCTTCATTAGGGGCATAAATCGAAACAATTACCAAAGGTCTAGGTTCAATGTCAACTTGTACAATCAAAATTCTACCTTCATCATCCTTATATATTTGTTTGGAATTTATAGAATTTTCAACATACATCACTACTCCTCTTTTTTTTTTATCTGCTAATGCAGCATACATTTTTCCAATTTTGGGATATAATAATAGTTTCTGATTACTTTTTTTAATATGCACTTCTTGTAGTATTACTATTTGAGCATTTTGATTTCTGATTTTGGAGAAAATTTGTTTCCTTTTTCTTGGTTCATTAAGTCCATTCACATTAACAGAAAAGATCTTTAAGTCTTTACTTGTTGTCATTTATTTGGTTTTTTAGTTTCGCGCTGAGGTTGAACTCTTCTAGCGCCTTGGTCCTGCTCTACTATCAGAGCTGCGGCCCCCATGTCCTGCACCTGCTGGATTGCTGGTTCTTTCACAGGTTGCTGTTGCGCTGGTTGCTGTTGAGCAGTTTGTTGGTTTGCTGATTGATCCAGGTGGCTTATGCCACTGTTTTCAAAGAAATACGTTGCTTGTTCCAAGTTTTCCAGCTTATATCTTCTGGAACGCCAGGTCAATGCTACCCCTTCTGGAATAAGCCAGCGAAAAGTTATATTTTCTTTGATCAAAATTCTGGTTAGAAAATGGTAATCTCTTCTATTTTCTCTGACACCTCTTGGGACTTGTTTTAATATTTTTATTTCAACTCCTTTGTGTTGTAGTTTAGAAGTTCTTGCCCAATGCAGTATGTCATCTTACAAAGTCTTTCTTGCAAACTTGATATGGATCTCTCTCGGGAGATTGTGGCGACGGATGTAGCTATTTGAAATTCTGAAAACTTCATCGATTTCTTTTAATATCTCTGTAGGGTCAACCTGGAGTATTCCTCCAATAGTTTCAGCCATAGTCATCTTTAAATCTTCATCTTTTTCTTCTATTATATTCTGAAATCGTAGCCCATACGAAGCACGTTGCATCTCGAGGTGAGTGATTGATTCATCATATCTTCTGTAGCGTGAGTCAGCTCTGCCTTCAAAGTAATCCATTTTCTTTTCAATTTTAACAGTCTTTTCTTCAACTTTTTTAACACGCCACTTTCCTGTAGAGTTTGTTGCATTTCCTTCATCTGCGCCTTCACCTCTCCCATGTCTACTTTCAGGTCAGCCATCTCTGTTTTGAATTCCGCCAAGTCTGATTTTATGGCCTCTCTTTGTTGTGTTGCCTCATCCTTTATAGCCTCTCGTTGTTGGGCTGCATCCTCTTGGGATTTAAACATAAAGTCCTGTATTGCTTTTAGAGTTTCTTGTATTGTTATCAGAGTGGGCTGCTGAGATTTTTCTTTGTCCTTCTCCTTGGTAGACATGGTTACAGATAAAACTTGATGCGTTGGGGAAGGATGAGGCGAACCTTGTGGAGAAGAAGTTGCAGCTGCTGCTTGTTTTTTAACTGTTTTAACATAGGTTGAAGTGCTTGACATTTTCAAATTTTAAAATTACTATCAGTTTGTATTAAGTGAAAAGAAGAAAACCACTATAAATCCCAAACTTGTTCAATAAACTTTATAACCAATTTCCCTTAATAGATAGCAATATGTTATTACCTAGTAAAAACCACAAATATGTTAATCAAATTACTAATAAAATTCACTATAAATTTCCTTTTAACTTTAAATTTAAAAAACCGAAAAAAAAGATAAAGAGTATAATACTTTGTTTAAAGAAAAGAGATAAGAAAAGGGAAAAAAAAGGGGTGGGTAAAAACAGAATGAAAACAGAATAAAACGAAAGAGAATATCTATTAAAGAGTAAAGGGGGAAAAAAGGGTAAAAATATATCCAAGAACGTTAAGAGAAGGCAAATGTGAGTGGGGAGAGAAGAAGGAAAAGGGGAAGAAATAACAGAGAAAGGCTGTCTTGTGTGAGAGAGAAACAGCAGGGGGGAAAAAGGGGTTTTTAATTTGGTTTAGCTAGAGTAGAGCAGGAAACCAAGGTTTGTTAACAATGCATATATTCTAAATCAATATACTTTTAAAAACAGCAATAGAACAGCAATACAAAAAGAGGAGAAAAAAGGAATTGATTTAAGGAACAAAATGTAGGTATTATATACTTAAGATCTTCTTATAAATCAGATGGTCTTTGTTAATAAAGGATGTTGTAGATTCAGTGATGGCAGAAAATAAGCTTCTATGTAGTTGTTTCTATATAGTTCCAATTTTCCAATGCAAAAAAAAGTCAAATTTATGATTTTCTTTTACGTTAAAATGGAGTCAGTTGGTATTTCACAGTCAAAGAACAAATGCAGGCAAATTCTCCGTTGTTTAAGGCTTAAAATGGAGTCAGTTTATGCTTCACAATGCCAGGCAGGTAGAAAGAGCGTCTTCGCAAATAATCCACAGACAATCAGCAAGTAATCCAAAGGTAGTAGTAATCCAAAAAACAAGCAAACCAAACAAAGCTGAATATGTTCTTGTAGCTTTAATAAATCAATTAATTTTATTTTCCATTTGTCTTCAAATTGATAGTTTATTTCATTTTGTCGTTGTAAGAGAGAGCAAAAAAAAGGAAAGCAGAAAAGTGTTCTTTATCCCTCCGCTGTTGAAGTTAGAGCCCGGGATACAATGTTTACTGGTGGTTTAGAAATCCCAAATTCTATTCATCTTTAGAAATTAAATCTTTTTTAAAGTCATGTCAAATTAGGATTGTTTTATTAATTCTTCAATATTTTTAGTAGTTCAAAAATTTAAAAATTCAAAGTTCAAGTTCAAAGTTATAAACGAAAGTGAAAAGAAATTAGATCCGGCTATTACTTGCGGTTGGATACAAGTTCTCAATAACTTTCCCTTTCGCCTTGTTGAAAAGAAAAAAAACCTTTCACTTGTAACTTTTACAATGATCGAATCTTCCATTTTTTAGACATGAAACAAAAGGTTTTTACCTTGGGTTTTCTTGTTTGCTGTATTCCCTTTCGGTTAAAATATGCTGCAAATTGTCTTCACTTTCTTTTGTCTTTTCCTTGCTTCCCGCTGGGTTTGGAGAGATTGCACTGGCCGATCCTCTTGAGGGAGGATCGGTTCTCCCTTTTCCGAAGCTGCGGGGCAAACCGCTGTCTCTGGAGCTTCGGTGGCGGCTCCTCGGACAGAGGGGAGCTCCCTGTTCTAGGATCGGGCCATCCGGACCCGATCCGATCGCAAACCGCGACCTTCGGAGAGGTTGAAGGAGCCTCAAGGCAGAGCCCTGCCAAAGAGGCTCCGCTGCGGTCTCTATCCAGACTGGAAGTCGACAAAATATTAAATTTTTTAAATGGATGATGCATTTTGTAATCTACCTATTCTAAGGCTTACCTCTACTGGCTGCTTCATGAATTGGCGAAGGAAAACATGTCTCCCATTGAATTTTTGCACCATATTCCAATAGAAGTTCTACACAAGATGCACTCCCTCTTGAGCAGGCATTAAATAAGGGTGTTATCCCATCAATAGTTGTGGCATTCACCTAAAATATTAGTTAGATTTATTGGTTAGGATAAAATACATGTTTACACGGTATATTTTGGCTATACCATTTACAAAACAAAAACCAAAAAAAGAAAAGGAACAATGAAAAAAACAGCAACACCCCCCCCCCATCTCTCCATATTCCTCAATTGTTTAGGGACAGTTTATAATGATTCTTCTAATGTAAAAACTAAATCATCCGCAATTTAATTAATATTTTTACAACAACAGAGTTGGAAGGAAACTTGGAGGTATTCCAGTCCAACACCCTGCTTACGAAGGACGCCCAACACTACTTTAGATAGATGGTTATCCAACATTTTCTCAAAAACCTCTAGTGTTGGAGCATTCACAACTTCTGTAGGCAAACTGTTCCACTGATCAACCATTCTGACTGTCAGAAAATTTCTCCTTAGTTCTAAGTTACTTCTCTCCTTGTTTAGTTTCCACACATTCCTTCTTGTTCTACCCTGCTTTGCAAAATAGGTTGACTCCTTCCTTGTGACAACCCCTGAGATATTGGAACACTGCTATAATGTCTCAACTGGTCCTTCTTTTCATTAAACTAGCCATGCCCAGTTCTTGCAACCATTCTTCATATGTTTTAGTCTCTAGTCCCCTAATCATCTTTGCCACTCTTTGTCGCACATTTTCCACTTTCCAAGATAAGTTCTTCATCTTGGACCATGATCCCCTGCTTATTTCAGTTATCATTATCACAACTACCTTGACCTGTCGCTTTAGTGTCCCTATTAAGGTCAGCCAGGGCACTATGTCTTTTATGTCTTTTTTCTTTTCCACTTGAGATTGTAATATGCCTTCCTCATCCTGCAGTTTACTTATCCATTTCTACTTTTTTTCTTTCTTCAGTTTGTAGGCTAACCATCTTCCAAGTTTACTAGCATTTTCAAAAAAAATCTTGTTTTGTTCCTTTTATTTGTTGTGCCAATTCATCTTTTCCCATTTAGCTTGTGTTTAATCAGCTTTTTGTAACTCTAGTTCAAGTCTTTTATATTCTTCGTCCAAAGTCTTATTGAAGTTATTTCTTTTTCTTATTTTTCTTTGCTATATAGGTTATCTTCTAATATATGCTTTTATTGCATTCCACAATTCTATAATTCACTTTTTTGTTCTCTTTAAATAAAAACCTAATTTCTCTTTCCATCATCTGTATAAATTCTTTATCTTTTTATAGATTGATTTAAAGTCCATCTTACTTTCCTCTTTTGTCCCTTTCAATTAATTTTGACTGGATTATGATCAACCCTTAAATTTGTTCCTATTTCTATCTCTTGCACATTTATACTCAAATCTGGAGTCATCCATGTCATGTCTATTCTGTACCAAGATTGATACACATTAGAATAGAATATTCTTCTATTATTGTTGTTGTTGTTGTTGTTGTTGTTATTATTATTATTATTATTATTATTATTATTATTATTATTAATTAGATTTGTATGCCGCCCCTCTCCGTAGACTCGGGGCGGCTCACAACAGTGATAGAAACAATACATGGTAACAAATCTAATAATTAAAATCTTAAAATATTGTTGTTGTTGTTGTCGTCGTCTCATCATCGTCGTCGTCATCATCATCATCATCTATACAAATACTGATTTTTTTCCTGGATTAGTTTCTCTCCAAGTGTCTTGTATTGATAATTGTTCTATCACTTTATTAAAGGTTCTGGGTAAGGTCCTTCCTGGTTTTTTTGTTTGCTTTACTACTTTTGTAATCAAGTTTTGTGTCAACTATTGTATTAAAATCTTCCATAATACAGACATTTTTGTATTCTATTTCAAGTATGTTTCTGTGAATTTTTTTTGTAGAATTCCTCTTGTCCTTTGTTTGATGCATATATAGCAACCATGCGTGTCTGTTTTTGATTTAAAGTCACCTCCAGCATCAAAATTCTCCTTCTTCATCTTTGAAGATTTGTTTGGAAACATTACGTAATTGTCTCATCTCAAGGTGTGTCAAACATTTAGATGTTCCCCATGCTCAGTGCAGTTAAGTAAAGATTACTTAATTACACACTAATGTATATAATTTTAGTAAAATATCATTTTAGAAAAAAAACCAAATAGTAATAAGCTACACTTCCAGTAGGTATAAAACATTTACCTAATGTTTCTAAGAAAAGCTTTCTTTTAACCATAGTTTAAATTAATATCAGTGTGATCACTTACATATGCTCCTGCTTCGAGAAGTATCCGAGCACATCCTACATGATCTCCAAGGCATGCCTCGTGCAATGGTGTCACTTGATCAATTGTTAAAGCATCTACATTGTATCCCTAAGCAGAAAACAAAAAATTAACAATCACAACAAGCCTCCTACTTAATCAGTTTCTTACTGAAAGATAAATTATATAATAAGAAGTCCTTATTCAATATTTGTATAACTTATTCATTTAACAATTATTCAAGAACAGGGGTGTCAAATTCAATTTCATTGAGGGCCACATCAGGGCTATGGTTGACTTCAGGCTGGGCAGGCATGGCTGACTGGGTGGGTGTGGCCAACTGGGTGGGCATGGCCAACTTGATGCAACTCCCCAAACATTTTTACTCTTTGCATTGGGGAAACTGGGCCAGAGTGATGCTGGTTTTCTCTTCACATTCGAAACACCTGGCCAAAGCAACACGGGCCAGATTCAACATCACAGCCCACACCTGCCCCACGGGCCTTATGTTTGATACCCCTGGTCAAGAGGAATGTATGATACAATGAAAAAAATTGTATATTTCAGGACATTTTGGGGTTTGATTAAATACTGTAAAGCACAGTATAAAACCCTGTTGTTTAGCAGCTAATTGCAATTACTGTTTTTATAGTTATTTGGCTTTTTGTTTTTTGTCCCATGCCAGATTTCAGAAAAATCTGATAGAAGTTCAAAGCAATTCTGTCTTTTAATATGTGGAAACAGAATCAGTCACACAGAATGCAACCAAAGAGCAACCAAAATGATTAGGGGACTTAAAACCAAGACTTACGAAGAGAGATTGCGGGAACTGGGCATGGATAGCCTAGAGAAAAGGAGAGGCAGAGGGGACATGATAGCTGTATACAGGTATATGAGGGGTTGCCACAGAGAGGAGGGGGCCACTCTTTTCTCCAGAGCACCAGAGGGCCGGATGAGGAACAATGACTGGAAGCTGACCAAGGAGAGATTCAACCTAGAAATAAGGAAGAACTTCCTGATGGTCAGAGCGATCAACCAGTGGAACAACCTGCCTGCGGAGGTTGTGAACTCCCCAACTCTGGACACTTTCAAGAGGAGATTGGACTGCCATTTGGCTGGGGTGCTTTAGGATTCCTGCTCAGGCAGGGAGTTGGACTTGATGACCTGCATGGTCCCCTTCAACTCTAACAATAAATAAGTAAGTAAGTAAGTAAGTAAGTAGGTAGGTAGGTAGGTAGGTAAGTAAGTAAGTAAGTAAGTAAGTAAGTAAGTAAGTAAGTAAGTAAGTAAGTAAGTAAGTAATGCAATTGCTTTGTCTGTCAAAATGAGAGGGTTGTGTTACAAAATGGTTTATTTAACCACAGATTATAGGAGACATCAGTGACTCAGTTCAGGATTTTCAAACTTTTTTTTCTGACCTCATTTGTTTGTAGTTTTCCCTCATTGTCACTGACAGCTGAACACATGCAATTTTACCATTTGCACTGCTTATTAACTAAATTGTATAATATAAAACTATAGTCCCCTAGAAATGCTCCCAAGCCCACACTCAGACCACTTCTAATTTCTAGAAGTTATAGAAACAGATTCTACTTCATGTATAACACCAAGTCATAAATTTTGGCTTATAAATTTGAGTCCACAGAGTGTACTAAGCCAAAAGCAAACCACTTTAGCACTACATGTGAATCCAGCCATACTGTTATTTCTGACTTGCTCAATAAATCATGGTATACAGTGATCCCCCGAGTTTCGCGCTCTCGATCATTGCTAATCGCTATATCGCGATTTTTCCACCCGGAAGTAAAAACACCATCTGCGCATGCGCGCCCCTTTTTTCTATGGCCACGCATGCGTAGATGGTGGAGTTTGCGTTCCCCGGGCAGATCAGCTGCTGGGCGGCTTCCCTGGGTCTTCCCCCTCTTGCTGGCGGGAGGGCGAGCGGCGGGCATCAGCGAGGAGCCGGGGTTTCCCCTTTGCGTGGGCGGCCAGTAAGACCCCAGCGCCGCTTCCCAGCTGAGTCCCGAAGCCAAACGCGGAAGTTCGCCTTTGCCGTCTGGCTTCAGGACTCAGCTGCTGCAAGCGAGCAGCCGGGCGGGCGGGCGAACGGGCAAGCGGCAAGCGATCTTGGGGTTTCCCCGTTGCCCAGGCAAAGGGGAAACCCCAAGATCGCTTGCCGCTTGCCCGTTCGCCCGCCCGCCCGCCCGGCTGCTCGCTTGCAGCGCCGCAGCAGCGAGGAGCCGGGCGGGCGGGCGAACGGGCAAGCGGCAAGCGATCTTGGGGTTTCCCCATTGCCTGGGCAACGGGGAAACCCCATCTTCGGCTCCTCGCTGCTGCCGCGCTGCGGAGCAGATCAGCTGTTGGGCGGCCGAAGGGGTCTTTCCTGCCGCCCACACGCAAACTTCACCATCTGCGCATGTGCGGCCATGGAAAACAGGACGCGCATGCGCAGATGGTGTTTTTACTTCCGTGCCACTACATCGCGAGTTTACGATTATCGCAAGGGGTCTTGGAACGGAACCCTCGCGATAATCGGGGGATCACTGTATATCAATGCAAATAGTCAAAGGCCATGGTTTTACATTGCTAAAATCTAAGTCACAGCAACAAAGATTCACCAGGGATTCTGAAACTCTTGGCTATGACTCTTAGTAAAAACAAACAGCAAACATAAAGGGAGTTATATGTTTTTGGATGATCAAGAAGATTGAAAGGTAGTTGAGCAAGAAATACAACATCTAACAGATCTGACTCCAAGAAAAGATAGGAGGCAAGGAATTTGTGTCATATATAGCACATGATTGACAGGGAGAAGTACTTTATCCCAAGTGGAGGCCCATTGTTAGAATTAGAAAGAGAAGGCACTACCAAGCTCACCTCATTGGGAATCTCAATTAAAATACTGCCAGGTAATATAGCATTGGAAGCCAAATGGCTTGGTCAAGACCGAGGTTTCAGCAGCCGCTTTCCCCACATCCAGCTGTTCAGAAATGGAGGATCTCAGATCCCATCATCTTTACTCAGCTGGCTGGAGGGCTTGTGAAACCTCTAGAGCAATGTAAAAATCCCCAAACTGGTAATTCTGCCAACAGATATCAGTGTTGTTGATGATAATATAATTAGTGGCATCATTACTCATGGAGGTAACTACATACATTTTTTACATCAGGGGAGTCCCAGCACTGCAAATTTGAAGATCCTCTGAAATATAGAAAATTCTAAAGTTTTACTGCCATGGGGACTTAGACTTTTTCAAGTTTTTAGCTATCTTAAACATGAAAAGATGGCAGTCTGTACTTAGAATATTTCTGAATTGGCTTGTGGCATGGAGACATGCATGGTGAAATTGTTTTGAGTCACCTTAAAGTTTTGCCCATGCAGAAATATGGGGTGTAACAGTGAAAAATATGTTCCACAATTTAAACTAGCCATAAATTGTATAGAATATCTACAGCAAATATTTAGTATAGGAAGCATAGTGTCTGGGTATTAAAAGATTCAGTAGTAGAAGGCAGATGGGTAACTAGCATATCCTTCCTAATCGATTTTATTCAACTAGGAAGCAATTATTGGATAAATTGGAGTAATAAGCAGTTCTGGGTTGTATGAATCATATTAGAGAGTCATCCAACCTGAGACCACATTATGGTTAAAGTACAGTATTTTTCGCTCCATAAGACGCAGTTTTTTTCCTCCCAAAGTAGGATGAAAAATCAGCCCCGTCTTATGGAGCGAAGATGCAGGCAGGGAGGGGGGGGAGGCTGCGAACTCGGAAGCGCCATCCCGCCGGCTGGCTGGCTAGCTGCTGCCTGGCCCCCTCCCTCCCGGAGGAGGGTCTCCCTCCGCACCACCAGCGGCGCTCCCCCCACCAGCCAGCCAGCCGAGCCCCGCGCCCGCCGGAACCGGCTCCTCGCTCTCCCCCCGCCGCCCACCGCGTTTGCAGGAGGTGGGGAGGGTCGGGCGGCCCGCCAAGGCCAGGAGGGACGCCGCTGCCCCCCTCCCTCTCTCCGCCCGCCGCTGCGCCTCCTTGACGCCGAGAGGAAATGCCGGCAAAGGCTTTTCTCAGCGGAGGCCGGCGAAGGCGATATTCAATGTCGGGGGCGCATGGGCGGTTGCGCGCGCTCCCTATCTCCCTGCTAGCCCACTCGGAATATTCAAAATAAGAAAAGCCTTTGCCGGTGAAGGTTTTTCTTATTTTGAATATTCTGAGTGGGCTAGCAGGGAGATAGGGAGCGCGTGCAACCGCCCGTGCGCCCCCGACATTGAATATCACCTTTGCCGCCGGCCCCGCCTCTCCTACAACCCCCTTGCTGAGAGCCCGGGACGAAAGTGCTCTCGGCAAAGGTGAGGCGGGCAGGGCGTGCGCGCGTCACCGCTAAGAAGAACGGAGAGAGAACGAGAGTGAGTGAGAGCAACAGACAGCAAGATAGTGAGAAAGAGAGAGTGAGAGAAAGGGGGGAGAGAGAGAAAGAGAGAGGGGGAGAGAGAGAAAGAGAGGGAGAGGGAGAAAGAGAGTGGGAGAGGGGGGAGAGATAGCAAGAGAGGGAGAGAGAGAAAGAGAGAGGGAAAGGGGGGAGAGAAAGAGAGAGGGAGAGGGGGGAGAGATAGCAAGAGAGGGAGAGAGAGAACGAGAGAGGGAAAGGGGGAGAGAGGGGGGAGAGAAAGAGAGAGGGAGGGAGAGAGAGGAGATAAAGGAAGAGGAGAGAGAGAAAGGAAGCGAAAGAAAGAAAGAGGGATAGAAAGAGAGAGAGAGTGAGAGATGCTCAGTGAGCCTTTCTTTGAAGTTGCCTTTCTTTCTTTCTTTCTTTTTCTCTCTTGCTCTCTTGCTCTTTCATTCTTTTTTCTTTCTCTTGCTTTCTTTCTTTCTCTTGCTTTCTCTCCTTCCTTCCCTCCTTCCATTTCTTTCATTCCCCCTCTCTATTTTTATTTCTCTTTCATTTTCTTTCTTTCTCTTTCTTGCTTTCTTTCTTGCTCTTTTTCTTTCTCTCTTTTACCTTCCCTTCCTCTATTTCTTCTTTTCTTTCTCCTTCCTACATTCTTCCCTCCCTCCCTCCCTTCAGTCCTTCCTCTCTTACTCTCCCCTTTCATAAGTTTCCTTGCTTCCTTCCTCTGTTCCTGTTCCTTCCCCCTTTCTTTCTTTCTTTCTTTCTTTCTTTCTTTCCTTCCTTTCCTCCCTCCATTTCTTGCTTTCCTTTTCCTTCCTCCCTTCTTTCCTCCCTCACTCCCTTCTTTCACTCCTTCCTCTCTTCCTCTCCCCTTTTTGGCTCAAAATATTTTTTTTCTATTTTCCTCCTCTAAAATCTAGGTGCGTCTTATCAGCAGGTGCGTCTTATAGAGCGAAAAATATGGTAATCTCATTCCATACTGCTAAAAAAAAGGGAACACTCAAATAACACATCCTAGATCTGAATCAATGAAATATTGACTTTGAATGCACAACAGCATGTGAAATTGTCAATCAATGTTGCTTCCTAAATGGACAGTTTGATTTCACAGAAGTTTGATTTACTTGGAGTTATATTGTGTTATTTAAGTGTTCCCTTTATTTTTTTGAGCAGTGTATAATCATATCCCAATTTTGGTTACCTACAGCCTTTTGTTTTGTTTTTTGTTTTTAATTGAAAACACAAAACACAAAAAAAATATTCACATTTACATTTTTATTTCCACGATTTCCCCTCTCTTTTACAGTTATTTAAGTTCCCTTTTCTCTTCAATCCAGCTATAGAGTTTCCCCCATATGATATAATGTTCTTTTTCCTGTTTGCTTTGTAATTCTGATGTAAGTTTGCTTAATTTGGCACAATCTAATATTTTTCTGATCACCATCTCTTCGGTTGGTTCCCCCCCCCCCCCAGTTTTGTGTGAAAACCAATCTCGCCGCTGTTAATATATGTACTATTTAATAATAATCTGCCTTTTTATGTTATCCTCTGATGATCCCTAAAAGGTACGTTTTTGGTTTTAATTCTATGCCATAGTTTAAAATTTCTTTTAACCAATTTTTAATCATAAACCATTTTTTCTTTGTTTCTGGACAAGTCTACCAAATGTGGTAATACGTGCCATATGCAGATTTACATTTACAACACTTGTTATTAATATTGGGACATATTTTAGCCAATCTTGCCGGGGCATAGTGCCACCGGTAGAACATCTTGTATAAATTTTCTTTATATGGTACATACTGTCATTTTATAATTATGTTTCCATAGCCTTTCCCAATCTTCTAGCTGGTTGGTATAGCTGAAATTAGTCATCCATGCTATCATGTTTTCTTTTATTGTTTTTTCTATATTTTTGTAATTTAATAAATAATTATACATCTTTGTGATGAATTTCCTGTCTGATCCAGTTAAAATTGTCTTTGTCTTACATATCGGATGTACAGTACAGTATATTTAATATTTAGTGGTTACCTACAGCCTTATGCTTGTTGTACGTGTGGTGTTTTATTTAAAAATCATGTTGGCTGGCTGTGCCCTGCAAAAATAGCTAGGATACTGATTGCAGAACAGAGATAAATCTCTATCACAAAACAAAGCTCACATGCACAGTTAGCACAGAACCTTTAACAACAATGTGAATTAAATTATTTTATCACCTGAGCCTGGATAGTAGTTACTTGGTTAGTTTTTGTATTGTAAAATTGATAGTATTCAGAACCCTGAACACTATGCCTGGATATTTATTACGTTGTTAAAAGTTGGCACTTGAAGGGAACGCATCTAATTCTGATCTGTTTGTCACCATCACTGTCATATTTACTGTGATGAGATTCTTGGAACTGTATAAACAAGTAAAGAAACCACAGAATAATGAAGAATGATGCAATATCATTTTTATATTTAACAAAGCAGTAAAAGTGCTTTTACAGTTAACAGAAATGAACACTGATTTTAGTTGCATTTTCACATTTTACCTGTGCAATTAATGTTTTGAGAGAAAGAAGGCGCCCTTGGCTTGCTGCTTCATGCAGGGGTGAGCGATCTGCCCAAGAGCCTATGGAACAATATCATGACATAGTTTAAATTACATAGATAATTTCCATTAATATATAAGAACTAATACAATGTAACATACATAATTATGTGAATCACATTAAATGAACAAGCATGCTCCCTGCAGGTAGGTCATTAAGTGCACATAGGATATCTTAGAGGTGGGGAAGACCATGGGGGCGGGGGGGGGGCGTAGTTCAGGAATAAAACCATCTGCCTCTGGCCTTACCCATACATAGTGAGATACCTTATGCTCCTCTTCTTATCCTTTGGGTCCCCACAGCTGCTTGGAACTTCTCCACACAAGTACCTTATCATCAATCACTTACTTACCTTTCGAAGATCTCCAGATCTCCAGAACAGACTGGGCCACATGGTAGAAAAGGCCTCCCACCACCCCAAATGCTGGCAAAGCTGTTTTCCTTATATCTCATGTTCTTGCACACATTCATGTTTGCTCAGAGGATGGAATCATTTGTAAGAACACAATATCTATTGCATCTCTGAAGGCCTTGTCTGGTCCCAACCTCTACGAAGTGCTGGAAAGTTTGAATGAACTGTTTCGAGTTTGTAGTGTGCAATTGATGCAGGGAATTTTTCATGCTAGTTTTGACTGAAGAAGGCAGGACTGCAGATGGGCAACTGTAGCAGGTGAGTGAGCCAGAGGAGCAGCACTCTCACTGTGGATGGCTGATTACCTCACAATGAGCCAGGTTAGTGCATTTGCACCATGTCTGGCAGCTCTATGCCATCTGTTCTTACTCAACTCATGCGGTGTCTTGGGTACCAGAGCCTTGGTCATACTGCTTGGTTTGGTGGGCGGGTGCCCCCACAGTTGCCAGTATTGCCAGAAAAGTCCTCTTACTCTGCCCAACTGATCTTCCCCAGGGCACATTCGTTCCATCCATCTCCATGATGGCCAGCATTTTGAGAAAATGGCTGGTTTTTGGCATGTGGCACAGTCTGTTCTGGAGCTCTAGAGATCTTTGAAAATGAGAGACTGGTAGGTTGGGGAGGAGCATGTGGAATCAGTGGGCTAGCAAAGCATACTGTGGAGACTGGTAGGACAGGATGGGAGGGTGAATAAGGAGGAGGTATGTTGCAGTGTCTCTGTGGTTGGTTATAAGGGCAAATGAGGCCTCATTCATGGCATTTAACTGGGTGAAACAGTACAGCATAGGGCAACAATGTTTGAACCAAGTACCTACAAATGGTTAATTTACAGCATATATCTAAAATCTGGGACATATGACTTCCTAGGGAATAAAATTTGAGAATATTTGAAGTATTTGGTTCAAACATTGTTGCTCTGGTTCGCTGCTAATAACTGCTGCGGTGCTCACATCATTTTCATTTTTATTATTTCATTTCCAAGCTACTTATTTGCCTGCTAAAAAGGAAAGGGGAGAGGAGGGGACCGGGGGAAGGAAGAAAGGAGGGATTTCTGATATTCCCTGCCAGATCACCACAAGGAAACTCAATGAGGAAGCTGGTGGGAAATTGGAAGTTGTTCCTGCTCCCACTGCTTTTTTGCACACTCATTCTGTTTCTTTGTTTAGGAAAGGAAATAGTATCTCTGAAACAATGACACAGTGGGTCATGTCTAGTTCCTACTAAATCTAAATCTCATCCCTTAGTAGCAGAGAGAGAGGCAGTAGCAGAGAGAGAGGCAGCAGAGAGGCAGAGCTGCTCCTTTCGAAGTAGGGAAAAAACATCTCCAAAGTACCTAAAACAATGAAAAAATACTAAAACAACTACTGAAGAAGTGCCCACGGACTCCTACCTTGAAGGACTTCTAGCAGAAAGCCTCCACAGAGCTCAGCTGTAAGAAAACTGAAGGACCTTCAGCTATCCTGATCAAAGGGTAAGCAGGGACTATTGAGATGTTCGTGCGGGACGGATACAGACCATTTGGGCTAATAAAACAAACTTAAACTACCAGGCACAACTTTGCCTTCAGCCTCAAGAGTGACTTTTCCAATTACTGCCTTGAAAAAGTATTGTTCTAATCTTCTCAGCGTTTACATTTGAAGGCCATTGTTCTTGCCTGTTTCAACTATCTGCCTCTTTCAATACTGTTCCAAAACTGCTTAAAATTTCAAAGTGCTAACTGTAAAGGAAGAGGGGGGGGGTACTTTACATTTGAAAGCCATTGTTCTTGCCTGTTTCAGCTATTTGCCTCTCTTTCAAGCTGCTTAAGTGAAGTTGTTAAGTATCACCATGACAACCAGGTTGTAAAGAGTCCCACAGAGCAGGAAGCCATAAACCCAGTCAGGGTATTGTTTAAAAGCCAAGATTTTTCCTTCGCTAAGTGCAGGCTATGCCTAAAGTTGATGCTGCTTTGAACTTCAAATAACTTTCAAACCACACCTCTCCTTCAGATTGCATCAAAGAAGAAGCCTAACTTCTCAAGCATCCTCAAGCATCTGGAAAACATCCCACTTCCTACTCCATTCCATCACCTCTCCTTTCATACACTGAATCTCAAAGCAGACATGCCAATCAAAAAGAATATACAGCAACAAGAAACAATTGATAATCACAGCTATCAATGCTTTAAATGCAATGACATTATCAATGATCATGATGGTTTCATAAAATGCCAAACCTGCAACCAGTCTGCGCACCACAACTGCCTCAATATTTCTAAACATATTGCCACCTTTCTAAAAGCAAACTTTTCATTTCTTTATATGTTCTCATCCTACACCCCGAAGCTAAATATACTCAGCAGTTTGTCTGATGAGATTAACACCTTAAAAGAAGCCATCAAAACCCAACAAGCATTCATAGAAAGTATTGAATCAAGACTTTCATCCATGGAGAAAAATATCCAAACATAGATTAATCCAAATCCATTTCCACCCAAAAAAATACCACACACCACTTCACCACCACCTGTTTACACTCCATCAGGACCACCCCAACCTCAACCACTTCCAATACTCCAAAAACCCACTAAATCTACCACTGATATTTCTACCCTAGTCAAGGATGCCATGGAACATGAACAAAAACACCAGAATGCTATCCTCTTTTGAAGAAAGCCATGAATCAGATATAACAAAAATAAGAAACATCATACACCTCCATCACTCACATGCACAAACAATCGCCCCAGAAGACATTTTGGAAGTTACCAGAAATGGACCTGAGCACAGGTATAACGATGGCTCAATAGCCCCCCCGTTTCTGCAAAAATGAACAAATGAACAAAAATTTGTATGCAAAAATGAACAAATAAAACAGCAATTCATCAAGACTATTAACCACATTGCCAGAAATAACAAGTCTTTCAACAAACTCAGATCCAGACCAGATCTTTCTTTCCTCCAATGTATTTGCTCTCGCGAACTATGGGCAGAACTCAAGAGACGCTATGAACTTGGTGAAACAAACCTTTACATAGATTACCGCACAGAATGCATCAAAACCAAACCCCATAATTCTCCCCACATCTTCTGGTCTAACTTCTTCCAATCTACCATCTCACAACATCAAACTGACACCTGCCAGACCACCATCCCACAACAACAAATGGACATCCCTACCACCTCAAACAAAGAATAGGAAAGCGTGCCCCTTACTTCCTATAACCACCCCAAAACCAATCCCCAACACAAGACCAATCTCAAATGTAAACTATTAAATGCTAGAAGTTTAGTCAACAAGATGTCTGAATTCCTCCTTCTACTTGACACCTCCAACTTCGATATAATTTTTATATGTGAAACATGGCTAAATGTTTCCTACCCAGACTCCATTATCACATCAAAAAACTAACATGTTTTTCTGCCCAGACCGTGAATCCCGCAGAGGAGGTGGAGTAGCTATATTCTACAAAAAACCGCTGAACCTAAAAATCCTCAAAGTTGCACAGGATTTATTGGTACCTGAAACTATTGTCTGTGATTTATCCCTAAATACCTCAATTCGCTTCTTACTCTGCTAGAGAGCCCCAGACTACGACATCGAACATGCAAACAAATTATCCACATTACTAATGTGGGCAACCAACTGCCCATACCCCATTATCTTCCTTGGAGACCTCAACCTACCACATATTAACTGGTCCTTAAATGAATGCAGCATGGAACCCATATATTCTACTATATATAATATCGTCACCTATCTGGGACTCGACCAACTAGTAACTAAAAATACCAGACTTGATAACTGTCTGTATCTTATCTACTGCAACAGCAAAAGTGCAATATATGGCTTACAAATAACAGAACCATTTTCCAGCAGTGACCACAGCATGATAAACTTCAGTCTCAACCTAAGCCACACTATGATCCACCAAAATAACACAACACCAAAATTCAATTTCAAAAAAGCGAACTACGAACTCATTGAAGCCCACCTCTCAACATTAAACTGGAAAACTCTATTCTTTGAATGCTACACTTCGGATGACCTCTACAACACATCCCTACTCAAAATTAAAATTATCAGACTTCATGTACCTCTAACATGTACCACAAAGGAAAAAAAATAACCTCCCCATCTCAATAAGAAAATTACAAACAAGAAAAAAAATATCTCTAGAGGAAAAACAAAAAAGTTTCCAACTCAAAAGCCGATATAAAAGCATTTGCAATCAAATAAAAGCAGAATGCCTTAACTACTACAGGAAACAAGAGGAAAACCTACGCACCAAATCTAATAGAGCGTTCTACAACTTTGTCAACAATAAACTCAAAGATTTTAGACCTATCCCACCTCTCAAAGGACCCAACAACAAAGAATACCACGATGATTCATCCAAAGCTAACCTCCTCAACTCTTTCTTTGGCTCTGCCTTTGTTAATAGCAATGGCTCATCCCCCAATTTCATCAATCGCACCTCAAACTCCCTCAACGACCTAACCCAAGTAGACTTCACTGAAGACCAAGTTGAAAAAGCATTACGTGACCTTAACCTTCTAAACCTTCTCTATCAGTCGGACCAGATGATCTATATGCTTACTTCCTAAAAAAGCTCTTTTCTGCCATAGCTGAACCACTATGCATAATTTTTGAAAAATCCTTCAGAACCAGCACACTTCCTAAGCTATGGTCAAAATCAATGGTCATCCCCATCTTCAAAAAAGGAGATCCCTCTCTTGTCGATAACTACAGACCAATATCATTATGCTGCTTCCCATGCAAAGTCATGGACTCAATTATAAACAAATCAACTACTCTCCATCTAGAAACTAATAATTTGCTCTCTTACAAACAATTTGGATTCAGAAAAAAACAATCCTGCAACCTGTAGCTCCTCCACTGCAAAAATATATGGACAATTCATCTAGATCAAGGGAAATCTATAGATGCAATTTATATCGACTTCTGCAAAGCCTTTGATTCAGTGGTCCACGACAAACTACTCCTAAAACTCAAATCCTATGGCATCTCAGGATCCTTCCACAGCTGGATTACAGCATTCCTGTCAAACAGACAACAAGTGGTCAAAATAGGAAGCACCATATCCAGCCCGTCCAGTTAAAAGCGGTGTTCCCCAAGGTAATGTACTGGGACCAACGCTCTTCATTCTCTACATCAATGACCTTTGCAATTACATCACAAGCAACTGTGTCCTTCGCCGACGATGTAAAACTCTTCAACACCAGCGATAAAACAACTACTCTCCAAAAAGACCTGAACTCTCTTTCTGAGTGGTCTAACACATGGCAACTCCAAATCTCAACTAGCAAATGCTCTGTCCTACACATTGGGAAAAAAACCCTGAATTCCAAATACGAACTGAATAATGAAATTATCACAGATAACCCCCACTCGGTTAAAGACCTCAGTATACTAATAACAAAAGATTAAAGTGCAACAACATAGCCAAGAAGTCTTCAAGAGTTGTAAACCTAATCCTACGTAGCTTCTGCTCTGGCAATCTCACACTACTTACCAGAGCTTACAAAACTTTTGCCAGACCCATCCTGGAATACAGCTCATCTGTTTGGAACCCATATCACATCTCAGACATTAACACCCTTGAAAATGTCCAAAGATACTTCACTAGAAGAGCCCTTCACTCCTCCAATCAAAACAGAATACCCTACGAAACTAGACTTTCAATCCTGGGCCTAGAAAGCTTAGAACTAAGACCCCTTAAACATGATCTAAGTATTGCCCATAAGATCATATGCTGCAACGTCCTGCCTGTCGGCGACTACTTCAGCTTCAACCACAACAACACAAGAGCACACAACAGATTTAAACTTAATATTAAGCGCTCCAAACTTGACTGTAAAAAATATGATTTCAGTAATCGAGTTGTCGAAGCGTGGAACTCATTACCGGACTCCATAGTGTCATCCTGAAATCCCTTAGATTATCCACGGTTGACCTATCCAGATTCCTAAGAGGTCAGTAAGGGGCAAGTACAAGTGCACTAAAGTGCCGTCTGTCCCCTGTCCTATTGCTCTCCTATATCTCCTATACCTTTCTTCTATTCCTATATCTCTTCTTCTATTCTTTCATTGATATGTTCTATTCCTATAACTTATCTTCTATTTTTCTTAGATATATTTCACTATGAGTATATCCTCTATAACCTTCATCATGTATTTTACTCTATGTATACCCACTAAAACCCTCATTGTGTATTGGATAAAATCAATCAATCAATCAATAAAAATAAATATACATCTGGTGAATCATTCTCTGAATAGAAACAAAATGGCAATGGTATTCATCCCCCCCTCCCGCTTTTATCCATACATGGAAATGCTTTCAAGTTGTAATCTAAATATGAATGAAATATTAGAACTGAGCTGCAAGTTTCATTAGCTGCAAGTCAATTAATGGAATTAACTTAATATAGTGCTGTAGCAAGGGGGAAATTGTCCCTATTTATTTTGCCATAGCAAAATACTGGTGTGTTTTTCAGCTCTTGTCCTATTGTGCAAACTAAGCAATTCAATGTACGAATTCAAAACATATTGCTAAACAGCTGAAAAGAAATCCAGAAATACATCTGAGCTTTCCAGTATTCATTCCCTGCAATAAATAAACTAAATACATATGAGCTTTCCAGTGTTCATTCCCTGCAGTAAATAAACTCTTCTGATTTAAGATAGATGAAGATTTGTACATAGTATTTGATTTTAACATTGCACAAAATTTTACCACACGTTATGGTAAAAGGAACAATATACTATATATATACCAGAAAATGAAATATAAGCCATATATCGTGCAACAAATTATTGTGTGAGCAACAGACCCTCAAGATATATGGTTGCTATTTACAACTTCCTTCATCCATCCTCTGCAGAGAATTCATTACACTTTTGTGCCAATTTGTTTTGCTGCCAAATTAGCTTTAAGAGCTGCAGCATTGGGGAAAGTGTACCAAGCATATAAAGTGCCTGATTAGTATCCCTAAGGCATTCTGAGCTTGTGCTGGTACTATTAATTTTGTTAAAAGCAGAAAACTGCAGTCAAAATCTTTCGTACTGTTAGTTTTCATTTTCCCTTGCAAGTCATATTGATTCACATCCTTGCTAACTTTCTTGTTTTCTCCCATTCTTCCCTTTAAATGTACATGCTGTGCTTTTTTAAAAAATTGTGGTCTATGTCACTATTGCAAAGTCATGACATTCAGTCTCTCAATGTCAGGATAGAATCCAAAACTCTACAATGAACTAAACCTCTGTGTCCAGGGTCTCTATTATAGCTCTAATAAAAGCAAATACTGTATAGACTAGTTAACATCTCACTTCAAAAGTACTCCTTTTGGATCTCCTTTTCCTATTTATTAGAACTAAAGATTATCTCCCATATTTTATATTGAATTTTAATCTACCTTGCAGTATCCTATTATGATTGCATTTGCAAAGAAAAAAGGATTGTAAAATGCCCATATAATTCATTTGAAAATACTGTAAGTTACTTCTTTGAGGAATTATTTATCCTGCATTCCCTTCACCCATTTAATTTCTACAGGCTATTGGAAAGGATATGAATATAAAGCTGTACTATTTTAACATTTTAAAACACCATATATAAGATGCCAAAACAATCATGATTTCTAAACTCCAACAAGAGACAGAATTTGTCAGTTAAGTAATAATTCTTGCAATTTAATGATTGGTGGCAAAATTATAAGTGCCATAGAAGTAACAGATGTGATTTTATATACAAAAGCCTTTCAGTACCATACTTGTTTTCACAGCATGACATGCACTGTATAGTAATGGAAAGTGAATAAAGTTCAAATTCAAGGAGAAAATAACAACCACTAACATTTCCTTATGATTTTTTTTCTCAGTGACTGAAATGCAAAGTACTATTGGCTATATTTAGATTCTGCATTGCAAATCACATGGTATCTAATTTACCAGGAACAAAAGCTACAGTTCTGTAAATATTGCAGAGATCTAAGTTAAAATGTTACCCTCAACAGACAAAAATAAGGAAAGTTTTAAAATTTTGTATACAGTACCTAAATCTCCATCTCCCCATGGCATTTCCAGCCAATTTTGACTATAAATCCTGCCCATTTTAAATTAAAAAACTGTCTCTTTAGCTGATTCTTGTTAATAACACATCACCATAGTTGGAAAGAGCTTCTTGCACTCAGTATAAAATGAACTTTCACCTGTAAAGACACTGCAGAAAACAAATATCCAAAGACCTAAGTTTAATAATATTCCAGCTTTCATTGATAAGTCCTGTATAAGTAGAAATGCTATCTGCAACACTGCATAATTTAAAATATGTACAATACTTCATTTTATAATCAGCTATGTGATTTAAATTATAATGATTTGAATTTGGCTATGAATTCATGTATCTTCTGTGGATTTAAATAAATGTGCACAATAATCGCTTAATCTCACTTATATCTTTAAAAGAGAAAGATGTATTTTATTTTATACAACTTTGTATAAAATAAATTATGCAACCTTGTAATAAAATAACTAATCATTATTTTAAATGTTAAATGTTTAATTAAAGTTAAACTTTGCAGTATCATGATATGAAGTCATAGACTAGATCTTTATCATGTACTGTGAAAATGGTCACATGTAATTGTACAATAAACTCAATTTCCTAAAAATGTCTGTTTGTATTTCTAAAAAATACTGTGCCCTCATATTATTACACAATCATGTACAGTATTATTTTAAATATTTTGTAAGAAATTTCTTTTAATTTCCTCATTTATATTAAACGATAATTTTTCTATACTTAAGATTAATTTATGGCTTTGTGGTAACTTACATGCTCTGTCTATGAAACATTACTTGTTTGAATAGACTTTTTTGACTAAAATATCAGAATCATGGTCCACAACCATTCTAAAACAGCAGAGAGAAGGGGATTTTATCTACAATCCCTAAAAAATGGAAATTTATTTAGAATTTCAACAAAATTTAAGGACTGATAGAACTTTTTTCTTTTTTGCTTGACACTTCAAGTGACCTGAATACAGATGAGTCAGTTTGCAATAACAAAATGGACATACTGCTTACAATATTTAGGCTTTCATAGTAAAATCTCACTTCCCAACTATAATGTAGTATTAACTCTTGTTACTCTTCTTCAGAGTTCTCCTTCCCAGGGAAATATTAAAAAATATTTGGTGACTAGAACTTAATTTTAGTGTAGATCTTATTACAGACCTACAAAATAATAGCCCTGACAACTTTGGGAAGCTTTGCAACATCTTTGGGAGGAATACATTATGAATGTCATAGAACTATAGTTTTTCAATGGACTTTCAATGTTATTGACTAACCATTCAGTCTCTTTTTTATTTTATTGATTGAATATATGTTAAGAGGAAAACATTACAGAGAAAAACACTCTGAGAAATACTCTCAGTCCTACTCAGATAACATTTTAAAGATATAGGAAATAACTTGCACTAATATTTAAATAAATTTGACCACATAATACTGATTGATATATCTATTATGTTGACAAAGAGCAGGTCAGAAATATAAAGCATATACATATCATTGTATCAATGATTCAAGTCAAGCATCTGGGATTGTGTTGTCTTTTCAAAATGGAAGGATATAGAAACAGAAAACAGAAAACTGACAGCAGAAAATTTCCCAGTGGTTCACTGAGTCTGCCCCTTTTTGTTTTTGTTTTATTTTTAATGTATACATTTATTTTTAATTATTAATTATTTATATTTTTGGCTCATCACACAATCACCCAGATGTTCAGACTGGATTTGGCACTTTTGTCTACTATTGAGTTCTTTCTAAAGAGCTCGGATAGGCAGATCTGGATGTCTGATGGAATTAAGATATTGTCCCAGCAAGGAAGCTGTTCCGAGTAAAGCCATCTTTTGCAACTGACTGGAGGTGAATTTTGTCAATGTTGATGGGGGTTAAGTGGTGCTCAGTTGTTTTGCAATTGTACCCAAGATGCTCACTACCATTGGTATTAAACCTTTGCTTACTTTTACTAGAGTTCTATTTCTTTTTGCAGTTCTTTGTACTTCATTATCTTCGCTGGTTCTTTTCTTCTGTTTCCAGGTACTGTCCCAACCACTAGTCAGACTATTTCATCTTTAAATATTTCTAGACCTATGCCCTCTCTGGTGCTGGATGGGATTGCATTGCCCCAAACAGACCCTATGTAAAATCTGGGGTCGTCCTTGATTCAGAATTCCTGTTCAAGGAAAAGGTGACAGTTGTGACTAGGAGAGCCTTCATATCATGTGCTGTTTGCACCCATTCTTTACAACTTTCTCCAGAAAGGGAAAGTTAGCATCTAGACAGCAGCAATTTAGATAATGGAAGTTCTGTTGATGATCACGGTTGAGCCTTCAAAATGAAGGAAACGATCTTCTCCTTCAAAGAAACCAATACAATCACATAAGCCTATCAACTAGTCACCTTATTGGCTACGTAATAATCCAGAGGGACCAGACTCTAACAAACTGGTATCTGAACTTGAACTTGAAAGAATATTATCCACTTCATCTGAATGTGTGAGACTAGGCTGAAGCCACCATATATAAAACTGATGAAAGCATGTAAGCAGGGTAAACAAAAGTCAGGAAAAGCTCTCTCAAGGAAAGGAAATGAGTTGTTAAGGAAACAAGGGGACAAAATTTGGGCCTGAGCACGTAGGAATGCCCTTCCCAAATCTCACCAATAGCTAATAAATGAAGGAGCATATGAAAAGACCCCTCTTCACCACAAAGCAAGGATTTGGAGGGATAAAAGGGCTCCAGGAGCCTGCCCACTTTTTAAAGTCATTTTTGGATCCAGACTTTGTGACTTTCATCTCTGGCAGCTTAGTGAGGGATGTTGGATAAATGTGGATGAGAGAGTAAGAGTATATGTGGAAAAGAGCAAATAGATACGCATTAACCAGTAAAGTTGCTGTTATTTTAAATTCACTGAGTTCTCTGTGTATTCTAAAGAACTGTTTGTGTCTCAGAATTCAGTTGAAAATATTAAATTTGGAATTTTCCAGGACTGTGAATGCCCATAAACTGAACACAAGAGTACATGTATGTAACAAGTCACAGAATCAAATTTAATCTAAATAGCATTCCAAGAATGCAACTCATTTGGATCTTTTTCGTAAAAGTCCTAGTACAATTCCAAGTGAATGTAAATGATTTTATCTGCCCGAATAGTGTGAGTGTTCCTTACCTTAGCCCTGTAGAAGATCCCGAGGCCAATCTTTCCCCAATAGGGAATGGATCACTATAAGCAGAGCCCCTGAGCAGCTATAAAAAGATGGAGTAAGGATGGCGAAATAAAGACATTTTGCCCACTTTATCCCCATGATGTAGGTCCAGACATGGACACTTGTGTTTGATTGGATTCACTTTTTGTCTTTCTGCAACAGTACTCTGATGCTCATCTCTTGAAGCTCTTCAAAAACCAAGGTGTAGCCCAACAATGCCATAAAAAGAAATGCAACCTTAAACACAAATAAACAATATCTCTACATTGATCTTTCTCAATCTCCCGCAAAGGCTTTCCTGGACAGTCAGCCTTAATCGTTCTATGGAATACCATACTGTAAGATTGAGGACTATTCTCACCTCAGGTTAAACTATCTCAATGTAGTAAGCAGTAAAATTATACTACAAAGCGGCAAGCCTAATTTGGATAAAAGAGTGGATTAACTTAAAAAATAAGAGAATACTTGTATTAGAAGGTCATGACTTACAAACAGGCTGGCATGCGCATTTATGGAAGGATAAATTGCAAAAACAAACTATATTTGACAGGCACTTGATCCGTAAATCACTACTAAAAACCTAGTACGAAATTAAAAATAAACACTACGACAAAATTCCAAGATGACTTTCCACTATGGAAGCCATCATCTACCCAAATTTGATCGACATAGCCAAAACCATCCAGTACAGAGACATATTACACCCAAACGGGGAACTCAAATCTAGACAAGAACTGGAAAGATTAAATCATAAAATGGATTGGTGGACATACGCCCAAATAGAATCCAGATTTAAAAAAGACAATCAAACACCCGGTATTCAAAAATCTATGAACCCATTAGATAAGATTCTGATAGGAAATGAAAACAAACAAATAAGCAGAATATACCAAATACTTTTAGAACAGGAAAGAATAAAAGATACGACCAAAACACCAATGATAGCGTGGGAAAAAAATCTGCAACACGCCATCCATATTGCCGACTGGGAAAGAACATGGACCACAATATCCAAAATAACCCTTTCGGCAGCATATAAGGAAAACTATTACAAATTATTCTACAGATGGTACCTCCCACCGGCGAGATTAGCAAAGATCCACCCAACATTATCAGACTCGTGTTGGAAGTGTAAAAAGGAAAGAGGTACGTTTTTCCATATGTGGTGGTCCTGCCCCTTGATACAAAAAATTTGGACAATAATTCATACTTGGCTCACAGAGATTACGAAAGAGGAAATAGAACTCACACCGGAAGCTATGCTTTTAGGAGTTTGGAGAAAACATTATTCAAAACAAACAATGCTCCTCACAACACATATTAACACCGCCACGAGAATTGCGATAGCACAACTCTGGAAAAGTGATCAGATACCAACGGAAGATTTAATTATAGATAAGATATATGCATGTGTAGAGATGGACGAATTCACGAACTCAATTAAGGGAAATAAATTAATAGAATCAAAAAGAACATGGCAAAAATGGCACGAATGGGTTCAAAAGAGAACATAAAAGCAACATAATATGAAACAACAGTACAATTGAAACGACCTACAGTTACCGTGTATAATTAATGAACGTAATAGATTTTAGAATTTAAAAATATAAAATACAATGTATATAATGAAAGGAAACCGGTCAAAACTTACTGTCAGAATGTTAACTGAGAATATGTATAATCTGTAATTCAAAATAATATGTGATGGGAGTGACATAAGAAAAATTAATAAAGAGATTTTAAAAAAAAGAAAAAAAGAATTAGCTTCCCTGGTCTCTCTTCTACTTGATTAGGGTAGAGCATCTTAATTGTTCCACCCTAGTCCCGGAAGACAACAAATATCCACTAAGGTTGGAAATTTTACCATGACAGAAGTTTCCATCTTCAAATCAACTGCTCTGGGGTAATGATGAGATCTACCATAAGTTCACATGTGCATTGAGCCACTGATTATTTTGACAATGATTGCCAGAAAAGCAATTAATTTCTAAGCTTTCCAGGTGCTACCTTTGAGCATGAAGGTTGAAGCTCCCAATACTAGTAGTAATGGGGACTCCAATATCAATCCAGGGACAAAATTTGGGGTCTCAGTAAAGGGTTATGCTGAACAGCATGTTGTGTTGTACTATACATAACCCAGATCTCCAGCTGACAAACTATGGTTTGAAAACAAAGATTGCAAATTGGGATCAAATTGTATTTTGCAATCATGATTTAATATTGGAGGGAGTGGGAAGAATCTGTGCAATTAGCATTTCCCCAACCCTTAAACTATGATTGAAGAAAATTTCAGTGTCTTACATTGCCTTATCATTTAGCTTATTCACTCTAAATGATCAACTTACTGAAGTGAATGAATATAAAGTATTAAAATAAAAACATGTTTTCTACCCTATCTTAATCAGTGATAAAGTAAAATATTAAAAACAATTTATTTTGAGATGAAAAAATTACAATGCAATTTTATAAATATCAGATAACAAGTAATTTGAATTCAGTGATATTCTAGGTGAATTTGGGCAATTTTAACCATTCTTTGGATGAAAAAGAATATGCATATTAATGTCTTAAATACAAAATAAATGTGTCTCTAAATTAATTATATTTCTACTCTGGCTAGTAAAAGGAGTGTCTTCTATACACAGCCTTTACTTTAATGACAAAAAGATAGTGGCAATACCTGATTATTGTAAGGAAGGTTTCTAAAAATGGCATAATGTAAATGGTTAAAGTTGTTTTCCTTTGCAGGATAATACTTTTCTGGTTCAAAAACTGCTTTTAAAATGTAATCATTCATTTATAGGGTTAACATATCTAGTTTAATCCAAAATGAATAAAGTCTGTAATAATCTTTATATTAGGATGATGACTATACAATTTCAGAATATCTTAAATCAGATTAGTAGGATTGTGAAATACAAGGAGGTAGATTTGTTGTTGTAAATAATAAGAAGTTTCACAGCTCCATGTTGTAAGAATATTATACAGAATAGATAAGATATTGTGTCACTTCTGCAATTATATTTACCTGCAGTACTTCTTTTCATTTACACATACTGGTAGATATATATATA
Organism: Erythrolamprus reginae; assembly: GCF_031021105.1. NCBI lineage: Eukaryota > Metazoa > Chordata > Lepidosauria > Squamata > Dipsadidae > Erythrolamprus > Erythrolamprus reginae. The sequence goes on from NC_091956.1 coordinate 47,040,672, forward strand.
TTTATTGCTATATTTGTCTTTACATAAATATTCTCCAACCTTCTTCTCTCTAAATATTATGTAGCAATCTTACCTAGCTATGTTATATATTAATGCATATGCAAATAGATAAACATACAGAAATATACATTTTGCCTATTGCAAAACATCTCATACAAAATGCACATGGCTTATTTTTAAATAGTATACTAAAATTGCACAATTTGTACTAACACACACATTAAAAATTCATATTTACATTTAAATGTTACTTGAGTCTTAACAAAAAGTGAACATACCAGCAAGTATTCGTCTCCTACAAGCTGCTGAAATGATTAATTTACTAACCTTGACTGGTGAGAATGCCCCAGTTAGCCTTCCGTTTCACAGGGCGTTCTTCTGTGCATTCTAGGTTTCTCTTTAAGAGATTCTCTTTAATGCTGCTCCTATCAACAACAGCATCTGTGGACATTTTAAAAAAAAACTCCTGCCAAGGCCTGTGTCATCAACACTATTCCCTGCAGAACATTCATAATCTGCTAACTAATTTCTTTCCTCTTTGACATTCTGGCTGTACTTATTTTAGAACAGCTTCCGTAGAACAGTCACTACAGTTAAACCCATTCAGTAACATTTACTAACAGAACAGACAGCTAGAGTGAGGGAAAGAAAAGATTGCACTGGCATGTTCTATTTATAAAGTAAGAAAGAATCAGGTTAGCTATGACATGGGTCTGTTTACATTATTTAAATGGAAGACACTTGGATTTTTATTCAAAGCTGTGCTAGAAACACTGTCCCATGATGACCCTAATAAAGACCTATCTAATCCCAAATATCCTTTGGAAAAAAAATGGGATTACCTCACCCCTGCCATCTAAATACATGTTTGTATACAGTATACAGACACTGAGCTTTCAACAGTCCCTTAACACTTGGTTATGCCAGGAAGGCTGGGGGACCCCAGAAAGTGTTGAACTTGTAATGTAGCTCTGCTATTATTGACATCTCTTTAGCTATCAGTTTTCTGTTTGTTTGGTTTTTTATAGTTTTAATATTTTAATAATCAATAATAAACATTTTTGTATCGGTTTTAGTTTTGTTGTACACTAGCTAGAGTTGCTTTTGATGAGATGAGCATCTAGGATGGATCAATGGATTGATCGACGGACTTCCGGTTCTACTTTTGGCAAGGTCAGAAACTGAGAGCTGGACCTCTGAAGCTGGTTCCGAACACTTCACGGCTGAGGGTCCAAATTCACAGCTAACCCCCTGTAGAGGGGGTGCAGCAAAGGGACACCACCAGGAGAATAGTGGGGAGCCGTATCTCCCCTCCCCGAACTGGCAAAACCCTATCTGATGATGCAAAACTGCGGCAGTAAATATGGTTGTCATGAAGCTAAAGGAGGACCAGAATCAATAAGACTAAGCAGGAGGAAAAGTGATCTGGGACAAAAAAGACTGCATTTTGCACCCCCAGGAGCGCCATTTTGGGGGTGGGGGAAGAGTGGATGTACCTCTTGGATTTTTTCCCCTTTTTGCTGGACAAATAATGTAGATTAAACTTTGTTGCAAAAATTATACCAAGTGGAAATAAAGATGTGGAAAGCATAACCCAAGACACTAAGACTATTGCAAACAAGCAGTATGTAGAAACAAAATAAATATTTCAAGTTATGGACCCTATCAAACTGAAACTGGAAAATATAATGCAAAAGTAACAAAACACAGTTCAAATGAGGGGAAAATTGAGAACTTTGGAAGAGTGAAAGAAATAGAAGAACCAAGAAATAAGCAACAAGAAAGAAAATATAACAAAGAGATGATTGAAATACAGAGGGTGAACAAGGCAGCAAGGCAGAAGGGGAAGACCTCTCATATGGGAAAGGAAGGAAAAGAAAGCTAGAGGGGCAAAGAAAAGAAAAAGTAGAAAAAAATGAAAGCAATATCTGACAACAAAAAGGGAGAAAGAAAAGAGGAAGACCATAGTAAAAAAAAGGAGTTAATGATAGAAAGGGGAGAGCTAAAAGAAATATGGTGGAGACAATCAAAAAAGAAAAAGAAAAGAGGATTGGAGGAGGGCAAGAGAAGGGATAAAAGAAAAATAAAAAGATGTAAATTAGTAGTAATATTTTTGAATATAAGCCTGATAATAAAAAAATATGAAGATTAAAAATATGTAAGTTTTAAATATGTTTTATATGGGGAAAAATAAAAATAATATTATTGAATATAAGTTTGATGAAAGATGTTTAATTATATTAGCATTGCATAAGTATGAAAATACTTATGCAATGCTAATATAGAGAGGTAGGCAGGTTGTTCCACTGGTTGATCTCTCTGACCGTCAGGAAGTTCTTCCTTATTTCTAGGTTGAATCTCTCCTTGGTCAGCTTCCAGCCATTGTTCCTCATCTGGCCCTCTGGTGCTCTGGAGAATAGAGTGACACCCTCCTCGCTGTGGCAACCCCTCATATACCTGTATACTGCTATCACGTCCCCTCTGGCCCTCCTTTTCTCTAGGCTATCCATGCCCAGTTCCTGCAATCTCTCTTCATAAGTCTTGGTTTCAAGTCCCCTAATCATTTTGGTTGCTATTTTCTGCACCTTATCCAGAGTTTCAATGTCTCTTTTGAAGTGTGGTGACCAGAACTGGATGCAGTACTCCAGGTGTGGTCTGAGCAGCGTGTAGTAGAGTGGTATTAATACTTCCCTGGTCTTGGAGTGTATCCCCCTGTAGATGCAGCTTAGGATAGTGTTGGCTTTTTTGGCCGCTGCTGCACATTGCTAGCCATGTTTAGTTGATTATCCACCAAGACTCAAAGATATCTTTCCTAGTCGCTACTGCTAAGTGGGGTTTCTCCCAGGCAGTATGTGTGTCTAGGGTTTTTTTTACCTAGGTGAAAGACTTTGCTCTTTTCGACGTTGAACATTATTTTGTTAGTGTGGGCCTATAGTGTTAATCTGTCTAGATCTTTCTGTATTTTGAGCCTGTCCTTTAGGGTGTTGCCTACTTCCGCCAGCTTGGTGTCGTATGCGAATTTGATTGATTCCCCTTCTACTCTCTTGTCCAGGTCATTGATGAAAATATTGAAGAGTACAGGGCCCAGGACAGAACCCTGTGGTACCCCACTGCCTACCTTTTTCCATGTGGATTTGGAGCCGTTGAGGACCACTCGTTGCATGCGGTTGGTCAGCTAACTGTTTATCCATCTGTGTGTGTTGTAATCTACCCCGTTTTTTTTCTAATTTGTGGATTAGGAGGTTGTGGTCAACTTTATCAAAAGCTTTGCTGAAGTCCAAGTATATGAGGTCTACTGTTGTTTTTTAATTATTTTCTCCAATATTTTTCCAGGTATAGAAGTCAGACTGATTGGTCTGTAGTTGCCTGGGTCAGTCTTTTTACCTTTTTTGTGGATGGGGACTACGTTTTGACTGTTTCCTTGATTTTCTTCTTGTTGTTTATGTCCTGCAAGAACCTTTTTTTGTTGTCTTTGACTTTCATTGCAAGGTCTTGTTTGTGCTGGGCCTTTGCTGTTTTTATTTTTTGTTTGCAGGTTTTGGCTTTTTGCTATATTCCGCTTTGGTTATGAGTCCTTCTTTCCATTTTTTATATTTGGCTTTTTTTTCCTTTTATGTTGTCTGCGAGTTCTTTGTTGGTTTCATTTTAGTTTTCCTGTTTTTCTTTTTCATGGGGATTGTATTGTTTTGGGCATCTATGATACAGTTTTTAGGGCCTCCCATGCTTCCTGTGTGGTTTTACCCTTTAGAAGTTCCTTCCAAGGTTTTTTTTCCAGGTTCGCTCTGAGCTTGTTAAAGTCCGCTTTTCTGAAGTCTGGGGCTCTAGTGGTGTTGGGTATAGCAGTTAGTGATTGCATGATGTTGAATTTTAGGATGACATGGTCACTCTCACCCAGCGCCCCTTCTTCTTCTATTCCCTCTATCGTTTCTTCCCTGTTTCTTAGTATTAGGTCTAGTATTGCAGTCCCTCTGATTCCTATTTCAACTTTTTGGGTTAAAAAATTATCAGCGAGACTGGAGAGAAATCTAGCAGACTTTCCACTTGGTGCTGAGTTTGCTTTCCAGTTGATGTCGGGGTAGTTGAAGTCCCCCATTACTGTTGTGCTGTGTTTGTTGCACATTTCTGTTAGTTGGCTTGTTAAGATGTTGTCCATTGTGTCTGTTTGGTTGGGTGGTCTGTAGTATACTCCAATTGTGGTGTTGCACTTCTTTTCTTTTATGTTAACCCATATGATTTCTAGGGTTTGTCTTCTTTGGTTTGGTATAGCTCTGTGGCAGTGTAGTGGTCTTTTACGTATAGTGCAACTCCATCTCCTCTTATTTGATATGTTTTTCTTGAGGAGGTTGTAACCCTTTATCTGTGTGTTCCAGTCATGTGTTTCAACCCACCAGGTTTCTGTAATTCCAATTAGATCGTATTGGCCCTCGTGCATTAGTAATTCCAGTTCATCCTGTTTGTTCCCTAGGCTTTGTCCATTAGTGTACAGGCACTTTTAGTGTTTGTGTCTAAATCTGGGTAGACATTTTTTATCCTCTGATTTGTTTGTAGGCTTGACTTGTTCCCCTTCCTTATTTTGTTTGTTGTTCAGTCTCATAGTTTGGTCACCCGCCCCTCTCGGAACTAGTTTAAAGCCCTCCTGATAAGTTTGGCTAGTCGATTACCTAGGAGGTTCTTCCCAGCTCTAGTGAGGTGTAGCTCATCTCTTGCTAGAAGCCCTTCTTGGAGATATTGTAGGCAGTGGTCAAAGAAGCCAAAGTTCCTTTGGCGACACCATCCCCTTAGCCAGTGGTTTATTTGCGGGATTTTGTGTTCTCTGGCAGGATGTCGTCCTCTTGTGGGTATAATGGAAGAAAAAACAACCTGTACACCTGTTGTGGTTGGCTCTGGGCCAGCTCCTGCCCCAAGGACTGTGGGAGTGGATGTGGGTGAATCCTCCCAGTCTCAGAGGCCTGTTTTACTGCCGACTGCTTCGGACAGTGAAGTATCATCGGAAGCAGGGAGTGACTGTGAAATGGGACCCTCAGAGGGTGTCATGGCAGACAGCCCATTAGGAAGCAATTGATCATCACCCTTATCTTCGCTGGACTCTGATGAAGAAGCATTTATAGGCGAAGGGCCATGAATAGAAAAGAGCAGCTAAGTAGGTATTACAAGAGATAAGAGAGTTCACCTGTGGTTGGGTGTGGTTCAACTAATTAGGGCTGCTGTTAAATGGGCAGTGTGCCAGCCTCTCAGTGTGGAAGATTATCTGTTCATGATAGTGGATGTGGCTTTACTCTCCGGATTCTCCAAGGACTCTGTGCTTTGATATCCGGACTCTGAACTTAAACCATAGTCAAATGTGTGAGTTGGAAAACGTTTGAAGGAGAGTAGCTGTGACAACTTCACAGCTACTTGTTAATAGCTTTGACTTTGTTTTTTGTTTTTTCACCGCATTCAAGTCTGTTTGCTTTGAAGGTGAGCCCTTTGACTAACAAAAGGGTGTTTGCTTCTATTTTTCTTTGGATAAAGACAGTATCCCTTGACTTTTCACGTGTGTGTGTCTTCTTATTCTACCTTAGGGGCTTGTGCAGAGAGCCCGGCAGAACAACACCTATCTTTTTGACTGTGTTGCCCAAGTGGTCGTAGTCTTTCATTATTTGATTCATGTCTTTCCCTGTGTCGTTGGTTTCCGCATGGATTACCAGTAGGAGGTAGTAGTCAGTGGGCTTTAATATTTTGGTAAGGTTTTGCTTTATGTCAGAGATTTTAGCTCCAGGGAGGCAGCACACTTCTCTGGATTGATTGTGAGGTCTGCAGATGGCAAGTTCAGTTCCTCTGAGGATTGAGTCTCCAATTACTAGTACTCTCCTTTTCTTTTTGGTTGGGTTAGGGTGGAGGGTTTAGCTTTTGTTGTGGAGGCATTTGGTGATGTTGTGTTGTGCTTGGTTCTTGGTGGTTCCTTATCAGAAATTTGCTGGTTTTCTTGTGCCAACAGTACTGAATGTTTGTTGCTTGTAGGCAGTGGGGTTGGGAGGAGGTAGGTTGGAGTTGGTGGAGGTTTGGTGTTTGTTTCGTTTTTTCTTCTTTGGGTGATGTGTGTCCAGCCATTTGCTACCTCGGGGGTGTTGGCTTTGTTGGGAGTATGTTGGTCTTTCTCATTTTTGTGTTGGTGTTTCAGGGTTTTTAGGTTTTTCTCTAAGTTTTTGATTTTTTTCTTCAAATAATTGGATAAGTTTGCATTTATTGCAAGTATAGTTTTGGAGGTTTGAGGGGAGGAGTGTGTACATAGAGCACAGACTACAGCACACCATGGAGTCAGTTCCGTCTTCATCTTTGTCTGTGGGGGGTAGGTCTTCCATGTGCATGGTTGGTGCATTTTCACTCTGTGTATGTAGGTAATTCTTCATGTGTGTGGTAAGTTGCAGGGTGGGTGTGGTAGAATGCAGTGGTGGCAGTTCTGCTTTTAGTTTGCTAGGAATATTTTCAGGGTGTGTGCAAATGTGGTATGAGGGGTGTAGGAGCATGGGGGTGTGATCGAGAGTTATATCTTGGTTAGCTAGGGTTCAGTGTCCCGTTGTGTCTGGTGGTGTTCAGATGGATGGTGTTGATGTCTTTTTGTTGTGCTTTAGTTGCCTTTTGGTTGTTGTAGATTTATTTGTTGTTAGTTGTTTTTTAATTAGTTGTTATTTGTCACTTGCTTCTTGTCGTGCTTTTCTTTAGGGGGCATAGTGTATGTGTAGCTTGGTTGGGGGGGGGCGCTGGTGATTTCGGGACAGGTTTTGCAGGGTTTGTGGGTTTCTGATTGGCACTGCCGGGTTCTTTAGCAGGGTCACGTGATATCTTGAATCCTTGATCGTCCACGTGGTCTGCTTGCTGTAATGGCGACCAGTCAGTTTCCTTGGGTCCTTAGAAGTCGTGTTGGGGCTGCAGGGGTATCCCTTGGTTCTATGAAGGTGGGGTAATTAGCTAGGCGTTAGGGGCTCTGAGGAGGTTGCTGGAGGGCTCCGAGCATTGGAGCTCTGCAGAGGTGGCAGAAGGGTTCCGAAGGCTCCGGGGGGAGGGTCTCACTGCTTTTGGGAGGGATCAGCTGGGCATCGGGGCTCTGCAGGAGTGGTGGAGGTTGTCCAAGGCTTCAGGGGTGTTGCTGCTCCTGGGAAGAATCAGCTGGGCGTCGGAAGGTTCCTGGGGAATCCGGAGGAATCCGCCTGGCCTCGTGGTCTTGTCAGCTGGGCATCGGGGCTCTGGGGAGGTTACTGGAGGGCTACGGAGGCTGGGGGGGGATTTGCAGCTCCGCGGCTCCTGAGTGGAAGCAGCAGAGTGTAGGCTGGGGGGGGGTCACTGAAGGTTCTGAAGGGATTGAGGGGTCTGCCTGGTGTCAGGAGGAATCAGCTGGGCGACTGGCCTTGAGTGCAAGTTATCTCTCCTGCCGTTTGTCGTTTTAAAATTGGCGCTCCCTCCTTCCCTTCCTGCCACGACTGTCTTTTCCGTCTCTGCTTACCCACAATTCATATCAATGAACCAGATTTTTTTCTTTTCCACAATAGTGATGCCTGGCATGTTGTGGGCCAGATATCTGTCTGTTTGGATCCAAAAATTCCACAAGATCTTGACCTGTTCATTTCCAAGAACTTTGTCAACGTGGATTCTAATCCAAACTCCTGGCAAAGTTTCTAATTATTATTATTGTTGTTATTTGTTGCAGTCAGCCAGATGTTCAGATGGATTTGCCATTTTTGTTTACCTGTCAGGTTCTTTCCAAGTACAGTATTTCAAATAGGCAGATCTTGATATTGATAATGTTATCCCAGGATGTATGTTCTGAGTAAAGTTGCCTTTTGTAATTGACTGATGGTGAATTTGTCAATACCAGTGGTGTCCAAATGGTGCTCCAGAGGTTTTGGATTACACCCAAGACACCTACTTCTGCCACAGTCGTTCCATTTTAGTTTGCAGGTCTTTGTATTTTGTTATATTCACCAGTTCTTTCTCCTCTATTTTCCTTTCTCAACAGACTGCCATGTCCACTATCCAGACTTTTTTGTTTTTCTTATCGACAGTTGCTAAGTTTGGGATTTATTTATTTTTTTATTTTTTTATTACTTGGATTTGTATGCCGCCCCTCTCCGAAGACTCGGGGCGGCTCACAACATGTAAAAAGACAAATCATAAGTAATCAACAATTTAAAATTTTAAAGATTTAAAAAACCCCACAAACTAACAGACTCACACACAAGCATACCATATATAAATTCAACGTGCCCGGGGGGGGGGGGATGTTTCAATTCCCCCATGCCTGACGGCAAAGGTGGGTTTTAAGAAGTTTGCGGAAGGCAGGAAGAGTAGGGGCAGTTCTAATCTCCGGGGGGAGTTGGTTCCAGAGGGCCGGTGCCGCCACAGAGAAGGCTCTTCCCCTGGGGCCCGCCAACCGACATTGCTTAGTTGACGGGACCCGGAGAAGGCCCACTCTGTGGGACCTAATTGGTCGCTGGGATTCGTGCGGCAGGAGGCGGTCTCGGAGATATTCTGGTCCAGTGCCATGAAGGGCTTTAAAGGTCATAACCAACACTTTGAATTGTGACCGGAAACTGATCGGCAGCCAGTGCAGACTGCGGAGTGATGGTGAAACATGGGCATACCTGGGTAAGCCCATGACTGCTCTCGCAGCTGCATTCTGCACGATCTGGAGTTTCCGAACACTTTTCAAAGGTAGCCCCATGTAGAGAGCATTACAGTAGTCGAACCTCGAGGTGATGAGGGCATGAGTGACTGTGAGCAGTGAGTCCCGGTCCAGATAGGGCCGCAACTGGTGCACCAGGCGAACCTGGGCAAACGTCCCCTTCGCCACAGCTGCGAGATGTTGTTCTAATGTGAGCTGTGGATCGAGGAGGACGCCCAAGTTGCGGACCCTCTCTGAGGGGGTCAATAATTCCCCCCCCAGGGTAATGGACGGACAGATGGAGTTGTCCTTGGGAGGCAAAACCCACAGCCACTCCGTCTTATCCGGGTTGAGTTTGAGTCTGTTGACACCCATCCAGGCCCCAACAGCCTCCAGGCACCGGCACATCACTTCCACCGCTTCGTTGACTGGGCATGGGTTGGAGATGTAAAGCTGGGTATCATCGGCATATTGATGATACCTCACCCCATGTCCTTGGATGATCTCACCCAGCGGTTTCATGTAGATGTTAAATAGCAGGGGGGAGAGGACCGACCCCTGAGGCACCCCACAAGGGAGAGACCTAGGAGTCGACCTCTGTCCCCCCACTAACACCGACTGCAACCGGCCAGAGAGGTAGGAGGAGAACCACTGAAGAACAGTGCCTCCCACTCCCAACCCCTCCAGCCGGCGCAGAAGGATACCATGGTCGATGGTATCGAAAGCCGCTGAGAGGTCAAGGAGCACCAGGACAGAGGATAAACCCCTGTCCCGGGCCCGCCAGAGATCATCCATCAACGTGACCAAAGCGGTTTCCGTGCTGTAACCGGGCCTGAAACCCGACTGCTGGGGACCTAGATAATCGGCTTCTTCCAAGGACCGCTGGAGCTGGAGTGCCACCACCTTCTCAATAACCTTCCCCATAAAGGGAAGGTTGGAGACTGGACGGTAGTTATTAAGCACAGCTGGGTCCAGGGAGGGCTTCTTGAGGAGGGGGCGCACAAGCGCTTCTTTATAGAGTGATGGAAAAACTCCCCTCCCCAAGGAAGCGTTGGTAATCTCCTGGGCCCAGCTCCGTGTCACCTCCCTGCTGGCCGAGACCAACCAGGAGGGACACGGATCCAGTAAACAGGTGGCGGAACTCACAGCTCCAATGGCCTTGTCCACTTCATCAGGTGTCACCAGATCAAACTCTTCCCAGACAGGTGGACAAGTACGTGCCCCAGTCACCTCGACTGACTCGTTGTCAGTCGACTCTGCTATACAATTGGAGTCGAGGTCGGCCCGAATCCGAGCGACTTTATCAGCGAAAAACGAGTTAAAGTCCTCGGCACTACTCTGCAAGGGCTCCCCAACTCCCCCCTGATTAAGAAGGGAGCGGGTCACCCTAAACAGAGCGGCCGGGCGGGATTCCGCTGATGCAATCAAGGCGGCATGGTACGCGCATCTTGCCGCCTTGAGCGCCACTTTGTAAGTCTTAATAAAAGCTCTTACAAGTGTTCGATCAGATTCAGACCTACTCTTCCTCCATCGCTTCTCTAGACGTCTCTTCTGGCGTTTCAACTCCCGGAGCTCCTCGTTGAACCATGGAGCTCTACGGGGTCTAGCGCCACGGAGAGGTCGCAAAGGCGCAATCCGGTCAAGGGCCTCTGCTGCAGCCTCGTTCCAGGGATGTTATGTGGCAGGTGCCTATCTGTTTGAATTCTAAAGTCCTAGAGCAATTTGACTTCTTCATTTTCTATGATTGTCTCTATTTTATGGTCCCACCAGTTCTTACTTAGAGGAAAGATGTTTAATTATATTAGCATTGCATAAGTATGAAAATTGTTCATTGAAATAAGGATAAAATATATGTATGAATAACATGTGGAAATGAAATTACACAATGATATAAGAAAATGTGAAGAATAAAAAACAGACAAATATAAAGACTGATATATGCAATATCTTTCTGAATAAGTTCAATGTTAGAAAAATTATTGAAAATATGTAACTTAAATATGAAACATGTAAAAATTAATTTATATATGTTGGAATATTATAGATAAAAATGGTGTTGATGTGTATGTTTAATTAATTTATTAGTATTATATAACCATGAATAAATTGTATATTGTAATAAGTATAAAATATATGTATGAATAACATGAAATGAAGTTACAAAATAGAAAAGATGAAGATTGAAAAACAGAAGAAAATATAAAGTTAGAAATATGTAATTTTGAAAAACATTTTGTAAGGGAAAAATAATGATGTGGAAAAGAGGATAAAGAAATTATAAGCTGATCTTTGATTCATGGTTAAGAAATAAGCAAAGTAAAAGATATTAATATTAGAAATATATAAGTTGGGAAATGACCACATCTTTGTTTGTTGGAATTAAAATATGGGGGGGGGGTTTGGAGGGGATAACAGGATAAAAAGGCCAAATACAGATATTAGGAGGAAAAGAAATGTGAGAGATGTATTGAAAATGAAAAGATAATGTATTGTAATTTTTTAAAGCAAGAAATATTGTTAAGAATATTGTATATTCTATATTGAAACTCAGAAAGCAAATGGTCACGACATGAGATGCTAAAGGACAAAAAATAAATAAAATTTATTGGTGACAAAAGATGTATGGATGGATATTAATATGGATGGATGGATGGATGGATGGACAGATAAAAGTAGGTATATAAGAAGAATGGATCCACTATCTTTTCCTTGAACTTGTTGCTGTTGGAAACAACTGGTATATAGATTTTCTGACTATTGTTTGGTTTTCAACCTATCTCAAATATTTCATGTATTTAAAATATATTTTTAAACACATGATTATCCTTAACAGCCAGAGGTACTCAAAGGATATATGCATATTTAAAATGCCAACATTAGAAGAAACTAATTCACATCAAGTGAAATGATTTATATACTACAATTCCAAATGTCCCAAGAGAATGTCAGGTTCGTTGTTATACTCCACACTGACTTTAGATGAGGGTGAAGTAAAACAGTAGTTAGAAGCAGAGGAAGCTTCAGAAACTAGGCTACTTAACTGACATGATCTACTTGCCTGAGCCAGCCAATCAACAGAGCTCTTTGCCTGCTCTCCACTTGTATGACTTACCAATCACTTCTGTCTTACTTTGCAGAACCATATGTGTTTTGTAGCATGGTACCCTTTGTAAGAAAATTGATTCTTTTGAAAATAAGTATAAAATATATTTTTACCATGCATTTAAAATGAATAAATGTTTTTGGAATAGGTAGACAAGACTTCAAATGTTAAATTCATGTCTACATTCCAACAGCCAGAGCCAAAGGTCAATATGGTGTTTAAGAAAAAAAAAACCAGGCATGTGTTTAAAATTAAGAAATATGGCATCTCTGCAGTGCATCATAGCCTGGAATTTTCCATAGCAGAATTCTTTTGTAGTTCTTTCTTATAAATACCCCCCTCTTTTTTTTATTACAGTATGTAAAGGCAATGCTTATTTTTATAATATTTAAAACAACCAGGATTCAGGAATAATGAGTAATGTAGTTAACTCTGAGATCTACTAATAGATTCCAATCTACCTCTTGCCCTCCATTCTTCTCAAATAAACCCATAAAGCTTAGTTGTGCATAATATGTGGCATGCATTTGCATTATATGTAAGACTTGAGACAAATTACTTGTTTTTTTTAAAGCATTTATACTTCACACTTAGTTACACATTAACAGATAAATTTAAAGTTCTAATTTACTATCAGACCAGTCAGCCCCATGCAAACAGGACAACCTGGGGTAATATAGCTATGGGTTTTCCCTGCACCTCCTTTTTTTCTCCAAACATGGTGGAAGCAAGAAGTATAAAATATGGAAAATATCATATCATTTCTCTTGTATAATAAAGAAAATAAAAAAAACTTAAATGGCAATTTAAATTCAGGCACCCATTTAAACTGGGAAGCATTAGGGCATTAAATATATATGGCCAGATGATGGGCATAACCTGGCATAATGTTTGTCTGATTGAAAGTCATAGGCTGTCCCAATCATCTTGTCACAATATAAACTCCAAGACACATGGCTCTTATTGCATTGATGGCTAGCTGTCCCACACTCTTGTTTAAACTGACAGTCTCTCTTGGATAAAGGAACTCAAAGCATCCTTTGTAGAGCCATGTGTAAGAATTTGTCAGACAAAGTTTCTCAAATTTGCTCACAATTGGATGCCAGCCTTATTTATAAGCTATCAAAATTGAACAAAGTCTTGTCAAATTATGTGAACCTGTTGGGCCCAATGAAGTGGACAGAGGATTGTGAGTTCAACCATTTCTCTTTAGACCAATGCTCCTCCTGACTTGTAAAAGCAATCTGTGGAATGGCATGTGAGTAAGCTCTAGAATAGGAAGGGTTGATCCTTTGTCTCTTAAGAAAGTCTTCGTCTACCCACTTCTCAGGAAGCCATTGCTGGACCCAACAATAATTGATAATTTGGATGATCACTGGCATGCGTGGAACTAGCACCATCACTCCAGACCTGCCAAAGGCTCTTCAATACCTTGTTACACTAGCAAGCCAAATGAACCCAGGGAATAATGAACTAGTGAGGTGGCTCTTTTATTATTAACCTTCCTTTGTCCATTATTTCTTTTTAATATATTTTATAGTTTTTAGTCAGTCCCCTGGAAGATCTGCACAATAGTGCACTGGAAGACCTGCAAGAAATATCATTTTCCTCTCAGTGACCCCCCCCCACCGCCTACACCCTGCTGCTTCCACTCAAGAGCCGCAATGCTAATATAATTAAACATCTTTCCTCTAAGTAAGAACTGGTGGGACCATAAAATAGAGACAATCATAGAAAATGAAGAAGTCAAATTGCTCTAGGACTTTAGAATTCATACAGATAGGCACCTGCCACATAACATCCCAAACTTAGCAACTGTCGATAAGAAAAACAAAAAAGTCTGGATAGTGGACATGGCAGTCTGTTGAGAAAGGAAAATAGAGGAGAAAGAACTGGTAAATATAACAAAATACAAAGACCTGCAAACAAAAATGGAACGACTGTGGCAGAAGTAGGTGTCTTGGGTGTAATCCAAAACCTCTGGAGCACCATTTGGACACCACTGGCATTGACAAATTCACCATCAGTCAATTACAAAAGGCAACTTTACTCAGAACATACATCCTGGGATAACATTATCAACATCAAGATCTGCCTATTTGAAATACTGTACTTGGAAAGAACCTGACAGGTAAACAAAAATGCCAAATCCAGTCTGAACATCTGGCTGACTGCAACAAATAACAACAATAATGATAATTAGAAACTTTGCCAGGAGTTTGGATTAGAATCCACGTTGACAAAGTTCTTGGAAATGAACAGGTCAAGATCTTTATTATTTATTATTTATTTTATTTATTACTTAGATTTGTATGCCGCCCCTCTCCGAAGACTCTTGTGGAATTTTTGGATCCAAACAGACAGATATCTGGCCCACAATATGCCAGGCATCACTATTGTGGAAAAGAAAAAAAATCTGGTTCATTGATATGAATTGTGAGTAAGCAGAGACGGAAGAGACAGTCGTGGCAGGAAGGGAAGGAGGGAGCGCCAATTTTAAAACTACAAATGGCAACAGAGATAACTTGCGCTCAAGGCCAGTCACCCAGCCAATTCCTCCTGACACCAGGCAGACCCCTCAATCTCTTCAGAACCTTCAGTGACCCCCCCCAGCCTACACCCTGCTGCTTCCACTCAAGAGTCGCGGTGCTGTGAATCCCCCCCCAGCCTCTGTAGCCCTCCCGTAACCTCCCCAGAGCACCGACGCCCAGCTGACAAGACCACAAGGCAAGGCGGATTCCCCCGGATTCCCCAGGAACCTTCCGACGCCCAGCTGATTCTTCCCAGGAGCGGCAACACCCCTGAAGCCTTGGACCACCTCCGCCACCCCTGCAGAGCCCCGATGCCCAGCTGATCCCTCCCAAAAGCAGTGAGACCCTCCCCCCGGAGCCTTCGGAACCCTTCCGCCACCTCTGCAGAGCTCCAATGCTCGAAGCCCTCCAGCAACCTCCTCAGAGCCCCCAATGCCCAGCTAATTACCCCACCCTCATAGCACCAAGGGATCCCCCTGCAGCCCCAATGCGACTTCTAAGGACCCAAGGAAACTGACTGGTCGCCATTACAGCAAGCAGACCACGTGGACGATCAAGGATTCAAGAGATCACGTGACCCTGTAAAGAACCCGGCAGTGCCAATCAGAAACCCACAACCCCTGCAAAACTTGTCCCGAACTAACCAGCGCCCCCCAACCAAGCTACACATACACCATGCCCCCTAAAGAAAAGCACGACAAGAAGCAAGTGACCAATAACAACTAATTCAAAAACAACTAACAACAAATAAATCTACAACAACCAAAAGGCAACTAAAGCACAACAAAAAGACATCAACACCACCCACCTGAACACCACCAGACATAACTGGACACTGAACCCTAGCTAACCAAGATATAACTCTCGATCACACCCCCATGCTCCTACACCCCTCACACCATATGAGAAAGACCAACATATTCCCAACAAAGCCAACACCTCAGAGAAGCAAAGCCGAATCAACACCCCCGAGGTAGCAAATGGCTGGACACACATCACCCAAAGAAGAAAAAACAAAACAAACACCAAACCTCCACCAACTCCAACCTACCTCCTCCCAACCCCACTGCCTACAAGCAACAAACATTCAGTACTGTTGGCATAAGAAAACCAGCAAACGTCTGATAAGGAACCACCAAGAACCAAGCACAACACAACATCACCAAATGCCTCCACAACAAAAGCTAAACCCTCCACCCTAACCCAACCAAAAAGAAAAGGAGAGTACTGGTAATTGGAGACTCAATCCTCAGAGGAACTGAACCTGCCATTTGCAGACCTCACAATCAATCCAGAGAAGTGTGCTGCCTCCCTGGAGCTAAAATCTCTGACATAATGCAAAACATTACCAAAATATTAAAGCCCACTGACTACTACCTCTTACTGGTGATCCATGCAGGAACCAACGACACAGGGAAAGACATGAATCAAATAATGAAAGACTACGACCACTTGGGCAACACAGTCAAAAAGATAGGTGTTGTTCTGCCAGGCTGTCTGCACGAGCCCCTAAGGTAGAATAAGAAGACACACACATGTGAAAAGATTCACCCACATCCACTCCCACAGTCCTTCGGGCAGGAGCTGGCCCAGAGCCAACCACAACAGGTGTACAGGTTGTTTTTTCTTCCATTCTACCCACAAGAGGACGACATCCTGCCAGAGAACACAAAATCCCGCAAATAAACCACTGGCTAAGGGGATGGTGTTGCCAAAGGAACTTTGGCTTCCTTGACCACTGCCTACAATATCTCCAAGAAGGGCTTCTAGCAAGAGATGAGCTACACCTCACTAGAGCTGGGAAGAAACTCCTAGGTAATCGACTAGCCAAACTTATCAGGAGGGCTTTAAACTAGTTCCGAGAGGGGCGGGTGACCAAACTATGAGACTGAACAGCAAACAAAATAAGGAAGGGGAACAAGTCAAGCCTACAAACAAATCAGAGGATAAAAAATGTCTACCCAGATTTAGACACAAACACTAAAAGTGCCTGTACACTAATGGACAAAGCCTAGGGAACAAACAGGATGAACTGGAATTACTAATGCACGAGGGCCAATACGATCTAAGTGGAATTACAGAAACCTGGTGGGACGAAACACATGACTGGAACACACAGATAAAGGGTTACAACCTCCTCAAGAAAAACATATCAAATAAGAGGAGATGGAGTTGCACTATACGTAAAAGACCACTACACTGCCACAGAGCTATACCAAACCAAAGAAGACAAACCCTAGAAATCATATGGGTTAACATAAAAGAAAAGAAATGCAACACCACAATTGGAGTATACTACAGACCACCCAACCAAACAGACACAATGGACAACATCTTAACAAGCCAACTAACAGAAATGTGCAACAAACACAGCACAACAATAATGGGGGACTTCAACTACCCCGACATCAACTGGAAAGCAAACTCAGCACCAAGTGGAAAGTCTGCTAGATTTCTCTCCAGTCTCGCTGATAATTTTTTAACCCAAAAAGTTGAAATAGGAATCGGAGGGACTGCAATACTAGACCTTATACTAAGAAACAGGGAAGAAACGATAGAGGAAATAGAAGAAGAAGGGACGCTGGGTGAGAGTGACCATGTCATCCTAAAATTCAACATTGTGCAATCACTAACTGCTATATCCAACACCACTAGAGTCCCAGACTTCAGAAAAGTGGACTTTAACAAGCTCAGAGCGAACCTGAAAAAAAAAACCTGGAAGGAACTTCTAAAGGGTAAAACCACACAGGAAGCGTGGGAGGCCCTAAAAAACACTATCATAGATGCCCAAAACAATACAATCCCCATGAAAAAGAAAAACAGGAAAACTAAAATGAAACCAACAAAGAACTCGCAGACAACATAAAAGGGAAAAAAAGCCAAATATAAAAAATGGAAAGAAGGATTCATAACCAAAGCGGAATATAGCAAACAGCCAAAACCTGCAAACAAAAA
Source organism: Erythrolamprus reginae (assembly GCF_031021105.1). Lineage (NCBI taxonomy): Eukaryota > Metazoa > Chordata > Lepidosauria > Squamata > Dipsadidae > Erythrolamprus > Erythrolamprus reginae. The sequence continues at coordinate 47,057,899 of NC_091956.1, forward strand.
ATAAAAACAGCAAAGGCCCAACACGAACAGTACCTGGCAACGAAAGTCAAAGACAACAAAAAAAAGTTTCTTCCAGCACATAAACAATAAGAAAATCAAGGAAACAGTCACTACACTAAAAAACGAAGACGGTAATGAAATCACAGAAAACAGAGACAAAGCACAGCTGCTCAATGCCTACTTTGCATCAGTCTTCACACAAAATGGAACCACCTAAATGGAACCTGCAAGTCAACTGCAACAAATAGCCCCAGAACCGAACTTAGCATAGACAAAAACACAATAAGGGACTACTTGTGGGAGCTCAACGAGTACAAATCACCAGGGCCAGATGGACTTCACCCCAGAGTCCGAAAAGAACTGGCAGACACCATTGCGGAACCACTTCTCCTCATCTATCAAAAATCCTGGACCACTGGAGACCTTCCAGAAGACTGGAAACGAGCTGACGTAGTCCCCATCCGCAAAAAAGGTAAAAAGACTGACCCAGGCAACTACAGACCAATCAGTCTGACTTCTATACCTGGAAAAATACTGGAGAAAATAATTAAAAAACAACTTTGCCACTACCTAGAAACAAACAACATTACAGCCAACAGCCAGCACGGGTTTGTCAGAAACAAATCATGCCAAATCAACGTCATATTATTTTTCAACACCATAACCAAATCAGTGTACCAACACAATGCAGTAAACCTCATATACTTGGACTTCAGCAAAGCTTTTGATAAAGTTGACCACAACCTCCTAATCCACAAATTAGAAAAAAAACGGGGTAGATTACAACACACACAGATGGATAAACAACTGACCAACCGCATGCAACGAGTTGTCCTCAACGGCTCCAAATCCACATGGAAGAAGATAGGCAGTGGGGTACCACAGGGTTCTGTCCTGGGCCCTGTACCCTTCAATATTTTCATCAATGACCTGGACAAGGGAGTAGAAGGGGAACCAATCAAATTCGCAGACGACACCAAGCTGGCAGGAGTAGCCAACAGCCTAAAGGACAGGCTCAAAATATAGAAAGATCTAGACAGATTAACACTATAGGTCCACACTAATAAAATAATGTTCAACGTCGAAAAGAGCAAAGTCTTTCACCTAGGTAAAAAAAAACCTAGACACACATACAGCCTGGGAGAAACCCCACTTAGCAGTAGCGACTGCAAAAGAAATCTTTGAGTCTTGGTGGATAATCAACTAAACTTGAGCCAGCAATGTGCAGCAGCGGCCAAAAAAGCCAACACTATTCTAAGCTGCATCTACAGGGGGATACACTCCAAGACCAGGGAAGTATTAATACCACTCTACTACACCCTGGTCAGACCACATCTGGAGTACTGCATCCAGTTCTGGTCACCACACTTCAAAAGAGACATTGAAACTCTGGAGAAGGTGCAGAAAATAGCAACCAAAATTATTAGGGGACTTGAAACCAAGACTTACGAAAAGAAATTGCGGGAACTGGGCATGGATAGCCTAGAGAAAAGGAGGGCCAGAGGGGACGTGATAGCAGTATACAGGTATATGAGGGGTTGCCCCAGCGAGGAGTGGGTCACTCTATTCTCCAGAGCACCAGAGGGCCGGATGAGGAATAATGGCTGGAAGCTGACCAAGGAGAGATTCAACCTAGAAATAAGGAAGAACTTCCTGATGGTCAGAGAGATCAACCAGTGGAACAACCTGCCTACGCAGGTTGTGAACTCTCCAACTCTGGACACTTTCAAGAGGAGATTGGACTGCCACTCGGCTGGGGTGCTATAGGATTCCTGCTCAGGCAGGGTGTTGGACTTGATGACCTGCATGGTCCATTTCAACTCTAACAATAAATAAATAAATAAATAAAATAAATAAATAAATAAATAAATATATATTACAATATCAGGTGATGCACAAATTGAAGAGAAACAACTAATAAAAATAACAAAATATCATGATCTGCAAGTTGAAGATGAGCTATTGTGTAGGAAAAAAAATCAATCGTTGTAACCAATAGTAATAGAAGCTCTTGGAGTAATACCCAAAGGGCTGCCTAGATAGGTGGAAAATTTGAATTTATCAAAGCTGAATTTTCTGTCTTTGCAAAGAACCACACTCGGAACTGCCTATACAGTGATCCCCCGGTTATTGCGTCCCCGACCATTGTGAACAGGGTAATTTGCGATTTTTGAACCCGGAAGTCAGAACACCATCTGCGCATGCGTGCCCTTTTTTTCTATGGGCACGCATGCGTAGATGGCTCCGGGCAGATCAGCTGCTGGGCGGCTTCCCTAGGTCTTCCCCCTCTTGGCCGGCATCAGCGAGGAGTTTCCCCACCACCGCCCATGCAAACTCCTCGCTGCTGCCGCTTCGCTCGGGCCGCTTCCCAGCTGAGTACTCAGCTGGGAAGCGGCCCAAGCGAACGGCTTGTCCGCAGCCTGCCTGCCCGCACGCCCACGGCTCGCGCGCCCTTCTCGGAGAACGTCAAACGGAGAACAGCGCAACTGTTTTAAAATGATCGGAGCTTTCCAATGAGTCCCAAAGACAAACGTCAAACTTCCGCGTTTGTCTTCGGGACTCATTGGAAAGCCGCGCGGGTGTTTTAAAACGTCCCTGCCGACATGGGGGGCTCGCTAGCACACCCCCAAACCCGGGTTGGGGGTTCGGGGGGGTGATAGCGAGCCCCCCATGTTGGCGGGGACATTTTAAAACAGCCGCGCCGCCCCCAATCTTCGGCTCCTCGCTAGCGCTGTGGAAGTTAAAAACACCATCTGCACATGCGCAGATGGTGTTTTTACTTCCGCAGCGCTACTTCGCGAAAACCCGCTCGTTGCGGGGGGTCCTGGAACGGAACCCTCGCAACAAGCGGGGGATCACTGTATACTCAGACATTACCTTAACAGCTCAGAGTATAAGTCAAATCAAAGATTAAATCAATAACAGTAACAACCATCCAAATCTACCTATACCAGCTGTTTGGAAATACTCAATATGTAAATAACAGTGTCAAACTAGTCTGAATATCTGGCATTATTATTATTATTATTATTATTATTATTATTATTATTATTATTACTACTATTACTACTATTACTATTATTATTTTGAACACAACACGCCAGATATCACAATTGTCGAGGGCTGAAGCATACAATTTATTGATATCGCTATACCAGGAGACACCAGAATCAGAGAAAAAGTCAACTGGACAAAATCATGACATATCGCGACCTGGCCATTGAAACTATAAGATTATGGATGAAACATTTAACAGTGATACCCATTGTCATTGCGGCACTTGGTACCATTCCAATAATTGTACAAAATACATCAAGAAATTGCAGTTTCCTGCAATAACACCAGCGGAACTGCAAAAAACTTTGCTACTCGGAACATTGTATATTTTAAGAAGATACTTGGTTAATACCTAGGATGCTGGCAGAAACCCATATCAACTATTAGCACCAGTCAATAGTATTTATGATACATTTTTAAATGTTCAGTTGACTGACTTTCATCTTTATTGGATGATGATGATGATGATAATTGTAATAATAAATAATGAGCATTTTGTGAGACCACTAAATAATTTGAAAAAAATAAAAAAATATGCAGTTTAAATACAATAAATAAATGATACAATAACAAAATCAAGAAAATAAAGCATATTGAAAGGAAGGAATAGTTATCCAGACATTATATCAAAACACATTTCTTAGGTACTTGGTTTATATACATCATTTAGTATGCATACTGCATACTAGTTTAGTAGCTAAACAATTTACTAGAGAAATTCACTATTAGAGAAAGAAAATGCTGAATCCTTAGTATCACATATATTGAGTTAAATAGTCTACATGGCATTCCTTTCCTGACGATCAAAACCTATTGTGCCTAGAAAGCTTGGGCAAGTTCTATTGTTTTTATTAATAGAGCTCTGATCCTTCTGGAATGTGAATCAAGAAAACATGTTGTACTATTTTCATTCTCCAAGCAACTGTTGTTGAGTGACATTATCAGTTGCAATTATTAAATGGTACACTATGAACTCATTTATTACCACTAACTGTATGAATGCATCCAAGTTCTTCAGATTACTCCACTACATATTTCTAGAGCTGAAGGGTCAGATAATTTGGAATGACCATAAAAGGGAAAAATGGTAGAGAGGGCAAACCTGATTCTTTATCAGAACAATAGTTTAATATTTCTAAATCCCTGTGACCCCGCCCCCACTTTACCCCCAAACTTTAGATTTAATCAAGACTTTTAAGTTTCCGTTAAAAAAAAGAATAAACATTTTTCCTTACATATCAAATTTAACAATTAGTCTGAATTTCCAGGCTTTTTCTGGCATATCTCCTCTGTCATTTATTTTCCTGATAAGGAATTGTTGGGAAAAACTTGAGCAGAATTTGTTTTTCCTTCCTGCCTATGTTCCAAATCAATACATGAACAAAAGCTGTAAATTTAAAAAAGGGAATAGAAAAAAATTGCACTAGAGCAACAATGCTCAGTGAGAATAAAACGAGAATACAGAAGTACATGTGTACTGTCAAAAAAATATAAACTTCCATTGTCAATATTTATGTTTAGAAAGTTTAATAGCATGCAAATTATAGAAATATTTGTAAATTATTCTTATAAAAGATATATATTTTTTCTATAGAAAAACATCCCCAAAATATGAACAAGTGTGATGATACCTCCTGCCTACCAGACATCTGGAAACCAGCCCTCATTAACAAACGTATCCCAGCCATACAAATTGAAACCAGACTCAGAATACATTGCAAAACAGCTAAGTAGCCTGCAAGCTCCAACTACTCAGGACATCACCCCAATCCACAAACATTAACTAATCAGCATACCTCAGTTACTTCAATGACCCTAGGTGTTACCCCACTGACTCACCAGGAAGTTTCAATACAGCAGGCAGCTGCTGAGCCATCAAACCACATCCACCCACCAGTATTTATAGAGGGAAGGCAGCTCAGGTCTCGCTGTGTTCGCCCTAGAACAAGGACAGAAGCACCAGCCTGAAGATGAAGAGTGGGACCTCATCGAAACGTTGCCAGAAAGCTCTAAATCCTACACGGAAAGAAACCCGAATATACCAACACCGTCATACCTGTACCCATGAAAATCTACGAAAACACATACACACGCACACATAATATAAGGAACTCCATAAGTCCAGCTTCTATGTGTTTGCATGTGTGCATTGAGTTTTCTATAGATTCATTTGTATTCACTATTATTTGATACTTGTTAATATACATTGTTTAGAACTTGTGATATTATTAATATATTTATGAACTTGTGACTTATTCATTTATGTGATTTCCTACCAATAATTAAATTTGGAGGTCTGATCTTCACTTTTAGTTTTTATATTGTTGTTAAGCCACTTCTTTTACTAGCTACCATAGTAAACATATGCATGATTTAAATTTTAGACTACATACGGTAATTATTTATATTATGCCTCAAAGCACACTGGCAACCAATCTAATCATTTTAATAGTGGAATTAATCACTATAGAGATCAACCAGCTCAATTAACTCATTTATAATAAACTAGAATTAAAATTCTAGTTAGAATTCATTGTAAGAATTGTTGCAAGATGTACCTATCTCAGCAGAACTTAATAGGAATATACTGTACTTTTTCAAGAATTCACACTATAGAGTGGCATTGTTGTATAATAATGATGGTGGTGGACAAGCTTTATTTTGCTTGTATGCACCTCTTTTAGCAGATGAGCATGTATTTAAGTGGTATCATAAGGCATCCAGCTGTTTTTAAAATGGAAGAGTATGGGGAAGTATCACTTGAGATATCAATTTTGTAATTAATACTTATTTAAATTCCTTAAATTTAATTGATATAATTGCACTTAGGACTACCAGATCTAGGCTGCACAACTCCCGATGGCCACTAGATGGCAATAAATAATAGATTTTTAATCTGCATATTTGCCACCTAATTCTGATACTGTACTTCTATTATTAGATTGGAAGAAATACCAGGATCAAAACCCAGAGTTGAACGGAACCTCAGAAGCCTTCTAACCCAACATAGTGCTCAGTACAGACCCACTATGCATTTCAGTCAGTTATCAGCATCTTTTCCCCAAGAGATGAGGAACATAGCACCATGAAACAACTTAATTGATTGGTTAACAGTTCTTAACATTAGAAAGCTCTCTCATATCTAACCTGTATTTATTTCCCCTTGGGGAAATAAACATATTCCTCTCAATCATTTGTAGGCTAAACAAATCCAATTCCTCAAGTTGTTCTTCATGCTACTTTGTGTCAGCCTCTTCAGCTGACATTCTTACAATCAACTTCCTTTTGTCAACCCAAGATTACAGATCCCTTTGGGGGGGGGGGTTTCCACCTTCTGACGAAGTTGTCAGTAAGGGAACACAGGCATTGTTGGACCTCTGTCTCTTCAGAGTTAGATTTCCAACTGGAATTTGGAAACCTTTCATTATTGTGATCATAAGCCTTCTTTCAAAGTTGGGTCATAATAATAATATTAAAGAAAGGCCATATCTTCTGCTTGCTGAAGCCATCTATAATAAACTTACAGGGGGGGGGGGATCACCTTTTTTTCCTCTAGGATTATCTAGATGATGTCTGATACGAGTTTTATTCTGTTCATCAATTTGATCCAGTTCAAATCTTTTGGGAAAACTGAATCAATTTGATTCACAGCTTTAGTTTGATAATTTAATATGACATTCTGTTTTGCTTCAGAAATAACATTTAATTCAGACATTAAATTAATGCATTTTCAAATTAAATGAGTATTTTTCATAGCCTTAAAATAATATTTCCATCTATATTTATATCTATATATCCATATCTCTCTATATCTCTCTATATCTCTATATCTCTATATATGAAATGAGTATTTTCCATAGTCTTAAAAATATTTCCATATATATCTGTATCTGTATCTCTCTATCTATCTATCCAGTGAAGGACTACCAAAATTTTTACTATCACACTGTGGCCGTGGCTTATGCAGGATGCCCTGCATTTTCTTTCAACATCTTTCAGTGCAAACTGGGTGCTCTGGGGTGTTGCTTCCTAAGTGGACAGTTTGATTTCACAGAAGTTTGATTTACATGGAGTTATATTCTGTTGTTTAATTATTTTTTTGAGCACTACATATATTCTTGCAACATTGAAGACCAATTGTGCATCTATTGTGTAAAAAACAATATTCCAAAAAATCGGATTCATTCTCCTGATAATATATTATTAACGGGAGACACATCTGGTGATAGAAAATTTCTCCCCAAACTGACATTCCTCTTAGAAATGTTTTTATAAAGGTTAAACATTTATAAATTCATTATATTCTACCAAAATATATTGTCAACATTTTAGTATTTGCCATCTGATTTAATATTGTTAATTATTGCTGCATGTTGTATTATTTCTTGCACTATGTTGTTACATAGCTATATTATGTTTTAAGATTAATCTTAAAGAGATAGGCTTTTTAAAATGTTACTGTATTTAGAAATAATCATTTTTAATTTCTTGCTTTTGGGCACTGCCATGAATTGAAATGAGAAAGATGTTTTCCAGTTCCTAGACAAACTTGTTTATAAGAACCTGCATTAAGTATCATTTGCACCTTGAAGACTAACACATGAAGTAGAAGGTCATTATCACAATATATATATACACACATACATACATACATACATAAATATCTTAAAACATATATATATCCCTATTACATATAAATTATCCTATTTGTAAATTTATGCTTTTGATTGATATTTTTAAAATAAATTATAATCTTGCTACTTTAATCATTATGCTATATATTTGCCAGATCTTTTTCAATAATAATATAATATATATTTAAAATATACATTTTGTTGTGGTTTTAAATCATAAGATAATTTTAACACAACAGACAAAAATAAATATATATTTCCATTGGTTTATACAGTAAGTTTGACTCTTTAATTCAAAGTCTTTTGCAGGTGGTTTATTTGGCAATAATAATAAGGTCCTGGCATTTTCCCCCCAAGATGTATTGTCTGAAATGCAATCTATAGCCTTGAGATTTCCTCATTGTCTCCCATCCAATTCTATAGCTATAGGAGAGGAGATTATAAAAATTAACTTATAAATCTAATATAAAATGATGTGGTTATTTATTAGAATGAAATAAATTCAGCACTTACTAATAATTCTGAAAGATTACAGTATTGCTTGCTATATATATAGAAGTCAGACTTGAGTTGGATATTAACTGAAAAGAGAATTAATTACATTTTGGAATTTTTATTAATGCCAATTTTTAGTATATATGTCAAAGAAAATTGATTACTATATTTTTACAATACACAAGAAATAGAAATATTAGATTCCATGAGTTTTAATTAAGTTCTTTCCATTTTAAATGGTCTGCTATACATGAAGAGCATGAAAACGACTGATACATCTGAGTGTAAATACAAATGTACAAATGTAGATAACAAAAATCGACATTGATAGTATGGAGAACAAATGCTTAACAAGGTATTTTTATAAACCCGGCAGATCAGTAATAGAAAGAAGCGTACCTTGTCCTTGAGGAATTCCATAAAACTCAGCAGCTATTCTTGCTGCCTCTTTTCGATTCCCCTTTACAATATAGAAATGACTGAGTATTGCAAGGCTGATTTTTACAAAAAGTTTAAAGCAGAAAAGTGAAAGTATTGTAAAGTAGACATTGGATAGTTGTTGGGCAAAAGGCCGATTTTCCTCTACAACAGTCATTGCTGCACAAGAGTCTTTGTCAGTGTTTAGAAACAGCTCTGAAATATGTTGTTAAGATCATATGGCTCCAGCCAGACACTCCTAGGGAACAGCTGGTCCTGAGGAAAGAAAATATCAGCTGGTCATGATGTCTGCAGCTCAAAATATGAGGATTATTTATACTGTAAATAGCATTGAGTTCACTAGCACTCCCATTTGTTTGATGGTATTTAACTGAAGAATACATACAAAAAGCTTCAAGACATCAATTATAAGGGGCAAGTTTAAAAGGATCAATAAGCGCAAATACATCAGATTTTGTGCTGTTGAAGAAAGGATCTCAAATGGTAATATTTACATTATATAAAAACAGAAGGAAGAACAGCCAAAGTATACTATTCTCAGTCATAGTTCAGCTGGCTTTAAATTCTCTTTCTCGATATATTCTAGCTCCCATTGTTCTTTTTAAGTATCCTGTATCCATGAGAATTTCTGTTTCATCAATCAGCTATACCATTTGAACAGCATAAAGCATATTAAAATGCCCATTATGAGCTGTCACTGTTTTTTTTTAATTTTGGCCAAGATGAGAATGTTCCCAATTAGAGTCTTTGGAGAGGGGCGGCATACAAATCTAATAAATAATAATAATAATAATAATAATAATAATAATAGTCACTTCTACAGATACAAGTATACCTACTCTGATACAAGATTGTCTATTCTTACATTGCTGTGTATAGTCATGGTTTTTTTTCCATAATCTTAATTTCAATCTCCAGAATTTTGGACAGAATTCCTTAATACCCTCAAAGGATGGTATGGCTATTGATGCTGAATGGATCTTTTTTGCTATATTCTACTGATTATTTTATTATAATTTTTAAATGTATATGGGATTCTTCAAAATGAAATTTTCCTTGCAACTTAGAAAAATGAAAACTCCAATAACAAAAATAAAAGAACACAGTAAAGTAAAAGAACACAGTAAAAGATCAGGGAAAATTAGATAAAAGAAGACCAAACTAATTACAACAAGATATAGCCTTAGAATTAACAATAAAGCTATTGTGGTGAATATCTTCTGCCTTTGGGACTATCAACAGTAAATGAATCAGTAGTCAAGAACTAGGCAACAGACTAGTCCTTAGTATAGTAGCAATGAAGGCATTGGAAAGGATCAATATGTTAAGAGGTACCTATATCTACAAAGATCAGGATCATGCAGGCAATATTTTTCTTGTAAGGCTATATGGAAGCAAAAGTTAAGACTTTGGAGTCTTGACAATTCTGCGGACTAATGAGGATTCATACCGAGAGCCAGTGGTTAAGGCACTAGGTCAAGAAAGCAGGAAGCCATGAATTCATGTCCAATTTAGCCATTAAAGTCAGTTGGGTGACTGTGCCAGCCACTCTTTTGCAGCCCAACCCACCACAACAAATGGTCATGGGGAAATTAGGAGAAGGAAAAAGTATTACATGTGTTTGATGTCTTGAGTTACTTGTATAAATGAATGAATGAATGAATGAATGAATACATACATACATACATACATACATACATACATACATACATACATACATACATACTAACTACACATCTCTGAAGTAGTGGAAACAGCACTGTGCCAGATATATGGTAAATTCTGACCATGGAAAATTCTCTGGAAAAAGGAGAAATAGATTGCCTACAAGTACAGCATTATAGATGGCTGCCTTTAATGTAGCCTATATGGATAAGATTTGCTGAGTCTTATTATTTAATTGCTTTTAAAAGTTGCTTCTTAACTGTTTTTTAGACACTTGGAACCTTTGAAATGGCAAATTTTAGAATACCGCAAGAGTTTTCTTCAATCCTTAGTGAAAGTAATCTTAAATAAAAGGTTAATAAATATTTTTAAAAGAATTCTTTATGTTGGAATGAACAACAAAAGGGTATTTAGAATGCTGATTTTGGAAGGTTACAAACGGACTGAATCCAGATGAATGTGAAAGAATTATAAAATAAATTAATTAGTAATTAATTAATTATAAGAATCTCCTAATGAAAAAAATACGTTTTGAATTCTTAAAAAGAACATAAGATAGGACTTTGAAGTTGGATACTAGAAGGAACCAGAAGGAACTAAGGAGTATAATTAAGAATAACACTTAAATTTTACTTACTAATATAGAACGGAGTAGATCAGCTGTATTAGGGATATTTGTGAAATTGAACCCATGGGTTAATTTTTAAAATGTCTGCCACTATATATATTGTATACAGTGATACCTCATCTTACAAACGCCTCGTCATACAAACTTTTCGAGATACAAACCCGGGGTTTAAGATTTTTTTGCCTCTTCTTACAAACTATTTTCATCTTACAAACCCACCACCGCCGCTGGGACTTCCCAGAGGTCCAGAGGTGGGGTTTCGAGGACTTTGGTGTTTTTGCGATGCTGCGATTTCATTGATGCTCCCTTTGCTGGGAAACCCCACCTCCGGACTTCCATTGCCAGAGAAGTGCTCGTTTTTGCGATGCTGGGATTACCCTGCTGGGATTCCCCTGCAGCATTGAAAAAACACAGAAGTCCGGAGGTGGGGTTTCCCATGGAGGGGAGCCTCAGGGGAATCCCAGCAGTGCTAAAATGGGCGCTTTGGCTGGCAAAAGGGGTGAATTTTGAGCTTGCACGCATTAATCGCTTTTCCATTGATTCCTATGGGAAACATTGTTTCGTCTTACAAACTTTTCACCTTAAGAACCTCATCCCGGAACCAATTAAGTTTGTAAGACAAAGTATCACTGTACTATGTTTAAAAGATATTATGGAAAAAGAATATGTTTTATTGGACCAGACTGAAACTGATCTGAAAGCAGATATAAAAGTGACAGGTACAAGAATGCTACAGAAAAACACAGAATGGAACAACTTATCCCAGCCAACTTGCTTTGGCTTACCCATAATGGTCATTTCACCATGGGACAACTCACCAAGGGACAATTTAACAACTCTACTTAATTATTTAAAATAAAACATTTTAATTCACATTTCATTCTGTCTTCTTTTTGCATTCTTTTTTAAATGGTTCTATTCTATCATTTCTTTGATATTAGTGTAACTCTTGTCCCGCAGTGACTTGGCTGCAGCAAATTGTCATAGACTTGGAAAAAGATGCAACAATGGATATACAAACAAAATTCGCTGATGACAATCGAAATAGATTTATAAATAACAAACCATAAGAATGACCTGGATAACTCTCCTATGTTGGATTTATAAAAATCTTGCTAAAGCATTGTAGGAAGAAACAAAGAAAAAATGAAAATAAATAAATTCTAGAAAAATATTAGAGAGATTAAGGTTCAAGATTGTTAAAAGGAAGGAAGGAAATGTTTGCATATATGATCAAGATTAAAATAGGTACAGTATGTTAATTCTGATAATACTTATATATAGTTTAAAGAAATATTATACTGTATTTGCATAATAAAAAAGCTTTCTTGAAGCAGGAAACTTGTTTTAAGGGAAATACACTTTAGTTGTTGAGAGGTAAACGATAGTTCCAATGTCTTTATGGTTTAATTCCCCTTTATCCCAAGCTATCCTTTTTTGATAGCTTGGGATCTGTTTTGGAGCAATAGTTGCCAAGCATTCCAGCAATATCTGATCAAAATGACAGATAATCCTCGACTTCCAAGTTCGTTTAGTGACCTGTTTGTTTTAGTTGCAGCACTAAAAAAGTAAAAAGTAACACTTTGCTATTGCAGCACTGCCATGGTCATGTGACAAAAAATCAGATACATGGCAACTGATTCATATACAGTGTTCCCTCAATTTTCGCGGGGGATGCGTTCCGAGACCGCCCGCGAAAGTCGAATTTCCACGAAGTAGAGATGCGGAAGTAAATACACCATTTTTGGCTATGAACAGTATCACACAAGCCATCCCTTAACACTTTAAACCCCTAAACTACAATTTCTCATTCCCTTAGCAACCATTTAGATTATTACTCACCATGTTTATTTATTAAAGTTTATTAAAAATATATTTATTAAAGGTGGACAAAAGTTTGGTGATGACGTATGACATCATTGGGCGGGAAAAACCGTGGTATAGGGAAAACCCCCGCAAAGTATTTTTAATTAATATTTTTGAAAAACCGTGGTATAGCCGTTTTGCGAAGTTCGAACCCGCGAAAATCTAGGGACCACTGTATATGACTGTTGCAATGTCCCAGGGCAATGTGATCCACCTTTTGCTACTTTCTGACAAGCAAAGTCAATAGGGAAGCTAGATTCACTTAATAACCATGTTACTAATCAACTATAGTGATTCACTTAACAATTGTAACAAGAAAAATATTTCTCTAAACATATCCTAATGTTTATTCCTCTTCTAACAAGCTTTGGAAAAATCTTGAAAGATTGGACCTAACTATTCCTCACAGATACAGAAAAGGCATTATTGTGTTCTTGGACACTCTACTGCTAGAGAAGGAGGAATACTTTTTTTCTTGCAGAATTACCTCACAAACATAATTTGTTGCAAAATCACACCCATATATGTTGTGACTATAGCTCTAAGAATGTACTAGTCAGCTGTCATCAATATCTCATGTCTATTGTTCCACTCAGTTTCCATATGTCACTGGCTGGGTAGCAAAGAAATTATTCACGGGTGTATCATGCCCCATGGAATTTTGTGAGAGCTTTCTTTCCCCTCTAGCATTAGATTCCTCTTTACATATAAAAAACATTGGACTATTTTTCTTTTTTAGTGGACCTCAGTTGTACTTCCTGCTCTGTATTCTGATCTACCAGCTATTATCACTGTGTAGTATAATTATGTTTGTTGTATACTCTGGCTTCTTATTATTAAAGACAATTCCTTTGAGATGTTATTGAAACAGATTTTACAGTAGTGTGGTCAATATGTAATCATAGTCATATCTTCAAAACCTATAGCTAAGAACTATTGCTTTAATATGTAAATGCTGGCTCTGTTAAAAAGTGCTATTGCTAACATGTTGTAAGCCGCCCTGAGTCTAATGAGACGAGTAAAAATCGAGTAAGTAAGTAAGTAAGTAAGTAAGTAAGTAAGTAAGTAAGTAAGTAAGTAAGTAGCCAAAGTACTGTGCCTTTGTTTGCAAAACTTTAGGTATGTTAAGACAATCTGAGCTGTAATCTCCAGAACAACAGGAGATGGCAATTAACAGTTTTTTGAACTTCTTTGCTACCATCTGGTGTTTATTTGGAGTTGTTCTGCTAAAATATGTTTATATTAATTCATCAATATCTCATATTTCATCACAGCAGTGTCTTCCAGATTTTGGGTAACTCCTAAATCATTTTAGTGGGATGGGCAGGAGTTCTTTTGAAAAAAAATAGAGTAAAATACAAAACCTATTTTATATGAACCACACTGATGCAGTGGTTAGAATACAGTACTGCAAGCTACTGCTGCTGGCTGGCTGCAATTTGGCAATTTAAATCTAACCAGCTTACAAAACTTTTGCCAGACCCATCCTCGAATACAGCTCATCTGTTTGGAACCCATATCGCATCTCAGACATTAACACCCTTGAAAATGTCCAAAGATACTTCACCAGAAGAGCCCTTCACTACTCCGCTCGAAATAGAATACCCTATGAGACTAGACTTTCCATCCTGGGCCTAGAAAGTTTAGAAGTAAGACGCCTTAAACAAGATCTAAGTATTGCCCACAAGATCATATGCTGCAACGTCCTGCCTGTCGGCGACTACTTCAGCTTCAACCACAACAACACAAGAGCACACAACAGATTTAAACTTAATATTAACCGCTCCAAACTTGACTGTAAAAAATATGACTTCAGTAACCGAGTTGTCGAAGCGTGGAACTCATTACCGGACTCCATAGTGTCATCCCCAAACCCCCAACACTTTACCCTTAGATTATCTACGGTTGACCTATCCAGATTCCTAAGAGGTCAGTAAGGGGCGAGTACAAGTGCACTAGAGTGCCTTCCGTCCCGTCCTATTGCTCTCCTATATCTCCTATACCTTTCCTCTATTCCTATATCTCTTCTTCTATTCTTTCATTGATATATTCTATTCCTATATCTTCTTTTCTATTATTTCTTAGATATATTTTACTGAGTATCTCCTCTATAACCTCCATCATGTATTTTACTATGTGTATATTGATATATACCCACTAAAACCCTCATTGTGTATTGGACTAACTATCTAACTATCTAACTATCTATCTAACTAACTAACTAACTAACTAACTAACTAACTAACTAACTAACTAACTAACTAACTAACTAACTAACTAACTAAATAAATAAATAAATAAAAGGTTGACTCAGCCTTCCATCTTTCCAAGGTGGTTAAAATGAGGACCCAAATTGTTGAGGGTAATATGCTGACTCTAAACCTTTAAGAGAGGGCTGTAATGCAGATATAAAGAATTATATATAGAAGAAGCCTGAGATATTCAATACCACCGACAATACTACTACCCTTCAAAAAGATCTTGCCTATGTATACGAATGGCAAACAAGTGGCAACTTCAAATCTCAATCAAGAAATGCTGTCTTACACATTGCCCCAAAAAATCTGAACACAAAATACAAGCTGGAACGATACAACCTCGTAGATAGCCCTCACACTGTCAAGGTTCTTGAAGTATTCATCTCTAATGATCTAAGTGTCAGCGCCCACTGCAACAGCTTTGCTAAGAAGGCATGAAGAGTGGTTAACCTAGTCTTGCGTAGTAGCTTCTTCTCTGGTAATATTGTACTTTTAATCAGTGGATATAAAACATTTGCTAGACCAATTCTCGAATACAGCTCATCTGTCTGGAATCCATATTACATATTGACATTAATATAATTGAGAAGATCCAGAGATATTCCATGAGACAATTACTGTACTCGTCTGTTCACAACAGAATATCTTATTCCACCAGACTGAAATTTTGGACCTAGATAATTTAGTACTACACCACCTTTGCACACAAAATTATATGCTACGTCGATCCAGTTTAAACCAGGAGGAACCCAACCCTGCCCCAAACCTTTAATTTTAAACTGTCTACTATTGACCTCACTCCGTTCCTAAGAGGTCTGTAAGGGGCGTGCATAAGCGCACCAGTGTGCCTACCCTCGCTGTATTCATAAAGTATGATGTACTCAAAACCATGTTTGTAATTCTTGTATATTCTATGCATGGTATGTATGTATGTATGTTTGGTTTTTATATTAATTGATTTTTAATCATCAATACCAAATTACTATTGTACACTGTTTTATTGTCGCTGTTAGCCGCCCCGAGTCTCTGGAGAGGGGTGGCATACAAATCCAATAAATAAATAAATAAATATTCATTCATATATACTTTGTCTGTAATCATATACACGCTTGACAAAATAAATAAATAAAATAAAAATAAACTAACTCGCCACACCAAAGTTGGGAGTCACATTTCTTTTCTCTTTAAAACGCCTTTTATTGTGCTGAGAAAGATAAGTAGCAGCATCCTCTGTCTAAAATTTGCCATTTCAATGTCTGCTTATTATCTGGTTTACTGCAGCAGAGAATATGGCCAGGAGGGGAGGGGGGGGGAGCTCAACCAGAACTTGTCAATAAGCTCCGCCTCGCCATTTTAGGTCGAGGCATGCAATTCCTATCGTCCTCCCCGTATTTCCAATGAGCTGCGCCCGGTGTCTTTCCAGTAGCCTCTCAGAAATAAATAAGAGCGGGGCAGTTAATAGACTTTTGCATCGCAAAGGGAGTGAACTTTCCACTGCGATCCCGACAGTGAGAAACTAGCGTTAACACCGCTTTCCAAAGGAGTCAGGATAATAGTTTCCAGTGAGACTTAATGCGTTGGAGTTATTAGGGCAAATACGCTGGATTTTCCGATGCGGTAAAAACTGACTTCTTCAGTTCGGCGTTCGTGGTCGCTTGGAAAGCAACATTTCACCTCAGGAGGACTTCCGGTCACTCTAACTTTCCTATCTCTATGGAGGAAGTCGAGTGAAAGATGGATGCTGAGGCTCATGGGACTTGTAGGCAGTGGAATCGTGAGGGGATATTCCGCCTATGGGCGGGCTGAGGCGGACGGGTTTTCCTTGGGCCCTCCTCTCGCGGGGTGGTTGGGCGGGTTCGTTACCAGGCAAGGTGCTGCGTTGGGCCTCCCTTTCTCTTCAATCGCGGACAGTGGCGGTCCAAGCGGCAGCCTTTTCCTTTCGGATTCAGGTCCCCGTGCCTCTGTCTAACTCGAGTCTGCCGGCCTCCCTCTCCGTTACTCCGGAGCTGAGGCCTGGGCAGCCCGGAGGGCAAGAACAAGAAGCGGACAGTTGCTACCTCGTACGCGTGTGTGTTGTGAGGGCTGGAGGGACGGCGGGGAGATGAACACCGTTCTAACTCGAGCTAACTCGCTCTTCGCCTTCTCGCTGAGCGTGATGGCGGCGCTGACCTTCGGCTGCTTCATCACCACCGCTTTCAAAGAGCGCTCCGTGCCCGTCAACATAGCCGTCTCCCGCGTCATGCTGTGAGTGTGTGAAGGAGGGAGGGCAGCGGCACAGGCGGCCCTTCTCTATGCCCGGAGATGGAGACCAGCAGCCCTTGTTCCAGCGTGAAGAGGGCGAAATGGAAGGAAAACGCAGTTGGATGCGCCTGTCTGCTTTTCAGAATTCTTTAGGGCGTTAGTCTTTATGGAGCCATGATGCTTTGGCAACTCCAGCTGTCACAGAGTGACTTGAGTCTTACGGGTGCTGAGGTGTATTGTGGAGTAACAACAACCCCCCCCTTTGTTTCACCCGTTTTCTAAATATCTCCCTTTGCCCTGGTGCTTGCTTTTAATATACAGTAAAGCCTTTATATAGACTTACAGGAATTGATAGAGAATAATTCTGACATCAGCGTCTCCTTTTTGATTGTTTGATTGTTGACTGTTATATATTATCCCACTCCTTTAATATATAGCTGCTTAGTTCACATTTAAAGGAACCCTGGCAAACTTCTCTAGCTCCCTATTTTATTTCAGTTATGTCTTAATCTGATTTTTTTTGTAGATTGTCAGTTTCAGAAGTGTGGCCTTTCCTTCCTGTTCTGTCATTTCCTTTTTCTTTAAGCCAATGAATGAACAACACGAACCCTCCAGAGCTGTAATCTGCCTTCTGGCAAGCTCCCCTGAGACTGAATGCACAGAAAGGCAATTCAGTTTAAAAATATCAGTTGATGTTTATATTGACAGCTTATTGGCTAAGCATATCCCAGTTTCTAAGAAGTTGATGAAGAAGATGAGTGTTATTTTGTAATATCTTGCTAGCTAGCAAAATAAATCCTATTTAGATACACTTTTCTGAAAATTTCAGTAGATAGGCTTATGAACTATGGATTTCATATACATAACATGGTTAAAGTGTGCCGTGTAAACTGAACTGCATCAATGAAATGATGGAAATACAGAGAAAATACATTTATGATCTTTCTTAAAGTGAGCCATTTGGGTGAAAAATGTAAAAATATGGTCAGATTCTCATTCTATAGTAATTGTATTAGTAAAAACTAAGTGCTACGAAAACTAAATTATATACTTGGCTATCACAGATATTGAATTTAATTTACTTGGCATGTTTTGAGTAGTTTCTTTTAAACAAATCATTGTGTTGATTATACTGGATATTTATATTGCTTACGTGTTTATTATAAGAAATATTTAAGATAGTTTACAAAAGCATACATTGTAATCTACAAATAAATGTCACATTATTTAAGATTATTTAACATAATAAATTACATCTAAAAGAGTCAATGTTTGAAAAGAATACATGAATAATATTGAATAATACTTTTATTTTATTTTATAGAAAAAATGTAGAAGATTTCACTGGACCAGGTGAAAGAAGTGACCTTGGAATCATTACTTTTGACATTAGTGCAGATATCCTTTATGACAAATGTTAGCATTAAGAGAGTAGAATGTCTTATTGGCTTTAGCCGAACAGGTAAACTGACATCAACTCTTACCTCCTTCACTCGTAGCAAGAAGTGCGAGGCACACTGCCTCCAAAATCGATAGATGTGAATATTAATGTGTGCACAAAACTCTGCAATGTTTTAATTTCAAATGTGATCGTCCATTCAGTTGCTTATGGAAAAGGAGTTTCAAATCTTATATTGAGTTTTCTGCCATGTATAATAATGGGAACTGGAAACCGCTCATTTATAAGAAAAGGTGGAAGCAATTGTTAAGCATAATTCTTTGAAGTTGTAATCATGGAACTGATTATAGCAAAGATGCAGCAGTAGTAGATTTATTTCTATGCAAGTTTAATGAAAATGCAACACCAGTATTCATTTCTTTGGCTATTGTTTTGACGCTTTTTCCTGATGATCATGCTTAGACTTTGCATACTTCCTGCATTTGACTGTCTGCCAACAAAGCTCAATAAATAACAATTTTGCACATGGCAACTTGAAAGTTCAGCAACATAATAGCATTGCTGTTAATCATGTCAAGAGGAAAAATAGTCAGTTACATTAATTGTGTACATTGTCATTTACATTAATTGTAAATAGCAAATAGCAAAGAATGCAAAAAAAAAAAAGCAAATAGCACAGAATTAAAAAACACAGATAAATTGAAAAATAATAACCTTACTAACCAAATAGGTAACAGTCTTTTTTCTTAAGTAAATAATGATTCCTATGCTTCCTCCTTTTCCCTTCAATTAGTGCTATTTTATTAGATAATACCATCTCTGTGGCATTGTGATTTTTTTCCTAAAAGCTAAGTACAGGATGTTAGAGTGTTCAAAGCACTATGTAATGAAATGGTCTTTTTCAGTTCCCAAATCAAAGTAAAATTGTGCACTGTATGTTCTGAACTCAAAACATTCTAAATTGTCATTCTTGGTTCAGAATATTTGCATACTTCTAGTGAGCACTTTCTCTGTTTTCATTTCTACTCTACCAGCTTCTAACCAGCAGGGTTTTAGGGCTTGTTGGAATGCTTTGAGTTTGAATAATGTTCAGACTTGCCGATCTGTGTGTATAGTTTTTTTCTTTCTTTAAATAGAAGCTTAGCTTGTTGAGATTTGTACTGAATGTGAATATTTTAAAAAAAGTCATATTCTGAAACAGCATATGTTCCTTATCTTTTTCACATCTGCAAAGTATATTTGATTGGAATGTGAAACAGTTATTTCTATATTTATCAGCAGAATATTCAACAAAGAATAATGTAAGTGTGCATTTAACAGTGAATAAATGGGAAATCGTACTAATAATTTCATGCTATTAGAATTATTGATCTGTATAACAGTAGCACAGTGGGGGGGGGGGAAGTATTTAGTCAGATACCAATTGTGCAAGTTCTCCCACTTAAAAAGATGAGAGACGCCTGTAACTGACCTGTAACTGACCTCAACTATGAGAGACAACATGAGAAAAGACATCCAGAAAATCACACTGCCTGATTTTTAATGAATTTATTTGCAAATTATGCTGGAAAATAAGTATTTGGTCAACAATAAAAGTTCATCTCAATACTTTGTTATATATCTTTGTTGGCAATGACAGAGGTCAAAGTCCTCACAAGGTTGGCACACACTATTGCTGGTATGTTGGCCCATTCTTCCATGCAGATCTCTTCAAGAGCAGTGATGTTTTGGGGCTCTCTCTGGGCAACACGGACTTTCAGCTTCTTCCAAAGATTTTCTATAGGGTTGAGATATGGAGACTGGCTAGGCCACCCCAAGACGTTGAAATGCTTCTTAGGAAGCCACTCCTTCATTGCCCTGGTGGTTTGCTTGGAATCATTGTCATGCTGAAAGACCCAGCCGCATCTTCAGTGCGTTTGCTGATGGAAGGAGGTTTGCACTCAAAATCTCATGATACATGGCCCCATTTATTCTTTCATGTAGATCAGTGTTCTGTTCCCTTTGCAGAGAAACAGCCCCAAAGCATGATGTTGCCACCCTCTTGCTTCACAGTAGGTATGATGTTCTTTGGATGCAACTCAACATTCTTTCTCCTCCAGACACGATGAATTGTGTTTCTGCCAAACAGTTCTACTTTAGTTTCATCTGACCATATGACATTCTCCCAATACTCTTCTGGATCATTCAAATGCTCTCTAGCAAACTTCAGATGGCCCCAGACATGTACTGGCTTAAGCAGGGGGACATGTGTGGCACTACAGGATCTGAGTCACTGGCGGCGTATTGTGTGACTGATGGTAGCCTTTGTTACATTGGTCCCAGCTCTCTGCAGATCATTCACTAGGTTCCC
Organism: Erythrolamprus reginae; assembly: GCF_031021105.1. Taxonomy (NCBI): domain Eukaryota; kingdom Metazoa; phylum Chordata; class Lepidosauria; order Squamata; family Dipsadidae; genus Erythrolamprus; species Erythrolamprus reginae. The sequence goes on from NC_091956.1 coordinate 47,078,930, forward strand.
CCGTGTGGCTCTGGGATTCTTGCTCACTGTTCTTGTGATCATTTTGACCCCACAGGGTGAGATCGTGCGTAGATTATCAGTGATCTTGTATGTTTTCCATTTTGTAATTAATTGCTCCCACAGTTGATTTCTTTACACCAAGCTGCTTGCCTATTGCAGATTCAGTCTTCCCAGCCTGATGCAGGGCTACAATTTTGTTTCTGGTGCCCTTCAACAGCTCTTTGGTCTTCACCATAGTGGAGTTTGGAGTGTGTCTGTTTGCGGTTATGGACAGGTGTCTTTTATACTGATAACAAGTTCAAACAGGTGCCATTACTATAGGTAATGAGTGGAGGACAGCCTTTTAAAGAAGAAGTTACAGGTCTGTGAGAGCCAGAAATCTTGCTTGTTTGTAGGTGACCAAATACTTATTTTCCACCATAATTTACAAATAAATTCATTAAAAATCAGACAATCTGATTTTCTGGATGTGTTTTCTCATGTTATCTCTCATAGTTGAGGTCTACCTATGATGTCAATTACCGGCCTCTCTCATCTTTTTAAATGGGAGAACTTGCACAATTGGTGTCTGACCAAATACTTTTTCTCCCCACTGTACATGAGTAGATCTTTTACTTCTTACATTCTCCTTAGTCATCAAAATAAATCTTAGAACATATTCTGGCAATAACTAAAAAGCAGCAGTTGATTATATTTTGAGGTTGTTCTTTGATGGGCTATTACATATGATGCATTGTAATTTGCATCATTTCATTTTCCTGAATTAACTATTTATTTATTTAAGAGAATTGATATGGCTGTCCACACACTGTCAGTGACTCGGGGTGGTTTACAAAGATAAACTATAAAATGTACGTATGTAAAAGTTTATCCACATTCTGAAAGTTAATTTACCTGATAGCTCTAGCTTGAATACTGTTTGATAAACTCTCTTAATAGAAGAAAGCAATTTGGATGTCATATATTGGCTTCCGTTTTCAAAATTTAACTCTTCTTAATCAGAAAGGACAGCAACATATGATAGAGATTACCCATTTAATCCTTCAAGTCAGGGGTCCCCAAGGGATCACTGCAGCCTGATGCCAGCTATAGTCTTTTCAGAATCAGTCCCAACCTGCATTTGTGAAAATAGCGTGTACACATGAAACCATCCTCACTGCACCCTCTTGCACCGCTATCACCATCAGTTTGCTGAGCCAGAAAGTTTGGAGACCTTTGCTTCAAATGATAAAACAGACTCCTGCGTGCTTTTAATTTTCAATTTTTTACTGCTTTTATATTTTTTTTTACCACCGTGACTTATTAAGGAGATGAGTGACATCAATTTAATAAATTAATTAAAACCTAATCTTTCTGTTTACAATTTTATGGGTTGAAATATGATATTGTCCATTGCAACTATTTATAATTTTTCTTCATTATAATTTTCCCATACCACTGTTTCTTTTCTTTATAAGAAATACCTTTCCTTAGAAAAAAAGGGTCTAATATGATGCTTCCATACTTTTCTACATTTTGCCAGATACTGCTGTATTTGCGCAGTAAACATGTAAACATTTAATTTTATTTTCTGAATAATGTTGTGAGTAAGGTACACTTGTAATAATGTTTTTCATAGTGCTCACTTTTATACTAATATCACAAAACAAATAGTCTTTAGCATTTAATATTTAGTTTATTTCTTTATTGATTTTTTATGATGCTTCCAGGGAAATTATATAGAAAAAATATGGCTACTGTTATTATGTAAATTCAACCATCTCAATATATCCAGAGATATCAGTAATACATCAGTAATAAGATTTTTAGCAGTGCATTGTTTTCTTTTTAGAGGTTTTACATACCTATTTTTAATCATCATCATTATTTAGAATATGTCCCTTCAGCTCTCAATTGCCTGTGCATATGGGGATATGCCCATGCTTGAAGGAAGCCCTTCAAAAAACACCTTTTGTGCCTCTGTTTTAGTGGTTCCATACAGCTTGATATTAAATGTATTTGTTTAATTTAATTTACTTTAAATTATTTTAAATGTTGCAGAAAAGATTTAAAAATTGCAGATTAATCCACTTTTATATTCTACTTCCAAGCGCACCACTGCGTTGTACTTAATAGCTGACTTTATTTAAAATTGTACTGTGAACAAAATCATTAAATGTTTCTATATTCTGCTTTCTTCAGATGTATATTTTATATTGTTTTTGTTGATAATAACTTTTTAGTTTTAATTGTAGGCATTGAATCAAGTTGTCCTTTGGGACAAAATTATCTTGAGAGGAGATAACTCAAAACTGCTTTTGAAAGATATGAAATCAAAATACTTTTTCTTTGATGATGGAAATGGCCTCAAGTGAGTAAATTTCCCCTTACATTATTTATTGATATATATTTGTGATATATATACCCCAGGATAAAATATGCAGTCTTATACAGTCTTCAACAGTATATTTCTATTACATCTGAGCCTCTCCAGCAGAATACATGTCATCCTTAACAACAATAATTGGGATTGAAATTTTCATTGCTAAGCAATGCACTTGTATAATACAACTTCATGCGATTGTATAATTTAGCAATGACAATTTTGGCAGCCCCATTGCTGTGGTTAAGCAAGGATCACAAGGACCTCCTTGATACTTCTTGCCAGCTTCTAAAAAAATGAGGTCAATGAGTAAACCGGCAGGAAGTTGAAAGCATAAGCATGCCCTCATCACCTCGAGGTTCGACTACTGTAATGCTCTCTACATGGGGCTACCTCTGAAAAGTGTTCTGAAACTTCAGATCGTGCAGAATGCAGCTGCGAGAGCAGTCATGGGCTTACCTAGGTATGCCCATGTTTCACCATCACTCTGCAGTCTGCATTGGCTGCCGATCAGTTTCTGGTCACAATTCAAAGTGTTGGTTATGACCTTTAAAGCCCTTCATGGCATTGGACCAGAATATCTCCGAGACCGCCTCCTGCCGCACGAATCCCAGCGACCGATTAGGTCCCACAGAGTGGGCCTTCTCCGGGTCCCGTCAACGAAACAATGTCGGTTGGCGGGCCCCAGGGGAAGAGCCTTCTCTGTGGCGGCACCAGCCCTCTGGAACCAACTCCCCCCGGAGATTAGAACTGCCCCTACTCTTCCTGCCTTCCGTAAACTCCTTAAAACCCACCTTTGCCGTCAGGCATGGGGGAACTGAAACATCTCCCCCTGGGCATGTTTAATTTATATATGGTATGCTTGTGTGTATGTCTGTTAGTATATGGGGTCTTTCTTAAATCTTTAAATATTTTAAATTGTCAGATTATTTATGATTTGTTTCCACGTGTTGTGAGCCGCCCCGAGTCTTCGGAGAGGGGCGGCATACAAATCTAAGTAATAAATAAATAAATAAATAAATAATAAATAGCTAGGCCCCATGGGAATGGCTACTGCTTCCTGTGGGAAGGCACGCAGGTAACTACAATGGCTTGTGGACAGGTGGATACCAGGGTGTGCAGACTCATGTAATTCATAGCCAGAGTTCTCAGGAGATAAAGTGTAGGCGAGCAACTTACAAGAGTGATTTATAATCTTCCTGCTAGCTTCCCCATTAATTTTGCTTGTGGGAAGCTGGCAGGAAAGGTCACAAAATGGTAATCATGTGACCATGGGGCACTGCAACTGTCAAAAATACAAGCTGGTTGCCAAGCACCTGGATTGCAATCTCATAACAGCTGTTGTGCTGGGATACCTAGAACTTTTGAGGACTGCTCATAAGTACTGTTGTTCAGCACTGTCATAACTTTGGATAGTCATTGAATGCGTGGTCAGTAACAGGACTACCAAAAATAGATACTTTTTTCTTTCGAGATAAGTCATGTTGACCATTTATTATAAATGCTTCAAGTATCTAATGTATCTCTAATATAATTTACAGAAGTTCTCTTTATGTATTTGATAGACTTGTTTATGAATATTAACCTGACTATAAGTCTTGAATGTCTAATGAGTTTCCTTGCATTACATGACCATAATAAAGAGATGCAAGTTTCATTTTTCTCAATATGAAAACTGAACATTACAGTTCATAATCAAATTCTTATTAAATTGAATTAATGAATTTTTATGATGACCTGGATATAAGGCAAAGCATTTAAAAGGCATGTTTTCTGAATTGTAAAGTCACAAACAAGGTGCTTCCCAAAAGTCTGACAAAGGTTGAATTGCTTCAAGGGCATTCTTGAGTATATATAGTTGTTTGTACACAGACAAGCCTCTGAGTGAATGTGAGTGCACGTGCGTGAATAAATTAAGACCCTTGAATCAGCCTTGCCAAGTGTAGAAACATTGATGCCTCAACATTTTGAGGAGGGGCCCTTACACAAATGCTTTTTGAATGATTTGCATAGCAGCTGTTTATCATTTTACTTAGTGTAGCTTTTCATGTAGCCTAAAGTAATTAAATGTTTATTTTAATTTGTTGTTCTAATTACAGGGGCAACAGGAATATCACTTTGACTCTCTCATGGAATGTCGTACCAAATGCAGGAATCCTACCTCTTGTAACAGGAGCAGGACACATATCTGTTCCATTTCCAGATACTTATAAAACAGCCAAAAGCTATTAAAATTATTGATCTGAACCTTGAGTAACATATTTTTATACTTGTACATTATAAATTTTATCAATTTTTAGTCTCTTGCCCACTGCAATTCAAAGGTACTGTACTTAAATTTCTTTAGGCTTAGCTGAGAGGGAGGGACATTTTGTCAGATTTGTTTTCAATTAAAAAAGATGAAATTCCAATCTCAAGGAAAGGTGGTTGTTTAAATTTGAGAAAATGATTTTGTGTTTACTATTGGGAGAAAAATACCTTTCTTATGAATAAACTTTTTGAAATCAGAAACAATTTGGTTTGAATGAGTTATCTTATTTTTCCATTTTTTCTTTAAGCATCCTTATTTGAAATATCAGTATTGCCACTATGGCATATTGTTATACAGAAACAAATTTTGAGTAATTTTACTGTAACAGCATTTATTGAAACAATTTTTTTTGTAAAAATATTTTATAAAAGAAATGGAACATGAACAAATTTTCTTAAAATGATGCAACATCCTTTAAAAAAACTTCACAGTTTTTAGGAGTTGCATTTCGGATTGATATTGGTACTAAAAATTCAGGTGGCGTAACTTTGTGGAATCAATTTTGAATCTGATCTTAGGGCAAAGTAGGTTTCACAAAAGCGGTGGTGATTGAGATTAGAGAAAATACACCATGAGATATATCATTTCATTTAAAAATGAAACTGCAATTCTTAGATAAAACAGCAAAAATTCAACTCGTGCAGTATTGACTATGTAAAATATTTTTTATTTTGTCAAAAAAATCTTATACTTTCCATTTTTTAAAACTTGTTTCATTCTTGTTTTGCTCTTCAAAGCAGTGGTCAAACTAATCTGATTTGGATTTGTAACTATTTGGACAGTATTTTTAGTCCATCCCTATTGACAAATGAGATATTTAAAAAATACACATTTTCTCTTTTATCAGTTACACTACTACAAAGTATGTATAAATTCTAAAAAAGTATACTTTCTGAACCATTTCAACACTTGCCATGATGTAACCTTTAGATTTTAGATTTCTCCAAGGCACTCTTGCTTATTGTGTCTAAGGAAAACCTTTTGGTTGCATAGAACATTTTATTACACTTCAGATGTTTCCCAAATGCCTGCTTTCCTTTTATATATGATATTCATTCTTTTAAACATTTCAATCTTATACCACTGCATCTTTATATTAAAATGAGCATGAACAAAAGGCTTAATGTGATTAGATACAGGTTACTTACTATAAGTGATCTAATTAGTTTTAATGCTTTAGCACAGTGTTTCCCAACCTTGGCAACTTGAAGAAATTTGGACTTCAACTCCCAGAATTCCCCAGCCAGCATTTTCTGGCTGGGGAATTCTGGGAGTTGAAGTCCAAATATCTTCAAGTTGCCAAGGTTGGGAAACACTGCTTTAGCATACGTATCTGAGGGAGATTAAAACCTGGAGGAAGGTTACTAAAAGCCCTGTTTAAGAACTAGTTTATGCAGTGTCTAAGGAGTCACAAAGCCTTCATAAAATTAGTACATTCAAATAGTTCTTATTGGTACCCCATAATTCATAATATTGTGGCCCTCAGAAACTTATAAATTATCAGCTCATTACATAGGATTGCATAATAATCCTATGTAAAATGATTCAGCCACATTAATTTCCTATTGAGCAGGTTTATATTTTTGAAAGAATGATTTGGAGGCAGTATCAGATGCTTACAAAATAGTAAATATCTCTGGCACTTTTTAATAGTCTGTATAGGGGCTAATCTAGAATTCTACCTGATTAGTCCAATGGCTATTCTGTATGCATCTTCTGGATGTGTCTCTCAAAGAATCCTAATTCAGATAAGTATGATGCTATCCACTCTTGAAGATAGTCCATACAAGAAACACAAAAATAGATACTACTTCATCTTCATTGTAAGATTACAATAATAGAATCTTGCAAAACTGAAAGTCTTCCTCTCCTTTTATTCTCTGCAAAACTAGGAAAGATGTCTTCTGAAATATTTCCCATGTGCTTCTGTGGACTGAAATACTTTTTGCATGATGGTTGACTAGTCTGCAACCCAAGTTCATTCTCACATACCATTATTCAGAGAAGAAAATTAAGAATAATTCTTAGCAATTATTTACTTAGACTTATCTGACATTATCCAATCAAATAAAATAATAAAACAATGAAATAACAAACGACCAAGAAATTTCCTCCCTGTCAAATGTTTCATTTTTCTTCCTTTACACATCTTGTTTATGTTGACAGATTTTACATTTGTATATTTACCGGTAATAGTAAGAGCTATAATAAATAATGTCCAATAAATATTTTACTAATGACTCACCAATAGATTTGAAGTCTAGGTTGATAGCAATAAGACATTTTGCTGCTGTGTCTCAAATATTTATTATTCTGCAGATGGAACTCATATTCTCAATTCAAATACACAAGATTAGTTCTATTTTGGTATTTGACAAGAAACACAATTACTGGTTTGGTGAGAATCTTCTGTTGTCCACATATGCTTCTGATAACAAAACACATTTGTTAACTCCAAGAGACTTATATGATCAGTCCTTCAATGCTCTGAAGATTAAGTGAAAGCAGGGGTACTCTGGGTATACAAAGAGAAAAGGTGTCCTTCATATTTAGATTTTGTGCCTCCTATATAAGACTACAGTTAATTGGGATTCAGTTACAATAACTAATTAGTTATATTAGTGACAAAAGTACAAGATATAATAATAAATTGATCATATAGAAAGAGTAGGATAGATGTAAATTAATTTGTAGCAAATACTAATCAAACTGATAGGTTAATAGTCGCCAGGATTTGTTTTATTTCTTTCCATATACAGTACATGGAAATTTCATTATTTATATAGCCATGAGAAATTTATCTTATTGAAAGAAGCAAGCTGATAGAATGCATCAGTAAGAAAAGATTGAAAGTATTTCTGTTGGAATGTATTCTGTACTTTTTCCCTGGTTGTACTGGTTGAACTTTTTAATTTTCTGGGTTGCAAACAGAAGGGTACAGTATTTTGCTTTTAATTGTTCTTCCTATTTTATTTTATTTTTTTCTGGGGATTCTCTTCTACAAAAATAATTTGAAAGAGCAAAGCCTATCTTATGGAAATAATCTTTGCCATATTTTTATGAACAATTTATCACCCATCCATTAATTCCTTCCACTTATATATTGCCAAATCAGCCACAGATTTATAGCGGTTTCCAATAACTATCAGCAATGAAAACAGCCACAGGAGAAAATCAAAATTAAAACATCCAAAATATAAAGAATTGATACACTAACCAATTTGTAAAAAATACACAAGATTATTATACTAATACTAGTTGAATGATAAAATAAAAGTGAATAGAATGGATATGAATGAAATAATTTAGTAAAATAATGAAATAATTTAGTAAAATAAAGTTGGCAATAACAGTCTTATAATGGGCCTAAAGCTACATCACTATTGTATGTTTAAATTATTTTTCAATTCTGTTTTTCAGTTTTCTTTCCTTTAAGAATTCTTACCTATTTTTAATCAAGATCATGAGGTCATGATTCCACCAGGTGTTAAAGATAAACTTAGAACAATTTGTTGGGTGCAGCAACTAACAGTATGAAAATTTTAGCAGCTGGGAGCAGAGGGCATAATGAAGACACCTCACTTCATTCTGGATGTTTTTCCCCAGTATTATAGGAAAATAGATTTCCTCAGCTATCTATTTATTTTCTAAATATATAAGGTGGTGATAACTTTTTCATCTTTTCTTCATTGCTTCTACAGTATTTGTAACAATATAACAGCATGGCTTCTGAATTCCTTCACCCCCAATTCCTTAATTGCAGCTTCACCGTGTTGAAGGTGAATGCAAGGGAGGCAGAGGCTTAAAAATGGAGCAGTTAGCAACTTTCTGATCCATTGCCAAGTTATCAATGTCTTAATTGATTCAGATGCCTTGACATATTTTTTTCCCTAGATCTTTTCTCTCTGGTCCTGCTCCATACATGTGTGTGTGTGTATGTGTAGCACACATACATGTATATAATTACAGAATCCCAAGCACTTTAAACAATTCTTTACAATATTCTGCCAGTAAGGTAAAGAAAACATGCATGACATGATTTGTGGATGTCTTTTCAACCCCTTTATCACCAGTGACCAGTGATCATCTGCATTGGTGTTGCATTATTGGTGAGGGGACAACATATAAAATAAATATTTTTTATTCTGTGTGATGAGATAACGGAGTGAGTGTATATTTTACTACTTATAGCACATATACACATGTACTTATACTACATATAGCATTGGCTATATGGTATATACTGGTCTAGGCCCATGATCGTGAGCCTATGGCAAATGGGCCACAAGTGGCATGCAGAGCCATATGGCGGGGGGGGAGCACACAAGACTTCTATGTTTCAGCTCCAACGCACCAGCTAATTTTGGGGCTTCGGAAAGGCTGTTTTGTCTCCTGGACGTTCAGGGAAGCTTCCCCAAAGCCCCAGAGGCAAAAAATATTCCCCAACGGACAAACCGGAAGTTTGGAAAAATGCACTTTAGGTTTGTCTATTTGGGTATTTTTTTCACCTACCAGCAGAGGGCCGCACCAGTATGAACCCACTGATTTTTGGCGATTTTGCCCCCAGTGTCATGTAATGTTCCCTCTAATTTTTTTTCAGTGTGGGTGGAAAAGTATAGTGTCTGAGCAGCAGTCCCTTTGGGACTGGGCGGCATAGAAGTATAGGTAAGTAAGTAAGTAAGTAAATAAATAAATAGGGGGAAAATTCCCTTCTTTTTTATTAAAAGAAATTAATAAAACAAAACCAAAATCTATTACTATTAAAACTAAAACAACCAGCAAAACCAAAAAACAACTATTAATAAATTCATGCTTTAAAATCTTCACTTCTTAAATATTTATCATAGTATTGTAGCAATCGAGTAATACTATGAAAATCTACCTGAACACCAATGCATCAATTAATATATTTCCATAAATTATACTTTTCTATAATTTCATTCAATATTTCCAAGCTCAATTAATTTTCAGACACTTAGCATTTACTATTATTAACTTTCATCAATCTTTCCAAGTATATTTTAAATTCATAATGCAAACTCATAAAACCATACAGTACATATCATAAACCCCTTATTTATCCTATGTATCTTCCATTAATTTTACCTATGTAATTCTATATAGTTCTAAAATTCTAATCCAATTTTTTAAATTAATACATCCTAATATTAAACTACACCTAAATATATCTTTTACCAATATTCCATAGTCAATCCATATTTAATTATCATCCCTCCTCAAATTTCTACCACTGTTCTCATTTCTGGGTACCTCTCTCTCTCCCTTTTCTGTCTCATTTGTTTCTCATTTCTCCCTCCCCTTTTCTCTCATTCCTTCCCCCTCTCACTTCTCTTTTTCCATCCTTGTCTCCTCCCCCCTTGTGTGTGTGTGTGTGTGTGTGTGTGTGTGTGTGAACTCTTGAACCATTTCCAAAAACAGGTGATGGCATGGGTTTATTATTATTATTATTATTTGGGTGCTTTTTACCATATGCTTTAAATCAAGAGTCATTTCTCTGTGTTTCTCTCTCTTTCCTCTCATTCTCTGCCTCAATCATTTTCTCATTTCTTTTTTTCTCCCTTTTTCCTATCATTTCTCTCTTCCTTCCTCTCTTCTCTCTCCCTCTCTCTTGCTTTCTCTCTCCCTTCCTCTTCTGTCTCTCTCTCTTGTTCTCTCTTCTCTCTCTTTTTCTCACTTTCTCCTTCTCTCACTCTGTCTGTTGCTCTCTCTCTCTCTTGTTCTCTCTCACTCACTTTCTCTCTCACTCTTTCTTTCTTTCTCTCACTCTTGTTTTTTCTCTTTCTCTTGCTTTCTTTCTCTCTCTTGATCTCTCTCTCTTGCTTTCTCTCTTTCTCTCTTTCTCTCCCCCCTCTTTCTCTATCTTTTTCTCACTTTCTCTCTCTCTTTTTATCTTGCTCTGTTTGTTGCTCTCTCTCTTTCTCTCTGTCAGAGAGAGGGCTGCGAGAGCACTTTCTCTGAGCGCTTCGGGAACACCTGCCACACCTCTCCTGCAGCCCCCTCTCTGACAGCCCAGTATGAAAGCACTCCCAGCGAAGGGGCCTTCCCGAAGCGCGTGGAGAAAACCCTCTTGCAGCCCCCTGGCTGGGAGCACGGGTGATGATGAGGAGAAGTCGCAGCCACCACCGCCGCTGCAGTCACCGCCGCAGCAGGAGCCATGCCCCAAGGTGGGAGGTGGAGGAGGAGAAAGCCGGAGAGGGAGTGGATCGGGTGGGTGGGGGGAAGTGGCGAGAGGCCAGGGGCGTGAGGGGGGTGGAGGTGCCTGGGGGGGCGGCCGTGGCTCCCTTTCCTTCTCCCACCACCTATGTCTACTGCTGGCGAGAAGGAAAGGGAGCCATGGCTGCCCCCGCCCCTGCCCGCCATGGATTGGCCTCCCTGCCGGCCCCCCGCAGGCTGGCAGGGGGATGGGGAGCGCACCTGACATTCAAAATAAAAAACCTTTGTCGCTCCCCACCCCCAATATCAACGCCTGGCTTGGCCTTGGAAAATGGTGTATGGGGGGTAGTTTTGGGCTTGCGCAACCATGTAGCCACGCGCCTTAGAGGGAACATTGGTGTCATGTAGAAGAAGCCCTCAGCTGTGCTTTGGATGAAGAATAAAGGTCAACATTAAGATGAAGGGGGTGGGGGTGGAAGGGCTTCTTCTGGCATGGAGACACAATGAAAAATAAATAATCAAAAATCATTGGGTCTCTGTACCACACTGGTATGAACCCACCACTGCCTATAAAAATTCAGGAAGGCCTGTGTGCATGTGCGAGAACCAGCATGGGACGGGTGCAAATGCATGGGGGGAGGGGGGCATGTGGTAGCACACCCACACTTTCCCCTTGTGGCAAGTGAACCAAAAAAGGTTCACTATCACTGGTCTAGTCTATGAAATGAAGGCATTAGAATGGAAATTTTAGTGGCATTTAAAAAGAATACAAATGACCAGCTGTCTGCAATGAGTATAAATCACCACCACCCCTCACACACACATCCAGTTATACCTGAGGAAGCTTCTTAGATGAGAAGTGAAAGGTCTTCAAAGAAAAACATGAAAGTCCAGTTGCCTCTTAGAAAAGCACCTTTGGGACAACTATGACCCAGATATCAGAATCCATAGACATTTATTTACACAGCTAGAATTTTGTAACTACTAACTACAGTACTAAACAAAATATAACCATTAGGTGGCATCATTACATTGCTAAATAAGAAATACTGTACAGGCAAGACTTATTTTCAGACAAATTTATTTATCTTTTAAAGTTGATGCATTGTTTTTTTATTGTTATAAAAAAGCCTTATAATCTGCTCCTGAACCTTCCTAGGTATCATGTCAGACTGATAATTTCTTCTTTCCTAGATCTTATACCCCCTTTCCTTTTTAAAAAAAAATAGGCACATGTTTTTTTCACTCATTTGGTAGTTATTCAGTTGCCAATTCTGTGATAATGCCAGGAATCTGGCCAGATTTTTTTAAAAATTACCCTGGGATGTCATTTATCTGAGTTTTCAACTAATTTGAGAGGGTTACCTCAACCATGTTTAGCAATCTTTAATCCTGCTCATCAAAATTTTATGGCTCATAAAATATTTTTGTGGAAAAAGGCAACTGAAATAGAAATTAAGTAGCTTTATCTTTTCTTTTTGTAGATCTTACCATTGTGAAATCCTCAAGAAGCAGTTTCTATACTGTACTAATTATTTTACTTTTATTTTGAGTATTTCCAACCCAATGGAATGTTGGGAAGGAATTATATAAAATATTTTTTTTCAACCTTGGCAACTTTAAGAAGTATGACTCATGTTGGTTGAAGAATTCTGGAGTTAAAGAAGCTTCTTGAATGAGAAGCAAAATGTTTTCAAGGAAAAAAATCCCAAAAAATTCAGTTGCTTTGTGACAATTAAGGAAAACAGAGAAACTGCTAGGCAGTGGCTTAGAATATTACCGAATCCTATATTTTAAGCTTTTTTACTCTCTTTCCACTCTCTTTTCTTTCTCACTATGACTCTGTAGAGCTGTTTGTAAGAAAATAGAAGCAATTTACACTTTTCCTTACACATTTTTTCTTCTCAGCATCCTTTGCCAACCTCATCTTCTTTCTGAGCTTTTACTTTCATGACACCAGATTTCTATAGTGATTATCTGTAGTCTTTCTTTGTAACCTACTCTGTGTTTAATTTCTTATATCAGTACTTTTTTGCTATCAGATTTTTCATAGGTATTTAAGATAACCATATTAGTGTCTTCCACACCAGATTTTCTCTTTTTGGATGCTTTTAGTATCCAATTAGAATTCCATAACTGACATATTTTAACTAACTCTTTTTGGTATTGTCCCATTATTTTCTGTTGCAACACAATCAAATTTAAAATTCTTTGGTTGTGTTAAAATTTATATTTTTAGAGTCCAAGAAATATTGCCTATGGTTTATCTTTTTCTATTAAGTACTATCAAGAACCCCAGCATTACACAACTATTTGATTTGAAGTAGACATATCTAAGAGTTACCTTGAGATAATATGGGTGACTGATACATTTTATAAGTAAATAATATATAAATATGTCTGAACTAGTAATTAATGGAAAAATGATTTTTAAAATCACATTTTTCTCCTCTTGTGCCTTTTATTACTATTTTTAGAATATATGTAGTTTTCTTACTTCAGGTGCCTTCAAAATGGCAGTTATGCAAAAATAACATGACAAATAAAAATAAAGAATTAAGCCTTCATGTTTGATGCACCATTTATTTAAATAGTTCAAAGTAATTAAAAGTGAAAGCAACATTGTATGTTATTTGCAAACTTGTTTGTTCAATTTCTAGTTTGCACCAGTAGATGTCAGCCCATTTCCTTCAAAAAGTGAATATTACTTAGATATCTATTTCTCAGCTGATTGCTGAATATTTCCTTTAAAACCAAAATGTAAATATACAGCTGCATTTAGACTAAAGTCATGCTGTTCAAGAGAAAGTATTCATTAGTAAATGTACAACATTATTTTCTTACCAACTATAATAGGAGATAGGGAAATTTCTTAATTAAGTAGAAATTACTAAGATTATAATTCCAATAGTTGTTGAACAGAAAATATGTTTGGTTAAGAGGCCATGTATAGTGCTAGTAAGTAAGTTTAAAACTATTTATTCTCTGACACTGGGATATTTTCCCCAGCTTTCATGCTCCTTGAGATATAATTTTCAAATTTTTATGGATGCCTCATCCATATTTTTATCTTCTTGAGTAGCTTCCAAGTTCTATATCATCTTGGAAAATTGCTTATATAAAGGAAAATGCACATGTTATATAGGAGGAAAAGCTTGTCAGATGATATAATCATCAGTACAGATACATCATAACGCCTTTTTAAAAAAATAGTTTTTCATTAAACATTTTCAATATTAAAAAACAAAATACAATTTTTCAGTCATTACAGTATTTCTGTATTGGTATCAATATCATCCATAACATTCGTAAATTCTATAATTTCTATATTTCTTTTTTCTTTTTAAAATAAATTTATTAAATATATACAATAAAAAAACCAAATACAGAAAGACAAAAGAGATATACATATTGTACATTTTAACATTTACACTCTACTTATGTAATTTCTATATTTCTATATTTCACTATCCTATATTATACAATCATTTAGGTTATACTAATACTTGCATATCAATATTCTAATATTCTTATACAGTTATTGTATTCTTATTCTCTAGCCAGGTATACTATCTACTCCAAACTTTATAATATTCAAATTCTTCTGTCTCTTTCAACACCATAGTCAGCTTATCCATCTCTGCACACTCAAGTATCTTTCTTATAATCATTGCCTCTAAAAGAATATCAGATTGTTTCCAATTTTGCACTAGAACAATTCTGGTTGCAATTAGTATAGGTAATATTATATATTGAGCTTTTTTATCCACTTTTGCCTCTAGAAAACCTAATAAAAATAGTTCTGGCTTCATTTCAATCTTTTGTTCAGTAATTTCTTCCAGCCAATTCCTTATTTTGAAGCCTTTTATTCCTGAAAACAATCATTAATTTAGTTTGAATTGAGGTGTCCTCAGTGTTCTCTGATCTTGGTTGTTTCCTTTCATTTGCTACTCAAACTAGATAACATCATCAGTGCTAGTGCTAATTTGAATTTCTCTAAGTCCATCTACCATCTGTCAAAACTTTTTTTTCTTCCTTCCATTCAATCTTGCCCACTTTTTAGAGATTGGCTGGACAAGTCCTGCAGTTTACTTAACAAGGCTTTTCAAAACGGGTTGCCATTGTCTCCTTTCTAGAGCTGACAGAAAGTGACTTACACCAGTTGGCTTTGTGCCCAGATGGAACTAAATCTTTATGGTTTTCCAGTTTCCAGCCTGGTGTATTAATCCATATACCAAACTGGCTCTCAGTCAGATGTTGGGTGATCTCAAAACTTATTGGCGCCTTAACTGTACACCAATTAGAATGATCATGTTTCTAAGAAGTGTTTTTAGTAGGAAAGTGAACACAAGAACAAGGGGGCACAATCTGAGGTTAATTGGGGGAAAGATTAGAAGTAACGTGAGAAAATATTATTTTACTGAAAGAGTAGCAGATGCTTGGAACAAACTTCCAGCAGACGTGGTTGGTAAATCCACAGTAACTGAATTTAAACATGCCTGGGATAAACATATATCCATCCTAAGATAAAATATAGGAAAAAGAGTATGAGGTCTTTTTCTGCCGTCAATCTTCTATGTTTCTAAGATAGAAATTCTCAGGTAACTTAAAAAATATACCAGAAGGGAACATGAGAAATCATCTTCATTCTGTTGCCAAGAAAATTATGTGGATGGATACATGTAACCATTTGAAGTTGAGTTCAGTTCAAGATATCTTATTTGTCTCTGGAGGGCATTCCTAAACCTTGGTATAGTGCAGGGGTCTGCAACCTTAAACATCCAAAAAACCACTTGAGCCTGTTTCCCACAGAAAACAAAATAATGGAAGTCACAAAACCTGGGTGTCTTTGGCCAACTTGATGTCACTTAATCCTACCCAGTCACATGACACCCCTCTGCCATACCTATCCAGGTTTTGTGCCTTCTGTATATTGTTTTCTATGGAAATAGGTATTTTATTATTTAGATTTGTATGCCGCCCCTCTCCGCAGGTATCTCCCTCTCTCCCTCTCTTACCCTCTCTCGTCTCTCTTTCTCTCTCATCTTTCCTTTTCTCCATCCCCCTCCCTCTCCCCCTCTCATCTTTCTCTTTTTTTCTCTCTATCTCCCTATCCACCTTCCTCTCACTTCTCTCTCTGTCCCTCTGTCTCTTTCTCTCTCTCATCTTTTTCTTTTTCTCTCTGTCTGTCCCCTCTCTCTGTCTCTCTATCTCTCTGTCTGTCTCTGTTTCTCTTTCTCTCTCTCTCTCTCTCTGTGTATTGCTCTCTCTCTTGCTCCCTGTCTCTGTGTCTCTTCTCACTCTCTCAGAAAGCCCTGCATGCTCTCCTTGGGGCTTTCTGCTACCCATTTTTTCCCTTATTTCTTTAGAAATCCTGGCTGGCTGAGGAATGAGCACAATCCATGATGGAGGCTTCTCTCCTCCTCCCCCACTCCTCTAGTGCACATCCTCATAGCTCTGACACAGCCGGCCAGGGGGGGGTCACAAGAAAACAAGTGTGAGGAGGGGGCAAGCCTCTGCTACAGGTTGCGCTCATTTCAAAGGGGGGAAAATTGAATAGCAAAAAGCCTGAGAGCACGCAGGCTTGAGATAGTGTGAAAGAGACATAGAGAAAGGGAGTGAGAGATATGAGTGAGAGAGAGGGGGGAGAGAGAAAGAGAGAGCGGAAGGGAGAATGGCTAATGGATAAGTGACTTTGGTGAGGGCCGAATTGAGCTGAATATCTCTTCCTCTCTCCCTCCCTCCCTCCCTCTCTCTTTCTTTCTTTCTCCTCCTCCCTCCCTCCCTCCCTGCCTGGCAGGAAACAGCAGGCAGCTATTTCTGGGTTTCCTCTCTGGAGAGAGAAAGAGAGAAAGTGGGAGGGAGAGGGAGAGGGAAAGAGACTGTGTTTTATGCCAGGGGTGAGTGGGGCAGGGAATGGGTTCCAGGAGGGGGAAGAGACATAGTCTCCCCCATTGTGAGATGCGCTAGCTTTTACTGTGCTGCACAAGGCACTGCAGATCATGGGGGGATATGCCAAAGGAAAGCCAGCTGGGCTGCTTCTTTTCTCCTACCCTTCCCTCTGCTTCCTTCTCCTCACTCAATCCTATTTTGCGACAGAGAAGTGCATGTTGGGGCAATGTCGGAGGATGTCTTCTGACCATCTGGCACTAGCCCACAACTCTCCATTCTCCTCCAAGCATGGCTTGTTGAGGAGGGTGAAGTAGCCCACCTCCTGCTCCCCCCCCCAAGGAAACAAAGTGGTGCATTTCAAAAGCGTCAAACAGCATTCTGCGAGAGCTGGGCCAAGCGTCTTTGCTTTCCAATTTGCCAATGGGGCTGCTTCTGCCAGGTCATCTCCCCCACCCCAGGCTGTTGTGCTGGGCGCTCAGTGGGGGGAGCGCTTTTCCACTCCACTCCACTTTCTCTTGGCCCTGCTGATAAAAGAGGAGGAAGGCCAGGCTTGGGGGATGGTCCCCACCCCTCAAGATATGTCCCTGCCCTTCTCTCCCAGCTCTTTTTGATGGCAGTAACAGCAAATGTACTGCAACAAAGGCAGAATGCTGTTGCTGCACAAAGGCAAGTAGAGGGGTGCTTCGCTCCTGCACTAAGGTTCTGGTCATGCCATCACCATGACAGGATGATGGCTCTTTCATCCCTCTGCCATGACAGGGGAACAAGGTCTTTGCATTACCTAACAATGTAAAATAAAACTAGGTATCTGTTGAATATGCAATGACTAATACGTAAATAGTTGGAATTTAAATACTTGATACTGATTGGTTACTTGTTAAGATCATTGTACCTGTGCGGATTAACAAACAACCATGCCAAATGGAATTAGACGCAGGATCCAAATATTCCATTATGCCATGGGAAAAGTTCAAGCTGTATATGCCTACTGTGCAAAAGGCTCACCTGGAGCCTGTAACAGCTGTAATTCGAGACTTTCAGCGGGGAGCTATTCCAATACTGGGTAAAACTTTGGTACCTGTTTCATTTAAGAATGTACAATGTGAATTACCTTTAATAGTGGTGTCGGGGGCAAGACACACTCTCTTGGGATTGGATGACGCCTTTGGGTATTGAGGTAATGGGGTTAACAAATTGGCAGAAAATACTTGCTCAGAACTTATTTGAGAATTTCCTGAGGTATTTAACCCCACATTAGGATCGTATAAGGGACCACCTATTTCCTTTTCGCTAGACCCTAAAATACCACCATTGAGACTTAAGCCTCACAGAGTTCCTTTGCCCTTAGACCAACAGATTGATAAATTAATTGCCCAAGGCATTCTAGCGCCTGTGGACCATGTCCCTTGGGAGACTCCAATAGTCACACAGTTAAAGCCTGATGGATCATTAAGAGTCTGTGCTGACTACAGAGTACCTTAAATAAGGTATTACAGCACCATTCCTATCCGATCCCAGTAGTACAACAATTGCTCCATTCGTTGGGGGGAGAGTATTTGCCAAGCTAGATTTAGCGCAGGCATATAAGCAACTACCAATGGATGAAAAAACTGCACTAGCGCAAACGATAGTGACACACAGGGGTGCTTTCAAGTGTACGAGGTTACAATTTGGGGTTAGTGTAGCCCCAGGTATATTTCAGAGCCTGATGGAGAGATTACTCTCTGGCCTTAAAGGAACCATACCATATTTTGAAGACATATTAATCTCAGGAGAAAACAAAAAACAACCAAATCAAAGGATAAGAGAAGTATTAAGAAGGTTACAAGAGAAAGGTCTTAAACTCAAGGCAGACAAGTGTGTATGGGGAACCGATAATGTGGAATTTTGTGATTATCACATTGACAGTGAGGGAATACACCCCACACAAGAAAAGATAAAAGCAATAAAGGAAGCCCCTGAGCCCCAAAATAAAACAGAGCTCCAGGCATTTTTAGGCTCCTAAAGTTTTACTCTGTTTTCTTGAAACAGAAGGCCACAGTAGCTGAACCACTCCACATACTACTCCAGAAAGGATCACCATGGACTTGGGGGAAAGCAGAACTCCTAGCCTTTATCCAAGTAAAAGAACTACTATCTTCAAAGAGTGTAGTGGTTCCATATAGCTTCACCATATGGAATAGTAGCTGTACTAGCTCACATTTTGCCAAATGGCACTGAGGCTCCAATAGCATATTTTTCTAGAACACTTTCAGGAGCAGAAAGGAATTACAGCCAATTAGACAAAGAGGCCCTGGCCCTCATGGCTGGGGTAAAGAAATTCCACAATTATATTTTTGGTCGATTTTTTGAATTAGTAACTGACCATAAACCATTATTAGGGTTGCTAGCTGAAAATAAACCCACTCCTCCATTTATGTCACCCAGATTAATTTGATGGACAATATTCTTAGCAGGCTATGATTACACCCTTAAACATAAAGGGGAGAAGGAAATCAACCATACTGATGGTCTGAGAAGGTGCCCAATGCCCCAAAACATAGAGGACCCTGCTCCAGTTTCTGATATATTACTAATTTAACTGGATGAAAAGCCAGTAACCATGGCTAAAGAAGTTGCTGAAAGTAACAGAAAGGACCCAATCTTGCAGAGGGTTGCTAATTATATCCTAAGGGGGTAGCCTGATGAAGTTACAGATGTGGGCACCAGGGAGTTTAAAAACAACCAAAAGGAACTATCATACTTGAGGGGATGTATTTTATGGGGGAACAGAGTTGTAATTCCCTCCATCTTGAGGAACAAAGTCTTGGAAATGTTACATAGGGGTCATCCTGGAATAGTACGTATGAAGAGCCTGGCCAGAGGGCATTTGTGGTGGCCAGGTCTGGATTCAGACATTGAAAAATGGGTAGCCACATGTGATCCCTGCCAAGAGTTCAGGCCAAACCCTCCTAGAACCTCCCCAGTAGAGTGGGAGACATCAAAAGGGCCTTGGTCCAGAATCCATATAGACTATGCAGGGCCAATAGAGTCTCATTCTTTTCTGGTAGTAGTTGATGCTTACTCAAAGTGGGTGGAAACCATAGCAATGGGGAGTAGCACAACCTGTGCCACCATCAAAGCCTTGCATCGGCTGTTTGCAACCCATGGGTGCCCAGATGTGGTGGTATCAGATAACAGTCCACAATTTACCTCCAGACAAATGGAACTTTTCTTAGACCAATTGGGCATTAGAAATTCTGTCATCTCACCCCAGACCAATGGGCAGGTAGAAAGATATGTTAGAGTAGCCAAAGAGGCATTAAGGAGATCAAGCCCAGGGGAAATCCAAGAGTGTCTTGATCAATTTCTGCTCCACACAGCACATCACCCCAAATTCAGTAACTAACAAAAGCCCAGCTGAATTGTTAATGGGGAGGAAACTAAGATCTCCTCTGGATAGGTTACATCCATCATATTGTGAGAATCATAAAGATATGCATGTAGCCCCTGAGAGAACTATGTATGTTGGTCAGACTCTGTATGCTACAAACTTTGATGGGGGTTTAAACTGGCTTAAGGGATCCATTGTAAAACAAACTGCTCCAAAGACATATTCTGTCCTTTTGCAGGATGGACGCACTTGGAAGCGGCAGATTGATCATTTAAGAGGGCACCTGGAATCGGCGACCCTCCAACAACAACAAATTGTGAATCTTAATCAAGACTGTACCCCTTCACTCCCCACAGGGAGTACAAACCAATGGTCAACCCAACAACTACACCACGAAGCGGGAGATATAGACATAGATTTGTACTTACTAAGCCACCGGAGATCTTCCAGCATTGCGGAAGCGGCTAATGAGGAGGCTGGTGAAGTGTCTGCAGACTCAATGCATGGATCCATCCCACTGACTAGGCCGGGGAGGATCAGCGAATCCGCTGACAACCCGACCTCCACTTCCCTCGATCTCCAGGACTCAACTGATCTGTGCAGGTCAGAATGGGAGGTGCACAGACCCACTGAACTAAGAGGGGAGGGGTGTTGAATATACAATGACTAACATGTAAATAGTTGGAATTTAAATACTTGATACTGATTGGTTACTTGTTGAGGGGGAAATATGAATTACTGTCAGTTATTTTGGGTGGGAAGAAAAAGGGTATAAGACCAGTAGCCCAGCGCCATTTCCTTTGTTCACGCCCATTACTTTGTAATGAAACAATGTTACTCCTGCACTCAGAAAATAAACTTTGAAAATCCCGAGCGCCTAAGCTCTGTTCTTTTCAGTATCTAACTGCAGTCTAATGGAATTTGGAAGTCAATGGAAATGAGATAATTTCAATCAGACAATATTAATAACATATTTTAAAATACTTATTCTTCTCTGATGTTTTTCATTCATGCAAAGAAGGGAAATGGAGCAGGATAAGATGCTGAGAAAAGCAGAAGAAAACAATAGTAATGAGTCATATTTAGGAGTCTGCTGAATAGATTCCCATTATACCAGACCTTTTAATGTGAAATAAAACTGCAAGAAAACTGAAGGCAATTATTTTTAATTAGAGTTATATTGCCCAAAACAACTCCTTTCTTTTGAAATGAGCAGACTAGAGTTCCTGCCTTTATGCTATTCCCTTGAATTATTATAGAGATAACATTTTCCTGTAGATAGGAATCATGGTTCTGTTTTCTAAGTTAATTTTTAAAACCTTAGGAGACAATTTTCTAAGTTCACCTCCTTTTCTCCAAGTTTAGATTTATCAGGAGTCTCTCAGCATTTCTTCAAATGTTTCTTTTTATTCTAGCATTAGCTTTTTCTGGGCTCTGTGATCACCATGACATTTCCAAAATGGTTCCAATAATTAATGCGGCATACTTTCAGGACAGCAAGGCAAGGCAACTAAGGAAAAAAATATGGCTCACTGAATATTTTAGTTTCAAATTTAAGAAACTATTCCCTAAAAGTAGGTTTACTGTCTATATTCAGTTTTTCTTTTTCTTTTTTTCCCCTTTTTTAGCACAGTAATTTTATTCATTTGATAGAGAAATTTCTATGGCATTTTAAAGAAAGAAACATTTTGGTGAAAATATGTAAGGTCAGGGCAGATTCTTCCTACCGCCCTACCAATGCACTGCATGCACAATTTTGCTTCTATGCATGCGCAGAGGGATGATTTTCCTTCTGTGCATGCTCACAGCGGGCCATTTGCAGGGTGGCTTCCAGTCTATTTTTGGCCTGAACATGACCCAAAAAACAGCCTGAAAATGCCCCCCCAAAATGGCCTGGAAACAGTCTGGAAAAAGCCTCCCAAAATTTTGGTTTGGGGGCAATTTTGGGGCCATTTTCAGGCTGTTTTCAGGCCATTTCCCGAGCCATTTTTCCCTTTGGAATGATATTGTGCAGATGATGAGCATATTCTTCCATATATAACAATTAGAATTGATGGCAAATAGTTAAATCTTGGTTTCAACAGACCAGAGGATCTTGTTTCTCATAATCTGAGAGTCCTTCAGGTGCTTTTTCGCAAACTCTAAGCAGACCTTTGTTTGTTTTGCACTGAGGAGAGGCTTTCATCTAGCCTATCTGCCATAAAGCAAATACTGAATCTACAGAGAAGGGTGGCAGATAATTTGGTGGAGGAATGATTGTCCATCTGGTACTTTGTGCCATCTCCACACAGGTTCTCTGGAGCTCAGCCATGACCATTGGGTTCTTGGTCACGTCTCTTACTAAGGCCCTTCTCCCTTGATTGCTTGGTTTGACCAGGCAACCAGCTCTTGGAAGGATCCTGAATGTGTCAAACTTCTTCCATTTGTGAATTATGGTTGTTGTGCTGTTAGGAAATCTTCAGTGCAGCAGAATTTTTTTTGTAGTTTTTTTTAGATGTGGCTTCTGATAAACCTGTTATAAAGTTAGGGTTATAAAGGTGTAAATTTGAATATGAAACTGTAATGTTTAATTATTTATATCTAAACATAAACTATTTTATCTTTTATTGGTACATGTGCTTTCTATTTATTGTGTATTAGATAATCCCATCTTCTTATATATAATGCATCAGTATTATTTTAAATATTTTAATTTCTCCGTTACATATAAATTATTTGCACTGATTTGGTCCCTCTTTTTTCAAATAATGGCACAATAATGCTATGGATAAATTGAGCTATGTGAAGTTAATTTACTGATTCCTAAGGGTAATTATCCTCACAAATGACCCTTTACCCACACGGAGTAATAACTGCCTGTTCTCACAAACCACATTTAGATTTTTGAAATATTTGTTCAGTTCAGGAATCTTAGTTACTTTGAGTTATGAGTTCCTGAGTCTCCAAAGGGTTAGTTTTCATTGTCATTATTCATGTGATGGTTTTCACACAGAGAAGAATTGAACAGAAATTCTTATATGAATGTTTGCTTGCATATATATACATCATAAATCTTTAAGTCAACACTTATTTCTTAAGGGACTTCGGCAGCATGTTCAAAATAGAAACATGCTTCAATCACACATGTTTAAAGTATTTATTTGTTTTTGCACAATATAGTTTTTGTTCACTTACTTAGTTCACCTATTGCCCTTCCGTATTCCTTAAATTTAGAAAATAAATTTCTTTTATACCTATTATGACAACCTGGAAACTATAATAAAAGCACAGCTCAGGCTAAGCACAAGGAGATAACAGCTGTTGATAAAGGAACACTCTATCTCAGGAAATATGGTATATTCTCTGGTTAGCTGGTAAACAGGAGCTGTATACTTATTGGCCAAATATGGTCTAAATACATCATACCTTGCAAATATGGGCAAATTCAAGCTATCAAATCACCGTAAAACAGAAAAAGCCATGTTAATAAAGCTTCTTTATTAATAATGGTGACAGCAGTTAAGAATCTACATAGTTTAAAGTTCATGCTTCATTACACATGTAGAATGGGAAGAAGGAGAAGAGGAAGAATAACAGATTTTTAAAAAGCTGCAAATCTATTTTTCCATGTGTTTCAGTATATCTTACATTTAGTTTAATTTCGTAACATTTCCTGCATGCTGATCCTATTTTTTATTATAGAAAAATAGTACACAGTGGCAAATTCAAGGATGAACAATCAATGCCTATATTTGGACCCCAGTCAGTGGTGGGATTCAAATAATTTAAAAAATGGTTCTCTGCCCTAATGGTCTGCTGAGTGGGTGCAGGTGGGTGGGTGTGGACAGGGCAGTCGTGGCCAGAGACTGTGACAGCACTCATCCTCCTGCAGTACTCTGCCATCCAAAACACAGGGGTTAATTACAAAATGTGGGCTTTGCTTTGTGACATCAAGATCCAGCGAGCAAGGGGTGTGAAATGCACAGAAAATACACTTTTGTTTGGTTATGAAGAAATATCCCCAAAGTCAGATGTACACTTGTTAGTATTCTGTCCAAATGGTTGGGTTGGTGATATATAAACAATCCAACAATATATGGTTGTATGCAGCAGTGGGCTACGAGCTGGAATGCTACATTGCGCTCGCCGTCACAGCTCATAAGTTCTTGTGGGGCCAGCACAATTTTGCTGCTGCACTTGTGGAAGCTGCAAAATCATGCACAGAGCTGCAAGTTTGCAGTTTTGGCATGCGCAGAAGCAAAAAAACCCTCACTGAAACACAGGTGCACTTGTGGCTCCCTGCACGATTTTGCTGCCTCTGCAGGTGCAGCAGCAAAATCACGCTGGCCCCGCAAGCACTTATGAGCTGCGGCGGCGACTGCAATTTAGCGTTCCGGCTTGTAGCCCACTGCTGGCTGTATGGATTAATATAATATAGTTTTAAAACATATGCTATGTTCTGATTGGCTGTAGTATTGCAAGTTGCCATAAGAGGGTGCTAGAGATTATGTCTTACTATCTCTGTTTTTTATTCTGTTTAACTCTGATAGTAATCTCTGTGTTATGTTATGGTATTCTAATGTGTTTGTAAGCTGTAATATCTTTGTTGAATATATAACTCAAGGACTGCTCTGTACACACCTTAACAACACTAAATGTAGACTGACTTATAGCTACAGAAACCCCTCCCCCAGCAAAAAAGCAAATTTTGAAGCTCAAGGTAGAGAGGATTCATTTTAGGATGAGTAACTACAGTTTGCATGTTGTAGGTTCCTAAAAGAACACTGGGAAACTCTGTATTTTAAAGAATATTTGAGGGAGAGGTGCAGAATAGCTGAGGCTGTAGAGACCCAGCACCAATCAATCAGTGGTGGGTGGCTGCCAGTTCAGCGAACCGGTAGTGGTGGTGTTGGTAGGCTCTGCCCACCTACCCAGGACCCACATTTGCATGTGCATAAGCATTGCCAGTGCACACAAGCATGAACCAATAACAACAGGATTTAGAACCCACTACTGCAATCAAAACACTTTTTGTGAAGCAACTGATCAATGCTGACAGGATATGCTACTAGTATATGAAAATAAGGACAAACTCCATTCCATTCTAGTACTGATGATGTTGCCTAGTTTGGTAATGAAACATCTGCAAGAGAACCATCAAGCTCAGAGAGCACCAAAGAACCACAGTTCAACCCTGAGCTACAGAAAGGCCAAATGAGGCATGGGAGGCGTAATGCCCTCCCCCCCCCCCCCCCCATTTTGAGCCTGGGCAGCTTCCTGCACCAACCTGGAAGGCAAAATGGGGTGTGCAGATGAACTCCTGGGAGGGGAAGGTGTGTGGTGGGATGGGGCCAGCCAAGGTGAGATTAGCCGGTTCTCCGAACTGGGCAAAAAGTTAGCAACTGGTTTGTTCAAACTGGTTCTGAATCCCACCTTTGCCCCAGGTCAATGAAAAACTTTTAAGACCCACAATTCAATTGTAAATGATGATTTTAATTAAACCTTTTTTGTCTTTTAGATGAATGGATAAATTTTAAAATAGGTTTTCCATTGTCTCCTTTTTAGGGCTTAGAGAGAGTGACTGGCCTATGATCACTTGGTTGGTTTTGTGCCTAACTCAGGGCCTAAATCATGTTCACTTGTTTGTGCCTACTGCTTTAACAACTACAGTATACCAATTGACTCTATTTATTCAATACATTAAATCCAGCATGAGGTTTTATGTTGCTAATCTTTATGTAAGCATATTATATTAGTTTCTCAATATAATTGTTTACTGATTAAAGCACCTTCTATTTTCTTTGTTTTATGAAGTATATTTATGAAAAAGTGTATGTAACTTAGGTATAAAGCTGTTATTTCTTGATCTGACAGTATGTTTTGTGGGTGAAATTTGGCCAGCATCTGGTTTTGACTGATTAAATAAACTCATTGGTATTAATGTACTTAAATTTGCAGGATGGAATTTTCCTTTAAACTTAAGCCAGATGCATAATAATTGCCAATGTACATAAAATAAATATGATAATATTAAGGAGTCTTTGGTGCAATGATTGCCAAAGAAGTTTGGGTCAATGGGACTGAGTTTTGTATCTAGGTTACTTTTTAACTATAGAAGTTTTTTTTTAAAAAAAACTATAACTGGAACAAATATTTAGTCTATAAATCTTGTGATTTGCCCTAATGTCAGTGCCAAAATCCAATTGATTAAATGCCTGATTTGGAATGATCATTAGTCTATTTTAGTAAATTTTGGAAGAACCTCTACCCTTTGAGAGGCTTTGTACTTGGAATGCATGGATTATATTGCTACGTATTCATATAGTAAACATAAGGTAGCGTCTAAGAAATTAATTCAACTAAAATAACTAAGATAAATGTTGTTAGAAGCATGTAGAAAAGAATACAATATTTGTACACAGAGTAGATACCAAAATCCTACTGAACAGACTATTTAATGATCTTGCATACTTATAACCAGAAGGTTCAGCTGTCACATTGTTCTTTAGATGTTGTTATGAAAGATGTCATTTCTTAATAAACATTCTATTATTCTTTTGTGGTTCATTAACCCAGGCAATCTAAAATGGCTTTCAACTGGCTTTCAAGAGTATTTTTGATTTTTTTTTGCTTCAGTTTTATTTGTGTTCAACCTTTATTCCTTAATTTTAAATAGAGGGAAGGGTGTTAAGCTCATCTTTATCACTTTTAAATATTGAAAATGATAAAGAAGACACCAGGCTTCATTTCCGACGCACAGCTGATGCAGGAGGTGCCTCAGAGCCCCTGACGTCAGTAGAAAAAGCCCTAGCCCGCTCCGTGACCCGGCTTCTTCTCTTCCTGGCTTTAATTGGCATCCAGCTGGCGTGAGAGGTTCCCCAGAGCCCCTGATGTCAGCGAAAGTTGCCCTAGCCCTCTAGGTGCCCCAGAATTGCACACAGGACACAGCAGACACAGGTGGTTCCCCAGAGCCTCTGAAGTCAGCGGTAGACGCCCTGAGACATCCACGGAGCCCTCCATGAGGACTAGCTTCATACCCTGCACCTGACGGGAGCGCCCCCCCCCCAGAAAAGACGCCTGGAGCCCTGCCCTCACACCCAGCACCCAGCCTACGCAGGTAGCGGAAGACGCCAGGAGCCCCACCTGAGGGCCACAATCAACACCCCGCACCCCTGATGCCAAAGGAAGACACCTGGAGCCCAACCAAGTGTCTGAGCCTCCTCTATCCCTCGACACCACTCCCAGAGCCCTACTATTGTTGGAGTTCGAGTGACAGTGTAAGATGCCCAGAATCCACCCGGCACTCACAAAAAGGTTTCCAAACCTCACCCCCATGACCATGCCGTGCAGGAAAAAATGGCAAGTAACCCAAATGACTGTTTCTGATAACATCTGCAACATCAACATAAATACATAAGAAGGACTCACAAAATGCCATTCCTGCAAAAAAATCTGCTCATCACACCTGTCTCAGCATCAATAAACATGTCGCCACTTTTCTCCAAGGGATTCTCCAATCCCTCATTCTACTACTTCTGCCCATCCTGTACTCCCAAACCAGACCCCTTTGACAATTTATCTGATGTAATCTTCACTGCCATCTCTAAATCCCAACAATCATACACTGAAAGCATGGAACCGCGGATCACCGCGATTGAAAAAAACATCCAAGAACCGATAAACGCTAAAACTCCAAAACAAGTGCCTTGCACCACCCCGCCACCACCTCTCAACACCCAGTCCAGGCCTCCAAAACTATCTCCAAACCCTACTACTGACATCTCCACCCTGGTGCAAGATGCCACGAAATGGCAACAAAAACCATAACGCCGTACTTTTTGGACTAGAGGAAAATGGGGAAACCGATCTATCAAATATTTGTAGTATCATCCACAACCATCATCCTCAATCAATCGCCCCTGACGATATCTTAGAGGTTTCTAGAAGTGGCCCTGTACTAAAGTACACTGATGGATCAATGGCTCCCCGGTTGTGCAGAATAGTCTGCAAAAATGAAACTACCAAACAACAGTTCATTAAGACCATGAACTCCATCGCCAGAAATAACGCAAAATACAACAAACTCAGATCCAGACCAGACCTAACACTACTCCAACGCATCCGCTCTCGGGAACTACGGGCCGAACTCCGGAGATGTTGTGACCAAGGTGAAACTAATCTCTACATTGACTACCGCTCTGATTGCATCAGAACCAAAATTCATAACCCTCCCTTCATCTCCAAACCCACTGTCCCTCCTCAACCATCCCACACTTCTCCACCCACCATCCCTCATCTACAAACGGACCCCCCCAGCACTTCAAGCAACGAATAGGATAGCGTGCCTCTTACTACCTCATTTCAATCCAATTTCAACTCAACTCAACTCAATCCAATCTCACCCCTGATCACAAACTCAATCTCAAATGTAAACTAATCAATGCAAGAAGTATTATCAACAAGTTGTCTGAATTCCTCATCCTACTTGACACCAACTTATTTGACTTAATCTTTGTTTGTGAAACATGGCTGAATCCTTCCTATCCTGGCTCCTTCATCACACAAAGTAACTACCTGGTCTTCCGGTCTGACCGTGAATCCCGCAGAGGGGGTGGTGTAGCCATATTCTACAAAAGCTCACTCAATCTAACAAACATTCAAGTTGCACATGATCTTATCCTCCCTGAAAGCCTAGTTTGTGACATTTCCCTCAACACTACACTCCGTTTCCTACTGTGCTACAGAGCTCCAAACTATGACATTACCAATGCAACTAAACTAACCTCCGTCCTAACTTGGGCAACCTCCTGCCCCCATCCCATTATCTTCCTTGGTGACCTCAACCTACCACATATCAACTGGTCACTAAATGAATGCTCCACTGAACCTATACATACGGCCATCTATAACACCGTCACCAGCCTAGGACTGGAACAATTAGTATCAAACAATACCAGACTCAACAACTGTCTCAACCTCATATTCTGCAACAGCAAAAGTGCTATCTATGGACTGCACACAAAAGAACCTTTCTCCAACAGCGACCACAGTACGACCAACTTCAACCTCAACCTACATCATCTAAACACTCACCAGAATAACGTGGCTCTTAAGTACAATTTTAGGAAAGCCAACTATGATCTCACAGATGCCAATCTCTCAATCCTTAACTGGCAATCCTTGTTCTCTAACTGCATCACCACTGATGATCTCTACAATATGTTCTTACTCCAAATCAAAAGGCTTATAGAACTACATGTGCCACTCACTTCTTCCAGAGGTAAACGAAAAAATAACATACCTGTCTCGATAAAGAAACTACAAACCAAAAAAAGAGCCCTCTGGCGTAGAAACAAAAAAAGCCCAGTAACCAACTTTAAAGTCCGCTACAAAAGGTTATGCCAACGAATAAAAGCAGAATGCCTCAACTATCACAGCAAGCAAGAGGAAAGCCTCCTTCACACCAAGTCTAACTGAGCATTCTATAACTTCGTCAACAACAAACTCAATGACTCCAAACCTATTCCACCACTCGTAGGCATAGTTCCCTCTAAGCTGAGCAGTGAGCAATTGCTCACTTAAAAATAATCATCAACTCAGAGTTTTCCAAACCTGCCCAGAAGCCGAGAGGGAAAGAGTGAGAGGGAAGGAAAGAGAGAGGAAGAGAGGAAGAGAGAGAAACAGATAGAAAAAAGAGGGGAAGGAAAATAAAAAGAAAAAGAATGGGAGTAAGGAAGAGAGAAAGAAAATCAAAATCTAGTTTGAAACTAGCTCAACTATTTAAGTGGCATTTTGATATTGATAGAGTTGCCCTATTATGAGCTCACTGTTATAGACACACAGTACAGTATTTTATTTTGAAATTCTCTGAGGCAAAACAGGGTGGGATTTTTGTTTGTTTGTTTATTTATTTATTTATTTATTATTTCTGTGCCGCCCAGTCCCGAAGGGACTGCCGCTCAGACACTATACTTTTCCGCCCCCCCCAAAAAAAAAATTAGAGGGAACACTGCTCGTAGGACCCAATAACAAGGAATACCATGATGACCCATCCAAAGCCAACCTCTTCAACTCTTTTTTTGGCTCTGTTTTTGTTAACAGCAATGGCTCTTTCCCCATCTTCGCAAATCGCACCTCAAACCCACTAAAAAACCTAACCCAAATCGTCTTCACTGTAGACCGCATAGAAAAAGCAATCCATGACCTCAAACCTTCCCTATCTGCCGGACCAGACGGTCTCTGTGCATACTTCCTAAGGAAACTTTCTTCTGTCCTTGCTGAACCCCTAAGCATTATCTTCCAAAAATCCTTCAGAACCAGCATGCTCCCCAAGCTGTGGTCAAAAGCAGTAGTCATCCCCATTTTCAAAAAAGGAGACCCTTCACTAGTGAACAACTACAGACCAATATCTCTCTGTTGCGTCCCTTGTAAAATCATGGAATCATGGAATCAATTATAAATCGATCAATCACCCTCTACTTAGAATCTAATAACCTACTCTCAAACAAACAATTTGGATTCAGAAAGAAATTATCCTGCAACCTACAACTACTTCACTGCAAAAACATTTGGACTACCCACCTTGATCAAGGAAAACCCATTGATGCAATTTATATAGACTTTTGCAAAGCCTTTGACTCAGTGGTCCACGACAAACTACTCCTAAAACTCAAATCCTATGGCATCTCAGGACTCCTCCACAACTGGGTTACTGCATTCCTGTCAAACAGGCAACAAATTGTCAAAATTGGTAGCGCCATCTCCACCCCTGTCCCTGTCATAAGTGGCGTTCCCCAGGGAAGCATACTAGGTCCTACTCTCTTCATTCTCTACATCAATGACCTCTGTGACAATATCGAAAGCAACTGTGTTCTTTTTGCCGACGATGTGAAACTTTTCAACACCACTGACAACACACTCACTCTCCAAAGAGACCTGGACTTTGTTTCAGACTGGTCTAACACCTGGCAACTTCAAATATCAACCAACAAATGCTCTACCCTCCACATCGGCAAAAAGAATCCAAACCGCACATACGAATTGAATAAACAATCTCTGACTGCCAACCCACACTCAGTAAAAGACCTTGGAATACTAATATCGAATTACCTAAGTGCTAAAGCCCACTGCAACAATATCGCCAAAAAAGCTTCTAGAGTTGTTAACCTGACCCTATGCAGCTTCTGCTCAGGCAATCTCACACTACTCACAAGAGCCTACAAAACTTTTGCCAGACCCATCCTAGACTACTGCTCATCCGTCTGGAACCCATACCACATCTCAGACATCAACACCCTTGAAAATGTCCAAAGATATTTCACCAGAAGAGCCCTTCACTCCTCCACTCGAAACAGAATATCCTATGAAAATAGACTAAGAATCCTGGGCCTAGAAAGCCTAGAACTACGGCGCCTAAAACACGATTTGAGTATTGCCCACAAGATCATATGCTGCAACGTCCTACCAGTCAATGACTACTTCAGCTTCAACCGCAATAACACAAGAGCACACAACAGATTCAAACTTAATACGAACCGCTCCAAACTTGACTGTAAAAAATACGATTTCAACAATCGAGTTATCAAAGCGTGGAACTCATTGCCGGACTCAATTGTGTCAACCCCTAACCCCCGACATTTCTCCCTTAGACTCTTCACTATTGACCTCTCCAGGTTCCTAAGAGGCCAGTATGGGGCGTACATAAGTGCACTGGTGTGCCTTTCGTCCCCTGTCCAATTGTCTTTCCTTTCTCTCACGTATCATATATATTTTCTTTCTTTCATATATCCTCTCCTCTAAGTTCACTTTACCCTTATACACATTTCGAATTTGCAAACAAACCAGGAAGGTAGTTGGTCCTCAAAATTACGAAACAACAGCTAGATAGGAACATAGATATCTTAATAGACTCTAATGGAGAAACACAATACCCCCAAAAAACCAAGAAAGAGGTAGCCTATAAATACTACACTGAATTATATAACCAAGAAGACATAGAGGAAGATTCAGTTAATGACTATTTGATCCAATAGTATATCATCAGATATACCAAATATATCTGATGAAGAACAAAAAAATGTTAAACCAAAAGATTATCTTAACTGAATTAAGAAGCACAATAGATAAATAAAATAATAATAAGACCCCTGGTCCAGACGGTATACCTTTCGATCTATACAAAAAGATCCAAAACCCATTTGATCAGATCATGCTTGATCTGTTTAATTAAACTTTGGAACATGGAACCATACCTGAATCTTGGAAAGAAGCACACATTACTCTTATTCTGAAAGATATCCAAAATAAAAATAATATACAGAACTACAGACCAATCTCACTTTTAAACACGGATTACAAAATCTTTGCAGCCATCCTTGCAGAAAAACGTAAAACAATATTAAAGAAATTCATCCATCATGACCAAAATGGTTTCCTACTGAATCGCCATATTAGAAACAACATGAAAACCTTACTGAATGCTCTAGAATGTTATGATACTCATATTGACAAGCAAATTGCTTTTATTTATTTATTTATTTTAATTTATTTTTTTATTTTATATTGACAAACATACAAGCAACATTAAACATTAAAACTTATTTATATACATAATGACTAATATCTTACAATTCTGTTTTAAATACCTTATGTTCCCTTAATACTAATTCCCTTTCTTTTCTTTTTTTCTATCCAGTTATATAGTTTCTCCCACACTCTATAGTAGTTCTTATTTTGTTTGTTCTGTATTTCATACGTTAATTTACTTAATTTAGTGCAGTCTAACATTTTCTTAATCACCATCTCTTCGTTTGATATCTTTTCTTGTTTCCAGGTTTGTGTGAATGCCAATCTTGCTGATGTTAGTATGTGTATTATTAGGTAATAGTCTTCTTTGCTGTGTTGGCCTCTAATTATTCCTAATAAATACATTTCAGGTTTTGTTTCTAATTTGTATTCCAATATTTCTTCCAGCCAGGTCTGAGTTCTAATCCAAAATTTCCTTGCTTCTGGACATAACCACCAAATGTGATAATATGTTCCAATGTTTGTTTTGCACTTCCAGCATTTGTTACTTATACTCGGGTGTATTTTAGCTAAGCGTGCTGGGGCATAATGCCATCGGTAAAACATTTTATATAGATTTTCTTTATATGGCATACATAGTGTCATCTTATAATTTATTTTCCATAGATTTTCCCAATCATCTATTTGAATTGAGTAGCGAAAAATTTGTCATCCATGTTATCATATTATGTTTGACTATTTCTTCTATATTTTCATAATTTAATAAATAATTATACATTTTAGTGATGAATTTTTTATCTGGGCCTGTTAAAATTTTGTCTATTTCATTGGGTTTTTTTGCATATTCCGAATTCTATTAAATCTTTTTTGTATCTACTTTGTATTTGATAGTATGGCAACCAATCTATTTCTATACCTTCATTTTTAAGTTTTTCTCTGGTTTTTATACCTCCCTTGAAATTTAAAAGATCTTCATATGTTATTATTTGATTTTGGTTAATTATGTTCGGATGTATTTGGGCTTCCAGTGTAGATAGCCATCTAGGCACTTCTCTATAATGTTTTTTCCTTACTTTCCGCCAGTATTCCAGCAAGGTGTTACGGATCTGGTGCTGTCTGAAATGTGAGTGTTTTATATGTTCCCTTTCCCACAAATGTGCATGCCAACCTTCATTGATATTATAACCTTCTATTGTTAGGATTCTAGTATTTTCTAAATTGATCCATTCTTTGATCCATAGTAATTTGGCTGCCTGATGGTATAATTCTAGATTCGGAAGGCCGAAACCTCCTCTCACTCTTGAATCCTGCAATGCTTTGATGTTTATTGTGGGTTTTTTTTAATGCCAAATGAATTTCAAAATTATTCTATTTAAATTAGAGAAATTTTTTTGTTCATTTTTATTGGTGCTGTTTGAAAAAGATAAAGCCATCTTGGGAGTATATTAGATTTTATGGTGTTAATCCTTCCCATTAGAGATAAATTTATATTGGACCATCTTTCTAGATCTTCTTTAGTTTTATTTAATAGTTTCGCATAGTTTAATTCTTTTAATGATGAGTATCTCGCTGTGAATCAAATTCCTAAGTACTAAATTTTTTTTCTATTTGAAATCCAGTTTCTTCTGTTAGAGTCCTATTTTGATCTTGTTTGCAGTTTTTGGTTAATATTTTAGTTTTATTCCGATTTATTTTTAGTCCAGCTACATTGCCATATGCTTCTAATTCTTTTGATAAGTATAGTATTGAATTGGTTGGCTCTTCTAGAAAAAAAACTAAGTCATCAGCGAATGCCTGTGTTTTATAAGCTTGTTGTTTAATTTTGGTGCTTTGTATTTGTGGGTTCTCTCTAATTTGATTCAATAAGATTTCAATCAACATTATATAAATTAGGGGGGGTACTGGACACCCTTGTCTCACTCCTTTAATGATATTGAATGTATTTGTCAGGTCTCCATTAATTAAAATCCTTGCCTTTTGTTTAGAGCAGTGTTTCCCAATCTTTTTTGAGCCGTGGCACATTATTCATATTTTCAAAATCCTGGGGAACACTGAAAGGGGGCGGGGGCGGGGCGGGGGGGGCATGGCGGGGGGGGGGCGGGGCGGGGGGGGGGCGGGCTAAAGAAAAGTTTGGACAAAAAAACCCTCTCTCTTCCTCCCTTTCGCTCTATTTCTCCCTCTTTCTCTCTTTTCCTTCCTTCCCTTCTTTCTCTCTCTCCATCCCTCTTTCTTTCTTTCTTCCTCTCTTTTTTGCTCTCTTTCTCTCTCCCTCCTTCCCTTCATCTATGTCTTTCTCTCTCCCTTGCTCTCTCTCTCTCTCTGTCTCTCTTGCTATCTCTTTCTTGCTTTTTTCTCTCTCTCTTGCTCTCTCTCTCTCTTTCACTGTCTTGCTATATGTCTCTTTCTTTCTCTTTGCCTCTCTTGCTATCTCTCTTTCTTTCTCTCTCTTTCTCTCTCTCTGTCTCTCTTGCTATGTCTCTCTTTCTTTCTCTTTCTCTCTCTCTCTGTGCCTCTCTTGCTAAGTCTCTCTTTTTCTCTTGCTATGTCTCTCTTTCTTTTTCTCTCTCTCTGCCTCTCTTGCTATGTCTCTCTTTCTCTCTCTCTTTCTCTATCTCTCTTTCTCTGCCTCTCTTTCTTGCTCTGCCTCTCTTTCTCTGCCTCTCTTGCTATGTCTCTCTTTCTCTCTCTCTCTGCCTCTCTTATATGTCTCTCTTTCTTTCTCTCTCTCTCTCAGCTGACTGCAAGCGGGAGCCCTGATGGCGGCAGCTGGACACCGTATATGCCAGGCCTGCAGCGCCAGCATGTACGACGTCCAGCAGCACG
The DNA here is from genome assembly GCF_031021105.1 of Erythrolamprus reginae. NCBI lineage: Eukaryota > Metazoa > Chordata > Lepidosauria > Squamata > Dipsadidae > Erythrolamprus > Erythrolamprus reginae. The sequence continues at coordinate 47,114,369 of NC_091956.1, forward strand.
TCCAACCGCCACCGTCAGGGCTCCAGCTTGCAGTCAGCTGAGAGAGAGAGAGAGAGAGTGCTCCCTCTCGCCGCCGCCATCTCCCCGTGACTGCCTGCGGCCGCTGCGGCCGCCCCTCCCATCACCAGTGCCCTCCCACCGGGCCACAAAGGACACTTGCCGTCGACACCAGAGAAGCTCCAGCTGGGCGGGGCGCTGCCGGTACTTCCGTCCTGGGGCTCCCGCTCGCAGCTGTCAACCGGCTCCTGCTCGATGCCACGGTTTTTGGCGCACTCCTGCTGGGCCCCAAAGAAGGAAGGCGGGAAAAAGGCGCGAAGAATGGAGCTCTCCTTCTTCCTGCCTTCCTTCTTTGGGGCCCAGCAGGAGAGCGCCGAAAACCGCGGCATCGAGCAGGAGCCGGTTGACAGCTGCGAGCGGGAGCCCCAGGACGGAAGTACCGGCAGCGCCCCACCCAGCTGGAGCTTGGCGGCACACCTGGCCATGTCTCGCGGCACACTAGTGTGCCGCAGCACACCGGTTGGGAAACGCTGGTTTAGAGTATATTTTATTTATCATGTTTTCAAAATTTGGTCCAAATTCCATGATTTTTATCAGTCTTTTAAAGAAGTCCCAATTTAAATTATCGAAGGCTTTCTCGGCATCCAAAAATAGCATTGCGAATTCTTTGTCACTATGAGTTTCGTAGTATTCTAACATATTTAGGGTTATTCTGGTATTATTTCTAATTTGTCTGTTAGGCAGAAAACCATTTTGATCTGGATGAATTGTTTTATTTAGTATTTTTTTCAGTCTGTCTGCTATAATTGACATGTATAATTTGTAATCTACGTTCAGCAAAGATATTGGTCTATAATTTTTAATGTAATTTTCATCTGTTCCTTCTTTGTGTATCAATGTTATATTGGCTTCTTGCCATGATGGAGGGCATATAGCATTTTTTAACGTATTATTGTAGATTTCTAATAGTAGTTCTCCTGTTATATGTAATGTTGCTTTATAAAATTCAATTGGGAGCCCATCTGGTCCAGGGGTTTTGTTATTATTCTGTTTCTTAATTATTCTTTCTAACTCTTCTTTAGTTATTTCTTTATTTAGCATTTCTTTATCTTCTTTGCTTATAGGCTTAATTTTAGATTTCTCTAAGTATTTTGATATGTCTTCTTCGCTAATGTTATCTTTATAATATAGTTCGTTGTAGTATTCTAGTGCTATTTCTTTCTTTTTTTCTAATTGATGATGTGTTATTTTATTCTTATCTGTTAACTGTTGAATTAGTTTTTTTCCTTTTTCTTTACTTAGTTTATAAGATAACCATCTACCTGGTTTGTTCGCATATTCAAATTGATTTTGTTTTACTGCTCTTAGTTTCCTTATTATGTCTTCTTGGTCTAGTAGTTCTAATTTATGTTTTGTTAATGCAATTTGTTGTCTTATATTTTGGTTTCCCGGGTCATTCTGGGATCCCTTTTCTAGATGAACCGTTGAACTTACCTGAACGGTCTTCTCGCTGCACTGCGAAGAGAGTCCAACGTGGGTACTACTTCAGCCTTATTGGTAGGAACTGAGTTAGAAATTAGCATAATTAACATGTCCCGCCCACCACTGCCCCCTCTTAGCCAGTGATAAAAACGAAGGAATAGTAAAGGAACAAAAACTTTATTTAACAACTGTAACCTTAAAGAAACTGTGCACCTGGGCCAAAAAGGCCGGGCGGGTTTGGACTATCTTCGCAGTGCAGCGAGAAGACCGTTCAGGTAAGTTCAACGGTTCTTCTCCACTGCACTGCTCAGAGAGTCCAACGTGGGATATACCCAAGCCACACTTTAGGGAGGGATCGGCTGGACCAGGGGCGCAGGAACACAAACTCCCTGTAGCACTCTTCTGCCGAAGGCTGCCTCCGTAGAAGCAAGGAGTCCAGACGGTAATGCCTGATAAAGGTTGTAGGGGCAGCCCAGGTAGCTGCCCTACAAATGTCCTCTATTGGCGCTTGAGTAGTCCAAGCGGCTGTGGTAGCCGCGCTTCTGGTAGAATGGGCTGTAATTCTACCCGGTAAGGGCGTCGCTGCGGTCCGATAAGCCTCGATGATACAAGTCCTGATCCATCTGCTGATGGTCTTAGATGAAACTTTTCCCCCCATCGAAGATGGGAGAAAGGACACGAAGAGGGCCTCCGACTTCCGAAAGGTGCTAGTGCGGCGGATATAAATCTTAACTGCTCTTCTAACGTCCACCTTGTGTCACCGCAGCTCTGATGGGTGAGAGCCATGGGTGCAGAAATCTGGGAGAATAATGTCCTGGGCCCTGTGAAACCTGGTGTTAACTTTGGGGAGAAAACAGGGGTCCAGTCGCAGAGTAACTTTATCCGGATGAAACACACAAAGGTCCGGCCGAACCGATAGTGCTGCAAGCTCCGATATCCTATGGGCCGAGGTGATGGCAACTAGGAAAGCCACCTTAACTGAAAGAAAATGAAGTGATACCTCTCTCAAAGGTTCAAAGGGTGGTGCTGTTAGTGCCCTTAGAACCAACGGTAAGTCCCAGGATGGAAAGTGGTGTATGACAGGAGGAGACAGGTTTGCCGCTCCTCGAAGGAAGTCCTTCACCCAAGGGTGATGAGAGATTGGGGAAAACGGGTCTGGACGAAGGATTGTCGCTATAGCCGCCACCTGTCGGCGGAGTGTGTTGGGCGCCAACCCCTGGTCTAGCCCTTTCTGGAGAAATTCCAGAAGATGTAGTACTGAGGATGACGAGGGTGTGATACGCTGAGCCCTGCAAAAGGTGCAGTATGCCGCTCAGGTAGCCTGATAAATACGTGTCGTTGATGGTCACCGTGCTGCCTGAATGGTGTTAATGACACTTTCTGGAAGCTGTTTCTCCCTCATGCGGTTCCCTTCAATCTCCACACGGCAAGTTTCCACCACTGTGGGTCTGGATGCACTATAGATCCCTGTATTAGGACTAGGTGCTGGAGCGGGATTCTCCATGGTGGTAAGGTTGACAGTCCCATGAGGTCGGCAAACCAAGGGCGCCTGGGCCAGTATGGGGCTACGAGGAGAATGTCCGCCTCCTCGTAAAGAATCTTGGCCACCACCTTGTGCAATAGACAGACTGGAGGGAAAGCGTACAGAAGCCCCTTGGGCCATGGTGATAGCAGTGCATTGACCTGCTCGGCCTCTGGTGTCGGAAATCGGGAGAAAAACCTGGGTAACTGCCGGTTGTGTTGCATGGCAAAGAGGTCCGCTACCGGTACGCCGTACCTCTGGACTATTAGTTGGAACGCCTCCGGGTTCAATGTCCATTCCCCGGGATCGATAGTCGTGCGGCTCAACCAATCCACCTGGGTGTTCTCTATCCCTGAAATATGCTCCGCTCGGATCAAAGCTAGATGTCTCTCTGCCCATGACATTAGCCCGTGGGCCTCCTGCATCAGGCGGCCTGAGCGAGTGCCACCTTGGTGGTTCACATGCGCTCTTGTCGTTACGTTGTCCGTTAAGATTAGGACATGTTGGCTCCTTACCATCTCCGTGAATGCCTGTAGAGCTTTGAACACTGCTCGTAACACCAGTTTGTTGATATTGGGGTCCCCCAAGTCCTCTGGAGACCACCTGCCCTGGGCCACTTGTCCCCTTGAGTGTGCCCCCCAGCCAGAAAGACTTGCGTCGGTAGTTATCGTCACCTCCTGGTGAGGCAAGAAGGGGGAGCCCTTGGAGATGGCTGGTGAGGTCCACCACGGGAGGGAAAGGCGAACTGTCGTGGTCAGGTGCACTTTTCTCTTTGAATTGCTGAGATGAGCCTTTTGGAAGGGAAGGAGGTACCATTGGAGGGGGCGAGCGTGAAGCCGAGCCCAAGGAACGATGTTGATGCAGGAGATAAACATCCCTAGTAGTTGTGACAGCTGTGCTAGGGAGGTCCTGCTGTGATGGGAGACGGAACGAACTAGTGTCCGTATCTTCTGCCTCCTCTCTGATGAGAGGAAGACGAGGCCTGTCGAGGAATCTATTATGGCGCCCAGATGGAGCAAATGCATAGTTGGCTCTAAATGACTCTTGGCTCGGTTGATGGTGAAACCTGCCCTCTCTAGCGCATCTATTGTCCTGGCCAGGTCTTGCCTGGCTTGCTGAGGGCTTCTGGAGAGAATGATAATGTCGTCTAGGTATGCTAGAAGACGGATGGATTGAGCCCTGAGACTCGCTGTTAAAGTGTCCAAAATCTTGGTGAATGTCCTCGGGGCGGAGGACAAACTGAAGGGCATGGCTCTGTACTGGAAGTGCTGGTTGAGAAGAGAGAAGCGGAGAAATTGTCGATGTTGTGGATGGACCGGGACATGGAGGTATGCCTCCTTGAGGTCGATGGAGGTCATCCAGTCCCGGTGTCGGATGGATGCTAGTATAGTGTGCAGGGAATGCATCTTGAAGCGTTGGTACCTGATGTAAAGGTTCAGCTGCTTCAGGTTTAAGATGAGACGGCAGCCGCCGGAAGACTTGGGGACCACAAACACGATGGAATAGAACCCTAGCATCTGCTGATGCACTGGTACAGGCTCTATTGCTCCTATGTCTAGGAGGTGTTGAACCTCCTGCAGGATGATGGATCTCTTTTGTGGTTGCCTCAATGAGGTTTCTATAAATCTGTCGGGAGGACGGTGGAGAAATCTTAGTTGCAGACCCTGAGCTATGGAGTCCAAAGCCCAAACGTCTGTGGATATGGACTCCCAAAAGTCGGTGAAGCACTGCAGGTGCCCACCTATGGGAGTGTCCTGGGAGGAGTCATCTCTGTTTGCGGTAGCCTCCCCTACTACCTCCTCGAAATGGCCTACGGGATTGCTGGAACTGTTGGCCCCTGCTCCCATAGCCTCCTCGATCAGTACGATAGGTGGGATTATAAGTCCCCTGTCCATAGGGTCTTGAGACCGGGGATGGAGCCGAGGTGGTGTCTGAACGAAAGGACTGCCGTCGGTAATAAGGGGCTCCCCGCCTGTCCTGACGCCTCGCAGATCATGGTAAGACCTTCTTCTTGTCCCTGTCCTCAACAAGAACCGAGTCCAGGGATTCCCCGAAGAGTTTGGAGCCCTGATACGGGGCCGCAGCGAGACGCCATTTCGATTTGGCGTCTGCCTGCCATGAACGGAGCCAAAGCAGGCGTCGGGCTGATAGGTTCGATGCCAAGGCGCGGGAGGAGAACCTTGCTGCCGCTAAGGTGGCATCCGCGGAGAATTCTGTAGTGGCAATCAATTTATTCACATCTTGGCGGAGCCTGGCATCCTCCGGGCCTAGTCTGGTTAGCATGTCTTTTAACCATAGGATGGAGGCCCTGTTAAAGAAAGATGCGGCCGATGCCGCTCTGAGAGACCAGGCTGTCAACAAATGCATTCTTCTGGTCATATTCTCCGCCTTCCTATCATCCGGTTTCAGCCCATCTGCCATGTCTGATGGCACGACAGCATTGGACATCAAGGACGTCACCGGGGTATCCACCGTAGGATACTGGAGCAAATCCTCCACCTCAGGGTCGAAAGTATAGAATTTTCTGTCCCAGGCTGAGGGTCCTAGGGCTGCAGTTGGTTGCTGCCATGGCTTTTTGATGTTTTCTGCAAATATGGGAATTGCAGGGAGGTGCTCAGACTCCCTCTGGGGCTCGTTGATGAGCCTAGCTGCTGGCATGATGCCCACCTCCTGGGCTGCTGGCTTTGCTGAGTTGTCAGGAGTCAAGATGGCCTTGGCCTTACTCAGCAAAACTCTGAAAAGAGACTGCTTGAAAAGGCCTGCCAGTGGAGGTTGTTCAGGCAAGGTGGCCTCATCTCCGGATAGTTCATCCTCCTGATCCATGGGCATCTCACCAAGGTCCTGATCCTCCTGGAAGGAGTCCTGAACAGATGTGGCTACCTCTGGCACAGTCCAAGGGTTCTGTCTGTTAGGCCTAGGAAGTGGTGAAGGCCTCTGTTGGGCGCCCACTGCAATGCCTTGCGAATAGGCCGAGGCAATCATGTCTTGCAAGGATGGAGACATTGTTTGCCAATTGTCTGTGGGTCCTCTAAGGCCCGCTGCTGTTGGTGTAAATGTTGCAGCCTGAGTGGTTTGTGGCCTTGGTTGTATAGCCTGTCTAGACCACTCTGTCCCCTGACCCCCTTGTGCTGGGGGGGGGTGCTCAAGCGGCGATCTGGTGATAAGCCCCCTGTCCCAGAGAGTAGCATGCCCTCTAATGGTGCTTCAGTGGCCAAGGGGCTCAGGTGTTGAGGGGGAAAAATACTGGAGGGGCTAGGTCCTTGCCTGGACTTGCTCATTTCCAGCTGGGCCTCTAGGGCCTTGATCTTTTTCTCAGCCTCTTTGAGGGCCGTTGCTGATTGTGATGATTTCCCCTTAGATTTGCTACTGTGGGATTTCTCCTTCCCCTTACTAATTGCAGGGGCAGCCGGTTCACCGGTATTGCTCTGGGGTAACTGCGACATCTCTGAGTCAGTAATTACTCACAATAATTGCAGTTGGGCAGTCTTTCAATGCAAACCCTCTCTGTGAATGATTCAGCTTAGTGTCGCCCAATTATAGCGTCATAGCTGCCTAGTACCCTGATTGGTTCAGGTGGGCGTGGCTAGGCCATTAGCCTCCTGGTCATGCCCCTTCAAAAATGGCCGCCCAGGAGAGGCTGAATTTGCCTTCTCACTGTCGACAAGATGGCGGCTGTGACGTAGCCCGGGGACCGAATTATGGCGGGAAAGGACACTCCAGTCCAATAACCTGCCCAGTGCCGGTTTAGGAGGTAAGGAAGACTCTCCTGCGGTCCCGCGGTGCCCTCTTTAAAAACGGCTCCTTTTCTCTGCCGCTTCCCAGCTGATTTGTTTTTCCCCCTTTTTGGGCTCTATCGGCCGTTTTAGGGCTGCCTGGCGCTAGCTGCTTAAAAAGGCTCCTTGGAGCTCCTCGCTGCTTCCTTGTCGTTGCGCCGCTTCCAAAAGCCGCCTCACAGCTGGTTAGGCTCCCTGCGGCAATCCGGGGCTTTCCCTGCCGCTGCGCCGCTTCCAAAGCCGCCTTACAGCTGATTAGGCTCCCCGCGGCAATCTGGGGCTTTCCTTGCCGCTGCGCCGCTAACCGCCGCTTCTAAAGCCGCCTCACAGCTGATGAAGCTCCTCGCGGCGAGCTGGGGGGCCGCGGTTCCTCTCTGACGGCCGGAGCCGATCCTGGAGGTGTCGGTTTGCACTGGGTGTCCAGGAGGGCAATTGGACAAGGGGGTTATGATCGCGGGCGTCAGGGACCCCATACCAGCGAACCCTGTCAGCAAGGCAATACTCCGGAGAGCAGAGGCCTCTCAGGGATTAGAAAGTTGGAGAACTATACCCCAGAGGGCAGAGGCTCTCATTCCAAGGAACTCTGTCTTCTTCCTGTAGAAAAGGAGAAAAAAAGGAGAAGCAATTATTAGTGTAAAACTTTATTTTACAAGGAGAACAAACTCATATGTCCCTACTCTATGACTGAGTTTTTAAAACTGGCTAAGAGGGGGAAGTGGTGGGCGGGACATGTTAATTATGCTAATTTCTAACTCAGTTCCTACCAATAAGGCTGAAGTACTACCCACGTTGGACTCTCTGAGCAGTGCAGTGGAGAATCTCCAGTTTACATATCCATTCATTTTTACTTTGTCTTTTTTCTCTGTTTTTTCTAGATGTGTAGGCTATTGTTAATCCTCCCTGGTAAGCTTTGGCAGTACAGTGTAACCTCGACATACAAGCAGCTCTACTTACGAGCTACTCGAGATAAGAGCTGGGAGGGGAGCGACATTTTTGTTCGCCTCCCGAGCTCACATTCGGGATACGAGTGCCAAGGAGCTGTCTCCTGAAGCCGAAAGCTAACTTCCGCGTTCGGCTTCAGGAGACAGCTCCTTGGCGCTCGTATCCCGCGTATTTTAAAAGGTTGCAGCCGGCCTGGGGGGCTGGGGGGGGCTGGCAAGCCCCCCAGGCCGGCTGCAACCTTTTAAAACACGCGCGCCGCTTCGCAGCTGTCTCCTGAAGCCGGAACGCTAACTTCCGCGTTCGGCTTCAGGAGACAGCTCCTTGGCGCTCGTATCCCGCGTATTTTAAAAGGTTGCAGCCGGCCTGGGGGGCTGGGGGGGGGCTGGCAAGCCCCCCAGGCCGGCTGCAACCTTTTAAAACACGCGCGCCGCTTCGCAGCTGTCTCCTGAAGCCGGAACGCTAACTTCCGCGTTCGGCTTCAGGAGACAGCTCCTTGGTGCTCGTATCCCGCGTATTTTAAAAGGTTGCAGCCGGCCTGGGGGGCTGGGGGGGGGCTGGCAAGCCCCCCAGGCCGGCTGCAACCTTTTAAAACACGCGCGCCGCTTCGCAGCTGTCTCCTGAAGCCGGAACGCTAACTTCCGCGTTCGGCTTCAGGAGACAGCTGCAAAGCGGCGCGCGTGTTTTAAAACGTGGCAGCCGGCCTGGGGGGCTCGGGGGCTTCCCCCCGAGCCCCCCAGGCCGACTGTGACATTTTAAAACACGCGCGCCGCTTTGCAGCTGTCTCCTGAAGCCGGAACGCTAACTTCCGCTAACTTCTGTAGGGATGTATCTGAATTATTATTTTCTTTCAGAAATAACTCTATTTCTTTTTGATCCAATCTATATATTCTTGTTCTTTTAATAATTGTAAATTTAACACCCAACTCTTATTTTTCTTTCCCTCACCTTTCCATAGTATTTTTATTGGATTATGGTCTGCCCAATCGTTCCTATCAATTTGAATCTGATTAATTAAATTTTCTACTTTATTGTTAGCCCAGGCCATATCTGTTCTGGACCAGCTTTGATGGGCATTAGAGTAAAATGTATATTCTTTTTTATTTTTATTTCTTGTTCTCCAACAGTCTCTCAAGCTTAATTCATCACACATTTGGCGGAAGCACCTTTCTTTTCTTATATAGATTTTTATTAGCACTTTTATAGTCTTTGGTGGCATCGATTATACCATTAAAATCCCCAATTACACAAACACCTTCAACTTCCAGTTCTACTAATTTCTGATGTAAATTATAAAAAAAAGTTTTAAGATTTTTATTTGGCGCATATATAACCACTAGAGTTACTTGTACATTAACAATTAACACTGAAATTATTAAAATTCTCCCTTTTTTGTTAGCATATATTTGGGGGGGGGTTCTAATTCTTTTTTTACGTATACCGCAATCCCTCTTTTCTTATTGTGTGATAGAGCTGTAAATACTTTCCCTAATTTCTCATTTTCTAATTGTTTTTCATTTTCTTGTGGAATGTGTACTTCTTGTAGACAAATAATATTCAGATTTTGTTCTTGCAGTTTGCTAAATATACGTTTTCTTTTAACATATGAATTTAAACCATTTACATTAATTGAGAGTAACTTAGCCTCTATTTCAATACCTACTTAGTCTTTGTCTTCTATTTATTCTGTTTTCTTTCTGTGCTCTTGTTAGCATTCTTTCTTCTTCCTGTTTTTTACTTTTAGATGTTCCTTCTTTCCCACTATCTAAATTTATCAAGGGTTGTTCTTCCTGACTTTGGCTTTCTATTTCTGATCTTTCTTCTGTTATGAATTCCTCATAAAATTCCTGTGCCATTATTTCATTGTCTATTTTTATTTTTCTCCCTTTCCATGTGATAAGCATACCTTCTGGAACTAGCCACCTGAAGAGAATTTTCCTTTTATTTAGTAAATCTGCCAATGGGCGATATCCTCTTTGGTTGTCCCTTAACTTTTTTTGGTATTTGCTTAAGAATTCTAATTTCTTTCCCCGTATGTACTACTGTTTCATCTCTTGTGATTCTTAATATTTCATTTCTAATTTCTTTTTTGGTGCATCTCACATGTACTTCTCTAGGGAGCTTATGTTTTCGGGCATAATTGGTATGCACCCTGTAAATTTTGTCTATTCCATTTGCGGTTTCTTGCATATCTTTTTGTAGGATATTAGCTATCATTTCTGTCATTGTCTCTATTAAGTTTTCATTTTTATCTTCTATATTTTGAAATCTAATATAAAACTCTGCTCTATCCATCTCTAAATTAATTATTGATTCTTCTAACTCTTTGTTCGTCTGCATAAGTTTTTGATCCATTGTCTCTACTTTTTTTTCACTTTGTTCTGTTCTTTTTTTGATTTGTTCTATTCTTTTTTCATTTTTCTCTAAAATTTGATGAATTATTTCAATTTTATTGTCCATTTTTTGCATGTCTTCCCTCATTGTCTCATGATTTCTACCTATTTTTCCTGGAGTTTTAACATTGTTTCTTGGATTGCCAATACTGTTTCCTGTGTTGATTGCGAGGTATTGCTTGTTTTTTCTGTTGCTAACATATTAGCTATTGATTTTTGGTTTGAGGGTGAACCTGTTGTTAGCATTGGGTTAGAGGGAGGTTTTTTTTTGCATATTTCTGAAATGTTGACATTTTAGTTGCATTAATTACTTCACCCCACTCTACCATACAATTATCTTCAGAGTTCCTTTTCAGTAAGGAAAATAATTAATGGTTCTATATAATTTTAAATTTGATTGTTAAACCCAATATATGTTGTACTGTAAATAATACATACATTTAATTCTAAATCAATCTTTATTTTGATTCTAATCTATGTTTTAATATATATTAATTGATCTATATTGTTAATAATATTTAATGTTTCACAATTAGAAGACATAAAGAGACCACTAGCAAATGAATAATTAATTTAGAAATAGCTTATAACTTATGACTAATTATATGAAGTATCTTTCTTAAATATCTCAATAGTTTTTAAATACTTAATAGTACTTATAATGTTATAAATATAGTAAATAAGACAGAATATAATGTTGTTCTTTCCATCGATGGTAATAATAATAATAGTAATAGTAGTAGTAACAGTAGTAATAATAAAAATTAAATTTCAATCAATAGAATTCAATTCATTAGAGATCAATTCATTAGATTTTAAAATTAATTTAGATTAATTGGTTTTCCTCTTTTTTTTCTCCCTTCACTTTTAGCTTTCCCACAGTTCTTATTTCAACAACAAAATTAACACAGTTGTTAATTGAGCACAACTACTTTAACTTTCAGATTTTTTCCCCATTATAGTCACCAGAAAAAGGAGAGAATTAGAAGATAAAGTTCTCTGTCCTTGATTGTTACCGTCTATTGCTGTTTCGTTGCTTCTCTTAGTTCACGATTTCCTTTACCACTATTAGTGTAGAAGTGAAGTTCCTTTAATCTGTTGGGTGTCGCTGTCTTTTCTCTTTGGTTTGTCTCTCTCTAGTTCTTTCCTTTCTTTCTTTTCCTGTATCGTATTGTTTACCTTTCCTTTTCCTTTCCGAATCATGTTGCCTTCCTCCGGTTCCTTCTGCTGGGTTTTTTCCGCTCTCCCGCACTCTGTCACCGTTGATTAAAGGGTTAATCCTCTTTTCGGCTCAAAGACTCCGCCTCAGCTTCCGCCAGCTCCTCAATCTCCGCAGTCTCCACAGTCTCTGTATTTTCTATCAAATTGCCAATGCCGTTCAATCCATGATTCAATCCACGATTAAATGAAACTATCACCCACGCTTTCCAAGAAACACAGTCAGTCATCTTTTCAAATTATAATCTTTTTCCTTATAATGCTTAGCTCCCCAAAGTTTTATTTTTTCCTTTGTTTTGGTATTCACACTGCTCACGTACTCTTTTTGCGTCTCTTTTTTCCTCTTTCCTTGTTCGTCTCTCCCACCACCAAGTAGCCGCTATTTAACTTTGGTGGTTCCTTATTATTTACTGTCTCCCTTAGTGTATTTAATGTCTGTTTGTCTACTCCAAATATTATTTAATTACTGTATTGGGTCTCTCTGTAGAAACAGAATTGTAATATCCTTTCTTGCTTCCTCTGTTACAATGGGCAGTCACAGCTCTACCACAGTCGCCATGTTGGTTGGTGGCTCTCCTGCCTCAGAGTTTGCAAGGCTCTCCTTTCGTCATGCAGGGTGATTGCTTTTCACCACCCCGCTCATAGGAACCCCTGCTTCTTCACCCACCTCTCCGGTGTGGATGTGCTGAAATTCAGCCAAAATTTCAGCCTCCGAATGCCAGGACCCAGGTCTGGGAGAGCGGAGCGTTGCTCACCCCTGCCAGCTCGCTGCGGCCCTGCCCCGGAAGTCCGCAAATTACTTTTACTTTTATTGATGTGCAGAAAGCATTCCATAATCTTAACTGGCATTTCTTTACTAAACAACTAGAAGTGATGGACTTTGGGAATAACTTTACCAGAATATTATTTATACACATCAGACTGCAAAAATTATTTTAAACAGGGGCCTCACAGACAAGATAACGATCAAAAAAGGTGTCCGACAAGGATGCCCATTGTCCCCATTAATTTATATCCTTGCATTAGAAACACTATTGAGAAATATAAGAAGCAATCCAATAATTTCAATAGCTACTTCTGTTCAGTTTTCTCAAAAGACACCTTATAATATAATACGATAGATGGATATAGCATTGCTTCCAGCTGTACTGATTCAGCTCAAGTGATCTTAGAAGCCTATGTCTTAGAAGAACTTGAACGATTAAAGATAAATAAGGCAATGGGTCCAGATGGCATCCACCCCAGTGTTCTTAAAGAACTCAGATTTGTCATTGCTACCCCCCTGACTGATTTGTTTAACGAATCCCTGTTAACAGGAGATGTTCCTGAGGATTGGAGAATGGCCAGTGTTGTGCCTATCCACAAGAAGGGCAGTAGAGAAAAAGCTGGTAAATACAGACTAGTTAGCTTGACATCAGTTGTAGTTAAAATGATGGAGACTCTACTCAAAAAGGGGATAAATCAGCACCTAAAAAACAATAATTTATTGGACCCAAATCAGCATGGCTTTACTGAAGGCAAATCATGTCAGACTAATCTCATTGATTTCTTTGACTATGTCACAAAGGTGTTGGATCAAGGTGGTGCCGTGGATATTGCCTATCTGGACTTCAGCAAAGCCTTTTATATGGTTCCACATAAAGAGCTGATAGATAAATTAGTGAAGATTGGACTTAATCCCTGGATAGTTCAGTGGATTTGCAGCTGGCTGAAGCGTAGACATCAGAGAGTTGTTGTTAATGGCGAGTATTCTGAACAGAGACAGGTTACAAGCGGTGTGCTACAAGGGTCTGTTCTGGGTCCTATTCTTTTTAATATGTTTATGAGTGACATAGGGGAAGGTTTGGTAGGAAAGATTTGCCTATTTGCTGATGACTCTAAAGTGTGCAATAGGGTTGATATTCCTGGAGGAGTCTGTAATATGGTAAATGATTTAGCATTACTAGATAAATGGTCAAACCATGGAAACTGCAGTTTAATATTTCCAAATGTAAAATAATGCACTTGTGGAAAAGGAATCTTCAATCTGAATATTGTATTGGCAGTTCTGTGTTAGCAAAAACTTCAGAAGAGAAGGATTTAGGGGTAGTGATTTTTGACAGTCTCAAAATGGGTGAACAGTGTGGTCGGGCAGTAGGAAATGCAAGTAAGATACTTGGCTGCATAGCTAGAGGTATAACAAGCAGGAAAAGGGAGATTGTGATCTCGCTATATAGAGCGCTGGTGAGACCACATTTGGAATACTGTGTTCAGTTCTGGAGACCTCACCTACAAAAAGATATTGACAAAATTGAACTGGTGCAAAGACGAGCTACAAGAATGGTGGAAGGTCTTAAGCATAAAAAGTGTCAGGAAATACTTAATGAACTCAATCTGTATAGTCTGAAGGACAGAAGGAAAAGGGAGAACATGATCGAAACATTTAAATATGTTAAAGGGTTAAATAAGCTTCAGGAGGGAAGTGTTTTTAATAGGAAAGTGAACACAAGAACAAGGGGACATAATCTGAAGTTAGTTGGGGAGAGGGGCGGGGATTAAGCGGAGTGCTGGTGACTGCGGAGGGTTGGAAAGAACTTAAAATGGACCGTTTCTACCTTTTTTTATTCGTGAAGCAGAAATGTCTGGAATTCGTGTGAAGCAGCTGATCGGCTATGGGGCGATTAGCGGAAAGCTTTAAAGTCATAGCAAATTGCCCAGTTATTATTATTCTTTTTTTGGACGAATTCTAAGTAATTTAAAGATTTGGAGCTTGAATCGGGATTTTTTTCTTTTAAGTTATTGATGTGTTTCCTTTCTCCCCTCGATGATGTCATTTCCCATTATAACAACTACCAAGAATGATCAATTGTGATAATCTACTGTCACCCTTAGGTCAGAGGAGGTACTACAAGGGTTTTTGTGATACAATTAGTGCCAGATGGCTTTTTATTTTATTTTTCTTGTTGGAAAGATGAAGCTGTTTGATATCAATGTATACTGCTGTAAAAAGATTGTCTCCAGGTTTGTTTTGGAACATGGATAACTGGAAGAATTTATTTTTTGTAACTGAGAGGAGATACTGCACATTAACTAAAGGACATATTGGTCACATCTGGGCAAGTATGGAGCAAGAACATAAAATGGGAATATGGAGGCTGACAGGATTTTCAAAGAAAAAGATTTACACTAAAGGACATAAATGGACTTTAATTTTTTTTTAAATTGGACTATTAATTCAATCTAGACTCTAATTGGACTCTACTTGGACTTTACTATATGAAAAATTTAATGAAATTGCAAGGAAGAATCTGCTCTGATGGAGGAGGGATTAATTTAAGACTATGATTATTAATTGATTTAAATGATTTTGATTGAATGGCATATGTAATACTGATTAAGATATTTGAGACTCATAAAATTACCCTGGTGGGTAAAATTATAGAATAATGAAATAATATTATTAAAAGTAAAGGATTTAAATGAGGGTTTAAAACTTTTAAATAGATTTTTTAAATGAAATTGACTTTAAATTGATTTTAAATTGGACTTTATTATAAGACAATGTAATGAAACTTTTAGGAATAAAATTGATTTAATGCAGGAGGATTTAATTAAAGATTTAGATTTTAAATGAGATAATTGATTGTTTAACTAAGATATTTGAGATGTTTTTAAAAAATTCTTGTCTTGGTGGAAATAATGAAATTTTCCTAGGGGGAAATAATGAAATATTACTGTTAAATGAGAAATTGAAAATGGTTAGGTTTGATAGAGTTGTTTAGCTTTAAGGATTAACGTAAAGATTAAGATTTTAAGTGAGTTGCATATGAAATAATGGTTAACTAAGTTACTTCTTTGAGATGTATAAAATAATTTTGATGGGGACATTATTAGGATAATGAAATAATACTACTGAATATAAAATTGAATTGAAAATGTTTAGGTAAGCTTAGGTTTGGTAGGATGACTAATACTAATGATTAAGGTGTAAGGATTAATTTGGTTAATGTTGTTGCTGATTTAAATATATAGATGAGAAGAACTATAAGCAGATAAACTATTATGAATGTAAAAAGAAAAAGCATGGAAATAGAAAATATTTTTATTGATATATGCTGATATAATTTTTTTTTAAGTTTAAGAAAAGGGAATAATGATATACTAGAAATGTTGACTATATTTTTAATATAATTTGGAATATGATCATTTAATTTAATTTAATGATCTCCTTCTTTCCCTCTTTTCTTTCTTTTTCTTTCTCTTTTTTCCAGAATGGAATATGTTGATTTTACTGGATTGAAAATGATATAATTAGAGTAGGTCAAATGATTTCACTGATCTACAGTGACCTTTTTTTTCTAGAATAGGGTATGACGATGGATTGAAAGTGTTATAATTAGTATAGGGAAGATGATTACACTGACTATACAGTAAAAAAAAAATTCATTTTAGAACAGGGCACGATGATGGATTGAAAGTGTTACAATTAGTATAGGGAAGATGATTACAGTGGCTATACAGTGACCTTTTTTGTTTCTAGAATAGGGTATGATGATGGATTGAACGTGTTATAATTAGTACAGGGAAGATGATTACACTGACCATACAGTGACCTTTTTTCCCCTTTTCATAGAATAGGGTAGGATGATGTGGATTGAAAGTGTTATGGATTGAAAGTTGTATAACCAGAACAGGATATGATGAATGTATGAATGCATGGAGTATTTAGTTTCTGTTTTTATCCTCCCCTTTTCTTATCTCTTTCCCTATATTTTTTTCCTTATTCTTTCCCTGTTATTTTCTCATTTTCTTTAATCTTTGCCCCTTTATATATATTTTAGTTATCTTTTTTATATATAGTAATTTAAATACCGTGTTGAAAGAAAAGAAGCAAATATTTCCAATTATCTCCAAGAAAAAAAGAGAGCCTTAAGAAGAAAGAAAAGAAGCAAATATTTCCAATTATCTCCTTCTTAAGGCTCTCTCTTTTTCTTTTATTTTAAAGGGCATTTATTATGGAAGAGGGTTTAAAGTATATATGACCATTCATATGGAGGAGATTTTTGAGAAAATTGAAACATTTTGATCTAATTAATTCGATGTGATTAAGAATAGTAACAGCCTAAAATGTATACAGTTTTTTTTAACTTTTTTTATGATATGAGGAATTGGAATAATTATTTTTTGATCCAGATGTTAAATCATCAGGAGGTGGCATTGATTTATTCTGTGCATATGGAAATTGTAAAAATGTTATATTGTAAATTAATTTGAAATTAATGGTATCTTTTTTTCTGTACACGTGATTGGAGAAGAAAAATAAAACAAATTTCACACCCTACCCCCCAAAAAATCTGAAGTTAGTTGGGGGAAAGATCAAAAGCAACATGAGAAAATGTTGACTGAAAGAGTAGTAGATCCTTGGACCAAACTTCCAGCAGATGTGGTTGATAAATCCACAGTTACTGAATTTAAACATTCCTGGGATAAACATATATCCATCCTAAGATTAAATACAGTAAATAGTATAAGGGCAGACTAGATGGACCATGAGGCCTTTTTCTGCCGTCAATCTTCTATGTTTCTAATTAGAGGACCAAGGATTAGAAAGGAGGAATATAAACTTCTTGCCTTTGCAAATGATATGGCGTTTATTATTTATTGAGGATCCCCTAACCATAGTCCATACTTTAATAAAAGAAATTGAGAAATTCGCTGTAAGTCACAGGCTTTAAAATAAACAAAGGAAAAACTAAGATAATAACCAAAAACATGACCCCCCACTCAAAACTCAAAACTGGAAGAGTTGCTTGGCATTAATATAACTCGCAAAGTCAAATACTTAGGAATTATAATATCACAAAGACTTAGTTCACTGAAAAAGGACAATTATGACACTCTAGTTCAAAAAACAATTAAGGACCTAGACTCATGGTCCAAACTACAACTATCGTTCATGGGGAAAATATCCCAATTAAAATAAACATTCTGCCAAAATTCTTTTTTCTCTTCCAGACAATTCCAATTAAATTAAACAAATCATTTTTTACAAACCTCAATAGAATAACACACAAATTAATCTGCCTCAAAAGAAAAGCAAGAATCAAACTCAAGTTAATGCAGGACCACAGAACCCGAGGCGGTATGGGTCTCCCAAACTGGGAAATTTACTATAGAGCTGCATCACTAATATGGATAAGATAGTGGATCCTCTTAAGAGACAAAATAACATTAGCCTTAGAAGGCTTTGATTTACACCAAGGATGGCACACATTCCTGATGGCAGACAAGGCCAAAGCTCTACAGTATTTCCAAATCAAATCTAGATACAACAAAGACAGAACAATGCTAGGCTTTCAAAAACTGAATATCTTAGATCAAATCATCCTCGGTCCAGATAAACAAATAATATCACCCCTTTATAAATTTCTATTACAACATGAACTTTTTGAAGAACAGGTTAAGGAAATATGGTTGCCTGGCCCCAAAACCTTGGTTATAAATCTGCCAGAATGGGATAAAATCTGAACCCAGAACTACAAATTAACTATAGCCACTAACCTTAGAGAGAACATCTATAAGGTGTTCTACTGTTGGCACCTTCCTTTGCAGGTTTTTTTAAATTGCTCTAACTTGCTCCAAATGTTTCTTTCCAGTGCTAATCAGGTGCTAATGATGTTCCCTGTCTTTGTAGGGTTTTTTAAAATTGTTCTACTTGCTCCAAATGTTTCTTCCAGCCCTAACCAAGTTCTAACAATGTTCCCAGCTCTTACTGGCTTGCAAGTTCTTTCATTGTTACTCTCTCTGAATTAGGTTTTTTTTAAAGCCCTAACCAGGGGATAAAATAATGTGCTGAATCTGACCAGAATAAGGACGCTAGCCAGATGAATATCTATTAAGCAGATTCTTTTCCCTATTTTCCTCTCCAAAAAGTAAGGTGTGTCTTATACTCTGGTGCATCTTATACTCTGAAAAATACAGTATGTGCTTTTGGTATTCTGTTTCTCAAATGGTTTATTCTTCTTATTGCTATTATTGAAGGAAGAACTATGTGTATATTTTTCAAAAACAATATTATAGGTTGAAATTTGAGATGTTAAAGTTACACTGGCACTCAGTTCTATGAATAGCTAGCAACAATGTAAGTAATTGCTCGCATTTCCACAGTAGAATTAAATTGGAGATTCTAGATTGGACCTGGAAAACATCTGTACCATACTTTATCAAAGCAAATAAAAGCTTTGGTCTATGCAGAGGGACCAATTTATTTGTATATCTAATTTCTAAACAGCACATCTCACCTAAGTGACTCTGAGCAGTTTGCAATAATTGAACTGAAAAGGACATAACATTTCTCTACACAGAAAAGTGATAAATTTTCTATGGAAAACCTATAAATATAGAGGTACTGATGCTAGAAATGGATATAATCAGTCCTGGAATGGATTTTATTGCTTTATATATTCATTTTTAAAAATTATTTTACAGATTTTGCTGTTGCATGTGATCCATTGGCTAACTAAGTAATTGGTCCTTTCAAAAAAAAGATGGAGCTATCTGCCGGTTGGAAGGCTCAAACGGAGGTGGGGAATCCCAATAGGGAATTCCAGGGGTGGAGCTTTGATGTCACAAAGATGTCCTTCCTGGAGTCCATGTTTCGGCCGGCCGTTTGAGCCTCCCAACTGGCCAACAGCTCCACGGCTCTTCTGAAAAGGTGACAGCTGGGCGGCGGCACTTCTTGGCGGCCTCCCGAACCCGAACTTTTGGCAAACTTCCAGGTTCGGCGTTTGTGGTGGCGGGTTCGTAAGGCGAAAAAAGTTCGTAAGAAGAGGCCAAAAAGTTCCAAACCCCGGGTTCATATCTTGAAAAGTTCGTATGACGAGTGGTTCGTATCATGAGGTACTACTGTATATATATATATATATACTGTAATGCTGAAGAAGTCTGAGAAAACACTGCATTTAATCTGTGCATGAAATGTATGGAAAAGTAGAAGTTGCTTAAAGACCAGTGGAAAAGATTAAAGTAGCATTTTGTGTGGGTAGGGATTTTGTTTTGTTTTGTTTCCTAGAGTCCTAGATATTTCCGGCTATTCATTTGACTTGTAAATACTATTATTGTGCTTTGGAAAGTGTACTGTAGTGTAGAGTAGAGACAGATTTATAATTTTCCATTTATTTAAGATGAAGACTTTGACAAGTAATAAACAGTAACATATTAATACTTATTGAATGTGTTATTGGTAGATGTTTTGGATTCCAAAACTTTTTCTTCAATGACAAATCATACACTGGGATTTTCTTAAATATATGTTTCTGGCAGAGAAGTTATTAAATATCAATTCATATTCTCTTATAATAAGAATTGGCATTTGGCTTTGTTGCTATATCTTGCTTTTGAATTTTGTCCAGTATACAAGTGCAGATGTTTTTGTTTTAAAATTCATCTATTTCTTTGACTTCTGAAAATGTATGTTGTGAAATGCAGAATCTTAAACATAGTGTAGGATGTGTGATATTTACAGCAGGAAGCTGATGATTTAAAAATAAGAATTTGCAAAACAACCCAATGATAAAGAAGATCCCATACAGAGGACACGTGTGGTAAATATTTCGTTTACTTTAGGAATTCATCTGAACTGCTTTATCTCTCTAAAACTTAACAAATAATTCACATATTTCTTTAAAATTCTGCTTCAAATGTTTGGCAAACTTCTGTGACATTAACACATTAACTTTATTTGAGAATTGAAGTGTTTGAGTGTTATTAAATATATTTATTTAATAATTTGAGTGTTATTATATATATTTATATATCCTTATTTATCAGAATGTTACAGACACCAATATGTTAATGTTTTGTGATTTTTAAAAAAGTGACTGGAATATATACCTCTATAGCCATATGCATCATTCCAATAAAGCCTTCAACAGGTCAGTAAGACTAAGCACAACCTTGGAAAAGTGTTTGAGTACCATTCAGAACTTGAATGGTACTCAAAGGTAGATTATATCTGTCATAGAATTAACAGTTTTTCACGATCTGCTATACATTTCACATTACTACTAAGGTGAGTGTGATGTAATCTAATAAGCCATCTTTTGCTATAGTGCCAGTTAGCAAAGGAATCAAGCAAAAGTGTATTCTGGCTCCATTATTATTTAATTATTAAGTGAATACAAATATCTGGTTTTTAAATAAAAAAGAACATCAGCCTCCTAAACTGCTAAATTACTACTTTATAGGACATAATTATAATTGTTACTGCTACCACAATCACCAATTGTGCTGAGAAAGACTATGAAGACATCACATTTTTTCAAAAAGTAATATGTACTACAAATTAACGATGAAAAACCTAAGAGCATGGACTTGGCAAAGAGTTTTTAACAACTGCCCTGGATATTTGGTGAAAAAATGTATTGAATGAGCAAACCTCTGGCGCCTGTGGATGGCGAAAAACAGACCCAACAGGCCCACCAGAAGTTCAAAAATGAACTTCAGGTTAGGCCATTGGACTGTTTTTCACCCTACCCAGGCCTCAGAAGTTCATTTTCTAAACAGAAAAACCTGGGAAGATTGAAAAATGTACCAATGGGCCTACCAGAAGTCCAGAGGCTTCAGTGAGCCCTGTGCACATGCGCACGGGGGGGAGCATGGGGATTGTGCGTGCTTACATGGGGGGCATTGCATTATGGGTATGGGTGCACTCTCTTTTGGCAGCCGAGCAAAAAATGTTTGCCATCACTGCACTAGAGTATTGTTTCGTTTTTACTCCATTTTATTGTATACTATTTTTCCTCTTTTATTTCATCTTTCCTATATTTTACTATAACATATTTAATCAAAATATTTTGATATGTATATTGGGCTATGGCTTATAAGTGCAAGTGAAATTGAAAAGGATTTTTGAGCCTTATCACACATGACTAGGGGACCCTATAGGGAGAATTACCAATAAGGAAAACTGACCAATATGAAAACAAGATAACTCCAAGGCAAACATGGGTGTCATTCATTTCATGAAAAACATTACAAATGCAGGCTCTGCAACATACTAGCTTTGCTATACAAGATGTGTCAAGGCTTCCATAGTTATTCCAACAAGCTGACATGGCACTTCACTGTGGAAAGAAAGAGAGATAAACATTGTACATCCATGAATCTATTACCTCTGTTTTAGACATTTATTCTATAAGGAGTTAATAATAAATTGGTATCATAACAAGAATTCTATACTTACCAGAGCCTTAAAGGTAATATGAAAATACACATGCAAAGCCACGTGATGAAATAATAACACAATATAATTAATACAGACTAAATTCTTATTACAAATCACCATGATGTTAACACAAACATTTCTTAGGTTTCTGGAAGTGTTTGTGATGTTTTTGTTGCAATCTACTGTGAAACACCTCAGCTAAGTGTCAACCCTTTAAGAAATTGTCTGACGTTCTTGAGAAGGAAGCTAGGTTTTATTCTTCCTTGAACTGTTGAATGGGGTTAATGTCAATAAAAGTAGAAACAATACTAAGTTGTTCACAGCTAAAACTGTGGGCCTCTAGACAGAAATTACTGCTGAGAGGATTCACACTTCTGTGAGTCTGAAGAATAGAGAAGACAAGAATTTTATTACCTGCACAGCTAGTGTTATATAAATCCAATCCCCTGCTCAAACAAAAGACCTTATACCATTTCTGACAAGTAGCTGTCCAGTCCAGTGTTCCCTCTAATTTTTTTTGGTGTGGGCCGAAAAGTATAGTGTCTGAGCGGCAGTCCTTTTCGGACTGGGCGGCCCAGAACTCTAAATAAATAAATAAATAAAGTGTGGACGTGCGCTATCATGCATGCGCGAGTTCTGACATCCATAATTCGCTCCCCTTCCTTTCCCTCTCTTTCTCTCTCCTCCTTCCGCTCTCATCTCTCCCTCCTTCATTCCCTTTTTCTCTCCCTCCCGTTCTCTCTGTCCTTTCCTCCCTCCCTTTCTATCTTTCCTTTCTCTCCCTTACTCTTTCTCTCTATCCTTTCTATCACTCACTCTTTCTTTCTTTCTCTCCCTCCTTCATTCCCTCTTTCTCCCCCTCCCTCTTTCTCTTTATCCTTTCTATATCTCTCTCTTTCTTTCTCTCCCTCTTTCATTCCATTTTTCTCTCCCTCCCTTTCTCTCCCTCCCTTTCTCTTTCCTTTCTCTCCCTCCCTCTTTCTCTCTATCCTTTCTATCACTCACTTTTTCTTTCTCTCCCTCCTTTATTCCCTCTTTCTCTCCCTCCCTCTTTCTTTCTATCATTTCTAT
This sequence comes from Erythrolamprus reginae, assembly GCF_031021105.1. NCBI lineage: Eukaryota > Metazoa > Chordata > Lepidosauria > Squamata > Dipsadidae > Erythrolamprus > Erythrolamprus reginae. Next base: position 47,136,968 of record NC_091956.1, read on the forward strand.
CTCTCACTCTTTCTTTCTCTCCCTCCTTCATTCTATCTTTCTCTCCCTCCCTTTCTCTCTCTTTCCTTTCTCTCTCTCCCTCTTTCTTTCTATCATTTCTATCTCTCACTCTTTCTTTCTCTCCCTCCTTCATTCCCTCTTTCTCTCCCTCCCTTTCTCTCTCTTTCCTTTCTCTCTCTCACTCTTTCTTTCTCTTCCTCCTTCATTCTCTCTTTCTCTCCTGGGGCTGCTTGTGCCTGCCCTGCACCCCCCACTGCAGATGGAAAGCATTTGGCATCGGCGCCCCCCCCATGGACGGCAAGGAGCTCGGTGGCAGGCCGCACCGCTTGCTTTTCGGCATTGGCCTCCCCCCATGGATAGACCCCCCCACCCCCCATCCTGTGGACAGACATCGGGCTGGTGGGCCCGGCAGATCCACCCCCCCAGCCCCCACCCCCTGGCACCTGGACAGCAAGCTCCATCCCCCCTCCATCCCCCCCTCTGTGGTGCCGGTGCAGGAAAGCTTTGCTGGCCGGCACGCCCTCCCCTTGGCTCTGCCTCCTGCCACTGCCGCGTAGCTCACCACGTTAGTGGTCACCACGGCACCATGGCTGTCACAGCGGCTGCCCTTCACCGGCCAGCAAAGCCAGCTCCCCAGGAAAGTGGTGCGGTTGAAAAGTGTGCCGTTTCCCGGGCAGCCGGCGCAGGGCTTGATGTCAGCAGATGTTGGCTATCCTGACAGCAACTTCCGGACAACTGTGTTCAGCTGATGCCGTGGGGAGGGAGGCAGCTGCCCCCAGACTCAGGAAAGCGGTGCAGGAATGCCCACGGCTTTAGGGGGCAGCCCCCAGCACGGTAGCGGGGGGAAGAGGCCAACGCCTCCTTCAACGCTGCACAGGTGGGTATCAGAGCCGGGGCAGCCAAAGTGGGGAGGCGAGTGGAAGGTCCTGTGCACTGGAATTTAAAATTCCCGCGCCTTAGAGGGAACACTGATCCAGTCTCTTCTTGAAAACTTCCAATGATGAAGCACCTTACAACTTCTGAAAGCAAACTGCTCCATTGGTTGATTGTCAGAAAATTTCTCTTGAATCTCTCTCTTAGGTCCCTGCCAGGATACTGCCATTGTGAAGGGAGGGGGTTGTATCATTGGCTTGGATACTTTGAATACTTTCACTTTTGCTGTAACTGCATAGGAATTAGGAAGTGGGACTGAGTCAACAAGATTCCAGCCTGTTACCACCGTTCCCTGTAGGCTGCGCGCATGAGCGCACACGCACCCCAAAGTACCGCCCCACGCACCCTTTTCCATGGGTGCGCAGTCCCCATCCACCTGCCAGCCCGTGGGGGGACGGGGGCGGGGAGGCGCCAGCAGTAGAAGGCGCTGCCCCCGCCCGCCCGATCCGCTCCCTCTCCTCCTCTTCCGCCGAAAGAAATGCGCGGAAGCTGCCTACTTGAGCCTCGCGTTGCTCCACCCCACTTCGTCCTGCTTGTCATCCTCCGTTGTGTTTTCGGGGGAGAGCAGCAGGAAAGCCCTGTGCCGGCAGGAAAGCCGGGTTTGCTTTCCGTGAAAGCAGCGCGCCTTTTAAACATGCTGCTTTCCTGTACCTCTTTCCTGGGGAGGGTGGCCTCCTTCCCCCCACCCACCCAGGAAAGAGTTGAAAGAAAGCAGCATGTTTAAAAGGCGCGCTGCTTTCACGGAAAGCAAACCCAGCTTTCCTGCCGGCACAGGGCTTTCCTGCCGCTCTCCCCCGAAAACACAATGGAGGTCCAGGATGACAGGCGAAGCGGGGTGGAGCAACACGAGGCTCATGCTGGTGGCAGAAGACCTCCGTTGTGTTTTTGGCTGGGGGGGGGCAGGAGGACCTTCCTGGCTTTCCCGGGCAGCTGGCTTGAGCCTTGTGCCGGTCAGCAAAGCCGGAGATGTGGAGAGAAAGGAAAGAGAGGGAGGGAAAGAGGAGAGGACAGAAGGAGGGAGGGAGGGAAGGAAGGGAGAGAAAAGTGAACGAGAGGGAGAAAGAAAGGGAGGAAGAGAGGAAGGAAGGGAGAGATAAATATAAAGGGACAGAGGGAGAAAGAGAGGGAGGGGAAGAGGGGAAGGAAGGAAAAGAGAGAGACAAAGAGAAAAAAGTGGAAGGAAGAGAGAAGAAAAGAAAGGAAGGGAGAGAGAGAAGATAGGAAGGAAGAGAGAGTGAGAGAGCAAGAAAGAAAGAGGGAAAGAGGGAGAAACGCAATGTGTGTGTGGGGGGGTGCGCGCGCGTGTGTGTGTGCCGCCGATGGTCCGGGAGCTGCAGTGTGTGCATGGAGAGATGAAGGGAAAGAGGGAGAAACGCAGCATGTATGGGGTGTGTGCGCATGTGTGTGTGCCGCCGATGGTCCGGGAGCTGCAGCGTGTGCGTGGAGAGATGAAGGGAAAGAGGGAGAAACGCGGGGAGAAACGCAGCATGTGTGGTGTGTGTGTGTGTGCCGCCAATGATCCGGGAGCTGCAGCCTGTGTGTGTGTGTGTATGGGGGGGGGCGCCAATGCAAAGGCAGTCTGTCCGTGGTGGGGCTGCAGAGCAGGCACAGCAGCACAGGGAGAAAGAGGGAATTGAGATAAAGAGAGAGGGAGAGATGAAGGGAAAGAGGGAGAAAGGAAGGGACAGAAAGATAGAAAGGAAAGAGGGAGAAAGGAAAGAGGGAGAGAAAGGGAGAAAGGAAAGAGGGAGGATGAGATAGACAGGAGGGAGAGGGAGGAAATAGGATAGAGAGAGGGAAAAGGAAGGGAGAGAAAGAGGGAGAAAGGCAGGGAAAGAAAGATAGAAAGTCTGGATGTACCAATAGGTATGGTTAATTTATTATATTTGATTTGTTCTAGCACCCACTTAAGCACTGCAAACTACCTAAGATTAGCCTCTTACAACAGCTATTGCAAATTATAAATCTTTCCCTCTAGAAATACCAAGATGTATTTGAGAATGGACAAAAACAAAGATGGAATGGTCATCATCAATGTGAGAGACAGATGTGAGAAACTGTAATGCGAGCCAGACTTTTTTGACTTATTAAATACATTTATGAATATATTGGATATTGATAATGTTTTTAATCTGAGACTGACAGACTAAACCTAAAGTTCTCAAATACATCTTGGTATTTCTAGAGGGAAAGATTTATAATTTGCAATGGCTGTTGTGAGAGGCTAATCTTAGTTAGTTTGGAGTGTTGAATGATTACTGTGTATTTGAAAATAAACTATTAAAAATATAGAATTATGGCTGCAAGAACTCATTCATGTGTGATAGCGCACGCCCACACTTACTTTATTTATTTATTTATTTATTTATTTATTTATTTATTTATTTATTTATTTATTTATACTTTTATGCCGCCCAGTCCCAAAGGGACTGCCGCTCAGACACTATACTTTTCCGCCCACCCCGAAAAAAAATTAGAGGGAACACTGCCTGTTACCAAGGTTACAGCATCCTGAGGATGACTCTATTACCTTCCACCTCAGAGTTCTGATAACACCTTCATAGCTTTGTATTGGCTACTGGTAGACTGGGGAATTGGGGTGGGGCTTGAATGAGGGACAATAAGCACTTCGCATGAGAGTTTTCAGACTCCACCTGACTTCTCTGTAATCACTTTCTATCAGTAAAAGTTCCTTTTGAAATACCACTTGTTTCAAGAGTCATGCTTTCCTGAGAAGATAGCTGAGGCAGGGCATACTGTCCTTGATCAGTTTTCCAGCCATTGTTCCTTGTCTGACCTTTGGGTGCTTTGGAAACTAGGTTGTCCTGTTCCTCTCTGTGATAACCCCTCAAATATTGGAACACTGCTAGCATGTCACCCTGGTCCTTCTCTTTACTAGTCTAATGAATTCTTGCAACTGTTCTTCATATGTTATGGCCTCCAGGCCCCTAATCATCTTTGTTGCTGTTCTCTGCACTCTTTTTAGAGTCTCAACATCTTTTTTATAGTGTGGTAACTGGATGCATTATTTTAGGAGTGGCTTGACTAAGGCTTTATACAATAGTACTAGTACCTCACGTGATTTTAATTCAATCTCTCTGTTAATGCAATTTAGGATCACATTGGGGTTTGGGGCTGCTGCCACGTACTGCTGTCTCATATTTAGTTGATTGTCCACCAGGACTCAAAGATTCCTCTCACAGTGACTGCTGTTAAGCCAGATTTCACCTAATCTGTATGGTTTTGGTTTTCTTGCATTACTTTTCTTTATGTAGATAGGGCTCAATGTTCAAGTCTTTTGAGATCTATCTGTATCGTTTAGCCTATCTAGCCCAGTGTTTCCCAACCTTTTTTGAGCCGCGGCACATTATTCGTATTTTCAAAATCCTGGGGAACACTGAAAGGGGGGGGGGGGGCGGGCTAAAGAAAAGTTTGGACAAAAAAACCCTCTATCTTCCTCCCTTTCGCTCTATTTCTCCCTCTTTCTCTCTTTTCCTTCCTTCCCTTCATTCTCTCTCTCCATCCCTCTTTCTTTCTTTCTTCCTCTCTTTTTTGCTCTCTTTCTCTCTCCCTCCTTCCCTTCCTCTATGTCTTTCTCTCTCCCTTGCTCTCTCTCTCTGTCTCTCTTGCTATCTCTTTCTTGCTTTTTTCTCTCTCTTGCTCTCTCTCTCTCTCTTTCACTGTCTTGCTATATGTCTCTTTCTTTCTCTTTGCCTCTCTTGCTATCTCTTTCTCTCTCTGTCTCTCTTGCTATGTCTCTCTTTCTTTCTCTTTCTCTCTCTCTGTGCCTCTCTTGCTAAGTCTCTCTTTTTCTCTTGCTATGTCTCTCTTTCTTTTTCTCTCTCTCTGCCTCTCTTGCTATGTCTCTCTTTCTCTCTCTCTTTCTCTATCTCTCTTTCTCTGCCTCTCTTGCTGTCTCTCTTTCTTGCTCTGTCTCTCTTTCTCTGCCTCTCTTGCTATGTCTCTTTCTCTCTCTCTCTCAGCTGACTGCAAGCGGGAGCCCTGACGGCGGCAGCTGGACGTGGTGCTGGACACCGTATATGCCAGGCACGCAGCGCCAGCATGTACGATGTCCAGCAGAACGTCCAACCGCCACCGTCAGGGCTCCCACTTGCAGTCAGCTGAGAGCGAGCGAGCGATCCCTCTCGCCGCCGCCATCTCCCCCGACTGCCTGCGGCCGCTGCGGCCACCCCCCCCCCGCTCTCATCGGACACTTGCCGTCGACGAAAGAGGAGCTCCAGCTGGGCGGGGCGGGAGCCCTGACGGCGGCAGCTGGACGTGGTGCTGGACACCGTATATGCCAGGCACGCAGCGCCAGCATGTACGACGTCCAGCAGAACGTCCAACCGCCACCGTCAGGGCTCCCACTTGCAGTCAGCTGAGAGAGAGCGAGCGAGCGATCCCTCTTGCCGCCGCCATCTCCCCCGACTGCCTGCGGCCACTGCGGCCACCCCCCCCCACTCCCATCGGACACTTGCCGTCGACGAAAGAGGAGCTCCAGCTGGGTGGGGCGCTGCCGGTACTTCCGCCCTGGGGCTCCCGCTCGCAGCTGTCCCCCGCCTCCTGCTCGATGCCGCGGTTTTCGGCGCTCTCCTGCTGGGCCCCAAAGAAAGAAGGCGGGAAAAAGGTGCGAAGAATGGAGCTCTCCTTCTTCCTGCCTTCCTTCTTTGGGGCCCAGCAGGAGAGCGCCGAAAACCGCGGCATCGAGCAGGAGACAGCTGCGAGCGGGAGCCCCAGGACGGAAGTACCGGCAGCGCCCCGCCCAGCTGAAGCTTGGCGGCACACCTGGCCATGTCTCGCGGCACACCAGTGTGCCGCGGCACACCGGTTGGGAAACGCTGATCTAGCCTATCGTCTAGAGCAGGGGTGTCAAACTTGTGGCTCACTTGTGGCGTCAATGCTGATCATGCCCATAGCTGGTTTAGCAAAGGGGGGAAAGTCATGATACATCATGTGACACTGCCATGACACCCCAAGTTTGACACTCCTGACCTAGAGTATTGGCTATTCCTGCAGTTTAATATCATCTGAAAATTTGTTAAGTCCCCCTTTTATTTCCTCATCTAAATAATTTATGAAGATATTGAAGAGCACAGGACGTAAGATAGAACCTTGTGGTAAACCACTGCTTACTTCCCTCCATGTAGATGCAGTACCATTAAGGACTACTCATTTAATATGGTTTGTTGGTCAGTTATAAATCCATCTGGTGGTGATATTATTTATCCCACTTTTTTCTAGCTTACCAAGAAGTAGGTTGTGGGCTACTTTGTCAAATGCCTTACTGAAATAGTATGTCCACAGCATTTCACTGGTCTACTAATTTGGTGACTTTAGCAAAGAATGAAATAAGATTGGTTTGGCATGATCTGTTTTTAACAAACTCATCCTGGCATCTAGTTGTAATTTTATCTGTTTCTAGTTATTTGCAAATCTGTTTTTTTATTATCTTTTCCAGTATCTTCCCAGGTATTGATGTTAGGTTGTTGGTGTGTGGTTTTCTGGGTCTGTTTCTCTCCCCATTTTTTTGAAGATAGGAATCATAGCAGCTCTTTTCCAATTGTCAGGTATTTCCTGGGTGGATTTTTGAAAGATATAATATAATGGTTTTGAAATGACATCTGCTAGCTCCTTCAGAACTCTGGCATGTAATTCATCAGATCCAGGTGATTTATATTCATCAAAATCAAACCGTTGTTTTCTTACCCCTTTCTTTTTTATTTTAAGTTTAGTTTTGATTCTCTCTTTTACAGTTATATTTTTGGTAGATTGGGCTATAGTTTTGTGAATACAGATGCAAAGAATGACTTAAGCAGCTCTGCTTTCTTGCCATTTACTCTCTTTATGATTTAATGTATGTAGCAGCTCTCTGAAAAATCCCTTTACCATGTCAATTATTCTTGCCTGGGTAAGAAAAATTCATACACTCATTCATTGTCCCTGGTGTTGGAAGTAAGATTTAACATTTTTTTGGTAAAATTTTGCCATCCACAAAGGAAATAAAACAAATTTTATAATGTTTCTGCACTGGGTTTGACGCAGATATTCAAGCTAATATATTTTTAAAACCTCTATTAATTCATAGTGATTGTAGCTTAGAAGAAGAGCATATTCTTTCTTTCTCTCTTTTTTTTGCTATTTAAAAGATATCCAGCAAAAGGACCAGCAAATTCTTTTATGTCTGCATTGTTATTCAGCCTTTAATAATGTAACTTTAGCCATTTTAATTTTGCACTTTCAATATATTGTTTTAGTTCATAATGTTTGATAAGATATAACATGTTTTGTTTGGTATTGGTCCTTGATTATAAATCCATAAATTCCCACATTTTTAAGCCTATTATGTTTATTTGGAATGAGCTTTAAAATAAGGAAAAGTGATGGCAAACCCATTGATGTCCTTCCTTACAGCTTGGTACCCAATAAAGTGATTCAAAAAGGCTAAGAATGGATTAAAATAAAACACTCATTGGGATTTTTCCAGAAAATCGCACCCCAAAACCTCTATATTCAGATAAAAAGATAAGTATTAAGGAGTATAGAAAGAAGGAAATAGGAAAATAAGGAGCTATTTTGAAAATAAAGTAAACATTAAACAGCTTGTTAATCTACACTATACAGAACAGGAAATAGCAGCCAGTGGCAGTCCAATACTGAATTTCAGCACTTAGACAACTAGCCAATAGTAAAAAAAATGCTAGCAGATATTAAACACATGTGATGGATCAGAAATGGTCTTCTCTTAACTTACAGGGAGATGCAATATATGAAATTTATGAAGCCTATATTTTCCTGGGCTCTAAGATTACCACAGATGAGGACTGCAGCCAAGAAATTAAAAAAATGCTTGCTCCTGGGGAAGAAAGCTATGACAAATCAAGACAGCATACTAAAAAGCAGATATATCACCCTGGCAACAAAAGTACGTATAGTCAAGGCTATGGTTTTCCCAGTTGCAATGTATGGCTGTGAAAGTTGGACCATAAGAAAGGCTGAGCACCAAAGAATTGAGGCCTTTGAACTGCAGTGCTGGAGAAGACTCCTGTGAGTCACATGGATTGCAAGGTGATCAAACCAGTCAGTCCTAGAGGAGATCAACCCTGACTGCTCTTTAGAAGGCCAGATCCTGAAGATCCTGAAATTCAAACACTTTGGCCACCTAATGAGGAGGACTCACTGGAGAAGAACCTAATGCTGGAAAAGATTGAGGGCAAAAGAAGAACGAGACGACAGAGAATGAGGTGGCTGGATGGAGTAATTGAAGTAGTAGGTGTAGGTACGAGCTTAAATGGACTCCAGAGGATGGTAAAGAACAGAAAGGCCTGGAGGAATGTTGTCCGTGGAGTTGCGATGGGTTAGACACTGCAGTGGGTTCCTACCAGAATGGATAAGGATGCTGCACTAGTAGCAAAAGTTGAGTTACGTGCACAGCTTTGAGCATCTTGCACATATGAGCACATCCCAGCATGTTTTTGCTTCTATGCATGCTTGGGGATGCACACATGAATATTATCGGTATAAGATTTTTTATTTTTTTCCCACTATAAAGTAAAACAATATATAGTTATAAACACAACAACAACGCTTAAAATCAGTCATATATAAACTTTTCTTTTCTCATTTTCTTTCCTCCCTCAATTGAGGCTCTTATCTCTCCCCGTGTAAAATTTTCTATTAATTTTATACAATATTAGCAATTCTTAAAAATCTAAATTGAAATTTTTCCCTCACTGTCTTACTACAAAAGGTTACAACAATAATAAAATCTCTTATCTAAATTGTAATCTTATATCATATAGTTAATTAAAAATTCTCTCTATATATATGTATCTTTAATAAAAGAAACTATTCATAATTAGTGTTGGGCGAACTGAACTTGCATAGTTTGGGTCCCTGATTAATTTGGCCGGGTTCGGTATACCAGACTTTTTCAGAAGTTCATGTTCAGGTTCGGCGTTCAAATCGAACGGTGCGGCAGCCAATCAACAGCCGTGTTGTAAGCTGAAGCAATGCTGTATCCGGGCAGGAAATGCAAGGACCGGCTGTGATTGGCCATGCATCCTGCTTGCCAGTGATTGGCCAGCCGGATGCATGGCTGTGATTGGCCTGGTGGTACACCTGACCCTACCTGTATAAAAGGCAGGACCACGTGCCCAGCGCCATTATACAAGTGCCGCATTAGTTAGGGACAGTGCTGCTGCTGCTGCTGACAGGGAGAGATAGATTGGGGAGATTTCTCGATGATATAATAGTCCTTCTAAGGTCAGATGGCTTAGGGAAAGTTCACAAAGTAGGGAAAGATCTAGGCATGAAAAAAACAACATTTAAAGTGACTTTTTTTGTTGTTCAATCTTGCTGCACCAGGCGGCTGCCACTATAGCCATTGTCTTCCTAAGGGCAGATCACCTAAGGAAAGTGCTCAGAGTGTGAGGCCCACATCTAGGCATCCCTAAAGAAAAAATGCCTTTTGGGGGGGGCAATCTCGCTGCATCTGGTGGTGGCTGCCACTGTAAGGGAATATATCTCAACTGTGCCATTGTCTTCCTAAGGGCAGATCACCTAAGGAGTGTGAGGCCCACATCTAGGCATCCAGGACAAAAAAAGTGGGGGGCCAGTCTCGCTGCACCTGAGTGACATATCATCTTTAGCTTGCTGGGGTGATTTACAAGCTCCAGATTTGTGCCAAATCCCTATGCCATCAAAGGTTTTTGATAACTTCTGTGATATTATAACTGAACATTTGCCCCACAGCTCAAGGCCCAGTGCCAGCATTGCTTTTTGCTAACTTGGGTGATATTCTAGCTGAACATTTCTACCACATCTCAGAACCCAGTGCTATCATTGTTTTTTGCTAATGTCCAAAGGGCTTCCACTGTTATCTCTGCATTTAAAGGGCCACTACTAGTGTTGGGTGAACCAAACTTGCATAATTCGGGTCCGTACCAGATATATTTCAACTGAGCCATTGTCATTCTAAGGTCAGATCACCTAAGAAAAGTGCTCAGAGTGAGACCCAAATCTAGGCATCCAAGACTACCTTTATCTATGCATTTATTTTTTTTCCAATACAGGGCCACTAGTGCCGTCTGACTATTTAATATTTTTTCAAATACTGGGCCACTAGTGACGTCTGACCATTTAGTCTTTTTTCAAATACAGGGCCACTAGTGACGTCTGACCATTTAATTTTTACAGGGCATTTAATTTTTGAAGTCTAGGTCCCCTTGAACACTGTACCTTCTTCTGTCCCCAAATTTCTTGAGCCAGTGTCACTGCAGGGCTTTAACTATGAAGAAACCCTCAAAGAAGGGACATGGCTGTGGTGGTGCTGGTGATGGAGCTGGTGCTGCAGGGGCAGGGAGAGGGTGTGTAACATCTGCGCCTGATACACTTTCCTGTGGTGCAAGCAGGCACCTGGGTTTGGGGCCTATATTAGCAGGCCCCAAAACTGCTTCCAGAGTGGTGAGGCAAGAAGAAGTCGAGGCAGTTGTGGATTATATGGCACGCAGTGCTACCAGTTCCATGGGATTACTTTCCACCCACTCCGCCTCAAGTTCAGAGCTCTCCTTACCACCACCCCTTCAAAGCAGCAAAGCCATCTCAGCCACAAGCAGTGGAGTCTTTAATGCTCTTCAATGACACTTCTTAACTGGGATGCCATGGGCGTCCACCTGCCCCATCCCCAGTTGCAGACCTGGGGCTTCCAGATGCCCAAGAGCTTCTGCTGGAGAACGAGGAGGTGTCCAGGGCATCATCAGGGGAGACCATGATAGATGAAGATGAAACCTTAATCCCCGCTCCTGCAGCTTACCACAATGTTGAGGCTGAGAGGGAGGCTAGCAGGGTGGAGTGGGTGGAAGAAGATGCCAGGGGTGATGACGAGGTGCTAGATCCCACGTGGACCGAAGGCTGGCAGAGTTCAGAGGAGGAAGAGGTGGTGGTGGTCCCACAGCCCCAGGCAGCCAGAAGAAGAGGGAGAAGGGTGCAAGCCCTCAGCACTCAGTCTGCTGGTACCACTGCCCACCGTGGCCAGGGACCGAGTGTGCCACATGTGCCACAAAGAATCTCACCAGCGTGGCATTTTTCAAACAGCTTACAGATGACAAGACAAAGGTCATTTGCACGCTCTGCCACCAGCCCCTGAAGCAAGGGAGAGGTGTTAATAATCTCAGCACCACCTACATGACCAGGCACCTGAATACAAAACATGAGCTTCGGTGGTAGCAATACCTTAAAAGTATTCAAACGCCTGGGTCCTCCTCTTCTGCTTTGGCTGCCTCGGCCCCTGCCACTGCCTCCCCAACAACAAGACCACCTGTCTCTCCCCACAGGGACAATGTAGGATCACCACCATCACGCAATATTCCCTCTAATTTTTTTCCGGTGTGGGTGGAAAAGTATAGTGTCTGAGCGGCAGTCCTTTTGGGACTGGGCGGCATATAAGTATAAGTATAAGCAGGGCTGAGAGGCCAGGGCCGCGAGGGGGCTGGAGGCACCGTCTGGAGGCAGGAGCAGCCGCGGCTCCCTTTCTTTCTACTGCCGGCGCCTCCCCGCCCCCCGCGGGCTGGCAGGGGGATGGGGAGCGTGCGCCCATGGAAAAGGGTGCATGGGGGGGTATTTTGGGGCGGGGATAATATATATAGATTTTGGTTTTATTTTATTATTAATTTATTTTAATAAAAAAGAAGGGAATATATATATTTTGAAGGGATTTGATACTGTATATATAGCTGAAGGGATTGGATACTGTAGCCTATAGGATAATTCTCTGCCTTACAAGGCAAAAGTTGCAGGTTCAAGTCCCAGTGGGTATGGCTGAAATAGATCTATCCTAGTCTCCCTTAATTTTCAAATTCAGCAAAAAAACATGTGACATATATATGTCGCCTGAGAAGAAGGACAGAAACACCAGCCTGAAGATGACGAGTGAGACCTCGTCGAAACGTCGCCAGAAATTTCCAAATCCTACATGGGAAGAAACCCAAATATACCAAGACCGTCATACCTGTACCAGTGAAAATCTACAAAAACAAATATCTTACCTCTACGGGGAGGATACCTTCTTGCTGACCAGGACCTACGAGAAACTCGAGGTCCAAAGAGCTACCATCCTATGTGACCTCAAATTTCTACGCAACTGCCGAGACAGAAACTTGATCCCCAAATGCTGCCAACTAAAATTCCATTCTAAAACCCCATCCACTGATTGGATCCTGAAAAGAACTGAATTAGCCCTAATCACAAACGAACTCCACAGAAAAAGATTCCTACTAGACCAAACCAACAAAGACCTACTCAGTCTTCACCTCAAACTCAGCAACAGAATCCACCCAATACTCTGGGACAAATCCAAACAACTAGCCCTCTGGAGAGCTGAAACAGAAACCTCCCTCAATACAGACATACACACCAGGAAACTCCACAATTTGGAAAAACACCAGAAGCCCAAACCTTTTCCACAGCAACTCATGAAGAATATAGTACATAATATATCACACAGGACCCTCACCACAGCAGAAACCAACGTCCTCTCCAAAGGATTCAACTTTGCAGTCGCCCCCAAACGCATCCCCACTGAAAACATCATATGCGGAGTTGAAGCCACCCTAACCAAAATCAACCAAGATGAAGCCAACAAAATCAGACTCGAAGTCACCAATGTCCTCTGCTCCAGCATTCCACCCAGAAGCAACTTACATAAAGATGAACAAAAAGCACTCACCAACTTGAGGAAAGACAATAACATAATCATCCTCCCAGCAGACAAAGGCAATGCCACTGTGGTGATGAACACATCTGACTACCAAGACAAGCTTTCCAACCTACTCCAAGACCCTGCTTACAAACCTCTAAGCACAGATCCTACCACCTACCTGGAAAAAACCACCAAATCCAAAATAAAAGCTTCTCCCATCAGTAAAGAAATCCAGCAAAGAATCATCCCCAGAGAAAAATCATCCAGATGCCTCAAGCTCTATGGCCTCCCAAAGATACACAAAGAAGGAACACCACTCAGACCCATAGTCAGCTCCATAGGCTCACCCCTACAGAATCTTGCCAAATTTCTCGCCAAACAACTCCAGCCCTATGCAGAATCCATCATGTCTCATGTACAAAACTCATTCCACTTCATAGAAATCATAAAGGAACAAAACCTACAACCCAGTGACCTTCTCGTAAGCTTCGATGTCATATCTCTCTTCACCCAAGTGCCTATCAAAGAAGCCCTGACAGCCATCCAAAACAAATACAACCCCCTGAAGCACATCTTAGATCTGACCAACAACTGCCTGATGAATACATACTTCATCCACAATGGACAAAGATACAAACAGATAGAAGGAGCCCCCATGGGATCACCCCTGTCACCCGTCATTGCAAACTTCTACATGGAATATTTTGAAACCAATGCCTTGGACAAATCTGAATACAAACCCAAACTCTGGCTTAGATATGTAGATGACACCTTCGTAATTTGGCCACATGGGAAAGAAAAACTGGACAGCTTTCTGACACATCTCAACAGCCTACACCCCAAAATACAATTCACCATGGAAATAGAAACCAACAACAAACTTCCCTTCCTGGATGTCCTAATCTACAAAAAACCCGATGGCTCCCTAGGACACACCGTCTACCAGAAGAAGACACACACCAACCGCTACTTGAACGCAAAATCCCACCACCACCCCGCACAGATCAATTCTGTAGCCAAGACCCTCATTTCCAGAACCAAACGCCTAGCCGACAAAGACCACCTGGAACCTGAATTACAAGGTCTCACAAATGTATTAATTTCCAATGAATTCCAAAGAGAGGCAATCAACAACTTAATCCAAAAAGAGACACCCCCCAAGAACCAAGACACAGAACAGGACAATGGCACCGCCCTCCTCCCTTACATCAAAGGCACCACAGATAAAATCAGTAAAATTCTCCGCAAACACAACATCAAGACAGCCTTTGGTACAAATAAAAAAAATAGCCAACATCCTAAGAAACCCGAAAGACAATATCCAACTAGAAAACCAGGGAGTTTATCAAATACCGTGCAAAATCTGCCCAGCCACATATATTGGACAAACGAACAGGAGAGTAAATGCACGTGTTGCAGAACATAAGAATGCATTAAAGAAAAAAGAAAAAACCTCCTCCCTTTTCCAACACTTCAAAACTACAGGACATGAAATTGATTTTGACAGTACCAAATTAATTTCCAAAACAGAACACTACAGCAAAAGAATAATCATGGAAGCAATCGAGATAGAAAAACATCCCCAAAATATGAACAAGCGGGATGATACCTCTCGCTTACCAGACATCTGGAAACCAGCCCTCAAACATATCCCAGCCATAGAACCAGACTCAGAACACACATTGTAAAGCAATCAAGCAGCCTGCAAGTTCCAACTACTCAGGATATCACGCCTAATCTACAACCATTAACTAATCAGCATACCTCAGCTACATCAACGACCCCAATTGTTACCCCACTGACTCACCAGGAAGTTTCTACACAGCAGGCAATTGCTGAGCCATCAAACCACACCCAGCCACCAGTATTTATAGAAGGAATGCAGCTCAGGTCTCGCAGTGTTCGCCTGAGAAGAAGGACAGAAACACCAGCCTGAAGATGACGAGTGAGACCTCGTCGAAACGTCACCAGAAATTTCCAAATCCTACACGGGAAGAAACCCGAATATACCAAGACCGTCATACCTGTACCCGTGAAAATCTACGAAAACACACACACACACACACACACACACACACACACACACACACACATATATATATATATATATAAATTCCCTTCTTTTTTATTAAAAGAAATTAATAATAAAACAAAACCAAAATCTATTACTATTAAAACTAAAAAACCCAGCAAAACTAAAAACACAACTATTAATAAATCCATGCTTTAAAATCTTCATTTCTTAAATATTTATCATAGTATTATAATAATCTATTAATACTATAAAAATCTATCTGAACACCAATGCCTCAATTAATACATTTCCATATTTACTTTTCTATAATTTCATTCAATATTTCCAAGCTCAATTACTTTTCAGGCACTTAGCATTTACAGTACTATTATTAACTTTCATCAATCCTCTACATTTCCAAGTATATTTTAAATTCATAATGCAAACTCATAAAACCACACAGTACATATTATAAACCCCTTATTTATCCTATGTATCTTCCATTAATTTTACCTATGTAATTCTATATAGTTCTAAAATTCTAATCCAATTTTACAAATTAATACATCCTAATATTAAACAACAAAATTAAATTAAAAACAAAACATAAACATATGAATTTCAGACTTCTTCCCCCCTCTAAATAGTACATTCCCATTTTGTTTTTTACTTTAAAATAAGGTATGTGCAGTGTGCATAGGGATTTGTTCATAGATTTTTTTATAGTCCAGCCCTCCAGCAGTCTGAGGGACAGTGAACTGGCCCCTGTGTAAAAGGTCTGGGGACCCCTGTCTAAAATATCTTTTACCATCAAGAAACCATGTTAACCATGATAAAACTTTGTTTTTATCTTCTTTGTTAATCAGACTAATTTATGAGTGGAAATACAAAGGTATATTTGCTCCCAACTAGTATATTATGTTCACAGAAGGCTTCATTTTAACAGAAGGCTACAATTGTTTGCATGTTTCTTTGGCTATACAGTGATCCCTCGATCATCGCGAGGGTTCCGTTCCAGGACCCCTCGCGAAGATCGATTTTTCGCGAAGTAGCGGTGCGGAAGTAAAAACACCATCTGCGCGTGCGCAGATGGTGTTTTTGCTTCCACTGCCGGCCGCCCTTCGCCCGCCCACCCCGTTGCTCGCGCCTGGGGTGCGCGCGCGCTTGGGGACATCCCAGCTCCGCTCCCCAGCTGGGAAGCGGAGCTAGGGAGTCCCCACCGTGCGCGCGTTGCTGGGGAAAGCGCGCGCGCTTGGGGACTCCCTAGGTCCGCTCCCCAGCTGGGGAGCGGACCTAGGGAGTCCCCAAGCGCGCGCGCTTTCCCCAGCAACGCGCGCGGGGTGGGGACTCCCTCCCCAGCTGGGGAGCGGACCTAGGGAGTCCCCAAGCGCGCGCGCTTTCCCCAGCAACGCGCGCGCGGTGGGGACTCCCTCCCCAGCTGGGGAGCGGACCTAGGGAGTCCCCAAGCGCGCGCGCTTTCCCCAGCAACGCGCGCTCGCTGGGAAGCAGAGCTAGGGTGTCCCCAGGCTCGCGCGCACCGCCCGCCCGCCCACGCTGTTGCTGGCTCCGCTTCCCAGCTGGGAGGCGGAGGTGGGGTTTCCCGCGCGCGTGCCGCCCGCCCGCCCACGCCGTTGCTCGCGCCGATGCTGTCTTACCAGGGCAAGAGGGGGAAGACCCAGGGAAGCCTCTGCCCGGCGGGGAAACTCCACCATCTACGCATGCGTGGAAGGGCACGCATGCGCAGATGGTGGAGTTTACTTCCGGGTTGAAAACTCGCGATATGGCGTTTCGCGAAACTCGAGATCGCGAAACTCGAGGGATCACTGTAACCAGCAGTGGAATTTATTAACCCTGCTGTTCTGTTTAAGAAAAATAACAAATCTTCTGTTCGGGTCACATACGACCCGGACCGAAAACTCTTCATTTGCAGTGCTTATGTTTGGTCTTTTTGAAAGCTTTTTTCACTTGGAAAGTAGTCTGAACATTTCTGCACACAATGATATGAAAATTGAAATGAAAAAAGTAAATCTTATTGGTTTATTTTGCGGATATAATGCACGCCCCCCCTGTTTTTGTGAAATTTTTTTCAATTTATGGATAGTTTTGCTTACAAAATGCATTCTATTTTACTAAAGTTGCTATGGGATTGGTAGCTTGAACATTTCTGAACATAATGATATGAAAATTGAACTGGAAAAATTGATGCATATTGGTTTATTTTGTTGATGAAATGCATGCCCCCCCCGTTTTTTTAAATAGTCTTCACTTTATGGATAGTTTTGCTAGCAAAATACATTCTATTTTACTAAAGTTGGTGTGGGATTGGTAGCTTGAACATTTCTGAACATAATGATATGAAAATTGAACTGGAAAAATTGATGCATATTGGTTTATTTTGCACATAAAGTATGCCTCAATTATTTCAATTTATATAAAAATTATGCTGTTAATTTCAAACTTACATACTTTTTTTTAGTAAAATGGATTTGTTTCATAAAATTAGTTCTCTGGCTACAATGTGGTTGATTTTCAAAAGGATATTCCAAATATTTCTAGACAAATATGTATAAACAGTGACAATAATGGCATACAGCAAGGCCGAGGGGGGGTGGCCCTTTTGTGGCAAAAATAAACCAATAAGAACCATTTTTTTCAGTTCATTTATATTTTTCTTATATTCAGAAATGTTCAATTTAGTATATCAAACCTCTTGGGGGAAAATTCCTTAGGGATTTGTAGCCTTAAAAAATAGAAATTGACACGAAATTAAAAAAGGATGGGGGGAGGGGCTTTTTGATCAAAATAAAAATATAAGTCTCAATTTTTCCAGTTCAATTTTCATATCATTATGTTCAGAAATGTTCAAACTAGTTTTCCAGTTGAAAAAGTTTTCAAAAAGATCAAATTCAAGTACCTAAAAAAAATATTTTTGGTCCGGTCACATACGAACAGAAACAGATTCAAAGTTATGATTTTTTTTTGCCCAGAAAACAATTAGCCACCACCCCAAAAATATTTTTTGATGATCAGCATTGTTAAATTGAGTAAATGAATGCCTAAGATTTTAAAGAATATTTCGGATTTGGAGCATAAAAAAATAAAAAGTGAAAATGGTTGCAAGCAGCCAAGGGGGGGGGGGAGGCCTTATTTCTGATGTTAAAAAACCAATAAGAATCATTTTTTTCAGTTCCTTTATATTTTTCTTATATTCAGAAATGTTCAAGCTACCAATCTCACACCAACTTTAGTAAAATAGAATGCATTTTGCAAGCAAAACTATCCATAAATTGAAAAAAATTTCACAAAAACGGGGGGGGGCATGCATTATATCCGCAAAATAAACCAATAAGATTTACTTTTTTCATTTCAATTTTCATATCATTGTGTGCAGAAATGTTCAGACTACTTTCCAAGTGAAAAAAGCTTTCAAAAAGACCAAACATAAGCACTGCAAATGAAGAGTTTTCGGTCCGGGTCGTATGTGACCCGAACAGAAGATTTGTAACTTTTTTTGCCCAGCAAAAACTAAGCCCCCCACCCCCCCAAAAAAATTCTCATAGAGAGAACCCCTGAAATGATAAATAGTCATGAAATTTCAAGTTTCAGATATGCAGGGAAAATTTTTTACAGGGACTCAAACTTGGCTTCGGGTCACATACGACCCGAACAGAACAGCAGGTTAAATATCTTGCTAAATATCTGTCCAGTCACTAAAGTATCATAAATTTGCTGATTCCTCTAGTTCAAAGTTTCGAAATGTATATTAGGATATTACTTAATGTTCAATTTTATAAGATTTCTGTTTTAAGAGAACTGTCTGAGACAGCTTATTTACAATGTAAATAAGAGGCTGCCACAAAGAAGGGAGAGTCAAGTTATTCTCCAGAGCACCTGTAGGACAAGAAGCAGTGGGTAGAAACTAATCAAGGAGTGAAGCAACTTAGAAGCAAGGAGTGAATGTGAGAACAATTAATGGAACTACTTGCCTCTAGAAGTTGTGAATGCTCAAACACTGGAAGTTTTAAACAAGATGTTGGATACCCACTTGTCTGTAGGGTTTTCTGCCTAAGTAGGGGGTTGGACTAGAAGACCTCCAAGGTCCCTTCCATCTTGGTTGTTAGAAAATGTTTCACATTTTAAAATATCTGTACAAGCCACAAGAGACATCTCTTTAGCGGAACATCTTCCCACCTTGTAGACAATACTTCCAGAAACTGGGAATAACCATAAACAACCTCTACATCTAGTATCCAATATCCAGTATCTAGTTCAGGAAACACAGATAAGTTTGACATGCCTTGATTGTTAATGAGGTTGTTTTGATTTTTTTTTTGCAAAAGCAAAACCAACATCATTTAGAAGCTATTTATTCATTCATTCATTCATTCATTCATTCATTCATTCATTCATTTATTAGATTTGTATGCCGTCCCTCTCCGAATTTTAAAAATACAATATCCAATTAGAAAAAGCCATACTTTTCTCTCCTTCTTTCTTCCCCACTCCTTCCCCACGGTGGAAATCCAATCCAGTCAGTTTTAAAATCACGCCACATTTTGGAGTTGGAGGGAGGGTGGAAATTAGCCGGCTGCGCTTTTCTCTCTTTCTCTTGAGGGTGAAAATCCAATCCAGTCAATTTAAAGTCATGCCACATTTTGGAGTCGGGACAAATGATCAAGGTCTGTTAACCTTATCCTACTTGCCAATTCCAGTTCTAAGGTCAGACCTCCGCTCTGGAATTGGAAACTCGTGGGCAGACATCTCAAATCTCCTGTGCTATAGCGCACAACTCACCGTAGAGGGAACACTGACCACCACCACCACCACCACCAACAGCAGCAGCACCACCACCACCACCATCACCAAGCTTGTCCATACCGTCCCAGGGAAGCTTTCAGCTGTCCATCCCTCAAACTTTGGAGAGAAAGTGGACGTTCGGCCCATCTCACGCATGAGCCCAGGCCCTTAATGCCAGCATTTAAAAGCTACTGGCATTTGAAATGCTCCCCTACTGCCTGGTCGAGACAGAAAGCTTCAAAAATTTTGTGGAAGTGGCTGTCCCACAATGCGCTGTTCCCAGCCACTACTGCATTTCACGCCAGGCCATCCCTGCCCTGCACCAACATGTAGTTGAGAAAGTTAGGTGTGCATTGCACAATGCTGTCGGTTCCCACGTCCACATCATCACTGACATGTGGACCAGTAAACATGGCCAGTGCTGGTACATCTCTCACTACCCACTAGGTGAATGTAGTGGTGGCTGGGAATGAGGAGGGAAGCAATTTAGCACATATCCTTCCACCACCCAGGATTGCTGGACATCAGTTGGTGCCTCCTGTTGCCTCCTCCTCCTCCTCTGCTTCCTCCTCTTCATCCTTCACATGCAGTAAGCACAGCTTTTGATGTTAATTGATGAGAATCCTCGGTTTATCAGAGACCTGTTTTGTGGTCAGCAGAATCAGACTTACAAGACTGCCTCATAGAGTTCACTGATGTCTTTGATGAGAAGGAGGCGGATTGGCTGCTGCCACATAGGCAGTATGACTGCGCCATTGAATTCTTCCCTGATGCCAAGCTTCCTGCCAGTAGACTGTATTCCATGTCTGAGCCCGAGCTAGTGGCCCTCAAGGATTTCATTGAAAATAACCTAGCTAAAGGGTTCATCAAGCCTTCGACCTCACCCCTCTCTGCGCCCGTCTTGTTTGTGAAGAAAAAGTCAGGGATTTGTGACTGTGTTGTGATTACTCACGACTTAATGCCATCGCTGTGCGCAACCGATACCCGTTGCTGTTGATCCCAGAACTTATGGAGCGTCTGCGTTCCGCCAAGGTTTTTTCCAAAATAGATTTAAGAAGCGCGTACAATTTGTTGCGGATCCGACCGGGAGATGAGTGGAAAAAGGCATTCGGCACCAGGTATGGGCACTTTGAGTACACGGTCATGCTCTTCGGTCTCACCAACACCCCGGCGGTC
Source organism: Erythrolamprus reginae (assembly GCF_031021105.1). Taxonomy (NCBI): domain Eukaryota; kingdom Metazoa; phylum Chordata; class Lepidosauria; order Squamata; family Dipsadidae; genus Erythrolamprus; species Erythrolamprus reginae. Next base: position 47,157,583 of record NC_091956.1, read on the forward strand.
TTCCAGTATCTGATGAATGACATTTTTCGCGATATGTTAGATCATTTTGTTGTTATTTATCTTGTTGACATTCTGATATATTCTCCCTCACCATCCAGTCATCTGTGTCATCTGCGGAAGGTCCTGCAACGCTTACTTGAGCAACAGTTGTATGCCAAGTTGGAGAAGTGCCAGATTTTTCACACAACCATAGAATTCCTTGGGTACATCATTTCTCCAGGGGGCATACCCATGAACCTGGGCAAGGGGTCAGCTCTGAAAACCTGGCAACCCCCGCGACAAGTGAAGGACGTGCAGAGACTGTTGGGCTTTGCAAATTACTATCGCACATTTATCCTGGGTTTTGCCACCCTTTTGCAGAAACAAGTGCCATTTCAGTGGGGTGAGGCTGAGCAGCAGGTGTTCGTGGCCCTCAAGGAAGCCTTCATGAAGGAACCACTTCTGCAGCACCCAGACCCACGTCAGCCGTTTGTTGTGGAAACGGATGCTTCCGATGTCGCTGTTGGAGCCGTACTTCTCCAGGCCTGTCTGGACAGTGATACCCTGTTCCCATGCACCTACCACTCCCACAAACTCACACCCTCTGAATGGAATTATACAATCTGGGAGAAGGGGTTGTTGGCTGTCAAGTCTGCCTTCGAGACGTGGAGGCACCATCTTGAAGGAGCTTGGCATCAGGTGGGGGTCCGGAAGGATCATTGGAAGCTGGAGTTCCTGGAAACAGCCTGGAAGTTGAACCAACAGCAGATACGTTGGTCATTTTTCTTTGTATGGTTCAACTTTTGGATCTGATATATGTCGAGTCACCAGAACCCTTGAGCGGACACCCTATCCCGAAAACCAAAGTTTCTGCACCCCAAAGAACAGGCCCCATTGCAAATTATTTTACCTGCAGAAGCCCTGGCTGCCACACATGACCCTGTAGATTTGCGCCAGTGCATTCAGGAAGCACAGCAGGAATACAGTTTTGTGGCCCAGCGGGTGTGAGAGATCGGGCCCGATTCTCCACGGACATTGTTGGATTGCCTGCTCCATTACTGCGGGCAGCTGTACATTCCAGCAGGGCCGCTTCATGGCTTGATTATGTCCCAGTGTCATGACACTCCTGTTGCTCGTCATTTTAGGCTGTTCAAGACTTTGGAACTAGTGTCGCGAACGTTTTGGTGGCCCCGGCTTTGCGATGATGTGCAATCATATGTGAAGACCTGAGAGCGTTGCTGTTTGGCCAAGTCTGCCACAAGAGCCCCGCCCAGGTTGTTGCAGCCTTTGCTGATGCCAGAGAGGCCCTGTTTCCATGGACTTTGTGATCCATCTGCCTTTGTCTTCGGGATTCACCACAGTGCTGCTGGTGGTGGACATGTTGACAAAGACTTTATCCCCTGTCGCCGAGTGCTCATGGTTCAAGTCACTGCCCAGTTATTTATACAACACATTTTCCAGCTCCATGGCCTCCTGGACTGGGTGGTGTTGGACAGGAGAAACCAATTCACGGCATGGTTCTGGAAAAAACTCATGTTGGCTTTGCAGGTGCAAGTCTGTTTAGTGTCCACACGGCACCCCCAGACCAATGATGGCACCGAGAAGGTCATCGGCCTTCTCGAACAGTACCTGCGGTGCTTTGTGTCGGATCGGCAGTCCAAATGGTCACGGTATGTCTCGGTGGTCAAGTTTGCATTCAATAACTCCCACCATACGTCAACACAGACTACTCCCTTTCACACTAATTATGGTTTTCATCCCCGTTTCCCCCCCTGATTCTTTTGGATTCACCAGTCCCAGCTGCAGAGGAGTTCCTGTCTGAACTACAGTCAGTGCATGAAATGGTGAAGAGATACCTCAACAAAGCCAAGGAAAACTATAAGAGGTTTGCTGACTGTTCCCGTCATGACGTTCCCCCGTTGGCTGTTGGAGATCAGGTGTGGCTTTCCACAAAGTACATTTGATCGGAGTCGCCCTGTCAGAAGTTGGATCTATGGTTCATAGGTCCTTTCCCCATGGAGCAGGTCGTCAACCCTGTGGCCTATCATCTGTTTGTTTGTTTGTTTGTCTGTCTATCTATCTATCTATCTATCTATCTATCTATCTATCTATCTATCTATCTATCTATCTATTTATTAGATTTGTATGCCGCCCCTCTCCGTATACTCGGGGTGGCTAACAACAATAATAAAACAGCATATGACAAATCTAATATTTAAAATAACTAAAAACCCTTATTAAAGCCAAACATACACACAAACATACCATGCATAAATTGTATAGGCCTGGGGGGAAAGGAGTATCTCAATTCCCCCATGCCTAACAACAGAGGTGGGTTTTAAAAAGCTTACGAAAGGCGAGGAGGGTGGGGGCAATTCTAATCTCTGGGGGGAGCTGGTTCTAGAGGGTTGGGGCCACCACAGAGAAGCCTCTTCCCCTGGGTCCCGCCAAATGACATTGTTTAGTCGACGGGACCCGGAGAAGGCCCACTCTGTGGGACCTAACTGGTCGCTGGGATTCGTGTGGCAGAAGGCGGTCCTGGAGATATTCTGGTCCGATGCCATGAAGGGCTTTATAGGTCATAACCAACACTTTGAATTGTGACCGGAAACTGATTGGCAACCAATGCAGACTGCAGAGTGTTGGTGTAACATGGGCATATTTAGGGAAGCCCATGATTGCTCTTGCAGCTACATTCTGCACAATCTGAAGTTTCCGAACACTTTCCAAAGGTAGCCCCATGTAGAGAGTGTTACAGTAGTCGAGCCTCGAGGTGATGAGGGCATGAGTGACTGTGAGCAAGTGGTGCACCAGGTGAACCTGGGCAAACGCCCCCCTCGCCACAGCTGAAAGATGTTTCTGTAATGTGAGCTGTGGATCGAGGAGGACACCCAAGTTGCGGACCCTTTCTGAGGGGGTCAATGATTCCCCCCAGGGTGATGAATGGACAGATGGAGTTGCCCCTGGGAGGCAAAACCCACAGCCACTCTGTCTTATGCCTGCGTCTTATGCCTGCCTACATGAGGATCCACCCGGTGATTCATCACTCCTATTGGTTCCTGTTAGTTCTGATTGCCCGCTCTGTCCTGGTGTATCAGGCCCATTGGCACCAAGTGCTTGGGATCATCTGCCTGACACCCTGATCCATGCCATTCGGGATTCACGATGGGTGGGGGATTGTTTTCAATATTTGGTGCAATGGACTGAGGGAGATCTGGATGATTGTTCTTGGGTGGAAGTCCCCCTGGTGGATGCACCTGAGCTCATTCAGGATTTTCATGTACAGTTTCCGAACAAGCCCCGTTCTGTGTGCAGGGTTCAGGGGCAGAGCCTTCCAGGGGGTGTTGGTGTTGTGGTTTGCTCTGGGCCAGCTCCTGCATTGGGGAATTTTGATGTTGATTCATGGGAATCCTTGGTTTATCAGAGACCTGTTTTGTTGCCAGCAGAATCAGACAGTGAAGTTGACTCATAGCCAGGAACAGACAGTGGGGGAGAGGAAACAGACAGGGAGATGAGTGCAGCCAGCCCACCAGTCAGTGCTCCAATTAGTGAGTTACCAGAATAAGAGGTGGACCCACTTGTGGATGCCTGTGTGCACAGGCTTATGGCAAGAAGGGATCAGTTGCGTCTCAGAAAATAAGTGAGCACACCTGTTCAAGGGGTAATTATGTTAATGTGTTTTGTGATAAATTATGGGTATTGGGAAGCGTGGGCTGTGGGCATTTATCTGTATGTGAAATAAAGACTTTTGAAAGACGATTGCTACTGGGTATTCAAGGACTTTTAGCGAACTTTGGACATTTCAGGTTTGAAGAACTCTTGAGGACTTTTGGCTTGTGGGGCTGTGGGAATTAATAGCTGTCTTATCTACTCTTTTGTTTTGGCATGCTTCTGCATCCAAGGACTTTTCAGGTGAGAGTAATTTGACTCCTCTCAGAGCTTGTGTTTATAAACGTGCTTTTTCCCTTTTGACTGTGTGTGTGTTTGAAACTTACTCTGAACTCCCTGGGGGCTAATTGCCAATAGCCTGGCATAACAGAGATAAAAGTATAAATGGTGCAAATTTAGAATATTTTTTTATGATATATTGGAAAAAATTATAAGTGAGTAACATATTGATATTGTGGTATAAATATGGATGTAAAGTTGGTGAAAAAATAAAAAATACAAAAACCCCCCAATAATAGCAATATAAATCAAAAGAAAGAAAGAAAGAAAAAGCCCAGTTAAAATGCAGCAAGGGGTTAAAGTAGGTCAGCATTCAAACAGCCAATCAAATCGAAGCAATACATTCAAAAAGTGAAAGTTAATACTCAGGCATGCTTAGAAAATAAAATCCTGAAAGGAAGATGGATGCTCTGATTTTCTGACTACTAAAGGGAATTGGAACATTCAAGACTCACTTTCCCAGATGGGTCCATGGTCATCCAAAAATCACCATAAATGCTCCAATTCAAATCCAGGCAGCAGCACTGTCAGAGAACCAGCTCTGGACAATCAGCAGATTGTCATCAAGAAAGAGAAAATTTAATATTGTTCATCAGCCATCTTGGGGGCGGCGTGTCTAGAAAGTTCTTCTTTTGTAAATAAAAGGAAATGTGTTGGTGCTAGCAATTTGCATTTATCTAAACATTATTATTATTATTATTATTATTATTATTATTATTATTATTATTATTATTATTATTATTATTATTATTATTATTTAGATTTGCATGCTGCCCCTCTCCGAAGACTTGGAGCGGCATAATAGTAATATGGTCACTCTTGCCTATTCCTTATCATGTATTCCTTTGCACATAATTTTTATAAACTTTTAATAAGTTTCAGTGAGTTTTGGTAACATTTAAAGATCCACTCTAGTTCTGTAAATATTCTCAATTGTGAATTTGAATGGTATTAATTAAATCCTCAATTTTCTGAGGTTTTTCTTCCAAGTCGTTAGTTACTGACAAATGAATGAGAGGTTCTATTTCTCCTTTTCAGGAAAAAAGAATAAACTTTGAGAGCTAGTGAAGTATAAACTGTTTTAATCTGTAAATACTATTGTACCACTGAGCCATAGGGAAGACAGTAGGGTTTCAGTTTCATTTGTGTTGTCATATTGATGGATTAGCAAATATTATTCATGGGTTGCATGCCAAATGATGCCTTTTGAATTTGAGTCCAAGGAAAACAGCAGGAATCCCACCTGATGAAAGGCCTAAAGGAGTTGTTAATTCTGGCTATTTTAGAGAAGTAATAGGTGACTGCAAAACTGAAACATATCCAAATATGCAACCATTCCTTTCAAAATAGCTTGCATATTAGATTTAGTGTGATGGAGGAAGTAAAATATGTGTTTTAAAAAGTTTTGGAGACTTTCATTGCATCCTGGACATTTCAGAAACATTTCTGTAGGTAAACCTTTTGAAAGATTGCTATGTATAAAAGGAACTGAATACCGGTAATAATATGAATGGCAATTTACAATACAAAGAAACCTCCCCTCCCTACCTTGTTCCACAATTATTGAAACTTTATGTAGTTTAGTAAGATAAATTAGATCTTGGTAACTTCTATACAGCCTTATGATTAAATGCAGACCATGCCAAGCACATTTGCTGGCAAAACTGTAATGATAAAGTGAAAGGATTTTTATTTTGACATTACAGTGTATTTCTACCTATAATCATAGGTATTCAATCTTTTGCCAGTTCTGATTAAAAACAATAAGAAACTATTGCCTTTATAGAACAGTTTTTGTCTAGTATTAAAAAGCAGTCGTGGGTCTTTATTAGTACTTGGACCCAAGCATGGGAGAAAGGGATTAACAATTTTCTTGATCCAGTCCCTCAATCTCCAGCTGCTAATAGCAGCAGGGAGAAAACAATACAGGCACAATATGCCTCTCAGAACTGGAAGAAAAGAGGATAACAATTTTTTTCTAAACTAACTTAAAGAAGTAAATGGCAAGAAAGTTTCCCAGCCCCCCGCCTCCCCAATAACCTCTCTCACATAATTCAGGGAAAACCCCAATCAGAACTTTCTTCAACAAAGGAAGAAAGATGATTACAGGAGAAGTGGATAGAAACTCTCTTGCTACATTTGTCGACTAATCCTTAATTAATGGACTGCTATTAAGGTTTCAGGAAAATTCTGTCTCCTAATTTGTCTGGCTCCCAAGGATATGTTTTGTACTATAGAATTCATAATTTTTGCAGACTATTATGTAATTGATTTTGGACCAACAGTAAGCTAAGGGAAATGACTGAGGAAATAGGAGTCCCTTTTCCAGTGTCTGCACTAAAAGAACTAGATGAGTAGCTACTGCAGTTCAGTGCTGAGAACTAGAGAGCACAGTATAATCAGTCCCAAGTAGCATTACGTCTGTCCTTTCTGGGGCAAATGAGCAAAGAAGTTATTGAGGTCAAATGTTATACTCTAGGTCTAAATGGGATTGCTGGTCTTACAAAGTCAACAATCACCAATTGGCATATTGCATAGATGGCTACAGACTCCATCTTAGGGACTCATAATTCAAACTAAGCACTTGTCCAAAAAGAGGAAGAGGAGGAGAAAGCAATCCAAATATTTATCCTGCTTTACTTGTGCTCTTCCTCCTGTCGTCCAGATTTTTAAAAAGTTTCATAAAGTATCCAACATTGCACATAGAACAGGGATGTCAAATTCAAATTCATTGAGGACTGCATAAGCATGTAAGACTATGGCAACTCACAACAGCAGGTGGGCATGGCTGGGTAGGCATGGTTGGGTGGTCACATCCAGGTCTCTGTGATTAGGTGGACACGGCTGGGTGAGTGTGGCTGGATTAATGCTGCTCACTCGGTGTGGCTGATTCGGGACAGCTAGGTTGCGAAAGAACAAGTTGCACCAGCAGTGGTGGGTTGCTCCTGTATTCTAAGAACTGATAGCACTGGTGGTGGGAGGCATGCACAGAAACATCGTGCAAATGCATGAGCACAAACTGGTGGTAAAATGTTTTAGAACCCACTACTGCCCACAAGCTCTTTGGCTCCCCAACTGCTGGCAGCTAAATGCATGCATGCATGTGCACACGCACATACACACACACACACACACACACACACACACACACACACACACTGCATTCTAAGTTTGGGGACTTTTACCCATAGAGAAAGGAGAGGGCATTCTCCCAAACCATGATTGGCAGTTTGTAAGCTCAGATGTGGATAAAAGTCTATATGTTTTTTATGTCGGATAAAATTTCAGCAAAAAAACATGTGATACATACAGAATATAGTTGTCAGCTACGAATAAATTAACTGTCTTGAAATGGCCTTGGGTTGGGCCTAGAGGCAAAAAGGAGCTGTGACGTTCCTTCAATATACCAGGGTGATCCGACATAAAAAACATATAGCCCCTCCCTGGTACAGAGGTGTGGGATCAGGTCTGGTGGCTCAGCTGTTAATTCTCTGCCTTACAAGGCAGAAGCTGCCAGATCAAATCCCAGTTAGGGTGTGGCTAGCTGATGAGGCCAGACTAGCAAAATGGTGCCATCCTAGTCTCCCTTAATTTTAAAATTTCAGCAAAAAAACATGTGATACCTCTATCACTTCTTCTCTATTAGTAAGAATTAGGTCTAGTACTAGTATTAGGTCTAGTACTTTTAGTTCCCTCCTATACCTTTTGCATGATAAAGTTGTTGTCTAGGATGGTTAATGAAGACTGATGCAAAGAATAAATTAAGCAACTCTACTTTCTTGCCAGTTACTTCTTTGCCATCTTATCTCTTTAGTGGACCCACTGATTCCTTTACTTTTTTTTGTTATAAATATGTTGAATTAAACTTTTAGTTATGTATCTTTCTTTCTATTTTTTTGTGCTGGTCATTTTTGTCTTTCTGTTTATCACAGACATCTTTGTGCAGCCACTCAGAGTTGGAATGATCCAAGTCGAATCCAGATTTGGCTGTTAATACATTGTACGCTGAGAGAAGCACAGGCGTGGAAATGATTTATTTCTCAGAATGCTATTTGGTTTGCTAACATCAATTCCAACTCTCCGTCCCTTAGATTACATCCAGGTCAAAAACTCCATATCACATCCCCACACCCACAGGTGCAGTCATGAGGACCAATCCTATGCAGGATTCCTGATTCCTTCCTGGGTTCATTTACTATGCATTTGCAGAAAGGAATGTGTGGTGGCATATCTCTCTCTCTCTCACTCCCCCCTATTCCTCTATCACTAGCAAACTGTGTCAGGCCAACCTTTGACTTCACATAATTACTTTGGGCCTGACAGGTCACCTCCCTTTCCGCAAAACCTGTCTCCTGAAACTCTAGAATATGTACAGGGGATTAGTACCATTCCAGACCATCCTACCTTCCCCCTCTGGGACCCTTTGGTTTGTTTGGATAATTCTCATGGAACTGCTTGACTAACCTATCAGCACTGACATCCTGACTCTTTACCCAGATAGCCTCTGACAGAGGGTACCCCTTCCAATGAATTAGGTACTGCAAATTTCCATGGAAAAGAACCGTTGTACTCACCTGAACGGTCTTCTCCAGGTCCTGGAAGGAGAGTCCATCATGGGTTTAGCTCGAGTCTTATTGGTAGGGACTGAGTTATAAATTAATATAATTATCATATTAATTAGGTACCGCCCCCTTGCTGCCCCTGTACCTCAGTTTTAAAAAACGAATTCAAGTAATAACAGAAATTTATTTAACAACCAACAACAACCAGTAACTGAATGCCACAATAACCATGGTTCAATGGGAGGGTATGGACTCTCCTTCCAGGACCTGGAGAAGACCGTTCAGGTGAGTACAACGGTTCTTCTCCCATGTCTCTGGAAGGAGAGTCCATCATGGGATATACCCAAGTTCCAGTGTTCCAGGGAGGGATATCATTGAATCATGTCCTAGTAGGATCACACACTTGCTGCAAAACTCTCCTCCCAAAGGACGCCTCAGCCGAAGCAAATGTGTCCAGTTTATAATGCCGTATAAAGGTGGTCGGAGAGGCCCACGTGGCCGCCCTACAGATGTCCTCTATCGATGCCTGAGTGGCCCATGCCGCAGAAGTAGCGGCACTACGAGTCGAATGAGCCGTGATTCCACTAGGCAACGTCCGGGAATCTGCTTTGTACGCCTCTGTGATACAAAGCTTCAACCACTGGCTAATGGTCTGCGAGGACACCCTGAGGCCCAATCGATGTTGACCAAAGGAGACAAACAGGGCCTCAGACTTGCGGAAAGGGGCAGTGCGCCTAATATAGAGTTTCACAGCTCTGCGCACATCTATTTTATGCCACTTAAGCTCCAGCGGATGTGACCCATGCACGCAGAAATCTGGCAGGACAAGTTCCTGTATCCGGTGAAAATGGGTGTTGACCTTTGGTATGAACGTTGGGTCCAAACGGAGAACAACCTTATTAGGATGAAACGTACAAAGGTCCGGCCTTACTGACAAGGCAGACAGTTCCGACACCCGTCGTGCCGATGTAATGGCCACCAAGAACGCTGTCTTAAGGGATAACATCCTTAAAGAAACCGTCCTCAGCGGCTCGAATGGGGGCGCTGTGAGCGCTTGTAGTACTATGGTAAGATCCCAAGTAGGAAAACGTCGTATTGGTGGAGGATGCCTATTGGCAGCCCCTTTCAGAAAGTCCCTGATCAAGGCATGGTGAGCCAACGAACCACCATTCTCAGGTCGAACAATCGTTGCCAAAGCTGCCACCTGCCTTTTCAAGGTGTTGGGAGCCAGCCCTTTCTCTAGTCCGGATTGTAAGAATTCCAACACCACTACCACACTAGCATCTTGCGGTCGCTGATGTCTATCCCTACAAAAGGTGTCGAATGCGGTCCAAGTGGCCTGGTAAATCCTAGTCGTCGAAGGCCTCCTGGCCGACTGGATCGTAGCGATGACATTCTCAGGAATATGCCAGGCTCTCAATCTGTCCCCCTCAAGCGCCAAGCGGTCAGATGGAACCACTGTGGCTCCGGATGGAAGATTGCTCCCTGAGTGAGGATGATTTGGTTGTCTGGAATCCGCCAGGGTTGAACAATTGAGAGTCCCATTAGGTCGGCGAACCAAGCCCTCCGCGGCCAATGGGGTGCCATCAAGATGATCTCCGCCTGTTCCACTATGATCTTCTCTATCACCTTGGGGATGAGTGGTATTGGCGGGAAGGCGTATAGCAGTTCTTTGGGCCACGGGGAGTGCAAGGCATTGGTCCCCTCGGCTCCCGGCGTGGGGAACCTGGAATAAAAGCGGGGAAGCTGAGTATTGTACGTAGTCGCAAACAGATCCACCGTCGGGTTGCCAAACCTTTTGGTCACCTGCTGGAACAACAGCAGGGTGAGACTCCACTCCCCTGGGTCCACTGTTTGCCGACTTAGCCAATCCGCCTGAGTATTGGTTTCCCCCGCAATGTGCTCCGCGTGGAGAGATGCCAGGTGGACCTCTGCCCAGTCGAAGAGGAGCTGAGTTTCCTCCATCAGTCTGAGCGATCTGGTCCCCCCCTGGTGGTTGAGATGCGCCCTGGTCGCGACATTGTCCGTACGAATCAGCACATGCTTTCCCTGAAGGAACGGAGTGAAGGTTAGCAGGGCGAGACGGACCGCTTTCAGCTCCAGGAAGTTGATATTCGTTGGGGTCAAGTCCTGGGGAAGCCACAACCCCTGAGTTACATGACGGTCCACATGTGCCCCCCAACCAAGGAGGCTTGCATCCGTGGTCACAATGACGTGGTGTAAGTGGCCAAAGGGAGACCCTCAATGTATTGCCCAGGACTGCCACCATTTCAAGGAGGCTCGTAGGCGACTTCCTACCGTGACCAGTCTGTGTGTATGACTGACCCGTCGTTTCTGGTATGGGAGTAATGTCCATTGCAGCGTGCGAAAATGATACCGTGCCCAGGGAACAATGTCCACGCATGACACTAGTGTCCCGAGCACCTTGGATAAAAGGGCCAGCGTCACCATCCGGTGGTGTTGCAACTTGTTGACTAAGGTCTGAATGTTGCGTCATCGTTCCAATGACAGGTAGACTTCCATGGTGGTGGTGTCTATCACTGCGCCGAGATGAGTAATAGTGGAGGTGGGGAAAAGGTGACTCTTTCCCTCGTTTATTGTAAAGCCATGTTCCTGCAACAGTGCTAACGTGGCTCGTAGGTCTCGTTACGCAGTCGCCAGATCCCTGGCCAGTAAGAGGATATCGTCCAAGTAAGCGATTATTCTTATCGATCGGGACCGTAAGAAGGCGATCAGCGAGTCCAGTAACTTCGTGAAGGTACGCGGGGCGGAGGATAGGCCAAATGGCATTGCCCGGTACTGGTAGTGCTTCCCTTGGACATAAAACCGGAGGTATCTCCGGTTCGATGACATGAGATCTCGGTTTCTGATTGACGCGAGTATGGTGCAAAGGGAAGCCATTTTGAATCTGCGGTATAGCACGTACCTGTTTAGGCGCTTCAGGTTCAAAATTAGCCTGCAACCTCCCGATGACTTGGGCACTATGAAGACCCTGGAGTAGAACCCCATGCCCTCCATGTGGTTGGCACCTTCTCGATGGCGTGGATCTCCAGGAGATGTGCGATCTCCTGCTCCAGCAATGCCCGCCTGGCAGCATCGGCGGGCACTGGACAGGGCACAAATTGGGTAGGTGGGAGACATAAAAATTCGAGGCGGAGCCCTCGGGTCATTGTGTCCAAAATCCAAGCGTCGGAGGTTGTGGCCGTCCACAACCTTTGGAGTTTTCCCCCCAAAGGGACCTGCCCTGTGGAGTCACTTGGCTCCACGGAAACCTCGCTGGTTGGAACCACGAAAGGGCCGTTTTGACGATTGATATCCTCTGCCCCGGCCCTGGAAGTAGGTCCTATCGTTGCGGTACGAATAGGACTGACCATATTGGCCCTGCGAATAAGGCCTGGAGGCCTGGGTAACTCCGGAAGCTGGGTCCCATCGAAATGGCTGCCGGCATCGGTATGGGGTACTATTGCGATCTTGGCGCCTAGAGGATCTGGTGAGGACCTTCCTCTTGTCCTTGTCCTCCACCAGAACAGCCTCCAACACCTCCCCGAACAACTTCGTGCCTTCGAAGGGGGCAGATGACAAGCGCCACTTCGACTTGGCATCCGCCTGCCAGTGTCGAAGCCAAAGTAGGCGTCGAGAAGAAATCGTAGAGGCCATGCCCCTTGCGGCAAATTTCGCTGCGTGCAAGGTAGCGTCCGCCGAGAATTCGGCCGCAGCCAGGAGCTTGTTGAGATCCTGTTTAAGATGAGGATCTTCAGGACCCATCCGAGCCTGAACCTCCTGGAGCCACATGATGGATGCCCTATTAAAGATGGATGCCGTTGATGCAGCTCGTAGGGCCCAAGCTGCCATCTGATGGGCCTTCTTCAGGAGGGTTTCGGCCTGTCTCTCATCTGGCTTAAGACTATCCGCCGTTTCGGAAGGAAAGGCGGCATTGGACACCAGTGTGGCTACTGGCTTGTCCACAGGCGGAAACTGTAATAGATTCTCCATCTCGCTATCAAATGTGTAGAAACGACGCTCTACATTAGAAGGGCCTTGGGCCGCTGCTGGGTGTTGCCAGGTGCGCTTGATGTTCTCCAAGAATATCTCCATTGCCGGAACAGTATCGGACTCCCTGGGCTGCTCCTTACACAGGGAAGCAGAAGTTCTAAGTCCATCACCTGCATCCGGAGGTGCTGCCGCACCTGGCACATCCAAGGTTTGTTTCACCTTGTGCAAGAGTAGCCTAAACAATGTTGGCTTAAATAGCCCTGCGGGAGCGGGCTGTTCTGGAAAGGCATACTCATCATCAGACAGTTCATTGTTCCCATGCTCACTGTCCTCCTCCAGCAGCCCAGTGTCTTCTGCCAGTGAATCCAGCCCAGGTGGGGGCGGTGGTGCTGACCAAAGGTCCCTGGGATGGTATGACTGTGGCAATGGGGGTGTCACACTTTGGGCCCCAACCGCCATTCCCTGCGCATAAACGTTAGCAATCATGTCCTGCAGGGATGGCGGGAAGGCCTGCCAGACATCAGTGTGGGATCTAAGCCCTGCAGCTGTTGGTGTAAACGTTGCTGTTGGAGCACAAGCCTGTGTTCCTGAAGAAACCCCATAAGCATGATGGCTGGCTGAAGCAGGCCTATCTGGCCTAGCGAAAGATGAAGGTGGAGTAGGGCCTGGTAAGGCCTGGCGGTCAGGAGACCAATCCCTTTCACTTGCAGTGCCCATGGCCCCCAAGGACAATCCAGGGGATGCTGTTCTTGAAGGGGGAAGAGGCTGGAATGGGGGTATGGCCAGGATTCCTGAAGCAGGAGAAGCTAAGGCCGCCTCCAGCCTCTGTTCTAAGGCCTTGATCTTTCTCTCAGCCTCCTTAATTGAAGCTGAGGACTGGGAAGACTTGGATTTGGCCTTGCCAGACACCTTTTCCTTGCTTTTTGCAGGCACAGCAGTGGATTGAGGCTGGTCCTCCCCACGAGTGCTGGATTGATCAGCCATCCTTGTTTAATATTATAATGGGGCAGCGTACTCACAGTCTATTTTTATACAAGCAGCACCAGAATGACAATCGAAGCAACTCTCTCTCACAATTAAAGCAGTAGGCTGCAGCACAGCTTGGTTGCTCGATGTGGGCTATGACGTCACGTCACGTGACCTGCCCGCCGCCAATCAGAGGAGTCACTAGGCAGACTCCAAACTGCTCCTGGCTCGCCGCCAAGCTTGCCGGTAGCAATGCCGGCTTTTCGCACTTTTTTTGCCATCCAAAATGGCGGGCGCGACTTTCCCCTCGGCTCTCTGGCCGTCCATCTAGCCGGGAAGCTGGGGACAGCAAGGAATCGCTTCCTGCGGCGCCGCTGCGCTCTGCCTGCCTTTAGCCCGGCTTGTCTCGGTGCCTGTGTCCAGCACGCTGGGGATCAGCTGACAGGCGCTCCAATGTGCTGCTTTCGCTTGGTCTGTTCATTTTATTCATTTTATATTTACGTTATTTGACTTCTTGCCGCCCTCGTTAGTGGGGGGGGCGGACCCCCCCCACCCGAGGTGTAGGGCTAGGTTTGACCTCTGGGGACAGGGACCTGCAGCCCATCCTCTCCTCTTCAGGGCAGTACTCGCGGGGAGAAGAGGCCCCATAAGGAGACCGAGGGGGGTGCTGCCCGCGGAGGGCAGGAACCCCAAACCTTCTGTCACCTGTAGAAAGATAAAACAACAACATTAATACAGAAATTAACAGTTGATACTCTTTATTAACCATAAAATTAATTACTCTCCCTCAGGAGTAAAAAACTCATAGTCCCTTCCTTGACTGAGTTTTTTAAAACTGAGGTACAGGGGCAGCAAGGGGGCGGTACCTAATTAATATGATAATTATATTAATTTATAACTCAGTCCCTACCAATAAGTCTCGAGCTAAACCCATGATGGACTCTCCTTCCAGAGACATGGGAGAATGTGGGAATCCAAAAAATTTTCACTTCATAGTAGGGTTCCCCCTGAATTACTACAGAGGAAGGGGTGACTGTGCTTGTGGCCTAATGTTGGACCCGATCACCGGCTTAAGCAGGCTGCAGTGAAATACACCTACACTTTCTCTTTCAGTTTGATAAAATCAGCTTTTAAAATTTAAGACAATGATTGGGTTTTCTATTGTTTCTGTTTGCATTATATTGAATTCCAGTATGACATGGTCACTTTCATCTCAAGTTCTAGTAGCTTCTACTCCCTCTATCACTTCTTCTCTATTAGTAAGAATTAGGTCTAGTACTAGTATTAGGTCTAGTACTTCTAGTTCCCTCCTATACCTTTTGCATGATAAAGTTGTTGTCTAGGATGGTTAGGAATCTGTTTGTGCAGAGTCTCCCAGTTGATGTCTGGATAGTTAAAGTTTGCCGTTATTGCTGTGGTATGCTTCCTACATACATTTGTTAACTGGTTGGCAAAGAGCTCATCTATTTCTTCTGATTGGTTGGGTGGCCTGTAATATGGCAATGATCTCTGTAATATGTATGATGGATGAAATGGGGCGGGATGGGATGCATAAGTTACCTCTTAGCAGCTATGCAGAAATTTGCTGTCATATGCTGTCATATTGTAGATATTTTTAAAAGTGAAATAAATATTGTTGATTTATATTACTTGCATTTTTAAAATCAGCATTTATTGCACAGAATACTTCCTCAGGAAGATGGTGGATTGAAGGTGGGTCCATGAATGCAGAGTTGAAGATTACAGCTAAGAACAAAAAGCCGAAGAGCAGATTAGCTGCTTTGACCCTTTCTGGAGAAAGGGAGGATGTGAGATCGCCCCTGTTGTTCTCCATATAGTTGCTTCTTGTGAGAAGACTGAAAGGCAGCAGTTTTCACAGGGTGGGGAAACTTGTATATGAAGGAATTTATCTTCTCCCACCCACGGTCAGAGATTTGAAAGGGCACAAAGTTTGTACTTCCTTTGTTAATGACTTTAGGAAATTGTCTATTAACTGCTTTAAAGAAGTTTAAATGATACAGTTGGAAACAGTCTGATTGCTTTCAATCCTTAAAAATAAGAAAAAGAAACTATCTTTATAAACTGTACAGATTTAAAATAAGAGCAAGAGGCAAGACAAGGTTTTAGATATAGAAAGTTTTAAACGGATTAAGAGCCCAGAAAATGTTGGAATATTTGGTTTTAAATATTAATTTTGATTTTTAAAAAAATGAATGTATTTTGATAATTTTTCAACATTGGAATTATAATAAGATGACCACCTTATAATGGTGGTCCTGGAACCTTGAATCAATAATACTATATATTCTTATAAGCAATCTGTTCCCAAAACAATCTGTTACAGAAAACTAACCAACATAATAATTAAAAGTACCTAAAGTTTTATTCTTATTCCAAGTTGTTCCGATAAACCCTGGAAAAGATTTTTTTTAAAGAATTAACAAGAATAACAAAAAAATTCATATGGCAAGATAAAAAACCTAGAATAAAACAGTGTGCAATAGAAGATATAAAAGAAAGAGGAGGTCTCGCCTCTCCAAATTGGAAATTATATTACCAAGCCGTCTCTTTAACTTGGATTAAAGAATGGCTGACTTTACAAAATAGAAGGTTATTAAATGCTGGGTTGGCACGCTTTCATATGGTATGAAAAGTATAGAACACATTCTTACTTTAAGAGACATATAATTAGAAAGGCACTTATAGATGTGTGGATCGGTATAAAGAAAAAATATTTTTTAGTTATGCCAGATTGGATATCTCCTATAGAGGCTATGAGCCACCCAAATTTATTACAAGAGGGTAACATCTGGAAATATAAGGACTTAATAGATAATCAGTGGAATTTAAAAACACGCCAGGACTTGTTGGAGTCAGGCATCGTAATAGACTGGTGGCAATATGCGCAAATAAAGTCTAGGTTTCATAAAGGCAAAATAACATATATACTCAGAAAGGACAATAACATCTTAGGCAAACTATTAATAACAAACTAAAGAAAGTTGATTGGAAAAACATATACATTTTTAATTAATTGTAAAAATATGGACTGGACATTAAAGGATAATATGATTAGTTGGTGTAGAAATTTAAACAAAGAGATAGACTTAAATTCTTGGGAAAAGATATTGACATATAATTGGAAAATAACAAAGTCAACTTCCTTCAAAGAAAATCAAATTAAAATGTTTTATAGATGGCACCTGCTGCCAAGTAGAATTTCAAAAATGTTTCAAACCAATTCATCCAATTTTTGGAAATGTAAAATAGAAATAGGCACTTATTATCATACTTGGTGGACATGCCCAAAAGTAAAAGAATATTGGAACCTAATAGAAAAATGGTTAAAAGAAATAACATAACAAGATATTAAGAAAACACCAGAATTCTTTCTATTAGGTATTTCAAATAAGAAGTACAAAAAAGATATATATTATTTAATAACTCATATATTAGTAGCAGCCAGGATAGCTTTTGCTCAAAAATGGAAAGAAACTGAGACTCCAAAAGAAACAGATATTCTTAAGAAGGTTTTAGAATGTGCTGAGCTTGATATGATGACAAGAAGGTTAAATAACCAAGAAGAATCTGAATTCTATGATGTTTGGCAAAAGGTATATATTTGGTGGGATACAAAGAAAAAGAGATAATTTTATTGTTATTTTATTTTAAACATATCAGCGTTTAGTAGTAATATTGTAGTAGATGATGATTATTCACAATATAAATGTGAACTCCTTTTTTCTTCTACCCTTATTCTTTTGTCTTTTTTTCCTTCCTTTTCTTCCTTTTATTTTAGCTCAATTTAAGTTAGAATTTTAAATTTTTTACACAGGTTGCTAAATATTTTAGATGTGTTCTTATTTACCACTTTATAATTGATATTTTTAAATATTTTATAGACGGTGTTAAACAACGACAAGATTTTTTCTTTTCATGCTTAAATATAAAGATGACTTTACTCTGAGCGGAGTGACTGTAGCTCCACTAAGTGTTGCATGTTATGTATGTCAACTTTGTCTATGAAATTTAATAAAAATATTTTTTTAAAAAATTAAAAGTACAGTGGTACTTCTACTTAAGAACTTAATTCGTTCTGTGACCAGGTTCTTAAATAGACAAGTTTGTAACTAGAAGCAATTTTTCCCATAGAAATTGATGTAAAAGCAAATAATGTGTGCAAACCCATTAGGAAAGAAATAAAAGCTTGGAATTTGGGTGGGAGGAGGAGGAAGAAGAAGAAGAGGACAATCGCTGCCAAAGGAAGAAGGTGGGGTGAGGGGAATCAAAAAAATCCAAAACTTTAAGGCTAAAAAAAAAAGAGAGAGAGACTCTGAGGCGGCAAGAAGGAGCACGCACCTCTCATACACCTGGCGTGAGGCTGCCTCCCATACACTGCACCAAAGAAAGAAGCCCAGGCAGCCGAGAGGGGGGAACCTCCCGCTCCTTTGAATTAAAGGCAGCAGCTGCTGCTTCTTCTATCTGCTTCCTCTTCCTTCCCATGCTGAACAACTCCCCTCTCCTCTCGCTCGCTCACTTTGTAGCCTGTGCCTTTCCTTCACTGTGGTGACTCTTCAGTTTGGCTGAAGCTGAGTTGATCTTGCCTTTCCATACCCAGATGCTCTGGGAGGCAACCTCGCACCAGGTATATGGGAGGCAGCGTGAGGGAGTCACCACAGCGAAGTAGTTTTTTCCTTCTCCAAATGCACAGAGAAAGGAAAATGCTCCATTCGCTCTGGGCTGCCCAGAGTGAAGGGAGTGTTTCTTTTCTCTGGGCCCTGGCAGATTTATTCCCTCTCCAAGCTCCCAGAGAAAGGAAAGCTTCCTGAAGTGCCACCGAAAGGCTCCACTGGCAGCCCAAGATGGCTGGGATTAAAGGGGGAATGGCAGGAAACTGGCCGGGCCTTCTTGCCGCTCTCAAATTTCCTGGGAAATTTTTCCAGGGTTGGGTCCTTAAGTAGAAAATGGTTCTTAAGAAGAGGCAAAAAATCATGAACAAAGTTCTTAAGTAGAGGCATTCTTAGGTAGAGGTACCACTGTAATGGCAATACCAGAACAACATACTTCTTTTATACAAGGATTTAATTCCACAGTTTTTCTTATTTCTTTATATTTATTTCTATTAATTATGACTAATGGAGCAAAATATAACTAGATAATTGAGAATGTGGATATTAAACAGAACATTCATGTAGAAAGTGTGATTTTGAAGAAAAAAAATCCCTAAAATTATTTTGATATGGATTTCCCCTTAATATAGTTGTCCTGAAATTTTTTTAAAAAATGAAAGAGAAGATCATATGAGCAAGGTGATTTGGGATGACATTTGTATAAAGAAATAGAAGTAGAGCTATGCTTTTAAAATATACATTATTATCATTTTATATAGAAGAGTCAACTGTGTATCAAGAAAGTACTGTTGACATTACCTTTAAGCACCTTTAAGACTTATGGACTTCAACTTCCAGAATTCCTCAGCCAGTCATGGAACTTAAAGTCCAGAAATCTTAAATTGTCAGAGTGGGCTATTCCCCATTTAAATCATGACTTCAAAATGTTTTCATTGAAGTCAATTAAATGGAAACTGACAAACATATTAAAATGCACTGACATTTGCACAGGTTTTCTGCTACTGAATAATTTCAATAATGTCTCTGAAACCTGATCTAAAATATCACTGAAATTTCTACTTCTCAGTAAAATATTACTACTTTTTAAAAAAATAATTTCTGTCAATGACCATTAGTAGGTCAGTGATTCTCCTGATTATTAAAAACAACCCTAAATTTGTGAGACATAAAAAAGTTGATTCAGCATCCCTTTTCCTTCCTTTAAAATTGCACAGTAGCTAGCTACTCTTATGTCTGAAGTAACACATGTAGGTGGATGCAGATACTTCCCAAAAAGGTTATTTTGAAATATAATTTTAAAAATCCAGCGAAGAATATTTCTAATATGTTCTGTCTCATATCCAATATTCTAAAACATCAGAAAGCCTGTAGCATTTTTATAAATATACTTTTCATTTAAACAAACTGTGATAAAAGAGATTTGATATATATTTACTCGATTTAAAAGAACAGGGTAGGACAGCTTTATTTTAAATTATGCAAATGTAATCTAGCAACAACAATAGTTTAAATTTCTGTTAGTAGAAATAGCTTAATTGCTATTGAAGTTTTTGTGCTTTTCTTTTCCCCTTTTTCAATTTATTTGGCAGTGTTTGCTATCAAAGGCCCTTGCCTAATCTTATTATGCTCTAGCTGCTCCTGTACTGCTGAGCCAATATCCAAGGCCAGCAATAAGTTAGTGATGAAAAAAACCCAAAAACCTGGCTCCCTCACTCAGATCCTCTAGCAACAGTATGGCAGTTTGAGTCTTACTGGCTCAAGGTTGACTCAGCCTTCCATCCTTCCAAAATTGATAAAATGAGGATCCAGATTGTTGGGGGCAATATGCCGACCCTGTAAATCACTTAGAGAAGGCTGTAAATAAATCAGATGGAAAAGTGAGCAAGCGAGCCCATCCTATGCAGTGAAATAGGCCACCTGCTCAAGTCTTTTTATCATGATTTGCCTGGCGGTTATAATCTCTGATAGTCAACAGTTGCTGTTATTTCCTTTCATAATCAATGAGCTATCCTTAATTTAGAATATTATGCTCCACCCAACCATTGCCCTTCTCAACATAGTTTTGGTTTCTGTCCAGACTGGCTGCTTGGTTTCCCACTCACTAGTCATCCTGCCACAAAGCCTTCTTTCCTTTTTTTGTTTTTAAAAGCATCTTTAAGTCACAATATTTTGCAACATCATTTTTACGAAACTGATCTACTGGTTCTTTCTTGCTATAAGGTTACCATGGACTTACAAAAAGATTAGTAGCCAGTTTAATTATAGGAGAATTGGAGGATGGAAGCAGAGGTGGTGTTCTGCTTGTCCAAACAGGTTTGGGAGAACAGGTAGCAGCGACTATGAGTAGGCTCGTCCATTTGCCCACAGCCTGGACAGAATGCCATCCCATTTAGCCATGTTTTTGCCTAGGGACATGTGCGGAAGGTGCATGTGCAAATAAAGCACGTGTATGGGAGGCTTTGTGCATGTGCAAACATTTGCAAACTGGTAGAAGGTAAGTGATTACCACCCTGGATGAAAGGATGGATATTAGTGTCAAAAAGATAATTTGGGAATGGGAGGAATATGAAAGCATTCGTGTATGGATCTATGAAAATAAAGGAGTGGCATGAAGATTAGTGGGAAGGGAACAGTGATGTAAAAATAAATGGCACATACAAGTAGAACAATCCACATAGAAGCCAGCAAATTAGGCTTCTCTTCCCTGCACAGATGGAAAAGGCAAGATGTAGGGCAATGACCAAATGGACTAGCCATGATCTAGTCCATTTATAAGTTGAATAAGTTCCATTGCCAGCAAATTCACACCTGGACTGGATATTCTCAAATTGATTTAAGAAATGAATGAAATAGCAGAAGAGACAAACAGAACTTTGCAGCATGAATATTTCTTTGTGAACTTCATACTTCATACAGTATATTGAAGGAACATCACAGCTTCGCAAAAATTGCTCTCATTTCTCTCTCTCTCTCTCATGAGACATAAAAGAAAATGTTAGAAGTACATATATTGGGGGGGGGAGGCGAAATATAATGGGCACATCTGACGGTGAGAAGGAAAAGTATCTTAAGTCTTATTTTATGTCTCATAAAGGAAATTAAGCATAAGCTAAGTGTAATATTAGCATTAGAGGAAGAAAAAGATGTATCTCAGGACAGGAAAGAAGGTAAAAGGATCAGGGGTGGATTTCTACTGGTGTAGACTAGTAAGTGCGCACCAGTAGTGGCCCGCTGGTGATGTAATTTTGGCCTGATGGTTCTGGTACTGTCTGTGCTGGTCTGTGCATGCCATCTTTTTTGGGGAATTTTTGGCAATTTTTTTCAGGTTTGGATGGCTTTTCTTTGTCCTCTGCTTTGAAGAAAAGCCCTCCCACCTGTCCCCAGTTAATACTGACCTCCCACCTGTCCGAAACACAGCTGAGCAGTGCGCAAAATGTTGTGATGTGCATCAGTAGCAAAGGTAACTGGGACCCACCCCCTGAAAAGGACATTTAGCTACCGTATATACTCGAGTATAAGCCGACCCGAGTATAAGCCGAGGCACCAATTTTTGCCACAAAAACTGGGAAAACGTATTGACCCGAGTATAAGCCGAGGTTAGAAAATGCAGTGGCTACTGGTAACTTATAAAAATGGAAAACAATAAAATTACATTAATTGAGACATGTTTTAGAATATTTATTTTAATGAAAACCAGTAAACTAGCTCTGTAAATTTAAAAGAGGGTAAACAAATTAACAATATTAACAATAAATTAAAAAGTAAAAAAAGTAGCTCGATCAGGAACAAAGCTAAAACCTAAGAGTTAAAATCCTTCAAAACTGGATTCCTTCTCATCATTAATTGGATTTACATTATTGTTCTGTTTTTATATATGCTGTGAGCCACCCTGAGTCCTTGGAGAGGGATTGCATACAAATCCAATTAAACAAACAAACAAACAAACAAACAAACAAATAAGTGTATCCAAAGAAGAGCTTCAGCATTAGCTGCTGTGAGGTTATCAGCATAGAAAACCAAATAGATAGATAGATAGATAGATATAGATAGAAAGATAGACAGACAGACAGACAGAAAAATAGATAGATAGATAGATAGATAGAAATAGATAGATAGATAGATAGATAGATATAGATAGAAAGATAGATAGATAGACAGACAGACAGAAAAATAGATAGATAGATAGATAGATAGAAATAGATAGATAGATAGATAGATATAGATAGAAAGATAGATAGACAGACAGACAGACAGAAAAATAGATAGATAGATAGATAGATAGATATAGATAGAAAGATAGATAGACAGACAGACAGACAGACAGATAGAAAAATAGATAGATAGATAGATAGATAGAAAGAAAAATAGTTAGATAGAAAAATAGATAGATAGAAATAGATACAGATAGATAGATAGATGATAGATAGATAGATAGACAGATAGATATAAAGATAGACAGACAGATAGAAAAATAGATAGATAGATAGATAGAAAGAAATAGATACAGATAGATAGATAGATAGATAGATAGATAGATAGAAAAATAGATAGATAGAAAAATAGATAGATAGAAAGAAAGATAGACAGATAGAAAAAGAATTCCTGTCTAGCTCTGCCTCATAACACATTATTAGATCCTATCCAAGCAAGGACAGCAACTACCACAAAATACCATTTTTTAAACAGTTTAAATCCTTTCAAAGGAGGGGGAGGAGAATCTGACAGCAGGGGGCCTTTTTAATCCGACTCACCATTGCAAATGGCTGCCTTCTTTGCTTGAGCTAGGGAGAGGAACTACGGCGTGCCAGAGGGGACAAAAGCTGGTGCCTCCTCGCTCTGGCTCAAGCAATGGCGCCCTCGTGTGGTGACTTTGTCAATGACCCGAGTATAAGCCGAGGCTGTGTTTTTCAGCCCATTTTTGGGGCTAAAAAACTCGGCTTATACTCGAGTATATACGGTAATTAAATTATTTTCAAAAAGGAGAGGAGGATCTGGGAAATTGCAGCTGAAATTGTCAGTTTGCTGTTTGTGTTGGCCTGTTCCTTGAGATTATGAAGCAATATGTTTGTTAGCAGTAAGAAGGGAATGCAACAACCAACAATGATCAGCACAAATGAAATGTGCTATAAAGAAATAATCCTCTTCCTCCTCTCCTCATGATAACATTTGACATGATAATGCCATTTGATTATACAGGTATTATTAGATGGATTCATAAGTGGATGAATGACACAGGAATAGTAGTTTCATAAAAGGCTCCATATCCAAGGTATGCCATATTGTATTCTATGCTATTTACCATTTACATAAACATAAATTATCGATGAAGGGGAATATTTGGAGAATATATAATTCTAGGTAGATTACTTAACACTCTACAGGAGAAACAGAAACAAGGATCAAGACAGGCTTGAAGAAACTTAACTGCAATGAAATTTATCAGGGAAAACATCTGGGAATAAGAGATTAAATGTCACCATCAGGGCATTGGACTAGATGACCTCTGATACGTTCAACTCTAGATAATCGACACACACACAAACATAGTATGTATCTCTCTGTGTGTGTCTCTGTTTGCATGTAGATGTGTATTTCTATGTGAAATGTAGCAGAAAGTCTTGTCAAAAGCCTATCAAAAGAATTTGCACAGATTAGTTTCCCTCTTGCATATCTCTTTGGGACTTGAAACTTAATGTATTGTATTAAACCAGCCAACTGTAATTGATTGAAAGGTCTATTTTGTAAGCACACTCTGGTTTAGTGGGATGTGAAAATTCAAATCAACTAAATATAATACTATAGGACTATATATTTTATTTTGTTTATTTCAAAATATCTACACTAGATCAAATTGCCTACTTTCTGCCTGAATGTTTAGCTTTGCTTCCCACTAGATCATTCTGATTCTCCTTGTCATTTTATAAACTCCCACCCAGGAGTTCAAGTTATAAAAGGAATAATTATTTAAGATAAGTTAAAAAGAAACAAAAGACATTCACAACTTAATATTTTTTGGCTCACTGCACAGTCCTTGGTGATGAAGCTAGCAGGAAACACGGGGAAAATAATACAAGGAAACCTTTTCATCAACACCCATCCCAAAAGCTACGTCTTATAGCTCTTTGTTTGGCTTTTTGAGGTGGACTCCTAACAACACAGCCAATGTGGGAATTACTGATCAACCACACAGCCAAATAATATTTTTATCATATTGACATAAGTATGCTAAGAACTGCCAAATATACTTCAATTAAAATATAATTTTCCTTTTTCAGGAACTGGATGTTTATACTTAAGTTTCCTATCTCAGCACACCACAGGGTTCATAGCATTCTCCTCTTCCTCCTCTTCTTTATTCCTTTGAATTAATAAATACTTAACAATAGAATAATTCATTCAATAGATTGTTAACTTATATTGCTTGTACAAAATAGTCACTTAGACTGAAGATAACATCGTCAATCAGTTTTAGGAGTTTGAAAAAAAATGTAGATGAAGTAAGTGCACAGAAAGTAGAAGATTGGCACTTAACAAAGATGCTGATTACTTTTACAATCTCAAAGTGAATGAACCTTAATTTTAAAATATTTATAATGATTCTTCTAATTAGAAAGGAAATATGAAAATTATTTCAATTAACCTTAAGGGGTATAAATCATTTTGTGTTCTTTGTTTAAGTAGGAAATTGCATGATAGGAAGGAGGCAGGATATCCTGTTCATCATATTTTCCTCTATAGTTATAAGCCCTTTATTTCTCATTTCTTAAAAAAAAGCCCCATTGAAACAGAAGGAGGTTTTTCTGTAAGAAATACTAAGTTGGGTCCTGTAATACTAGAGCAAAGAAATGGTATACTAACTGCTAGTGACTATTTATTTATATATTCATATAAGCAAATTTATAAAGCCACCCTACTGATTTTGGAATGCGAATTAAAAATATTAAACTATTGTAGTCTACCTGGCCTTTTGAAAAAATTAATCAACCTGATAATAGTGGTAAAGTATTATTCTTTTTATTATGAAGGTGTCCAAGTCAATCAGTTAGCAAATTCTAAGAATAATTCCTTCTCTTCAATTAGTATCACCTATTTTATTATTTATCCAGTCATCTGGCTTTTATAAATACTGCAAATTTCTGAAATTCCCACAATAATGCCACATATATTTATTTCATACTGATTAAGTCTACTTCTATAGACCATTAATCTTCCTTTCCCCTCTGTACTTAATACAGTAATACCTCATCTTACGAACTTAATTGGTTCCAGGATGAGGTTCGTAAGGTGAAAAGTTCGTAAGATGAGACAATATTCCCCATAGGAATCAATGGAAAAGCAAATAATGGGTGCAAGCCCAAAACTCACCCCTTTTTCCCATTATTACCGGCATTTGGATCCTTGTTTGGGGGTGAGTGGCAGCGGGGAGGTGGGTGGATGCGACATTCCCAGGACTGCTGCTGCTTCTGAAAGGGAAACTGCCGCCACTGCCACTATCCTCTTGTCCTGGCAAGAGGGATGGAATCCGCTGGGACATGGCAGCCCCACCCTTTGGGAGGACGGGGCAGGAGCTGAGGGGCAGCTGCAAAGGGGCTGGCTCGGCGAAAGCACTCCCAGCGAAGGGGCTGTGAGAAGGTTTTCTCTGAGCACTTTGGGAATGCCTGCCCCGCCTCTCCTGCAGCCCCTTTGCTGGGAGCGCTTTCGTCCAGGGTTGTCAGCAAAGGGGCTGCAGGAGAGGCAGGGCGGGCATTCAGGAAGCGCTCAGAGAAAGCTCTCCCAGCGAAGCGACTGCAAGAGCGCTTTCTCTGAGCGCTTTGGGAACACCTGCCCTGCCTCTCCTGCAGCCCCTTTGCTGACAGTCCTGGCCGAAAGCACTCCCAGCGAAGGGGCTGCGAGAGGGGTGGGGCGGGCGTTCCCGAAGTGTTGGAAGAAAGCGCTCCCAGTGAAGCGGCTGCGAGAATGCTTTCTCTGAGTGCAGAATCCTGGCAGGGGCTGTAATCAAATGGGAAATCCCAGCGGTGACAGTCACAAGGGAGGGAAATCGCTGCGGCAGTCAGAGAGCGTACGCGCAGTAAGAGAGCACATGTGCAGTAAGAGAGCCCACGCACCCAGGCTCAGGTTCATAAAACGAAAATGATTCTTAAGACAAGGCAAACAAATTGTAAACCCTGGGTTCGTATCATGAAAAGTTTGTATGAAGGGGCATTCTTAAGACGAGGTATCACTGTATAAGAAAATTTACTTTACAATGGACCCACAGACATTCCAATTCTTGTGTATTTATGAGTTTCTTGTGCTTAAATTTCTACCTAAATTTGATATTAGTATTCTTTCTAGATGTGACTATTAATACAACTTTTACAAAATGCTACACTTACATCCACACTAATCACAATTTTTATCTTTTACTGCTAATAGATTTGAATCAGTTTGCTGGAATTCTATGCTAAACAGTAGAATGAATGAAGTTAAGTTTTAATTAATGTTGCTCCAATATCAGCATCAGAACAGACTGGGCAATCAGTGGTCTAGAACAATTTAGATCATGCTTGAAGCAATGTGTCATGTTTTTTTAAATTAATCTTGTGGTTTATGCATATACCAAAACTATGATTCATGTGAAGAGCCATCACTATATCTGTGTTATTTAGGTAGCTCTATATTTATTTATTTATTAAACAAAAATAAATAAAACAAGATACTCCTAGATGTCACAGTTATGCTGCTGACACCCAGAGAAGGCTTATGCTAGCTGAAATGTAGATATTCCTTTCAGCTGCTGCACTCTCTGAAGTTATTTGAGGCCCCCTAGGCTGCAGAACCTTTAACTTTATCCCAGTATCCAAGACGACTAGACATCCTGACATTTTGAAGAAAGTAAAATGGGTCTAATGGTGAGAAGTCAACTGCCAGAATTTGATTAGAATACTAATTTATCCCAATCAGTATGTTTTCCTTCCAAAATTTAGACGTTCTTCATGACTTCAGTGCAGAATGCATTAGACTTTGAATGTCCCTTAGAGTATTCACCATTTGGCATTCAAAACTGATTTTTTTTTTGGTGACTGAAACACAATTTATATAGTATTTTTTTTTAAAATATTATGCTATTGAATCTATCACTATTTGAGTTTCATTTCCAGTTCTTAAGATCATCCAAGCTTTATTTTTTTTTAAGACTTAAGGCTCACAACACACACACACACACACACAACTGAAAATAGAATCATAAATTGCTCAAAGATAATTTTTCAATACAATGGCAATCATAACAAAACAAAGTAAATTAAGTTGTTTATTTTGAAATAAGGGTTTTGCTAAAGTTCTTACCGTTGCCTTGAAAATTCTCAAGGTTAGGAAGTGCTAGCCATTTTGTCCCAAGAGATAAATTTTGAAATCATGCCACAAGATAACATACAAAATGAAAATGTACTTCTTTTCAATTTATGGATCTATTAACCTTGAACTATTGCAAAAATAGTTGAGAGCTATTGTGCATATAATGTCTCATATATGTTTCATTCACTCTTTATTGTCTCATTCTTTCAGCTCTTGCAATATGTGTATGATACACTTGGAGAAAGTAATATCTGTGGTTCCATTTTCCATTTCCATGTGTCTCCTCAGAAGCAAACTCTACTGAGTTGCTCATTACTTAATCTCAGAAAATTGGAAAATATTTTAAAGTGATTCAAAGTGAATTATAAGATCTATGTATCAACAGGGAAATGGCAACAGAAAATATAATATAAATATATAACTAAATATAAGGAAAAGAAAATTCAAATCTGAAAATGGACTGGATCCAGAGGTGAAATGCTCCCAGTTTGGACCAGTTTGGGGGTACTGGTAGTGGCAGCCACTGGTAGTTTGCTGAACTGATAGTGATGGATGGATGGCTATGCTCCCAAATGGGTCCCCCAGGCACTGCTTCCTTGCCCTGCAAGCAGATGACCTAGGACTGCACATGTGGTAGGATGTGAGTCCACACTGGAGGAGGGCTGAGGGAGATGCTGGAATGAGCATGCTGTTTCTTGCCACCTGCTGCCGATAGGCTGGCCCTAGCCTGGACAGCCTGAAGTCATACTGGAGCACCAGCAATCCAATGTTGGGCACATGTGCAGCAGTCCCGGGACATCCACTTGGCGCCACCACTGCCTCTCTCAGCCTATAGCAGCAGCAGAAGGTAACGTTAACGCTGGGGGGGGAGGGGGAGGGAGAAAGATTCACTGTACTCTTCTGAGGAGCTCCTTTAGAGGGACATGGTGAGGCTCACCTACCTTTTGGGCAAGTCTAATGTGCGTCCAGCCTGCAGGACTATCCCGAAAATGAAGCTTGCTTCCCCATCCTTGGATGTGACAAAAATATCTGGGCTCAGCGATATAATTCAACCTGCCCACCCACCCATGAAGACATGGGATCAGAGAAAGCAGTATCATTGGTGCCAGCAGCAATGGCACCTCACCTTGAGGCGCTGTACCCAGGTCCTCATGCTCCGTTCCCCAGGCTGGACATGCGTCATACTCACCAAAGCTTCTTTTACCTCAGACGTTTTCTCTCAGGGACACAGCAGGCAAGAGAAAAAGAGCTGGGTGAAAAAGCATCCGGGAGACTGCTGAGCAAAGAGTGGGAGAGGCCCAGTGGGTTTCTCTGCAAGGCTGCGCCCACCTGAGAGACTGGGGAGGTTACCTTCCTGTGAGGCTACTAACCTTTTTTTAAAAATTGAAAGTGAAAAATGCTTAATTTTTTTTAAATTGGCCATGCCCACCAATCACACGACCTCCATCAAGTCATGCCCACCAAGCCATGCCCAAAGAACCAGTGCAAAATAATATATTTCACCACTGACTGATCCGACATCTGACAATGTGGGTTGTGGAAAATATGTAAAAAATATTTCCCTGGGGTATTCTTCTTGTAAATGCATGGGTAAGAGTAGCTTGCAATAGTGCTGCCTTTTCATTCTAAGCCCATCTTTCCTATCACATGAAAATAAACCATGCTTTGCATATTTTCCTTATCTTGTTTACTTCTTGTTGTTTAAGCAGTGACTTGAATTTAATAAGAATAGAGTGAAATGTGGGAGATTAAGTTTTTAACATGTTTGAGGTAGCTATGAGATTGTGATGAAGCAAATGGATACATACAGAAAAATATTAGTGTAAATATTAGTGTACTTTAAAATGTTGCTAAATGAAGCTTTTGTTCCGTCATTATTTCTTAATGTAAATATTTTGATTCTTTTTATTAAAAATGATTAATAATGACAACAATTTAAAGTGAGATTTAGAATAAGATTCAATCAAAATAAAAAGTAAATAGATTTATGTTATGGTTATTCTTATCATCTATTTACTTAGGCAAATTATTTATTGAAGAAATGTAGCTTTTTATCTTATGAACTGAGACTCTATTGTTAAGAAGCACATTTGGAAATTATAGAGATTAGCATTCCTTTCTTATTGCCAGTCTGCCCTAAGTATTATATCCTTACATCTGGAATTGAAGGAATTTAGTGTCTTTTATAGGTTTATTATGGTAAAAAGCTGTATCATTTGTGTAATATGAAATCTAGTCCTAACTGACCTATAATAGAATTGCCGTATTTACTATGGAAAGACAGTATAGTCAGTGATTAAGACATAAGGATAGAAATTGGGAAACTTTGTATTCATGTCCTGCCGTAGGCACAAATCCAGCTGGGTAACCTAGGCCAATCACTCTTTCTCTCAACTTAAGGAAACTACTTCCAAAAATTTTGCCAAGAAACTGCAGGGACTTGTCTAGACAGTCCGAAGGAGTTAACATTGACTTTTAATTTTTATTTTATTTATTTATTAGTCATACAAATATATTATTGTATTGTAGTATGTTTAACATAATATAAGTATAAAGTAGTGATAGAAAAGATAAAAAGACATTAGGACGGGAACGGTATGCACGAAGGTGCACTTATGTATGCATACAAACGTTTATTGTAACTAGGCTGGTTGTTATCTTCTTCAAAGCCCAAATTCTCTCTTGATCTTCAAATTAATACAACTATTTAATTTATGTACTTATTTATTTGTCAAGCATGTACAAAGGAATAGGTATTGGTATAAATATAAACATTGGCAAGGTAGATAAATTAGGCAATTAGGCAATAAATTAGGCAAGGTAGGACAGTAAGACAGGGATGGTAGGCACAATGGTGCACATATGCACGCCCCTTACAGACCTCTTAGGAATGGGGTGAAGTCAACTGTAGATAGTCTAAGGCAGTGATGGGCTCCTACAGGAATGGTCAGGAATGCAGTTCCGATAGCAAAATTTGGAGCTCCACCCCGGAGCACCCAATTTGCACTGAAAGATGTTGAAACAAAATGCATAAGCCATACCCACAGTGTGGTAGTAAACATTTTAGTAGCCCATCACTGGTCTAAGGTTAAATTTTTGGAGTTTGGGGAAGAAACCACAGAGTTACGTAGTGCATTCCAGGCATTGATCACTCTGTTACTGAAGCTGTTTTCTACAGTCGAGTTTGGAGCGGGTTACATTAAGTTTGAATTGATTGTATGCTCATGTATTGCTCATGTATCATTGACATGTAGGATATCATGGCAAATGATTTTATGAACAACATTTAGGTCAGATTGAAGTTCTAGGCCAAAATCTAAGGCCAAAATTTCAAGTCTGGTGGAATAAGGTATTCTATTGTGAGCAGAGTGGAGAACTCTTGTTGTGAAATATTTTTGGACTCTCTCAATTGTATTAATATCTGATATGTAGTGCGGGTTCTAGACAAGTGAGCTGTATGCAAGAATTGGTCTAGCAAATATTTTGTATGCTCTGGCTAGTGGATTAATATTGCCAGAGAAGAAACTGTGCAGGATTAGATTAATAACCCTTGGTGCCTTTTTGACAATGCTGTTACAATGAGCTCTGGCACTTAGGTCATTAGATATGAATACTTCAAGGTCCTTGACAGAGTAAGGGTCATCAATGAGATAGTGTCCTCCAAGTTTGTATTTTGTGTTCTGATTCTTTTTGCTGATGTGTAAGACAGAGCGTTTGAGATTTGAGGTTGCAGATGTTTGACCATTCTGGTACATAGTCAAGGTCTTTTGGAAGAATAGCAGTATTGTCAGTGGTATTAAATAATTTAACATCATCAACAAAGAGGACACAGTTGCTTGTAATATGAACACAGAGGTCATTTATATAAAGTATGAATAGTGTTGGTTCTAGAATGTTGCCTTGAGACATCACTCTTGACAGGTGCAGGATTTCATAGGGCACTTCCTATTTTAAACACGTCTTGTCTGTTTGATAACAATCTTCCAGGAACTTACTTCCAGGTTTGAATCACTATATATTTCTGATCATGTGACATTGGTTTTCTTTGAGCGATGACTCATCCTTTGATTTGTTTTGTACTTCATTTGTTTATTGTTTTATTTTAGACTGGAATAAGGCTTTTCTGTTATGTATCCCCCAGTAGCCATATCCATCTCTTATATCCATTGGACATAAGAAAGTTGTCTGCTTTAATATGTAAGTTGAGAGTATCAGAAACAAGGCTTTGTAGGCAGGATAATGCCTTCCTTGCTGAAGAGAAGGTGGAAAACACAACAAAATTATATTCATTTGCTTGGGCTATAAATGCAGCATTGCAAGGACTCAGAATTGCTCAGATCAAGCATGGCTATCTTTTTGCAGAATTCCTGGAGCCACCCATGTTTAGCCATTTCAGGCAACATGGTTGAAAATATTGGGTCTGAGCTTGGTGCGCCAAAATGAAAATATGACATCGCTATGCAGTTTTAGATGCTTTTACACTCAATCTAGTGATGGTGGTGAGGCGGCTCGGATATTTATTTATTTATTTGTTTTGTCACGTATGTATTGGTGATTTATAAAGATATAATATTTCTATACATGATACTAGTAAAAGAAACATTAGGACAGGGGACGGAAGGCACTCTGGTGCACTTATGCACGCCCTTTACTGATCTCTTAAGAATCGGGAGAGGTCAACAGTGGATAATCTAAGGGTAAAGTTTTTGGGGGTTAGGTGATGATACTACAGAGTCTGGTAGTGAGTTCCATGCATCGACCACTCAGTTACTAAAGTCGTATTTCCTGCAGTCGAGTTTAGAACGTTGTAGCAGATGATTTTTATGGGCTATGCTTAGGTTTGATTTGATTATTTTACAGTATAAATATAAATAAATATATTATTTATTATTTTTGATTCGGTTATTTTACATATTGCAGTCCCTCACACAGTTACCTACAAGAGTAATATGATATGGAAATATTCATAATTTATTTCAAGTGTGTGAGAGTTTCTCCTAGGGCTCATAGTAGTTCAGCAGGCTGAGCATTGATTAGACAGCCTTTTTGGGATTCTTTTATAGGTCAGCAAGAGGAGTACTCATAGTGTTCTTCAAGATTCTGCAATGAAGATCATTAATTCTATTTTACAAATATATTTGGAAAGTTAATATGGTACTGTCCACAGGCACTGAATACAAATTTATATTTATTGTAGCCTTTGACAATAAAATACTTGGGAGCCTATATATTTTATAATCTCCCAAGAAAAAAAAGTTGGACTGCACTGTGTGAACCTACTGTTGTCATTGGGACAGACATTATGGGAGCTAGAATAACTTTTTGGATTATTATTTTATAATTAATAAGTCAATATTAACCGAAAAATAAAAAAATAAAATTAAAAAAAATAAGAACAAAGGGTAATATAGATTACACTAGGTTGTGCTGTAATCCTAATTAGAGTTTTGCAATTTGCAGTAATTGCAAAGAGGAATACAGTGGAACCCCGACATAAGAGCTGCTCTACTTACAAGCAACTCGAGATAAGAGCTGGGAGGGGAGAGATATTTTTGTTCTACTTACAAGCCCAAATTCGAGATACGAGCGCCAAGGAGCTGTCTCCTGAAGCCGAACGCTAACTTCCGCGTTCGGCTTCAGGAGACAGCTGCGAAGCGGCGCACGTGTTTTAAAAGGTTGCAGCCGGCCTGGGGGGCTCGGGGGGTGCTTGCAGCTGGCCTGGGGGGCTTGCCAGCACCCCCCCGAGCCCCCCAGGCCGGCTGCAACCTTTTAAAACACGCGCGCGGCTTCGCAGCTGTCTCCTGAAGCTGAACGCGGAAGTTAGCTCTTTTTCTTTCTCTCTTTTACCTTCCCTTCCTCTATTTCTTCTTTTCTTTCTCCTTCCCACCTTCTTCCCTCCCTCCCTCCCTTCACTCATTCCTCTCTTACTCTCCCCTTTCATAAGTTTCCTTGCTTCCTTCCTCTGTTCCTGTCCCTTCCCTCTTTCCTTCCTTCCTTCCCACCCTCCGTCCATTCATTCACCCATTCCTCTCTTGATCGCTTAAAGCCGGTCCCTGGTGCAAAAAGGGTTGGGGACCTCTGTCCTACAGGATTGGGTGGCAGAGAAGTTGAACATATGTAAATTTAAAAGTTTAAGAAAGTTTACAAGTTAAGTGAAAGAAACTTCATTATTCATTTATATGTACATGTACATTTCTTCATTAAAAACTTGTCTTTCTGCATAATTTAGACTAACTTTGTGAGTTTTTTTAGGGCTGGAACCAATTAAAATTATTTACATTAATTCCTATGGGGAAAAGTCATTCGAGATAAGAGCTGCTCGACTTAAGAGCCCAGGTCCGGAACGAATTAAACTCGTATCTCGAGGTACCACTGTATACTGAATTTTTTTTAACGTAAGAGAAAGCTCTTGCATATGTGAAGCAGACCTAGCTTTAAATAAAATAAATGCTTGATATCATAATTTATTTAGTATATAAAAAAGTGTTGTAAAATTATAAATTGAGGGAAAAGTAGTACCGTTTAATAGTACTGATAATAATAGTATTAATAATAAGTGAGAGTAAGCCTTTTTATTGCTTTTACTATTCATATGTTTTAATTTGTTTCTTCTTCATTAGTAATGCTTATTACCTAAAATAATTATTTAAATTACTTTAATTATTTAAAAGGCAGCCACAATTCAGTAATGCATAATTTCTATAAACTTCTGAAATTGACTTCTATAAACAATACTGATGTAGTTTAATGCATATGTCATTTTCAGGAAAGTAAAATAGCTCATAATTATAATTATAGAAATAGCCCCCCAAATGACCTGAACTGACATACTTTGATTGGATCTATCAGTAATAGATTGTGTCCAACTAATATGATAATTATAACTAAATGGAACCTTTATGGTGCAGTTCTACCCACAACATTATAATTACATAGGATCTTAAAGACTGCTTAATCTTGGAAATAGTTACACTGACACATTTCTTTTCCAGTGGCCCCATTTGCAGTAGAAGAACCCTGGTGGCACAGTGGTTAGTGTGCAGTACTGCAAGCTAATTCTACCCACCGTTTGGAGTTTGATCCTGATGGTTTAGAAATTGATTCAGTCTATCCTTTTAAGGTCAGTAAAATGAGGACTCAGATTGTTGAGGTCCTATGCTGAGTCTTTAAACCACTTAGAGAGGGCTGTAAAGCACTAGGGATCAGTATTTAAGTCTTAAGTGCTATTGCTATTGCTATTGCTAATTGGCTTAAGTGATTTTGCCTTTTCAGCATACTAACAGGAGTGGGTTCTAACTTGTTGCTGGTTCGCTTCTTTCCATGCTGTGTGGGCACGTCTATGTGCAGTGCCAAAAATCTAGGGAAAAAGCCCAAAATAAGATGGCAACCACATGCACAGTGCCAGAAACATGGCTCCTGCACATGCTTAGAAAAAATAAAAAATAAAAAAATAAAAAAGATGGCAGCACCCATGGACTGGCACTGAACGAACAGGATCGGTAATGTTATCGTGACATCACCGGTGGGTTAATTTATTATTTATTTATTTATTGGATTTTTATGCCACCCCTCTCCGTGGATTCAGGGCGACTCACAACATGTCCATAAAACAATATACAATTTATAATCAGATCCAATTAATATAAATAATTAACTGAAAACATTATAAAACAATAAGTATCATAATCATTCATTCAGTACAACTATTGTTACCAGTTCGGGCGAATCAGTCCAAACTGAGAGGAATCCATCTCTGATACCAACATGAGTGAAATTTTCAAAACCTGTTGATTTAAAAAAATTATAATAATATACATTAAAAAAGAAATAAAATTTTAAAAACCACTTTCCCTTAGCCCAATTTGCTTCACTGGATTAGTATTGTGGAGAAAAATGAGAGTAGTATATGGTATACTAACTATGGTAGATTTATAAATTAAAGGAGGACTATAGATCTTGTATAAACTTAGATGTTTCCTATTTACTTAGGATTTTATTCATTCATTCATTCAATCAGTCAGTCAGTCAGTCAGTCAGTCAATCCATCAATCAATCAATCAATCAATCAATCAATCAATCAATCAATCAATATTTAGGCAGATGTTTCAAAATGTTATTAGACAGTACTATCTACTGGAAGAACCAGATAATTTTTTGTGCTTTGTGATTTTGAATTTTTTAGTGTATTGGAATGTCAGAGTGCATTTCAGACAAGAAAGAAAACTTCCATTTCAAATGAAAAAAAGTTTCGTGTTGCATTTTTCAGGCACTTATTTTAGCTAAAGTATAAGGGAGGAAAATGAAATTTTTAAGCAACTTACTTGAATAATGTTTACAAGTTCAAAGTTGCGTTAGTTCAACTACTTTGGCATAAGCTACATTTGCTTGTAAAGCCAGACATTTTGTTATTTCAGCGGGCGTTAAACATATAAATAAATTTCCAATGGATTGGCATTTCCTTTTTTACTTCCTTGTTACAGACAGATTGTTCCTTAACACTCTCTGGGGACTTTATGAGGTTTCTCAGAATGACTAAAATGGTCTGGATTCTCATGCCATTTTCACACAAAAAAGTCCAGCAAAATAGTTTACAACACAACTTTGTGGTCAAGTGCATTCTCAGGTGTAGGGAAGGCGGAGGTGGAATACATTTTCATTCTCTTTGGACTAACTTGTGAATTATTGGAAACAAAGAATTGCTGCTACTGCTGCTTTCCTGAAAAATTTCAAGTATACCACTAGACACCCTCATGAGTCTCTTGGGAAAGATACATCCTAGTCAAAGATCCTTGTAGGAAACATTAAGATTAAGAAAACAAGAGCAGTGTAGTATCTCAGTGCTAGAGCTGATTTTGTATAAAGCTCTCAGTCTTAAATACAATGCCTTGAACCCAATTTTCTCCAGAGATCATCATAAGCTATATCCTTTTTCTATTCTCTCCATATAACAATATTACATGTGCATATCTACATTTTCTGCTGTTTTCATTGTTATGTAATTTTTAGCAGTTCCATTTACTTTAGATTAGGACAGACAACTTGGTGATTTGCAGATGTTGTAAACTCCAGTTTCCATAACCAATAAGCAATGTGGCTCAAGATAACAAGTTATGACAGATATAGTTGATGATATTTTGAGTGTGTCAAGTTGCCATCATTCTCAAGACCAAATGCTAACTATTTGGAATCCCAAGTATTGCTTTTATTTTTACTTAATGGGCTGCTCGACTCCCAAATAACTATGGATGGCTTACAATGAAGAATCAACACACATAAAACCCGGTGAAATACACAATGCACAAGAAAAACTAAGTATTCACAACAGAGGTGGACATTAGAATAGGAAGTCATAATTACTGGTAATATAGTATTTCTACAGAAAGAGAAGGCAGGTGCAAAATTACAATTTCAGTTTCTTCTGTTTTCAAAAATAACAATTCAGTTCAATTGCTGGGCACTGAGATTCATATTAAACATTGCATCATTGCTTACTACTTTTTTTCAAATCAGAAATAAAGTTGTAATATAGATTTGAGTGAAGAAAGTAATCAGTGAGAGCAATTGAAAAGTGGGACTCCTTAACAATTTGCAACTCTTGGGTATTCTTTTTTATAATTTGTCTCCAACTGTTCTTGTAATGTGGAGAAAGATAAATATACTTAGGTGGTTGAGTTTGTAGGTAGGAAAGTAACCAGAAAGATTTTGTATAGAACAAACCCAGCATGGCACTGGTTAAGCAACCAGGTTTTCAAGAGTTTGCAGCCTCTTAAAACTACTATTCAATTATAAAACACATAATAATGATATTATTATCATAATAACGTAGGTTTTGTCTAATAAAGTGGATACATTTAACATTAATTAGATACTTTAATAACAGACACTGGAACTAACTATAATACAATAGTTCCTGGCTCAACTCAATTATATATAAAGCTTTTAGCACATAAGACTTTGTTTTAAGATTAGTTCTGTGATAATATTCACAGGATAGTTTATAACTTTTTTTGGTTACTTGTCAGTTTAAAAATATGTTAGGGCTACAAAGTTGAAATATGACTATTTGTTTACTAAGGAAAGCTGAAATTAGTATTGCAACCCTGAGTTCTAAGCTTTACTAAAGTAAATAACCACACAGCTAGTTTGAAATTTATAAATGCATTAAGCCAAAACAACTAGGACAGTTGCCAGAAAGCATCTTTGCTTAAGAAAAAAATAGTGGTAGAAACGTTTTTGGATGAAGCTTGCAACAAGTTAATTGATTGTACAAACATATATATTGTTGAACAAACTGCATAAAATGCATCTGTATTTTGACATGAACCAGTTCTTCCAAAACCTGTGGTCAAAATCAACTCCTGGTATTTTGTGTGTTTCGGCAAGTAAAATTTGCTCCATACTTCTGCTTTCTTGTTTGGTGTAATATACAGATCACTGAGATTGATATAGAAAATCTAGGATTCTCCATGACCTGATATAAACATTATGCTTTCTATAGACAAATAAAATAGCAGATTAAATCATTTTAGATATGTTGCTTTCTTGCCATGTGTTTCAATGAGCAAAACAGCCAGAAATATGCAGAACCACTAAACATTTTCTTAGCCAATCTTGATTGATCTTCCTACTTCTTGTTCTGGCTTTAGGGAAGAAAATATTCATCCAGAATTGGAATTTATGGTTCCTGAATATTCCTCTAGAAGAAATAGAGGCTAGGCATAATTTGGATAATTACCAATTGCTCTGAATCACAATCAGAGAACTGGTGATTTTTCTTCTGACATAGCTGTTGCTGAATTCAAATATTTTGAATTAGTCATATATTTGGTGTTCGTTGCTGATACTTGCAGACATGTGACCTTATATTTGTACAGGTGGTAGGGAAAGAGGAGTATATGTAGGATAATTGGAAATCCAAGAAAAGAAGTAAAATATTTTCATCATGAAAATGAGTTGGAAAGTACTTTAAATGCAAAGAAAAGGCAAATCTAGTACATAACCATTGTTCTATTCAAAAGATGCTGAGAAAAATAAAGCAGCATAAGAAAAAGTTGTGCTTAATTAATAGTGTATATACAGTGTTTTCTACCTTGAAAGTATGTTGTAATTGTGATGCAGAAATAAGACTAATGGTCGGAACTGTCAAGCACTAGCTGAAGAGATACTGTTTATACCAGTGTTTCTGAAACCTGGCAACTTGAAGATCTATGGACTTAACTTCAGCTGGGGAATTCTGAATTGTGAGTTGAAATTCACACATCTTAAGTTTCCAGGTTCAGAAACACTGGCTTAGAGTACTGTATACAAAAGATTTCTTTCTAAGACAAGAGGTACTATTTTTGTCTTAAATCAAAGTGCTATGACTATTATTTTGACCTTCTTCCAAAACTCTTTTCAGTTGTTCCATTTAATTTGTCTCTGACAATAACCAGCCCCACCATTCCAATTTTAAGTACAGGAATAGTTGAATTCATGTCAAAAAATTATGTGGTGAATAGCGGAAGAGATCTGGAGACCTTGTTTAGTATTGTTTTGACACTCAGCCTTTTTTATTATTCTGCTTTTGGAATTCAGCTTTACAACCCGCATACATTGATCTCAGCACATAAACCAAGGACACTTTAAGAATATATGAGAAAACATGCGTGTCTCTTCATATCTGAAGGCTTTAAGTTTTTTTTAAAAGCAGAGAATACAGAAGCAAGTAGATGAAGCCGACTTTTTAGTGGAACAATAACAACTAAACAACAACAGTGAATTGTTTGGTAAAACTACAAAATGAATGTGAAGTTGGCAAATACAGTTAATCTCAATATGGCATCATAAAGAATGAGCAAATGAGGATATGATAATATCCAAACATCTGGACAGAATTTTTAATTAAAAATCCATTTTGTTCAGATTTATTTTTTAATTTTATTTATTTGTCAAGTACTTTTTAGATAACATATATAGGTATAAATGATTTTAATACATGAAATTAATACGAATAAAATGGAACATCGGGACAGGGACGATGGGCACACTGGTGCACTTATGCACACCCCTTACAGACCTCTTAGGAATGTGATGAGGTCAACAGTAGACAGTAGACATTCTATTGCAAGCAGAGGAGTGTAGGACTCTTCTCGTGAAATATCTCTGGACATATTCAGTTGTATTAATGTCCAAAATGCAGTGTGGGTTCCAAACAAATGAGCTGTATTCAAGAATTGGTCTAGCAAATGTTTTGTATGGTCTGGTTAGTAGTGTAATATTACTGGAGAAGAAGCTATGCAAGATTAGGTTTACAACTCTTAATGCCTTTTTGAAGATGTTGATACAGTGGGCTTTGGCACTTAGGTCATTAGATATGAGTACTCCAGGGTCCATGACATAGTGAGGGACATCTATAAAGTCATATCCACACAGTTTGTATTTTGTGTTCGGATTCTTTTTGCCAATGTTGGTTGAGATTTAAAGTTGCCAACTGACCATTCTGACACAAAGTCTAGGTCTTTTAGAAAAGTAGCAGCATTGTTGGTGGTGTTAAATAGTTTTGCATCATAGGCGAAAAGAACACAGTTGCTTATAATATGATTGAAAAGATCATTTATGTAAAATATGAAGAGTGTTGGTCATAGAACGCTGTCTTGGGAAACACTGCTGTCAACAAGTGCAGGATTTGATAGGGCGTTTCCTATTTTGACAATTTATTGTCTGTTTGACAGGAACACACTTTCCAATTATGTACGGGCCTAGAGATGCTGTAGGATTTTAGTTTTAGAAGTAGTTTGTTGTGTACCACTGAATCAAAGATTTTACAGAAGTTTATGTAACTTGTGTCTATTGCTTTGCCCTAATCGAGTTGTGTAGTCCATATGTTTTTGTGGTATAGACGTTGTTGGTTACAGGATATTTTTTTCCTGAAACCATTTACTGAGATTGGAACTTGGTTTTCTTAATTGATAGCAGTCAATCAAACCATTAGTAAGGTTTTATATTGCTTACTAATGTTATTAAAGCATTTAGCTTTTACTAGTAATTCCCTCAAAGATACATTGAAACACCACACTAATTTCCTGTTGCTGACATACTTTGTTAGGTTGGCTATTATCTATACTTAAAAGAGCAGAGAAAGCTTGGTAACAAATGCTTTCTCATGTTAAATGCTGCCATAAAAAGGTGCATATATTTTGACATTTATGACCTTAGAGCAGCAGATGTACAACCGTCAAGAACTGATAAGGCTTTCTACTAGAAACCAAAGATGTAGGCATCTTTAAGGTCTATGTTTCTATATTTCCCATGTACTTCTTTTATCTTCATTGTAGCAATAAATGCTATAAATGCTATAAAATGATGTTAATTTTCCTGTGTTTGCATGATGTCTTTGAGGATGTCCATGAATGGTTAAGCTGATTTCCATGGAATGCAAGAGATTCTATAGAACAGGACACAGAACTGGGCTTTTTTTTTTTTTTTAACTATTTCAAAATACACACTGGTGATAATTTGTTCTTACGGGTCTACATCTTTTGTGATTAAAGTAGAGTTTTCATGGAATGAATTCTTTCATGTGGCATAATTCCAGCTTTGGCTTTCTCATAATTAAAATATGGGCGGAATGTTGTGCATAACCTCAAATGAATGAAAACAGAATGTAAGCCTTTAGTTTTTTTTCCTGAATCTTACTGTGGTTATTAAATGATTACTGCTTCATGTCATATATAAACTGAGAAGAAAGAAATGAGATTATGCAACCAAATTACTTTTGTCTAGTCTGTTCCATTTGATTTTGGTTGATAAGATGGAAGGTGGAGTATCACCTCATATAAAGCAAGTCATCAATGAGCTAGCATACATTAATGGATATAAGATTTAATCGTT
Organism: Erythrolamprus reginae; assembly: GCF_031021105.1. Lineage (NCBI taxonomy): Eukaryota > Metazoa > Chordata > Lepidosauria > Squamata > Dipsadidae > Erythrolamprus > Erythrolamprus reginae. The sequence continues at coordinate 47,198,867 of NC_091956.1, forward strand.
CACCTGTTAAAAAGCACTCCATCCAATCAGGGATTTGCAGTTTTTAGACAGGAAGGGGGGAGACATTAGATAGAGATAACTGGCATCCAAATTGCAATGAATTGGACAAAATCTTAAAAAACAAACCAAAATTATCATGATTAAATAATTATGAGTGAGATGTCTTTGCTTAATAAAGAAATTATCAAGACCCACAAAAGCAAACTTCAAATACTGTACTGTACATCAAAAACAGAAGATGGACTAAATTTGTTTTTTGTATAATTGAAACAAAATGGTATTTCAATTAAATCTGAAATAGTTCCATTGATAAGAGCTATTAAACATTAAAATATATCTCAGGAAATTATGGTCTCTCCTCAATTAGCAAAGTTAAGACTGATGTGGTGGTACTTTATACTTTTAAGTATATTTACCACAAATATATCTAGTACTGTGTTTCACGCATATTTCTTGTATCTTCTTTAAAGTACAAGTACAGTGGTTCCTCCACCTAAGAATGCCTCTGCTTAAGAACTTTTCTAGATAAGAAACGGGTGTTTAAAACTTTTTTGCCTCTTCTTAAGAAGAATTTTCTACTTAAGAGCCCAAGCCCAGAAAAATTTCCCAGCAAATTTGATAGTGGCATGAAGGCTTGGCCAGTTTGCTGCCATTCCTCCTTTAATTCCAGCCATCTCGGGCTTTTCTGGGCTGCCAGAGGAGCCTTTTGGTGGCGCTTAAGGAGGCTTTGGCAGTCCAGAGCGAATGAAGCATTTTCCTTTCTCTGGGCGCTTGGAGAGGGAATAAGCCTCTGCCAGCACCCAGAGAAAAGAAACGCTCCCTTCACTCTAGGCAGCCCACAGCAAACAGAGTGTTTTCCTTTCTCTGGGTGCTTGGAGAGGGAATAAACCACTTCGCTGTGGTGTGAGGATGCCTCCCGGCGTGAGTTTGCCTCCTGGAGCGTCTGGGCGCAGAAAGGCAAAAGCGGGCGCTTCGCCCCAGCCAGATCAACTTGGCTTCAGCCCCGAGGAATCACCACAGTGAAGGAAAGGTGCCGGCTGCAAAGTGAGCGACCAAGAGGAGAGGGGAGCCCTTCAGCATGGGAAGGAAGAGGAAGCCGGTAGCAGCAGCAGCAGCAGCAGCAGCAGCAGCAACCGCCTTTCAGTCAAAGGAGAGGGAGGTTCTCCCCCTCTTGCCCATCTGGGATTTATTTATTTATTTACTTACTTACTTACTTATTTTGTCCAATACACAATTATACACAATGAAGGTTATAGAGGATATAGTAGAGAAGATATATGAGATATAGCAGAGACTATAGGACAGGGGACGGAAGGCACTCTAGTGCGCTTATGTACACCCCTTATTGACACCTTAGGAATCTGGAGAGGTCAACCCTGGATAGTCTAAGGGTAAAATGTTGGGGGTTAGGGGATGATACTACAGAGTCTGGTAATGAGTTCCACGCTTCTACAACTCGATTACTAAAGTCGTATTTTTTACAGTCGAGTTTGGAGGCAGTTATTATTAAGCTTGAGTCTGTTGTGTGCTCTTGTGTTGTTGTGGTTGAAGCTGAAGTAGTCTTTGACAGGCAGGACATTGAAGCATATGATCTTGTGGGCAATACTTAGATCATGTTTAAGGCGTCATAGTTCTAAGCTTTCAAGACCCAGGATTGTAAGTCTAGTTTCGTAGGGTATTCAGTTACGGACAGAGGAGTGAAGGGCTCTTCTAGTGATCTTTGGACATTTTCGAGGGTGTTAATGTCAGAAATGTGGTATGGATTCCAAACAGATGAGCTGTATTCTATGATGGGTCTGGCAAACATTTTGTAAGCTCTGGTAAGTAGGGTGAGATTTCCAGAGCAGAAGCGACGTAGGATTAGATTAACAACTCTTGAGGCCATTTTGGCAATGCTGTTGCAGTGGGCTTTGACACTTAGGTCTTTAGTTATTAGTATTCTGAGGTCCTTGACTGAGTGGGGATTATCTGTGATAATTTGTTTATTCAGCTTGTATTTGAAGTTCTGATTCTTTTTGCCGATGTGTAGGACAGAGCATTTGCTCCTCCTCGCCACCTCAGAGTCCCTCTTTTTTTAAAAAAAGTCTTAAAGTTTTGGATTTTTTTGATATCCCTCACCTTTTTCCTTCGGCAGCAACTGTCCTCCTCCTCTTCTTCCTCCCCCTCCCACCCAAATTCCGAGCTTTTATTTCTTTCCTAATGGTTTGCACACATTATTTGCTTTTACATTGATTCCTACAGGAAAAATTGCTTCTACTTACAAAGTTTTCTATTTAAGAATCTGGTAACGGAACAAATTAAGTTCTTAAGTAGAGTTACCACTGTATATTTCTACCACTATGTTCTCGGAGTCTTTCTTCAGTATCTAAACAGTAGTCTTAGGCAAGAACTTAGTGCCACATATTCACTTATAGTTTTGATTGCTACAATATAAAAAATATTTTTTTTTTGAGACTCTAGAAAGAGTGCAGAGAACAGCAACAAAATTGATGAGGGAATTGGAGGCTAAAATATATGAAGAACAATTGTACGTAATATATATGTCTAGTTTAATGAAAAGAAGGACTAGGGGTGACATGATACTGTTGAGCTCCAGCCGTTAGTATGACTGTGGTATGAATGAGTGTGAGGGTATTGTTCTTAATTGTGTCCTTCAGATTTTAATATTGGATTTTTGAATCTATTTTTGTATTTTTATATGCTGTAAGCCATCCTGAGTCTTTGGAGAAGGATGGCATATAAGTCCAATAAAAAAAATAATAATAATAATAATAATAATAATAATAATAATAATTTATTTATTTATTATTTGGATTTGTATGCCGCCCCTCTCCGAAGACTCGGGGCGGCTCACAACAAGTGAAACAAATCATAAATAATCCAATTAATTAAAATATTTAAAGATTAAAAAACCCCATATACTAACAGACACACACACAAGCATACCATGTATAAATTAAACGTGCCCAGGGGGAGATGTTTCAATTCCCCCATGCCTGACGGCAAAGGTGGGTTTTAAGGAGTTTACGGAAGGCAGGAAGAGTAGGGGCAGTTCTAATCTCCGGGGGGAGTTGGTTCCAGAGAGCCGGTGCCGCCACAGAGAAGGCTCTTCCCCTGGGGCCCGCCAACCGACATTGTTTAGTTGACGGGACCCGGAGAAGGCCCACTCTGTGGGACCTAATCGGTTGCTGGGATTCGTGCGGCAGGAGGCGGTCTCGGAGATATTCTGGTCCGATGCCATGAAGGGCTTTAAAGGTCATAACCAACACTTTGAATTGTGACCGGAAATTGATCGGCAGCCAATGCAGACTGCGGAGTGATGGTGAAACATGGGCATACCTAGGTAAGCCCATGACTGCTCTCGCAGCTGCATTCTGCACGATCTGAAGTTTCCCAACACTTTTCAAAGGTAGCCCCATGTAGAGAGCATTACAGTAGTCGAACCTCGAGGTGATGAGGGCATGAGTGACTGTGAGCAATGAGTCCCGGTCCAGATAGGGCCGCAACTGGTGCACCAGGCGAACCTGGGCAAACGCCCCCCTCGCCACAGCTGAGAGATGGTTTTCTAATGTGAGCTGTGGATCGAGGAGGACGCCCAAGTTGCGGACCCTCTCTGAGGGGGTCAGTAATTCCCCCCCAGGGTAATGGACGGACAGATGGGATTGTCCTTGGGAGGCAAAACCCACAGCCACTCCATCTTATCCGGGTTGAGCTTGAGTCTGTTGACACCCATCCAGGCCCCAACAGCCTCCAGGCACCGGCACATCACTTCCACCGCTTCGTTGACTGGGCATGGGGTGGAGATGTAAAGCTGGGTATCATCGGCATATTGATGATACCTCACCCCATGTCCTTGGATGATCTCACCCAGCGGTTTCATGTAGATGTTAAATAGCAAGGGGGAGAGGACCGACCCCTGAGGCACCCCACAAGGGAGAGACCTCGGAGCCGACCTCTAACCCCCCACTAACACCGACTGCGACCGGCCAGAGAGGTAGGAGGAGAACCACTGGAGAACAGTGCCTCCCACCCCCAACCCCTCCAACCGGTGCAGAAGGATACCATGGTCGATGGTATCGAAAGCCGCTGAGAGATCGAGGAGCACCAGGATAGAAGATAAACCCCTGTCCCGGGCCCGCCAGAGATCATCCATCAATGCGACCAAAGCGGTTTCCGTGCTGTAACCGGGCCTGAAACCCGACTGCTGGGGACCTAGATAATCGGCTTCTTCCAAGGACCGCTGGAGCTGGAGTGCCACCACCTTCTCAACAACCTTCCCCATAAAGGGAAGGTTGGAGACTGGACGATAGTTATTAAGTACGGCTGGGTCCAGGGAAGGCTTCTTGAGGAGGGGGCGCACGAGCGCTTCTTTATAGAGTGTTGGAAAAACTCCCCTCCCCAAGGAAGCGTTGGTAATCTCCTGGGCCCAGCTCCGTGTCACCTCCCTGCTGGCCGAGACCAACCAGGAGGGACACGGATCCAGTAGACAGGTGGCGGAACTCACAGCTCCAATGGCCTTGTCCACTTCATCAGGTGTCACCAGATCAAACTCTTCCCAGACAGGTGGACAAGTACGTGCCCCAGTCACCTCGACTGACTCATTGTCAGTTGACTCTGTTTTACAATTGGAGTCGAGGTCGGCCCGGATCTGAGCGACTTTATCTGCGAAAAACGTGTTAAACTCCTCAGCACTACTCTGCAAGGGCTCTCCAACTCCCCCCTGGTTAAGAAGGGAGCGGGTCACCCTAAACAGAGTGGCTGGGCGGGATTCCGCTGATGCAATCAAGGCGGCATGGTACGCGCATCTTGCCGCCTTGAGCGCCACTTTGTAAGTCTTAATAAAAGCTCTTACAAGTGTTCGATCAGATTCAGACGTACTCTTCCTCCATCGCTTCTCTAGACATCTCTTTTGGCGTTTCAACTCCCGGAGCTCCTCGTTGAACCATGGGGCTCTACGGGGTCTAGCGCCACGGAGAGGTCGCAAAGGCGCAATCCAGTCAAGAGCCTCCGCAGCCGTGTTCCAGGCCTCCGCAAGAGACTCCGCTGAACTGTGGATGAGTGCCTCTGGAATAACCTCAAGCGCCGTCTGAAAGCCCTCTGGGTCCATCAGGCGTCTGGGGCGGAACATCTTCATTGGTTCCGCCTCCCTGCGGGGAAGGATTGGAGCCAGGAAGTCAAGCCATAGTAGAAAATGGTCTGACCATGACAAAGGCAATGCTTCCAAGACCCTTAGTCTCAGACCATTTCTCAATTGCTCGGAAAGGAATACCATGTCAGGTGCGTGCCCTCCCTCGTGACTCGGACCCTGTACTACTTGAGTCAGGTCCATAATAACAACAACAACAACAACAAAAACTGTCTTCAAATACAATGATACGAACTTAATTGGTTCCAGGAGGAGGTTTATAAGGTGAAAAGTTTGTAAGATGAAACAATGTTTCCCATAGGAATCAATGTAAAAGCAAATAATGCGTGCAAATCCTTCAGGAAAATCCCAAACTTTAGAAGGGAGGCGAACAGAGGGCAGGGAGGAGCAGCTAAAGGGGGCGGGTGGAAGAAGCAAGGCTAGGCTAAAGGATGAGTGGGAAGGAAGAAAGGCAAGGGGGGCGCCCCTCCCTTTTCTTTCTTCAAAAGACACTCTTTCAGTGCCTGCAAACATGCTGTTCTCCTAGTTATTTAAATGCAGTGTTTCCCCCTCCAAGCCGCCCCTCCCTTTTCTTTCTTCAAAAAAGGGAAAAAAAGAAACCCCTTCATCCCAGCAGCAGCGGCTTGGGTTCGTAAGGTGAAAATAGTTCGGAAGAAGAGGCAAAAAAATCTTAAACACCGGGTTCGTATCTTGAAAAGTTCGTTAGAAGAGGCATTTGTAAGATGAGGTACCACTGTATTTGAAGGGCCACCAAAAAGAAGAGGGGAAAGGTCAACCTATTATTCAAAGCACTTGAACACAGAACAAAAAGCAATGATTGGAAACTAAAGAGCACAACCAACCTAAAACTAAGGAGAAATTTACTGACAGAACAATTAATCAGTGAAATGACTTGCCTTCAGAAGTTGTGGGAGGTCACTGGAGGTTTTTGAACCACTTATCAGAAATGGTATAGGATCGCTGATTGAGCAGGGGTCTGGGCTAAATAACTTCCAAGATTCCTCCCAACTTTGTTAACCTGTTATATCATTTACATTTAGACATAGTAACAGGACAGAATGTGCATTTTCTCAAGCAATATATAATACACTTCAATTTTATTTAAAACATGTTTTGCAAGATATAAAAATATTGATCACAGTGAAATTTAAAAATTGTTTTCGGTATAAAAAAAGGAATGCATACAATATCTTTAAAAGAAAATAAATTATGTAATCATTATCTTTAAAAAAAAAAATCACAATGAAGAAAATTTAGTCTGCTTCATCACTGACAAATTATAATCTTCATAATGAAGAAAATCTCAGTTTTTTAAAAAAAAATTACTTCCCATGTGTCTCAGTAAAAATGCGTGTTTCCAATAATGTTACCACGTCTCTTCTGCATTGTAAATCCACACTTCAGCAGTTTTTTTAAAAGTAGGAACAGGAAAAATTGTACATCAAATGACATTGTCTTTTCTAATTGATATGTGGTAGTTTCCAGTATGTGGGTACACAGCGACAAACTTCTTCACTATAATAGAATCCAGAATCGCAGCGTTTCTTTCGAACAGTACATGGTCGTCTGTAGCAACTGAGAATAAATGGGGGGAGAGAGGCGGCATGTTGAAAAAAAGGTATAATACAAGTTACATGCATTTAAAAAATGGACAGAACTAATGAAAATAAGGTGTATTGACTTGTGGATTTCAATTCATTTTGTTTTCAGGCATAAATATTCATTTATTTCCTTTATTTTCTTGGGAGTGTGCTTTGGCCTTTGCAATTTTGCGTACAACCCAAAGTTATTTACTGTTTTAGCTCTGTACTAGTCATCAACACTGACACCCATTACACAATATTAACCATCAGGAGGTGTTCAATGATTTTCCTAGATCAGCATTCTACTGGAAACAGGGACTACACACTGATCTAAAGCAAACTCATGCGGGCATTGCTTTCATAGTGCCTCTGGACTGGCCACTGTAAGGAACATTACCCAATATTCAATGGATTTTTTATCTAATTTTCAGATTTTCCCTTTTACTCCTCATAAGCAGAATACATTCTAAGGACATTATTACATCCCACAGTTATTTATATCTGGAACTGTTATTTTTATAGATACCTGATTTATATTTCGACTTTTTTCCCAAGGCAGTTTGTAGTAGTTTATGTTCATTTTTAAATTGGCAGCAATCCTATAAATTAAGTTACTTGAAAGGAAATGATCATTTCAGTCACCTGGGGCTGAAGTTTAACCAAGGCACTTAACAGCATAGGACCTACATGCCAAACCCAGATATTTTTAATTTGGATAGTTTTTAACTGACAAGCACATTACGCAAATACAGAGTGTTTGGTGAGTATATGATTCAACACATTGTGCAAATATATTAATTCAGCAAATGTTGTGAGAACCAGTCACAGTACACTTTAACATATATGGGAGGTAATTTATTAATACTTATTAATGTTACACTTATGGCTTTCATTTAAGTGCACAGTTGTATACATAAACTCTTAGTATTTTTTTGCTCTCACTTATTAAATGTTGGGAAATCAATTAAATCCTCCTGTATTAAATTGGGCTGTAATTTGTCCAACTTGAACTATATGACAGGAATTTGGTTGTTTGAAACAATACAGTATAAAATACAGTGGTACCTCTACTTATAAACTTAATTCATTCCGTGACCAGGTTCGTAAGTAGAAATATTTTTAAGTAGAAGCAATTTTTCACATAAGAATCAATGTAAAACCAAATAATGTGTGCAAACCTATTAGGAAAATCCAAACTTTAAGGCTTAAAAAAGAAGCGGTGGGCGGACAAAGTGAAGGCTAAAGGGATGGAGACAGATAGCTAAGAGAAGCGAGGAATGGAGGTCTTAATGAAGGCTAATGCCGCCCCAAATCGCTCCCAAACTCACCCTTCCAGATGCTTCCTATGCCGCCCCAAATTGCTCCCAAAATCACCCCTCCATATGCTTTCTATGCCACCCCAAATCACTTCCAAAATCACCCCTCCAAAAGCTTCCTATGCCACCCCAAATCGCTTCCAAAATCTTCCAAAATCACCTCTCCTTTCAAAATGCCTCGTTTCTCCTTGCTGCCTTTCTTCAACCCATTTGCCTTTGTTAGGATCTCGATTTGGGGTGGCATAGTAAGTGTTTGCCTCGTTTCTCCTTGCTGCCTTATTCAATCCATTGCCTTCGCTCGGACCTCGATTTGGGGTGGCATAGGAAGATTTTGGAGGGGTGATTTTGGGAGCAATTTTGGGCGGCATAGGAAGCTTTTGGAGGGGTGATTTTGGGAGCAATTTGGGGTGGCGTAGGAAACATCTGGAGGGGTGATTTTGGGAGCGATTTGGGGTGGCATAGGAAGCTTTTGGAGGCTATTTGGGGTGGCGTAGGAAGCTTTTGTAGGGGTGATTTTGGGAGTGATTTTGGGCGGCATAGGAAGCTTTTGGAGAGGTAATTTTGGGACAGATTTGGGGTGGCGTAGGAAAGTTTTGGAGTGGTGATTTTGGGAGTGATTAGCCAAGAGAGAAGTGAGGGTTTGTAAGTAGAAAATGGTTTGTGAGTAGAGGCAAAAAAATCTTGAACACACGGTTCATATCTCAAAATGTTCGTAGGTAGCGGTACCACTGTACTTTATATTAATAATTCTATTATTCATTTTTTAATTTTTTTCCTTAAAAAACTTTAAAAAATATTTGTTTAGTGACCAAGTTATAATGGCACTAAACATGTGACATATGTCCAGGTCTTGTATTTACAACTTGCAGCATGTTATGCTCACCTGATAAAAATTCAAGCACTTGGTAATAGGCATGTTGCAGCATCCTGAAGTTACACATGTGATTACCAGTTACTTGTTTTTGACAAGCAACGTCAGTGAAGAAATCTATGTTCACTTAACATGTGATTCACTTAATAATTGCCATGATTTCTTCAACAACCATAGCAAAAAGACATACAATTGGAAAAGATTCATTTAACAACTGCCTTACTTAGGAGTGGAAATTCTGGCTTCAGTTGTGATCATAAGTCAAGGACAATGGTGGAAGGTCTTAAGCATAAAACCTATCAGGAAAGACTTAATGAACTCAATCTGTATAGGCTGGAGGACAGAAGGGAAAGGGGGGGACATGATCGAAACCTTTAAATATGTTAAATGGTTAAATAAGGTTCAGGAGGGAAGTGTTTTTAATAGGAAAGTGAACACAAGAACAAGGGGGCACAATCTGAAGTTAGTTGGGGGAAAGATCGGAAGCAATGTGAGAAAATATTATTCTACTGAAAGAGTAGTAGATGCTTGCAACAAACTTCCAGCAGACGTGGTTGGTAAATCCACAGTAACTGAATTTAAACATGCCTGGGACAAACATATATCCATCCTAAGATAAAATACAGGAAATAGTATAAGGGCAGACTAGATGGACTATGAGGGTTTTTTTCTGCCGTCAATCTTCTATATTTCTATGACTACCTGGAGTAAGGTCGTAAGAAAGGAGCTGGATCATAGGTAGCTACAGTTGCTATAAAAAAACTTGCTAACATTTGTTTTCCCAAGAACCATAGGATGCTGAATGCTGAATAATGCTACAGAAACATTATATGTATTTGGGGACAAAAGCAGAGGCCATATGTAAGACACTACTGTATTTCCAATAATTGGAAAATATTAGATCTTTCAGAAATGATTATTAGTGTACCCCATTAACACTAAACAGGTTATACAAAATGAACACTAATAAATATTTTTAAAATAAATGTATATAGCTTATAATCATATTTATTTTCGTTTTAATGATCTACTAGACCAAAGATTTCATTCCTAAAAAGAATAAGCTGTCCTCCCATCTAAATTATTTTATTTTCATGGAAATACCTAATTATAAAATCTAGATAGAAGCCAATGCTACATGCATATAGTTGGCTCACATAATTTTTTTTTGCTACATTAGAAGAACAATGTGTATATTCAAAGTTTATATACAGGACAATCTGAAATGAAGATGAAAAGACAGTAGTAATTTATAGTGTTATTATATACATTCATTAATTTTGGTCTAGAAAGTAATAAGATATTTTACTAGGCAATAATTCATGCTTACAAGATAAATATTTTACATTGGTAGATAATTTGCTTCTACAATGATTAGCATGATAATTTTGTAAGGCTGACTTTAAACCAAGTTGACCTAACATAACCTTATATTGACAAAGCAAAAAAGCCTCTGGTGTATAATGTAGACGAAGTTTAATCTTTGGGTGTTTTAAACATTGGCAGTGAACCAAGAGTGAGAAGTATAAGCTTCAAGTTTCAACACAAGTCTAGTTTAAATTCTTTTAATGCTGTTCTATTTTTATACAGGATAGTACTATGATACTAATGGGCATGACTCATAATTAATAATTCATTTGTATCTTCCAGTTTGTAAATATTATTACATTCATTTTGTGACGGAACAGAAAAAAAGTTGCTATTCCGCCTTCTGTTCCAACTTCATTTGTATTTCCCTGCCTCATTAAGCTTAATTCAGAGAGGCTTCTGCACCTTGTCAACAGAATTGGGATTGAACTCCAGTAGTAAATACTATAACCCATATTACAAGCAATAAAGATACTCCAAAAGAAAACTTTATTTTCGGAATAAAAGAACCATTGAACCTACCTGATGGTCTTCTCGATGTTCTGGAAGGAGAGTGCAGCATGGATTTAGCTCAAGTCTTATTGGTAGGTACTGAGTTTAGATTAACATAATTAACATATTAATTAGGTACTGCCCCCTAGCTGCTCCAGGAGCTCAGTTTTAAAAAACGAAGACAGAGGTAAAATTAACAATATTGAACAAGGCCAAGGCATAACAACCAACTGAACTGTAAGTTACTAGGCCCCTGATTCAAAGGCCGGGTGGGTTTGGACTCTCCTTCCAGAGCATCGAGAAGACCGTTCAGGTAGGTTCAATGGTTCTTCTCCAATGCTTCTGGAAGGAGAGTCCAGCGTGGGATATACCCAAGTTTAGTGCTCAAGGGAGGGAGATGCCTGAACCGGGGGTGCCGCAGGCACACACACTCTCTGAAGTACTTTTCTCCCAAAGGCAGCCTCAGCCGAGGCGAATGTGTCCAGTTTATAGTGCCTTATGAATGTTGTAGGTATCGCCCATGCAGCTGCCCTGCAAATGTCTTCAATGGACGCCTGCATGGACCACGCAGCCAAAGTGACTGCACTCCATGTGGAATGGGCCGTGATCCCAATAGGTGGAGTACATGCGCATGCCTTTTAGGCCTCAACTATGCACATCTTAAGCCAGCGACTGATAGTTTGTGAAGAAACCTTGAAGCCCAAACTGTGTTGACCGAAGGAAATAAACAAGGCTTCAGTCTTGCAAAGGGAATTTGTGTGCCTAACTTAAATTTTCAATGCCCTTTGGACATCCACCTTATGCCATCTCAGTTCAGACAGATGATTCCCACGTACACAGAAATCCGGCAACACCAGTTCCTACGTTCTGTGAAAGAACCGTTGAACTTACCTGAATGGTCTTCTCAATGCAAGGAGAGTCCAACATGGGTATTTCTCAAGTCTCATTGGTAGGGACTGAGTTTAATTTAAATATTAGGCAGGTGCCGCCCCCTAGCCCACCAGTCAATGAGAAAACAAAGGAGCAGTAAACTATAAACTTTATTTAACAACTGGAAGGCAATACCAGCCCAGAACGATTATGAAAAACAAATGCCCTGGTCTAATAACTGGGCGGGTTTGGACTCTCCTTGCAGTACATTGAGAAGACCGTTCAGGTAAGTTCAATGGTTCTTCTATGGACAATCGGCGGTCTTATATTTGAAGCTCCTTTCAAAAAATTCCTAATCCACGGGTGACGCGCAAGGGGGCGATCATACCCCTAATTTAGTATAGTGGATAGAGCTGCCACATGACGCCGCAAGATGTTAGGGGCTAATCCGTTTTCCAGTCCTGCTTGCAGAAAGGTTAGGACTGTACCTGGTAATGCCGCTTGAGGGTCCATCCCGAGTCTTGCAAAACTCGCAGAAAGTGGCACAAGTAGACTGGTAAATGCGCTGCGTAGATGGTCTGTGCGCAGCCTGTATGGTGGCTATGACCGTGTCAGGCAGATGTTGGCGCCTCAAGCAGTCCCCCTCAAGTGCCACACAGTCAATTGCCACCATTGTGGCTCTGGGTGTAGAATGCAACCCTGACTGAGAGATACTAGATGGTCCGGGATCCTCCAGTAAGGGGAAATGGACAGTTCTATCAAGTCCGCGAACCATGCTCGCCGTGGCCAATACGGGGCTACAAGCAGGATCTCGGCTTGTTCGTCTAACATCTTCTGAAGGACTCTCTGTATAATGCGAGTTGGTGGGAATGCATACAGCAGTCCCCTTGTTGTAACGCATCTACTCGTTCCATTCCTGGGGAGGGGAACCGGGAGAAGAAGCATGGAAGCTGTGCATTGTGGCATGTTGCAAACAGATCTATCACTGGCATACTGAAGCGTATGGTTATCTCCTGGAATAGTCTTGGATCTAACCTCCACTCCGCCGAGTCTATGGTCCTGCGGCTCAGCCAGTCCACGCACACATTCTCCTGTCCTGATATGTGTTCGGCCAAAAGGGAGGCTAGATGGACCTCCGCCCACCGGAACAGAGACTCCGATTCTTGTATCAGTCTCCTGGACCTCGTTCCTCCCTGGTGGCTGATGTGGGATCGGGCCGAGTCATTGTCTGTTAGAATTAAGATGTGTCGTTTCCCAATCAAAGGGGCAAAGCTGTGAAGAGCTAGGGAGACCGCTTTCAGTTCCAGATAGTTGATGTTGATGTCCTGTGAGTCTTGTGGAGCCCACAGACCCTGAGCCATGTTGGAAGAGAGATGAGCTCCCCAGCCGGTCAAGCTGGCATCTGTGGTTATGGTTACAAAGTCCTGACCCCGAAATGGTGAACCTCTCTGGATTGCGGTTGAGGTCCACCAACGTAGGGAATTTCTGATTCCAGGTCTGAGTGACACTTTGACCTGGGTATGACTGGATTTCCTCCTCTGAAAAGGGAGGAGAAACCATTGGAGCGTACGGAGATGTAGTTGAGCCCAAGGTACTATCCCTATACATGATACCAGTGTACCCAGTATTTTGACAGGAAGGCCAGTGATGGCCTTCGTTGTATCTCTATAGTTTGCATTAGAGTCTGAATATTGGCCTGCCTTTCTGGGGACAGGAAGACCATGCATGTCTCCGTGTCTATGGGTACGTCCAAGTCTATGGATGTACCCAGATGAGCCAAGCGCGTTGACGGGGTTAGGTGGCTCTTGTCCCAATTTATTGTAAATCCGTGTTTTTGAAGAGTTGTCAGGGTCAGTTGCAAATCTCGATGTGCTTGATCTGGTGACTTTGACAGCACGATGATATCGTCGAGATATGCCATAAGGCATACAGACCGACCTCTGAGTGTTGCCGTCAGCACGTCCAACAATTTCGTGAACGCCCTTGGTGCTGAAGAAAGGCCAAATGGCATCGCCTTGTATTGGTAATGTACCCCATTCAGGCAAAATCATAGGAATTGTCTGTGGCACATGAAATTAGGCTTCCTTGAGGTCTATTGATGTTAAAAGATCTCCTTGACGTATGGACTGGAGGACGGAACAGAGAGTGTGCATTTTGAACCTCTTGTAACGTACATAGAGATTCAGTCGCTTTAGGTTTAAAATTAGTCGAAACCCTCTGGAGGTCTTTGGAACTAGGAAGATGACCGAGTAAAAGCCCTTCTCTTGTAGGTGCAAAGGTACTTCCTCGATCACCTGTATTTCTAACAGATGGAGGATCTCCCTGCATAACAACACTCTCTTCTGAGGATCTGTTACCTGTGGACATAGGATGAACCTGTTTGGGGGCATGCGGGAAAATTTGATCCTCAAACGCTGGGACGTGGTGGTAATTGCCCAAGAGTCTGTGGATGTGGTCTTCCAGTGGTCTGCAAAGTGTTGCAGCCTGCCCCCAAGAGGGTAGAACTCTGTTGAGTCAATTGCTTCGTCTAGACCCCCTAAAATTGGAGCCTTTAAATGGGCGTCGGTTTTGTTGGTAGGATTTGTCACGGTTCGCAAAGTACGTCTTATCGGAGCGAAAGCCTCCCTGGTTGAAAGAGTCCTGGGAAAAGGGCCTTGATCCCTGGGAGGTTGATGAGGCGGGCTCGGGATGAAATGTTCCGCTCTTTTGTTAGATCTAGGCAGCACCTTCTTCTTGTCCTTATCTTCGATAAGGACATTGTCTAAGGAATCGCCAATTTCTCGCCCTGGAAACGAACAGAGGCCAGGCGCCACTTGGACTTCACATCCGCCTGCCAGCTGCGAAGCCAGATCAACCTGCGGGATGACACCGAGGAAGTCATTGCTCTGGATGCAAATTTCGCTGCATCTACGGTGGCATCTGTGGAAAATTCAGTGGCTGCCAACAACTTGTTCAAATCCTGGCGAAGTCTGCTGTCCTCGGGGTTCACCCTGGATTGAATATCTTGTATCCACAAGATGGTGGCGCGGTTGAAGAATGAAGCCGCCGAGGCTGCGCGCAAAGCCCAAGCTGCCATCTGGTGTGTTTTTAACACTACATTCTCCGCTTTTTTATCCTCCGCCTTTAGTCCATTTGAAACTTCTGATGGTACCAGGGCATTTGATACTAAGCTTGCCACAGGTTGGTCTATGGTTGGCAGAGCCAATAGCGCTTCCATCTCTTGATTGAACATATAAAACTTGCGATCGATCATGGATGGGCCCTGGGCCGCAGCAGGAGTCTCCCAAGGCCATTTAACGTTTTCCAGAAAAATTTCTGAAGAGGGAATGTGCTCTGTCTCTTTCTTAGGAACTGCAAGCAGTACCCCTGTTGTGGTTGGCGCTGCGGTCTCCTTTGGTTGACTCCCTTCCCCTGCTTTCTGGAAAGTTAGCTTAGCTTTGTTGAGCATCACCCTAAATAGGGAAGGCTTGAAGAGGCCCACAAAACTTGGGGGTTCAGGAGGCTGCTCATCTCCTGACAGATCGTCACTGGCTTCGCTGTCCTCGCCTCTGGGGAATATATCCTCTTCAACTGAGCACTGCAGGGATTGTGGGCCCAAAGGTCTCTGGCTCTTGATGGCATCACGCTCGCTGGGGTGTGTTGTTGTGCCCCTGTTGCCAACCCCTGTGAATAGGCATTGGCTATCAGGTCTTGAAGGGCCGGAAGCATGCGTTGCCAAGTGTCCTGTGAACTCCTCAGACCTGCAGCCGAGGGGGTGAATGTTGCCAATGGTTGGCTATAATGATGAGGCCAAGACTGGGCCTGCTTCAAAGGGTTGAAGGCCTCAGATGTTAAGGATGGGGCCTGCAAAAGGGAATGCTCTGGAGACCAATCTTTCTCAGTTGCCGAGCCTGCTACCCCTGCGATCCCAGTCATGGGGGAGGCTGGCCTAGTACTGAAAGTAGGCCAGGGCATGGCAGGCATTGGGATCTGCTGCCTTTGTGCTACCTTCAATTGTCTTTCCAGGACCCTTATTCTCTTTTCAGCCTCTTTTAGTGAGGCTCCCTGGGAGTATTTAGCCCTTGACTTGTCTGTCTGGGGCTTTTCCTTGGGGGTACGTGGCCTACTGGCAGTTGTGGGCTCATCCCCTAATTGCGCTGATGTGTCTGCCATCAGTAAAATCTTCCAGCGGTTGATCCAATGCTCACGTCTCTGATCAATGGGGAAAATGCTTCAGTGCCGATCTGAAGCTCAAGGCCTCAACGTTGCTGTGAGCCTAATACGGCTGCGTGTCTCCAGGCAGAATGAGGCGTGGCAGAGAGCTTGACGTCAGCTCTGAGGCCTCTCCCCATAAAATCGGCCTTCAAAATGGCCGCCACTGCGTTGTCATGGTAACTAGGGAAATCAAATAACTGGAGCTTCACTTGCTTGCTTTATTGTTCCCCCAAAATGGCTGCCACGGCGTCGCTATGGTAACCGGCAGGAAAAACAAATAGCCTTGTATTATTCCCGCTTGTTGTAGCTCCCAAAATAGTGGTTCGGCTTTACCAGCACTGAGGCGATCATAGAAGGCTGTTTTTCCGCTCTTCGGCCCAGGTATTTTCATTGATTGGGGCAGGCCCCTCCCGACGTCAACCGCCTCCTGACTCCTGGGTGTGACCACGGAGGTCGGTGACCCAGTCACCCCCCCATAATTAAGATATTCTCCCCTTTTTTGAAGCTCCACGATCGTTGAGACAGCCTGCAGTGGAGGCGGGGGGTGGCAGCCCGACGATGGAACCCACAGAGGGTCCCAGCCCATGCTGCTAGGAGGGAGCCACCTTGATTGAAGAACATCTGCATAGAAGAGAAAATTAATATTGACAGTAAGAAATTCCAGAATTGGAGAAAAACTCAAAAGGTCCCTTTACTGTGAATGAGTTTTCATGATTCAGTCCCTATCAATTAGACTTGAGAAATACCCACGTTGGACTCTCTTTGCAAGTGCATTGGAGAACCAAGTGTTCACCTTGGGGATGAATGTTGGATCCAGACGTAGGATGACTCTGTCTGGATAAAAGGTGCATAGGTCAGCCCTCACTGAAAGTGCGGACAGCTCCGACACCCGGCGGGTTGAAGTAATCGCCACTAAAAAGGCAGTTTTGATAGATAGCAGACGTAGAGGAATAGTTCTTAATGGCTCGAACGGTGGACCTGTAAGGGCCTGAAGAACCAAGGACAGGTCCCAGGTAGGGAAACGGTGTACCGGTGGAGAATGTTTGTTGGTGTTGTGGTTAGCTCTGGCCCAGCTCCTGCCCCAAGGACTGTGGATGTGGGGGAGACATCCACATGCCGCAGGCCTGTTTTGCTCCCAGTGGAATCTGCTGATGAAGGCTCCTCTGACCAAGAACACAGGAGTGACAGGGGGGAGGAGAGTGTGGCTGACAGCTCAGAAGGAGATCAATTATCTAGCTCCTCCTTGGATTCGGAACAAGAGTTAATGATACAGCCACGCATGCAGAGAGCGATGCATAGACAGCAACAACTGAGAGATTATTATCAAAGAAAATGAGGCCACCTGTGATTGGGTGGGGCTGTTGTAATTAGTGAGGCAGCTATAAAGAGCAGCCTGTGGGTTTGGCCATTGTGGAGGTTTATCTGATCGTTGTGTTTCGTGGCTGCCTTGCTGACTTCGACCTTTGTGTACTGATTTCCCCCCGCTTTGAAACTAAACCAGAGCAAAGTGTGTTTCACTTTGTGAAAGAAGAAGGACTGTGAATTGCCTCACAGCTGCAAGCTAAGTATCTCAGAATTGATAAGGGACTTGTACAAGTAACCAGTTTGTTTGGAGACAAGTGCTCTTTGCTATACAAAAAGAGTGCTCAGTTTATTTGCATTTTCGGTATAAAGAACATTGTTTTGAATTTTCAAGCGTGTGTGTGTCTGAAATTTGTATCTGTGAATTTTCGGGAGAATTCTGCCAGAGATCTCGACAGAACAGTTGGTAGCTCGCTGATCCAAGGATGGTGGGCCAGGGAACCACCACCCTCCACCTTTATAATGGTCGCCAGAGCGGCCACCTGCCTTCTTAAAGTATTTGGAGCCAGGCCTTTTTCCAATCCTGCTTGGAGAAACTCCAAAACTGGAATTAGCCATGAGTCTTGTGGTTGTAAATGCTTGTCCAAACAGAAAGATGTAAAGGCGGCCCATGTTCCCTGGTAGATTCTAGTCATTGAAGGGTGCTGGGCTGCTTGTATCATGGCGATGACGTTTTCCGGCAACGGATGATCCCTCAATCTGTCCCCCTCAAGTACCAGACGGTTAAGTGGAACCATTGAGCTTCCGGATGGAGAACAACTCCCTGGCTGAGGGAGACTCGGTGGTCTGGGATCCTCCACAGACTGGACACCGAGAGATCCACGAGACGACGTGGCCAGTGCAGTTCTACTAATAGGATTTCCGCACTTTCCACCAGGATCTTGTCAATGACTCTCGGAATGAGAGGTATCGGTGGAAAGGCGTACAACAAGTCCCTGGGCCAAGGGAGGTACAGCGCGTTGACCCCCTCGGCCCCCCGTGACAGAAACTGGGAATAAAATCTTGGGAGCTGGGTGTTGTGGTGAGTGGCAAACAAGTCCACTGCTAGGCTCCCAAACCAATTGATGATCTTCTGGAAGAGGCGTGGAGCTAACTGCCACTCCACCGGATCTAATACCATCTTGCTGAGCCAATCCACCTGTGTGTTGGACACCCCTGCTATATGCTCCACCTGTAGAGATGCTAGGTGCGTCTCCGCCCAGCTGAACAGGATCACAGTCTCTTCCATCAGTCTGTAGGACTTCGTCCCTCCCTGATGGTTCAGATGTGCTCTGGTTGCCATGCTGTCGGTACGAACCAAGACATGTTTGCCCTTGAGCAATGATGAAAAGGTTTGTAGCGATAAACGAATTGCCTTTAGTTCCAGGAAATTGATGTTCACTAGATCCTGCGGGCTCCAAAATCCCTGAGTCACACGAGGGCCTACATGAGCGCCCCATCCCATGAGACTGGCGTCTGTCATGAGAATGGTGTACTCGTGATGACAGAAGGGAGAACCCTGGCGTAACGCTGGGGACTTCCACCATCTCAGGGAATCACGCACTTCCCGTCCCAAGGCGACCAACCTGTGTGAATGGCAATGCCCATTGTAGAGACATGATATGGTATCTTGCCCAAGGAACAATATCTATGCATGAGACCAGGGTCCCAAGTAACTTGGACAGGAAGGACATGGTACCTTGCACTGACCCTGAATCCTGGCCACCAGTCTCTGAATGTTTTGCTGTCTTTCCGGAGAGAGGTAGACCCTCCCGGTGACAGTATTTATCACTGATCCCAGCTGGAG
This sequence comes from Erythrolamprus reginae, assembly GCF_031021105.1. NCBI lineage: Eukaryota > Metazoa > Chordata > Lepidosauria > Squamata > Dipsadidae > Erythrolamprus > Erythrolamprus reginae. The sequence continues at coordinate 47,217,855 of NC_091956.1, forward strand.
AATGCTGGTTGTAGGTACCAAATGGCTTTTTGGCACATTTATCGTGAAGCCATGGACTTGTAACATCCTCATGGTAGTCTGTAGATCCTCTTATGCCCTTATCGGGCTCCTGGACAGGATGAGGATGTCGTCCAAGTAAGCCAGTAGCCAAATCGACTGGGAACGGAGTCTGGCCATCAATGCATCCAGAAGTTTGGTAAAGGTGAGCGGAGCAGAGGACAGACCGAATGGCATCGCCTTGTATTGATAATGGGTGCCGTGTAGACAAAATCAAAGGAACCTTTGATGATCCAGGTGTATAGGAACATACAAGTATGCCTCCTTCAGATCGATCGATGTAAGGAGGTCCTGAGTACGTATCGCCGCCAGGATGGAGCGGAGGGACTTTATCTTGAACCTTCGATAGAGTACATATGTGTTCAGTTGTTTTAAGTTCAAGATGAGCCTGCAACCTCCTGACAGTTTTGGTACAATGAAAACGATGGAGTAGAATCCCATGGTACTGGCATGGTACTCTCTCGATGGCTTGGATTTCCAGGAAGTGTGAGATCTCCTGTGTTAGCAGATTCCTTTTAACCGGGTCCCTGGGTGTCTGACAGGTCACAAACTGGTCCGGGGGAAACTGAAGAAATTCGAGTCGTAAGCCCTGGGACACCATGGACAAAACCCATGCGTCGGAAGACGTAACTCCCCAAGATGTGCTGAAGAGTTGAAGTTTGCCCCCCAGTGGAATCATGTTGGAACAGTCACATGGATCGCCTAAAGTTTCATTGGTTAGACCCTCTAAAGGGACGTCTGGACTGCTGGAAGCCCTTGTTTCTATCCTGAAAGTATGCCCTCTCACTCCTGAATGGTATTTGGCTGTAGTGGCCCTGGGAATATGACCTTATAGGCTGGGCGGTACTCAAGGAAGAATCCCAGTGAAAAGGCTGCCAGGGAAAGTACGGAGGGGCACTACGACCTCGGGAAGACTTTCCTTTTATCCTTGTCTACCACAAGGACTGACTCCAAGACCTTGCCAAACAACTTGGGCGCAGAGGCGAGCCTCCATTTTGATTTGTCATCCGCCTGCCAATTTCGGAGCCAAAGTAAACGCCTCAATGATAGGGTGGTTGCCATGCCCCTAGAAGAAAATTTTGCGGCATGCAGGATAGCATCCACAGAAAACTCCACCGCCGCTAAATTTGTTTAAGTCCTGTCGCAGGTGGCCATCCTCAGGTTGAAGCCTGGCCTGCACCTCCTGAATCCACATGATGGATGCTCTGTTGAAGCACGCTGACGCGGATGCGGTTTGGAGGGCCCATGCTGACATTTGGTGTTTTTTTCTCAAGAGGGTTTCAGCCCTCCTCTCGTGTGGCTTGAGATTGTCCGCTGTCTCAGATGGCACGACCGCGTTGGACACCAGCATGGCCACCAGCTTATTCATGGGCGGAAACTTCATCGTCGAAGGTGTAAAACCTCTGTTCTGTATTGGAGAGTCCATGAGCCACTGCTGGGTGTTGCCACGGGCATTTGATGTTTCCTAGGAAGATCTCCGATGCCGGAATGTAAACACAGAAGAGGTTAAGACACTTGTACTTTATTAGAAACCCCTCAAAAATTTCAGTTTTATATAAAACCAGAGAGGGAAAAAACTCACGAGTCCCTATCCTTGACTGAGTTTTTAAAAACTGAGCTCCTGGGGCAGGTAGGGGGCGGTACCTAATTAATATGTTAATTATGTTAATCTAAACTCAGTCCCTACCAATAAGACTTGAGCTAAACCCACGCTGGACTCTCCTTCCAGAAGCATTGGAGAAGATCCAGTGCAAATATATTTGTCAAGTTCAATTCCTTTGTCCTTCTCTTGAAGTTCAAAACACATGTTTTCCTTCCGGTTAATTAATTTTACTTGTCTTGTGCATGTATATTGCAAAACATTATGATTTTTAACTACTTCATATTCGAAATATCCCACTTTAATTTAATATACTATTTCAAGTGCAAAATATTTACTTAGAATCACTTATGAAATGATTGAAATATTACTTTTTGTATTCAAAACAACTGTTTTATACATATAATGAGGTATTTTGTATCAAAAAGTATTTTGTATGACATTCCCAGTGGTTTAAATTCCAATACATTGCTACTTGTGCTTTAATTTTTACTGACAAATTTTAGACATATTACGTGTTTCCCTTCCCATCTCCTCCATTTTCTAAAACATTTTAAATATATTTTGATGGGACAAATTGATAGAACTATGTGATGAATTACAATGCATTATTAATTTATGCAATTTAGCCAATTCCTTTTAAATGGCATTTAAAATATAACTTATTATATTTTTATGTATATGTAAAATATTCCTTAGGAAGCAATGATAACCTCTTAACTATTTTACATCATTCAGCTGGTCAAATGTTTGCAGAGTTACCATGTGAGTTAATGCAGCTATTCACATATGAAATGTGTCTTTAAAATAAAAATATCATAAATTTAAAGTAGCCATTATTTTCCCAATTTTGACCTAATCAATAAGAATTGTAAACTATTACGCACTTCCCTTGCCTATTTGTAAAGAGCTGCAAAATTATTGATTGCAGAATTTTAGAGATTCAGACATAATGATTAATTGGAGCCACAGAAATAAATCCCAGCAAAAATAAGGCAAATTCTCTAAGACTTAATAATAAAGAGGAAACTTCCAGAGTTTATAATCTGCAACAGAAACTTGGCAGAATCTACTGTATATTCTAAACTATAAGCAAAAGCAGTTGCAGAAGAAAAAATGCTAGCACAATCAGACTTATTCTTTAAAAAAGAAAATTATGAATACATACCTGTAGAATAGGCAGTTTTGCATGGGGTTTGAAGCAATTCTGGATTCTTTAAAATCTTGTACAACCCTACTACAGGTGTAATATGTATTATATGGCTATTATTTTCTTCATGACTTATCAGATTAATTAAATGTTATAGAATGTTGCAGAGTTTTTGTCTTTATATAATATATACGTATAGGTGTACCTTATGGATATCTGGACAGATGCTAGGAGACGGTTGGTCAATGCTAATGTAATGATTATAGGAAAAAGTTCTATAAGACTTAAGGTATTGCTCTTCTTTAAAAAGTCATTTTGATTTGGTGTCTGGATCTTTTTTCAGCAATAAAATTTATAAAATAGTATCAACTGACCTTGATATGAACATCCGCCACAATAAAATGAGGCAAGATAAAGTGCAGTAAAATGGTATAAAATAGCTGAGATAAAATACAGGTAGTCCTCGGCTCACAACAATTCATTTAGTGACTGTTCAAAGTTTCAATGGCAGAGAAAAAAGTATCTGATGACTTTTTCTCACAACTACAGTTCAATCACTGCAGCATTGCCATCATCACATGATCAAAATTTCCCTGGCAACTGACTCATATTTGTAACGAGAGCCGTGTCATGAAGTCCTGTGATCAACTTTTGTGATCTTCTGGCAAGCAGTCTATGAGGAAGCTAGATTCACTTAACAACCATGTTACCAACTTAACAGCTGTAGTTATTCTCTTAACAACCGTGGCAAGAAAGAGTGTAAAATGAGGAAAACGCAATTAACAAATGTATCACTTAGCAAAATAAATTTTGGACTCACTTGTGATCATAAGTTGAGAACTACCTTTAGAATAAAATCTAGTAGCCAGGGTAAAGATAAAAAAGTAAGATAAAATAGTATCAGGTAAAAATAGAATAATATACCATTACTGAATTACTTTACAAATTACTTCTTATAAGTTTGATTAACAGTATCAAACTCATAAAAAGAATTGTTCTCAACAAAAATAACTATGTAAAGCAAATAGTCTTAAAGCAATAAATCTCCTTTAGGAACTACCCAAATGAGTTTGATTTAAAATATTACATTATTTACAAAAACTGATATGTTTGCTTTTTATAGACATTTAATGATGGCAGAGGGGACAAATTACTCCTCCCCCAACAATGATTTTTTGCCAAAACACATTGGTGTTCCTTGTTTGCAACAGGATTAAGGTTACATTAGAGCCAATTTGTTTTCAACAAATCAACAGCGTTATGAGGAAATCACCAAAGAATGGGAAAGACACATGAGCTGTAATCATTCTAGCCTGGCCTGCCACATCTTGTGCAAAGTCTTCTGTATAACCTGCCACATTAGCTTGACAAATTTGTATGTTATACAGAATTCTGAATCTCAAGTTACATCATGCCTGTTTGAAATTTATAACAAAACTATCTGGCATGGATACAATCATGGAGTGTATATTAAAGGTCACATTAAATTTGGGGGGACGGGGAAGGGACATGATGGATTAATAGTTCATCCAGAACATTTAATCCTGCAGTTTCATCTTATCTACAAACACCATATAAGGATAGCTCCGAGTCTTCGGAGAGGGGCGGCATACAAACCTAAGAAATAAATAAATAAGTAAGTAAGTAAGTAAGTAAGTAAGTAAGTAAGTAAGTAAGTAAGTAAGTAAGTAAGTAAGTAAGTAAGTAAGTAAGTAAGTAAGTAAATAAATAAATAAATAAATAAACAAACAAACAAACAAACAAATAAATAGCTGCTCTCTCCTTTCTTTATTTTGAAGTTATTTTTAAGTAAGTTATTTTTGTTAGTGTTATTTTGTTATTTATTATTTAATAAGTATATATTTTCTACTTATCAATTGGCATAATTCATCCCTACGACTTGTTAACAGATATACATAGTGAGTATATTATCATATTGAAAAATCCACGTAGAACTTGTTTACTTCAGTAGTGGGCTCTAACTCACCTCACTGCAGGTTCGCTTACTCCTGTGCCGTGTGGGCACGCGCGCACAGTACTGAAAATTTGTAAAACACACACACAAAAAAAGCTGAAAACAAGATGCTGGCACATGTGCAGTGCCAGAAAAACAGCTTCTGCGCATGTGCAGAAGGGAAAAAAATCAGCAAAAAATTACTAAAAAAAGATGGCAGAGTCCATGGATTGACACCGACAAAACCAACTACATGATATCATCAGTGGTTTGCTACTGATTCTACAGAACTGGTGAGAACCAGGAGGAATCCACCTCTGGTTTACTTCCTATATAAGCATCCTATATTTTATCCTTCATTTGCTTCCACCTTATGGTACAATAATTCCAAAATGATCATAAGTATTAACAAATAATATAATATATAACCAATGAACACATCACCTCTTTCTCTTCCACCATCTACAGTACATATTGTATGACATGTTTTTATGAACTAGTGACACTATAGATATACATATACTATATATACACATACATATATATACATATATACACATATGTCTATGGAGATTCTCAGTCACAAGGTGCTTTTTTCAAGAGGCAAGTAGATTTTCTAATTTTTTTTGACGATCCTTGAAAGGAGTATAAATTACTCCATTCTCCACCATCTAGTCAGAGCTGAAGAAGCATCTTGGATGAGAAGTGAAACATCTTCAAAGAAAAGCGGTTCAAATCTCATCACTGGCTCAAGGTTGACTCAGGATTCCATCCTTCCGAGGTGGGTAAAATGAGGACCCAGATTGTGGGGGCAATATGCCGGCTCTGTTAAAAAGTGCTATTGCTAACATGTTGTAAGCCGCCCTGAGTCTAAAGAGAAGGGCGGCATGAAAATTGAAAAAAAATAATAAAAAAAAATAAAAATAAAATAAAATAAAATAAAATAAAATAATTAATTAAAAAAAACAAAACCAGGGAATCCAGTTGCCTCTTGAAAAAAACACCTTTTGGGGCGGATGGACATACATTCACATCGGCCTGATGCTTTAACCAGTATACCAAACTGGTGCTCAAGCATCAGTTATCTAACACAGTGTTTCCCAACCTTTTTTGAGTCGCGGCACATTATACATATTTTCAAAATCCTGGGGAACATTGAAGGGGGGGCGGGGGGGGGCGGGCTAAAGAAAAGTTTGGACAAAAAAACCCTCTCTCTTCCTCCCTTTCGCTCTATTTCTCCCTCTTTCTCTCTTTTCCTTCCTTCCCTTCTTTCTCTCTCTCCGTCCCTCTTTCTTTCTTTCTTCCTCTCTTTTTTGCTCTCTTTCTCTCTCTCCTTCCCTTCCTCTATGTGTTTCTCTCTCCCTTGCTCTCTCTCTCTCTTGCTATCTCTCTCTTGCTTTTTTCTCTCTTTCTTGCTCTCTCTCTCTTTCACCGTCTCTTGCTATATGTATTTTTCTTTCTCTTTGCCTCTCTTGCTATCTCTCTTTCTTTCTCTCTCTTTCTTTCTCTCTCTCTCTGCCTCTCTTGCTATGTCTCTCTTTCTCTCTTGCTATGTCTCTCTTTCTTTCTCTCTCTCTCTCTGCCTCTCTTATATGTCTCTCTTTCTTTCTTTCTCTCTCTCTCTCTCAGCTGACTGCAAGCGGGAGCCCTGACGGCGGCAGCTGGACGTGCTGCTGGACGCCGTATATGCCAGGCCCGCAGCGCCAGCAATTACGGCGTCCAGCAGCACGTCCAATTGCCACCACCGGTGCCTCCACCCTGGAGCTCTCCCCGCGACTGCCTGCGGCCGCTGCCATCTCCCCGCGACTGCCTGCGGCCGCTGCCATCTCCCCGCGACTGCCATCTCCCCGCGACTGCCTGCGGCCGCTGCAACCACCCCCCACCCACCGCTCCCACCGCCATCTCCCCATGACTGCCTGCGCCGCTGCAGCCGCCACCCCCCCCACTCCCACCGCCAGTGCCCTCCCGCCGGGCCCCAAAGGACACTTGCCGCCGACGCCAGGGAAGCTCCAGCTGGGTGGGGCGCTGCCGGTGCCTCCGACTTCCCGGTTCCTGCTCGATGCCGCGGTTTCTGGCGCTCTCCTGCTGGGCCCCAAAGAAGGAAGGCGGGAAAAAGGTGCGAAGAATGAAGCTCTCCTTCTTCCTGCCTTCCTTCTTTGGGGCCCAGCAGGAGAGCGCCAGAAACCGCGGCATCGGGCAGGAGCCGGGAGGTCGGAGGCACCGGCAGCGCCCCGCCCAGCTGGAGCTTCCCTAGCTTCGCAGCACACCTGGCCGTGTCTCGCGGCACACTAGTGTGCCGCGGCACACCGGTTGGGAAACGCTGATCTAACAGATACAGTATTTGAAAAGGAGCAAGATTAGAAAATGTATGAAAATTCAAGAAACTATACCCACTGTCATTTATAAACTCAAGAAGAACTATGTACCAGAGCTATGAAAACCTGTTGTTTTTCAGGTTATATTTCTTACCTGCATGTTTGGTGATGAAACCTTTCTCCTTTCAAAAAGCATTTGTTTGGCGATTCTACACATTCACAAATACATTTTGTAGGATTTAATGGTTGGTGTTTAGGGCATGTTCTTTTACACACACACTGGCACTTTTCTTCATCAAATTCTTTGTTAAGTCCACAAGAGCTAGGAAGCAGTTTATTTTTACATGTACACTGACATGATGTTCTGTCTAGTTCTTTGTGAATTCCACAGCTAGAAGGTGTCACTCCTCCTTTACAGACACACTGACAGGTTTCTTCGTCAAGTTCCTTGTTAGACCCACAGATATCATGATATCCTTCAGCAGTATCTGAACATTTGAAATAAGAAAAATGCTTCAGGCACAGCAAAAGAATAGAACACACATCTGTTATTTTTTGTAGTTATTGGAAATTATTCATTTCTTCTATTCATTTCTATATTATTGCACTTATAATTACACAATATGGAGTGAACAAATATGAATACATTATCCCATAAAAATGAACTATAAAATTATAGAAAGATCCTGTGGCCATTTCCCCCCCTTTTCTATAAATTAAACTAAATAACTGATCTTTTATCACATATCTTTTATCTTTTAATCTTTTATCACATATTTCTTACCAGAATCTGGTTGATAGGAGGAGAAACTGAAGTCATGTTGTGCCAGACATCTGCATAAATGATTATTCCAAATATGACTTTTTGGACAGGTTCTATTTGTTATTTGACATCTAAGAGCAAAACATAATATATATATATCAAGGCAAATTTAAGACAAGTGATAGTACATATGATATGCAATATAGGTATTTCAGAAAAAAAATGACATCTTTTATTGTACATATACCAGCACATGTGGTAGAATATCCAGCTAAGGTGGGGGAGAACTGAAAAGGAATGATTTGTATTGCAGGAAGTGGTGCAGGCTTTACCTAAGTCTTATTTGAAGCAGAACCAGTGGAATAATTTGTCTTCAGACGTTGTAGATACTTCATCATTGGAGGTTTTTAAGAAGAAACTGGATAACTATTTGTCTGAAATGGTATAGGATTCCTGCTCGAGAAGGGGTTTGGACTAGAAGATTTGCAAACTCCCTTCCAATTTCGTTATTCTATTTCTGTTTGACTGTTATTGTCAATACAATACAATTAAGAATACAGTCAGTCTGGCAAGATCTAGTAAATAGGCATTGCAACAATAAAGTAACTTTGGCCAATTCATGATGCAGGCCTGGTTCCTTGTAAAACTACTTTCCAAGCTAGAACAAAGTTTTAATAAATAATGTACTAGATCATGACCCCCGATTTATTTTAAGGATAGACATATACTGTATTTACGCATCTTAGTTTTGATCTTTAGAACACAATTGGAAAATTCATATTTTATTTAAAAATAGTTTTTTAATAATGTAGAAAGATATGCAATTTCTTCTTACTGTGTTTGTATCACTGGCAAGGAACGTCGAATAATTGAATGAACTTGTCTGTAGACATCTAGTTTGGACATGCATCGGCAGGAAGTATGATTGGCAAAACTGATTGTTACAGGTTTGGGACCATGAGACAGGGGCACAGTTATTTCGAATAACTACAAAGAGCATACAAAAAAAAAAGGAGTGTAAGTCAAAACTATGCTAGTTATGCTTTATTTTCTCCCCTTTTCCTTTTCATCAGTTAAAATGTTCAAAGCCAAATGGCTTCATCAATTAAAGTCTTTTTTCCCTCTCCATAAAATTTATGCTTCTTTCTTTTAACAGTTAGCTCAATAAATTATGAGTGAGAAATATATTTTCCTGATTGAGATAACACAACACTTTATGACTACAGGTTTTGAAAATGGGCAGAAAAACAGCACTGTGCATTTATGTGTTTATTGAAACTACTTATAAAGTTCTTCTAAACAGTTTATAACAAAGAGACATAGTCTTTTCAAGCATCCTTCTAAGTTTCAAATAAATAGTAGGTACATGATGAATAATTAATATACTCATCTTAACATTTTCATTTTTATTCATGCAACAAGAACCTAAAATGATGTGATTGCTAATTCTAAACCAACCAAGCAACCAACCAAGTAGAGTTTACTAGATATGCTTTGACCTTGAAAACTTATTAGCTATTAGATTCAAAAAGATGCAATGTAATAAGACTTTAAATTTTATTTCTTTAAGCAATTTGGGTTAAAAAAGATTACCTGACTGGGCAAAAACCTCACGTATATATTGAAGTAATTTTTGGGAAAAATACTGAGAAATACACACTGCACAGGAAACACTATTTGTTCCATACTACTGATAACATTGGTAATATAAAATAAGGTGTGTTGCATAATATAAGCCATTTTTCTTATATTTGGTCCCTAATTGGCACATAATAAAATGTATCTCTATTGAAAGTTCATTTATGTTGTAAAGAAACACTTCTAGCAGCTTGTATCAATCAACACAGTTCCTTTTTAATACATCATCCAAAGGATTGCTTAAAAACTTGAGTGATATGTGTGCTACAGCTGTTCGTTTTTCTTAACACAGCTGTCAGGAATAGGAGCAAGAAAACCTTTCCTCAGTTTTTTTCCTATAAAATAAAATGATGTGGTGGTCCTGATCTACAAATCAAGAGACCATGAGTTCTATCTCTCCTTTGGCATGAAAGCCATCTGCATGATTTTGGGCCAATCACTCTCTCTCAGTCCAACAGGGTTCCTGTTATGAAGAAAATTGGCTGAAGGAGGAGTATTAGATATGTTCACTGCTTTTAGTTATTTATCAAGAAATTTAGGATAAAAATGTAATAAATAAATGAATATGACTAGTGAACCGGGGTTATGTCATGCAATGGCTGTTCCTGGGATAAAAGGAAAGCACATGAAAAAAGACATTGGAATGCTTGCACTATCTAATGAGATACAACAAATAGAAAACAAAAATGTTTTAGAGCAACCACATATTTAGCTGTTTTCAATCGTCGTTTATAGCAAATCAATGTAACTGATGAAGATATATCATGCAGCAATAATAATATATAATGAGAGAAAACTTTATTATTTCATTACTACGTGCAATTTTTGTTTCCATAAGGTGATAGGTGAATATATGAAATTACTACTTTATAGTGAAAGGTTTTATGCTGGAATTGATTAAAAAACATCTTCTTTGTGATAGCTCATTCAAATATGTAAACTATCATTTGTTAAAATAGTAAAACCTACTAAACTGGACTATTCACATATGCATACAGTACATTACACTGAATAAAACTCATTTATGTAGTGTGGTGTATGAGAGAAATGTTTTCAGGACAATGGTCTTGGTAGTCAATAGTTTGAAAATAAATTATTTTGATATAGTGTTTGTGACTCTCAAATCTTTATTGACCTAAACTGTTCTGGAGGAGACATGAGCTGACACGAACAGGGAAAAGGCAATTTCCCTGAAGAGTCAACTGAAGCCTCAGAAACTGGAAGCTGAGGAAAGCCAGGATGGACACACTTGAAGAAGCAGGAAGAAGAAAATATGGTTTGCTAGGGTGTAAAGATTGCTTTGACCTAAGTATTGTGCAGGAGTGCTGAGTAAACAAGGTATTGATACTGGGTTAGTAATTGACCAATTTACGGATAAAATAAAACTTTAAAATGAGAGAGGCCGGAATGGAAATTAGAAGCTAATTGGCAACCAGGAGTACTACAAAAAAAGTGGGAAGTAAACGGAGATTTTAACATTTAAAGCCCAAATGGATTGTGATTGGTACAATTGGATTTTGTGAAAATTATTTAATTATTTGATTGAGAAGAAAACATTTTATATTGGATTTATAGTAATACCTCATCTTACGAACTTAATTGGTTCCGGGAGAGGTTCATAAGGGGAAAAGTTCATAAGATGAAACAATGTTTCCCATAGGAATCAATGGAAAATCGAATAATGCGTGCAAGCCCCAAACTCATCCCTTTTGCCCATTACTGCTGGGAATGGGAGGCACCGTTTTATGGTGGTTCTTCTCCTATCTCTCCGGTCATTTGCAATCAGTGTTAGTAGGGAAGCAGAGGTCCATCTCTCAGTCCCTACTTTGTGGGGTGCCACAGGAGTCTGACCTCTTTCCCCCTACTATTTAACATTTACATGAAGCCGCTGGCTGAAATCACCTGATGATTTGGGGTGAGGTATCAGCAGTATGCTGATGATACCCGTTATACATCTCCATCCCATATCAATTCATTGAAGCAGTGGATGTAATGTGCTGGTGCCTGGAAGCTGTAAGGATCTGAATGGGAGCCAATAGGTTCAAGTTCAACCCAGACAAGACCGAGTAACTATGGGAATTTCCTCCTAAGGACCATTCTATCTGTCCATCCATTGTTCTTGGGGGGGGGGGAACTTTGACCCCCTCAGACAAGGTCCACAACTTGGGTGTCCTCCTGGATCCACAGCTGAGCTTTGTTGTGACCCGGGGGACCTTTGCCTAGGTTCACCTGGCATACCAGTTGCAGCTCTACGCACAGTCACTCAGGCCCTCATCACCTCTTGTCTTGATTATTGCATGTGGCTACCCTTGAAGAGTTTTCGGAGACTGCAAATAGTCCAGAATGCAGCCGCGTGAACTATCATGTGTGTACGTTGGGTCAGACTATCTAAGGGAGTGTCCCCTGCCGCATACCTCCCAGAGACCAATAAGATTGCACAGGATTGGCCTTCTCCAGGTACCGTCGACTAAGCGATGCATATTGGCAGGGCAACAAGGGAGGGTCTTCTCTGTGGCTGCCCCAGCTCTATGGAACCAACTCACCACGATGTCTGTACTGCTCCCACCCAATTGGCCTTCTGAAAGACTGCTAAGACCTGGCTTTGCCGGCAGGCCTGGGGGCCATGAACTTTACAACTATCATGGCTATATCATATTGAATGGTATGCATGTGTTGATTGGATTGTTTGAGTCATGGATTTTTTAACTGACTAAAATAAATAAATGTAAAGTATTTTGAGAAGTTTTAATAGAAAGCTGATCTATGTCTTATGGAAAATTTGAGGATGCAATCCGCTGGTGGAAAGAGAACACTATAATAATTTGGTGGAAGACAAAAGAAGAAAAAGAAAAAAAGAGAAAAAAAAGGAAAATGATGTGCAACTCTGAATTGGCCTTGCTTACAGAAAAATATTTTGGAAACTGAAAATCTTCAAGGAGTGATTGCTTTGAACTAGAGAATTTGGTCTTGACTTTAACCTTAGTGGAAGAAAACAAATCTTTGACTTGGAAAGGAGCAGAATAAAACTGGATATTTGTATATTAGAAAATGAAAATTTAAAGAGACTATATGGACATTAAGTCTGAATCAACAAAGTTATAATAGTAAAACTCTAAAGAGTGTAAGATGGATAAAATGGAACTGTGGATATATGAAGAATTGACGGATATTTCAAACACTATACATGAAGTTTTAAAAACTAGCAAAAGGTGATGAGAAACCATAAGTGATGTTGGATGACACAAAATATGTAGAAAATATAGTTGTGGAGAACCAAGAAAAAAATATAAGGACAAAAAATAGAAAGCAAAAAACAGATAAATGATTTCACTAAGATTTTCAGTGGTATAGAAAAAAATAAACAGGGGAAAATACATATTGCAAAAACATCAACTAAGAAGCAATGGGTGTAATAGTGGGAAGATTTGAAGAGGTTGAAGGAAACTTAATCAAATAATGTACTTGAAAGGTAATAAAGGAATGAAAAAGAAAAGAAAGTATGGATACCGAAATAACAGAAAGAAAAAAAGAAAGAATCCAACAGAAGGGGAGAAGGGAGAAGTTATAGATGGAACCTTTGAGAGACCAAAATAAAAATGTTGAAGAGACATTCTAATTGACTGAATTGTATTAATGTGATTAATTGTGTTTGATTATTTTAAGTGGTTTTCAAATAAGATTGGCAAATCCTAGGTCAATGATGGTGAACCTTTTTGGGTCTAAACGCCCAAACTGCAACCTAAACCCCAGTTATTTATCACAAAGTGCCAACCTGTTCTTCCTAATCACCTGGTGGGCATGGCTGGGGTGGTGGTCAAGTGCCTGCATGGGCATGGCTAACTCTACATCAGACATGTGGGTGGTACCTGTATAAGGTAGGCAGGGTTGCAGAGGGAATCCTGGGGTCTCTGGTGGGTGGAGCAGAAGGGATGGGTGAGAGGAAAGTACGATCCAACCCCCCTCCCCCCTCACTGTGTGTGTGTGTGTGTAATGTAAGGCTGCATGCAAATCATTCTCAATGTTGAAGAAAGAAGGCAGGCTCTAAATCAAGCAGATAAATAGCAGTAAATGTAACTAGTGAAATACTACTTGATTGAGATGTGATATTTCATAAGGTACTTATTTTCTTTGTAGAAGAAAATGTAGAAATGTTTTAAAAACTGAAGGTACTATTTCCTAATATACTACACTATATTAAACTTACCTGCCTTGTCTAGATTATTCTCCAAATCATGTCATAGTTTCCTGATAACTAAATACTCTGATATCTAAATCATAGTATTATCTCAAATTTCTAATTACTTATTTTTCGGACTATAAGACGCGCTGGGGTATAAGACGCATGTTAGTTTTTTGTGGGGGAAACAGGGAAAAGAATCTGCTTACCAGATATTCATCTGGTTAGTTTTCTTAGTCTGTTCAGCTTCAGCATATTATTTTATCCCCTGATTAGGGCTTTAAAAAACCTTATTTGGAGAGAGTAACAATGAAAGACCTTGCAAGAGGGTAAAATCTGGGATCATCGTTAGCACTTGGTTAGGGCTGTAAAGAAACACTTGGAGGAAATAAGACCAATGAAAAAAAAAACTGCAAAGACTTAAGGCTTGGAAAACATTATTTGAAGAGAGTAGCAATGAAAGAGCTTGCAAGCCGGTAAGAGCTGGGGACATTGTTAGCACATGGTTAGGTATGGAAATAAACTTTTTCAGAACAAGTTAGAGCAATGAAAAAAAAACCTGCAAAGACTTAGGGCTTGGGAAACATTCTTCACAGAGAGAAACAATGAAAGAGCCTGCAAGGTAAGAGTGGGAAGATCATTAGCAGCTAGTTAGGGTGGGGGGTGGGAGTGGGGGTAAGCTACATTCAGAGTATAAGACACACCCAAATTATCAGCCTCTTTGTAATGTGTACCACAATGAAAATATTTTCCATCAGCTAATCTATTATTGCGTCTTCATGAACTAGCGATCAGTATATTCAAAGAAATTCTGAGGTTTCTAGAATCACAAAAGTCTATTGTAAAAGAGGGAAAATCTTATGAGAGAGATGCTATGATTCTCACTGCTATAACTGTCTGTTTAGAAATAATGGGATTCCAGGAGCAATATAATGGTTTGTTCTGACAGAAAGAATGCTGATTTCTTTTGTGTGCGTGACTCGGTTATTTGTGTCAAAAGAAAATAAACAGCAACAGCGGACAAATTTTCTACCTGCTTTAAAATTGAGCAGCAGCCCACTTCAGGGTGAGTAGTAAAGAAATTTTGTGCAACTCAAATCCTACATAAACAAAAAGGATATTTCTACATGTCTGATTCTATGTAGTTTCCAGGAAATCACAAAAGCTACTGGAAAAAAAGACTAAACCAATCAAAATGTTAAGAAACAATTGAATTAGAAGTACGGGAAAGCAAATATAAAAGTCATTATTGATATACAGTAGTCCCTCGCTATACCATGCTTCACCTACTGCGGCTTCACTTCATTACGGGTTTTCAAGAAATATTAATGAGAAAAATCATTCGCGGATCTTCGCTGGTTCGCGGGTTTCTGATGAAGTCGATCGGGAGATTTAAACAACCCGCGGAACTCGATCGGCAGGTTTTTCAAAAAATATATATCTAAAATTGTAAAGGAAAAAGCTATTTCTATGCCTAATTCAAGAGTTGTAAACCTAATCCTATGTAGCTTCTGGTCTGGCAATCTCTCACTACTTACCAGAGCTTACAAAACTTTCACCAGACCCATCCTTGAATACAGCTCATCTGTTTGGAACCCATATCGCATCTCAGACATTAACACCCTTGAAAATGTCCAAAGATACTTCACCAGAAGAGCCCTTCACTCCTCCACTCGAAACAGAATACCCTACAAGACTAGACTTTCAATCCTGGGCCTAGAAAGCTTAGAACTAAGACGCCTTAAACATGATCTAAGTATTCCTCACAAGATCATATGCTGCAACGTCCTGCCTTTCGGCGACTACTTCAGTTTCAACCACAACAACACAAGAGCACACAACAGATTTAAACTTAATATTAACCGCTCCAAACTTGACAAACTTGTAAAAAATATGACTTCAGTAACCGAGTTGTCGAAGCATGGAACTCATTACTCCATAGTGTCATCCCCAAACCCCCAGCACTTTACCCTTAGATTATCCACAGTTGATCTATCCAGATTCCTAAGAGGTCATTAAGGGGCGAGTACAAGTGCACTAGAGTGCCTTCCGTCCCCTGTCCTATTGCTCTCCTATCTCCTATACCTTTCTTCTATTCCTATATCTCTTCTTCTATTCTTTCATTGATATGTTTTATTCCTATATCTTTTCCTCTATTCTTTCTTAGATATATTTTACTATGAGTATATCCTCTATAACCTTCATTATGTATTTTACTATGTGTATACCCACTAAAACCCTCATTGTGTATTGGACAAAATCAATCAATAAAATAAAATTAAATATTTTTGGAATGCACTCTTTCTGAGTCTTTACATCTTCTTAAAGATCTTGAAAGCAAAAGAACATTATGCCTCTTATCACTAATTAGATATTTTTGTTTGTGAGTTGTTTTTATTTATTTATTTATATGCCGCCCCTTTCCGAGGACTCTAAAAAGACTTTAAAAAGATGCTGAATCAATCCTAGGATTTAAATAGCAGAAACGATCGGACACTGATTACTGATAAGGTTTAGGCTCACAAAATGTGTTCATAAGCTCCATGAGACTCTAGAGCGACAGGAAGTCCATTCTGTTCTTTCACATGCTGTACTTAATCATTACATTTTTCCATCTCCATCATTTATGCAGTTGATTATTGTCTATTGCACTGTTAACACAAAGCAATTGTGTTCTAGAGAAACACTGTTACAATTTTATTTTAAAATATTGCATTTACTTTAAATTTATGCAAGAAACAGTAGATATCTAAATATTATGCAGTCAAAACAACTTACCGTTTTGCTGACGTAGCTTGCACTGATATTCATACACTGCAGGCCTTCACTATTGCAGCAACCTCCACATCTGTAGACGGACACACATGGAGGTTTAAAGAAGGTGTTTGTTGTTGCTCCAGATTCTTTTCCCACATCTACACATACTTCACGTGGCATGCACTGAGTTTTTCTCCACTCATTATCAATACCTGCCAAGTTAGAAGCTTATAGTTTATAAGATAGTTCTTTTTAATAATTTAAATCAGACTCATAATTAATCTTTGATTATAAAATAATTCATGTGAAATCTAGACTTAGTCTTATTTAGACAGATGTGTTTCAGAGAGTGGTACAAGTTAAGTAAGATACCAGTGACAGCATCTGCAGGATTCAGTCTGGGTTCCATCTAATTATTTATAGACATTGAATTAAAATTATTATATCCCATAAAATATTCTTCCCTTCTCATGGGAATCTTATGAATATTTCAGTGAATGGTTTGTATCATACAAATCCCCCATAAATTGTAAATAATATTATTTAAGTAAAATTAGGATATGATGTGGTAAAAAAGATTAAAAAAAATAGATAGGCTGCCTTATGCATCAGGTCATTATAGATCTTGAAATGATTGTGATGCCAGAGCAGTTTAGCATTACAGTGGAACCCCGACATAAGAGCTGCTCTACTTAAGAGCAACTCGAGATAAGAGCTGGGAGGGGAGATATATTTTTGTTCTACTTACAAGCCCAAATTCGAGATACAAGCGCCAAGGAGCTGTCTCCTGAAGCCAAACGCTAACTTCCGCGTTCGGCTTCAGGAGACAGCTGCGAAGCGGCGCGCGTGTTTTAAAAGGTTGCAGCCGGCCTGGGGGGCTCGGGGGGGTGCTTGCAGCTTTCTTTCTTGCTCTTTTTCTTTCTCTCTTTTACCTTCCCTTCCTCTATTTCTTCTTTTCTTTCTCCTTCCCACCTTCTTTCCTCCCTCCCTCCCTTCACTCATTCCTCTTACTCTCCCCTTTCATAAGTTTCCTTGCTTCCTTCCTCTGTTCCTGTCCCTTCCCCCTTTCTTTCTTTCTTTCTTTCTTGCTTTCTTTCTTGCTCTTTTTCTTTCTCTCTTTTACCTTCCCTTCCTCTATTTCTTCTTTTCTTTCTCCTTCCCACCTTCTTCCCTCCCTCCCTCCCTTCACTCATTCCTCTCTTACTCTCCCCTTTCATAAGTTTCCTTGCTTCCTTCCTCTGTTCCTGTCCCTTCCCTCTTTCCTTCCTTCCTTCCCACCCTCCGTCCATTCATTCACCCATTCCTCTCTTGATCGCTTAAAGCCGGTCCCTGGTGCAAAAAGGGTTGGGGACCTCTGTCCTACAGGATTGGGTGGCAGAGAAGTTGAACATATGTAAATTTAAAAGTTTAAGAAAGTTTACAAGTTAAGTGAAAGAAACTTCATTATTCATTTATATGTACATGTACATTTCTTCATTAAAAACATGTCTTTCTGCATAATTTAGACTAACTTTGTGAGTTTTTTGAGGGCTGGAACCAATTAAAATTATTTACATTAATTCCTATGGGGAAAAGTCGTTCGAGATAAGAGCTGCTCGACTTAAGAGCCCAGGTCCGGAACGAATTAAACTCGTATCTCGAGGTACCACTGTATTTCAGTAAATTAAATAAGGCTTAACAAAGAAACAGATACAGTGTTCCCTCGATTTCCGCGGGGGATGCGTTCCGAGACCGCCCGCACAAGTCGAATTTCCGCGAAGTAGAGATGCGGAAGTAAATACACCATTTTTGGCTATGGACAATATCACAAGCCATCCCTTAACACTTTAAACCCCTATATTGCAAATTCCCATTCCCTTAACAACCATTTGCTCACCATTATTACTGGTACTCGCCATTGAGTAGTGATCCTGATATTTATAAACATAATTATTTATTAACAATAATTATTTTTTTGTTATTTATTTGCAAAAATTATTAGTTTGTCGATGACATATGACATCATCGAATGAAAAAAAACCGTATAGGAAAAAAACCGCGAAGTATTTTTTAATTAATATTTTTTTTAAAACCGTGGTATCCGTGAGGTTCGAACCCGTGAAAATCGAGGGAACACTGTACATGCCTGGGAAAACTAAAAACCTAAAAGTAGGTATGGCAGAGTGTTGTGTATTTATTGGAACTTAGCAGTGAGAGTTCACAAATTATTCTGAAATAGCCAACTAAATGTTTCATTGTGTAACATATTTCTCCTGAATAGAGTTGAAAATTGTTGAAGTTATGATTTAAAATGGGAAAACAGAAGTTGCTTACTGGAACCTTTCTAGAATTCAAACCAAAATTGGGGTTTGTGCCATTAATTTAAATAGATATAATTTTCTTTTGCAAGGACAGTATGTATATTTCCTATCTAGCTCCTTCATGGATCTTATGACAAAGGAAAAAAGAAGATATCTCAAGCGGGAAAGGAAGCCGGACTATGTGACTTAAGAGATGGTCATTTGAAGAATTTCAGTTACAGGTAAGTTATCTATTTTTTTTCTTCGTAATCTCTGTGTAGGCACACATTTGGGAAACCGGAAGTTAAGCTGTACAAGCCAAATGCTAATACAAATATCATTCGCATAAATCTGCATAAAATTAGACTTAGGGGGTTGCTCTAAGTAAGGTCTTATATTTTCAGGAAACAAAATCAGGATAGAATTGCTATTAGTATGATACTGATCTTAAAGATACAACCTATACATCCAAATCAGACCAGTGGGTATACTTTTGGGTTACAACTAATCTGAAGATTTGGAATGAACAGCAATTTTATACCCATTTGATGAACTACTGGGCGAGAAAGGGAGGAAGGGAGGGAGGGGGAGAGGGAGGGAGGAGGAAGGAAGGAAGGAAGGAAATCAATGCTCATTGCAGTGAAGCTGTTAGGTTTGATATTGGAAAGACTGATGCTTCTAAGTTAATCATATCAATCAAATTTTCAATCAAATTTTAAATCAACTGTTTCAGCAATCATCATTAATATTGAAACAATATTTATTTTCCATATTATAAAACGTAAATGTTAGATTCTCAATTTTCTTCATGAGAAACCGAAACTTCTTTTAACTTTTTAATTAAACATTTTTTTAAAAAGTCCTGAAGAAATGAAGTTAGAACAGTGGTTTGCATATGAGAAACTTCAGAAAGATTAGTAAACATATTAAAAATTTATCAACATTGAATTTAGATTAATATAGAAATTGCTGCTTGGCCACTAGATTATCCTCTTCATAATAAAAAACTTTTTTCATTGAAAAGGAAAGTAATATTTACTATTTGGACTTATTTTCTGTTTCAAACTTCATCCATAGATGCTCCTGTAGGCTAAGGATTTTAAAATAATGTTTAGAAATAGTTCATGCAACCTATTTTAGATGTTTTTTTTATGAACAGCTGAGTTAATGGGAAAATGGTATTTCCATCCTAGAAGAAATCTTAGTGATTCTAATTTCTGTGATTTCTGAAATTTCCAAAAGAAAGCATATAGATAACATCAGTGCTTACTATGAGTCTGCTTTCTGAACATATTTTTAAAGTGCAAACGTATTACATAATAAAAATGCAAATATATTATCTATTTGGAATAAAGAAGTAAAAGATACAGTAAGTACCTGAAAATTAATATTTTTGTCTAAAAGTGAATTTCAGAAGCACAAATCCTAAATTCATTAATGTGGAATTTTCCCAAATAATATTTTCCATGGTGTCAACCAGATATAAATAAGATGGTATGTCCTGTTTCTCGAGGCAAGTATGAAGAAAGCCAAGTTGGAAAATGACCATATCTCCTTGGCTTGAGTTCTAGAAAGTTTCCAAATACTGTACTAAAACCCCATGTAAATGTACTTTGCAGAGACTAAAATAGGAAAAAAGGGAAAAAAAGACTAACCCAAACCAATCAAGTTAATAAAAACAGCTCCGGAATGAAAGTACTTACAGTTGTGCTTATTTTCAGATAAAAAATTCTTTTATCTTTTCATGAGCCTAAAACTAGTCTATCCCCATATCAGGAGTATCCAATTCCTATTAAACTTGATATGCAATTCCTAATTTGTTCCTTTTTTGAAAGCTTCATTAGAAACTAGAGCTGTTATACCTCTTGGATCAAAAGATTATTAAACTTATTAAAAGATAAATTGCTTGTTGACACTGGTCTAAATTCTCATTTCTCATGACTATACACTGGCAATTTTGTATCAAAGGAATTAGCATATTCCTCTTTTTAACTCTTAACTCCATCTCTCTTAGCTTACATACTTCCTACTTATCTTACCTACTTTGATTAGTCTTGTCCTAATAGTCAATTGACAGTCCAAACCAGTAGACATTCATAACATGCATATTTATATTTTATATTTTAACATACTTAATCATAGTAAATTATGTTAAAAACTATTAACATTTAAGTAATTAAGACAGAGCATGCTAAATGACACACACACACATTTATATTTTAGAATTTAAAAGGTATTTGAAAGAACACATGCATTTTTATATACAGATTTAAAAAACTTTGTAGACATTAAATTACTTACTTTTTAAGATCTCTGTATTATAATGTGCTGCAGCAAATTTTATTGGATTTGAATCCCCTGTTCTTCCATCGAAGTTGGATTGTTCCCTATGTGGCCAACCCCCTTTCTTCAGCTGGCATTTAAACATTTTCCAATACTCTGGATAAAGTACGGTCATGAGTTCATCCACACTTGATACTGACCGCAACTGCTCTTCCAACTCTTTATTTGCATAATTCTGGTAAAAAGAAAGAAAGAAAGAAAACAACTTAATGACATTTTTTAGGGTAATGTTAATACATATTAATCAAAATAAGGGCTAAATTTAGATTTAATAAAGTCATTCTCTGAAGGTTACCTACTCAATGAAGAAGAAAAACATTTATGTTACTACCGGTAGTGATATAAATTAACTGCCCTTAACATATGAACACAGAACACAAATAGTTTTAGACAAAAATAATAATATTTTTCTTCCTGTATATATCAGGTTGCAATCTCATTGGTGGTTTTCAGCTGGTTTGCACTGGTTCAGGAGAACCCATTTGTCAATTTTCTGAGCAGTTCGGAGAACCGATTGTTGTATGTATGTATGTATGTATGTATGTATGTATGTATGTATGTATTTATTTATTTATTTATTTATTTATTTATTTGATTTCTATGTCCTTCTCTAGTGGATTCAGGGCAGCTTACAAATGTCAGTACAAAAATACAAAATACTGTACAAGGAAACCCAATACAGTCTAAAAAACCCATTAATTAAAACCCATACATATAAATCTAATCATGGTTCTTCACGGTCAGCTGGAGCAGAGTGGCAGAGCTCAATGACCTCAGGCCTGCTGGCAAAGATGCGTTTTTAGAGTCTTAAGAAAGGCAAGGAGGGTGGGGATGGTGCGAAACTGATTTTTTTATTGGGGGGCATTGATCTTTCCTTAAATCTGGATGGTTTCCTTATGATACCTTGTGAGGCAAGACCAACTGGTATCTTTAAATGGTGCAAATGGATCTGTGGATTGCTTCTCGTGGGGGGCAACAGTGCTTTGTGAGTTCACTGAACACAGAAATCTCTTGTCTATGGGGATTCTTCAGTCATCCAGGTCATGGTTGTCCCAAAGGTGCTTTTTTTCGAGAGGCAACTGGACTTTTTTGGTTTCCAGAAAGTCCAATCGTCTCTTGAAAAAGCACCTTTGGGACATGATTCTCTTGCATTGGTTTGGAATGGGCAAGGCACATGATTGCTCATTGATAATAAATGGATCCTCCTTCCAATTTGTTTTTGTTTTCTCTCATGATAATATGACGTAGCACCATAGCACCAATTGTAGAAAGCTAGCACCCACCCCTCTCCTTGAATAATGAAATATTTTGAAATATGAAAAAGAAAGAATATATTTCCCTAGATGAGAAATGGAGAAGCATGATTTCTTAGAGGGAGAAAACCACTCCTACCTTACTTAATAGCCCATGGAAGATTTCAGCACTCAAGAGATAAAGAGATAACCTGTGTTTCCCCGAAAATAAAACCCTAACTTATATGTGGCTTAATTTTGGGAGAGGTCTTATTATATTGGGACGTGTGGAGCTAGGCGGGGCTCTTCTTGCCATCTTACCTGATTTCCAATTCTGTCTCCCTAATCCTAACCAGAGGAAATGGGAGGGGGAGACTGGCTGCACATTCATTTAAATACTTTTGGAGAAGACTTATTTTGGGGGAAGCGTTTATTTTTGGAGGAGGATTTATTTTTGGGGGGATGTCTTTTTTTGGGAAAACATGGTAGCTCTATTCATAGGCAAAAATTCCTTGCAGCAAGGTCTGAACAAAAACAGAATGAAATTAGCCTTCACTCAGGATCCAAAACAGGTGGTTAAGACACAATAGGATTTGCCCAGCACCCTTTCAGGATATAAACCTCATCATTAAACCATCTTTCCAATCAGCCTCCATGTTTCCATTGTCTTTCTCCCAGCTTGGACCTGAACCAGGTGGATATTTCATCCAACACAATATTGAAGTTTATTTAGATATCTGTGGCATGTACTAATTTTATTATGATCCTGACAAGCTTGGGAGGTTTGAACCTGGATCCCTTACATAATTTGTTAATTTGTCTCTCTAGCTCAGCATTTTGTAGCCCAAATATGCCTTTCTGGAGAGCTTAAATGACCTTTCTGCTAAAGGGTTTCCCTTTATGAGCAAAAGTTGGCTGCTGATAATTATCATTGCATGTTAATTATTTAATTCCTTTAATTGCTTTGGCACCCTGCCTGATTGGTAACTCTGGGTTGCAGGTATTGCTGAGGAAAAGGAAAGTATTCAGACAAAATGGTTTAGGTTTCCATGACAGCTGTAACTCATTTATCTTCACTATGTACTCCATTTCTAATCTAATGATTAGTATTTAGGGCAGTTTTTGTATTTTTGTACAGGTAATCCTTGACTTACAACAGTTCATTTAGTGACCATTCACCGTTACAATGGCACTGAGAAAAAGTGACATGTGACCATTTTACACATGACTGTTGTAGCATCCCGATGGTCACGAGAGGTCGGGCAAAGCTAAGCGCCACTCAACATGAGTGACATTACATTGCCCATGCTTACCCATCTGGTCACAAGTACAGAGAATCAGTTATTATCTGAATCCTACCAATACTGCAATGGCCGTTCATTACAAAGTAAAGTTATAGAGAGTTTTGCTCTGGTGTTAACATTTTTTCTGTTATTTACTGTGTAAGAAATTCCAAACAATGTTATTCCCTAGAAGGAATAACACTCACTGTAATACAATGCATATAGCTTTATGCTATTTAGAGGTTTTTTTAAAAAAAAACTGTTAAAAATGCTTAGCCCAGTGTTGCTTCTGCTTCTATATGTAGACCTTGACTTATGAATACATTTTAGTTGCTAAGTAAGACATTTGTTAAGTGAATTTTGCCCTAATTTACAATTTTTTTTGCCACAGCCATTAAGTGAACCATTGGAGTTATTAAACCATAGTACACATGCCAATAATCCCAAATACTTGCTGTAACAGCTTGCTTTATGCTGATTATATGATTTTATTATCATATTCACAAATAGGATTACATAGGCTATTAAGAAGATTAAGCTCTTATTTCCAGGATACCTCACTAATCATTAGTAAATCTAAATAAAAAATAATGGTGTTTGGAAAACAACATCAGAGACAGAAATGGCAATTAGATGGTAAACCAATTGAATAGGTTAACATCTTTGTATATTTAGGTGTAATTTTTTCCAAGGCTGGCTCTTGTTCTGGCCATCATCAATGCAACGCAGGAAAAGCCTGTTTGAAATTACTGCTTAAACTAAAGACCCAGTGTCCCTTATCCCATTAATTAAAGTTTATAAAGCTAAGGTTACCCCTATGCTCTTGCATGGAGCAGAGGTTTGTAGTCTATACTCAACCACAGTCCCAGAAAAACCACAGTCCCAACATTTGAAATATATATTGAATGTAAATAGAAGAACATCTGCTACAGCAGTTAGAGCTGAATTGGGAATTTATTACAATTCATGCATCATCCAAATTAGCGCACATAACTACTGGTACAAAGTCAATGAAATAGAGACTGATAGACTCCCCAAGTTATGTCTACTAACAAATAAAATTTACAAATTTTTGTAAGAAGCTGTGGTCTTCCTGGTCTCTTGCATAAAAGGAGAACAACTCAAAAAAAAAAAAGACCTGCCCAAAGAATTAAGGATATAGAAACACAAAATGATATAGCTATCCTTAGTAAGGTGGGTAACTTGAAATGGCTGAATAAATACAAACATATTTTTCAAGTAGACAACTATTTGAAGTTACAACTGCCAAAACATTTTAGGGAGATATTTATGTGAGCAAGATTCGAAGCGCTTGACACAATGGTCAGATATGGGAGATAGCAGAACACCTGGCTCACATCCTATTTGATTATTGCTTCTATAAGGGGGTGAGAGACAGGTATTATTATGTGCATATGTCAAACAAAGATTGGCCAAGTCAGTAGAAAAGTCAAATGGGAAATTATCTGGAATGGCGGAGTGGGCATAAGAAAGCAAAGTCTGACCTCTCCCCCCTCTCCCCCTTTGAATCCTGTTGAACCTTATCTAGTTTAACCCAAGTACAAATCCCCAGTCTGATAAGATTCCTGTATTAGAGGCTTGGAAATAAAATTGCTAATTGAACTTTTCACATGTGAGTCTGATTGTTCATTCTTAACAGCATGAGACATAAGTGATATAATTATATTTTGGAAACAAGAATGCTGGCTGGAATTAAACTGAGCAGTAGCAATCAATACCACAATTTTAATTATAAAATTGTTATCATAAATGCACAGTTGGCCGATTTAACGG
Organism: Erythrolamprus reginae; assembly: GCF_031021105.1. Taxonomy (NCBI): domain Eukaryota; kingdom Metazoa; phylum Chordata; class Lepidosauria; order Squamata; family Dipsadidae; genus Erythrolamprus; species Erythrolamprus reginae. The sequence continues at coordinate 47,243,197 of NC_091956.1, forward strand.
ACAGCTGAAAATTGTGCAGGGGCCCGGAAGAACATGTTCTCGGCTTGCCATATGAGGCATCAGCAATCTCATGGTATCGCAAGATCGCTGTGCCAAGGCTTCGCGCTTCTGCGCATAGCATTTGGGAACCAGGGGCATGCCTGTGCGGGGGTTTTTCCTCTTGGCCCCAGCTCCAGAAGAAGCGGACACATTTGGTGTCCACTGGCGAGGGAATCCACATGGCACAGGCCTCTAACAGGCTGTGCGCAGGGCGATTTTGCCTGATCAGCTGGGGGAGCCATTAGGCGATCCGCTTGCTTTCCCCTTTTCTTCACGGTGTGGCACAGGTCTTGTGCAGGCCGTGACTGTTTGTCTTTATGGAAGGGTGCAAGGGCTGGGTGTCAAGTCAAAGATTCCTCCCTCCCGATACTCGGTCTCCTTACCTGACCAAATTGGGACTGTATTTCACTCGCCTTCTGGATGTGCGTTCACAACGCTGTAGCCTACACAAGGCTCGGGCCTTGTTTAAGCTTGCACCTTGGTGGTCAATCCCTTCATGTGAAAATGATCTTTGCATTCCAACCATTAGCTTCCCCTTTTTAACTCAATGCCCCACTGATTAAAACTATTTCCCCACTGCTTAATTACCCATTGTGGGATGGGGGATTGGTATAGCTTGGCTGAATCTCATTGCCATCAGGAGATCAGCGGCTTGAATGGGCCGGGCCTCGCTCCCTGGTGGAGCAGAGGCTTACATTTATGTTGCCTTATTGTCGGTAGATATATTACATATAAGTCATTTTATAACTTCAGTGATCAGTACTGATAGATTAGACCTTCCAGCAGCTGGAAATAATCTATCTGGGGTTTCAGCTTACATGATTGGTTTGGTATAGACGTGGAGCCTGGATTGATTTAATGGGATTTAATTAATTAGTCTCTATTAATTATAATTGAATGTGACAAATTAGTAATTTATTTATTACCAATCATGAACTGTTCCTGATTTATTTATGAATATACAGAAATTGAGAATTCATTTTATTCTGATGCGATTTTAATTATAGATTATTTATTAAACAATAATAAATTATAGGAATAATTAATTCATTAAATTAAAATCAAGAGAGTGGGCAGTAGGAATGGCTAGATTCAAGTCTGAGGACAAGCAAGCTTTACTTACTTAATGCATTTTATTTGACTGGGCCTCTCCTTTAAGGGGGAGGCCTGCCTCTTTTTTGTCTTATGGATGGTGGTATCAGTTAATAGGATGGGATTAATGACTCTCTTTTGTAGCACATACGTATACCACTGAATCATACAGGATTGAGGGATTTTCTTATTTAGCTTTCATTATCAAGCAGAATTATTACAAAGGTTGCTGAATGAGTTATTTACCTCAATTTAAGGTAACCTTCGCCTGATCAAGTGTTGGTTTAATTATACCGCTGTGTTCAGTTTTATTTAAACTATTATCAATCCGTTTATGGGTATGTTTGTATTTACGCATATATGCATGTATGCATATGTCTATTTATATTCACTTATATATAATTTAATGTAGACACTTACATATGTAGTTTCATAGTACATGATAATTAATTATATAATTGTGATGGATGTGTGATTCTGTGTATGTTTCAGCATGTGTACATTTGTATGTGTGTATTGGTACATAGCATAAAATCAACACTCCGGTGAGGAGTTTAGCTACCCATTTTGTTCATAATTTACTTTTGCTGGGTGTTATAACTCCCCATTGGATGAATGAGATATGCCTTGATAGGCACACTTTGAGGGATTATTTAATCCATGGAATTACAATCACTGGCTACATTGGCGGTATATGTACATATATCAATCATTGATGATAAAGGAAAGTGATTAACATGTGCTTTTAGTCTGTGAGCGTCCGTTTTGAAGGGATCCACAATTATGAAGGTGTGATTTGGCTGAATCCTAAATGTTAAAGGTATTTTGTTATTGATCACAATTGCTCTTACAGACGTTTTATGCAGTTTTCGGTCGTCCATCACCTTTCACCAATTTGACCATTATTAGTACTTGGGACACTGTAACATCAGAGATGCAGACCCTGTAGTTACTCTCGTATTATTGGTAAGACTGTGAAGGTAAAGTATGCACCTGCACACCATTCTATCCATACTGTACTTGCAGGGTAATGTATGCCCTTTTGATGAACGAATTTTCCGAGCAGGTTTTGATATCAGAGCCTGCAGTCTAGAGGCTATTATTTCTGCCTCACCGGATAGACTATGCAGGTTTATATCCTGGTAAGGGTATAGCCAGTTGACGAGAGCAGATTAGGCCGCTGACTGTGGGTCAGTGTTTCAAATTTTACCTCCGACGGGAAGTGACTTGAAGAGGACACCCCAACATAGGTATTTTTTCTTTATACCATAAGGGCCTTAATATGCTTTGGCTCCAAACCCGGTTTTCCTGGTGTGTGGGTAGACAAGGCTCGCTAGCCACTTAAGATGGTTTACACCACCTTTGGGGTTCTGGATCATAAGTACATTAGGACACTATTGGGTCAAGCTCCCAGGTAGGGAGGATAGGGAGTAGTTAGTGAATACATTCGTACCAAGGATAGCCAAGTTGGAACTCTTATTCCCTCATCATTTGGTTCATCCAGTTACTAGGAATTAAGGCCATGTCTGCCACTGCCACAATTTGTTAGTTCCTTGAGGGAATATCCAGTGGTAATAATTATATCACCTGGAAATCAAAGGCGGTTCCCCTATTTAGGCATTCCTCAAATAATATTTAAATCAAGGCTGGTAAAACTTGGTATTGAGGATTACTTCGCAGTATTAATACATTGGAGGGCCACTACACTTATTATTAATACCATTATGTGTTTAGTGGCCTAAATAGATTGGAGCATAATGACGCTGCCCAACATCAATAGCACTAATCAGCTCTCCAGGTTTCCCTTGTTAATTAGCAAGCTTATGTAGCTAGAGGTTCCATCCTTGCCGTACAGGGCAAAAAGTGCTAGTTCAATCCAGCACCATTTCAATCAGGGATGGCAAAGCTGGGTATCGAATATTACTGCGTAGTATTACTACATTGGCGGGCCACTACCCTTATCTTTTAACACCATTATGTACTTGGTGGCCTACATAGATTATTATTATTATTTATTGGATTTGTATGCCGCCCCTCTCCGCAGACTCGGGGTGGCTAACAACAATGATAAAAAACAACATGTAACAATCCAATTTAACAAAACAACTAAAAACCCTTATTATAAAAAACCAAACATACATAATAATGCTGTACAATATCAACAGCACTAGCTCGCTCTAGGTTTCCACATTTAATTTAAAGTTTATATAGCTGGATTACTTATTTGCCATACAGGGCAAAGGTTGCTAGTTCGATCCTGTAACTGTATGGTGGCAGCTGTGGTTATCCCGTGCCTCCCAGTTGGTTTAGCTAAATTCAATGCCATGTTCCCCACCACCTTCCTATTAATACCAATGGTTCCCTTGGTTAATACTCCTTATCAGCTGACTTACATTATCCCCCCTAGCTGATCTCGCTGACATAGTCAAGGTCCTAGACTGCACTAAATTTGGGCACCAGGATGGTCCAGTTCAAGCATTTCCAATAACAAATTTTGCCTTTCGGCCTGGTGTATATTCTAGGTTCAATTGCTTAACGCAGGGCACTTCTTGGTCATCCTAGACATTTTGGGAGTTAAAAGCGGCATGGATAATACTGATTATTGGTCGATAATCAGCTAAAGTTCATTTAACTTTAATAAAGTGACCCATTTAAACCCAGCTCTTGGTGTCTGTGTTCTTATTCCGCCTCCGGCGCAATTTTCCATGTATTCATATGTATATGTATTTATTTACATTATTTATTTTTAGATTATATTTATATTTAAAGTCATTTATTTTGACACCATTACATTGCAATTGTTTTGCTAGTAAATCAAATAAAGCAAAGCAAAGCTTTATTTTAATGTAATCTTTTTAGAAAATAAAATGTTGAGGGTAGAATCATACAGTTTCATTAAATAGAAAATACAGGTTACTTTTTAACATTTGGAAGTAATTAAAAGTATAAATATGAAACCAGATGCTGATGCCAAGTACAGACAAATATTCAAGGTGGCAACAGAAATAAAAAAAGAAACTAATAAATAAATCATAAACAAGTTAGTCAATAAAAGAAGACAGCTACATAAGTTTACAACACTGTACATTTTGGGCAAAGTAACCTGCACTTCTCAGAATGATTTTTTTTATTTTGCACAATTATGTATCTGAAGTGTTATTATCTGCAGATGTAAATGATGGCAAGCAGATTAAGGCAAATGTGGACTAGAAAGCTGAATTTATGTGCCTTATACAAACTAGGCAGTAACAGGCAGAAAGCCAAATTGTCTTGATAATGACATTTCATTCTTCTACATACTTGCATAAAATGGATTTTTGAACAACTATGAGTTGACATTTTTGCCTTGATAAGTTGTAAAATCATTTGGCCAAAAAGTTATTAAATGCAAGAGTAATCCCACACAGAAATAAGACTAAATATAGCTAAAGAGGGGGATTGAGAAGTTGATGATAAATTAACGGCTTGCTAGGCAGAGCCTGTGCAAAACAATCATTTTATTTTTCTATGACCAACTATGAACAACACAGAATTGAGTTTTCAAGTTGGGATTAATAGATTATTGCCATAGCATAAAGATAAAAAACATTACACAAACATAGGCAAGGATTTTGTCTTTTGATTCAAAGACAGTCTTTAAAATCATTTACAAAAATGAACTCAGCAAACGAAAATTCATTTATACTATAAACTTTATTGCTAGAAATGATCCTAACCCCCAAAAACATTGTGCAATGCCTGACCTATCCATACTACAACAAATCGAGTCCCAAGAACTTTGAGCAGATCTCAAAAAACATCAAGACCAAGGACAAACTGATCTGTACATCAACTACCGTGCTGGCTGCATCAAAACTAAGACCTGCAATCTACCATCCAATCTTCAAACCACCATCACCCAAAACCATCCAAACTTCCAATCCACCTTCAACCAAAACCAATCCCCCAAAAATCAAAACTAGGTGTTCATGCCCCTTATTTCCTCAATATCAACCATTGCTAATATTAAACGCAAACTTATGAATTCAAGAAGCATCATTAATAAAATACTTGAACTCCTTCTCTTACTAAAAACTGCTAAATTCAACATTATATTTATCTGTGAAACATAGCTAAATGCATCCCTCCCTGACTCCATTATCACAGTAAGAGACAATCATGTTTACCAATTTGATTGTGAAACCCGTAGAGGTAGTTGAGTTGTAATCTTCTTTAAGAAATCACTGAATCTAAAAGAGGTGCAAGTTAAACATGAATTCAATCTTCCAGAAACTATCATCTGTGAACCAACTTTAAATACCTCACTTCGCTTCTATTAGGTTATAGAGCTCCTGAATACGGCATCACAAATGCGAACAAGCTAACCTCACCACTAACGTGGGCAGTCTCCTAACCACTTCCCCTTATGTTTCTTGGTGACCTAAACCTACCTCATATAAACTGAACCCTAAACGAATGTACAACTGAACCCGTACATTCAACATTTTTCAATGCTATTACCAGGGCGAGATCAACTAGTAACAGACAATACAGTAGAACCCCGACTTACGAGACTAATTGGTTCCGGAAGGAGGCTCGTAAGTCGGAACGCTCGTATGACGAAACATTGTTTCCCATAGGAAACAATGTAAAGTCAATTAATCCGTGCAACAACAAAAAAAACCGCTGCTGCCGAACGCGGAAGTTAGTGTTCAGAGACAGCTGCGAAGCAGCGCGCGTGTTTTAAAACGTGGCAGCCGGCCTGGGGGGCTCGGGGGGAAGCCCCCGAGCCCCCCAGGCCGGCTGCAACCTTTTAAAACACGCGGCCGCTTCGCAGCTCTCTGCTGAATCCGGAACGCTAACTTCCGCGTTCGGATTCAGCAGACAGCTGCGAAGCAGCGCGCGTGTTTTAAAAGGTTGCAGCCGGCCTGGGGGGCTCGGGGGGAAGCCCCCGAGCCCCCCAGGCCGGCTGTGACGTTTTAAAACATGCGCGCTGCTTCGCAGCTCTCTGCTGAATCCGGAACGCTAACTTCCACGTTCGGATTCAGCAGACAGCTGCGAAGCAGCGCGCGTGTGTTAAAAGGTTGCAGCCGGCCTGGGGGGCTCGGGGGGAAGCCCCCGAGCCCCCCAGGCCGGCTGTGACGTTTTAAAACACGCGTGCTGCTTCGCAGCTCTCTGCTAAATCCGGAACACTAACTTCCGCGTTCGGATTCAGCAGACAGCTGCGAAGCAGCGCGCGTGTTTTAAAAGGTTGCAGCCGGCCTGGGGGGCTCGGGGGGAAGCCCCTGAGCCCCCCAGGCCGGCTGTGACGTTTTAAAACACGCGCGCTGCTTCGCAGCTCTCTGCTGAATCCGGAACGCTAACTTCCGCGTTCGGATTCAGCAGACAGCTGCGAAGCAGCGCGCGTGTGTTAATAGGTTGCAGCCGGCCTGGGGGGGCTCAGGGGGAAGCCCCCGAGCCCCCCAGGCTGGCTGCCACGTTTTAAAACATGCGCGCTGCTTCGCAGCTCTCTGCTGAATCCGGAACGCTAACTTCCGCGTTCGGATTCAGCAGACAGCTGCGAAGCAGCGCGCGTGTTTTAAAACGTGGCAGCCGGCCTGGGGGGCTCGGGGGGAAGCCCCTGAGCCCCCCAGGCCGGCTGTGACGTTTTAAAAAACGCGCGCTGCTTCGCAGCTCTCTGCTGAATCCGGAACGCTAACTTCCCCACGAGCCCCCCAGGCCGGCTGCCACATTTTAAAACACGCGCGCTGCTTCGCAGCTGTCTGCTGAATCCGAACGCGGAAGTTAGCGTTCCGGATTCAGCAGAGAGCTGCGAAGCAGCGCGCGTGTTTTAAAACGTCGCAGCTGGCCTGGGGGGCTCGGGGGCTTCCCCCCGAGCCCCCCAGGCCGGCTGCCACGTTTTAAAACACGCGCGCTGCTTCGCAGCTGTCTGCTGAATCCGAACGCGGAAGTTAGCGTTCCGGATTCAGCAGAGAGCTGCGAAGCGGCACGCGTGTTTTAAAAGGTTGCAGCCGGCCTGGGGTGCTTGCCAGCACCCCCCCGAGCTCCCCAGGCCGGCTGCAACCTTTTAAAACACGCGGGATATGAGCGCCAAGGAGCTGTCTCCTGAAGCCGAAAGCGGAAGTTAGTGTTCGGCTTCAGGAGACAGCTCCTTGGCGCTCGTATCCCGAATGTGAGCTCGGGAGGCGAACAAAAATGTCGCTCCCCTCCCAGCTCTTATCTCGAGTAGCTCGTAAGTAGAGCTGCTCGTATGTCGAGGTTCCACTGTACTAGAGTCAGCAATTGTCTTGATCTCATCTTCTACAACAATTTACACTCAATTTACGAACTAAAAATAAAAGAACCTTTTTCCAATAGTGATCATAGCATGATTGATTTTTGTCTCAATATATGTCCGTACAGAAGCCACCCCAATGATGGGAAAATCAATTACAACTTAAAAAAAAGCCAACTATGATATCATAGATGCTGACCTTTCATGTCTTGACTGGCCTATACTAATCTCTGCTGTAATACTGCTGAAGACTACTGCAATATATTTTTGCTTGAAATTCATTAAATTATATGTACCACTAATAATCACCAAAACCAAGAAAAATAATTTTTGCGGAACTGGATGAGATGACTAGAGATATTAAGGGAACAAAAGAAAATGAATCAATTAAAATATGGGAGAATTGGCATAAATGGATTCAAAAAAGATATATGACAGAAGGAATGTAAATCTCAGGTTATAACTGCACTGAATCAATTGAATTACTCATTATAGTGTTAACAACTTCTCCTCTCTTTTTTACCTCCTCTTTTTTTTTCTTTATTATTAACACATATCAACTGAGATTGATGTAAGCTCCCAGTTTTTTTTCTATTAATTGCTTTTGTCTATGTGCTATAAAATTACTAAGAATGTATACCAAAAACGGGTATTGATCTGTAAATAGATGTGTATTTACATGTAACCAAAAACTAAAATAAAACATTAAAAAAGAAAGAAAAATAAATTACCCATAAAAATAAGGAAGTTCTAATCCCCAAAAAAGATCTCTTTGGCAAAAAAAAAATAAAACAGGCTATGTTGCAAACTTTAAAAGTTACTACAAAAATCTTGTGTCACCAAATAAAGACTGAATGCACAAATTATCACATCAATTAAGAAATAAACCTATGCACAAAGTCCATACGTGCCTTCTATAACTTTGTAAACAACCAACTCAAGGATTCAAAATCCATCCCACCCCTTATAGAACCGAATGGTAAAGACTATAGCGATGAAACAGTTAAAGCCAACCTCTTTAACACATTCTTCAGCTTAGTCTTTGTAAAGAGCAATGGCTCATGCCCAATATTTCCTAGTCATACCACAATCAACTTCAATGATCTAACACAAATCGATTTTACAGAAGATATAAGAAAGGCATTACAGAACCTAAAACCATCTCTATCTATTGGACCTAATGAACTATGCGCATATTTCTTTAAAAAGCTCTCCACAACCTTGGCTGAATCTCTAAGCATATTTTTTTTTAAATTCGTCAGGATTAGCTCCTTATGGTCACTAGCCACAGTCATACCTATCTTCAAAAAAGGAGATCCAAGTAATGTTGAAAATTACTTTGGGTTGTGTTACCTGCAAAGTCATGGAATCAATCATAAAGTACACTTAGAAACTAATAACCTACTCTCCAACAAACAATTTAGTTTCAGGAAAAAATTATCCTGTAACCTGCAACTCTTACATTGTAAAAACACATGGAACAACTTGATCAGGATAAAACAATAGATGCAATTTACATAGACTTTATTATCTTTGTGATCATTTAATAAGCAACTGTGTTCTCTTTGCTGATGATGTTAAAACTATTTAACACCAACAACAATGCTGCTATCCTTCAAAAAGACCTTGACTATGTAGCAGAATGGTCAAACAACGGGCAATGTCAAACCTCAACCAACAAATGCTCTGTCTTATACATTGGCAAAACGAATCAGAATACAAAATACAAACTTTGAGGAAACGAACTTGTAGATGACCGTCACTCTGTCAAAGATCTTGGAGTACTCATATGCAATGACCTAAGTGTTAGAGCCCACTGTTCATAACATTGCCAAAAAGGCACTAAGGGTTGTTAATCTAATCTTACATAGCTTCTTCTCTGGCAATATTACACTGCTAACCAGAGCTTACAAAATATTTGTTAGACCAATTCTTGAATATAGTTCACCTGTCTGGAACCTGCACTGCATATCAGATATTAATATAATTGAGAGAATCCATAAATATTTTACAAGAAGAGTTCTTCACTCAACCACTCACAACAAAATACTTTATAGCACTAGATTTGAAATACTGGTATTAGACCATTTACAACTACGTCGCTTCCGATCTGATATAAATGTAGTTCATAAAACGATATACCAAATGTCCTTCCTGCTAATGAGTACTTTACCTTCAACCACAGCAATACACAAGCAAGTAATAGATTCAAACTAAATGTAAACCGTTCCAAACTCAACTGCAGAAAATACGACATCAACAACAGTGATCAATGCCTGGAACGCACTATCCTAAAACAGAACCCATACATTCAATCTGAACCCATACATTCAATCCTTTACAATGCCATTACTAGCCTAGGACTAGATCAACTAGTTACTGACAACACTAGACTTAACAATTGTCTTGACCTCATCTTCTGCAACAGTCCAAACTCAATTTACGGACTACAAATAAAAGAACCCTTTTCTAACAGTGACCACAGCGTGATTGACTTTTACCTAAACACACACCCTCATAAAAACCATCTTAATGAAAGGACAACCAACTATAACTTCAAAAAGGCCAATTACGACCTCATCGAAGCTTGTCTTCTGTCCTGGTGCTTCTTGACCTCTCAGTGGCTTTCCATACCATCAACCATGGTATCCTTCTGCGCCGACTTGAGGGGCTGGGAGTAGGAGGCACTGTTCTCCAGTGGTTCTCCTCCTACCTCTCCGGTTGGTCTCAGTCGGTGTTAGTGGGGGGGTCAGAGGTCAACCTCTAGGTCTCTCCCTTGTGGGGTGCCTCAGGGGTCGGTCCTCTCCCCCCTGCTATTTAATATCTACATGAAACCGCTGGGTGAGATCATCCAAGGGCATGGTGTGAGTTATCATCAATATGCGGATGATACCCAGTTGTACATCTCCACCCCATGTCCAGTCAACGAAGCAGTGGAAGTGATGTGATGATGCCTGGAGGTTGATGGGGCCTGGATAGGTGTCAACAAACTCAAACTCAACCCAGACAAAATGGAGTGGCTGTGGGTCTTCCCTCCCAAGGACAATTCCATCTGTCCGTCCACCCTGGGGGGGTAATTATTGACCCCCTCAGACAGGGTACGCAACATGGGCGTCCTCCTCGATCCACAGCTGACATTGGAACATCATCTTTCGGCTGTGGCGAGGAGGGCATTTGCCCAGGTTTGCCTGGTGCACCAGTTGTGGCCCTATTTGGACAGGGAGTCATTGCTCACAGTCACTCATGCCATCATCGCCTCGAGGTTCGATTACTACAACACTCTCTACATGAGGCTACCTTTGAAAAGTGTTTGGAAACTCCAGATCGTGCAGAACACAGCCGCGAGAGCCATCGCAGGGCTTCCCAGATTCACCCACGTATCTACAACACTCCGTGGCCTGCATTGGTTGCCGATCAGTTTCCGGTCACAATTCAAAGTGTTGGTTATGACCTTTAAAACCCTACATGGCATTGGGCCAGAGTACCTCCGGAACCGCCTGCTACGGCACAAATCCCAGTGACCAATAAGGTCCCACAGAGTTGCCTTTTCCGGGTCCCGTCGACTAAACAATGTCATCTGGCGGGCCCCAGGGGAAGAGCCTTCTCTGTGGCGGCCCCGGCCCTCTGTAATCAACTCCTCCCAGAGATTAGAACTGCTCCCATCCTCCTTGTCTTCCGTAAACTACTCAAGACCCATCTATACCGCCAGGCATGGGGGATTTGAGACATCTTTCCCCCAGACTCCTTATAATTTATGTTTGGTATGTATGTGTTGTCTGGTTTTAATATAATAGGGTTTTAGTTATTTCTTTTAATATTAGATTTGTGCCACTATAATATTGTTTTTATCATTGTTGTGAGCCGCCCCGAGTCTTCGGAGAGCGGCAGCATACAAATCTAATAAATTATTATTATTATTATTATTATTATTATTATTATTATTATTATTATTATTTGGACCACTCAACTTGACCAAGGTAATTCAATTGATGCAATCTATATCGACTTTTGCAAAGCCTTTGACTCAGTTGTCTTTGTCTGACTCTCTGGTTTCTTCCCCAAACCCCAAAGACTTTAACTTTAGATTGTCAACAGTCGACCTCTCCCCATTTCTAAGAGGTCTGTAAGGGCCCACTGTGCCCATCATCCCTGTCCCACTGTCCTCTTTTATCCTTACTTTTCATTCTATGTTGTTTATAGAAATTATTACTATCCTATACATGTTTGACAAATAAATATAAATAAATAAATATTTCCAAACAGTCACTTTTCTAATCACTGGAACAGATTCAAATATACTTGTAGCAATATCTAATCCTAACTATGTCTTTCTATCCAGCCATCTATGCATTCACCTCTACCCAATCCAACCACCCACCCATCCAACCATCCATCTCTCTTTATCTTCAATTAGTTAATTTAATCCAACAAAAAGACTATTTTCTTGAGTGCCTGATCATACAGTTCAGAATAATAATTTAGAACTCTTTCAGGGAAAATGTATTATTAACAAACCTATATCTACTCTGTAACTCAGTAATTTATTTTTCTAATAAGAAACAGTATTTATTTGACAGGGAAATACTACTAGCCATTATTTTTTAGCAATTCTGTAAAATTGACAGTAAAACATCTACTTGAATTAGAATACTCCATAATAGACAATTGTCTGAAGACTAGCATAAACTATGCTACAGACTCTAAATTACAAAGATCAAACACACTTTTAAAATCTTTCTACTTTTCTTCAAGAATGGCCATACTAATACTGTATTCTGATACTGAATGACACTTCCCTTCCTACTTGAGTCAAAAACTAAATGATTATTAGAATAACCATGTTTACTATTTATTTATAAAGCAAATATTTTATTGAAATTATCATTTGTTCTTTCAATCTGACATTTTTCAGAGATATGGTGTTTGGTGATAATATATTTTTTTTCTATCACCTTTGCAATTGTAGAAGAACTCCCAAAATCTAATTCAAAATGCACTACAAACTGCATACCAGTCTAAAGTGCTTTTTGTTTTCTTTACCCATTTTTTAATTAAAATGCAACAAAAGAACAAATGAAGATGAAAAATCCCTTAAACTCAATTCCTGGGACTTTAGGAACCTGTACCAACTGCTTCCAGGTTTTTTAAAATCTAAGGATTCTTTAGTTTACCTCAATTTTAGCTGCTATATTGTTATTAATCTCTAAATAAATACTATCCAAATACAAAACAAGTCATGTTGTTAGCTTTTATAAACTGTGATTAATTATACTTACCCAGATAAGAATAAATTATATTACAAAATGTATTGGTCCAGATATCATGTGATGTTGGTCCAGATATCATGTGATGTTTATAACAAGTAAACCACAGTAATGTTTGAAATTCAAAGTGTCCATTACTGAACCTACAGGGCTGCTCTATATCTACAAATTGCTGTAAAGCCAATCACATTCCATGTTCCTAGAAAACATTGGGGTGGACAGAGATCAATCAAATTCTTGGATTTTAAAACTTTGTTTAAATGGTTCATGGTGCGCCTGATGGCAGACTTTTGTACAAATCTGACCAAACTTTTATTACCCCTCAATCAGCTATGAAGGAGCAGCCAGATGGCAATTATACTCATTGAAAAAAATGCCATCCTATACAATTATCAAAATTCTACAGTGGCCACAAGTCAGGAATTTTGTAACCTCAGATTAGGAAATCTTCATATTTGTGAGTTGATTTTCAGTTATGTGCTAGACCATGGTTCCCAAATGGGTGGTCCCTCCCGGGGGACGGTGGAATGACTTCGGGGAGTGCTAAGAGGCAAGGGGGAGGCATGGGGGTACTAAGAGGCAAGGGGGTGGCAGGGGAATGCTGGAGGTGGGCCCCTTGCAGGGCGGAATTCTGCCTGGGGCTCTGTTGGCTGCCAGTAATCTGAGCACTTCCGGTTCCTGCCCGACTCGCTGCATCACTTCCTGCACCTGTGCATACCATATGCTGGAAGCCATGCTAAATCTCGTGCATGCTGCTTTGTTTTGCCCTGCTTTACAAACTTCCTCTATTGTTTTTAATTTAAAAAGCAGGTTTCTACTACTCTCCCCACAACTGTAATTCTTTTCAAATCATATGTGAATCAGATTACAATATTTACATATTATAAGTATTCTGATTTTCAGATCAGAAACAGCTGAAGCAGAAAAATCAAAGAAGAAATATAGACAATATAGTGTGGAATATCTGAAGCATGGATTTATACCAGCACCATCAAACCAGCAGCTGCCACAGTGCCTACTATGTGAAAAAGTATTTTCTAATGAGGCAATGAAGCCTTCCAGGCTGAACGAACATTTGAAGAAGGCACATCCTGACAAGGCAGACAAGAACCTAACTTTTTTGCAATCACTTAGTGACAAATTTCAAAAGTGCCCAACACTGTCACCCGTTTTACAATGCTCTCAATAAAACACTGATGGTTTGAGTGCAACATTTCATTGCTGATTCCTAAGTTTGCAAAGCTACAGTGGACAACATACTTTGCATTACAGCTGGATGAATCAACTTTGCCAGGCAATGAATCTTTGCGTCTTGCTTATGTGCACTTTATTAAAGATGAAAGCTTAATTCAACAGTTGTTATTTGTGAGGCAACTAAAAAAAGATACTAAAGAGGAGTCAATATTTCATGTTGTTGAGCAGTTTTTCAAACACAAGGAAATTCCACTTATCAACATGCTTGCGCAACTGATGGAACACCATCAATGACTGGTTGCTACTATGGGTGCGTTGCTTACTTGAAAAAAGCAGTGTGAAATATCTTTACTATTTGCTGTGTCAATTACCTCAAACATCTGGTTACAAAAAACTTCAGTGATTGCTTACACAAGCCATTACATATTGTCATTTGTGCAGTGAACAAAATTAAAGTACATGTTGTCAATGATCAACTATTTTAAGAGCTCTGTGTTGAGAATAATGAAGATTTTGACTGTTTGCTTCTTCTTACAGAAATTTGTTGGCTATCAAAATGCAACTGTGTGCAACGCTTTTACAACCTTTTTGGTGAGTTATTTGTAGATAAGAATGCTTTGCTCAATGATGAATTCAAAGAGATCAGGTATGACATTGCTTATTTATCAGAATTGTTTGCAAAATGAATTGCAAATGAATTTGCGGTTGCAAGGAAATGAAGTCAATCTTATAAAGGCCAAATCTGTCATCTCTACATTTATTTCAAAGTTAATTCTATTCAAGCGCAATATACGCCATCACGAGCTATACCAATTTCTGAGCTTGTCTGAGAGAAAGGTGGGATATAAGATAGTGATCTGCAAATTTTTTGTGACCATTTGGACATGCTGCATAAAGATATGTCTGAGCGATATCAAGATCTTATTTTGATGGAAATTCTAGATTGGGTGATAAATTCTTTTTCAGATACCGAGGAAGATAGGGTAGTAGAGGAACAACTAATAGAGCTGCAAAATGATATTGAGCTGAAGCTAAAGTTTAAGAAACCATACCAAGAGTTTTTGTTACAGAAGGAAATTTCTGATCACTATTCTGCATTGTGGATAGTGGTTAAGAAACTCCTTGTTTTATTTCCAACATCATATCTGATGGAACGTGGTTTCAGTGTGGTCATCCAACTTCTCTCCAAGCAAAGAAATTGACTCTAGATGACTGAATCACAGATCACTGTAAGTGACTATCAAGTTTACCGTTCTGACTGTGAATCCTGCAGAGGAGATGGTGTTGCAATCTTCTAGAAGAAATCACTCAACCTTAAAAAAGTGCAAATTAAACAAGAACTTTATCTTCCTGAAACCATCATTTGTAAACTGACTTTAGATACCACACTTTGCTTCTTTCTATGTTATAGAGCTCCAGATTATGATATCACAAACGCGGACAAGCTAACCTCACTATTAACGTGGGCAACCTCCCACCCACATCCTCTTATATTTCTTGGAGACTTAAACCTTAAACATATAAACTGGACCCTAAAGGAATGTTCCACTGAACCCATACATTCAACCCTTTACAATGCCATTACTAGCCTAAGACTAGATCAACTAGTTACTGACAACACTAGACTTAACAATTGCCATCTTCTGCAACAGTCTATACCCAATTTACGGACTACAAATAAAAGAACCCTTTTCTAACAGTGACCATAGCATGACTGACTTTTACCTAAACATACACCCTCATAAAAACCATCTTAATGAAAGGACAACCAACTATAACTTCAAAAAGGCCAATTACGATCTCATCGAAGCCTACCTCTCACCTCTCAACTGGCACACAGTTTTCTCTGACTGCATCACTACTGAAGACTACTACAATGTGTTTTTACTTGAAATCCAAAGAGTCATCAAATTATACGTACTACTAATATTCACCAAAACTAAGAAAAACAAATTACCCATAAAAATAAGAAAGCTCCAAATCAAAAAAAGAATTCTTTGGCACAAAGATAAATCAGGCCATGTTTCAAACTTTAAAAGCCGCTATAAAAGTTTGTGTCACCAAATAAAGACTGAATGTACCAATTATTACATCATCCAAGAAAAAAAACTTCTACGGATAAAGTCTAGTCATGCCTTCTACAACTTTGTTAACAATAAACTAAAAGACTCTAGACCCATCCCATCTCTTAAAGGACCAAACAACATAAACCATAATGATGAATCAGTCAAAGCCAACCTTCTTCAGTTCAGTCTTTGTTAACGCTCATGACCAACATTTCCTAACCACACCACAAATAACCTCAGTGATCTTATACAAATTGATTTTACAGAAGATAACGTTAGAAAGACATTACACAACCTAAAATCATCGTTATCTATTGGACCTGATGGACTACGTGCATACTTCTTAAAAAAGCTCTCCTCCAGCTTGGCTGAACCTCTGAGCATAATTTTTAATAAAACTTTCAGTACTAGCTCCCTACCCACACTATGGTCACTTGTCACAGTCATCCCTATCTTCAAAAAAGGAAATCCAAGCAACATTGAAAATTACAGACCTATCTTATTTATTTATTTTATTTTATTATTTTGTCCAATACACAATAATACACAATGAAGGTTATAGAGGATATAGTAAAGATCTCTTTGTGTTGTGTAACCTGCAAAGTTATGGAATCAATAATAAACCAATCCATTACACTCCATCTTGAAGCTAATAACCTACTTTCCAATAAACAATTTGGTTTCAGAAAAAAAATTATCCTGTAATCTACAACTCTTATACTGTAAAAACATTTGGACCACTCAACTTGACCAAGGTAATTCAATTGATGCAATCTATATCGACTTTTGCAAAGCCTTTGACTCAGTTGTCCACGACAAACTGAAATTCAAATCCTATGGCATCTCTGGACTACTACACAATTTGTTAACAACATTCCTATCTACAACAAGTGGTCCAAATAGGAAGTGCCACTTCTCTTCCTGCTCCTGTGAACAGTGGTGTTCCTCAAGGTAGTGTTTTAGGACCAACACTATTCATAATATACATAAACAATCTTTGCGATTGCATCACTAGCAATTGTGTTCTCTTTGCAGATGATGTCAAACTATTTAATACCACCAACAATATTGCTACTCTTCAAAAAGACCTTGACCACGTAGCACAATGGTCTAAAACCTGGTGAATTCAAATCTCCACCACTAAAGGCTCTGTCTTACACATTGGTAAAAAGAATCAGAATACAAAATATAAACTTGGAGGAACTGAACTTATTGATAACCCTCAATCTATCAAAGACCTTGGAGTAGTCATATCCAATGACCTCAGGGCCACCATCAGGAATTTTGGGGCCCCATACAGCCTAAGTGTCGGCCCCACCCGCCATTTTAAAACTATTTTAAGTCGCCGAGCCACTCCATCCCCCAGGGATCATTTCCCGCTTCACGCCAAGCGAGGCGGTCCCATAGGCCAGTGTTTCCCAACCTTGGCAACTTGAAGATATCTGGACTTCAACTCCCAGAATTCCCCAGCCAGCGAATGCTGGCTGGGGAATTCTGGGAGTTGAAGTCCAGATATCTTCAAGTTGTCAAGGTTGGGAAACAGTGCCATAGGCTATTTCAGGAACTGGGTTAAGCCGATTGTGTGGACTCATCCAGGAGAAAGAAAGAAGCGGGAGCGGCGAGGGAAAGAAAGAGCCTCCTGGCATTGGTCAGGTGGAGCATGGCTTATTTACAGCTCCTTGGCACTTCTCCCTTCTTGGAAGAGGCCTTGTTGAGAAAACCATGTGCTTTCTAGCGAGGGGAGAGGGGAGGGGGATCCCACACCTGGCAGCCACTGGCGAGGAGCTGGAAAGGACGAGGGGAGAGAAAAAGCAGGGTACCAGCAGTCGGGCAGGTGTCTTGAGGGGGCACTCCCATCTGGAAGGAAGGGAAGAAAGGCGAGGGCGAGCTAGGAAGGAAGGAAGGAAGGAATGGTAAAAGGGGCGATCAAGAGAGGAATGGGTGAATGAATGGACGGAGGGTGGGAAGGAAGGAAGGAAAGAGGGAAGGGACAGGAACAGAGGAAGGGTGCAAAGAAGTAAGGAAAGGTGTGAAAGGGGAGAGTAAGAGAGGAAGGAGTGAAAGAAGGGAGGAAGGAGAAGGAAAGCAAGAAATGGAGGGAGGGAAGGAAAGAAAGAAAGAAAGAAGGAAGGAAGGAAGGAAGGAAAGAAAGGAAGGAAGAAAGAAAGGGGGAAGGGACAGGAACAGAGGAAGGAAGCAAGGAAACTTATGAAAGGGGAGAGTAAGAGAGGAAGGACTGAAGGAAGGGAGGGAAGAAGGGAGGAAGGAGAAAGAAAAGAAGAAATAGAGGAAGGGAAGGTAAAAGAGAGAAAGAAAAAGAGCAAGAAAGAAAGCAAGAAAGAGAAAGAAAGAGAAATAAAAAGAGAGGGGGAATGAAAGAAATGGAAGGAGGGAAAGAAGGAGAGAAAGCAATAGAAAGAAAGAAAGCAAGAGAAAGAAAAAAGAATGAAAGAGCAAGAGAGAAAGAAAGAAAGAAAAAGAAATGAAAGAAAGAAAGAAGGAAAAAAAGAAAGAAAGAAGGATAGAAAGAAAGAGAAAAGAAAGAAAGAGAATGAAAGAGAAATAAAAATAGAGAGGGAGAATGAAAGAAATGGAAGGAGGGAAGGAAGGAGAGAAAGAAAGAGAAAGAAAGAAAGAAAAAGAAAGAAAAGAAAGAAAGAAGGAAAGAAAGAAAGAAAGAAAGAAGGAAAGAAAGAAAGAAAGAAAGAAGGAAGGAAGGAAAGAAAGAAAGAGAAAAGAAAGAGAATGAAAGAGAAATAAAAATAGAGAGGGGGAATGAAAGAAATGGAAGGAGGGAAGGAAGGAGAGAAAGCAAGAGAAAGAAAGAAAGAAAGAGAAAGAAAAAAGAATGAAAGAGCAAGAGAGAAAGAGAGAACGAAAGAAAGAAAGAAAGAAAGAAAAAGGCAACTCCAAAGAAAGGCTCACTGAGCGGATGCATGAAAAGAGGGACCTGGATCTCCATTTGCCTCCCCCTCCCGCTTATCTGCTCCCAGCGCCACCAGCAGGAATACAAGCGAGTAAGCCGGCGCCCGCCCAAAAGAAGCTATTGGCTCCAGGCGGCGGGCAGTGTTCACGCCCCCCCTGAACCCCTGGCCCAGCACCTCCGGAGGCCGAAAGGCGCGGCTCTCTTGCCCTCTCAATCCTCGGGGGGACACAAGACCGGCAGAGAAGCCGGCCGGGCTCAGCCCTCTCCCGGCTTCCTCAATTCCGCTTCCCCAGCAGCGCGGCTTGGCTTCCGGAGGGCCGAGACACCCCCGCGGTGACTCCTCCTTCTGCGGCTGGCATCGGGGCTCCCTGCCTGTCTGCCGGCCTCCCTGCCTTCTTTCCTCGCGGGGGTGGGAAGAAGGTGCGGGGCTGCTGTCGGAGAAGCTCCGCAGAGGCAGAGTTCGTTGCAATCGGGGTTGGGGAGTTTCTGGTGGGCGCCGGGGCCCCCCCATTTTTCAATTTGGCCGGGCCAATGACGCCACTCCCAGTAATACCGGTCTATCGGCGGCCCTGAATGACCTAAGTCCTAGAACCCACTGCAACAACATTGCCAAAAAGGCTTTAAGAGTTCTTAACCTAATCCTTCGCAGCTTCTTCTCTGGTAATTTTGAACTGCTAACAAGAGCTTACAAAACCTTTGTCAGACCAATCCTACAATACAGCTCATCTGTATGGAACCCACATTGCATATCTGACATCAACACAATTGAGAGAGTTCAGAAATATTTCACAAGAAGAGTCCTTCACTCATCTTCTCATAACAAAATATCTTACTCCACCAGACTTGAAATTCTTGGTTTAGACAACTTACAACTATGTCATCTCCCTTCCGACATAATTATAGTTCATAAAATCATATACCAAAATGTCCTACCTCTTAACGACTACTTCACCTGCAACTACAACAACACTCGAGCACGAAATCGATTTAAACTAAATGTCAACCGCTCCAAACTTGACTGCAAAAAATATGACTTCAGCAACAGAGTAATCAACGCCTGGAATGCACTACCTGACTGTGGTTTCTACTCCTAATCCCAAAACCTTTAAACTTAGACTATCTACAATTGACCTCTCCCCCTTTCTAAGAGGTCTGTAAGGAACGCGCATAAGCGCACCATTGTGCGTACTGTCCCTGTCCTAGTCTTCTTTTGTTCCTTTTATCATTACTTATCTAATATTTTATTTGTACAGATTACTACCCTATAATTGTTTGACAAAATAAATAAATAAATAAAACATAGTGATTTAAGACTCCTGTTAAGTGACTTAAAATCAGACATTAGGAAACTGATATCACTTCATCAAGCCCATCCATCACATTAAGAATTTACTGAACAGTAAATTAATTACTAAATTTTAATAAGTTTACTAAGTTAGTAATTACTAAGTTTCTTGATAAATTGACATGGATCATGTTCAACAATTTTGTTGAATTAACAAAATATTTTTAAATTGGATTTTGAATAAATATGCAATTTAATTGTCACAGTTTTGAATTTTACTGTTTCAGTCTTTCTTAACGGGCCATGCAAACCGCTATTCCAAACAATGCTGTTTATAGGGATGTGGGGGGCACCGAGGATGAGTTTGTAGCACCAAGGGGGCAATGGACTGAAAAAGTTTGGGAACCACTGTGCTAGATATTGAAGACTAGAATATCAAGCTTTGATCAACCAATATTGGGAAGGATTTTCTGATGAAATAATAAAATTATTAAATTAGTAATGCATGGAAGAATCTGGAAGAACTGCTGCAGTATTTCATATTAATTGATGTGTGACTGGAAGATTGAAGGATGGAGGAAGTCACAAAGGGAGAAAGTTTTCAGCCTTTTGTCTTCCCTTTCCTTTGCCTCCTCATAGAACTCTTGCAAATTGTCAGTCCTCCTAGGTATGGCAGACAGGAAATACAACAAAATGAACTAATTCTATTTTACTGCAGGGGTACATTAACAGAAACTTGCAAGCCTGAAACTACAAACTTTCTCCTCACATACACACTTTTAATTGCCTGCTCCATTAGGGCAAGTTCTTCTGAAGTTTCTTTCTCTGGCTGTTAAGACATTGGGACTCTTGGCTTTCTTGTCTGATTATTTCCTAAGAAGCATCTCTTACTTTCATGGGCAAATTCATCTAGGCATTCCGCATACTGTATATAGATAGACATGGGGGAAAAAACTGTTTGCAGTATAATAATGACAAAGTTAGGAATTTCGGTTTATGTTTTTACTGTAAAGTTCTTGGATGCTTAGCTTTAGCTGACGTTACTTATTCTTAGTGAGCAATATGTTTCTTCCATCCCAGCTGTTACCAAGAAAATAGAATACTTCCAGTGCTATCCATAAAATATTTTAATAATAGAAGTATTTCTTGGAAGACATAAACCACAGTGCACAGGTACAAACAGATCATAAGAATTTGGAGCATCTATAAAAAGTGCCCGGTCTGACTCAACACAGAACATTTGGTCTCAATTTCCCTCCCATTTATTCTTTTTTTAATTCTCTATATTTTTAGCTCAGAGATCAACTACCACATTATATTCATCTTTATAAAAAGATGAATATAATATTATCCAGTCTTCCTTGCACATTGCAATCTTGAAGTTAAACAATTTTATCCCCAAACAGCAAAGGGTATGAGGCAAGCAGTTTATTTGGTAGTTTTGTTTCACCTACAATGCCTTGACCTATGTCAGAGTGTCAATGGTTTATTTCTAAACTGATTATATTCTTCATTTCTTCATGACTGAATTGTAACATTTATTTCTCTTCCTTCAGAAAAGTTCTGCATCTTTGTCATGACAATGAAAAATGGAGGAATGTTTAAAATGTTGAGTCTAGTACTTAGAGCATTCTAATGCCTGAAGATCAGATGTCAAAGACTATATGTCATTATATCATGTCTGTCAATTAATCAAAATTGTCACTACTAAATCAGGTGATTTATTCCAGTTATTTCCCACATTTTCTGCTTCAAGAGATACAGTTTCTTGGATTTTATTACCGGCATTCCAGATTTGGATGGATTCACAACAATTTAGTGATACCAAACTCCTTTTCCAAGATCTGTCATGTTCTCATCATCCGGAATTGAATGGATAGATGGAGAAAATTAATACATTACTCAACTAGTAAAAATTGAATTAACTGCAATTTTTTAATAACAACTTGCTGCATTCTCCTAATAGCATGTTTCCCATTAAGGCATTCTATCATAGTACCTACCTTTCAAAGGTCCTGAATTCACTGTTCCTTGACTCTCTTGGCTTTTTCCAAAAGTCAGAGCTCCATCTTAAAGAACAGTGAAATTTGGCCAAGGCTTTATACCTTTAAGAAGCAGATACATCTAGGCAAAATGGCATTAAGACTGCAATGGGTGATTTGATGTGGTTTTCTTTCATTTCTTTTGCCAGCCTCCTCTCTATTAAAAAAACTTGACTTAATAATACTAGATACTTTTCTTGTTGATTTGTTAAAAAGTGTGATAGATTATTATTATTTATAAAATTTATTTGTAGTCCATCTCACCACAGGGCAATAAAACCCAGTCAGACATTTACTATTCTATTAATTTACTCATACTGTATATTCTGCAATAAAATAAATATATATGCTACATTTTAATTATGTAAAATAAATTATCTTTATCTAAAATAAAGTCAACATTCTGAATACAATTTAAGCTCAATTGAAAAAAAAGGAATATTTTCTTCCCCTTGTAGAAACATAGAAACATAGAAGACTGACGGCAGAAAAAGACTTCATGATCCATCTCGTCTGCCCTTATACTATTTTCTGTAGTTTATCTTAGGATAGATATATGTTTATCCCAGGCATGTTTAAATTCAGTTACTGTGCATTTATCAACCACGTCTGCTGGAAGTTTTGAGACTGTCAGAAATCACTACCCCTAAATCCTTCTCTTCTGACATTTTTGCTAACACAGAACTGCCAATACAATACTCAGATTGAGGATTCCTTTTCTCTAAGTGCATTATTTTACATTTGGAAACATTAAACTGAAGTTTCCATTGCTTTGACCATTTATCTAGTAAAGCTAAATCATTTACCATATTACAGACGCCTCCAGGAATATCAACCCTATTGCACACTTTAGAGTCATCGGCAAATAGGCAAACCTTCCCTACCAAACCTTCCCCTATGTCACTCACAAACATATTAAAAAGAATAGGACCCAGAACAGACCCTTGTGGCACACCGCTTGTAACCTGTCTCTGCTCAGAATACTCGCCATTAACAATAACTCTCTGATGTCTATGCTTAAGCCAGCTGCAAATCCATTGAACTATCCAGGGATTAAGTCCAATCTTCACTAATTTATCTATCAGCTATTTATGTGGAACCGTATCAAAGGCTTAGCTGAAGTCCAGATAGGCAATATCCATGGCACCACCTTGATCCAACACCTTTCTGACATAGTCAAAGAAATCAATGAGATTAGTCTGACATGATTTGCCTTCAGTAAAGCCATGCTGATTTGGGTCCAATAAGTTATTGTTTTTTAGGTGCTGATTTATCCTCTTTTTGAGTAGAGTCTCCATCATTTTAACTATAACTGATGTCAAGCTAACTGGCCTGTAGTTACCAGCTTCTTCTCTACTGCCCTTCTTGTGGATAGGCACAACACTGGCCATTCTCCAATCCTCAGGAACATCTCCTGTTAACAGGGATCAAACAAATCAGTCAGGGGGGTAGCAATGACAAATATGAGTTCTTTAAGAACTCTGGGGTGGATGCCATCTGGACCCATTGCCTTATTTATCTTTAATCGTTCAAGTTCTTCTAAGACATCGGCTTCTAAGATCACTGGAGCTGAATCCGTACAGCTGGAAGCAATGCTATATCCCTCTATATTATTATTATTATTAAAGGTGTCTTTTGAGAAAACTGAACAGAAGTAGCTATTTAAATGGTCAGCGATCTCCTTATTCCCATCAATGCATGTATTATTCCAGGTACTAAGCTTCATGATGCTGAAGTTTTTCTTCTTCCTATCACTAATATATCTGAAGAAGGTTTTATCCCCCTTCTTTACAGATTTGGCAATTTCTTCCTCTTTTGAGGCTTTAGCAGCATATATTATCTGTTTTGCCTCCTTCTGTCTCATTTTATACACCTCTCTATCAGCTATACTTCCATAGAAACATAGAAACATAGAAGTCTGACGGCAGAAAAAGACCTCATGGTCCATCTAGTCTGCCCTTATACTATTTTCTGTATTTTATCTTAGGATGGATATATGTTTATCCCAGGCATGTTTAAATTCAGTTACTGTGGATTTATCTACCACGTCTGCTGGAAGTTTGTTCCAAGGATCTACTACTCTTTCAGTAAAATAATATTTTCTCATGTTGCTTTTGATCTTTCCCCCAACTAACTTCAGATTGTGTCCCCTTGTTCTTGTGTTCACTTTCCTATTAAAAACACTTCCCTCCTGAACCTTATTTAACCCTTTAATATATTTAAATGTTTCGATCATACTCTTTATACCTCCTATGGGCAGCCTTTTTTTCATTGCCTATAGTCCTTACATCATTGCTAAACCATAGCGGTTTCTTCTTCCTTTTACCTTTAGTTATCTGCCTTACATATAGTCCAGTGGCTTTTAAGATGGCCTTTTTAATACAGTCCACTGGGTGCTTGCTCCTGCCATTTTATCCCTCCCCTTTAATTCATTATTTAAATATTCCCCCATTGCATTAAAATTTGTTTTTCTGAAATCCAATACTTTGGTTGCAGTATAGGATTGCTCACAATCAGTTTTTACATCAAACCACAAACATAGATGGTCACTGCAACCTAAATTTTCTTCCTCCTTGACCTCTGAAACCCAATTCCTATTAATAAAAACTAAATCTAGAATATTCTCCCCTCTAGTTGGTGTCTTAACCAGCTGTGCCAGAGCTGCTCCTGTAAAGGCCTCTACTATATTCTTACTTTTGCATGTAAGGGCACTGGGGATATTCCAGTCAACATCAGGCATGTTGAAATCACCCATAACCACAATATCTCCCTTTACTGCCATTTGGGTAATTTCATCCACCATCTTGTTGTCATATTCCTCAGGTTGCCCTGGAGGCCTATAGATCACCCCAATTCTAATGACAGAACCTTGTTTATTTTGCATGCAAACCCAGAGAGTCTCCAGATCTTTACATGTATTTTGAATTAGTGTTGTTTTTAGACTTTCCTTAACATAAATGGCTACTCCACCTTCCCTTTTCTCTATTGTATCCTTCCTATACAGTGTATATCCTGGTATGGATATTTCCCATTCATTAGAATCCTTAAACCATGTCTCAGTTATGGCAACCAGATCCAAATTATCTTTAGATATTATGGCCATTAACTCAAGAGCGTGTTGCTTAAGCTTCGAGCATTCGTGCACATTACCCGAAGAACATTATTTTCATTATTAGTTTGCCCCTTATCATCAACAACTACATCTACAGTGGTACCTCGAGATACGAGTTTAATTCGTTCCGGACCTGGGCTCTTAAGTCGAGCAGCTCTTATCTCGAATGACTTTTCCCCATAGGAATTAATGTAAATAATTTTAATTGGTTCCAGCCCTCAAAGTTAGTCT
Source organism: Erythrolamprus reginae (assembly GCF_031021105.1). NCBI lineage: Eukaryota > Metazoa > Chordata > Lepidosauria > Squamata > Dipsadidae > Erythrolamprus > Erythrolamprus reginae. The sequence continues at coordinate 47,268,701 of NC_091956.1, forward strand.
AAATTATGCAGAAAGACATGTTTTTAATGAAGAAATGTACATGTACATATAAATGAATAATGAAGTTTCTTTCACTTAACTTGTAAACTTTCTTAAACTTTTAAATTTACATATGTTCAACTTCTCTGGCACCCAATCCTGTAGGACAGAGGTCCCCAACCCTTTTTGCACCAGGGACCGGCTTTAAGCGATCAAGAGAGGAATGGGTGAATGAATGGACGGAGGGTGGGAAGGAAGGAAGGAAAGAGGGAAGGGACAGGAACAGGGGAAGGAAGCAAGGAAACTTATGAAAGGGGAGAGTAAGAGAGGAATGAGTGAAGGGAGGGAGGGAGGGAAGAAGGTGGGAAGGAGAAAGAAAAGAAGAAATAGAGGAAGGGAAGGTAAAAGAGAGAAAGAAAAAGAGCAAGAAAGAAAGCAAGAAAGCAAGAAAGCAAGAAAGCAAGAAAGAAAGAAAGAAAGAAAGAAAGAAAGAAAGAAAGGGGGAAGGGACAGGAACAGAGGAAGGAAGCAAGGAAACTTATGAAAGGGGAGAGTAAGAGAGGAATGAGTGAAGGGAGGGAGGGAAGAAGGTGGGAAGGAGAAAGAAAAGAAGAAATAGAGGAAGGGAAGGTAAAAGAGAGAAAGAAAAAGAGCAAGAAAGAAAGCTGCAAGCACCCCCCCCGAGCCCCCCAGGCCGGCTGCAACCTTTTAAAACACGCGCGCCGCTTCGCAGCTGTCTCCTGAAGCCGAACGCGGAAGTTAGCGTTTGGCTTCAGGAGACAGCTCCTTGGCGCTTGTATCTCGAATTTGGGCTTGTAAGTAGAACAAAAATATCTCTCCCCTCCCAGCTCTTATCTCGAGTTGCTCTTAAGTAGAGCAGCTCTTATGTCGGGGTTCCACTGTATTTTATTTGCAGCTCCTTTTCATAAGCTTCCAGAAATTGATTTATCCTCATTGGTCGGGGACAGAAATCATCCACATCAGTTACATCTATGTCCCCTTTACCTAGTTTAAATGCCTGTCCAAAAAAGTTCTGAATTTCTCACTGAATACCTGGGTACCTCTGTATGATGGATGCAAACCATCCCTCATACTTGTATTGCTCTCTCTCTCTTTCTCTCTCTCTCTGTGGATATTTTCTACATTTAGAAACATAAAGTTAAATTAGCATGTAATTAAATTTGAAGAGAAATATATTTCAATGTTCACATTGCTTGAAGTAGCAATGAAAGACATACCGTATTTTCCAGAGTATAAGATGCACTGGAATATTAGATGCGCCTTAGTTTTTGGGGAGGAAAATATGGAAAAGAATCTGCTTATCAGATATTAATCTGGCTAGCATCCATAGTCTGATCATCTTCAGCATATTATTTTATCCTCAGGTTAAGGGCTTAAAAAAACTTTATTCTGAGAGAGTGAAAGAGCTTGCAAGCCAGTAAGAGCTGGGAACATCATTAGCACCTGGAAAGAAACAGTCTGAGTAAGTAGAGCAATGGAAAAAAAACCTACAAAGACTTAGGGCTTGGAAAACATTCTTCATGAAAAACCTGGGAAGATCATTTGCAGCTAGTTAGGGCTATTATATTCACAATATAAGACGCACTTAAATTATCAGCCTCTTTTGGGGAGGAAAAAGGTGTGTCTTATATTCCAAAAAATACGGTAATCAATACACTAGGCCTCTGAGAATAATGCATGGAAATTTGGACACTAATTCTGTAGGAATCAAGTGTCTTGAATTTAAATATCTATATTATATTAACCAAGCAGTCAGAATGCACTGCTTACAAACATGAAGTTTTTAAAAGCTTCTAGCTGAGAGATTGCCTTGCCAATAGCATGAAAAAAAAAAGATTGACTCCAGTTAAGGTGCTTCCTTCCACTTGTGGAGCTGTCAAAAGTATAACTAAATATTAGTCCACATAAATGCAGTGTAAAATTTTATGAACTATTCATTCCTTTTTCCTATCCTATATACTTCTAAACTCATACCTTATCTTTTTGGAAATGTCCTCAATTATAAAATAATGTTGCCATCAATAGACATAATAGTAATTCTTTCCATTAAAAGATTCTACCTACTTTTCCTTTTTAAAACATACATTAAGTATACATATTATACATTAAGATCCCAACTCTTTAAAAAGTACAGTTAAATTTTTGCCTATCTCTGTTGTTCTCCAAAGAACTCAGATTTCTATTTGCTGAAAGCTATTGTCCACTCAACCCTATCTTTCCATTTTCCAAATTAAAGGGCATTCTTCTTGTTGTGGTTAGCTCTGGCCCAGCTCCTGCCCCAAGGACTGTGGGGGTGGATGTGGGTGAAACATCCAAATGTCACAGGCCTGTTTTGCTGCCGACAGCTTCGGGCAGCGAATTATCCTCTGAAGAAGGGAGTGACTGTGAGATGGGACCTTCAGAGGGGGGGCCTGGCAGGCAGCCCAGAAAGAAGCCAGTCATCATCTTCCTTTTCTTCGATAGACTCTGATGAGGAAGCTGTGATAGACCCACACATGTGTAGAGCTATACATAGAAGAGAACAGCTTCGCAGATATTACAGGAGATAATAGAGTCCACCTGTGGTTGGATGGGGTTCAAGTAATTAGGGCTGCTGTTAAATGGGCAGCGTGCCGGCCTCGCAGTGTGGAAGATTATCTGATCGTGCTTGTGGAGTTTGCATTGCCATTCCAGATTTTCCCAGCACCTTGTGTTTGGATTTCAGGACTCTGACCATAAATCATACTGAGTTTACAACGTCTGAAGAGGAGTAGCTGTGATGAATTCACAGCTACTGGTTAATGGACTTGAGTTTATTGTTTTGGTTATTTCACTGCATTCAAGTTTGTTTGTTTTTACAAGTGAGCCCTTTGAATTCAAAAGAGGGGTTTTCTTCTATTTTTCTTTGGATAAAGAAACTATTGTTGCCTTTTCCTTTGTGTGTGTCTGTTTTTGCTACTTTTACATTTAATTGAAGGCTCATGCCAGGAGCCGGCAGAACACTTCTATGCATTTTAAACAATATTTTTTTCAAATTATTCATATGAACTGAATCACTACATGCCATCCTACAAGCAATCTTCTAATACCTATTCTAAAGCAGCAGTCTTTAAACACATTACTTCCTTGTTAAACAATTTAATAGCTTGAGATAGAATTGTTATGTGATAACCAAAATATTTAAAATTGGATTGATGCATTTTTGAGGGATGATTACTTCACATGCCAATGCCATTATATCTTTCAAATTTACTGATTGATTTATTTTTAATCAATATATATGATGACTCTTTCAGCATTTACCGGTAACTAACAGCAGGATACATTGTGTTTTGAACCTTTGAAAAATTTAATGTTTATTAACAAAAATTCAAGCAGTGGTGGGCCCCAGCCTCAACGCTGGGAAACGCCATTCTGGTGGTGGCCATGTAGCACGTAGTCTAGCACCAGTGGGGATGCTGGCGCTTCCCCGGACCTATACCTGCCCCACCCTGCCACGAGCATTGCCTTCCACTGCTGTTCGCCCCTGGCTCGCCTCTCATGCCGCCTCTCCCCACTGCCTGTGCTACCACTGTTCTCCCCAAGAGCAAGAGGGGAGCACAGGAAGCGGGTGGTGTGGGGGCAGATGGCGGCAGGCAGCGGTGAGCGGGCACTTACTTGTTTGCCCATTTCCAGAAATTGTGATTGCGCGCGCATGTGCGCACGCACGGGTTGGAATGGGCCGGGAATTGTAGCCAGCTCCTGAGTTCAAGTGAAATAACTGAATAGGTGTAGGCATGGTTATTTAAATACTATTCATGTTTCAGATATACATATATTATGTAAGTGACAAATGTGAACCATCTCATTGGGATGTAATGCTTATGAATTGAGAATATGTGAAAAAGTAAAAGAGGAAACACACAGAGAGAAAAATATCTACTAGATTTACTAATATCTCAATTTGTATATCATAATTTAACCTATTTTTTCTAGTTTAATGTTTCATCCCATAAAGGTGCCAAGATAGAGGCAATTGTTATATATTGAACTAAGTGAATAAGGCAATATTGCACTAGAAGCCAGAGAATCAAAAGCCAAAAAGTACTGTATTGGATAATGGGTCAAGCTATGAATCACTGTATCTAGGCAGCTTGATATATCCAAAAACTGGATACATTTTTTGAATATGGGAATTCAATGTAGGATAAAATGAAAATTGGCTCCAATAACCATTTCAGTCTTTCATATTGGCCTACATACAGTAGTTTACAACTTACCTCTGTCAGGTTTAGCTGGAACTCAACATGGTTTTGACTTTCAAGGAAGCTACACTGGTACCTCTATCTAATAATGCCTCTACTTACGAACTTTTCTAGATAAGAACTGGGTGTTCAAGGTTTTTTTCCCTCTTCTCAAGAACCATTTTTCACTTACAGACCCGAGCCTCCGAAACTGTAACCGGAAAAGGCAGGGAGAAGCCTCCATGGGGCCCTCTAGGAATCTCCTGGGAGGAACAGGGCCAGAAAAGGCAAGGAAAAGCCTCTGTGGGGCCTCTCTAGGAATCTCCTGGGAGGAAACAGGGCCGGAAAAGGTGGGGAGAAGCCTCCGTGGGGCCTCTTTAGGAATCTCCTGGAGGAAACAGGGTCTCTACTCTCCCTGTGGTTTTCCCTATCGCATACATTATTTGATTTTACATTGATTCCTATGGGAAAAAATGCTTCTTCTTACTCTAACCCTAAGGCCATAGTTCCCTCTAAGCTGAGCAGTGAGCAATCGCTCACTTAAAAATCATCATCAACTCAGAGTTTTCCAAACCTGCCCAGAAGCCGAGAGGGAAAGAGTGAGAGGGAAGGAGAGAGAGAGGAAGAGAGGAAGAGAGAGAAACAGATAGAAAAAAGAGAGAAAGAAAATCAAAATCTAGTTTGAAACTAGCTCAACTATTTAAGTGGCATTTTGATATTGATATAGTTGCCCTATTATGAGCTCACTGTTATAGACACACAGTACAGTACAGTATTTTATTTTGAAATTCTCTGAGGCAAAACAGGGTGGGTTTTTTATTTGTTTGTTTGTTTATTTATTTATTTATTTATTTATTATTTCTGTGCCGCCGAAGGGACTGCCGCTCAGACACTATACTTTTCCACCCACCCCAAAAAAAAAATTAGAGGGAACACTGCCTAAGGCCTGATTCTACTTCAGATTTTACCCCTAAATGAGCTGTGCACTGAAACAGGCATTTATTCTCATCTCATGATATCACCACATCTTCTTCTGAGAAAGAACCCATGGCAGACATAATAGCTATGAATAGCATATTACTAACAATCTAAAATAATATTTTCTTTGTTCTAGATAAGTTGTCAACATTATGATAGTGTTCTCGTGTCATAATAACATAGATATTTAGATTATTTTTAACTTCATTCTTACAACAACTGAAAGTTGCAACCATAAGATCTTCTATCAACAGTATTTTTTTCTGTTTAAGGAATTCAATTATTTTGATACTATATTTTTATTTTAAAGAGTGAAACAGACAGAAGAGAAATTTCTAGGAAGAGAGCTAAAGTATTTTAGTGTTTGTTTAGACAAACAAATAGCACTTGTCCAGAATTTAAATTGGATTGTTCATGAGTTGATAAAGTATGTATTATATAGACAATAAACGATAAAAACAATTAACAAAAATTTGCAAATGATATATTTTTTTCTGAAATTTATTATCTAACCATGTAGCTGCTAAAAAAAAAACCTTAAGTACCTCATTTATATCACTGAAAATACAGAAAACTTAAATCCTACATTTTGTAATAGATCACTCTTGTCAGCAATTTTATGAAAAAACTCAAACCTACTATTGGACAAAATTGCTGCATGTGTGCTAAAAAGCTCTTGATCTACTATATTTCCAATACTTAGAATGTAATAATTTTAAATTTTGTTTAGTTATTGGAGTCTTCAATAAAATATGTGTGAATGTTATTTTAGCAGAAAGCGATAAGTGAAATGAAAAGATCAATTTATCTTGTTGGAGGTTTTATCATGAGCTTAGCATCTTGAGTTAACAAAGCAACTAGACAACTGAACTTTAGATTTAGGGATATATACAGTATTAAGTTTTGGGGTAACAATTATTCTGGATTGTTGCTATGTCAGGAATTGTACTACCTCCAAGAATATTACTCAAAAAAGACTAAAGCTTCTGTTTATATTCCAGGATATTTGCCTGGTTTTAATCTGTATATGTTCCAAATGAAGACAGAAAATAATCAAATTGGAATCTGGTTCAAGCCTAGTCTAAAAAGCCAGATTTATTTTAAGAGATTACATTAATAAACTCCAGTCATGTTTATAATGGCCACAAAAGTAATCTTACCTTCCTTTTAAAAGCCTATAGAATTATGAATTGGTAATTCAAATATATTAGGATGGCATGTTATCTCTATTTGAAAATATGAGTTTAGTTTTGTTTAAGTGAAAACTAAGTCAATTTTTTTCTTTCATGAATTTATTGAATTTTTGAACTGGGGATTTCTCCATATTACCAAATCTCTTTTGCCTTATCAATTTCACATTATTATAATGATTTAGGATTTTATTTATCATTTTCTATCTGCTACAAGTGGCTAGGTTTTTAGCAATTACAGTAATTAAGTGAAAATACAATAGTATATATTTTAAAAACATCAAAGGTTAAAATTATAATTAAAATCATAAGTCTTAAAACGTGAGTAAATCTTGAAGTAGATGATGTCCTTTCACTGTAAAGTCTTATCAATTTTGTACATCTTTGTCTTGATAAAAGATATTACTTCAAAATACATTTACACATAGTCCTCGACTGACAACCACAATTGAGCTCTAAAATTAATGCTGCTAAGTGAGACATTTTGTTAAATGAGTTTTGCCCCATTTTACAACCTATTTTGCCACATTTGTTAAGTGAAACACTGCCATTAAGTTGGTAATACAGTTGTTAAGTGAATCAAAGCTTCTGCATCGACTTTGCTCATCAGAAAGTTGCAAACTTCGGCACACTGCAACTGTCATAAATATGAGTCGGTGATCAAGCATATGAATTTTGATCAGAGGAATGCTGCAATAGTTGTGTGAAAAATGACCATGTCAATTTTTTCAGTGCCATTATAACTTTGAAAAGTCACTAAATGAACTGTTATAAGTTGAGGACCGCCTCTATTTATTTGCCCAATTGTCTATTCCTGCTTCAGCTTAGGTCTATTGGCTCAGATATCATTTAATTTACGTTTATCACTTTTAAAAAATTATTTAATTTAACAATTTTATTTAGCAGCCCATCTCATACTGGGTGGTTTTCATGTAATTAAAACAAATATAATAATAAGAAAAGGAAAACAGCATAAAATCATATAATAAAAAACAGCATTTAAAAAACTGAAAACTCAAGAATCCACAATCCAGTTTATCAAAACAATCACTATTGTTCCTGAAACAATGTGTCACCTTATTTATTTTATTTTTTAAAATTTATTTATTATTTTGATTTCTAGACCGCCCCTCTCCGAAGACTCAAGATGGCTAGGCACCCTGAGTCTTGCTTTTAGGCACTTGCTTTTATATCACATCTTTATATACTTACAATGAGACACATTTAATCATATTCATTCCACGCTACTTGGATCTTATTTTATCTATTTCTTGAAATTATTTAGTTTTACATTTCATATGTCACCCATGATGATTTTTTAAAAAATAACAGAATAAGGAACAAAAAGGCCAAAACCAAAAATATATACATTATCTAAATAACAACAGCAGCAACAACAACAATAATGTCTTAAAAATAAGTTATCAATACAACATAAAAAATATTTTGGGGGAAATTCAAACAAAGTATAAAACTTTATATTTGTCAAAATAAATGTTCTGCTTTCCCCCCAATACAGTGATCCCCCGCTCTTTGCGAGGGTTCCGTTCCAGGACCCCCCGCAACGAGCGGGTTTTCGCGAAGTAGCGCTGCGGAAGTAAAAACACCATCTGCGCATGTGCAGAGGGTGTTTTTACTTCCGCAGCGCTAGCGAGGAGCCTAAGATTGGGGGCGGCGCGGGTGTTTTAAAACATCCCCGCCGACATGAGGGGCTCGCTAGCACACCCCCAAACCTGGGTTGGGGGTTCGGGGGTGTGCTAGCGAGCCTCCCATGTCGGCGGGGATGTTTTAAAACACCCGCGCGACTTTCCAATGAGTCCCGAAGACAAACGCGTTGTCTTCGGGACTCATTGGAAAGTCGCGCGGGTGTTTTAAAACATCCCCGCCGACATGGGAGGCTCGCTAGCACACCCCCGAGCCCCCAACCCGGGTTTGGGGGGTGCTAGGAAGCTCCCATTGTTGGCGGAGACCTTTTAAAACACTCGCGCGGCTTCCAAACCGAGTCCTGAAGCCAAGGGCGCTCTGCGCTTGGCTTCAGGACTCGGTTTGGAAGCCGCGCGAGTGTTTTAAAAGGTCTCCGCCAACAATGGGAGCTTCCTAGCACCCCCCAAACCCGGGTTGGGGGCTCGGGGGGGGTGCTAGGAAGCTCCCATTGTTGGCGGAGACCTTTTAAAACACTCGCGCGGCTTCCAAACCGAGTCCTGAAGCCGCGCGAGTGTTTTAAAAGGTCTCCGCCAACAATGGGAGCTTCCTAGCACCCCCCAAACCCGGGTTGGGGGCTCGGGGGGGGTGCTAGGAAGCTCCCATTGTTGGCGGAGACCTTTTAAAACACTCGCGCGGCTTCCAAACCGAGTCCTGAAGCCGCGCGAGTGTTTTAAAAGGTCTCCGCCAACAATGGGAGCTTCCTAGCACCCCCCAAACCCGGGTTGGGGGCTCGGGGGGGGGTGCTAGGAAGCTCCCATTGTTGGCGGAGACCTTTTAAAACACTCGCGCGGCTTCCAAACCGAGTCCTGAAGCCAAGGGCGCTCTGCGCTTGGCTTCAGGACTCGGTTTGGAAGCCGCGCGAGTGTTTTAAAAGGTCTCCGCCAACAATGGGAGCTTCCTAGCACCCCCCAAACCCGGGTTGGGGGCTCGGGGGGGGTGCTAGGAAGCTCCCATTGTTGGCGGAGACCTTTTAAAACACTCGCGCGGCTTCCAAACCGAGTCCTGAAGCCGCGCGAGTGTTTTAAAAGGTCTCCACCAACAATGGGAGCTTCCTAGCACCCCCCAAACCCGGGTTGGGGGCTCGGGGGGGGTGCTAGGAAGCTCCCATTGTTGGCGGAGACCTTTTAAAACACTCGCGCGGCTTCCAAACCGAGTCCTGGAAGCCGCGCGAGTGTTTTAAAAGGTCTCCGCCAACAATGGGAGCTTCCTAGCACCCCCCAAACCCGGGTTGGGGGCTCGGGGGGGGGGGTGCTAGGAAGCTCCCATTGTTGGCGGAGACCTTTTAAAACACTCGCGCGGCTTCCAAACCGAGTCCTGAAGCCAAGCGCAGAGCGCTTGGCTTCAGGACTCGGTTTGGAAGCCGCGCGAGTGTTTTAAAAGGTCTCCGCCAACAATGGGAGCTTCCTAGCACCCCCCAAACCCGGGTTGGGGGCTCGGGGGGGTGCTAGGAAGCTCCCCATGATGGCGGAGACCTGTTAAAACACTCGCGCGGCTTCCAAACCGAGTCCTGAAGCCAAGCGCCAAAGGCGAACTTCTGCGCTTGGCTTCAGGACTCAGTTTGGAAGCCGCGCGAGTGTTTTAACAGGTCTCCGCCATCATGGGGAGCTTCCTAGCACCCCCCCCAGCCCCCAACCCGGGTTTGGGGGGGTGCTAGGAAGCCCCCCATGCCGGCGGGAAGACCCAGGGAACGTTCCTTCGGCCGCCCAGCAGCTGATCTGCCGGAACGCAAACTCCACCATCTACGCATGCGTGCAGATGGTGTTACTTCCGGGTTGAAAACTCGCGATATAGCCGTTTCGCAATGATCGGGGTCGCGATACCTGGGGGATCACTGTATACTAATTTCATTATTGGTGTAGCACCAAAATAACAAACAAACAAAAAAATCCAATATTTTCACTCATGTGAATTTTAAAAAAAGTTTTATATTTTAAAAATATTTTTGAAGAACTTTTTATATATTTATTAATTCATAACAAGCACATCAATAGCAGATATAATACCCACAAATTTCACATTTTATGTAACTTATATTAATTTTACAGTTATTTTCAAAATGTAATCTTGGAAAAATGTAAGAATTTTTTTTAAAAAAACTCAAACTGAATGTTCACTGTGATATCAATTTATTTAATTGAATTCCATTCTGTTTTGTTTTGCACAGATATTATTCCTATATCTTAAATTAATGTATGAATATATTATACAAAAGAAATACATGAATAAATAATATTTATTTATTTATTAATTGGACTTGTATGCCGCCCCTCTCCATGGTCTAGGGGCGGCTCACAACATATCAAAGAACAATATACAATAAAACATCTGAAATTCAATTAATATAAATAACTAATCTAAAACTATTCTAAGCAAGCTAAAACATTAAAAAAAATAATTCATACAAATTCAGACTACAGACTACAGACATACCACATACTCATTGGCCAAAGGCTGGGGTCTAATGATTCTTGTGGAAGGCAAGGAGGGTGGGGGCAGGTCAAATCTCTGGGGGGAGATTCCAGAGGGCCGGGGCCCCCACAGAGAAGACTCTTCCCCTAGGCGACATTGTCTAGTTGACAGGACCTGGAGAAGGCTGACTCTGTGGGACCTAACCAGATGCTGTGATTCATGTATACAGTATAACTTCTTGAAATTTATTTAGTGTTCATGTTGCTGGAATGTTGCTTGAGTGCTGTTAAGAATTAAAATCAAGAAACTTCTAGAATTCAGAAACAATTTCTTTTTTATACCTCTAGCAGGATAGAAATGCATGCATATTATTAAAACTACATTAATATTAAGAAAGCAGAATTTGGTCAGTCAATTTTGGCTTGCTTTATATCATTAGCTTATATCTATGACAATTATAGATTGAATAGAATAGAATAGAATAGAATTTTATTGGCCAAGTGTGATTGGACACACAAGGAATTTGTCTTGATGCATATGCTCTCAGGGTACATAAAAGATACATTTGTCAAGAATCATGTGGTACAACACTTAATGATTGTCATAGGGGTCAAATAAGCAATGAAGAAACAATCAATATTAATAAAAATCTTAGGATACAAGCAACAGCTACAGTCATACAGCCCTAAGTGGGAGGAAAAGGATGATAGGAATGATGAGGAAAAGGTAGTAGAATAGAAGTGAAGATTTAGCAAAAAGTCTGACAGTGTTGAGGGAATTTTTTGTTTAGTAGAGTGATGGCGTTCGGGGGAAAACTGTTCTTGTGTCTAGTTGTCTTGGTGTGCAGTGCTCTGTAGCGATGTTTTGGGGGTAAGACTTGAAACAGTTATGTCCAGGATGCGAGGGGTCAGTAAATATTTCCCCTGCCTTCTTTTTGACTCGTGCAGTATACAAGTCCTCAATGGAAGCCAGGTTGGCAGCAATTGTTTTTTCTGCAGTTCTGATTATCCTTTGAAGTCTGTGTCGGTCCTGTTGGGTTGCAGCATTAAACCAGACAGTTATAGAGGTGCAGATGACAGACTCAATTATTCCTCTGTAGAACTCTGCGACAAATCTGAGTCCCATAAAAAAATAGACATTTCATCTCGTACCTGGAAAGTTAATTGACTCTCTAAAAAACTGGATTTCAGTTACACCCAATTATATATATATATATCAAGAATAGTCCTAAAAATGCGAGTTCCAGGTATATGTGTGAATGATGAGGCAGCAGCCATCTCGATCACCGGAACATAAAAACTTTAATAAAACAACTTAGCTTTCGTTAGCGTGCTGCTAACTTCGTCAGAGTATTAAAATGCCATGGGAGACAATCACATTTATAAAGCCTTACTCAGTCTGCTCATAGCCCGCGTCACTGGGCCACACCCTTCCCTCCCCTCTGCAGCAAGCCTAATTGTAGGCTTAATCATGCTGGTTAAAGGGGGAACTACCGCTTTTACTCGTGTCTGTTGCCTATTTCCCTCCCCAAGGGAGGAGGTGGTGTTACGAGGCAATGCTTTAGAGGTATTTGATATTACTTCCTTCCACCCATTACCGTTGTTGCTTTCTATGGTGGTACATGTCTGCTCTTGCAATTTTTTTGCCCATGCCCTCGTCCTAGGTCTGCACTGTTCTAATCCCCCCTTGTCCCCTGCGTTAAACCTGCATTGTGCCCCTCCCCCTCTACCTCCGTGTTGCTCCAGTATGTTCCCTTGTTTCCCACTAGGGGTTGCTCCACCCTCATTTAGCTGGTTTCTATGCCTGACCTGGAGAATTCTGTTAGGGGCTTTATCCAATCCTAATGACCTATCTCCTTTAAGTCGTTGTTGGTGCCTTAAAGCCTGGTATGCTGATGGCATATCAATATGTCTATTTAAAGAATTTTCGTTGGAGAACCAGGCTTCTTTTAGGAGGCGACCTCCCTTGGTTTCATCTCGCGCCAGAATCTCAGTTCCCTGGAAATCGAAGCCATGATCCTGCTCCTCCATGTGTGTCCAAATCTGGGAGCGTTGTTCCTGACGTCGGACAAATTGGCGGTCCGACGTCAGGAACAACGCTCCCAGATTTGGACACACATGGAGGAGCAGGATCATGGCTTCGATTTCCAGGGAACTGAGATTCTGGCGCGAGATGAAACCAAGGGAGGTCGCCTCCTAAAAGAAGCCTGGTTCTCCAACGAAAATTCTTTAAATAGACATATTGATATGCCATCAGCATACCAGGCTTTAAGGCACCAACAACGACTTAAAGGAGATAGGTCATTAGGATTGGATAAAGCCCCTAACAGAATTCTCCAGGTCAGGCATAGAAACCAGCTAAATGAGGGTGGAGCAACCCCTAGTGGGAAACAAGGGAACATACTGGAGCAACACGGAGGTAGAGGGGGAGGGGCACAATGCAGGTTTAACGCAGGGGACAAGGGGGGATTAGAACAGTGCAGACCTAGGACGAGGGCATGGGCAAAAAAATTGCAAGAGCAGACATGTACCACCATAGAAAGCAACAACGGTAATGGGTGGAAGGAAGTAATATCAAATACCTCTAAAGCATTGCCTCGTAACACCACCTCCTCCCTTGGGGAGGGAAATAGGCAACAGACACGAGTAAAAGCGGTAGTTCCCCCTTTAACCAGCATGATTAAGCCTACAATTAGGCTTGCTGCAGAGGGGAGGGAAGGGTGTGGCCCAGTGACGCGGGCTATGAGCAGACTGAGTAAGGCTTTATAAATGTGATTGTCTCCCATGGCATTTTAATACTCTGACGAAGTTAGCAGCACGCTAACGAAAGCTAAGTTGTTTTATTAAAGTTTTTATGTTCCGGTGATCGAGATGGCTGCTGCCTCATCATTCACATATATATATATATATATATATATATATATATATATATATATATATATATATATATATATATATATATGCTGAAAGGAAACAAAAAAAGTAGTATAGATGTCTCTAGTGGACAGCCTCAGTGAGTCTCTTCCAAAAGGCTCCAAGCCTCCAGTTGGTGTGCAAACACTTTTAATGCATACACTGGAAGCTTCTGGATGTCCTAATCTCGCAACACTTCAGGCACCCATTCTCTGCAAAAGTGGATGGGTACCTAAAGTTTCAAGACATCATGGTCTGCAGAAGCTTTCAGCCTCTGCCCAAAAAGTGTTTATACGCCTAAGACTTTGCTGAAGACAAAAGAGCCCCCTCAATGAGTACATGTTGCTCCGGGGCTGCATTTTTGCCAGAAAAGGCCTTTACAGGCTCAGTTTTCACCTGGAAACACCTTTGCAGCAGAGGCGGAGTAACGACACGGACACAAGAGCTGGATTTAAAATGGGTCATTTTATTAATTAAATTTCCATAATTTATTTAAATAAATTATCATAAATTAACTATAACCCTAAACAAGGACCCGCAGGGTCAAACAATTACTTCCGGGGTGGAAAATGACATCAGAAAAACTTCCGGGGCAACTTATGGGCGTAACTCCATGCTGATCCAGGTGAGGGGCCACGCCCTCACCTGACTCACTGCCATGCACCTGCATGTGGGAGGTCTCGCCGTCTATCCCATACAAGGGGAAAGAAATGGGCGGGACCCAAAGACAGGTTCCCCCCAATTGCTCAGGTTGTTTCCACCACAAGCCTTTGGAGAGAACCTGTCAATCATCCCCATAGATGCCCAACGGAGAACACGCAATTGCTAAACCACCACCCAGTTTTCCGCCCCTAACCTGCCACGGAGTGGGGGTCAGATCTCTATCTTGGCCCCCCGACTCCCCCCTCTAACTGCACCAGCTCGCGCAGTGACCGCTGCAGGTCCTGTAAGAAGATGGTGTTCCCCCGTTCTGACAGGTGAACACCGTCAGCCCAGTAAAGCCACGGCTGATCTATGGTGATGTGGGGATGGGCAACCACTACCCCACCCAACTCTCTGACCTGCCCACCCATAACCTTAGTCACCTTTCCTGACCCTGTGAGTGGCCCTAAGGGAAATGGCGTCCCCAAAACGATCCTCGGGAGGATCTCGGACCAAACCACTCGCGTGGTTGGCCAAGCTTTGCGAAGAATACGCAAGTCTTCGCGGGCATGGCAAAGCAGTGCCAGACCCCCAGACACACACAGGTCATTGCCACTGAGTGCAAGACCGACCACCTGGGCGCGACACCTCTTGTGCCGCCCTCCCAGGAGCAGCAGGAGAAAACCCCTCTCTTCCAGGCCTCTTCTCCCCATCCTAACGATGCTTGACCCACCGGACCCAAAGACAGCCGGGTCCCCACGGCGGTGATTGCTGCAGATCGGCCAGCCCAAAAGACCGCTGTGGCCACACAGCAACGCCGTCGGTCTCGCCCTGGTGGGACTATCTAGAAGAAGGCAGAGAAAGGCTCCCTAGCCTGACATCCTATCCTATTACAGCAACTAGCTGTTCATAACCTAGATAGGCTGCTGACTGCCAGCGGCCAATCCCCGGATCCCATGACCCGGAAAACCAGACACTGCTGCACTAGTTACAGCGCCGATACGGAACGAATGCGTTCCGTAGCCGGCGGGGTCAATGCCAATCCCAACTAGAGCCCTAGTCACTAAAGCCCAAACTTGATAGCGGGTCAGCGGGGTACCATCCTGGTGTTCAAAAAGGTACCCCTGCCCCGCTCCCCAAAGACTACAGAAATTAGAAAGAACCGCCACCGGGCACCAGACTGATCGGTGGCAGCCGTCAACTCTATCCTAACACCCCTACATAACTGATCAGTTTTGGATCGTCTCACCAATAGAGAGACACCCCTGTCACTAAAATGCAAGTCGGAAAACTGGAAGGCACGGAGAGACCTGTCAGCCTGGGAGGAGGCCAGACCCTCGCTGACTCGAAGGGCCCCGAAAAACATGACATAGGCCGCCGCCTGAAAGAGGCGGGCCTCACACAGAGAGGCGCACAGGCTGTTCCAAGCTTGATCGATGAGCGACAGCTGCTGTACTGTTAATGCCTGTCTGCTATACGCTGGGGTCCCCGGTCACTCCCTCACCCAACCTTCCAGCATCTTCTGAATGCGGGAGTCATAGAAAGGTCCAAAAAAACCACTAGCCTTAGATAAAAGGCGAGGCCTGCCAACAGGAACCTAAAAGTCCTAACTGAAAGGCCGCGCTGCCTGAAGCTGCACGCAGAACTCCATAAGGTGATCCACGGGGAATGGCCAAATGTGAGGGTAACCCCTGGTTTGCCCGAAATCCCAAAACTCCTTATCTGCGTTCTGATATGCCCTCAAGGTGCTTGGTGCCACTGAGAGGGCCATGGCCCCGTTGGCTTCAGTCCCCCACTGCTCGAGAGCCCCCCAGGCTCCAAAGGTGGTCGGGGAAGGCTTCCGGTGACGCACGAGCCCACGGAGCCAGGGTCCAAAACCTGGACAACTGACCACGGGACAAGGCATCAGCGATCTCGTTGTCTAGACCAGGGACGTACCGAGCCAGAAACAGGGCATTTAGGGACGATCTGTGCACGAAATGGCGGGCAAGCCGCATGACCCTGTCGTTTAAGAGGACAGGGCATTCACAACGTGGACTACAGCCAGGTTGTCACACCAAAAGTGCACAGTTTTGTCCCTAAACCGCTCTCCCCACAGCTCTAAAGCTACTATCAGTGGGGAGAGTTCCAGGAAGGTCAGATCTTTGACCAAGGGAGAGGCCCTCTGTTCCGGAGGCCATATGGAATGGCCCACTGTTCGCCTAAGATAACCCCGAACCCACGGGTCCCCACAGCGTCCGAGCATAACTGCAATTCTGTTTCTAAAAGAAGCTCGTGCCTCCAAAAGGACAGACCATTGAAGTGGGCCAGAAAACCCCGCCATACACACAGGTCATCTTTGTCCCCAGTGCTCAGGCGGGTACGATGATGGGGCAAACGTAGTCCCTTCATCGCAGTATCTACTCTCCAGGAAAAAGCCCTGCCGGGGGCTATTACCCGGCAGGCAAAGTTAAGAAGCCCGGCGAGTTCCTGCAGCTGAAGAAGGGTTACCTTCCGACTACCCAAACTATGTCGAGCTCGCTCTGGACCTTAAGCAGCTTCTCTAGGGGCAATCTGAAAGATTGCTCCTCCGAGTCCAATTTAAGACCCAAAAAAGTAATCCTGGTGGCGGAGCCCTCAGTCTTCTCCGGTGCCAAAGGGGCTCCCAATTGAGCGCAAAGGGCTTCGAAGGCCCGCATCAGTGCAGAACATTGCTCTGAATGCGCAGGCCCCGCCAACAGGAAGTCATCGAGGAAGTGAATGACCGAACCCAGACCAGTACGCCTCCTGAGCGCCCACTCCAAGAAGGTGCTAAAGCTCCAGAACAGGGAGCAAGATGTAGAGCATCCCATTGGTACTGCTCTATCCCCGTAAAAGCCATCTTTGAAGTGGAAGCCCAGGAGCTCGAAATCGTCTGGGTGTATGGGGAAGAGCCGGAATGCCGACTTGATGTCGCATGTACCCATAAGGGCTCCTACTCCACACTTCCTAACCATGGCTACTGCCGTGACAACAGCCGCATAGCGGACCGAGCAAAGCTCATCAGGAATGAAATCATTCACTGATTCTCCCCTCGGGAAGGACGGGTGGTGAATCAATCTAAATTCACCACTAGCCTTCTTAGGAACCACCCCCAAGGGGGAGATCCGAAGAGTTGGCGAGGGTGAGCACGGGAAAGGTCCCAATACACTGCCCTCGGCCACCTCTTTCTGGAAACGATGTCTTCATACCCCACAACCGATCTAAGGTTGTCAGACATGAAGGCCTTCCTAGGCCCAACACATGGGCTCCTGAACCCCTCGGTAAGAACCCTGCAAGAGGGCAGCCGCCCTCCTGCAAGGGCGATACTCCCAAACAACTCCTCCAGAAACTCCCAGCTTAACTGGGCTGGGCCCATTTTCCCCCAGCAGGCAGGGGCCGTTTAACCGGCCCTGCGCCATCCTTCCTAACCTTACCCCCTTCGGGCTTGATACAAGTGCTGGTGGCGTGGTAGCCCCCACAGTTCTCACAAGCATGTCTGTATTTGCAGAAGGGATGAAAACACACTCCCTTGGCCGCAAACTCATGACATATAGGGGCAGCTTTCCCTGCCCCTCCCCCTACAGCCCGAGCCGCCGGCGACGCCACCGGCTCGTCCTCCATACAGTGACCGCTACCCGTGCGGTCGCCTCCCCCAGCCTGGGACATTTGGGTTGCATTAAGCCATAACTCGGGGACCACCACATCCCAAGGGAGGGTGCTCAAATGCCACCCGCATCCTACAAGCCTCATCGTAGTGGCGCCACGCCGTGCCCTTGTAGTCAAAATGAGCGTGGGCAATCAGGTCAATATATCTGAACATAAAGGGAGCCCGAGCTGGCTCACTCTGGGTCACCACTGAAGCATATGTCAGGTATGCATACAGCCATGAGCTGAAGCACCTGCTAACCCTGACCTTCTCGGTCTTATTTACCTTCACCTCATCTTCCTTCCCCTTTTTTGGAACTTCCTTGCTGAGGAGGGAGAAAAAATCTACATACTCCCCTCTCCAAATACGTTCCCTGACAGTGGGATGGAGGTGACAACTCAAAGACGTGGAGGGTAACCCCACGGGATGGCAGCTGCTCCCACAGCGGCCAAAGGGTCTAAGATCATGGGAGTCCCTAGTGTTGCCTCCCCCAACCCCGTCGATGGCACCGAAGCCGTCGAAAGGGCCTGTGCCACTGCAGTAGCAGTGGGGAAAACCCACACCTGACTACAGGTGATGGCTGAATTACCCCTTAAGTTGACCCCACTCCCAAAACCTGGTGGCCCAAAGGCCTGACCGGTCAGAGGGAGGAGCGGTGAAAGTGTTGGGTATGGTGTAGTCTCACCTGCCAAACCATATTAAGCTTCCAATTTTAATACATGTATTTCTGAAATGAGTACTGTATCCAGATTCAAGTCCAGATAAGAATATCTAGTCACAATGATTTGCATTGCTATAGTAGAGTGAATTTCCAGAAAATCAGAATGTTGAGAGGTAGTACAATCTGTGTGAAAGGTGAAGTTGTAATTTATGTGTTGAAAAATATTCCACAATCACCTTCGAATCAATAAATCACAAAAGTCCATATCTTTCTGTTAAATTTCTAAATATTCTAAAAGGTTAAAATATTGTATAAATTCAAGTAGACAAAACTCTTATGCAGCGGTCCCCAAACTACGGCCCATGGGCCGGATGCGGCCCGCTGAGGCAATTTACCCCGCCCGTGGCAGCGTACGAGATTTTACCATCTATATACAGTACTAAGTTCCCGAATCTCCCCTCCCCTCTGCTGCTGAGCCTCTGGCAGCGGCAAGAAAGAGGAAAACCAGGGGGCGGGGAGGAAAGCACCCTATGGCAGAGCAGCAACAGTTCCTCTCCCTAAAGGCGAGAAAGAAATTGGCCAATTGCTTTCCTCCCGATCCCCTGGCTTTCCACCTCCTCCTCCTCCAGAAGCCCTGCAAGAGCGTCTGGAGGGGGCAGTAAACAAGCCATCATGACCCCCCCTTAACGCCGTCCCAGATTGCAGGGAGGGGAGCTTTTCCCCGGCCAGGCGATGGCGAGGACCTTCCGATGCTTGCCCGCCGCCCAGGCTCCATGCTTGGAGCCAGGGGCGACGGGCCTAGCCTCAGCTTACTTGGCCCCAGCACGGCCGAAGTGTGGGGCAGAGTAGGCAGCGGCGGCTACTTCAGGCCCACCCCCAAGCTGAGCTTCCTTTGGCTTCCTTCGAGGCAAAGCTGCAAAGCTCACCTGCCGCCTCGAAGGAAGCCAAAGGAAGCTCAGCTCAACGAGGACCGGCTGTTGGTCCCTTGAAGCTGCTGCCACTGCCGCCTACTGCGGAGATCCCTTTGCCCGAACGGAGGCGGAGGCGGGGGCTCAAGAGACCAAGAGCTGGTCTTTCTCGGGGCTGAATTGTTGCAGCCTCTGCGGCCGCCTCCGCCTCTGGGCGAAGGGATCTCCTCGGTGGGCGGCCTCGGAGGCTCCGGCAACGCAGCTCTGAAAAGGACCGGCTGTTGGTCCCTTGAAGCTGCCACCTTTGCCGCCCACTGTGGAGATCCCTTCGCCCGAATGGAGGTGGCGGCGGTGGGCTCAAGGGACCAAGAGCCGGTCTTTCTCGGGGCTGAATTGTTGCAGCCTCTGAGGCCACCTCCGGGCGAAGGGATCTCCGCAGTGGGCAGCCTAGGAGGCTGCAGCAATGCAGTCCCAAAAAGGACCGGCTGTTGGTCCCTTGAACCCGCCTCCGCCTCCGTTCGGGCGAAGGGATCTCCGCAGTGGGCGGTGGCGGCGGCAGCTTCAAGGGACCAACAGCCGGTCCTTTTCGGAGTTGCGTTGCTGCAGCCTCCGAGGCCGCCCACCGAGGAGATCCCTTCGCCTGGAAGCGGAGGCGGCCGCAGAGGCTGCAACAATTCAGCCCCGAGAAAGACCGGCTCTTGGTCCCGTCTTGGAGCTTCTGCTTGTAGCCGACTGCCCCGCAGCGTGTTGCAGGGCAGAAAAAAAAGAAGAGAGGAAGGAAGAGAGAAGAAAAGTAGAGAGAGAGAAAGAAAGAAAGCTAGAGAGAAAGGGAGAGAAAACAAGTGAGAGGGGGAGAAAAAGAGAAAAATGAGAAAATAATGGAAGGAAAGAAGGAGGGAGAAGGAAAAAAACAAATGAGAAAGAAGGGAAAAAAGGGAGAGGGAAGAGAGAAGTGGGAAGGAGGGAGGGAGGGAAAGAAGGAGAAATGGAGGGAAAAGGAAGGAAGGAAAGGAAGAAGGAAGAAGAAATGGAGGGAACAAGGAAGGAAGGAAGAATGAAATGAATGGAGGAGCGGAGGAAGGAAGGACTTTTTGGGGGGGGGGTGTAAATTTTTTAAATTTTTCTCTCAACATACATTCAAACAATACAATGTACCATCTAATTTTCCCTGAATAAAATGTCAGTAACTAATATCAATCATCAAAAAAGTTGCAAATGTTTTTTTTCTAATGTTGTCATCCAGGTACATAATTTTCTTTTAATTAAGTTCCCTCCTTAATGTTCCTTCAAAAAGTACAACACCAATTATATTTCTAACTTATTAACGATTATGCCAAAGTGCTTCCTTCTTTCTTTATATATTTTTCTATAAATATTTTTATACATTTTTCTATAAACCAAGAAAACCTTGTATAGCCAATCAGATGTTAACAAAAGAAAATTAAAAACAAAACAAACATGTATGAATTTCAGACTTCTTCCCCCCCTCCCCTCTAAATAGTACATTCCCATTGTTTTTTTACGTTAAAATAAGGTATGTGCAGTGTGCATAGGGATTTGTTCATAGTTTTTTTTTATAGTCCGGCCCTCCAACAGTCTGAGGGACAGTGAACTGGCCCCCTGTGTAAAATGTTTGGGGACCCCTGCTCTTATGCATCCTAAGCTCCACAAGATTTGATTTAACTTCAGATGTTTTAATTCTTTCACTGTTTTTTTAATGCTAGGCTCCATAAGTACCATTTAGTTAAGTTACAAATGCCCTGATGTCAACATGCACTGGATTGCTAATCTCTCTCAGTTTGTGATGCCAGTGAGTGAGATCTAAAAATCTTCCCCACTACGGACAAAGAAATAAAATGAAAATCCATGCCTCCAGCCCAGTTTTAGCAGCCCAGATACCTACGGAAGCAGAGAAGAGAAACAGCAAGAGAAAAGGCAAAGAAAAGCTGTGATTAAGAAAAGGTATATGAGGAGAGGGACGGGGTTCTGAGCCTGCAGCACCGGGGATTTTTCCTTCTCCAGGGAAATGTCCCCAAATCCCATAGTCTGGGGGTTCTGGTCCTTTTGGGCCAGACCGGACCTCTCCTTTAGGGAGAGCTATGCATGGGAAGCTGCCAGCGGCCTGGCAGGGGACAGCTTGCCCCGACGGGCAAACTGGCTTTTTTCACACACAGCTGAGGCAACTCACAACGCCGGGAGGATAGCCGAAAGTGAGAAGTCAGGACTTGCCTGCAGAGCTGAAGAAGAGTTTTTCTGTCTATGGTGGTAAGCGGAGAGTGCCTGAATGGGATTTTGGATTTTTGTTTCTCGTTTGGTTGCTAGATGAAGTTAAAATGGCCTCATATTGAAGAAGGCAGCTAACTGTGCGGTGTGGCATTTCAGCGAAAGCCATTAAAGTAGCAAAATTGCCCATCATATTTGATTTTTTTAAAAAACATTTAATTGTGTTTTTTTTTATTTGCCCTTTGGAATTTGGAATTTTTAACTTTTTCTGGTAGAACTCTTGTCTTTCTCTTCTTCTATAAACAACTGTAACGTAAGACCGGAAGAACAATCATCAGACCGGATTGTTTTTAGAGTTTCTGGAGCAGAGGTGCTTGGAAAAGATTCAAAGAACTGATCACCTATTGACATCGTGTGGCCGGAGAAAATATGGCAGTTGTTGCAGGCTTAAGATTTTTTTTTAATAAAAAAGTTTTTATTATTTAAAACAGACAAACAAACATACAGGGGGAAAAATCATATCTCTGTTTTTACAAATCTAATACCGTAACATTTTACATATAATTGTTACAAATCACACCTCTATATCATAAGCAAACTATATTCAATTTAGCAAGTTAGTAAGGCATAAAATTTTGGTACATTCGAATCTTCTACATGTACATCTAGTAAGAATTAAAGAAACCAAAGAGATATGGCAAAGATGGTATGAATGGATCAAAAAAAACCCTAAATATGCAGGTTTAAGATTTTTCAGCTAATGTTTGGAAGGAAGGCAACATATAAGATGAAGTTACTTAAACTGAACTAAACTGTCCTGAACTGATTGGATCTAATTGAATTGATTGGCATTTAAAGACAATATTTTTGCTGTGAGAAGATTGATCAGCCGACGCATAGGAGGAAGATAATGTGCAAGATGAAAAATGAATTAAACTAAACTGATTTGAACTGAGGTGATTTAATTGGACTGATTGATGGGATTTAGTTGGACTGATTGATTTGATTGAAATTACATTTGTACAGTTTGATCGGATGGAAATTATATTGACTATTATAAAGTGAAATCAAATTATTTTAAGAATTATTTACTTTTAAGAAAATTAAAAATTAAAATATCTGTAAGACTATTTAGAAGGTAATAAAGTTATTTAGAAGCTACTAAAAGATATTAATATTTCTTTCTCTCTTTTTACAAAGCTACAAATTATAAAAAGAATTGAGTATACATAATGAATTGGATTTATTAATAGTTTAATTTTATGGGAGTTTATCAATGAAAATTTATGTACAGTATTTTATTATTTTGTTTGATTGAAATATAAATTCTCTATTTGATCTATGGTGATAAACAAAATGGGAAGAGAGGGGCATAGAAAAGGGAGGAGAGTTATAATAACAGGAGTAGGATTAATACAGGTGAAACAATGAAGAGTTAAAATCAATAGATTAGGGAAGATCATCACATTAAATTTGATAGTGGAAGATATTTAGAATTAGGGATAATATATAGATTAGGGAGAGGGTCCGCAACTTGGGCATCCTCCTCGATCCACAGCTCACATTAGAGAAACACCTTTTAGCTGTGGCGAGGGGGGCATTTGCGGCCCTATTTAGACCGAGAGTCATAGCTCACAGTCACTCATGCCCTCATCACCTCGAGGCTTGACTACTGTAACGCTCTCTACATGGGGCTACCTTTGAAAAGTGTTCGGAAACTTCAGATCGTGCAGAATGCAGCTGCGAGAGCAATTATGGGTCTCTCTAAGTATGCTCATATTACTCCAATACTCTGCAGTCTGCATTGGTTGCCGATCAGTTTCCGGTCACAATTCAAAGTGTTGGTTATGACCTATAAAGCCCTTCATGGCACCGGACCAGAATATCTTCAGGACCGCCTTCTGCCGCACCAATCCCAGCGACCGGTTAGGTCCCACAGAGTCGGCCTTCTTCGGGTCCCGTCGACTAAACAATGTCGTCTGGCGGGACCTAGGGGAAGAGCCTTCTCTGTGGTGGCTCCGACCCTCTGGAACCAGCTCCCCCCTGAGATTAGGATTGCCCCCACCCTCCTTGCCTTTCGTAAACTCCTTAAAACCCACCTCTGCCGTCAGGCATGGGGTAACTAAAACATCTCCCCCTTGCCCATGTTGTTTGCTGTCTGATTGTGTGCTTGTTTTCTCTATATATTGGGATTGTTTTATGAATTTCTCAACTTAAAATTGTAATTGGATTGGTGGGCATTGGATTTGTCACTATGTACTGTTTTTTACTATTGTTGTGAGCCGCCCCGAGTCTGCGGACAGGGGTGGCATATAAATCCAATAAATATAATATAATATAATATAATCTAGGGAACTATATAGATTAGGGAAGATTATAGCACTGCATTTAGCAGTGAAAAAAATAGAATAGGGAAGATTATTGCACTGACATGACAGTGATACATAGATTAGGGAAGATAATTACGCTGGGATTGGCAGCGGGGTTGATAGATTAGGGGAAATTATCACTCTAAAAACAGCAATGGAAAATATTTAGATTAGGGAAGAACATTAATATTTTGGTCTTTTTTAATAGAAGACATTTTTCGTACAAAATAGTGAAATAATAATGATTCATACTTATTTTGATTTGTTAAAGCAGAAATGATATATTGATATAATGAAAGAAATGAAGTAAATGAATTGAATAGGAAATTGCAATCTTAAAAAACAACACTTCCTCCTACTTTTCTATTCTCCTTTTTCCTGTTGGTTTCTTTTTTTCTCTTTTCTTTCTTTTTATTTTTTTTCCTTCCTGGGTTTTTTAAGATGTAAAGTTGGATATTTTCTATTGTTAAGGGCAGCTGCGATAAAATGAGGGTGTTTTTATTTTTAAATGAAAGTAGCAAAGGGATCGAAGCACGATGGCATATTTGGGAAAAATAGCAAATAGCCAAGAGACATTTAGATAGCTATAGCAATTTAAACAAAAATGAAATTGGAGAACATTATTAGAAATCTGGATGATAGCATTTTGAAAGAAGGTAGCACAGGATGAATGATATATACCAGAAATAATTGGATAAATAATTAGAAAATGTGATTAATTTGACTGAGAATTTGATATTTGATATTATATTGAATTATTTTAATTTGAGGTATGTGAATTGGAATCTTTGTAAGGTGTGAAAAATAATAAAAAAAATTATACCCCTCCCCCCCAAAAAAGATATATGATATAGCTCAATGCAGCACTGGTAGTAGAGAAAAAAGAAAAAGTAGTGATGACAGGAGAAGGAAAAGGGAAACCATAACTTCTTTGCTATGAAGAAAACTAAGAAGTATGTTGCTATATAAGCCAATCCCATGCTTCAGACTGTAACAAACCAAATTCCCACGTATTATCTTTAATATTTCCTTATTCACAAAATAAATTCACTCATTCAGAAACAGATTCTTTCTGATCTCTCTATCTCTATGTACCACTTAATTTGCAACTGACACTAGGATTGGCTTGCTATCTTGTCAAGTAGAGAACCGTAGTCATTACATGTAGTCATAGCATATAGCATAGCATAGTGTATATATCAGTAGTGGTTTGCTCCTGGTTCGGACCAGTTTTTAAAACTGATAGTGATGGCAGCAAGAGGCTCTACCCACCCACCTGGGATGCTTCTGCACATGCACAAAAGCGTTGCACACGCAAACCAGTAGCAAACTAATTCAGAAACCCTTACTGATATGCATACATATACATACATTCTGTACAAAGTTAGCACCCATCCATCTGCTAGAAGAATGAAATATTTTTGGAAATATTAAAAAGGCAGAATATTACATTTTCCCTAAAAGAGAAACAGAAATCTTAAGTAAGACAGAAACTAAACCTTAGCTCCCTGCCCCCAGCAGATATTTGGTGACCATTAAAAAAGATTGGGCCACCCTATCCATAAAACAAAAGATCTTCAGCTCCAGGGTGATGGGATTAAGACATGACCGTCCAGTACATAATAGGATTATTAGCAGAAGACACAGAGTCCACTGCATTGCAAGATCCTATGGACATTGCATCAACCAGAAACTTCAACTAAACTTACCTCAGACAAATATGACTTCACATGGCTCCATGGGAGTCTGACAACAGCAAAAAGAATACATGTTCCTGCACAGGAACAGAAAGTTCAAGTGCAAAGCCTAAGACAAGGTATAAAAGCCATCCTCTCTAAACTCTAGTATTGGGTTGCTACCCAATATGCACCATACTGCATACCAGTAGCGAAAATGGAGCTGCACGGACAGCTCCGTGTCGCTGGGGTGCACGTGTGCACATTCCAGTGAGATTTTGCTTCTAGAACATAAGGACATAAGAAGAGCCATGCTGAATCAGGCCAAAGCCCATTGAGTCCAGCATTCTGTGTCACAGTGGCCCACCAATTGTCCATGAGGATCTTGAGCAGAAAGAGAAGGAAAGACCCTCCCTTTCCTCTGACCCCAAACAAATGGTACTCAAGGGAATCCTGCCTGCCTCAAGCAACATAGAGGCGGCACATGGACATCTATTTCAATAACCACCGATACATTTGGCATCCATGAATCTGTCTAATCCTGCCTTAATCAAGGCTGACAGCTGTCACAACTTCTTCTGGAAGTGAATTCCATAAACCAATGACCCTCTAGGTGAAGAAATATTTCCCTTGATTTGTCCTCACTTTCTTACCTATGAGCTTTAGGGAGTACCCCCTAGTACTGTGTGATAGAGAAAAGAATTTTTCTCTATCCACCTTTTCTATCCCATGAATGATTTTATACACTTTGATCAAGTCACTCCTTAAACGCCGTCTTTCAAGGCTGAAGAGACCAAGGCGCTGCAACCTGGTTTCATAAGGGAGATACTCCATTCCCTTTATCATTCTTGTTGTCCTTTTTTGCACCTTTTCCAGTTCCATTATATCCTTCTTGTGGTGCGGTGACCCGAACTGTACACAGTACTCCAAATGTGGTCTCACCATTGATTTGTACAGAGGCAATACAACACTTACCGACTTATTTTCCATTCCCTTCCTAATCATGCCAAGCATGAAATTTGCTTTTTTTTTACTGCTGCTGCTCACTGGGTTGACATCTTCATTGAGTTGTCCACCAAAACCCCAAGATCCCTTTCTTGGGTTGTCTCAGAAAGTTTAGTCCCCATCAGTTGGTAGGTATAATTGGGGTTCTTTGCCCCGATGTGCATAGCTTTGCACTTGTATAGGTTAAAACGCATTTGCCACTTTGTTTCCCACTCACTCAATTTCGAGAGATCCTTCTAGAGCAGTGTTTCCCAACCTTTTTTGAGCCGCGGCACATTATTAATATTTTCAAAATTCTGGGGAACACTGAAGGGGGGGCGGGGGGGCGGGGCTAAAGAAAAGTTTGGACAAAAAAAAATCTCTTCCTCCATTTCACTCTATTTCTCCCTCCCTCTTTCTCTCTCTTCCTTCCCTTCTTTCTCTCTCTCCATCCCTCTTTCTTTCTTCCTCTTTTTTGCTCTTTCTCTCTCCCTCCTTCTCTCCCTCCATGTCTTTCCCTCTCCCTCCTTCCCCCCTCTCTTTCTCTCTCTTGCTTTCTTTCCCTCTCTTTCTCTTGCTTTCTTTCTCTCTCATTCTCTCTCCCCTCCTTTTTCTCTCTCTCTCTTTCTCTCTCGTTCACCATGCCGGCAACAGAGAGAAAAAGAAAGAGAGAGAGAGAGCTGGAGAGAGAATGGAGGGCGCCGTTGTCTTCGCCTCTGCCCGCCGGCTCTGCAGCTAAGAGGTAACAGCAGCCATCAGCCTCCTCGCCCTCCCAGACGTTCCCAGCGCCCGGCCACGCGCCGCCTCCCGTTAGCCCGGCTGACCTTTCCCTGCTGCCGTTTTCTCTTCATGGCGCAAAGCCACACAGTCCCGGACTCCCGGATCGCTCGCTTTTCCGGCCAGCAAGCGCGGCGCAGCGCTTTCCTGGGCAGATGGCTTTGCTGACCGGAGAAGCGAGCGATCCGGGAGTCCGGGACTGTGTGGCTTTGCGCCATGAAGAGAAAACGGCAGCAGGGAAAGGTCGGCTGGGCTAACGGGAGGCGGCGCGTGGCCGGGCGCTGGGGACGTCTGGGAGGGCGAGGGGAGCCGGTGGGCGGAGGCGAAGACAACGGCGCCTTCCATTCTCTCTCCGGCAGCAAAGGAGAGGGGGCGGATCACGCCCCAAGACAGGAGGCGGCGACGGAGGAGGAGGAGAGTGGGCGGATCGGGCGGGCAATGGGGCAGGGCAGAGAAGCCAGGGGCGCATTTGGCCAGAGGCACCGTGGGGAGGCAGGGGCGGCCGCGGCTCCCTTTACTCCTACTGCCGGACCTCCCCGCCCCTGCCTCCTTTTTCCCGCCTTCCTTCTTTGGGGCCCAGCCGGAAACAGCTGCATCGGGCTGCGAGTGGAAGCTCCAGGTCGGAGGCACTGGCGGTCCGGCACTGGCAGTGCCCCGCCCACCTGGAGCTTCCTGCGGCACACCTGACTGTGTCTCGCGGCACACTACTGTGCCGCGGCACACCGGTTGGGAAACGCTGTTCTAGAGCTCCCGACAATCAGTTTCACTTTTCACTACCCGGAACAATTTAGTGTCGTCAGCAAACTTTGCTACCTCACTATTTACTTCTATATCCAGATCATTAATGAATAAATTAAAAAGTAAAGGTCCCAAAACTGAACCTTGGGGTACACCACTTCTCACTTCTTTCCATCCAGAGAATAATCCATTTATTGCCACCCTTCTGAGAATGTACAGGAAGCAAAATCTCACAAGGAGCCCTGTAATTTTTTGCTTCTGTGCCTGCACGGAAGCAAAAAAAAATTGCTCAAATCTCTCTCACATGCGTCCTCTTGCAAGATTTTGCTCCCTGCACATGTGCAGAAGCAAAATCTTGCTGGGACATGCGTGCGTACATGACATCGACCCAAAGCTGTGCACACATTGCACCAGTAGTGGCGATAAGTAGCAACCCTGGGCTGCACAACTCCAAGTGGTCAATTACCCAGAATCACACATGCTTGGTGGTTCTGTCTCATCAATAAATGGATCCTCTTTCCAATCAGCCTCCAGCCTCCATTTTGTCTCCAGTGCCTTTTTCCTGGCTTGGAACTGAACCAGATGGATATTTCTTCAAAACACACAGACACAAACGCACACACACACCTGTATTCCGGCATAATAGAATCAACCTTTCAAATGGGAACAATTTCTTGTATAACGTGTAGGCCAGGTTTACTGATTTACCCATTTTATCTAGTAAAGGATTACCCTAAGGGTACATTATTTCCATTGCTCAGGCCCAAATCTGTGAACTCAGGTTGGCATTTTAAAACTCCACTACCAGTTGCCACTTTGCGAAGCTTTCTTGTTATCATAACCAGAGCTCAGCACTATGGTGATCAGGCTTAAACTTCATTCTTCCAGCACATATATTTTGCTAACTGTTTTAGAGAAAACTGTTTGAGATCACTGCATTATGCACCCTGGACAGGAAACCTTAGAACAATGTAGTAAACACTCCTAAACTTAATCAAAAACCAGAATCTGTCCAGCAAAAGTAATTATCTCAATAATATTAGATGTTATTTGTTCATCTTACTCCTATTGAAATAAAGCCAGCAACTTATTAGTGGAACCTCGACATACGAGCAGCTCTACTTACGAGCTACTCGAGATAAGAGCTGGGAGGGGAGCGACATTTTTGTTCGCCTCCCGAGCTCACATTCGGGATACGAGCGCCAAGGAGCTGTCTCCTGAAGCCGAACGCTAACTTCCGCGTTCGGCTTCAGGAGACTGCTCTTTGGCGCTCGTATCCCGCATGTTTTAAAAGGTTGCAGCCGGCCTGGGGGGCTCGGGGGGGGTGCTGGCAAGCCCCCCAGGCCGGCTGCAACCTTTTAAAACACGCGCGCCGCTTCGCAGCTGTCTCCTGAAGCCGAACGCTAACTTCCGCGTTCGGATTCAGCAGACAGCTGCGAAGCAGCGCGGGTGTTTTAAAACGTCGCAGCCGGCCTGGGGGGCTCGGGGGGAAGCCCCCGAGCCCCCCAGGCCAGCTGCGACATTTTAAAACACCCGCGCCGCTTCGCAGCTGTCTCCTGAAGCCGAACGCTAACTTCCGCGTTCGGCGGCAGCGGGTTTTTTTGTTGTTGCACGGATTAATTGACTTTACATTGTTTCCTATGGGAAACAATGTTTCGTCATACGAGCGTTCCGACTTACGAGCCTCCTTCCGGAACCAATTAGTCTCGTAAGTCGGGGTTCTACTGTATTACATTCCAGAGAGATATTAAGACGAAAATATAATAGAACCTAATGATAAAAGCAAAATATCTGCTGAATATTTTAGCTAAAAACCTGCAGGGGAATTCATTTTGAATATGTAAGAATTATTTTGGGATATGTAGCATTTGTACTGGTTGCATTTTCCTACTATCATAAATATAGTACAAAAACATATATCAATAAAAATAATACTACCTAAACACCAAGACTTAAGAATTCAAAAAGAATATCTGTTATATCAGAATGTATTCACTATCATATGATGGACTTATTTAAACAAAAGTTTAAAGATGCATATGTATGTACTGTAAATATATTTCCACTGGACACAATTTACAAAACACAGTTGGCATTTCCCAAAGCAATCAACTTACATAACAAGCATAGTTCCCTCTAAGCTGAGCAGTGAGCCATGGCTCACTTAAAAATCATCATCAACTCAGAGTTTTTCAAACCTGCCCAGAAGCCGAGAGGGAAAGAGTGAGAGGGAAGGAGAGGGAGAGGAAGAGAGGAAGAGAGAGAAACAGATAGAAAAAAGAGAGGAAGGAAAAGAGAAAGAAAAAGAATGGGAGTAAGGAAGAGAGAAAGAAAATCAAAATCTAGTTTGAAACTAGCTCAACTATTTAAGTGGCATTTTGATATTGATAGAGTTGCCCTATTATGAGCTCACTGTTATAGACACACAGTACAGTATTTTATTTTGAAATTCTCTGAGGCAAAACAGGGTGGGTTTGCTTGTTTGTTTATTTATTTATTTATTTATTATTTCTGTGCCGCCCAGTCCCAAAGGGACTGCCGCTCAGACACTATACTTTTCCGCCCCCCCCCCCCCCCCCAAAAAAAAAAAATTAGAGGGAACACTGATAGCAAGTGCAACCAAGTATTCTGGTAGGAAAAAAATAATAGAAAATATTTATTTTAGTGGAATACTGTAGGACTAGAAAAAATATGAAACTAGCAGACCTGATGATTTATGGCAGATTGGCAAGAATCTACTCTTTTTAAATTATATTGCTGAAATAAATACATTTGTGGTAACTGGAGCAGATATATATGGAAAAGAACTATGAGTCCCTCTCAGGTTCTAATTCTTGAAATAAACTCCTATAATCCTTAACTTTAAATGAATGTTCTCTGCACTAGGGACTAGGAGATCCTCACATCTAAGAAAAAATAAAGTTGCATAACTCTGTGCAAAACCTTTCAAAGAAGTGCTTTACAGGAACTTCACATGTGCAAAGTACTTTTCTTTGAATATTTAAATAGTCATGTCTTTTTCTAGTTTCTTCAAACACTAGTCACAAATCTTTATGATCTATGCAACTCTGTAAAACAATATATACACTAAAGGTGCTATGAAAGCAGATACCAATCACAGCACAAATAAATTGAGATAAGTAACTGCAAACAAAATATATTTAAATTAAAATGGATTCTTGTTGGATCCATAATGTATTAGGTATAATATAATTGGCTCATCTTTTACTTAATATGTTATATAACACTCTTCTCTCTTTCCCATAATACTGTACAGTATTTGTAATTCAAAGCTTCAATCAATACAAGCTACTGGCATTTGTAAAACATGGTGTTTGGCTTAGCAATAATTGTGAATTTGGCCAATGCAACTTTTTCAAATGAATAAAATGCATTTCTGTTCAACATTTATTTATTTTATTTATTTATTAATCAGATTTGTATGCCGCCCGTCTCCGCAGACTCGGGGCGGCTCACAGCAATAATAATACAATGTAAACAAATCTAATATTTAAGTTAATTTTAAACCCCAATTTAGAAACCAATCATACATACTAACATACCATGCATAAATTTTATAAGCCTAGGGGGAGGGAAAGTCTCAATTCCCCCATGCCTGACAACAGAGGTGGGTTTTAAGGAGCTTACGAAAAGCAAGGAGGGTGGGGGCAACTCTGATATCTGGGGGGAGTTGGTTGCAAAGGGTCAGGGCCGCCACAGAGAAGGCTCTTCCCCTGGGTCCCGCCAAACAACATTGTTTACTTGACGGGACCCGGAGAAGACCAACTCTGTGGGACCTAACTGGTCGCTGGGATTCGTACATGAGGTTATTCAATATTTAACTGAATACATTATCAAAGATGACAGGAAAAAAATATGTTGCAAATATCAAACCCACCTTCTTGTTAAGAATAAAAAGATGTATAAGGTAAAGGAGAAATAGTTTCTTTTTTAATTTCAGGAAAGCATATTGGGAAAAGACTTTACTGGATTATTAAACAATAAGAGATAGTTTGAGTAGGTTCAGCCAGATAACTATGTTTTTGCATAGCAGTAAGATTATTCATCATTTTTGCATGGACTTGTGTGATATAAAGAGACTGACAAAATATTCACTGTTTAAATAGCACTGAACATATTGCAATGCATCAGTATTTAGTGTATAAAAGTGGCCTTCAGTTGTAATTGATAATTCCTAAACTTTGTATATTATTTATGTAAATATGGATACTATCTTTTTAATATGCATATTTCACTCAGAAAAGCTTAAAATCTATGAAATCAGAAGGGAAGCTACAAGCTAAGAAACATGTCAGTATGCAAGAAAACAATCTTGTTTTCTTTTACTTGGAAATAGTAGTAGTAGTAGTAATAATAATAATAATAATAATAATAATAATAATAATAATATTAATAATAATAATAATAATTTATTAGATTTGTATGCCGCCCCTCTCCATGGACTCGGAGCCCCTTAATTAATAATATTTGTTATTAATTGATCCTGCCTAGCATGCAGAACATTGTTAGACTATGGATCTAAACTTTTGCTTTTATCTACTCCTGAGAATAAAGTACAGTAATACCTCATCTTACGAACTTAATTGGTTCCGGGATGAGGGTCGTAAGGTGAAAAGTTCGTAACACTAAACAATGTTTCCCATAGGAATCAATGGAAAAGCAAATAATGCGTGCAAGCCCATTAGGAAAATCCAAAACTTTAAGGTTTTAAAAAAAGTGGTGGGCGGACGAAGTGGAGCTAACCGGAGTGGGGACAGGCGAGCCGAGGAAGCGGCAGGCGAGAGGGGATTTTCCCCATCTTGCTGCCAAAATGTGTCCATGGGAGCCCCGACCATCCATCACCCACCGCCCCCTCCTGCCAGAAGCCTGTGAGGGGCTGTGTGGGGAAGGGCGGAACAATCAACTCCTGGATGGACCGGAGAGCCTGGGCACGCCACCTTCCCACCCGCCTGCCTTGCCGGTTGCCCCCCACTCTGCCAACAGCGCTTGTCCGACTCGCTCCAAGAGCTGCACCGAGGCTGCCCGGGAGCCACTCCTGCCAGGATGGGTTCCCCTCGCTGTCCGTGTCCCCACTCTGTTAGCCTCCGCTTTGTCCGCGTCCCATTTTTTTTCTTCCCCTTCAGTTTTGAGCTGCAAGCCAACAACATAAAAGTCCAATGAATAAATAAATAATAAATAAATCACCCCCACCTGCTTTGAAATTCTTTTATAAAAGAAGCAGCAGCCCATAAATCTCTGTGGCCTCTTGGAAAGCTTGCACTGGTGGGTTCCCTTCTCCTTTCTCTCTCTCTCACACACCTCCTTCTCTCTCTCCCCCCCCCCACATCTCCAAATGCTCCCAACCCTTTCAGTATCGAGGAAAACTAAGAAAATAAGAAAGGAAGGAGGCTCCATCAAGTGGGCGAATTGGCTTGGTGGGAGGCAGTTCTGCCAGCAGTTCTCCCGGAGGACCGGGAGGCTTAAGCCTCCTGTGGAGGTGGCAAGGCTTTGGATTTTTGGCTGGGGGGGAGAGGCAGGAGGGCCGGCCTGACACCCCTCACCTCAGCTCTTCGCCTCCCACCGGGCAAGAGCGCTCAGGATGCAGTTCTGCCGGCCACGGGTGAGGCGAAGGGGGGATCGGGAGGCTTAAGCCTCCTGCAGTGGCTGCTGCGGCAGAGACGTTTGGGTTTTTGGCTGGGGGGGGAGGCAGGAGGGCCGGCCTGACACCCCCCATCCCGCTGCTTTGCCTCCTGCTGGGCAAAAATGCTTGGGAGGCAGCTCTGTCGCCAAGGGGCGGTGAGGATCGGGAAGCTTAAGCCTTTTGCAGCGGATGCGGTGGCGGCAAGGCTTTGGGTTTTTGGCTGAGGGGGAGGCAAGAGGGCCGGCCTGACATCCCCCCTCCAGCGCTTCGCCTCCCGCCGTGCAGATGGATGAGGAAGGGGGCATCTGGACCAGGTGCTTCGGCTGGCAGTTGGAAGGTGAGGAATCTCGGCGGGCACGGAAACAAATGGAAATTCCCATCAGGGGCAGTCACAAGGCAGGGGAATCCCTCTGTCAGTAAGAGCGCACACGAAGAGAGCCTACGAACCCGGGCTCAGGTTCCTAAGACAGAAAGCGTTTTTAAGACGAGGCAAAGAAATCTTAAACCCTGGGTTCGTATCTCGAAAAGTTCATATGACGAGGGGTTCGTAAGACAAGGTATCGCTGTACTAGTCCCACTCAATGCTCCTTCAGCGGGATAGCGTATCTCCACTTCCCTTGAAAGATAATACATTTGTTTAAACAGTTGTAAGTAATGAAAACCTTTTTCATTATTCTATTTTAGGTTCAGTATAGCAAACAAACAAAACCCCTGTAGCTCAGAAAGGGGCAAACCTAGGGTTTTTGAGGTATATTTGACCAAATATTCTCAGCCTGCTTCATCATTGGTAATACCAGCCATGTTTCAGGAGTTGACATTCAGTATGACCAAAAGAACAGCAGAAAACCTATTTTCATATCCTGGTACATTGAGTTTTAGCGGATTACTTTCTTAGGGCTATGTCTTGTTATTAGATGATTATTATATAATTATTATATGATTATTATGATTGGATTGCTTATTTGTATCTGGACTATCATTAACTTTTGATTCTTGACAAACTTTTCTTTTATGTACAAGACAAACTCCTTGTGTGTCCAATTACACTTGGCCAATAAAATTCTATTCCTATTCCTGTTCCTGTTCCTATTCCATTCTATTCAGCATCAAAGGCCCAAGAAACAAGTATTGACTTAGCTAAACTAACTCTGTATTCTTATAAAACAAGGAAACAAACATCTAGCTAAAATCAACTACATTTGGTTTTATATAACTCCACTGAATTTCCTTTTACTTAATTTAACAGGTTTCATATTCATAATACAATAGCACATTTTAACAAATAATTACAGCTATGTTCACCTAGTTATTTTTTGTCATCTGTTTGCCCAAGTAATTTCATCTAGACAATCTAGGGAAAAAAACAGGAAGAATTTGCCTGTGAAGAGCAATGGATTATGAATAATCTGGACAACTCATATGTATATGTTTTTGCTTTTCAATAAGGCCTCCTCATAGTGCTTTATGCACTATGAGAGCTGATATGATGTAATATTAAGGCTTATTCTATCATACAGAATATGGAACACATGATCTTCCATATAGATTGAACTCAATATGACTTCCAACCAGGTAGAACATATTTCCTGGAAAGAAAAAAATCAGGAAAGGTCATAAATGTTGTTTCAGAACTTCTGTACCGGCCAGTGGGATTTTAGAATAATCAGAACATACTGATATTTTATCACTACAACTATCTTACTTTAAAAAGATGCAACTTCCAAGGGGACTTCATACAGAGTGCACAGTGCAGTAATCAAGATAATTAATTATTAAAGGATGAATGATAGCAATAGCAATAGCATTTAGACTTATATACCGCTTCACAGTGCTTTACAGCCCTCTCTAAGTGGTTTACAGAATCAGTATATATTGCTCCCAACAATCTGGGTTCTCATTTTACCCACCTCAGAAGGATGGAAGGCTGGCTGAGTCAACCTTGAGCCTGGTGAGATTTGATCTGCCAAACTGCTGGCAGCTGGTGATCAGCAGGAGTAGCCTGCAGTACTGTGCCACAGTTTGTGGGTAGGCCCACCAATCTAGGGACTGGTGCAGTTGGTACACTGATGCATTACTGTCCATCCACTAGCCACATTTATGCAAAAACCTTCCTGGCCACAGCTGCTACTTGCTTCTTCAGCAGGGGCTATAAATCTAGGAAAGTCCTCAAAATACATACCTGTTTGGTTTGGACGTGTGTAATTAAATTCAAAGTTAAGGATAGAAAAACTCTGGAGTATGACCATGAACATAGAGCTACTAGGTTTTGTCAGGGCTGACCTTATCCTTCCCTATTCAGACACTTCTAGTATGATGCACCAAAGCAAGACTTGGACAATATTACTTGGTCGACCAGGTTGATATACTGTATACAATCAATACATCAGTTAACTAATGACACTGACCCTTTGCTGACAAGTAATCCAGTAGCCTCGTGTAAACAGGGAGAATTATGTGTGAGCCTGATGCCACACATATTAAGGAGATAGGGTCAAATTCCTTTCCACCCCATCAATACTGCATGGGACTGAACCCTGAAGAAAAAGAATTTCACTGCCAAATCACGCTTCTAATTTCTAGCGCTTGTAATCAGTCCAGAAAATATTGTAGCATATTATCTAATTATGATGATGATAACAACAGCAACAATAACAACAACACTATTAACAATATATCCCAATGTTTTCACATTTCTGATTCTGTTTGAATTCATTAGTTCAAGTGAAAATAATTCTGCAAACAAAAGAATTGAAGAATCTGATACTTAACCATCAGCAAATTTTTTGTTAAAACCTTGTCAGAAATGTAAGATTTATCTTAAGTTGGTTAATTGATTCTTCCCCACCTCCAAATTAATTATTATTACCAAGTATGAATTAGTGGTTATTATAACAAATTATAGCATTGCATGTTTCAAAAGAAAACACAAATATTGATAAGTTTGTTTGTTTATGAAAGCAAGATGTACGAAAGTAAAGGATGCCATGTTTTTGTTTGTTTGGGAATGTGGCAAACATGGGAAGCCCCTTTTCTATTACAATAAAAAGTCCTTTAGTTCATACTATATAATCGCTAGTATATCTACCATATATCCACAAAAATGATCAGAAGGCGTCCTGTTATAAGACAACAAAACAACTAAAAATAAGAAAAGCTCCAGCAATTGGTTTGTGACAGTCCTTATACAGTACCATTGCTGAAGCTTATAAAGCATGGATCACACCAGCACCAGGATGAAATTATTGGGAAATCAATGATTTGGAAGCTTTCTTAAGGAAGCATGAACTGATAGAACAAAAACTAAATAATATATCCTATTAAAAAAATCTAGTAACTCCTGCATTGAAAGTACAAGACAATGTTGATACCCTACAAGAGATTCGTACTTTATTTCAAAATTGATTATGGTAAATGATATAATATGGTATTGTGATTTATAAGCTATCCTTATGAATAATATTTGCATTCAGTGTATACTGTAGAGCAGGGGTCCTCAAACTTTTTAAGCAGGGGGCCAATTCACTGCTGTTCAGACTGTTGGGGAGGCAGATTGGCTGGTTAGGTGTGGCTAGGTCATCTGACTTGGTGGATGCGGCCAATTTAACAGTTCATTAAACAATGAACACAAATTAAATATTAATTTGTTTTGCTTCTGAGGGTATTTTATTTGCTTTTGTTTGCATGTTCTCTTTGGTTGATTAGATCAGTTGTTTAGGAGTCTAGTGGTCCACTTTTTTGCAGGAATTCTTCTCAGCCCCAAGAAGCTTGATAAATTTCTCTCTCTGTCTTTCTCTCTCTGCCTCTCCCTCTCTTTATTTTAAGATTTAAGATTTAATTGGATTTGTATGCCGCCCCTCTCCGAGGACTATTTCTCTTTCTGTCTCTCCCTTTCTTTCTTTCTTTCTTTCTTTCTTTCTTTCTTTCTTTCTTTCTTTCTTTCTCTCTCTCTCTCTTTCTTTCTCACCCTCTTTCATGTCCCTTTCTCTATCTTCTAGAGGTGGGACAAGTGCAAAACAGGATATTTTCACCCAGATTTTTGCCTCCTGAGATGTCTGTGCACCCTGTTTTTAACTTCCTCCACTTCCAGCAGCATTCTGCAGGCCCCAAACAGGCAAAAATAGCCTATTTTTTTGACCAAAAATGGACTATTTTAGTCTTCTTCTTTTTTTGCTTCTTGGGTCGTCTGTACACCCTATTTTTCACCTCCCCGCCTCCAGAACATGTCCGCAGGACAAAATTGTTGGCCTTACCTTTCAATTCCACCCTGGGGACTCACTAAGAAAAGTCCTGCACTCTGACAAAGGGTGGGGAGCATGACATGGAGGGGCGATATGGGGGACAGACTCATGCTCCGTAACGAGCCAGATTAATGCCTTCAGCGAGCTGCATAGTTTGAGGACCCAATAATAACTGCATGGTTTGAGGACCCATTCTGTAGAGGCTACTGCAAAGGTGCTGTCCAATTAGCATTTAATATAATCAATAGTTACAAATATTAAGAAGCAATACAAAAACCCTATAATATCCAATATTAAAATAACATCTATTTATGAAAGGCACAATGTAATTAAACACAGTCATATCTATTTGAAAAATGGCTTATATGAGGAAAAAGCTAGTAAGGAAAATATACTTCAAACAAATAGGAAGACCAAAACATTCATTTTTATTACTTTTAAAAAAAGAAAACTTACAGTGACGTAGTCAAATTCTCTTCAAAATGATTACTTACGGTGTATTTAGCTAATCTTTTCTAATACCTCCAGAATTTCTCTTTAGTCATTTCTCATCTTAGAAAGGCAAATATAGAAATCAATAAGAGCTAATTCTTCAAATTATTTTCATTCAAGTTCTACTTAACTCATTGATATGGTCATTTAATAGATGAAATTAACGACCTACTAGAAAACAATTGAAGAAATGGGCATTTAACTTTTCAAATACAATCCTCTTCTCTCTGCATTCCAACCATTAATTCTTATCCCTAACTCAGGAAATCTGAAGGCTATTTTAAGTCTAGCATTCATCTTCTTTCAGTGTCTCTGATTAGCCTAAGTTTATTGCTTAGTCACTTAACTTTAGAAAGTACGGGGCAGATTGTGGATGAGATTTTCTACAATATTTATTGACATAAGTTTATGATATAACACCTTTTTAGTTCAATACTTTTCAGTTTCCAATCAGTTTTTAAAATTACATGAGCTATATAATTTTAAAATAATTAAACTCTGATTAATAATTAAATACAATCTCTGTCAACTGATTTGTAAAATTATGTAAAAAAGAATTTATTTTTAACCCTCATCATTTAGGAACTTGGATTGATCATTAACTATCTGTTATCTGTTCAATCATCAGAACGGAAATGATTTAAAGTTGTATAAAAATATCACAGTATCTCTAGTTCAGAAATCACCTTTAAACTGATAGCAAAGAGCAACAGCAAATGAAGCGTTCACAGGTACGGAAATGTTCTATTAAAAGGAAAGATCTGTATTCATGAACACTTAAGCATTGTAGCAAGCCTATCCAAAACATATGCCTATTTTATAAACATAGAGGATTACAGTATATGCAAAACATGTACAATAAAAAAGTAAACAAGTTTGGATTATATAAATCCTCTAATAGATTTCTTGAGTAGTTATTTTTGTGTTAATATGAAAAGGTCATATTAGTCTATATTTAAAGTTAATACTAGCAGACAATCTAATCGCATTTTAATACATAGATACATAAAATTTCACATCTTAATTTTTTTTATCTTAATACTCTTATATGTTCAATGAAGTAGAACTCTATCTAACACCAATACACCAGAATAACCAAGAATTAGGTGGGTATCACTGTCAAATTCAAAGTTCAGGTTAACATCCTGGAAATAATTTTGATTACATTCTGGAAAAAAAGTGAACGCCAGTATAAAACTGGAGTTATTTTTCCTATTAGGAAATCATTATCAAAGTTGCAATATTTAGCTCTGTACACTAGCTTTCCAACAATTTTACATATTGTAAGTCAGCAGCAGCTACTGATTTCACTCTTAATAGCAGCATGTAATCTTACAACTTTGCCCTTGATAAAGATGCTAGGAAGTTATCAACAAGCAGTTACTTCTAGCACAAAGGTATCATTAGTAATTCCCAGACTTTTACTAGTGTAAACCATCTCATGCACACTTAGGGAAGTAATGGGACTTTCAAGACTCTATCTGTCTCTTTAGTACTTACAGTCTTATGCAAACAATAGATAAGAGGAAAAAAACTAAGTTACTGATCCTTACATCTTCAATAGCTGTAATGTTCGCATTCACTGAGCATGCCATGAATTTCCTTTATAATCTCCTCACAAAAACAAAGAATTATCGAAGTAAAATATGTGGCAAATATTTACACGTAGCAAGTCAATGTGAGAAGACTCAGACCTAGGAGCCACACTCAACATCTATACAGAGGATTCTGCATCTTAATTCCACGTTCCAGGAGTAGCAACCGATAGATCATTCTGTTTTTAAACCAGCTGTCAGGGCGGGGATGTACTGGAGGGGTGCTTAATCTAGATCAAGTGATCGCATCACATGATGCTTGGGGAGCTAGAGTGAAGTGAAGTCATTTCGTCCTGGGGCAGGCCAGTAACTGGGGCCCCCGCTTACCTTTGCCTCCCTCAAATCGGGCTCCTCCTCGTAGTAGCCCTGCCCGGATTCGTAGGCAGCAGCTACCGCAGGCTCGCGAGCGACTAAGAGCACGACAGCAGCAGCAGCCAGACAGCAACCCAAAGAGAATAATCCCAGCAAGTGCATTGTGCAAAAGGCGGCAAGCGCGACCGCAGAAGCCGTAAAGACAGCGTGTGGTTGACGCTGTGGGGCTCCCTCCACTCCTGATACTCGCTTGACAGACCTTTAAGAAGCGGGTTCCCCGGGATGGAGCAAAGGAAGGGGCCACGAAATCCCCTCCCGCCCCTTCGCCTGCTGGCTGGCTGGCCCGCTCGCTCGGCGGTCGCGTTTTCTTCCCCGTCCCGTTTGTTTTCTTCCAAAGTTGCGTGGGATCGATTACGAAAAAAGGGACCTTAAGAAACCAGACATCCGAACTGGGCTCCCCCGGTAGCTGAGGGAGGTCAGTGGAGTTTCCGAGGTAAAAGAAAGGTGGAAAGTGTCCTCTTCAGCCCCCGGCCCCGCCAGGGGGCTCTATGTCAGCCAGCTGGGTAGGGGCAGCCGCCGGCTTCAGTTACCTCCTCGCTTCTTCGGGTGCCTTGTCAGTGGCAGCCGCGCTAGCAGAAGGCGGGCAGCGGGAGCTTCTCCAACGCGTGTAGCTGCGCGGCAGCGGTAACCGCAGGGGCGGGCGGGCATGGCTGAAGCGCCCTCTGCCTGAGAGCGAGTGGCTGGGGAGGGAAGGAAAGGGAGGGAAGGAAAGAGAAAGGACGGAAGGCGCCCGGGTCGTGTGTTTCTTGAGTTCTCACCCCTCCCTGCCTCGCCGCCTTTTCCCTCCTCCTCTTCCTTCGTCTGTGCTGCACTTTCCCACAAGTAGCCGCTCGCCTCGTAGACTTTTCCCCAAAGACGCGAGGAAACGCGAGACGGGAGGCTCGCGCACCGGGCCCGGGCCAAGGCTAGTCAAGAAACCCGAGACACGCGCTGCTGAAGTGCACGCGCTTCCTTCGAGTTGCTGCTGCTCCGGCTGAGATCTCTCTCTCTCTCTGTTGTTCCGTCTCTCTACTGCTCAGACTCGCCGGGCTCAGATTATTGGGACCTTAAGTGTGCCGCAAAGGAGGAGGAGGAGGAGGAGGAAAGAAGACGGCTCGTCCTTCAGGCAGCACATCTCCAAGGCCCAGGATCCAAGTCTTTCTGTCTCTGGATCCCTGGCGCCGCTCCCGGCAGAATTACCTGCCATTACCTTTGAACTTAGCAGAATATTGCATTCTTGCATGATATACCTGGGAAGCAATGTTCCCTCTAATTTTTTTTCCGGGGTGGGCGGAAAAGTATAGTGTCTGAGCGGCAGTCCCCTTGGGACTGGGCGGCATAGAAGAATAAATAAATAAATCCCTTCTTTTTTATTAAAAGAAATTAATAATAAAACAAAACAAAACTCTATTACTATTAAAACTAAAACAACCAGCAAATCCAAAAACACAACTATTAATAAAAACAGGTAAGGGCTTGGGGGGGGGTGTTCTCTGTTATTATTTAAGTGCTTTTACCATATGCTTTAAATCAAGAATCAGTTCTCTCTCTGTTTCTCTCTCTTTCATGTCATTCTCTGCCTCAATCATTTTCTTATTTCTCTTTTTTCTCCCCTTTTTTCTATCATTTCTCTCTCTCTCTCTTCCTTCCACTCCTCTCTCTTGCTTTCTTCCTCTCTCTCACTCTCTCTCACTCTCTGCCTTCCTCTCTCCTCTCTCACTCTTTCTTTCTTGCTCTCTCGCTCTCTTCCTTCCTATCTTCTCTTTCTCTCTCTCTCCCTTCCTTTCTTTCCTTCTCTCTTCCCTCCACTTTTTTCTCTTTTTCTCTCTCTTTTCCTTCCTTCCCCTCTTCCCTCCCTCTCTTTCTCCCTCTCTCCCTTTATATTTATCTCTTCCTTCCTCACTTCCTCCCTTTCTCTCTCCCGCTCGTTCACTTTTCTCTCCCTTCCTTCTCTCCCTTCCTCCTTTCCTCTCCACTTCTCTTTCCCTCCCTCTCTTTCCCTTTTTTCTCTCCACGTCTCTGGCGGGCAGCCGGCTTTGCTGGCCGGCACAAGGCTCAAGCCAGCTGCCCGGGAAAGCCAGGAAGGTCCTCCTGCCCCCCCCCACCCGAAAACACAATGGAAGTCTGCTGCCACCAGTTTGAGTCTCCCGTTGCTCCACGCCGCTTCGCCCTGCCTGTCATGCTGGACCTCCGTTGTGTTTTCGGGGGGGAGTGGCAGGAAAGCCCTGTGCCGGCTTTCCGGGAAAGCAGCGCGCTTTTCAAATGCACTGCTTTCCTGCAACTCTTTCCTGGGCAGGGGGGGGAAGGCCACTTCCCCCCCCCCCCCCAGGAAAGAGGTGCAGGAAAGCAGTGTGTTTAAAAGGTGCGCTGCTTTCCCAGAAAGCCGGCTTTCCTGACCGGCACAGGGCTTTCCCGCCGCTCCCCCCTGAAAACACAATGGAGGTCCAGCATGACAGGCAGGGCGAAGTGGGATGGAGCAACAGGAGGCTCAATCAGGCAGCCTCCACGCTTTTCTTTCAGCGGAAGAGGAGGAGAGCGGGTGGATCGGGTGGGGGGCAGCGCCAAGAGGCCAGTGGCACGAGGGGGCCAGAGGCACGGTGGGGAGGCAGGGGCGGCTGCGGCTCCCTACCCTTCTACTGCCGGCGTGTCCCCCCCCCCGCGGGCTGGCAGGGGGATGGGGAGTGCGCGCCCGTGGAAAAGGGTGCACGGGGGGTATTTTGGGGCGTGCGCATGCTCACGTGCACAGCTTACGGGGAACGCTGCTGGGAGGCGATCTCAGAAGACGCTGATGCCTTCTGTGTGTCGTTCCAGGGTTTTGGTTTTTAGTGTGGCCTTGAGGGACAATAATTTTA
Organism: Erythrolamprus reginae; assembly: GCF_031021105.1. NCBI lineage: Eukaryota > Metazoa > Chordata > Lepidosauria > Squamata > Dipsadidae > Erythrolamprus > Erythrolamprus reginae. The sequence goes on from NC_091956.1 coordinate 47,311,889, forward strand.
TTTGGTTTTAGGCAAGAACAGTTGTCTTCTGCGTTGTGCAACAGTAAGGACATGGTGTAGCTACTCTGTTGTGCCATGCATGAAGAATTAGACTGATAAAGGTAGTGGAAGCTTCTGCATGTTCACTTAATAATATTTGATCAATGAACCATTTGGGACAGTGATTTTTAACCTCTATAATCTCTAATAATAATCCATTTTATTCATGCAAATAAAGCTCAGATCCAAAACTATTGTCCAAACATTAGACTTTAAAGGGTGTATGTAGACAAGCATCACTTACTGAGACCTTTTTAGTTGCCCATTCATGAACAAGCCATTGCTCCCCTTACTCTCTTCACATGGAAGATCTTAGGTTGGAGAAATGGCATGAAATGATAGGCATGTGGTAGAATGCGGCCTTCTAAAGATAATTCACTCTTTCATGGTAGAGATTCAAACTTTATGTTTAGATAGGATATTTGGTCCACTAGGCTGTCCAAAATATTTGAGTCAATGGAAGCATGTTATTATCTCTACTTGCTCTTTTTTCTGTTTAAAGTTTTTGTATAAAAGCAAAAAGAAATAATCTCCCAATTCATCCTACATGAAATATGGGACTTGTAGACTTAACAACATACAATTAGGACTGGAATTTCTGTTGTGATCATAAATTGAGTCAGACCCCATTTTATGACAATTTCTATGGCAGCTAAGTGAATTACATAGCCATTAAACAAATCCAGCTTCTCCAATGGGCTTTTTTTCTGCCAGAAATTGGCAAAAAAGATCACAAATCACAAGGTTGCAGGATGTTACAATCAGTTGTATATGCAAGCTGGTTATAAGTGCCCAAATTGCAATCACATGACTGTGGGGGTGGTGCAGTAGTCATAAGTATGCATACAAGTAGTAAGCCCCTTTTGCAAGGTACAATTGTAACTTTGAACCATCTAAACAAATGGTCATAAATCAAATAATACCTATAGCTGGTTTGGAACAAGGTTTCCTCTTTGGGAAGGATGCACACTGGATTAACCAGGAGACATCCTAAACTTGTCGGATTCAGGAACATATATGGCAACTCCTGAAATGTTTGGTAAAGAAATGTACCCTTACCATCAGAGACAAACATTTCAAACTCTTCTGCTCCAATATAAGGCAAAGGTTGTTTGTGTTTAATATTAACATATTTATTTCAGTTATCAGTATCTGTGTTCGAGATAGTATTTGGTTATAAAACCAAATAGTAAATAGAGTTGTTGGCAATATTTTCTACTGCTGGGCATTCAGCAGTGGTTGCAGTTGTAAAGCTTAAACCAGAAATATATTCCAAATAATTTGTACAAGCATTTATGTTTGTTTTGGTGCTGAGACTACACCTTTCAGAGGCTGCTTTAGTCCTGGTCTCTAGGAAATCCATTGCTGAGGAGGTGTTCAGCTCCACTTGACTCAGTGCACTTAGCATGGAGACTGGCATGTCCTCCTCTGCTGCCCAGTCTGATATCCATAGAAGGGTTGTACATTATGTGATTTTCCTGTGTACTAGAAATACTGATCTTGGACACAGCTTTACAGCTAATGATAATATTTACATTGTAGTGCTATTCTGGATCAGAATAGCATCTTTCGCATAAAGTTGAACCACAATCTTATAAACAGTGGATGTTTTTATCTATCTGGCCTAGCTCAGGGTCCAGTTGGCTCATTCTGGAAAGAAAGCATAGAGCTTCATATACCACAAGGTATACATTTTTTTCCCATTTTTAAAAAAGAAAAAACAGGGAGAGGGGGTTATTGATTATTTTAGGAACCAAAGATTTAGATAACAGATCATCAGACAAATATATGGGTTAACGCATTTCCTTAATGATTAGATTTACAGAATCACAGGTGTTTGGCACTCTAATGTTCTTGCTAGATAGGAAACATCAGTTAGCACAAAATCCTGTTGCCTGTCTCAGAAGGAGTGACATCAGATAAATTTTATCTACTTTCTGCCATTTGTACTCAGATTCAATTTTATGTGCTGATTTTGTCTAAATAAAGCCATAAATGGAGTAGAGTCTTAATTTTTCTTATAAATTACTAATTACTTCCATGCTTTCATACTAACTGCAATGGTGAAGTGATAAAGGTTTGGGATGGGATAAGAAACTACACCAAATACAAGCCAGAATAAATTATTTCTATGCTATCTGGTTTTAAACTTTTAAAAATATTTTTATTTTTAAATTATTTTAAAAACATTACTTTCATATCGCTGTGGCATTTCTGACAATATATTGCTAAAATAAAGTTAATTAGCACTGAAATATATAGTATTTATATATTATTGTGCAAGAAGACAGATCTATATCAGTCAAATTTCTCTGTATCTCAATAACATGATGCAGAGAAAGAATGATTCAAATAACAAATATTTCATAATTCAAGTATGACTTCAAAAGTAACATTGTTAACTTATTGTCATAATTTATAACATCAATATCTAATCTATTTACGTATATTTAAAAATCTTTTTTATGATCAATGAAATTTAGCAGCTCACACACACTTTAGTATTTAAATCAAATAAATATATTTCTAAATATACTGTATATGGCACCCTACTTTGCTTAATACAAGATTTAAACATTTAAATGATTTTAAGCATTTCTATCAATGGAAACTCTATGAACTAATATTGAAATGCAAACTTTTTTATCATGTTACTATTGTATTGTAATGTAGGCAACTGTCCTGTACAGGGTGGTCATATTATATGATATGGCCACATTTTTGTTTAAATATGTGAAGACAGAAAATGGTTGTTCAAACTCATGGTTATTTTAGAAGCAGGATATATGAATTATAGGAAATGTTGAATAGGCAAAAAAAAAAAAAACTGAAGGAGCAAATGAAGAAACGTAGTCGACGAGACCCAGAGAAGGCCAACTCTGTGGGACCTTATCGGCCGCTGGGATTCGTGTGGTAGAAGGCGGTTCCGGAGATATTCTGGTCCAATGCCATGTAGGGCTTTAAAGATCATTACCAACACTTTGAATTGTGACCAGAAACTGATTGGCAGCCAGTGCAGGCCACGGAGTGTTGGACAAACGTGGGTGAATCTTGGAAGCCCCACGATAGCTCTCGCAGACGCATTCTGCACAAACACTTTTCAAAGGTAGCCCCATGTAGAGAGCGTTGCAGTAGTCGAACCTCGAGGTGATGAGGGCATGAGCGACTGTGAGCAGTGACTCCCTGTCCAAATAGGGCTGCAACTGGTGCACCAGGCGGACCTGGGCAGACACCCTCCTCGCCACAGCCGAAAGATGATGTTCCAATGTTAGCTGTGGATCGAGGAGGACGCCCAAGTTGCGAACCCTGTCTGAGGAGGTCAACAATTCATCCTCCCCAGGGTAATGGATGGACAGATGGAACTGTCCTTGAGAGGCAAAACCCACAGCCAATTCGTCTTGTCAGGGTTGAGTTTGAGCTTGTTGACACCCAACTAGACCCCAACAGCCTCCAGGCACTGGCACATCACTTCCACTGCTTCATTGACTGGACATGGGGTGGAGATGTATAACTGGGTATCATCAGCATACTGATGATACCTCACCCCATGCCCTTGGATGATCTCACCCAGCGGTTTCATGTAGATATTAAATAGCAGGGGGGGGAGGACTGACCCCTGAGGCACCCCACAAGGGAGAGACCTAGAGGTTGACCTCTGACCCCCCACTAACACTGACTGCAACCGACCAGAGAGGTAGGAGGAGAACCACTGGAAAACAGTGCCTCCCACTCCCAACCCCTCCAGCCGACGCAGAATGATACCATGGTTGATGGTATCGAAAGCTGCTGAGAGGTCAAGAAGCATCAGGACAGAGGACAAGCCACTGTCCTGGGCCCGCCAGAGATCATCCATCAGCACGACCAAAGCAGTTTCCATGCTGTAGCTGGGCCTGAATCCTGACTGTTGAGGGCCTAGATAATCGGCTTCGTCCAAGAACCTCTGGAGTTGGAGCGCCACCACCTTCTCAACAACCTTCCCCATAAAGGGGAGGTTGGAGACTGGACGATAGTTATTAAAAACGGCTGGGTCCAGGGAGGGCTTCTTGAAGAGGGGGCGCACAAGTGCCTCCTTATAAGGAGCAGGAAAGGACCCCCTCCCTAAAGAAGCATTGACAATCTCCTGGACCCAGCTCCGTGTCACGTCTCGGCTGGCCGAAACCAACCAAGAGGGACACGGATCCAGTAGATAGGTGGCAGAACTCACAGCTCCAATGGCCTTGTCCACTTCATCAGGTGTCACCAAGTCAAACTCCACCCAGACAGATGGACAAGGAAGGGCGGCAGTCACCTCGACTGACTCGTTATCAGCCGACACTGGATTATTTTATTTTTAATTTTGGGAACTATCAAGTTTATAAATAATTAAATAATGTAACACTATTCATATTACATACCTATGACTTCCACACAGAAAATTACCAGAAGCAATTAGAAAATCTAATGTCAATTAAAAAATTTAAATAAGAGAATTAAATAATTTTAAATATTTAACTCTTTCTATGCACATTGACCATTTATAAATTATTTAAAAGTTTACTTAGATTCTTAATAACTAGAAACTTGACATATTAGGTTCCATTTTTTTAGCATAGACTGAAACATCTACTGTGAAGAAATAGATTATATTTAACAGATGTTTAACTTTTAAATAAATCTAAAAAAAGATATGTCTAGAAAAGTATATTATTTTTTTCCATTTTATTTTTGGTGGAATAACATTGAACTGAGATATTTCCCAGCTGACAGGTCCTAGTGAATTCCATTTTAGCTCTGTATTACTGAATTAGGGAGCAGAGGCTATGCGCTCTGTAGCCTCTTTATTGTTGTATGGTTCTGCTGAGTTGAGCCTTATGCGAGAATTTCTATGACGTATGACTATCAAAAAGCCAAGGCCTCGCTAATCGTTTGGCAGTTGATAATGGCTCTCTGCCAATCCTATAGTCTCCTTCTTGTTATTGGTTAGACTTAAGTCCCTTAAGATTAATAGCATGTGACATTTGGATTTTATTTTAACTTCAGAGAAAAAAGGAACATATACAACAAGATCACAGTAGAGAAATCCTTTAAGTATGTACTCTACTTCAGCTATCCGAATGCCTCAGGCTTTTATCTGAAGCACATCTATCCTGAGAAAATCCTATTAGGGCTTGAGGCTTATAGTATTTCACTATGAATTGAAAGTTTAATGTTAATTCAAACCAAAAATAAGATGTAACTCAAATATTACAAAGTATATAGTCCTTTCATCAAGTTTATTTTTTTACAGACAGCAGTAAAATAATAGAGATTTCATTTCTTAGTTCTTAATTAAGGCTATACTTAAAATACAATATTTGTTTTATTCTAATGTAGCTATTTGTAATATTTTTGTGATTTGTTGCAAAAGTCTAGTATTCTCCTAATGTTCTCCTGCCAATTCTCTGTTTAATTAAGCCACTAAGACTATTTTACTTCTAATTCAATTATTCCAATTTAAAATGAGATTGTCAAATTACTTTAACAAAAAGCTAAATAGGTATTATAGATTAAATGTTTCATTAGACACTACAAAAACTGCATGTTTTAAGATTTATTTTATACTTATGCATACATTTTATTTCTTTTTTGTTACCCACTTCCTTCTCCACTGCTCTTTACCAGTGTCTAACAACTAACATAATTTAATTTTGTAATTTTTGACAAAATTGCAAAATTTCTCACTATTTATCACTACATATTGTAAATTCATAAAAATATTAAGAAGAATAGGAATATCTTTAACCTCCATTGTGGTGACCAATATTAAGTTTCTAAACAGTTGAAAAATAATTAATGTTATCTGATATAATTCACTTTTATAAGTGTACCAGAAAGTGAAATAATAAATGTCATTAGTTTCTCAGACCAACATAAGTTTATTGTGGAGAAAATAAGAGAACAAAGATAAGTTGGATATGTTGACTATTTTGAGTTATTTGTAGCAATAATAAAGGTGAGATATAAATAAATATCTTCTAAAACTATTCTACAAACTAATTTCTACTAGAACCAGAAGCCACTGGTTAAGCAGGGATGTAGATTAAAAGAGAGTAGAAAATTCCTGTTATTTGAAAGAGAGCAAACAGTTCAGTAATAATAGTGCTTTTTATACTCTGTTATTTTTCCACTTTCTGTCTTAAAGTATATAGCCATAGGAAATTAGTCAAGCACTGATGCAAGAAACTGATTCCAGAATATAAAATGACCATCCTGTGACTCCCAAGTTCATGATAAATCTTCTTTTGTGTGTCTGTTTATTCTACCCTCTTCTCTAGAACATAGGAAATATTAATATCCTTTGTAGTCTCTAATTGCTGGTTCTTTATATTGCTGCACTTCAGAAAAGCTATTACATTCAAATTGCAATAGTCTCATTCACACAGGAATGGTGGTGGGAGGGGAACTTAAATAAATAAAGCTCTCAAGCAAGAATGAACAGCATTATGGAAATAACTGCAGCTACACTCAAACCAGGTTTATGGCAACACATTGGAATTTCTGTTCCAATGTTCACTTCTGAATTTTGTAACATGCTTTTTAAAAAGAAATATATATATATTCATAGTTCTAATTTGACTAAAAGAGAAAAGTTGTTATTTGTCATAATAATGTATTACCATTCAGAAGGACTATTAACAATGACCAAATTACTATGTATCCCTGAAAGCATTTTTAAAATTCATTTTAAACCATTTATCTATCTTTTTTACAATTTTATCTATTGGGGAATAGCTTCATTTACCAAGAAAAATGCTTTCATGTATCTTTATTATGATTTGAATATTTTAATACAAAAATATATTTATATCCATCCATATGCTGCATTAAAGAGAAATCTGTTAAAAGGAAATAGTTGTAATTCAAAATGCACTTGGAAGGGATTAAAATTAGACATGAACAAGTTACTTTTGTTAATAGAGCTCTTCTGCCCATTCAGCAAAGAAATCTGCCAAAAGATATTCTACTATTGCCCAGATTATTTAAAAATTATGGAGGATGAAAAGTGCCTTCAGAGTATAAAATATCACTTTAAGTGGTATTATATTGATTAACCGGTATATATACCGGTACTTGAAACTCCCATTTAATTTTGCGGTATTTATTTTTGAAATAATGTACAATGGCTCCATATAACTTTGTGTGTGTTTGTCTGTGTGTATTTGTAAGGATTGTTTAGTAGAATTATTTTGGGGTGGGTGGGTGGGTTTCAATCTTACATAGAAGTATGGTGAGTCTATTACAAATTTATTTATTCAGTTTCAGCAGCGGCCAACTCTAGATTAATTGTGGGTGGCTCACAATGTAAACAAAACAAGATAAAAACTTAATCTAAAAAACATACTGGGGAATCCATCCATACAATATCAAGAAACAAATCTCCAACTCACAATTCTAAATCCTGAAGGAATAGACAGCTCTTTAAATCCACCTGGAATGCCATCAGGATGGGAGCCACCCAGATCTAAAGGGAAAATTATTCTAGAGAACAAGCATTGTGCCAAAGAAGGCACACTTCTGTGATTCTGATGTTTGACTAAATGGACTTGGAATGTGCCCATTCTTTTGGCTCTAATTTGACAGACAAAAACCATGGAATATAATTTGTCCCTCAGATAAGATGACTTTATATCACTAGGGCTTTATAAGTGATAATTGAAATTACACATGGAAATATATTAGCAGCCAGTGCAACTCATAAAACATTGTTGTCATGAGGACATTCAGAGACATGCCCACCAATGTCCATATTACTACATTTTATATCAGTTGAAATGTCTGAATGGTCTCTAGGAATAACTTCATGCAGAGCACATTGCAATAGTCAAGCTGTGAGCTGTAACATCATGAGAGACTCTTTGAAGTGCCTTCAGATTCAGGAAAGATGCATTAGATGGACATGTGCATAGATCTTGATAAAGCTGCATCTGCTCTTTGACTTTTCAGCTTTTGTTTTCAAACCTGTGCAGTCTAGGGCTGAAAGGCATATATTAAAATTGTAACAAACAAAAATAATTGAAAAGAATTAATATTGCTCTGGTTTCCAGATTGCATGCAATAATAATTTGGATTAGGATAAAAGAGGAATAAAAATAATAAGTCTTTGGAGAGGGGCGGCATACAAGTATAATAAATACTACTACTACTACTACTACTACTACTACTACTACTACTACTAATAATAATAATAATAATAATTTGGATTCATGTAAAGTAAGAATAAAATATGTTATAGTTTATTAATCAACAATAATTGGTCAGTGAAAAATTACCTGTGATGTTGTCTTCTAGTGCTTGTTTCACTGTCAGAAATTTTGAGATATCAAGTATGTATCAAGTAACAGCACAGAAATCATGAAAACTGGGCTGTAAGGAATATGGAACCGGGAAGGTAATGATACTTGAAATATTTGAGAAAGTTAAACATATATTTAATTTACAATATCCTGTTTATTTATTCTGCAAAGTATGACATTCATTGGAGCATTCTCCTTACCAATGTGTAATACAGCTAAAGAGATTTTACTCTGTAGGCATTATAATGAAATCTGTAATAGTGAAATGCCAATCCTTGGTGCTGACATGTTATTATGCTTATCAAGTTCAATCCTGTAAAGCCCAGGAAATAGTGCTGTTTTCCTTCTATACTATCTGTTTCTTCATACTAAAGAAGTAGTCATTTATTAAGTGAAGCCTATACATGCTGAGACATATTGGAGTTCCGTTCTATTATTACCCAAACAACTTCTCATTTCATGAGGAATTTGGATAGGAGTAAGCCAAGAAACTGCTAAAATGTTTTGAGTGTTGTAACCCTTTTCTTTTTTAAAAAAAATATTTTTATTGAGTATAAACGTTAAAAAAGGATATTGACACATTTATTTATTTCTTATGATAATTTATTTATTTTATTTATTTATTTATTTATTTGGTTTATTTATATGTTGCCCTTCTCCGAAGACTCTGAAGATGAAAATTTAGTTCTATTTCTAGTGGGTTTTATATAATAAAGACCAAGTCATCCACAAAAGACTGAAGTTTATATTCTTGATCTTTGACTTACAGTCCTTCAATATTTGGGTTTTAATTAGCAGTATCACCAAGCAGTTAGGTGCAGACTTATGTGCCATTAATGGAGGACTGAAAATAAAATTATGGTAGTTACAATATTCATTCATATTGAACCATTTATTCTGGGGTTGTGACTGTCAACAACTTATGACCTTACTCTTCCAAGGTCGGTAACATAAGGACCTAGATTGTTGGGAGCTTACTCTCTGTAAACCGCTTAGAGAAGGCTGTAAAGCACTGTGAAGCAGTATATAAGTCTAAATGATATTACTATTGCTATTACTAACAGCAAGAATGAGTTGTCATGTGAACAAGATGAAAATGGATGACAGCTAAAAAAGATTCTGCAAATACAGATTCTTTCTATACTTTCAGGAAGCAATGTCCAAGCTATGCCTAAAAACTTCATGGAAAGTGAATTTCCACTCCTCAAAAAATCTTTTTGGTGCCACACTGTTAGCCTAAAATAGTGGTTCTCAACCAGGGGTTGGGACCCCTTTGGGGGGTGTCGAACAACCATTTCACAGGGTTGCCCAAGACCATAGGAAAAGACAAATTTCCAATGGTGTTTGAAACTAAAGTTTCAATTCTGGCGCCTTGAAAAAGATACTACTCAAAAAAATAAAGGGAACACTCTAATAACACATCCTAGATCTGAATGAATGAAATCATTCAATGAAATCATCATTGAATAATTTGTTCTGTACAAAGTTGAATGTGCACAATAGCATGTGAAATTGATTGTCAATCTGTGTTGCTTCCCAAGTGGACAGTTTGATTTCACAGAAGTTTGATTTACTTGGAGTTATATTGTGTTGTTTAAGTGTTCCCTTTATTTTTTTGAGTAGTGTTTATTTACAATCCAACCAATCAGGTATTTACAGTGGGGGTATCCCTCTAACCTTCCTGCCAATCAGTTTAAAGCTCTGTTGGGAGAATTGGTGATAAACTTATGATTGGGAGACACCACAAGATGAGGAACTGTATTAAGGGGTTGTGGCATTAGAAAGATTGAGAACCACTGTCCTATAAGATACAATATTTAAGTATATGTAGAGCTAAATACTATGTTACATTATAGGCCTTTCTTTTGAGTAAATATACAATTACCGGTACTTTGAATTCCAAAAGTAGAAAGTACAGAAGGTAGTAGTTATTCTATTGAAAACAATAAAATGTGTTTGAAATTTCCAAGAATACTAAATCCATAATCCATAGCCTATTTCACTAAGTGTAAAAGTGAGAGTTACAGTCATTTTCAATCTTAGTGCAGAAGCCTTCCCTTGTATTTAATTTCTAGGTGATAGTCAGCAAATCTTGAATATAATTTTCTACTGTGCCCCTACTATTGCTCAAATCATTATTGCTTCTTTTAAATTATCCACACTTTTCCCCCACTTTATTTTTTTATGTTTTCCAAAGAAATGCTGTATGTGATCAGAGAATGGACTGGACTACTGCTTGATTACTTACAACCATTGGGGTCCCTGCCAAAATTAATCAGCATATCATTTCCCTCCGAAACTTCCCAACTGCATCCTGAAAGATATAACAGCCTCTGTGAGGGTTTCTTGTAATGAAATGTTTGGGAACAATTATTACTGAGATGCCCAAAGCTGTCAATACACAAATGTATTCTTACATACATGAATAATATTCAAAAAGAGTTGAAGTGATCAAATTTTATGCACAGACAAAAGATGAGCATTTCTTGTTTCTGGGTCACAAGCTAGCAGGACCTTTAACCTACATGCCATAGATCTCCTGCTCAAGCAAATTACTTACACCGGGCTGCTTCATAAACAATAGCAGCTTTTAAGTGCCCCACCAGCATTACAAATAAGGCAGAGTCTAGCTTGCACAGGGTTTCATTGGAACTGAAATGAACCTCATAAGGCAAACCTTTTAAATAATGCCTGAGTAGTGGACTTGGAGCTAATATCCCTAATTAGAGATAGGCACAAGAATTTGAACAATATTTTCTTACTATATGAACAAATGCATAATTGAAAACTATGAAAAAAACAGAAGGAGGTTGTAAGATTCCTAACATATCTACTGTACAAAACCACAGTATATTTGTTGAAAACCATTTAAAAACTTTTTTTTAATGATGACACAGGACTACCATATGTGGGCTTCAAATTTCCTGATAACTATCAGACAACAGCAAAGAATTGTAGAGATTTTTATCTCTCTCTACCATCTCTGGAGTTCTGCAGCTGGAGCCCTAATACTATGTCAAGATGTTTAACCCATTATCCCCTTATATCCTGATTTTATTTTATTTCTTGCAGAACATTTTAGACACTAAGAGAAAAGAGAATATTTTTCTGGGTGCTTTGTCTGATCTGTAGTAAAGTCTGATTTTGTACAGCTACATTTGCAACTACTATATCACATAAGGAATGATTTTATAAGTACAGTATACAAAGGTGTAGTTATCAAAACATTCCTTAACACAAGGTCTTTCTTTGATTGGAAGTTGTAAACTCTTTTGTGCAACAATTTCTATTTTCCATATCCTAGTGTTTGTATCCACATTTTAAGAGTTTCTGAAAAGAATGAGGTAAAACTTTGAATACAACTATAGTAACTTACTGTTTTACAAGAGAATATATTTTTGATTTTTATTATTTCTCTTGATAGATGTCTCACGTTAAACTTAATATCAAGCATGTACCATTTTACCATTTATTTATTTCAAAACAAAGGTGTGATGCTAGAAATGTCACTATCATTTTACTTCTACGTTTTTCCACATTTTTATCACCATCTTTCTTTTCAATATAATCATCTGTTTCCCCCATCTGCTTTTTACCATCTCCTTTAGTCATGAAAGTATCAGCAAGCAGCAAAGTCATTGAGGTCAGTGATTTATTATATGGAAGACACTGGCTATTGGTAGTCATTAAGGAGAAGTAAAGCAGACCAAGTGGTTTAAAAAACTATAATTGCTTGGTAAATGGGAGAGAGACTAAGGAATACATTCTTGAGCATTTTAAAGCTGAAGACAGGAGGAAATAAACTCATTGTTGTGATGAAATGACTCTACTTCTGACAATGCATTGCACTTGTAAAGCAACTTGGTTCAATAGCTTGTCTATTTAAACAAATTAAAAAGCATATCATAGATAAATCAATCCCATTTTCTTACTGATGTAAACAGGTGGGAACATTGACAACTCCTGATTTAATAAATCTAACTTCTGATTATTTTGAATATATATAGTATTAAAAAGGGTCAACTTTAGAGATTTATTGTTGTACTTCAACATCTAGAAAGTAATTAAGATATATAATTGTAAACATGTTTAAAGGTTATTTCTAGTCAAATGAACTGAATATTGGAGCAATGCCTGTAAAACGTTAAATTGTTTTATCCAAATTGATTTTTAGCCAATCAGTAAAGCTCACAGTATGACCAAAACCCTCCTTCAATATTACTACTAGCAAATTTCATGTATTTTAAAAAATAAACATTTAAATACATATCATTCTTCAACTGAAATAATTGAAATCTAAAGCTAATTAATTATTAAATTACTAAATATTAATATATTTAATTTTAAAAATAATTTAAAATTCATTTATAAAATATACAAATTATACAAGAAATTAAAAAATTGTATAGAATTCACTTTTACACATTTTGTATTTCTATTGCAGTTTAAGCTGTTTCAGAAGTATATTCAAACAAGACAACTTTTGGTTCAGCAACAAATAAATACCTATCAAATTTTATGTGTCTAAGATACTGTATCACATTTTTCCTCACTTTAAATAATTGAAAATAATTTTAATTACATTTTATGAATTGGATTGTTTTATTTATGTTCTAGGATTATTAAATAACTAATGGTACAGTAGATTAAATTCTCTCTATGTCCTGCAATTTTATTTCAGGGCTAGAAATCCACCACATAAGACTTAGAAGAAATCAGGTAGTGCAAACAATCTAGATAGTATTGAATATATGGATTCCCAGTTACCCAATATTAATCAGGTTTTGTCAGTGCAATGCCTTTTTATCGGTGTTGTACATAATTTCATCCTTGCAAGCATAAACATGTATCTTGGGACCAGTAGTAGGTTGCTACTGGTGCGGTAGGAGACTGTGCACTGGTAGCCAGATTGTGCAATTTGTGAGTAACTACTCCAATGGCAGTTCTTTTTTCTTTAATTTTTTTGTAATTTTTTGCCTCTTGCTCATGCGCCGAAGCAAAATCTTGTGGAGGTATGCTCATAGGCACGGAAGCAAAACATTGCTGAAATCTTACATATGCACATTCTCTTATGACATTTCAGCATGTTTTTGCTTACTGTGCATGCGCAGAAGCAAAAACATGCTGGGGATGTGCACATTAGTACACAGGTACATGCAACACACCAGTAGTGGCGGTAATAGCAATCCACCCTTGCTTGTGAGAATCTTATGAAGTTGTCTATGAAATAACTTGATTTTTCCTTGTTTTTCTAATTCGTAAAGTGGTTTTAACTTCAATGATTGTGTCATTATATCCTTGTATCTTAAAATATTAGTCCAGTTTAATTTATTGGGGTACATAAATACTTCTATTATCAATATCCAAAATGGTACTTTTGAGTAGTGTTTCACTTTCATCTTTTCCCAAATTGCCATCAACGAACTCCTTATAATATGTCTCTGAAAGTAACTATGTATGTTCTTCTTCTCATACCACATATATGTGTGCCAACCTATTTGCAAATCATGTTCTTCTAACACCAATAGTCTTTTATTGCTAAGTAAAATCCAGTCCTTTACCCAAGCCATTGCCGCAGCATAAAATTGAATTGGTTTATGTATTTACAGTTACAGTCAAGATTGGAGAAAGACGTTAAAACATAAGGTATTAACTTACAAAAAACAGAATTAGATCAAATCTTATTGGATCAAGGTGTTAACTTGATCAAAAACTTTACAAATACTTCTTATCGATTGAATTAGAATTTGAACAGGTTACGGATACAATGATAAAATGGATGAGAAATATAGGCTATACAATAGATATAGACTGATGGCAGCAATTATGGGAGATAAATTATAAAATGACAATGTCAACTGCATTTAAGGAAAATATGTATAAGATGTTTTATAGATGGCATATATCACCACAAAAGCTAGATAAAGTGTTTCAGAATTTGTCAATGAACTGTTGGAAATGCAGTGAGTTACCAGGCTCATTCTATCACATATGGTGGACTTGTCCAGATGCACATACATTTTGGACACAAATTCAATATTGGATTCAGAAGATTTTAAGAAAGACTATTGATCTTAGACCCAAGATATACCTTCTGGATATTTTACCAGATAATTTTGATAAAGAAGAGACATATTTAATTATACATATAATTACAGCAGCTAGGATTGCATATGCACAATGTTGGAAACTGAATAGGATACCAACAGAAAGGGAAGTTTTGAGAAAAATTATGGATTGTGCAGAGATGAGTAGATTGACTTTGAAACTTAAAGATAAACAAGACTCGGATTATTATAAAATTTGGGGGAAGTTTTATGATTGGATAGAAAATTAAGAGATATGTATGTATTAGTAATTGGTTAATTTTGGAAAAATTGAAACATGAGAATTTGATTTAGATTTTGCAAGCCAGATGGCAAAGATGAGAAATGGTGGTAGCATTATATAATGATATAACACAAAACGTACTTATTGTTTAGATTTTAAACATATAGAACTTTATTTTATGATGTAGGTGATATATTATGAATAGTTTCTTTTATTAAAGATATAGATAGAATTTTAATTAGCTATATGAGACAATATTAAAATTCAGATAAAAGAGTTTTTATTATTATTTGCACTGATGTAATGTACCCTTTTGTAGTAAGACGGTGTGGGAAAAAATTTATTTAGATTTTTAAGAATTGATAATGTATAAAATTAATAGAAAAATTTACACGAGGAGAGATAAGAGCCTCCATTGAGGGAGTAATGAGAAATGAAAAAATTATATACTGTATGATTGTTTTAAGCATTGTTGTTGTGTTTATAACTACATATCGTATATATTGTACATACTGTATATATATATTTTTTACTTTATGGTGGAGAAAAAATAAAAAATCTTATACCAGAAATAACTTCATTTTTATTCTTAGATATACAGTCATGTAGTATTTCTAGGAAATTTAGCCATTCAAATTACTGAATACTATAATGGAATGTTATAGAAGCATAACATTGTAATGATGTAACTATAAGATTGTAAAGGCAATTTATTTGTATTATTCATATATTAGTGTCATTGAATATTAATTTAGATGGATAATTGAATTAATTAATTTAGATAGTAGAATTATTGAATATAGGATTATGGTTAAAGTTACACACAAAGAGATGCACACATATTTAAAAATGGAGAAAATGGATATTGTGGGACATTCTGGGCTAGCTGAATATCAACTCAATCAACTAATGTGTAAATACTAATATAGGGTTGCTAATGAAAGAAGAGTTTTACATAATATGAACTTGTATCAGAATTGTCTGTGCCCAGTGTTATAATTTTCCAAATCAGTGTCTTCCTTCTTCGGTCCCTCCTTTCCTCAATTTCAAATTCATGTCTAAATGTAGTCAGTGCAAATGTCTTAAATGCTACGGCAGCATTCCAAGTATTACTTTTTAAATATTCTTATATCCTTTTATGGTAACAGAATGTCAGAATGGCATTTGCTGCAAAGAAATGGCTCACCAGAGCCGGGGTGGCGCAGCAGGTAGAGTGCTGTACTGCAGGGAACTGAAGCTGATTGTAGATCTGAAGGTCAGCGGTTCAAGTCTCATCACCGGCTCAAGGTTGACTCAGCCTTCCATCCTTCCGAGGTGGGTAAAATGAGGACCCGGATTGTGTGGGCAATATGCTGGCTCTGTTAAAAAGTGCTATTGCTAACATGTTGTAAGCTGCCCTGAGTCTAAGGAGAAGGGCGGCATAAAAATTGAATAAATAAATAAATAAATATGTTAGTACTGCTACACAGAACCATGGCATTGTCACTGTGGAGCAGCGGTCTCCAAACTACGGCCCATGGGATGGATGCAGCCTGCTGAGGCCATTTATCCGATCTGCGGCAGCGCACGAGATTTTATCAATAGATATAATAAGCTCCTGAATCTCCTGTCCACTCACCGGGGTCTGCTGCTGAGCAAGGAGAAGGTGGAGAGTCAAGGGGCGGGAAGGAAAGCAGGCCTGCAATTGGCCCCTTTCTTTGAGGCCTTTAGAGAGAGAAACTGTTGCTGCCCTATGGCAGAGCAGCAACAGTTCCTCTCCCTAAAGGCGAGAAAGAAAGGGGCCAATTGCAGGCCCGCTTTCCTCCCCATCCCTTGGCTCTCCACCTCCTCCTTCCCACCTCCTCCACCACAGTGAGTGGACGGGAGATTCAGGAACCCCCCAAATTCGCCTAAATGGAGGCGGCAGTGGTGGCTTCAAGGGACCAACAGCCGGTCCTTCTTGGCGCTGCATTGCTGCAGCCTCCGAGGCCGCCACCGCTCCATTCGGGTGAAGGGATCTCCTTGGTGGGCGGCCTCGAAGGCTGCAGCAATGCAGCACTGAGAAGGACTGGCTGTTGGTCCTTTGAAGCCGCCACCGCCACCACCCATCGTGTAGATCCCTTCACCCTTAATGGAGGCGGTGGCGGCAACTTCAAGGGACCAACAGCTGATCCTTCTCGGTGCTGCATTGCTGCAGCTTCCGAGGCCACCACCGCTGCCTCAGTTCAGGTGAAGGGATCTCCTTGGTGGGTGGCCTAGGAGGCTGCAGCAACGTAGCACCGAGAAGGACCGCTGTTGGTCCCTTGAAGCCGCCCCTGCCGCCCACCATGGAGATCCCTTCACCCTTAATGGAGGTGGTGGCGGCAACTTCAAGGGACCAACAGCCGATCCTTCTCGGTGCTGCGTCGCTGCAGCTTCTGAGCTGCCACCGCCACCTCCGTTCGGGTGAAGGGATCTCCTCGGTGGGTGGCCTCAGAGGCTGCAGCAACGCAGCACTGAGAAGGACCAGCTGTTGGTCCCTTGAAGCTGCTGCTGCCTCCACCCACTGTGGAGATCCCTTCGCCTGAAGGGAAACGGCGGTGGTGGCGGCGGCTTCAAGAGACCAACAGCCAGTCCTTCTTGGCGCGGCATTTCTACAGCCTCTGAGCTCTGCTGCTGTCCCCTGGTCGTAACGACGAAACATCATAAGTTGGGGACGATGTAACCCGGGGACTACCTGTATTTGGAGAGAGAGAGAGAGAGAGAAAGCTGTTTCTGGAGAGAGAGGGACAGAGAGAGAGAGAAAGAAAGCAAGAGAGAGAGGGACAGAGAGAAAAAAGAGAGAGGGAGGGAGAGAAAAAGAAAGAGGGAGAGATAGAAAGGGAGAGAGAGAAAGAGGGAGAGAGAGAAAGAGGGAGAGAGAGAGGTAGAGAGAAAGGAAGAGGGAGAGATAGAAATAGAGTGAGAGAGAAAGAAAGCAAGAGAGAGAGAGAGAAAGAGAGGAGCAGAGGGAAAGAAAGAGAGAGAAAGTAAGAGAGAGGGGGGACAGAGAGAGAAAGAAAGAGAAAGAGGGAGAGATAGAGAGGGAGAGATAGGGAGGGTGAGAAAGAAAGAGAGAGAGATAGAAAGAGTGAGTGAGAGAGAGGGAGAGAGAAAGAAAGAGATAGAAAGGGAGACAGAAAGAGGGAGAGAGAAAGGAAGAGAGATAGAAAGGGAGAGAGAGAAAGAGAAATAAAGAAGGAGAGATAGAGAGAGGGGTGGAGAGAGAAAGAGTGAGAGATACAAAGAGAGAAATAGAAAGAGTGAGTGAGAAAAAGAAAGAAAGAGAGAGAGAAAGAAAGAGAGAGAGACAGGAAGAAGGATAGAGAGAGACAGGGAGAGAAAAAGGAAGAAGGAGAGTTGGAAAGAGAATGAGAGAAAGAGAGAAAAAAAGATGAAGAGAAAAATGAGAAAATGATGGAGGGAAAGAACGAGGGAGAGAAAAATGAAACAATGAGAGAGAGAAGGAAAAAAACGGAGAGGGAAGAGAGAAGTGGAGAGGAAGGAGGGAGAAAAGGAAGGAAGGAGAAATGGAGGGAGTTTGTTGATTTAAGTTTAAATTTACTTGTTAATAAAGAAGTATAAATTACTTTATTTATTACTTTATTATTTCTTCTTTGTTTTAAATATTGTATTTGTTCCCATTTTGTTTTTTAATTTAAATAAGGTATGTGCAGTGTGCATAGGGATTTGTTCATAGGGGTTTTTTTTATAGTCCGGCCCTCCAACAGTCTGAGGGACAGTGAACTGGCCCCCTGTGTAAAAAGTTTGGGGACCCCTGCTGTGGAGTATTTAAGCTCAGGATCTGCTGTTACAGCTCTATAGATGAATTATTGAATCTATGATTTGTATCTTTATATGTCTGGTTCAACACAGCAACAAATAGGACAGGTACTGTTCTGTCTCAGTGATGACCCCCGCCCCCCCCAATAGCAACCTCCCACACTGATTTTACAAGATCTAAGCATGTAATTCTAATATTTTAGGAGCAGGGAGGTTTGGATTTTGGTATCCAGCAACAAAGCAAGAAATAGGTCTGTTTGGTGCCAGCTGCTAATTAGAGTCCAAAACAGAAACCAAAACTCACAGATATTTTCTTTGATCACACAGCTCTCATTAACAGTCACTCTGAGGTGGCAGAAAGCCCAGAGATGAGCCCAGCTCCCCAGTTCATAATTCATCATTGAAATAATATCTCAAGAGAGAAATCCAAGCAGACATCTGGAAAATAACAAAACTTGACTTCTGCAGTGAAGCATCACATGGCTTAACCTTAAATAGCCTAAGGGCCTGATCAATTGTTCTAGAGATCTATTCTTACAGAGACCTCCTCTTGCTTAGCCACTCATGTCTTCTGGCAACTGTGTACCCTAACATCAAGAAGAGGCTCCTCTTCTGAGTCACTCGTGCTCCTTGGGAGGTGCAGAAGGTTCTGGTTGGCTTTCAGTCTCTGACACCACATCCTCTGATCTCCACGCTATCAGACTCGTGTGCAGGTACATGGGCCTAGGGTATCAGGCCACAACTGTCTCTCAATCCTCGTGACCATTTGCGCGGGATGCGGATGGGCCACAATAGGTACAGATTTCAATGGATAGTTAGGATTGCAGAAAAAACAAATGTAACCAATCTGATTTCAATTGAGAATCTGTATACTGCACAAGCCAATGAGAAAATACCTACAAATCCCCTCACATCCTGGACATAAACTGTTTCAACTTCTACCCTCAGGATTCCCCTATAGGGAACTGCATTAGATACAAAACAACTAAATACAAAGATAGTCTTCCAAGAGCCAAGGATGAACAATTGACATAGTCTTTAGGAATCAATATTCACAGCCACTCAGTCTTGTCTGGATTGAGTCTGAGCCTATTGACACCCATCCAGTCCCTCATAGCCTCAAGGCACCAGCACATCACACCCACTGCTTCACTGAATTGACACGGGGTGGAGATATATAACTGGGTATTATCCAGATATTGCTGATACCTCACCCCGAATCGTCAGATGACCTCACCCAGTAGTTTTATGTAGATATTAAATAAGAGGGGGGAGAGGACCGAGCCCTGAAGCACCCCATAGATGAGGGGTCTAAGGGTCAATCTCTGTCCTAACACCAACTGAGATAAACCAGAGAGATAGAAGGAGAGCCACCATAACACAGTGCCTCCTAACCCCAACTCTCTTAGTCGTCCCAGAAGGATACCATGGTCAATGATATCAAAAGCAGCTGAAAAGTGAAGTAGCACCAAGATTGAGGAATGACCCCATCTCAAGTTTGCCGATCATCCATCAGCATGACCAAAGCAGTTTCTGTGCTGTAGCCAGGCCTCAAGCCACATTGAAAGGGGTCTAGATAATCTGTTCCATCCAATAACAAAAGAGTAGGTTGGAAACTGGATGAAAGTTGTTTAATTCATCTGGGTCCAGGGAAGGTTTCTTAAGAAGGGGTCACACAACCGCTTCCTTTAACAGCTGCGGAAAGAAACCCTCTTTCAAGGACACATTAACTAACATCTGGAGCCAGCCTCATCTCACTTCCACTACAGGCTGAAACCAGCCAGGAGGGGCACAGGTCCAAATGAAAAGTGAAGGAAATCATTGCTCCTATTGCCTTGAGATGGGAGGAGGCTCCTCTGAGGTCACCTGCAAGGGGGCCAAAGTATGATCTGTTAGCATTCTTACACTATATTTTATACATAATAGTGGTATTATTTATTGTTGCATTGAATTTGAAGTAGCAGGACGTAGCTTGCCTCTGCTTGTTTCTTTCTTTTAAGGAAATAAATGATTTGTTTTGTTTCCATCTAGAAAATAACTGAGGTTTTCTTTCTGTGGCATATATAAGGCTATGAAAAACATTTTTATTTATTAAATTTGCTTTCTGCCCAACTTGCTGCAAGTTATTTATTTCTGGTCTCTTTCAGTGGATAAGAGCATTGGCATCTTAGTAGAAATACCTTTCCTATAATCTCACAAATCTGTTGCTTATTATAGAAACATTGGTGAATTTTACAAGAATTTAAATGAACCTTTGACATTTGACATCTTGATTGCCTGGTATTTCAGATGACCTATAATTTGATGTTTATTTCTGTTTTAAAGTATTTTAAGATGGTGACAGCCTTGGGATTTTGCATTTATGACCCATCTCTAAGCAAAAGTGGAAGCATTTGCTTAGAGGTATCCATAACATGTTAGCTTCAAAAATTACTTCTCAAATTTAAATATTATAGTTAAATATTTAAATATAATATTATATATTATAATGCAACCAACAGCTATCAGTAAGTTTGCAACCAGTTGAATGCAAGGTCTATAGGATAGGGATGGGCTATCAGACAAGATGTCTGGTAAAATGGGGATGTGATGGTTTTTAAAATTATTTTTAATAGGAAAATTGAATTATATCTGTTAAAAATATATGAAACAGTTATATGGATAATGCAACATTTTTTGTTAGCTTGGTATCTAAAAATTATTGAGAAATCACATTGCTAATTTTCTATAAGAGCACTAAAAAATTTAAAGTTTGAAGAAACAAATTTCCAATGTCTGCCACCTTGCCTCCCTCGTGGACCTTCCATTTTAATTAAGAATTTCACTAGGATATTTATGGTATATTTTACATTATTTTATTATTTTATTTTATTTGTGTCTTATCTTTGCAATTGTGAACTTTCATGCAATCAGATTGTCATTTTGCCATGGAAGACTAACTTGGAATATTATTAATACAAAAATAACCATAATAAAAATAAATGAAATGTGGAATATATCTGAAAATGTGAATTTCTTAAGAGCTTGTTGAATTGCATCTAATATTAAATTGAACAGTTGTTATGTTCAACTGGCAGTACACAAGTATTAGAGAATCAACTTGTATAACATTTGGTCTAATAAATATGTCTATAAGGCTCATTTAATTTATCCTTGGTAGTTAACACCTGATAAATTAATTATCAAAAATTAATTTATTAATTAAATTAATTATCAAAAATATATAATAATGTGCCAAATACATGCCAAAAATGTAATCAATCAATCAATCATTTTGATACTCTAGTTTGCATGTAAGGAAGATAACAATTATTCATAATTTAATTCCTTATTAAAATAAATGTACAATTACAGAAAAAAAACTAGAAGTTTATCTTTCAGATCTAAAGCATATGCAATTTGATACACTTTCACTTCCCAACCCTTACTTTTTCTCCTTTCAATTCATTTTTTCCCGGGTAAAGTTGATAGAATCCTGACAATGTTTCAACGAGGTCCCACTCGTCATCTCCCCACGTCCCACTCATATGCCAAGACATATGATTTAACAAAATGATCCTTCAGGTCATATTAAATAAGTTATTAGGAACAGAGAAATCATCCTAATGAGGAGTTGCACTTTTGATCCATCTGTTGCATTTCAAGACTGTCTACACTGGAAACAGCAATATATATATATATATATATATATATATATATATATATATATATATATATATATATATATATATATATATGTTTTCGTAAATTTTCACGGGTATATGTATGTAGATTGTTCTGAGTTCGGGTTTTGCCCTGTGTAATGTTTTGCATGTCTATGCGACGTTTCGGCGAAATCACATTCACCATCTTCAGGCTGAGGTTCCAATCTTTGTGTTGTTGTAAATGGAATGTTAGCAACTGACATTTCTTCCTAGTATGTAGTGTGGGGGTGGAGATTTGTTTTGAATGTAGCAAATAGATTGGGTGATAATGTTTCAGTGATCTGATTGGTTGGTGTAATCATAGTTATTAGAAGGAATGACATGGAGATTTTTTATGAAGTGTTTTGTTTAAGGCTGATTTCCAAATATAAAATTCTAAAATCATAATTATTAGAAGGATTGACATGCTGATTATTATGAAGTGTTTATTTTGTTTAAGGCTGGTTTCCAAATCTCTGGCAGGCGGGAGGTATCATCTCTTTTATTTAGACAAAGGGGTCTCCTCTCAATTTCGATAGCTTCTAGAGAAATTCTTCTATATAAATTCTCTGTTTTGTGGAGTAATTTAGTTTTTTCAAAGTCAATTTCGTGCCCTGTTTTTTTAATGTGCTGGACAAGGGAGGAGGTCTTTTCTTGTTTTTTGACTGCATTCACATGTTCTGCTATGCGTTGGCTCACTCTTCGGTTAGTTTGTCCAATGTATGTGGCTGCACATGTTTTGCAGGGGATTTCATAGATTCCTTGGTATTCCAATTGGATTTTATCTTTGGGGCTCCTTAGGATATTAGATATTTTTTGGTTAGTGCAAAATGAGGTTTTGATGTTATGTTTGTGCAGAATTTTACTAATTTTATCCGTGGTGCCTTTGATGTAAGGAAGGATGGTGGTGCCATTGTCCTGTTCTTGATCTTGTTTTTTGGGGGGTGTCTCTTTATTGATTAGGTTTGTTATTGTTTTCTCTTTGAATCCATTAGAAATTAGTACATCTTTGAGTTTGTTCAATTCAGTTTTTAAGTGCTCATGGTCAGCTAAGCGTTTGGTTCTGGTGATGAGAGTTTTGGCCACTGAGGTGATTTGTGCGGGGTGGTGGTGTGAGTGTGCATTTAGATAACGGTTGGTATGGGTTTTCTTTTGGTAGATAGTATGTCCTAGGCTGCCATTGGGTTTTTTATAGACCAGTACATCTAGAAAGGGAAGTTGATCATTGATTTCTGTTTCCATAGTAAACTGTATTTTGGGGTGTAGGCTGTTGAGATGTGTGAGGAAATTGTCTAGTTTTTCTTTATCATGTGGCCAAATTACAAAGGTATCATCAACATATCTCAGCCAAAGTTTGGGTTTGTATTTGGCTTGCTCTATTCGAAAATAATGCTTTAGAGCAAGCCAAATACAAACCCAAACTTTGGCTGAGATATGTTGATGATACCTTTGTAATTTGGCCACATGGTAAAGAAAAACTAGACAATTTCCTCACACATCTCTTAATTTGTTATCTCAGAAGCAACAGTAGAAACATAGAAACATAGACGTCTGACGGCAGAAAAAGACCTCATGGTCCATCTAGTCTGCCCTTATACTATTTTCTGTATTTTATCTTAGGATGGATATATGTTTATCCCAGGCATGTTTAAATTCAGTTACTGTGGATTTATCTACCACGTCTGCTGGAAGTTTGTTCCAAGGATCTACTACTCTTTCAGTAAAATAATATTTTCTCATGTTGCTTTTGATCTTTCCCCCAACTAACTTCAGATTGTGTCCCCTTGTTCTTGTGTTCACTTTCCTATTAAAAACACTTCCCTCCTGAACCTTATTTAACCCTTTAATATACAGTGATCCCCCGAGTTTCGCGATCTCGATCATTGCGAAACGCTATATCGCGATTTTTCCACCCGATGACGTCACTCCCTTTCTCATCTTTCTTTCTCTCTCTCTTTCTCTATCTTGCTTCTTCCTCTCTTACACTCTCTTCCTCCCTCTCTCATCTCTTTCTTTCCTTCTCTCTCTTTCTCTCTCTTTCTCTATCTCTCCCCCTCTTGCTCTCGAGCGGCAAGCGAGCAGCCGGGCGGGCGGGCGAACGGGCAAGCGGCAAGCGATCTTGGGGTTTCCCCTTTGCCTGGGCAGCGGGAAGACCCAGGGAAGGTTCCTTCGGCCGCCCAACAGCTGATCTGCTCCGCAGCGCAGCAGCAGCGAGGAGCCGAAGATGGGGTTTCCCCGTTGCCTGGGCAACGGGGAAACCCCATCTTCGGCTCCTCGCTGCTGCTGCGCTGCGGAGCAGATCAGCTGTTGGGCGGCCGAAGGAACCTTCCCTGGGTCTTCCCCGGGTCTTCCCCGCCGCCCACACGCAAACTCCACCATCTGCGCATGTGCGGCCATGGAAAAAGGGGCGCGCATGCGCAGATGGTGTTTTTACTTCCGCACCACTACATCCCGAAAAATCGATTATCGCGAGGGGTCTTGGAACGGAACCCTCGCGATAATCGGGGGATCACTGTATTTAAATGTTTCGATCATGTCCCCCCTTTTCCTTCTGTCCTCCAGACTATACAGATTGAGTTCATTAAGTCTTTCCTGATACGTTTTATGCTTAAGACCTTCCACCATTCTTGTAGCCCGTCTTTGGAGCCGTTCAATTTTGTCAATATCTTTTTGTAGGTGAGGTCTCCAGACCTGAACACAGTATTCCAAATGTGGTCTCACCAGCATTCTATATAGCGGGATCATAATCTCCCTCTTCCTGCTTGTTATACCTCTAGCTATGCAGCCAAGCATCCTACTTGCTTTCCCTACCACCTGACTGCACTGTTCACCCATTTTGAGACTGTCAGAAATCACTACCCCTAAATCCTTTTCTTTTGAAGTATTTGCTAACACAGAACTGCCAATACAATAGTCATATTGAGGATTCCTTTTCCCCAAGTGCATTATTTTACTTTTGGAAACATTAAACTGCAGTTTCCATTGCTTTGGCCATTTATCTAGTAAAGCTAAATCATTTACCATATTACAGACGCCTCCAGGAATATCAACCCTATTGCACACTTTAGAGCAGCGTTTCCCAACCGGTGTGCCGCGGCACACTAGTGTGCCGCAAGACACGGTCAGGTGTGCCGCGAAGCTCCTAGGGAAGCTCCAGCTGGGCGGGGCGCTGCCGGTGCCGACCTGGAGCTCCCGCTCGCAGCTGTCCCCCAGCTCCTGCTCGATGCCGCAGTTTTCGGCGCTCTCCTGCTGGGCCCCAAAGAAGGAAGGCAGGAAGAAGGAGAGTTTCATTCTTCGCGCCTTTTTCCCGCCTTCCTTCTTTGGGGCCCAGCAGGAGAGCGCCAGAAACCGCAACATCAGGCAGGAGCCGGGGACAGCTGCGAGTGGGAGCCCCAGGTCGGAGGCACCAGCAGCGCCCTGCCCAGCTGGAGCTTCCCTGGCGTCGGTGGCAAGTGTCCTTTGGGGCCCAGCGGGAGGGCACTGGCGGTAGGAGCGGGTGGTGGTGGTGGCTGCAGTGGCCACAGGCAGTCGCGGGGAGATGGCGGCGGCGAGAGGGAGCTCCAGGCGGCGGCGAGAGGGAGCTCTCTCTCTCTCTCTCAGCTGAGTGCAAGCGGGAACCCTGACGGTGGCAGTTGGACGTGCTGCTGGACGCCGTACATGCTGGCGCTGTGGGCCTGGCATATACGGCATCCAGCAGCACGTCCAGACGCCGCCGTCAGGGCTCCCGCTTGCAGTCAGCTGAGAGAGAGAGAGAGAAAGAAAAAGAGACATATAAGAGAGGCAGAGAGAGAGACATAGCAAGAGAGGCAGAGAAAGAGAGACAGAGTGAGAAAGAGAGACAGCAAGAGAGGCAGAGAAAGAGAGATAGAGAAAGAGAGAGAAAGAGAGACATAGCAAGAGAGCCAGAGAGAGAGAGAAAGAAAGAAAGAGAGACATAGCAAGAGAGAAAGAGAGACTTAGCAAGAGAGGCAGAGAAAGAGAAAGAAAGAGAGACATAGCAAGAGAGACAGAGAGAGAGAAAGAGAGAAAGAGAGAGAAAGAGATAGCAAGAGAGGCAAAGAGAAAGAAAGAGACATATAGCAAGAGACAGTGAAAGAGAGAGAGAGAGCAAGAAAGAGAGAAAAAAGCAAGAAAGAGATAGCAAGAGAGACAGAGAGAGAGAGAGCAAGGGAGAGAGAAAGACATAGAGGAAGGGAAGGAGGGAGAGAGAAAGAGAGCAAAAAAGAGAGGAAGAAAGAAAGAGGGATGGAGAGAGAGGAAGAAGGGAAGAAAGGAAAAGAGAGAAAGAGGGAGAAATAGAGCGAAAGGGAGGAAGAGAGAGGGTTTTTTTGTCCAAACTTTTCTTTAGCCCCCCCCCCCGCCCCCCACTTTCAATGTTCCCCAGGATTTTGAAAATATTAATAATGTGCCGCGGCTCAAAAAAGGTTGGGAAACACTGCTTTAGAGTCATAGGCAAATAGGCAAACCTTCCCTACCAAACCTTCCCCTATGTCACTCACAAACATATTAAAAAGAATAGGACCCAGAACAGACCCTTGTGGCACACCGCTTGTAACCTGACTCTGCTCAGAATACTCGCCGTTAACAATAACTCTTTGATGTCTACGCTTCAGCCAGCTGCAAATCCATTGAACTATCCAGGGATTAAGTCCAATCTTCATTAATTTATCTATCAGCTCTTTATGTGGAACCGTATCAAAGGCTTTGCTGAAGTCCAGGTAGGCAATATCCACGGCACCACCAGTAAATAGTAGTTTCTGCAAAAGCAGAGGAATCTGATTTAAAATAATGAGAAGAGGATAGTAAGTACAAGGGTCAGTCATTTACATTGCTTTGTGTTACATATGATCAATGTTCCCTCTAATTTTTTTTCGGTGCGGGCGGAAAAGTATAGTGGCAATCCCCTTTGGACTGGGCGGCATAGATAGATAGATAGATAGATAGATAGATAGATAGATAGATAGATAGATAGATAGATAGATAGGAAAAAACCCTTCTTTTTTATTGAAAGAAATTAATAATTTTAAAAAACCAAAATCCATTACTATTAAAACTAAAACAACCAGCAAAACCAAAAACATAACTATTAATAAAAACAGGTGAGGGCTGGGTTTTTTTTCTCTGTTATTATTTAAGTGCTTTTACTATATGCTTTAAATCAAGAGTCACTTCTCTCTCTGTTTCTCTCTGTTTCCTGTCATTATCTGCCTCAATCATTTTCTCGTTTCTCTTTTTTTCTCCCCTTTTTTCTATCATTTCTCTCTTTCTTTCTTTCTTTCTCTCTCTCTTCCTTCCACTCTTCTCTCTCTTGCTTTCTCTCTCTCTCTTGCTTTCTCTCTCACTCTCTCTATCTTCCTTCCTTTCTCTTCTCTCTCTTTCTCTCTCTCTTGCTTTCTTTCTCTCTCTCTCCCTCTCTTGCTCTCTCTTTTTCTCACTTTCTCTTGTTTTCTTTCTTTCTCTCTCTCCTTGCTTCCTCTGTCTCTCACTCTTTCTCTCTTGTTTTCTTTCTCTCTCTCTCTCACTCTTTCTCTCTCTTGTTCTCTCTCTCTTGCTATCTCTCTTTCTCTCCCCCCTCTCTTTCTCACTTTTTCTCTATCTTGCTCTGTCTGTTGCTCTCACTCTCTCTCGTTCTCTCTCCATTCTTCTCACAGTGGAGTCTGGCGAAGGTGATTTTCAATGTCGGGCACACGGGTGCGCGCTCCCCATCCCCCTGCCAGCACGCCCAGCAAAGGTTTTTCTTATTTTGAATGTTCCGGGCGGGCTGACAGGGGAATGGGGAGCGCGCCCAACATTGAAAATCACTGTCGCCAGCCTCCGCTGTGAGAACGCCTGCCCTGCCTCTCCTGCAGCCCCCTCGCTGACAGCCTGGGACGAAAGCGCTCTCGGAAAAGGGACTGCGAGAAGGGCAGGCGGGCGTTCCCACTACGGGAGGAGCTGCGCCCCAAGGCGGGAAGCAGAGGAGAGTCCAATCGGGCGGGCAGGTGGGGGGCAGCGGTGAGAAGCCAGGGGCACGAGGGGACCGGAGGTGCTGGGAGGGGCAGGGGCAGCCGCAGCTCCTTGTGCGCCTTTGGAAAAGGGTGCACGGAGATGTTTTGAGGCACACATGTGTGCATGCGCGCAGCTTAGAGGGTACAGTGCATGTGATCCAAGTTGGTGACTGCGTAGGTGTTATTCACAACACATTTGATGATAACTTTTTCACAGGGAGATCTGATAGCTTTCATTTTGATGCCTCAATTAGTTTTTTTTCCCCTCCAGTTACCAATTGGCATTTCAAGTAAACAGTTTCATTTACCTGATCCAGCTTGTAACCTGTTTTGATGGGACTTGCCTTTCATATAACTTTATTGTAATACTGTCACATGAAAAATCAATTGCTAAATTGTAATATTATACATCAGAAGTATAAAAATCAATTTCATTGAGGGTTGCTTCAGGGTTGTGGTTGACCTTTGAAAAGTGTTTGGAAACTTCGGATCGTGCAGAATGCAGCTGCCAGAGCAATCATGGGCTTTCCTAAGTATGCCCATGTTACACCAACACTCCGCAGTCTGCATTGGTTGCCGATCAGTTTCCGGTCACAATTCAAAGTGTTGGTTATGGCCTATAAAGCCCTTCATGGTACCGGACCAGAATATCTCTGGGACCGCCTTCTGCCGCACAAATCCCAGCAACCAGTTAGGTCCCACAGAGTTGGCCTTCTCCGGGTCCTGTCGACTAAACAATGTCGTCTGGCGGGACCCAGGGTAAGAGCCTTCTCTGTGGCAGCCCTGACCCTCTGGAACCTGCTCCCCCCAGAGATTAGAATTGCCCCCACCCTGCTTGCCTTTCGCAAACTTCTTAAAACCCACCTCTGCCGTCAGGCATGGGGGAACTGAGACATCTCCCCCTGGCCTATATAATTTATGAATGGTATGTTTGTGTGTGTGTCTTGTTTTTTAAATAAGGGGTTTTTAGAGACTTTTTAATATTAGATTTGTGATACATTGTTTTTTGTTATTGTTGTGAGCCACCCCGAGTCTGCGGAGAGGGGCGGCATACAAATCTAATAAATAAATAAATAAAATAAATAAATAAATTCAAGAACCAGAAAACAAAAGAAACTATGCAATAAAAGCTTTATTCTTCTTGCATGTGCCTTCAATATACTGGAAGAGTTGTCAAAGTATATACCAAAATGGCTAAATTCCATTCACTGAGAGATCTCTTAACTAAGATTGTAAGGACTTTCCAAATATTTTATCCATGAATTCCAAATTAATTTTACTTAATTTTATTCCATTGTACTGAACTCTGATAACAGCATCAGTATTCTAATTTTCCAGCCCCCTGCACAATAGTTGTAGCCTTTACATAAACAAAATAGCAATGCTGTTAATGCTTTTCTGGGAATGAAAAATGATATTTACACAGGGCAGGACAGAGTTGATATTCCTAGCTTTGAAACTAAAATGAGAAGCTCCATTAAAGGAACCTCCACTATTTTTGATGGAATCTCTGTGAGAAGGGACTGCACCCAGCCTTTTACTTTGTCTAAGGAATGAATCCAATAGTATTATTCTCCACTCTATCAGACTTGTTCATCAGAATGGGTATTGGAGCATTGCTCTCCACTTTATTAGACTTGCTCATCAGAATTGCATTTTGGGGTTCACACATGGGCACATGCATTCACACATGCATGCATGTGCTTTGGCTACTGGATACAGAGAAGGTTACCCATCACTGCCCTAGAATGTCTACATGCACCATAAATGTTTAGCCAAGTTCTTTACATGATAAATCATTAACTGAAGAATATATTCAACCGCCACTTTATCAATTTTGTTTTCATGGATTAGTTCATAAAAAGCAAGCACCATGACTAATTCATACAACCACAACAACTAAAGTAATCCTTCTCATTTAAAATGCACATCATGTTAATTCTGTCCCTTTTGGCCATTAGCCATAACTATCACTGTTTTGGCCCAGTATAAAATTCAGAACACAACTTTTCTCCTACTTACTTTACTGAAAATGTTTAGACAATCTCTAGGGTAGGGATGTCAAACTCATGTTGACATGGTGGTGTCATGTGACGTATTGGGATAACCCCCTTTGCTAAACGGGTGTGGGCATGGCCACTATGTGACCCATCCAGCCGATGGGTCCAGAGTTTGATAGCCCTGCTCTAGGTCAATTTAAAAGTAGAAATGCTGGTAAGTTTCCTATACTGTTAGACTCTACATATTCCTATATATACAGTATCTACATATCTACTTATGTGGAATCAGCTCAAGTTACTGAAATTCTGGATGGTATATATTCTTTCTATTTTATTCCACTATATTTAAGTTACTTTTCTTATTTTTGTCTAGACATTCCTAGGGAAGGCTATCAAACTTTTCTGTAAATGTTATATGGTTATGCATAAAAATACGGTATGTAACACTATATAAAATCTGGACAGCTCATGAAATAGAAACCTGAAACCAGTCTCCTGTGATTTTGTTAGTATAGCTTTACACAGATTGGTACAAAAACATTGGCTATCAGTAGTAATTCTTGTTAACATATTAAAAGTCCATATTAATTTATAGGGGAAATAGAGAAACTTGGTCAAAAATAGATGAAACATTAATTGGCTCACCATTTCATGGAATTATGAATTATAACATATTTATGGTCTGAAATTCAAAGTAAAAATATTTACATTTACATGTAATATCTAAGTTTATTATAAGTCAAATGCTTTAAAAGTGCAGCATTGTTATGTAGAAAAGAGGAGGATAAAAACCTGAGAAAAGAAAGCCAGAAATCACTCTAGTGAAAACTTGGATAGTTTGCTCTGTCTTTTAGTGCAAGCATACCTAAATCCTTTAAATAAGAAATATCAACATTTTACGGATAATGGTGAGAGATACTTCTAACTGCCTGATACTTTTAAAAATATATTTTAGAACTGCATTCTCTTCTCTCAAGTACTGCTCAAAATCTGTTCTTGGCTCTCGTGCTTCAGAAACTCTCATTCTTGCATTACCTCTTTGCAGGTCAATTGCATATACAATATAAGCAAAGTAACATTTCTCAATGTTCCAAGAATGAAGAATGATGCAAATGAAATGAGAAGGAGTCTAACAGTATGTTAGTCATGCTTTTGAACAAAATCTTGTTCATTTTGTTTTTGTTTTACTTTGTTTTTTTAAATAATATTTTTATTGGTTTTTTCAAAGTAACAGACACAACAAACAAAACATATAACACTTAATGGAGCTACAGTCACTCCACTCAAAGTAGAAGTCTTCATATAAAAGTAAAAAAAATATCTGTAGAATACATATTGTTATACAGAGTAAAAATTTCAATCTTAATATAAATCTAAATCTATATCAAAATTTATAAAGATATATGTGAAAAAGAAAAAGTTTTTATGAAAAAGCAAAGAGAAAAAAGGGAAGAAAAAAAAGAAATGAAAGAAATTTATATTTATACTAATAATTACCATCTTATACAATTCTAATACTAAATTCAAATATGCTAGATAATATAACAACACACTTATCTCTTGTTCCTTGTTTCCCACCAAATATATACTTTCTGCCAGATATCATAAAATTCTGATTCTTCTTGATTATTTAACCGTCTCGTCATCATATCTAATTCGGCACAGTCTAAAATCTTCTTAAGAATATCTGTTTCCTTTGGAATCTCAGTATCTTTCCATTTTTGTGCAAAAACTAACCTAGCTGCTACTAATATATGAACTATTAGATAATATATATCTTTTTTGTATTTATGATTTGATGTGCCCAATAAAAAAAATTCTGGTGCTTTCTTAATATCTAATTGAGTTATTTCTTTCAACCATTTTTCTATTATGTTCCAGTACTCTTTAGCTTTTGGGCACGTCCACCAACAGTGATAATAGCTACCTATTTCTATTTTACATTTCCAACAATTAGAGGAATTAGTTTGGTACATTTTGAAAATTCTACTTGGTGGTAAGTGCCATCTATAAAACATTTTGATCTGGTTTTCTTTATAGGCAGTTGACTTTGTTATTTTCCAGTTGTACGTCCAGACCTTTTCCCAGGTATTCAGATCTATCTCTCTATTTAAATTTCTACAGCAACTAATCATGTTGTCCTTTAATATCCATTCTATATTTTTAATATTAATTAGAAATTTATATGTTTTCCCTATCAATTTTCTTTGATCTGTGGTTAGTAATTTACCTAATATATTATTATCCTTCCTAAGTATATATGTTGTTTGATCTTTATGAAATCTCGACTTAATCTGTATATATTGCCACCAGTCTATTGCCAGACCCGATTCCAACAGTTCCTGCTTTGTTTTCAAATTCCACTGATTATCTACTAAATCTTTATATTTCGAGATCTTATCCTCTTGTAATAAATTTGGTAAAGTTATGGCTTCAATGGGAGATATCCATTCCGGCATAACTAAAAAGTGATCTTTTTTAACCTCATTCCAAACATCTATAAGTGCTTTCCTAATGATATGTCTTTTAAAATAGGAATTTATTTTATACTTTTCATACCATATAAAGGCATGCCATCCTAACATTAAATCATGTCCTTCTAAATTTAATAATCTTCTATTTTGTAAAGTAAGCCATTCTTTGGTCCATGTCAAAGCTGCGGCTTGATAGTACAACTTCCAATTTGGACAGGCAAGGCCTCCTCGCTCTTTTATGTCTTCTAAAGCACACTGTCTTATTCTAGGTTTTTTGTCTTGCCATATAAATTTTTTTGTTATTCTATTTAATTCTATTAAAAAATCTTTCCCTGGATTAATTGGAATTACTTGGAATAAAAATAATACTTTGGGTAGAATATTCATTTTAATTGTGGAAATCCTACCTAGTAGGGACAATTGCAAATTACTCCAGGTCTTTAAATCATTTTTAATTTGTTTTAAAAGTTTGGTATAATTATCTTCTTTTAATGTCATAGATTTTGCTGTTATCCAAATACCTAAATACTTAACCTTTTTTGTTGTTTTCATATTTGATTTTGTTTCTAGTTGTTGAATCTGAGAATCTATCATATTTTTAGTTAATATTTGTATCTTATTTTTATTTATTTTCAAACCGGCCAACGATCCATATTCTTCTAACTGGTCTATTAACTTTAAAATAGAATTTGATGGATCTTCTAATATAAAAACAACATCGTCAGCGAAAGCCTGTAGTTTATATATTTCTTTCTTAATTTGTAAACCTTTTATATTTTTATCTTTCCTTATCTTTATCAATAAAACTTCTAGCGCCTTTTTGTATTTCAAATTTTTCTGTTTGATCATTATTTAAAATAATTTTTGCTGTTTGGGCAGAGTATATGGCATCAATTATGTTGAAGAATTTGGTTCCAAAATTCATTTTGTTAAGTAATAATTTCATAAATCGCCAATCCACATTATTGAATGCTTTTTGTGCGTCTAAAAATACTAATGCCATTTGTTTTCCCGGGTGCTGTTCATAATATTCTAATATATTTATGATTGTTCTCATATTATTTTTAATCTGTCTATTTGGAAGAAACCCGTTTTGATCTTCATGTATTAATCCAGACATAATATTTTTTAATCTATAGGCGTATACTGAAACAAAAATTTTATAATCCACATTTAATAATGAAATTGGTCTATAATTTTGAATTTTTTCCTCTCTTAGTATCAGATTTATGTATTAAAGTTATTAATGCTTCATACCATGTTTTGGGAATTTTACCATCTAATATTATATTATTAAATGTTTCTAACATGTTTGTTATAAGTATGTCGCTATTTAGTTTATAAAACTCAGCAGGTATGGCATCTGGGCCGGAGGCCTTATTATTTTTCTGACATTTAAGTGCTTGCTGTAGTTCTATCATGGTAAATGGTGCGTTTAATTTCTGTTGTTGGTCTTCTGTTAAGATAGGTAAGTCTATTGAACTTAAGAAGTTGAAGATTTCATCTTCATTTTTATCTTCTTTTTGATATAGTTTTTTATAAAATTCTAAGGCAATTACTTTCTTTTCTTCAATTCTATGTTTAAGTATGCCTTTGCTATCTTCTAGTTTTTTTGGGTTTTTTTACCTCTTTTTGGTTCCTTAGTTTAAATGCCAACCAGCGTCCTGGTTTATTGGCATGCTCGAAATATTCTTGTTTAGCCTGTTTAATTTTTTCAGATACCTGTTCTTGTTCTATTAAATTTATTTTGTGTTTAAGTAGCTCTCTTTTCTTTTTATTCTCGTCTTCACCTAGATTATTTTGTGATATTATTTCTAAGTCTTTTAATTCTGTCCTCAATTTTTGAAGTTGACATTTCTTTTCTTTATTATTTTTTTTGCTGTATAAGATATTGTTAATCCACGTATATAAGCTTTTACTGTATCCCTTAAATTTTGTGCTGTAGTATCTGTATTATTATTTAAATTTTAAAAAAATCCAATTCTTTTTCAATCCAATCTTTATATTGAGAGTCTCGTAAAATATTTCTGTTCATTCTCCAATATCTTGGTTTTTTGTTTCCCTTCCAAGTAATTGTCAATGGATTGTGATCCGCCCAATCATTTAATTCAATTTCAACATTTGAGACATACTCAGAAATCTGAGTTGAGATCCATGCCATATCTATTCTAGTCCATATTTTGTGCGGATTCGGAAAAAAAGTATATTGTTTATCTGTGGGGTGGCGCTCTCGCCATAAATCCTGTAATATTAATTCTGAGGTAAGTTTCCAAAAAGTTACAGGCAGGATCGTTTTCCTTTTTTAATTTTTCTTATTACCTGAGTAGTACATTTTACTATCGGCTATTGCATTAAAGTCTCCAATTATAATCATATTATCAATAGATAATTCTGTTATTTTCTCATGTAGTTCTTTGTAGAATAATTTTTGATTTTCATTTGGAGCATAAATCGATATAATGACAAGAGGTCCTGTTTCTAGATTTATTTGTAAAATTAAAATTCTACCATCATTATCACTGTAAAGTTGTTTAACCTCGATCATTTCATCCATATAGACCGCTATACCTCTCCTTTTTTTTGCAGCTAAACTGGTAAACAAATTACCTAATTTGGAATTACATAATAAATCTCTACTCGTATTTTTAATGTGAACTTCTTGTAAGATCATAATTTGAGCTCTTAGTTTTGAGTTTTGAAAATATTTGTTTTCTTTTTCTTGGGTGATTCAATCCATTTACATTTATAGAGAATTTTTTTAAAGTCTGAGTACATTTCTATTAATAGTACTTTTTAGCTTCTCTAGGTTCTCGAAGTCTAGTACTTAGTACCAATTCTTGTTGTGGTTGAGATTGCTTGTTCTTAGGGTCTTGAGTTTCTTCCTCCCCCCTTGAGGTCGCTCCCCTTTCCTCGCCTCCTGCTCCAATTTCTTTATATGATATGTCGTGCCTAAACAGACTGGATTGTTCGTAAAAGGCTCTTGCTTCGTCGACTGTTTCTAGTTTTATTCTGGATCTTTTCCAGAAGAAAGAAATTCCTTCTGGAATCAACCATCTGAAAATTATTTTTTCTTTAATTAAAATTATCGTTAAGAAGTAGTATTCCCTCCTGCTTTCACGAACTCTTCTTGGTACCTGTTTTAGTATTATAACGTCTTTACCTCCATATTTTAAACTTTCGTCTCTCGACCAATTCAGAATGTCATCTCTTATGGTTTTCCTGATAAATTTAATGTGTACTTCCCTTGGTAGATTGTGTTTTCTCGCATAGCTAGTTGAAACTCTGTAAATTTCATCAATCTCTTTGATTACATCCTGAGGATCCATCTGTAGAATTTCGCCCACTATTTCCGCCATTTTCGAGCTTAAGTTTTCATCTTTTTCTTCATGTACATTTTGGAACCTCAGCCCATGTGAGGCTCGTTGTAATTCAAGATTGGTGATGGCTCATCGAAGCCTCTGTTAGCCACTATACTGTGATCCTCGAATCAGTGTTCCCTCTAATTTTTTGGGGGGGTGGGCGGAAAAGTATAGTGTCTGAGCGGCAGTCCCTTCGGGACTGGGCGGCACAGAAATAATAAATAAATAAATAAATAAATAAACAAACAAACAAATAAATAAAAAACCCACCCTGTTTTGCCCCAGAGAATTTCAAAATAAAATACTGTGTCTGTAACAGTGAGCTCATAATAGGGCAACTCTATCAATATCAAAATGCCACTTAAATAGTTGAGCTAGTTTCAAACTAGATTTTGATTTTCTTTCTCTCTTCCTTACTCCCATTCTTTTTCTTTCTCTTTTCCTTCCTCTCTTTTTTCTATCTGTTTCTTTCTCTTCCTCTCTTCCTCTCTCTCTCCTTCTCTCTCGCTCTTTCCCTCTCGGCTTCTGGGCAGGTTTGGAAAACTCTGAGTTGTTGATGATTTTTAAGTGAGCGATTGCTCACTGCTCAGCTTAGAGGGAACTATGCCTCGAATGCGTCCATTCTCTTTTCAGCTTTCTCTATTTTGTCATCCACCTTCTTCCTCCATTGTTCATTTTCTTTTAAGGTTTGCTGCATCGCTTCAATTTTTCTGTCCATTGCTTGAACACTTCCTTTCACATTTTCCATCTCAGACTTCAAGTTGCTCATTTCTGCTTTTATACCTTCATAGTGTTTCTGGGCCTCTTCCCGTGCATCATCTCTGTTAGCTTGCATAGAAACTTGAAGCAAGGCCAGTGTATCTTGAATAGTCTGCAAAGTTGGTTGTGCTGGAGTTTTTTCTTTTTCTTTCTCCTTGGCCAGCATACTTGTTATTGTTCTTTGTGGCAAAGAAGATGGCGATGGAGAAAGGGAGCTTTGTGGTGTAGCAGTTGGGGTTGTAGTTTGCTTCTTTGAAGTTTTTATGATGGTCGAGGTGGTGGACATCTTCGACACTTTTCTGGGTCTTCTAAAATCTGTAAGTTTTAATCTTTTCCAAAATGGCATCAATTTAATAGTCGTTCAGTCTTTAGTATTACTATTATAGAATTAATATTAGTGTTAAAATTCAGTAAAAGCAACAAAGCAGAAGAATTAAAGAAGGAGGTACAAGGAAGAATATATCAACAATATATCAATATATCTAATAATGTTCAAAATACCTTCAATATTATATAAAATCAATTTCAATTAAAAAGAAAAAAAAGTATAGTTATAATATCAAATAGTTTTGGATAGCTAAATCTATAATAAACACTTACTTGAAATCTATTTAAAATAAGAATACTTAAAGGAATGAATCCTGAAAAAAAGAAAAAAGGAAAAAAGGAAAGAAAAGAACAATGCAAATCTACTTTAAAAAACAGTTGATAAAACAATTACGGTTCTATATATATATATTATATCAATCTAAACACTCTTAGGACCTAAAAGAAAAAAAAAAGAAAAAGGAAAGACACAGAAAATAAAGAAGCACACACGTAATATCAAAAAATATATGAGGAGGGGATAAAGAGGTACAGGGGGCAACCAGACAAGGGAGGGAGGAAGAAGGAAATTTAGCAATTCATTTGTATACTTGGAAGAGGAGGGGAAAAAAGTCCAAAATGTATTTAAGTTCTTTAGTTGCTCTTCTTACGGTAGGAATGGGTCAGTTAAGTCAATTCTCAAAGTTCCAATATTGTTTAATTCATTAGATATTTGTAAGTCCAGTTCCAAAAATGTCAAAAAATGCCAAAATATAATGAAAGGAAAAAAGGAATAGAAAAAGAAAAAGGCAGGCAGATTTTAATTCCAAATAGTCCAAATAATCCAAATAGTAATCCAAAAAGGTCCAAATAGTAATCCAATTAATTCCAGTAGTCCAAGTAAATAATCCAAAGGCACTTTAATTTCCAGTTAAAAAAAAGAATATCTTCATTAGCAATGCTTCTCAGAAACCAACCCACAAAAGAAAGTCAGGAATATTACACTATAGTCCAAACAGAATATAGTATTAAAAAAAAAAAAGTAGTGGTAATAATAAAGGCAAAGAAAGGGGAAAAAAAAGAAGAGTCCATTTAACGTGTCCAAAATTAATCCGTCAGCTTCTTTATTCTTGAGAATATTAATCCTCCATCTTGGATATTAAATCTTATTTCTTTCTAAGTTGCAATCAAACACTACAAACGTCTCATACACAGTCCACTTCAAGGCAAAGGCAAAGAGTAAAAAAGAGTATTATATATGAGTTAAACAATTCTTATTCCATCGGTTTCGATGGTAAGAAAAAAAAACCTTCCAGGAATAACGTTTAAGAAAGAGTTTTAAGTTGGTAGATTTTTTTTTGCCACTTTAGATTACGTAAGCTACAGCCATTTCCGCTCTCTTGAAGTCCGCTCACGTGGGCAGAAATTTCTCTTTATTTAATCTTCTTCGCCTTATTTCTAGTAGATTCGGGTATTTATTTATTTATTCTTTTGTGGGGAGTAATAGTCACAATACCTTTTATCTTCGCTCTTTTTGACTTCTTTGATCTTTCTTTGTACTTCCTCTTTGTGGAGTTACCGCTATGGCCGGATGCCGAAAGGATCCGGTCCCGGATCTTGCACTTGGAGCTGCGGGGCAATCCTGCACCTGGGGTCGGCGGCGGACACCCCCTCCGACGCAGGGGAACCCCCTGTTCTTGATCGGGCTCTCCGTGCCCTATCGCACCGCTAAAGCGCGACCGCCAAAGCAAGAACGGAGATCTGGGGACAGAGCTCCGTCGCCAGCCTCCCGACACGGCTCGCAGCCACCGGAAGTCTCCTGTTTTTGTTTTACTTTGTAGGCACCTTACCAAGCATCAACATTATACTCACTGCACGCTCTCTCTGTCATATGTTTCTGGAATGCTATATAAGAAAGGCTCACAGAGGGGTTCATTCCCACTTATTCCAGACATCTGACATTTTTGCCTCTGTGTAATTTGGAAAAGAGCCATGCCACCCTGCAACACCCACACTATAATGGTAATCTGAGAAAAGCATTACTGGCAGCATGACTTTATATAGAATAGAACAGAACAGAACAGAATAGCAAAACTGGAAGGAACTGTGGAGATCTTCTAGTCCAATCCTCTGCTTAGGCAGGAAACCCTATACCACCTCAGACAAATGGTCATCCAATCTCTTCTTAAAACCCCCCAGTGTTGGAGCATTTACAACTAGATGGAAGTTGTTCCGTGGATTAATTGTTCTAAATGTCAGGAAATTTCTCCTTAGTTCTAAGTTGCTTCTCTCCTTGATTAGTTTCCACCCATTGCTTCTTATCAGGTGCTTTAGAGAATAGCTTAACTCCCTCTTCTTTGTGGTAGCCCCTGAGATATTGTAGCACTCTCATGTCTCCCCAGTCCTTCTTTTCATTAAACTAGACATATCCAGTTCCTGCAACTGTTCTTCATATGTTTTAGCCTCCAGTCCCCTAATCATCTTTGTCGTTCTTCTTTGCACTCTTTGTAGAATCTCAACATCATGGCAACCAAAACTGAATGCAGTATTCCAAGTGTGGCCTTATAAAATGGTATTAACACTTCATGTGATCTTGATTCTATTCCTCTGGTAATGCAGCCTAAAACTGTGTTGGCTTTTTGGCAGGTGTTGGACACTGCTGGCTCATATTTAAACTCAAAGATCAAGGATAAACTCAAAGACTCAAAGATCCCCCTCACAGTTACTACTATTGAGTGAAGTACCACATATACCTCACTTTGTTTTTCCTTGCCTAAATGTAGAACCTTACTTTTTTCACCACTGAATTTCATTTTGTTAGATAGCAGTCAATATTCATCCTTAAGTCTTAAGTCTATCTTCTGGAGTATTGGCTATTCCTGCTAGTTTGGTTTCATCTGAAAATTTGATGAGTTCCCATCTATCCCCTTTTCTAATTCATTGATGAAGATGTTGAAAAATACTGGGCCTAAAAAGAGCCTTGGGGTACTCCATTGCATACTTTCCTCCATATAAATGCAATTCCATTGAGGGCTACATGTTGAGTGTGGTTGGTCAGCCAGTTACAAATCCATCTGGTCTACTTTGTCAAATGCCTTACTGAAGTCCAAGTAAATGTCAAAGAATGCAAAGAATGCACTTTTTTCAGAAGCAAAAGTTTACAATAATAATAATAATAATAGTAATAATCAATATATTATTATTATTATTATTATCATTATTATTATTATTTATTATTGTTTATTAGATTTGTATGCCGCCCCTCTCCTAAGACTCACAAGATGTCTGAATATGGCCTTTTGATAAATGGTTTGAGAAATACAAATAAAATCACTGATAGGAAAAAGACATATGATTTCAATTGTTGAATCTGTTGTATCTGAATATCTTACAGCTATTTGCAAGCTAGAATACCTAGTACATAATTTTAAAATCAGCACTTCAAATAATTCCACAGCTACTTTTATAAAACTGTCAAGTCTTTGGAAATGCTGTACTGGGAGAAAGTTCATCTGAAGATGTTAATGTGCTTTTTTTGGTAAATTTATTTTGAGCTTGACTAAACTTTGGAGCATGAAAACAATCAGCAATTCAATATAATACTTTAAAAACCCTTTGAACAAACCCTTCTTTTTCCATTTTTTATTTATCTGTTCTCCCCATCTTTCTTCTACATGACATTGATATACTGCACAAATCTTGCCTTTTAGCTTTCAAGTTAATGAGCATTGTTGATAATAATAAAAACAATATGATTGTGGTTTATGAAACAAGCACTTTTGCTATTTCCTGGAAAGACAAGATAAATATTTTTCATGGTTTGTCATAGAATGTAATATTCAAGGCAAATCTGCTAGAAATTGTTTTTTCAAAATCCATTTAACCTACTTTGCTATATATGTTGCTCACTTAAAAATGATAGCAATGTCTTAAAGGCAGTCTCACAGAGCCACAATTTAGCACCACTTCTGAGTTTCACAATGCCAACAGAGTTATAAAAGGATCGTGACTAGCAGATACTAAGTCTGATGTCAGACAACAAATTCAAAGCAGATATCAACACATTCCTTTATGTTGCTTCTATATGTAAATTTAATTCTTAGGCTGAAAACTTACTCATGCTTACCAAAAGAGAACAAATTAGAAATGATTTTAGGATAAAAATAGGTTATATGAAAAGTAGAATAGAATACAAAAATTTTAATATAACAGTATTATATTTAAAGGATAACAGTCCTTTAAATATAATTGAAGCTAATAACAGTTATAAGAGATACACTACTTGTCAAGGATTTAATTTATCCAACAAATTACATGAAATATCAGGTAGTCACTGGGAACCTCATTTCAATTCTTTAGATTCATCTTATTTTACACATGTACAGGATGCTCATTTCTACAGCAGGAAAACAGAATTTATTCTTCACTCTCAAGGCTTATTTTGTTCATCTAAGGAATCAAATGGAAGTGCTGCTATTTCTAAACGTGTGGATGGATCTAATACTTGCATGTAAATTTTACACTTTTACAGGATCAGCATATGGCTTGCACCTTCAAAAGTACACTCTAGGGGTGGGGAATTGTTTTGTTTATGGATTGGAAGTCAGTTGGAGGTCATGCTAAAACCCTGTTGTAAATGAATTGCCAAAGGTCACATTCTAACTGAAAAAAGAAGGAATTATCTGATTCTGAAATCTTGACATTTAATCTCTCCATTCATTAATTGCTTTTTCTGTGTATACAACTATGGTTTAGAAAGAAGTAAGAAAATACATCAGAGAAACAGAAGCTTACGTTCAGTAATTTTCACATCTAATTCTGAGAAATTTCTTTTTATTTTTATCACAAATAATGAGGAGTCAACTGTCTTACAATTCTGTTTTCCTGCTGTAGAAATGAGCATCCTGTACATCCTGTGTAAAATAAGATGAATCTAAAGAATTGAAATGTTTACAAAAAGATGCAATATTCTTGGGACTTAAAAATTTAGAAGATGATATAGAAGGGGACCTGACCAATGCCTCAATTACTGCAGCTAAAGAACAAGATGGATAACTGTAATTGGTTTGAAGCATTAGTTAGACTTGATCCTTTCACACATTCCAGAAATATTTTTAGAATCAGTTCCCATTAAATGTTTTGGGAGTACAACATGAACAAAAGCCAGCTTTTAGTGACCAATTCCATTTTAAACAGGCTTGTATTGTCTGTTTTCTAAAGCTGATAGAGTAACTGGATTAAAGCAGGTAGACTAATGAAGTCATAGAATGGATTCCACTCTTCCTCCATCTCACAAAACTTCATCTATGCTTAAGCATATGAGATTTTTATTCATGCTTTCTTTCCCTTTAAAGTATTGTTTGTTGTGCTACACTGGTGAGTACAGTGAAATCATAACTTTCACTTAATGAACCAGAACTGCATGTGATTGAGTTAACAGAATGACTCTTTTTTAACAAAGGAAAGATCTTTTCAACCTTTGCCTGGCAAGTTCATTAACTTTACTTTATTTGAATATATTTGAACATTGAATGATCTTCTTGTATTGAGACAGCGCAGGTGTCTCCTCTTGATTTAAAATCTACCCTTAGTTTTAAAAGATTAAAAAGCTTTTTAAATTAGTTTTATGAGGAAAAACACACATGCAAGAATTCTTCCAATTCTACATAACTGCTGGAAAAAAAAGTATGCAGATTATTCTTAAATGCTGAAATGAATGAATGAGCCAAAACTGCAAGATCATATTAAATACCAATATCATAGATTCTTCAATTGGTGGGCATCTGTGCCCTCACAATGCTTGGGCTAAAAAACACTCCAAAACTTTCAAGTAGTATTTGTTGCTTCAGGTGGAAACTTAGATGATTACAATTCTATATTTATTTTATAGTATTACCATATTTTGGAGTATAAGATGTACCTTTTTATCTCCCAAAAGAGGGTGAAAATTAGGGATGTCTTATACCCTAAATGTAGCCCCCCACTCCCCACCCTCTGGCCTCTGCCTCCCAGAAATTTACCTCCTTGCAGCAAACAGAACAGAACCTGTTAAGCCAAGCAACTAATTATCAGCTTCCTGACTCTCAGCTGACTAAAGCTACAAGGCAAGCCAGGTGCTAAAATAAAAGTGAAACTAAAGTGCTTCCTTAGCTATAAGGAGGCAAATTGGAAGTGAGAGGCAGAGAGGCAGAATTTTATTTTCTTGTGTTAATCAGTTGCTGAATTTGAATGCAAGTAGGTAAGTTTTTTAAAAGACTGCTTTATTATTGTTCTAGACAACTTAAGAAAATGAAGAATCTTTTTAAAATAAATGCCTGATCTGAAGAGACCAGTTCTATAGTATCTTCTTTTAAATAATACAGAATAATGTATATTTCCAGAAAGCCAAATCAGTTTTAAAGACCTGTAAAAGTATAATCTGAAATGTAAGTGTGTCCTGTTTTAGTATTAAGATAAGGCAGCTGAGTTAAACCCTGAATTAGTCATGTTTGGAATAGATCTATTTAAATAATTGAAAGGAGTTAGTGTGATTACATTAAAAAAAACTTTCTGCCCTTAATATACTGCCATAAAATACATTTCTCAAATTCTTTGCTATTTCTATGGGTCAGGCACACATGCACAGTTTGTACTATCTATGCTGTTTGCTGTTTGACAAATTGCTGGGAGGCAGAGGTCTTTTTGCCTTGTTTTCCTTCCCCAAAACTAAGGTGCATCTTATACTCCAGTGCATCTTATATTCTGAAAAATATGGTATATTATAACTAACTGGAAGACTATAACTACTTGAAAGTTTCATTATTTACTAGCATCTTGGCTTTTGAAATAGGCAAATGAATTAACAAAAATGTATCAATCTAGTGGTTAAGGGCTAGAGAGACTGAGTTCAAGTCCCACTTTAACTATGAAAGCTAACTGGATGGCTTTGGGACAGTCCCTCTCTCTCAACTCACATAATAGAGGTCTTGTTGTGGAGAAAATGAAAAAGGAACAAGGTGTGTTGGATATATTCACTGCCTTCTTAT
The DNA here is from genome assembly GCF_031021105.1 of Erythrolamprus reginae. Taxonomy (NCBI): domain Eukaryota; kingdom Metazoa; phylum Chordata; class Lepidosauria; order Squamata; family Dipsadidae; genus Erythrolamprus; species Erythrolamprus reginae. The sequence continues at coordinate 47,355,943 of NC_091956.1, forward strand.
TTGTAATCATAATAAAGCTGAGAATAAATAAATAGGAAATAGCTTTCTTTTTTCAAAGATTCGTTTATTTTTAAGAAGCCATTTTAGGGTATTTTATCTTATCCGTTGTCTTAACAATTAGCGCCGGAGGTACTTACCCACCAGCGCCTTTTGCGGGAGGGTCGGGGAGACCGGACACATGGCACAGCCGCCATGTTGAATTTTCGGCCGAGATCTCGCGAGATTTCGCGAGATCTTGGCCGATGATCAGGCCAGGGTGGCCTGATCGGTGACGCATTTGGGTGTGGGCCTGCCTGCCCTATAAAAGGGCGGGCAGGCCCGAGGCTGGTCCTTTTCGCCCGGACGCTTCAGCCTGAGCAGACACCCACCCGCCCTCCCTATCTTACAGTGTGCTATTCTGGGTTGCCCTAGGGGCCGAATAGGAATTTTTAGCGGTCTGGCCCATTAGCCTTGACCGTTTTTTTGCCTATTCCACACTGTGGAGACGGATGCAGCGGTTAGGGGGTGCTTGCACCTGTTTAGGTTGATTGGCTTACCTTTGGTCATTTGGGTAGGCAGGTTAGGGGCGGAAAACTGGGTGGTGGTTTAGCAACTGCGTGTTCTCCGTTGGGCATCTTTGGGGATGATTGACAGGTTCTCTCCAATCTTGTGGTGTTGACAACCTGAGCAGTTGGGGGGAACCTGTCTTTGGGTCCCGCACATTTAAGTCCCCTGTTAGGGGTTAGCCGGCAGGACCTCCCACATGCAAGTGCATGGCAGGGTCTCAAGTGAGGGAGGGGTCCCTCACCTGGACTAGCATGGAGCTACGCCCAGAAGTTGCCCCGGAAGTTTATTCTACGTCATTTTCCGCCCCGGAAGTAATTGTTTGACCCTGCGGGTCCGTGGTAGGGTCATAGTTTAATTATGCTAATTTATTTAAATAAATTATGCAAATTTATTTTAATAAAAATGACCCAGTTTTAAATCCAGCTCTTGTGTCCGTGTCGTTACTCCGTCTCTCCTGCAAATGATTGACAATCAAATTTCATTGTTTTCCCCATACCGGTCAGTTGATGTTGAATAATAAATATTGTCATTATACATTGTATAATGTATAAGCAGCAAATGGGAATATTTTTTTAAAAAACATCACAGTTGTTGCACACAGTCCTCTACTTATTACCACAACTGCGCTCAAAATTTCTGTTGTTAGTGAAATATTTTTAAGTGAGATTTGCTCCACGATCTTTCTTGCCTCAGTTGTTAAGTGAATCACTGTGGTTGATAAGTTACTAATCCAGTTGTTGAGTGAATATGGCTACCTCATTGACTTTGCTTATCTGAAGGTCACAAAAAGTGGGACCAATGCCCCTGGGACACTGCAATTGTCATAAATATGAACCAATTGCCAAGCGTCTGAATTTTGATCATTATTATTATTTTATTATTTATTAGATTTGTATGCCGCCCCTCTCCAAGGAGTTGGAGCCCCATGATGCTGCAAAGGTCCTAACTCTGAAAAAGGGTCATATGTCACTTTTTTCAGTACTGTTGTAATCTTGAACAGCGCTAAAGGAACTGTTGTAAGTCAATTACTACCTTTACTGTATTCTGTTATTAAAGTTCACCCTTGATGAATGCAAATAAGACAACTGTACTTAGTGCTCTTAATTACTGTTTTCTAGTAGGGGTGAAATGCTCCTGGTTTGCTTGTGTCTGTCAGTCATTGGAGAGCTGGTTGCAAAGGCAACCGATCGCAAAGGCACCATTCACGCCATTTGGGTTCTTTTACCCTCTGCACATGCTCAGAACACTTTGCAGGCATGCAAAGGCATGCATACAGGCATGAGCGAACCAGGAGCATTTCACCCCTGAGTAGGAGGCTTTTGCTTTATAGGTAGACTTGCAAGATTGATGTTCACCCTATAATATAGAGTATCAAACAATGCTCTTTTTATTTTAAAAGCTCTAGTAACATAAATTTTCATACCCGAGTGTGTGCTTCCCTTTATCTCTCTTTTGTCTTTATAAGAATTGAATCTGAATGTCTGAGGCATTTTGAGAAGCCTCTTTCTTGGACTGGCTCTTTTCCAGGACCAAAAAAAGAAGAAGAGTCCAAATCCAGGGGGGGAAATACACAAAAATGTGATAAATACTGTGATAATGTTTTAAATGGTCAATCAACTGGGAAAATTTTATTCTTAAAGGGTTATTGAAGAATGTATGAACAGCATTTCCCCGTACATTTAGATTTATATAAATCCTATAAGTTTTGGAATACTTAGTCTGAGCTCAAAGGTTGATTTCGAAATGTAATAACAACTATGTTGGATGAAAACAAAGAATTTGGGGGATAACAGAGTAATACATGTATGTATGATGCCTCTAGGTTGTTTAATGTGCTTCTGGATCAGGGGTGTCAAACTCAAGGTCCATGGGGTGCTTAAATCCTGCCCAAGGGCCAGCTTGGAAATAACAACAACAACAACAACAACAACAACAACAACAACAGAGTTGGAAGGACCTTGGAGGTCTTCTAATCCAATCCCCTGCTTAGGCAGGAAACCCTACAGTAATTCAGACTGATGGTTATCCAACATCTTCTTTAAAACTCCCAGTGTTGGAGCATTCACAACTTCTGGAGGCAAGCTGTTCCACTGATCTAACTGTCAGGAAATTTCTCCTTAGTTCAAATAGCAAAGGAATGGCCTGCAGTGCCTGGCAGCAAAAATGGGGCACTCCCCATGCCCCATTTTTAGCCTGGATAGCTTCCTGCAGAATTCTGCTAGCCAAAACAGGGTATTGGGGGGCCTGGGCACAGCCCCCCATGCTCCATTTTCAGTCTGGGTGACCTTCTGAAAAACTTTGCCGGTCAAAACAGGGCACAGCAGAATACTCGCCCCTCTATGCCTTATTTTTAGCCTGGACAGCACTCTGCCAACAAAAATGTGGTCTCCTGTGCCTCATTTTAGCCTGCAAAGTGCTGCAGAAGGTGTCCATCCATCTTCCCCACTTCCCTGACAAGCCCACAGATGAGAACTACAATGCTGATCTGACACCCCTGTTCTGGATGAAGGAATAAGAAATCCATGTAGTGATTTAGTTCAGTAGATCAGTTAATTAAAAGGTTGTATATACTTTTATGTGAAAAAGATGCAACATTGTTTGTTGAGAACTCAAATGATACACAGTGAACATTAAATATACTGTGTTAAATAACACGATATATAATGTGTAGATGATTACCGTAGTTGTATTTGACAAGGGAAATAAGATTAACCATTGCATGAGATATAAATAATGAAAAACTAGAGCAGAAAGACAAACTTATTTACTAAGATTTGAGAATGAACGGTGAACTTTTAAAATGCAGAATTGCTGTTAGAAAGCTAGTAATATCATGCTGAAATGAATTATTATTTATCAAAGGAGGAAAACTAGATATCTTCAAGCGTATTTATGTTTACTTTATAGGTATAAATAAGAATTGGATATACTAGGAGAAATATAAAATGAAACTTATAAGTGGGAAAGAATTGTTTATTAGAGAACAATAAGAGATCAAGAACAAATGAGTATTGAATTAATATGGATTATTATTATAAAATAATTAATATGGATAATAACAATAATAATATAAATTGAGCAATATGAAATATATGCTATCAAAGATTTGTTCATTTGGTCAAATTCCTCTTTTGGAATCAGTTTTCCAATAAATTAGATCAACATCCTCTTTTCACTCTTTAAAAATTAATGGAAACATATTGTCTAAAATAAGATTGTTCAAATATAGTAGAGAGTGTGAGAAAGTAGCTTTTCTTCTATGCCTCTTTATCTGTGTTCCTATGAAGCAATTATATCAATAATTCAGGGGTGAAATGCTCCCAGTTCGGGCATGACTGCCATAGAGTCAGTATTACTAGTTATCATAGAGCCACTAGTGATAGCAGTGCGAGACTTCATCCACCCACAAATGCCACCATTTGGTTCTTTTACCCTCTGCTTATGTACAAAACATTCTGTAGGTGCACAGAGGGTAAAAGAAACAAAATGGCGGCATCCGGGTGGGTGGATGAAGCCTCACACTGCTATCGCTATCAGCTCTATAATGACCAGCAGGTATGCCCAAACTGGGAGCATTTCACCTCTGCAATAATTGTTTCATTATCACATGTATTCATATACAGTTATATTTTTTTCCTAATTATATATTTAATAGAAAAGAAGCATGTATTTGAGTCCTGAAAGATCCTTATTAATTCAAAGAAATTAATAAAACATGCAGTAAGCAACTCTAGAATTTGTAGCTTGTTGAAAGCAGTTTTAGTTACACTTTCCGAATGCACTAGAATTTGAACTTTCACAGATAAAACTAATATTGCTGATTTTCAGATAAACAGAAAAGAAAATCATCATTCCATTTATAAAGCCATCACTGAACCTCAGATCTCTAACTACCTTAGAAAGATAATAAAGTTTTACATCTCTTAAAAATATCCCTACATTTATTCTGGCTATTCCCAAGATACGTTTGGGGGGAAAAAAAGTTAGACCAAACAGAATTCCATCAGGAAATTCCTCAACTCTAACCTTTAAGGGTCAGAGATGGCAGCATACAGTTTGTTGTCTTGATGAGTGGCCTCAGTTTGTTTCTACTCCAAACAAATGTTCAGATGTTATCTATTTGTCTCTCTGGAGACCTCAACAATAAACCTCTGAGATCAACAGTAGCACTTTCTGCAGTACTTTCAACAGGGAATGATTTTAATGGGGAAGTTATCATTCTCACTAATCATTTAATAACAGATTTAGTAAGTGAAGAGAAGACTTTCTCTAAATAATTATATACAACGTTTCTTCATTCATTTAGTGGAAGAGCACTAAACATATGTTCCTTGAAGACATGGTTAAAATAAATTTTATTTTAGAAAGCATACTTTCCCCAGGACCTTTAAAAAGTATTTGCTAAATTATGCAAATATATTTACCATAGTGCAAGAATATGCTATTTCAGGAATTGAAATAAGAAAGATAGAATGGGGTGGGAGGAGAGAGTTCTTGGAAGGGGATCATATAAGGAGGAGTACTGAACTAGACCTATTCCTACAGTTCTCTCACACAATCCATTTTCTTTATTTCAGAGCTTACACTTGTCTGGGGAATTGTGAAAAATAAATTATAAGATGCTGAGTGGCACAACTGTTGTTTAGTAAAACTTTCTATTCTAATATTCTTCATTCAGTGAAAGTGACTTCACTATTTCTCACACTGTTCTTATTAAGAAGCTTCTCCTAACATTCATTTGGAAGGTATTTTTCTGTAACAGAAATACTGTTAGATCTCAAAATAATGGAGGACCATGTTGTAGCTTTAACACTGTTTATTTTAATTAAGCTGGAACATGTCTCTAACCACAGATCAAGCAGGTAGAACAGTAACAAGAGCAGTAACAAGAACAGTAACAGTAACAGAGAGGCGCATGGTCAGTACCATGGCGAGACGGCTTCTCCTTCATGCTCACGGGGGCATGCCAAATCTCTGCTGCTTGGGGGTACTGATTCTGGATGGCTCGGCTGGGAACCTCCCTATAGGGGTGTGTGTGAAAAAAGGGTCTTGGTCCCCTGTCATTTTGGGGGCTGGCACGCCCTGCAACAGGTAGGTTTGTGACTGACCGGCAGTGGGTAAAACGACCTTGGTTGCCATAGCCATGACAACTATTTATTTATTTATTTATTTATTTATTTATTTATTTATTTATTCTTTGTCCAATATACAATACATATGGAAGAGAATAGACATATATATAAAGATAGAAAGTAAAAAGGAAGAGAAGTAGATGGGAGGGAGAGAATATATATGATATAAGAGATAGGGAGAGAATATATATGATATATATATATATATATATATATATATATGTCACATGCGAGGGTTCTGTTCCAGGACCCCTCGCAATGATCGGTTTTTCGCGAAGTAGCGGTGCGGAAGTAAAAACACCATCTGCGCATGCGCAGATGGTGTTTTTACTTCCGCCGCAGCAGCGAGGAGCCGAAGATTGGGGTTTCCCCGCCGCCCACGCAAACTCCTCGCTGCTGCCGCGCCCGCCGCTTGTCTTGTCCGCTCGCCGCTTGTCCGCCGCCTGCCTGCCCGCGCGCGCGCCGCTCGCCCGCCCTTCGCCCGCCCACGCCGTTCACTCGCGCCGCTTCCCAGCTGAGTCCTGAAGCCAGAAGGCAAAGGCGAACTTCCGCGTTTGGCTTCGGGACTCAGCTGGGAAGCGGCGCTGGGGTTTCCCCACCGCCCACGCAAACTCCTCGCTGCCGCTCGCCCGCCCTTCGCCCGCCCACGCCGTTCGCTCGCGCCGCTTCCCAGCTGAGTCCTGAAGCGAACTTCCGCGTTTGGCTTCAGGACTCAGCTGGGAAGCGGCGCGAGCGAACGGCGTGGGCGGGCGAAGGGTGGGCGAGCGGCAGCGAGGAGTTTGCGTGGGCGGTGGGGAAACCCCAGCGCCGCTTCCCAGCTGAGTCCCGAAGCCAAACGCGGAAGTTCACCTTTGCCTTCTGGCTTCAGGACTCAGCTGGGAAGCGGCGCGAGCGAACGGCGTGGGTGGGCGAAGGGCGGGCGAGCGGGCAGGCAGGCGGCGGACAAGCGGCGGGCGGACAAGACAAGCGGCGGGCGTGGCAGCAGCGAGGAGTTTGCGTGGGCAGTGGGGAAACTCCTCGCTGATGCCCGCCGCTCGCCCTCCCGCCAGCAAGAGGGGGAAGACCCAGGGAAGCCGCCCAGCAGCTGATCTGCCCGGCGCCATCTACGCATGCGTGGACATAGAAAAAAGGGCACGCATGCGCAGATGGTGTTTTGACTTCCGGGTTGAAAAATCGCGATATAGCCTTTCGCAATGATCGGGATCGCAAAACGCGGGGGATCACTGTATATATATATATATATATATATATATATATATATATATATATATATAGAGAGAGAGAGAGAGAGAGAGAGAGACAGAGACAGAGACAGAGAGACAGAGAGAGACAGAGAGAGAGATAAGGAGAGAATATATATGATATATGATATAAGGAAAGGCAATTGGACAGGGGACGATAGGCACATCAGTGCACTTATATACGCCCCTTACTGGCCTCTTAGGAACCTGGAGAGGTCAATCATGGAAAGTCTAAGGGAGAAATGTTGGGGGTTGGGAGTTGACACTATTGAGTCCGGTAATGAGTTACACGCTTCGACAACTCGATTGTTAAAGTCATATTTTTTACAGTCAAGTTTGGAGCGGTTAATATTAAGTTTGAATCTGTTGTGTGCTCTTGTGTTGTTGCGGTTGAAGCTGAAGTAGTCGTTGACCGGAAGGATGTTGCAGCATATGATCTTGTGGGCAATACTTAGATCATGTTTTAGGCGCCGCAGTTCTAAGCTTTCAAGACCCAGGATAGATAGTCTATTTTTGTAGGGTATTCTGTTTCGAGTGGAGGAGTGAAGGGCTCTTCTGGTGAAATATCTTTGGACGTTTTTGAGAGTGTTGATGTCTGAGATGTGATGTGGGTTCCAGACAGATGAGCTGTACTCGAGAATGGGTCTGGCATAGGTTTTGTAGGCTCTAGTCAGTAGTGTGAGATTGCCAGAGCAGAAGCTACGTAGGATCAGGTTAACGACTCTGGAAGCCTTTTTGGTGATATTGTTGCAGTGGGCTTTAGCACTTAAGTCTTTTGATATTAGTATTCCAAGGTCTTTTACTGAGTGTGGGTTGGCTGCGAGAATTTGTTCATTCAGTTCATATGTGCGGTTAGGATTCTTTTTGCCGATGTGGAGGGTAGAGCATTTGTTGGTTGATATTTGAAGTTGTCAGGTGTTAGACCAATCTGAGACAAAGTCAAGGTCTTTTTGGAGAGTGAGTGTGTTGTCAGTGGTGTTGAAGAGTTTCACATCATCGGCAAAAAGCACACAGTTGCTTGCGATACTATTACAGAGGTCATTGATGTATAGGATGAAAAGAGTAGGACCTAGTACGCTGCCCTGGGGAACGCCGCTTTTGACAGGGACGGGGGTGGAAATGGTGCTTCCGATTTTGACAACTTGTTGCCTGTTTGACAGGAATGCAGTAATCCAGTTGTGGAGGAGTCCTGAGATGCCATAGGATTTGAGTTTTAGGAGAAGTTTGTCATGAACCACTGAGTCAAAGGCTTTGCTGAAGTCGATATAAATTGCATCGATGGATTTTCCTTGATCAAGGTGGGTAGTCCAGATGTTTTTGCAGTGAAGTACAGTGTTCCCTCGATTTTCGCGGGTTCAAACTTCGTGGAAAGTCTATACCACGGTTTTTCAAAAATATTAATTAAAAAATACTTTGTGGGTTTTTTCCCTATACCACGGTTTTTCCCACCCGATGACGTCATATGTCATCTCCAAACTTTCGTCTGCCTTTAATAAATATATTTTTTAATAAACTTTAATAAATAAACATGGTGAGTAATAATCTGAATGGTTGCTAAGGGAATGGAAAATTACAATTTAGGGGTTTAAAGTGTTAAGGGAAGGCTTGGGATACTGTTCATAGCCAAAAATAGTGTATTTACTTCCGCATCTCTACTTCGCGGAAATTCGACTTTCACGGGCGGTCTCGGAACGCATCCCCTGCGAAAAGCGAGGGAACACTGTAGTTGTAGGTTGCAGGATAGTTTCTTTCTGAATCCAAATTGTTTTTTTGATAGTAGGTTATTAGATTCTAAGTAAAGGGTGATTGATCGATTTATAATTGATTCCATGATTTTACAAGGGACGCAGCATAGTGATATTGGTCTGTAGTTGTCAACTAGTGATGGGTCTCCTTTTTTGAAAATGGGGATGACTACTGCTTTTGACCACAGCTTGGGGAGAGTGCTGGTCCTGAAGGATTTTTGGAAGATAATGCTTGGGGGTTCAGCTATGGCAGAAGAAAGTTTTCTTAGGAAGTATGCACAAAGACTGTCTGGTCCAACAGATAGGGAAGGTTTGAGGTCACGGATTGCTTTTTCAACGTAATCTATAGTGAAGATGATATGGGTTAGGTTTTTTAATGAGTTTGGAATGTGATTTGCGAAGAGGGGGAATGAGCCATTACTGTTAACAAAAACGGAGCCAAAAAAGGAGTTGAAGAGGTTAGCTTTGGATGGGTCATCGTGGTATTCTTTGTTGTTGGGTCCTACGAGAGGTGGAATAGGTCTGGAGTCATTAAGTTTGTTGTTGACGAAGTTGTAGAAGGCACAGTTAGATTTGGTGCATAGGAGATTTTCCTCTTGTTCACTGTGATAGTTGAGACATTCTACTTTTATTTGTTGGCATATGCTTCTGTAGCGGCTTTTGAAGTTGGTTACTGGGCCTTTTTTGTTTTTACGCCAGAGGGATCTTTTTTTGGTTTGTAGTTTCTTTATCGAGACTGTTACATTATTTTTTCATTTTCTTCTAGGAGAGGTGAGTGGAACATGCAGAACTATAAGTCTATTAATTTGGTGTAAGAACTTGTTGTAGAGGTCATCAATGGTGATGCAGTTAGAGAACAAGGATTGCCAATTAATAAATGAGAGATTGGCGTCTAAGAGTTCATAGTTGGCTTTCCTGAAATTGTACTTAGGTGCCGCATACTTCAAGTGAGTGTTTAGATGATGTAGGTTGAGGTTGAAGTTGATCGTGCTGTGGTCACTGTTGGAGAAGGGTTCTTTTGTGTGCAGTCCATAGATAGCACTTTTGCTGTTGCAGAATATGAGATTGAGACAGTTGTTGAGTCTGGTGTTGTTTGATACTAATTGTTCAAGTCCTAGGCTGGTGACGGCGTTATAGATGGTAGTATGTATAGGTTCAGTGGAGCATTCGTTTAGTGATCAGTTGATGTGTGGTAGGTTGAGGTCACCAAGGAAGATAATGGGATGGGGGCAGGAGGTTGCCCAAGTTAGGAGGGAGGTTAATTTAGTTGCATGGGTAATGTCATAGTTTGGAGCTCTGTAGCACAGAAGGAAACGGAGTGCAGTTTTGAGGGAAATGTCGCAGATGAGGCTTTCAGGGAGAATGAGATCTTGTGTAACTTGAATGTTTTTTAGGTTGAGTGAGCTTTTGTAGAATATGGCTACACCACCCCCTCTGCGGGAGTCGCGGTCAGACCGGAAGACCAGGTAGTTACTTTGTGTGATGATGGAGTCAGAATATGAAGAGTTCAGCCATGTTTCGCAAACAAATATTAAGTCAAATATGTTTGTGTCAAGTAGGATGAGGAATTCAGATAATTTGTTGATTATGCTTCTTGCATTGATTAGTTTACATTTGAGGTTGAGTTTGTGGTCAAGGGTGGGATTGGCTTGAGTTGGGTTGAAATTGGATTGGAATGAGGTAGTAAGAGGCACACTATCCTATTTGTTGCTTGAAGTGCTGGGGGGGGGGTCTGTTTGAAGATGAGGGATGATAGGTGGAGAAGATGGCTGAGGAGGGACAGTGGGTTTGGAGAAGAAGGGAGGATTATGAGATTTGGTCCTGATGCAATCAGAGCGGTAGTCAATGTAGAGGTTAGTTTCACCTTGGTCACAACGTCTCTGAAGTTCGGCCCGTAGTTCACGAGAGCGGATGCGCTGGAGTAGTGTTAGGTCTGGTCTGGATCTGAGTTTGTTGTAATTTGCGTTATTTCTGGCGATGGAGTTCATGGTCCTGATGAACAGTTGTTTGGTAGTTTCGTTTTTGCAGACTATTCTGCACAGCCGGGGAGCCATTGTTCCATCACTGTACTTTAGTACAGGGCCGCTTCTAGAGACCGCTAAGATATCATCAGGGGCGATTGATTGAGGATGATGGTTGTGGATGATACTACGGATATTTGATAGATCGGTTTCCCCATTTTCTTCTAGGCCAAAAAGTATGGCGTTATGGCGTTTTTGTCCACGTTCCATGGCATCTTGCATCAGGGTGGAGATGTCAGTAGTAGGATTTGAAGATAGAGGTAGTGGTGGCCTGGGTGGAGTCTAAAGTGGTGGTGGTGGGGTGGTGTAGGGTACTTGTTTTTGTGATTTAGTGTGTATCAGATCTTGAATGTTTTTCTCTATGGAGGCAAGCCGTAGATCCATGCTTTCTGAGCATGATTGTTGGTTTTTAGAGACTGCTGATTGGATTACATTGGATAGATAGCTAAGGGAGTCTGGTTTGGGAGTACAGGATGGGCAGCAATAGTAGAAAGAAGGATTATCTTGAAGAAAAGTGGCAACATGCTTATTTATGTTAAGACAGGTATGATGAGCTGATTTTTTGCAGGAGTGACATTTTATAAATCCTTCTTGTGTATTAATAGCGTTGTTACATATGAAGCAAATGTTAACAGACTCATTTACTTTATTTGCTTGTGTTTTTTTCTTGGATGGCATAGCTGCTGGTTGAATGAGACTGCTAGGTTCCTTTGCAGCCACTAGGGGTGTTGGAGCGACCTGTAGAGATTTATAGCTTTAGAATGAGAAGGGTTTTGGATGTGGCTACTGTGTTATTATAAAGCCACTAGAGGGGGTTTGAGTGTCACTGCAAGCTGAGTGATTTTAGGAATATGAAGAACAGAGATTTGAGGAGCAGAGCTGGTCTTTCAGCCACGAGGTAATGGCGGAGGTTGGGTGGAGGTCACCAATGGTAGACTGCCTGGCTTCGTGGCTTCGTGGGGGGGGGGTTACAGAGGGCTTCGGAGGCTCGGGGGAGTCCTCCTGGCTTCTGGTGCTCCTGGTGAAGTCAGATGGATGTTGCGATGGCTCCGGAGACTCTGGGGAGTCCTCCTGGCTTGGCTGATAGCTCTGGGGGGGCTTGGGAGAGTCAGTTGGGCATCGTAGATGGCTCCGGAGGCTCTGGGGAGTTCTCCTAGCCTCTGACGCTCACGGGTGAATCAGCAGGGCGTCGGGGCTTCGAGGGAGGTCACTGAGGACTACGGAGGTTGTGGGAAGTCCTCCTGGCTTCCTTTTGACCTGGTTTCGCTGATGGGGAGTCAGCTGGGCGTCAGGGGCTCTGGGGGGGATCGCCGAGGGCTTACGAGGCTTGTGAGGCTCGTGGGAAATCCACTGGTGTGTGGGAAGTCAGCTGGGCGTCAGGGCTCACGAGGCTTGCAAGGCTGGTGGGAAATCCTCCTAGCCTCTGACGCTCATGGCTTGGGTTACTTCCGCTGATGTCAGGGGCTCAGGGGAACCTCCTGCATCAGCTGTGCGTCGGGAACAAAGCCCTGGCCCTGGCTTACAAGCTTCAGATGACTCAAGCCTTAGTTGATAGCTTGGCTGGTAGCAGAGTATAGATATATCTGAAAATGTGATTGCTAGGATCCCTCCCAACCACTAGGGGGAGCTGGAGCTTGAGCATTGCTGCCAGATTAAGTGACTTTTCAAATTGATAGAAGCTTTCACTTCTGAGACCACAGGAAGTCTCTTGGTCTTTGTTAAATTGATGGAACACGTGGTAATGGAGGCACCTAATCCTAAATCAGCGTTGGGAAGGCTCAGGCATTTGCAGAGTCAGTTGGCTCCTAACGCTGTTGAAATGAGCTGCAGAAGACTGATGGCTCTTCACTGAAGACTCATCTGCATTTCTTTGCAAGCTCCCAGGTAACTTTGTTGGGCTTATTGGAGTCAGTTGTGTAGGGCTGGCTAAGAAATAGGGCTCTTGGAGGTTCACCTTTCCCCCAATTTAAATTGCAGGGCTGTGTGGGATCGGCTGTGCCTTGTTTGTCTTGCTTGGTGCTGCTTCGGCAGGCTGGAGGCACTTTAGTTGCAATTGCAGTTAAAACAGTATGGAGATCAGCTGGGAGGCTTCTATAGCAGGGAAGTAATTTAAATCAGCTGGGGAGCAGCAGAACTAATTGGGTTGCCTCAGCTGGGTAATGGCAGAGTTACATAGGTTGCCTTTCTCTCTCTCTCTCTGATAATGTACTCCCTCTGTTAGGTATTTTTTGGTTTCCCCTCTCTCACACTTTAGTAAACGACAGCGTGGTTTTTCTTTTCTCTCTCTCTCTGGTAAGGTGCTCTCTCTGTTTTCTCTCCCTCCCTCCCTCACCTCCGTTTGCTGCTTTGAGCTGCTTGTTGTGTCTCGTTGCTTCTTATTGTTAAGTTGAATCTGGTTTGCTGTTTTTGCTGATTTTGCTATATCTATACTTGAGTTATTTTAACTTTTTTAAACTTTCACTGCCTACCGATGTAATTAAGCATCTGCATGGATCGCCATCTTGAAGGAATGGTGGAAAGCATCAGGAGTCATCTGGAAGGAGAAGAAACATAGATTCTTGTGCTGGAGGTTGAGAAGAATACAAGTTTGCTGGAAAGGGTGAGCGAATTTGCCAGAAGGGACCTTGATTTGGATTTTAAAAAATTTCTTTGTTTTGGAAGTTGGGGAGAAGTGGAAATGGCTGCGGCCAATGTTCCCTCTAATTTTTTTTCGGGGTGGGCAGAAAAGTATAGTGTCTGAACGGCAGTCCCCTTGGGACTGGGCGGCATAGAAGAATAAATAAATAAATAAATAAATAATAAATCCCTTCTTTTTTATTAAAAGAAATTAATAATAAAACAAAACAAAACTCTATTACTATTAAAACTAAAACAACCAGAAAATCCAAAAACATAACTATTAATAAAAACAGGTGAGGGCTGGGGGTTTTTTTCTCTGTTATTATTTAAGTGCTTTTACCATATGCTTTAAGTCAAGAGTCACTTCTCTCTCTGTTTCTCTCTCTTTCCTGTCATTCTCTGCCTCAATCATTTTCTCATTTCTCTTTTTTCTCCTTTTTTCTATCATTTCTCTCTCTCTCTCTCTTCCTTCCACTCCTCTCTGTCTCTTGCTTTCTTCCTCTCTCTCACTCTCTCTCACTCTCTTCCTTCCTCTCTCCTCTCTCACTCTTTCTTTCTTGCTCTCTCACTCTCTCTCTTCCTTCCTATCTTCTCTCTCTCTTTCTCTCTCTCTCTCCCTTCCTTTCTTTCCTTCTCTCTTCCTTCCACTTTTTTCTTTCTCTCTCTCTCTTTCTTCTTTCCCCTCTTCCCCTCCCTCTCCCTCTCTTTCCCCCTCTCTCCCTCTCTCTCTCCATTTGTCTTTCCCTCCTTCTCTTTACCTTCTTTCTCTCCACGTCTCTGGCAGGAAGCCAGCTTTGCTGACCGGCACAAGGCTCAAGCCAACTGCCCAGGAAAGCCAGGAAGGTCCTCCTGCCCCCCAAGCTGAAAACACAATGGAGGTCTGCCACCACCAGCTTGAGCCTCCCGTTGCTCCATGCCGCTTCACCCTGCCTGTCATGCTGGACCTCCGTTGTGTTTTCGGCGGGGGGGGGGGAGGAGCGGCAGGAAAGCCCTGTGCCAGCCAGGAAAGCCGGCTTTCTGTGAAAGCAGCGTGCTTTTCAAATGCACTGCTTTCCTGCAACTCTTTCCTGGGCAGGGGGGGGGGGAGGAGGCCACTTCCCCCCCTAGGAAAGAGGTGCAGGAAAGCAGCATGTTTAAAAGGCGCGCTGCTTTCCCGGAAAGCCGTCTTTCCTGGCCGGCACAGGGCTTTCCCCCGAAAACACAATGGAGGTCCAGCATGACAGGCAGGGCAAAGTGGGGTGGAGCAACGGGAGGCTCAAGCAGGCAGCCTCCGCGCTTTTCTTTCAGCTGAAGAGGAGGAGACGGGGCAGATCGGGCAGGCAGGGGGCAGCGGCGAGAGGCCAGTGGCATGAGGGGGCCGGAGGCACGGTGGGGAAGCAGGGGCGGCTGCTGCTCCCTTTCCTTCTACTGCCGGCGCCTCCCCGCCCCCCCGCGGGCTGGCATGGGGAGTGCGCACCCATGGAAAAGTGTGCGCGGGGGGTTATTTTGGGGCGCGCGTGTGCTCACGCGTGCAGCTTACGGGGAACATTGGCTGCGGCTGTATTATTTTTGGATATATTACCTGGCATTTATATGAACTTTAGTTCTTTTTTTAACCCAAGAATTTTATAAACTGCTTTTACTTATGGAAGTTGGGAACATAAGATTGGATTTTTGGAACTAGCATAATTCAAACTTTAAAGTTGCTATAGAAGCCAGAATTGAAGAATTGGGTACAGGAATTCTAGGAAAGAATTGGGTACAGGAATTCTAGGAAAGCCTAGGAATTCCACACTGGAGACACACCCACAAGCATTTATCTGCTCTTAATCTCAGCCCCATGTCTTAAGTGTTATGTTGCAGAGCCCTGTTCAGTGTTGACTTGTATTCAGCACACACTCTTATAGACCCATCAGGTTTCAGTGGTGTCACTATGTGGGTTTCCCAGGGTGAATAGTCTCCCGGCACTAGAATTCCCTGTCCTATTAGTTTATCTAGTTGGGTGTCTAGCTTGGGTAGTAATGGTAAGGGTACTCTGCGTGATTTTAAACATAGGTATTTTGGGGTCTAGGTTAAAAGAGATTGGTACCCCGTTATATTTGCCCAATTCTGTTGGGAATACCTCTGGAAATTCCTTAATAAAATCGGTGCTGCTAGTGTCCTATATTTGGTGGAGACCCGTTATCTCAATCCCCAAGGTTTTAACCAGTCCAAACTCAACAATGTATGCTTGAGGCCATCTACTATGATTAATGGCAAGGTTCCCGAATATTTTTTGAATAATACAGGCACTCCCACTCACCCCAATACTGGAATCCCATTTCCCTGAAAATCTCTCAGTCCCAGATTTACAGAGTCTAACAGTGTCCTGGGATTACGCATGCATCACAGACTTTTCTAGATGTACCTATTCAAGCTCCAATATGATTAATTGAAGGGTAGGAAGATAAGTGACCCAATTAGAAATGTAATAAATGTGATGCATCATGCTACTATTACTAAAAGGAAATTAGGAATTTTGAAATTAGACGTTTATAAAGCTTTTGGTAAAGTTAACCATAGCTATTTTTACAAAGGAATTAAATATGGGGGAAATTTTTTGAATTATAAAAGAGATTTATAAAGGGAATGAAGCATATATAAGGGTGAATGGACAAAGAACACAGAGAATTAAAATACAAAATGGCACCAAGCAGGGATGTCCTTTATCTCCAATGTTATTTGTGATAGCAATAGAGACATTAGCTAATAAGATAAGACAAGGTAATACTTGGGTAGGATATAAAATAGGGGAATTAGAAATGAAACTAAACCTATTTGCAGGTGATACAATTATACTGACCCAGACCCCGATGGAGATGATTAAAGGCATAAGAAATATTTTGCAAAAGTTTAAACAGGAATTGGGATTGTCAGTCAATATGGAAAAATCAGATATTATGTGTTTAAATACAGGTCTGAGACAACAGATAGAAATTAGGAAAGAATCAGGATTGAAGTTAGGATTAAAGAAAATTAAATATTTGGGAATTTGGTTATTGAGAAACCAAGCAAAAACCGAGGAGGTAAATTATAGACAAATATGGAGGAAAATGTTGAAACAGATGAGGAGCTGGAAAGAGAAAAAGTTAAGGAGAATGGCTAAAATAAGAGCATTAAAAGTGATGATAGTTCCCAAAATGCCAGGGGGTTTATTAGCATTCAAGTTTAGAGAGTGGGATAAAAAACGTAATTATTGGGTTGAAGAAGATAAGAGACTGAGAATAAGGAAAAAGTGGTTAATAGCAAATGAAAAAGAGGGTGGATGAGGAATTCCTTGTTTGGAGTTGTATAGAGAAGTATTTCAAATTGAAAGATTAATGGAGCTGCAATTATTCGAAAATAAATGGGTGAAATTGGAGAAAGAGATAAATGGATGAAGAATAGAGAATTAATTTTTATAAGGTGGAATAGGAGCGACTTAGATAAATTAATAGGTCTCATGAAAGGGACTATGGAAATTTGGAAAAAATGGCAGGGGAAAATAGGATTATACAAATCAAAACTGTCATCATTATATGTAATAAATAGAGATAACGAAACAAATTTAAATATAGTTATAGGAGAATTGAAGGGAAGAGGGATAATTAAGATAGAACAGTTATACGAGAAGGATGGGAGGCCAAGTAGAAATTGTATAGAATGGTGGTTGGGTAAGGGAAGATGGCTACAAACAAATGCAATATGTAAATATCTGAATGAAAGGGAGAATAAAGAAGCACTATTTAGGGAGGAGATAGAATTAGAGAAAATAATAAGAGAAAAAAGTGAGGGTACCAAGGCGCAAGCAAGTAATATATATAAGATGTTAGTGCAGTCAGACGGGGATATGATCCAAGATTGACTAAATGGTGGCAAAGTGATGCAAGAGATGAAAAATATAGTGGAGAATATAAGGAAAACTAAGAATACAAGAGTTAGGGAAATGAGAAGGGAAATATTACATAAGTGGTATTACAAACCTGTTCAACTCGCATACTTTCAGCAGAATGTTATGGGTATTTGTTGGCATGGGTGCCAAGATAAAGGAGTGTTTGTGCATATGTTTTGGGAATGCCCGGCAATGCAGAATTTTTGGCAAAAAGTGCAAGAGGATATTAATAGGATGTTAAATACTCGATGGATAATTACTAAGGAAATGGCAGTATTAGTCAAAAGTAATGCGATGGGAGAATTTAGAGAAATAAAACAAGCAGCGATAGAAAGTGGTAATAGTCTTGGGTTGGAAGGATGCAACAAAATAGACAATGCAAAATTGGTACCGGTACATGGTGGACCACATTCAATTTGAGATTATGGATAAAAGGATGAATTTGGTTAATGAAACTGACTTGCAGCAACTGATGGGACAATGGGACAAGGTAAGACGGTATATGGCGAGTAGAATCCGAGACCAAGCTACAAGAAACAAATTGGAATCACTTTATAATATGTAAATAGATACTTTGCTCTTGGGTTAAAATGGTTTATACAAGAAACACCCCCAATTTGGTGGTGGGGTATGAATGTTTGTCTGGTGGTGGGCACAATACACAAAACACTTCTTTTATGTTGTGTGAGTCTTTATATTGTAAAAAATCAATAAAAATATTTTTTTTTAAAGAGTCTAACTGTGTCCTTTGGATCTCTGGCATGTATAAGTTGAATTTCTGCCAAGGCATAATACTATGCTTTGATCCAGTGTCCAATTCCATTTATAGGGCCGGCTATTTATGAGTAGGGAAACAGACAGTTTGCCTTTCTCAAGTGAGAAGGCTTTTTTTTTTTTTACTGTAGTTTGCTGTTTACTTTGGTTGGCCTCTCACCCAAACTCCTTGGCTCTGCGGAAGTTCCCTCTCGAAAATTCAGATCTGGGTCTGCTGTCTCTGTTTTGCCAGTTGTTCCCAGATGATTGCTGGGTGCTGGCTGTCGGTGGGTAGTTGTCTGGTAGGGTTGACCAGCATGCTTCTGGGATGTGTCCTCTTTTTCCACAGTGGTGGCAGGAAGCGTTTCTGAAGGGACACTTCGCTCACTGGTGGTTTCCCTTGCATCCAGGGCACTTTAGTTGTCTTAAGTATTCTCTGCAGTAGCTGTCATTGCTCATTCTGATTTGTAGGCATCTGTTTCAGCTGGAGTCTTCTTCTTATGCTTTGGGGACCACCAATGCCCCATCGACTTCAGTGTTGAGCTGGTTTACTGTGGCTGTGGTCTTGTGGATGTCTGCTGCTTAGGCTTCTGAAATTTCTGCACCCTTTGCAGCCTTTAAGACATCCTGTAGCATTGCTTCTTCATCAGTTAATAGTTTCTTCTGGCGGGCTGTATTTTTCATACTTAGGATGAGCCTATCTGTGAGAATGTCTTCCAGATCTTTGAATTTGCACCAAAACAGAATTGCTCTTAGGCACATGGCAAAGTCGTTTATGCTTCTATCTGGTGTGGTAGAATTGGTTTCTAATCACCATAGCCGGGGTTGCTGGTTGAAAGTGAGTAGTTAGCTTTTCTTGGACTGTTGACCATGAAATGGTTTCTACAGTTTCAGGGTCAGTTAGCATTTGCACTACCCCGTATACCTTGGATCCCCAGTAATTCAGGAACAGCGCTCTTTTTCTGTCATCAGGAATGTTGTGGAGATTGCTTGCTTGTAGGAAGATTTGAAACCTGGACATGTAGGAGTTCCAGGTTTCTGTCTCAGCGTTGAAAAGGTCCGGAGCTTGTGCCATTGAAGACTGCATTTCCTGTGCTGTTGGATTCTCGCTTGGTGTAGTTGTACTCCTTGTCACCAGTGTTAGATCTCCAACTAATGGAGGACCATGTTGTAGCTTTAACACTGTTTATTTGGGTTAAGCTGGAAAGTACCTCTAACAACGAATCAGGCAGGTAGAAAAGTAACAAGAACAAGAAGCTCGGTGGCGTGGCTTGCAGTCTTTTTAAAACTTTTTTTTCTGTTGAGACGTGGCTTGACAGCAGCTTGAATTTTGCCAGTTGTGTCTTAGCCAATCTGTGGTCAGCATGCAAATGGACGGATTTAGCATACACAACAAATATATTACTCACATATAATGTAAATAATATGAAAGAATATAAGTATTGGCTTTCTTCTACATAACATCCTTACAGAGTGCAATCATAACTCCTCATTTATCATCTTTAGTTAGAATTAAACACATTAGTTCTCTCAGTTTTCATACAGTGAAATGACAATAGCCAAAACTGATCTCAATATTCCATAGAAACATAGAAGATTGACGGCAGAAAAAGACCTCATGGTCCATCTAGTCTGCCCTTATATTATTTCCTGTATTTTATCTTAGGATGGATATATGTTTATCCCAGGCATGTTTAAATTCAGTTACTATGGATTTACCAACCATGTCTGCTGGAAGTTTGTTCCAAGGATCTACTACTCTTTCAGTAAAATAATATTTTCTCCTGTTGCTTTTGATCTTTCCCCCAACTAATTTCAGATTGTGTCCCCTTGTTCTTGTGTTCACTTTCCTATTAAAAACACTTCCCTCCTGAACCTTATTTAACCCTTTAACATATTTAAATGTTTCGATCATGTCCCCCTTTTTCCTTCTGTCCTCCAGACTATACAGATTGAGTTCATTAAGTTTTTCCTGATACGTTTTATGCTTAAGACCTTCCACCATTCTTGTAGCCCGTCTTTGGACCCGTTCAATTTTGTCAATATCTTTTTGTAGGTGAGGTCTCCAGAACTGAACACAGTATTCCAAATATGGTCTCACCAGCGCTTTATATAGCAGGATCACAATCTCCCTCTTCCTGCTTGTTATACCTCTAGCTATGCAGCCAAGCATCCTACTTGCTTTTCCTACGTCCCGACCACACTGCTCACCCATTTTGAGACTGTCAGAAATCACTACCCCTAAATCCTTCTCTTCTGAAGTTTTTGCTAACACAGAACTGCCAATACAATACTCAGATTGAGGATTCCTTTTCCCCAAGTGCATTATTTTACATTTGGAAACATTAAACTGCAGTTTCCATTGCTTGGACCATTTATCTAGTAAAGCTAAATCATTTACCATATTACAGGCGCCTCCAGGAATATCAACCCTATTGCACACTTTAAAGTCATTGGCAAATATTTCCAGAGAGGCTATCATTAATATAAAATAAAGTAGAATTATTAATTGTTGAAACTACTTTTGTTGCTACAGCCTAAAGTAGCATTTGCATTTTTTTGCAGCCATATCACATTGTTATGCTCCAAGATAATGGCATGTACTTTTTGCAAGTACCACTGGTAGCCCAATTTTTATTTATTTATTTATTTATTTATTTATTTATTTATTTATTTATTTATTCATTCATTCATTCATTCATTCATTCATTCATTCATTCATTCATTCATTCATTTATGAGATTTGTATGCCGCCCCTCTCCACAGTCTCGGGGCAGCTCACAACAGTGATAAAAAACAGTATACAATGACAAATCTAATATTAAAAGTCTATAATAATAAATCTAACATTAAAAGTCTAAAAAACCCATTGTTTAAAAATCATACATACAACATACCATACATAAAACTACATAGGCAAGGGGAGATATCTCAGTTCCCTCATGCCTGATGGCAGAGGTGGGTTTTAAGGAGTTTACGAAAGGCAAGGAGGGTGGGGGCAATCCTAATATCTGAGGGGAGCTGGTTCCAGAGGGTTGGGGCCACCACAGAGAAGGCTCTTCCCCTGGGTCCCGCCAGCCAACATTGTTTAGTCGATGGGACCCGGAGAAGGCCAACTCTGTGGGACTTAACCAGCCGCTGGGATTCATGTGGCAGAAGGCAGTCTCGCAGATATTCTGGTCCAGTGCCATGAAGGGCTTTATAGGTCATAACCAACATTTTGAATTATGACCGGAAACTGATTGGCAACCAATACAGACTGCGGAGTGTTGGTGTAACATGAGCATACTTAGGAAGCCCATGATTGCTCTTGCAGCTGCATTCTGCACGATATGAAATTTCTGAACACTCTTCAAAGGTAGCCCCATGTAGAGAGCATTACAGTAGTCGAACCTCAAGGTGATGAGGGCATGAGTGACTGTGAGCAGTGACTCCCGGTCCAAATAGGGTTGCAACTGGTGCACCAGATGAACCTGGGCAAACGCCCCCATCGCCACAGCTGAAAGATCGTGCTCTAATGTGAGCTGTGGATTGAGGAGGACGCCCAAGTTGCGAACCCTGTCCGAGTTGGTCAATAATTCCCCCCTCAGGGTGATGGATGGACAGATGGAATTGTCCTTGGGAGGCAAAACCCACAGCCACTCTGTCTTATCAGGGTTGAGTTTGAGCTTGTTGACACCCATCCAGACCCCAACAGCCTCCAGGCACCGGCACATCACTTCCGCTGCTTCATTGACTGGACATGGGGTGGAGATGTACAGCTGGGTATCATCAGCATATTGATGATACCTCACCCCATGACCTTCGATGATCTCACCCAGCGGTTTCATGTAAATATTAAATAGCAGAGGGGAGAGGACCGACCCCTGAGGCACCTCACAAGGGGGAGACCTAGAGGTCGACCTCTGACCCCCCACTAACACCGACTGCGACTGACCGGAGAGGTAGGAGGAGAACCACTGAAGAACAGTGCCTCCCACTCCCAACCCTCCAGCCGGCGCAGAAGGATACCATGGGTTGATGGTATTGAAAGCCGCTGAGAGGTCAAGAAGCACCAGGACAGATGATAGTCTGTAGTCAAATAATTCCCATAGGTTTTTTTGACAAGGTACTAATAATGGATATTCTTTGCATTCTTTGAATGAACTATTTATATATTTAATATATATTTAATTATAATATTTCTCAGAACTAACTTCACAAGCAAGTTACAAATCAGGAACAGTTGACCAACATTTTTTTGAAGTTAAAATAACCCTTATCTATAGTACTCTCAAAACCTGAACAATAACTTATGGATCACACAATAAGATATAGTTCTTTTTAAATTCATGCTTACTTTTATAGTTTTCTAGATTTTGAATTTGTCAAATAACCCAAAGCGTTAATTGTACGCAGATTATTGTTGTATATATTTGTTTATCATAGATGGTAAAAAAATTAAAGTGTTTATTCACTAAATACTAATTTCAGCAATTTTATTATATTAAAAACCTTGCAGGACTAGATGGCGGTTTGAAACACAATTTATCATAGAAGCAGTATGTCTACATGTGTAAAGTACCACCACCACCACCACCACCACCACCTCTACTGTTGCTGCTGCTGCTGCTGCTGCTGCTACTACTACTACTACTACTACTACTAATAATAATAATAATAATAATAATAATAATAATTGATTGTACTTTCACGACATGCAGTTCAACTTTTTTTATATCTAGCAAAAGATTTCAATTTTGTTGCATAAGAATTGTAATTTAAAATTAGATTCCTGAATCCAGACTGAATGAAAAGCTTATCAAACAATTTCCCAGAAATTGTTGCCAAATATGTCTGCATCCTTTAAGATCACTCCCATAATGTCAGGGAAGCATTAATAATATCACACTGTTGAACTGTCAGATTACTTAGCTGTTCACAAGTTCAAAGTTCAAGCCTTCCATCATATTAGTTATCCCACTATGTTGATGAATATTTCTTGAGGAATAATTGTATAGAGATCTCAAATCCCAAAGTATTTGAGTTTGGCACAATGAAGCATACTTATATGATTAATGAAGTCTTTAGCAAGAGCTTATGGGCAAGGAAAATTGAAAGAGGTGATGCTTTTAAAAGTTACATGCTCGCATATGGATACTTTTATCTATCTTTTACACGTGACTTCTCATTCTGCAATTTTGCATGTGATTTACTTTGTAACCCATGGCTTTAGTCCTGTGGGTATTTATTTCTCGTTGCCTGAATTTGTTTTACAGTAATTCTTTCCTTGTAAGACAATATAAGTTCTTGTGCAGAAACTCTCTCAAAATAGAAAATGTATAATTCCTTAAAACTGGGTAGAATTTACTATTTCTTTGTTAGAAATTTTTCCTCAGGTACATATAGAATTTCTGAATATTTCAGTCTTCTGATAAACTTTACATAATATCTGTAAAGTAAATAAGTAATTGTGTTTAATGAGAAGAATCACTTGATCAAATGCTATCTGTTCAGTGTAAAATTAAATGGTTCTTCCCTATTTCTTTTTTCTTTGTTACTAAGTATTGTGCATAATAATAGAGAACCAGAGTAGTATGGTAGTAAAGTTGTTGGAGTATCAAAATAGAAACCCAGGTTTTATTCTTTCCACCAACATGAATGATAGTAACATCCTTATCCTGCTATGTTTCTTTTGAAGGCTGTGTATGTTCCAATGGCTGTTTTGGTCTGGCTTCAGCAGAAATTGAAACACAGATGCAGGTATCATGCATAAGTCTTCTTTCAAAGTTTAAAAGCAACAGAGCCTTCCTTAAATTTGTCACTAAGTTTAAGTTTATAGGTATGTTCCTCAAATAGTACTTTGTCATTTTCACTATTTTGGGAGACTAATAGTTCTCCAAATATAGGAGAAATTTTAGTCCAGAATAAAATAGAATAATTAAAAACGGTCACATAAAATGGCAATCCATCATAACTCACAACAGAAATTCACATTATTGTTATCATGAGAAATCAAGTTGGGTAGAAGAACATTCTGATAAAGCTTATGTATAAATTATGCATCAAATAATCGTGGGTGTGGATGGCAAAATGCAGCAGATTATTATCCAACCAACCTGTCACATGCACAAATCAGTTTCAATGGAAAATTAACATTATACATTTATGCAATGATGACAATAACAAATGTTGTGTGTTTAAAAGTTTTCCACATACACAATTATTCAAAGTATTCAGCATGATTTTTCTTGCTGTTTTATGACTTCTGTAATGCAGACCTCAATAATGACCATGATTTAGATTATCATTTGCTTCATTTGCATACCATAAAATATAAATGAAATGTGTAGCCTGCATAATACCTTTATGGCAAAGCAAGATATCATCTTAGTCACTATACATGTAGTCTTTGACTTATTGCCACAATTGAGTCAACATTTCTGTTGCTAAATGAAACATTACCCCATTACCCCAAGAAACTGCAACAGTCATAAATATGAGTCAATTGCCAAGCATTTGAATTTTGATCAGGTGGCCACAAAGATGCTGTAGTAGTCGGGTGTAAATAGTCATAGATCTTTTTTTCAGTGCTTTTGTAACTTCAAACTGTTGCTAAATGAACAGCACTCATTCATATGGCTTTTCCACAGTAAGGTAAAACAGTCTCTTTGGGCCAGCCATAGAACTGTTTTCATTAAAGGTTTTTTAGATAGCGCAAAAGTTTTTTTACTACAGCATACAAGATGAAAACCTTCTACTCACCAAATCCAATCGTGCCTTCTACAACTTTGTCAACAACAAACTCAATTACTCTAGACCTATCCCACCTCTCAAAGGACTCAACAACAAAGAATACCACGATGATTCATCCAAAGCTAACCTTCTCAATTCATTATTTGGCTCTGTCTTTGTCAACAGCAATGGCTCATCCCTCATCACTCGCACCTCATCACTCGCACCTCAAACTCTTTCAATGACCTAACCTAAATAGACTTCACTGAAGACCAAGTTGAAAAAGCATTACGTGACCTTAAACCTTCCCTATTAGTTGGACCAGATGGTCTATGTGCATACTTCCTTAAAAAAGCTCTCTTCTGCTATAGCTGAACCACTAAGCATAATTTTTGAAAAATCCTTCAGTACCAGCACACTTCCTAAGACAGTGATTTTCAACCTTTTTTGAGCCGCGGCACATTTTTTACATTTACAAAATCCTGGGGCACACCACCAACCAAAATGACACAAATCTAATAAATAAATAAATAAATAAATAAATAAATAAATAAATAAATAAATACATACATACATACATACATACATACATACATACATACATACATACATACATACATAATCCCCTCATATATACAATTCCATGTAACATCCTCTTATAAATACAGTCAATCATCAATCATCCCTCCTCAAATTTATACCGCTCTCTCATTTCTGGGTACTTCTCCTGTCTTTCCCCCTTTTCTCTCTCATGTTTCTCATTTCTCTCTCTTCTTCCCTTTTTCCCTCATTCCTTCTCCCTCTCACTTCTCCTCTTTTTCCATCCCTGTCTCTCTCCCCCTTTTATGCGTGTGTGTGTATACACACTCGAACCATTTCCAAAACCAGTTGAGGGCTGGGCTTTTTTCCTCTTTTATTCTTTTCAAAAACAGGTGTGGGCTGGGGGGGTTTTCTTATTATTTGGGTGCTTTTTACCATATGCTTCAAGAAGCACCTCTCTCTCTCTCTTTTGCTCTCTCTCGTTCTCTCTCTTATTTTCTTTCTCTCTCATGCTTTCTCTCTCTTGTTCTCTGGTGGGATTAGTCATCTGTTGTCCTCCTGATGCTGCTGACGTGGTGCCAGGGACAAAACGCCCACCCACTCCTCAGGGAAAAGACGGACTGTTTGGGATGGGAATTAGCATCTCTCCCACCACGTTAAGTAGGCAAGGCAAGGCAGAAACTCGCCGGACTCGGAGCCCAAAAAAAGCGCCTCAGGAAGGCAGAAGTGAAGCGCCCCCACCGCCCGTTCGCTTTCCAACGCTGCGCCCGTTGCGCCAGGCTCTTTGCCTGAATCCGCCTCCTTTCTGAGGCTCGAGCGAACCTCCTTCGCTGGCAGCCGGGGGGTCGGCTTCGCCCCCTGCCCAGCCCAAAGTGTGCATGTGAGGGGGGAGAGCTTGCTTCTGCAACCGCATGGCCAGAGAGAAGCAGGATAGCAAGGCGGCAGCATTCTTCTGCCTGGCCTGGGCGCTCTGCTTGGTTTTCCCGGGCTTCCCGCAGCATGTAGGTGGCCGAGAAGACCGAGCGGGACTGTGAGAGGGGTGGGCGTTCCCACAGCGCTCGGAGTGGCTAGCGGACGGATCGCCAGCGCCGCTGCAGCCACAGCTGTGGGAGGAGCCGCGCCCCAAGAAAGTCGGAGAGAAGGACGGATCGGGCGGGGACAGCCACAAGTGGAAGCCTCAGCCCTGGAGCTCCCACTTGCAGAAGCCGCCCCTCCCCCGGCTATTGCCCGCCGCTATTAGCGAGGAGAAGCCATGCGCGCGAGGGGGCCGACTTTCAAAACAACCTTTGCTGGCCTCCACCTCGCGGCACACCTGACCATGTCTCGCGGCACACCAGTGTGCCGTGGCACACCGGTTGGGAAACACTGTCCTAAAATATGGTCAAAAGCAATGGTCATCCCCATCTTCAAAAAAGGAGACCCCTCTCTTGTCGATAACTACAGACCAATATCACTATGCTGCATCAATTACTCTCCATCTAGAAACTAATAATCTGCTCTCTAACAAACAATTTGGATTCAGAAAAAACTATCCTGCAATCTACAGCTCCTTCACTGCAAAACATATGGACAATTCATCTTGATAAAGGGAAATCTATAGATGCAATTTATATTGACTTCTCCAAAGCCTTTGATTCAGTGGTCCATGACAAACTACTGTATTTCAAAAATTTAAATCCCATGGCATCTCAGGATCCCTCCACAGCTGGATTATGCATTCCTGTCTAACAGGCAACAAGTGGTCAAAATAGGAAGCTCCATATCCACACCCGTCCCTGTTAAAAGTGGTGTTCCCCAAGGTAGCGTACTGGGACCTACGGTCTTCATTCTCTACATCAACGACATTTGCGATTTCATCACAAGCAACTATGTTCTTTTTGCAGATGATGTAAAACTCTTCAACACCACTGATAATACAACTACTCTACAAAAAGACCTAGACTCAGTTTTTGACTGGTTCAACACATGGCAACTCCAAATCTCAACCAGAAAATGCTCTGTCCTACACATCGGCAAAAATAATCAGAACTTCAAATACAAAGTTAATAAACAAATTATCACAGATAATCCCCACTCGGTCAAGGACCTCGGAATACTAATAACTAAAGATCTAAGTGCCAAAGCCCACTGCAACAACATCGCTAAGAAGGCCTCAAGAGTTGTTACTCTAATCCTACGTAGCTTCTGCTTTCGAAATCTCACACTACTTACCAGAGCTTACAAAACTTTCGCCAGACCCATCCTCAAATACAGCTCATCTGTTAGGAACCCATATCACATCTCAGACATTAACACCCTTGAAAATGTTCAAAGATACTTCACAAGAAGAGCCCTTCATTCCTCCACTCAAAACAGAATACCCTACGAAACTAGACTTACCATCCTGGGTCTTGAAAGCTTAGAACTACGACACCTTAAACATGATCTAAGTATTGCCCACAAGATCATATGCTACAATGTCCTGCCTGTCAAAGACTACTTCAGCTTCAACCACAACAACACAAGAGCACACAACAGATTCAAGCTTAATATTAACCGCTCCAAACTTGACTGTAAAAATATGACTTTAGTAATTGGGTTGTAGAAGTGTGGAACTCATTACCGGACTCCGTAGTATCATCCCCTAATCCCCAACATTTTACCCCTAGACAATCCATGGTTGACCTCTCCAGATTCCTAAGAGGTCAGTAAGGGGCATTCATAAGTGCACTAGAGTGCCTTCCATCCCCTGTCCTATAATCTCTCCTATATCTTGTATTTCTTCTCTACTATATCCTCTATAACTTTCATTGTGTATTATTGTGTATTGGACAAAATAAATAAATAAATAAATAAAAATAGCACAGAATTACTTTGCAGCTGTAAAAATGTCTACACTAAATGTCATTTTATCTACACTATATACATTGCAAAGGCAAGGGTACATAAAACACTGCATGTAGTACTAGCACATTTGATTCATCTGTATATTTCAAATTGCATTCACTAAATTCACTAAGGCATTATGAAATGCATCCTCTTGAGTGCTATATCTTTTTTGCTGTTGACTAGATAGCAGTTGACTCAGAAAGGTCAGTCATTGGGGCAATCATTATGGCCAAAGTGAGATTAATATGGGAAATACACAGCAGCTCTTATAAGCAGGACTATGTGTTCCTGCTATTCAAAAATATATATGAAGATCATTACCTGCTGTTATAAGCAGCAGATGCATGCCCAATAACTCCCACTGAAAATGATTTGCTACAGTGATTTTTAAAGTAAGAAGTCAACAGAGCATTATGAAAGGACCTAGAAAGAACTGTAGAAAGAACTTTTCAATGACTAGCTCAGCTATTAATGTTAGCTTGCTGAAATATCAAAGAATGAATATTATGGCAGCATTAAAAAAATTATAACGCCATATCCAGATCAAATTTCAACAAATTGTTAAGACATAGATATTATGCCATCTTATCAAGCTTTTCATGGTGGTATCATATACAATGTATTTCTGCATTTGTATTTCTGCATTCATTAGTAATGAAACCTTGATGGCTCATTGGCTAGAATGCAGTATTACAGACAAACACACAGCCTGCAGTTCAGTCCTGATAAGGCTAAAGGTTGATTCAGCCCTACGTACTTCCAAGGGTGGGATGCTACTGGTTCGCACTTATTCACTAGAACCTGTTAACTGTTTAAACAATTTGGAGAACCGGTTTTTGGAAGAAATCTCCTTTTGATCCTCCCTCCCCCACTTTACAGAGCTAATCCTGCAAATAAGTTATTCTGTTGTTGTTTCTAGCCTAATGTTAATTTCCCTGCATACAGAAACTGTCTCTCTGTTAACTTTATTACTTCTTGGCAGTACCCCTAGACTTATTGTTGCCTGAGTTTCTCCAGATTTTTTGTTTCTTTGCTGATACTTTGCTAGTGCTTGACTTTTTTAAAGGGGAAGGGTTGTTTTACGCCTTTTACACTGCTGTTGGGAGGAAATACTCCCAACAGCAGAACAGTTCTTCCATCCCAACTGTTGGGATACAAAGACCAGCACTTAGAAGAAATAATTGAATAACAAAGCAGAGCTGCAGGAAAGAAGCTCTGACAAGGAATCAAGATGAGTGACATTCAGCAAGGCTTCTTGGATAGGTAGAAAGATTGACATTGAAATGTGAATTTACATGCCTTTCTGAGTTTTGGTCTAAAACTGGTTTTTGGTGAAGTTTATTCTGTGTTTGGTGACCTTTAATGCTGTGTTTATTGATGGGATAATTCTCCCTATTCAGCTTTGTTTGGAAGGAAAAAGGTTAATCTCTGTTCCTAAAAAGAAGCAGGGTTCAGAAATCTGGCTTATTAGTTTTTGCATCTATTTGTTCTGATAACTGATTTAACAAGCAACAGCTACTGTGTTTGCTTTTTTGTTACATACTAGCACTCTGGTTTTAAAAGGATTTAAACTGTTGTGATTTAATTATTTGTATTGTGTTTGAATTTTTTCCTGCATCATGGTTTCTTTTCCTATCTGGGGAGGGTGTCTTTCTTCTAAAAATGTAAAACTGTTAAACACATATGAATTCGGAGGAGAAATATAAGCAGAATGAATGGAATGTATTAATGGGATGTATTTTGATATAAATCTGATTAATTGAGTAAGTTTAAAACTGGTAAAAAGTTATGTTATTATAAGAAAGATTATCTATAAGTAAATTAAATGTTATAATGTGGATAGATATATAATATTCTTTTAAAACTTTTTTATTATAGGTACTACAAATTACTCATATAATTAATTGAGTTTAAATTAATGGGATATAATTTGATATAAATCTGATTTATTGTTTAAAATTGGTAAAAATTTATATGCTACTAAAAGAAAGATTCTTCATAAGTAAATTAAATATTATTATATGAATAGATATATCATAATTTCTTTTTTACTTTTTATTATAGGTACTACAAATTATTAATATAATTGATTAAGTTTAAAATTGGTAAATATTTATATGTTATTAGAATAAAGACTGATCATAAGTAAAGTAAATGTTACAAGATATATAAATCTATGTAAATTGAATGATTAATTGGATTTGGATTAAATTTAGAATTTAGTGAATATCCTGGTCTTGCTGGGGAGAGGTAGATATGGTGGGAGTCATGGGGTGAGCCGTTCTGGGGAAAGAAGGGATCGCTGTTTGAAAGCAATCCCCTGTTCCGGTCCCATGAGTTCAATTTGGGGTACTGGTGACGAGTGTAATCCAGGCCCTGGGCTCAAGCTGCTGCTACTCAATGCCAGGTCGGTGGTAAATAAAGCTCTCCTCATCCGAGATTTGATTCTGGATGAGGAGGCTGACCTGGTATGTGTGACTGAAACCTGGCTGGGCCCAGAGGAAGGAGTTCCTCTCTCCAAAATTTGCCCAGCCGGGTTTCAGGTTTGGCATCAGCCGCGACCCCAGGGAAGGTTTTTTTTTTACCAGATTCACTCATTGACAGCTCGGCAGAGTCTCTTGCCGTGGCCTGGAATAGGGCTGCGATGGAGGCTCTTGAACGAATTGCGCCGTTGCAACCTCTCTGTGGCACTAGACCCCGGAGAGCTCCTTTGTTCATCAAGGAACTCCGGGAGTTGAAACGCCAGAAGAGACGTCTAGAGAAGTGATGGAGGAAGAGTAAATCCGAATCCAACCAAACACTTGTAAGTGCTAACATTAAGACTTACAAAATGTGCGTTTCATGATGCCTTGATTGCATCAGCGGAATACCAACCAACTGCTCTGTTTAGTGTGGCCCGCTCCCTTCTTAACCAGGGGGGAGTTGGGGAGCCCTTTCAGAGTAGTGCCAAGGAGTTTAACTTGTTTTTTGCTGATAAAGTCGCTTGAATCCAGGCGGACCTTGACTCTGATTGGATAACAGTGTTGGCTGACAACGAGTCAGTCATGGTGACTGGGGCCCATCCTGTCTGGGAGGAGTTTGACTTGGTAACACCTGATGAAGTGGACAAGGCCATTGGAGCTATGAGTTCTGCCACCTGCTTACTGGATCCGTGTCCTTCCTGGTTGGTTTCGGCCAGCCGAGAGGTGACATGGAGCTGGGTCCAGGAGATTGTCAATGCTTGTTTGGGGAGGGGGTCCTTCCCGGCTCCCTACAAGGAGGCACTTGTGCGTCCCCTCCTCAAGAAGCCTTCCCTGGACCCAGCCGTGCTTAATAACTATCTTCCAGTCTCCAACCTTCCCTTTATGGGGAAGGTTGTTGAGAAGGTGGTGTTGCTCCAGCTCCAGTGGGACTTGGAAGAAGATGATTATCTAGACCCTCAACAGTAAGGATTCAGGCCCTGCTACAGCACGGAAACTGCTTTGGTCGCGCTGATGTATGATCTCTGGCGGGCTCGGGACAGGGGTTTATCCTCTGTCCTGGTGCTTCTTGACCTCTCAGCGGCTTTCAATACCATCGAACATGGTATCCTTATGCGCTGGCTGGGTTGGGAGTGGGAGGCACTGTTCTTCAGTGGTTCTCCTCCTAACTCTCCAGTTGGTCGCAGTCGGTGGGGGGGATCAGAGGTTGACCTCTAGGTCTCTCCCTTGTGGGGTGCCTCAGGGGTTGGTCCTCTCCCCCCTGCTATTTAATATCTATATGAAAACGCTGGGTGAGATCATCCATGGGCATGGGGTGAGGTATCATCAGTATGCTGATGATACCCAGTTGTATATCTCCACCCCATGTCCAGTCAGCAAAGCAGTGGAAGTGATGTGCCGGTGCCTGGAGGCTGTTGGGGTCTGGATGGGTGTCAACAAGATCAAACTCAACCCTGACAAGATGGAGTTGCTGTGGGCTTTGCCTCCCAAGGACAATTCCATCTGTCCGTCCATTACCCGGGGGGGGGGATTATTGCCATCCTTGGAGAGGGTCCGCAACTTTGGTGTCCTCCTTGATCCACAGCTAACATTGGAACATCATCTTTCAGCTGTGGTGAGGAGGGCATTTGCACAGGTTCGCCTGGTGCACCAGTTGTGGCCCTATCTGGACCGGGAGTCGTTGCTCACAGTCCCTCATCACCTCGAGGTTCAACTACTGCAACTGTGATGAAATTGAAGGGAATGATTGAGAATTTTGAATCCTTTTCTCAGGTTATTAATTAGAAATTATATACAAAGAATTTATAATTTGATGTGGAATATTAAATGTAAGTAAATGTGGATTTATTATTGGGTAAGGATTTTTAGTTATGAGGAAAGCATATAAGGATAAGAAAGAGGCACCACAGCTTAGATTTAATAGGTCAGAGGTATATTATTTGTAAGGGAAGGAGATGTTAGTGGTAAATTTAATTGGAAGATAATTTTTTATCCAGATGACAAAATTAGAAAAAGAGGTAGCAAAAGTTAAGTAAAATATACCAAAGGATAATATATACCATATTTTTGGTGTATAAAACGCAGCTTTTTCCTCCCTAAAAGAGGCTGATAATTTGTGTGCGTCTAATACTCTGAATGTAACTTTTCTTTTGAGCTCTAACTAGCTGCTAACAATCTTCCCAGCTCTTACCTTTCAGGCTCTTTCATTATTTCTCTCTGCAAAGCATATTTTCCAAGCTCTAAGTCTTTGCAGGGTTTTTTCATTACTCTAACTTGCTCTGAGTAAGTTTCTTTCCAGTCCTAATCAGATGCTAACAATGTTCCCAGCTTTTACTGGCTTGCAAGCTGTTTAATTGTTACTCTCTGCTAAAAATTTATTCCAAACCCTGTCTTTGTAGGGTTTTTTTCATTGCTTTACTTTCCAGCCCTAACCAGGTGCTATTAATGTACCCAAGCTCTTTCATTGTTACTCTCTATGAAGAATGTTTTCCAAACCTTAAGTCTTTACAGGTTTATATTTCATTACTCTAACTTGCTCTGAATAAATTTCTTTCCAGCCCTAACCAGGTGCTAACAATGTTCCAGCACTTACCAGCTTGCAAGCTCTTTCAAAACCCTGTTTTTTTATTTTTTTTCATTCTCTATTTGCTCCAAATGTTTCTTTCAAGCCCTAACCAGGTGCTAATGATGTTGTCAGTTCTTACCGGCTTGCAAGCTCTTTCATTGTTACTCTCTGCAAAGAAGAATGTTTTCCAAGCCCTAAATCTTTGCCGGATTTTTTCCATTGCTCTACTTGTTCAGACAGTTTTTTTCCAGGTGCTAATGATGTTCCCAGCTCTTACTGGGTTGCAAGCTCTTTCATTGTTACTCTCCCAGAATAATTTTTTTAAGCCCTTAACCAGGGGATAAAATAATGTGCTGAAGTTGACCAGACTAAGGATGCTAGCCAGATCAATACCTGATAAGCAGATTTTCCCCTATTTTCCTCCCCCTAATCTAAGGTACGCCTTATATTCTGGTGCATCTTATACTCTGAAAAACATGGTAATTTAATGGATATGTGATTACCACCCTCTAAATTGAATTCAAGAAGAGATATGTTTATGTTGTGTTGAAGGTATATGATGTTGTAAGCATGATTTTACTGTGCAGAAAAAATAAAAACTTTTTGGGGAAAAAAGCAAGACTGTCATAATCTAGAGCAGGTGTCCCCAAACTTTTTACACAGGGGGCCAATTCACTGTCCCTCAGACTGTTGGAGGGCCGGACTATAAAAAAAACTATGAACAAATCCCTATGCACATTGCACATACCTTATTTTAAAGTAAAAAACAAAACGGGAACGTACTATTTAGAGGAGAGGCAGAAGTCATATATGTTTATGTTTGTTTTTAATTTTCTTTTGTTAACATCTGATCGGCTTTACAAGGTTTTCTTGGCTTATAGAAAAATGTATAAAGAAAGAAGGAAGCACTTTGCCATAATGGTTAATAAGTTAGAAATATAATTGGTGTACTTTTTGAAGGAACATTAAGGAGGGAATTTAATTCAAAGGAAATGAATGTAACTGGATGACAAAATATTAGTTACTAACAAAATACCGCATTTTATTCATGCAAAATTAGATGGTACAATGTGTTGTTTTAATCTATGTTAAGAGAAAAAAAAAATACCCCCCCCAAAACAGTCCTTCCTTCCTTCCTTCTTTCTTCCTCTGTCCCTTCCTTCCTTCCTCTGTCCCTCCATTCATTTCATTCTTCCTTCCTTCCTTCTTTCCTTTCTTCCTCCCTCCCTCCATTTCTCCTTCCTTCCTTCCTTCCTTCCCTCCTTCATTCCTCTCCTCTTTCCCTCCCTCTCTTTCCCTTTTCTTTCTTTCTCTCTCTCTTTTCCCTCTCTCTCACAAAAACTTCTGGATCCTGTGAGAAAGCTTTTTCAATTTAACACATAGCTAAGACCCATGTAATGTGATCACTTATTGTTTCAATGAACAATTCCAATATTAAAAAGTCTAACCAGGCAGGATGAATGAACTTGAGGGGGCACGGCTCTGTCTCTCTCTCTGCTGAAAAACTGAGACTCCCCACAAGTCAACTTACGGGAAAGGTGAAGAGAGAGGATGAGGCGACAGCTACGGCGTAGGCACGTCTACACCCGCCACTTTTCCCCCAGGGTGCCGCTTCTGCACGCAGGTGGTGAGGCCATCCAACCACTGCCTCTTGTTTCTTGGGGGTTTTTTTGCTTCCTGTTTCTTCCTGGCGGTGGGAAGAATATCAGCAGGAGTGGGCGGGGCATGGTCCCCAGACACAGCTGGAGAAGCCAGGTAGGGCTCAGAGCCCACGGGGGCTTTTCTCCCAGCTGACAGCAGATCAGCTGTTGAGCGGAAGAAATGGCACCAGCTCTACCGCACGGGGTTTGAAAAACCTGTGTGGATTTTGTTTTTTACCTGCGCAGCCACACGGCCACACAGGATAGAGGGAACAGTGGCCAGGAGCACAGGATGCATCCTGTGCTCCTATCACTCACAAGTGGGCTGGATAAATGGCCATAATTTGGGGACCGCTGCTCTAGAGTGTATTCACTTACATTTCACTTATTTCTACTTATATTCCATCTCCATGTGCAGTTCTGGACTGTACCAGTAGGATGTTGATGAGCTGAATATGGTAATATGCTTGGAGGCTAAATGTTATGAAGAAAGATTGGTGGCCTGAAGAAAAGATGTATAATAGCAAACCTAAAATATGCTGTCAGGGAAAGATTTATATTTCATAGCTCCCAACTGTAGTTCATAAAATGGTAGAAACTTTACAGAATGACAATCAATCTCTAAGGATCAATTTATTAACCACAAATGCTATTAAACAGTGGAACATCCTGCTTTCTGGAACAATAGGTGCTTTTTACTGGAATGCTATGAAATTTCTTCTGAGCAGCAGACTAAACTTGATGACCTCCAAAGCTCTTCCCAATCCTACTGATAGGCCCAAGAAATCAGGAACCCAGGCTGTTCACATGAGTACAAGTTTCTTTCATTCTGGTTCTCTACAAGAATCTGAACTACTGTACTAACAATCAAGATAAATTGGCAGTAGGTAAGAGTCAATGGAATTCAAGGAGGATTAAATTTAGATATCATGTGGGCACAAAGGGACTTCAAAATAACAATCCATTTAAGCCCCCCCCCCCCCGGGTGATCTTCCATACCTAAGTTTCTATATTTAATTTATTCTGAACTTAATAAATGGGAAATCAGGGTGATAAAATTTATTGTCTCTTATAGAGAATTGTTTTATCAGATAGTGAGTAATTGTGTAAATTCTGCACTTTTGTGCAGAAACCACAAAAGTGACTATTTAAAAGAAATCAGAAATCAGTTATTACTTTGGAGAAGAAAAATAATAATAATAAAAAAAGAAGATAAATTTTAGACCTTGGGAGAGTGATCTGTCAAGACTCATCATTAATTAAGGACTGTTATAAATATATCATATCTAACAATTGTATACACTGTACTTTCATTTGATAAGATAATTTTTCAAACATAGATTTATTCTGATGCCAGATATTTCTAATCAATATGCTATTTGATATAATTTTAACTGTAGTTTCTTTCATAACTAGAATATGTAGCAATAATAACATTTATTTAACAGTGGAGTAAGTCATATTATGTCATTTTTATTTCAACAGTTTCATCTAATAGAAATAAATATTCGGAAAGGGATGTTCTTTCAGACTAAATTATTTTTGTTGCATTTCTGTTATTATAGAACATCAACCTGGGATTCCATTAGCAATATTAACGCAACTATTTGTAGATAGCTCCCTGAGAGCTAGCAAAAAAGATTCTTTTGCATAGGATTATGAACTATGTTTAATCCTTATAGCATACTGAACAAAATGTGCCAAAATTATAAATATAATTATAAATAATTTTGCTACTATTAGAGAGGAATATTCATGTGGCACAGGTTGTAGCTAATGTTGGTAACCTAGTCTACTTTTTTCTATCTTACTACAAAATATTCTGTGAAAGCCTTAAATGATTAAAATTGCTGTGAGTTCCATCCTAGGTAGAGGCAGATGTAAGCTTCTCCTGCTTGGGTAGGGGTTGAACTAGATAGGTCCCTTCCAGCTCTGTTAATCTATTATAATGGGTGGCAGAATATGATGAGTTCCCTATAATGGAAGTTCATATGAAGATCATGACATATAAACATTATAATTAGAATGTTAGAAACATAAATGGTAAATAGTATGAATCCATGAACAAAATGAAACTAAGTAAATTGTATATCTAAAGAATACAATAGTGGTGGTTCTGATTTCATGTATCTCATGGATGAATGCTGAAGAATGAGGTTACTTTTCAGTGTGTTATATACATATGCTTGGCAGCAATGTCACATATTGGAAAGCTGAGTATACACCATTCAGGATACAATGCTGTCCTGCTGTTCACTTATCTCTTAGTTATTCTTCCTTTGTATTTTGTCTCTGAATTACAGTATGTTTGGAATAATCATAAGCATCACTTGTGCAAGGTAAGAACTGTACTGTGCATGTTTTTATAATTGATTGGACTTACAAACAAAATCAATGTGCCTTGGAATGTAACCTGTTCATAAGTAAAGGACTGTCTGTAATGCAAAGCACATATTTTCTCGTTCAGAAAATTTTGAAACCATATTCACAAATGTGGCAACATTAATCTTCTATTTCTGCCAACCAGTAACTTAGTAATAAGTGGAATAGTCATATTTTCCAAAGTGTTGTTATAATTTACCAAACCTTTCCTCCCAGCAAATAAATCTAAATGAAACGTCTTCATGCATTACTGCATTTTTTCATCTAGTATGGTAATGTGAACTGTAATTTTAAAACATAAAATAATAGTAGTATAATATAGCTTTGGATAATTTCTATTTGCAGTCTTGGCAGTACCTCAGTCTCCTGTTCTTGCTTCAGCAATATATTGACTTGGAAAAAGAATTCATACCACATTTTTACTACTTTGATTTTATTAGTACCTGAGTGTACTATAATATGAAGTCACTTTAGGAATCTGTCTTAGCTAGAAGAAGTGGATACCAGGCCTTCCCGTAGACATCAAATGAAGGATGGGGGTGATTATGTTTCTCTCTGTGTGTGTTTGCATTACATCCACTTCTACACCCACACACCACACAGAAACACACAAAATGTTGGAAAAAAACCCGACAAAAGATCAGTGACCTTTCAGAGACTTAAAATATTGATTACAATAATTAATTGCGACCCATAGGCCAACACTACTTTGGCAGGGGCATGAAGAATTATCCCTAGTTGGCAGTTGTAAGTAAGCAAAAGTGCAAGAAAAAAATTATTCTATTCACTCTATTTTCCAACAGAAGCCCATTCCTGCTTCCTTTTGAGAAACAGATAAAATTATGTTTGTATTAAGTTGCCTTTTGTAATAAATTCAAGTGAGTCTGAAGCATATAAAGTGCACTCTGTCACAATGCATTGCATAAATTAAGATAAAAAAAATAAGTCCACTATTCATGGCCAAAACAACTGATAATACAGTTAATCTAAACTTTTTAATGACAATACCTAGGAAACTTCAGATTGTGCAGAATGCAGCTGCGAGAGCAGTCATGGGCTTCCCAAGGTATGCCCATGTTACACCAACACTCCGCAGTCTGCATTGGTTGCCGATCAATTTCCGGTCACAATTCAAAGTGTTGGTTATGACCTATAAAGCCCTTCATGGCATCGGACCAGAATATCTGCGAGACCGCCTTCTGTTGCACGATTCCCAGCGACCGATTAGGTTCCACAGAGTGGGCCTTCTCCGGGTCCCGTCAACTAAACAATGTCATTTGGCGGGCCCCAGGGGAAGAGCCTTCTCTGTGGCGGCCCCGACTCTCTGGAACCAGCTCCCCTCAGAGATTAGAACTGCCCCCACCCTCCTTGCCTTTCGTAAACCCCACCTTTGTC
Source organism: Erythrolamprus reginae (assembly GCF_031021105.1). Taxonomy (NCBI): domain Eukaryota; kingdom Metazoa; phylum Chordata; class Lepidosauria; order Squamata; family Dipsadidae; genus Erythrolamprus; species Erythrolamprus reginae. The sequence goes on from NC_091956.1 coordinate 47,394,453, forward strand.
GTCAGGCGTGGGGGAACTGAGATATCTCCCCCGTGCCTATACAATTTATGTATGGCATAAATTGTATGTTTGTACGTATGTCTGCTTGATAATGGGGTTTTAAAAATATTTTAAATTTAAAATTATTACATTTGTTATGAACTGTTTTATTGTGTTGTGAGCCACCCCGAGTCTACGGAGACGGGCGGCATACAAATCAAATCAAATCAAATCAAATCAAATCAAATCAAATCAAATCAAATCAAATCAACAAACAAACAAGTAGAAAACATATGAGAAGAATGGCATGCAAAACCATACTTACGAAAAGAATCAAACTTGTAGTTCTCATTTTGAGATATTAAACAATTTGTATTTTTTTCTACTTTCTTTGGATCATATTGCTTGTCAATGACTCCTTCAGCTTCAATTGCAATAATGCACAGGCAACTAATCAATACAAATACAACTTCAGCAACAGAGTGATCAATGCCTGGAAGGCTCTACCCATCTCAGTTGTTACAGCCTCAAACCCTCACAGCTTCAACCTTAAACTGTTTACCGTGGACCTCACCCCATTCTTAAGAGCTCCATAAAGGGGGCATATTTAAGTGTACCAGCGTGCCTACCGTTCCTGTCTTACCAATCCCAATCTATCTTTATTTATTTTCTTTTTTCACCTTTATGTTCATACTTATACTTGTTATCATGTATATATTTCACTAATATAAATAAATATTTCTTTTGCAGGAGAGGCGGAGTAACGACACGGACACAAGAGCTGGGTCATTTTTATTAATTAAATTTGCATAATTTATTTAAATAAATTAGCATAATTAGCATAATGAACTATAACCCTAACAAGGACCCGCAGGGTCAAACAATTGCTTCCGGGGCGGAAAATGACACCATAAAAACTTCCGGGGCAACTTATGGGCATAGATCCATGCTAATCCAGGTGAGGGACCACTCCCTCACCTGAGACCTTGCCATGCACTTGCATGTGGGAGGTCCCGCCGGCTAACCCCTACAAGGGGAATTAAATGGGCGGGACCCAAAGACAAGTTCCCCCCAATTGCTCAGGTCGCTCACACCACAAGCCTTTGGAGAGAACCTGTCAATCATCCCCAAAGATGCCCAACGGAGAACACGCAGTTGCTAAACCACCACCCAGTTTTCCACCCCTAACCTGCCACGGAGTGGGGGTCAGATCTCTATCTTGGCCCCCCGACTCCCCCCTCTAACTGCACCAGCTCGCGCAGTGACTGCTGCAGGTCCTGTAAGAAGATGGTGTTCCCCTGATCTGACAGGTGAACACCGTCAGCCCGGTAAAGCCATGGCTGATCTATGGTGATGAAGAGATGGGCCACTACAACCCCACTTAACTCTCTGACCACCTTACCCAGGGCCTTATTCACTCTCCTTCTAACCCGGTGAATGGCCCTAAGGGAAATGGCGTCCCTCCAAGTGATCCTCGGGAGGATCTCAGACCACACCACTTGCGTGGTAGGCCACATAGTGCGAAGCCACCGCAGGTCTTCGCGAGCCTGGCAGATCAAAGGTAGACCCCCAAGCACACACAGGTCATTGCCACCGAGGTGCAAGACCAACCACTTGGGCGCAGCTACTGGATGCCGCCCTCCCAGTAGTAGTGGGAGAAGCCCTTCCCACCGCATTCCTCTTCTCCCCATCCATATGACGTTGACCCATCGGTCCTCATGGCGGTTCTTGCTGCTGAGCGGCCGGCCCAAAATATCATGCTGTGACCGCAAAGCAACGCCGTCGGTCTCGTACTGGTGGGGCTATCTGGAAGAGGGCAAAGAGAGGTTACCTAGCCTAGGATCTTGCCCTAGACCCTCAGCTGGCCATACATAACCTAAATAGGCCGCTGACCACCAGCGGCTGATCTCCCGAATCCTCTGACTCGGGAAACCCGAAAGTGCCGCGCTAGTGGCAGCGCCGATATGGGACGAATGTGTTCCATAGCCGGTGGGATCAATACCTATCTTGACCAGAGCCCTGGACACTAGAACCCAGAATTGATAGCGGGTCAAAGGGGTACCGTCCTGATGCTTAAAAAGGTACCCCTGCCCCGATCCTCTCATACTACAGAATTGAGAAAGAGCGGCCACCGGGCACACAGACTGATCGGTGGCTGCCGTTAGTTCTATCCTAACCCCTCTACCTAACTGATCCGTCTTGGATTGTCTCACCAAAAGGGAGACACCCCTGTCGCTAAACTCTAAATCAGAGAACTGGAAGGCACGGAGTGACCTGTCAGCCTGTGAGGAGGCCATAGCCTCGCTGACATGCAGGGCTCCGAAAAACATGACACATGCCGCCGCCCGAAAGAGGCGGGCCTCATAAAAAGAGGCACACAGACTGTCCCAAGCTTGGTTAATAAGCGACAGCTGTTGTACCATCAACACCTGTCGGCTATCTGTAGGGGTCCCCGGTCGCTCCCTTACCCAGTCTTCCAGCATCTTCCGAATACGGAAGTCACAAGAAAGGTCCAAAAACCCACCCGCCTTGGACAAAAAGGCGAGACCTGCTAGCTTGGACCTAATAGTCCTAACTGAAAGGCCACGCTGCCTAAGCTCGACACAAAACTCCATCAGGTGTTCCACTGGGACTGGCCAACTGTGGGGGTAACCCCTGTCTTGCCTGAAATCCCCGAATTCCTTACCTGCATGCTGATAAGCCCTCAGGGTGCTTGGGGCCAATGAGAGTGCCATGTCCCTGCTGGCTTCTGCTCTCCACTGCTTGAGAGCCCGCCTAGGCTCCAAAGGTGGTCGGGGAAGGCTTCTGGTGATGCACGGGCCCACGGAGCCAGGGTCCGAAACCTGGACAACTGACCACGGGGCAAAGCGTCAGCGATCCCGTTATCTAGATCAGGGACGTGTCGTGCCAGAAATAGGGCATTTATGGACAATGACCTGTGCACAAAATGGCAAACAAGCCGCATGACCCTGTCGCTCTTAGAGGACAGGGCAGTCACAACATGGACCACTGCCAGGTTGTCACACCAGAAGTGCACGGTTTTGTCCCTAAACTTCTCACCCCAAAGCTCTAAAGCTACTACTAAGGGAAATAGCTCTAAGAATGTCAAATCCTTGACCAGGGGAGAGGCCCTCCATTCCAGAGGCCAAATGGAATGACACCACTGGTCGCCTAGTATAACCCCAAACCCACGGGTCCCCGCAGCGTCCGAGCATAATTGCAACTCAGCTTCCAAAAGAAGCTCGTGCCTCCAAAAGGACAGACCATTAAAGTGGGTTAGAAAGCCCCGCCAAACACGCAGGTCATCTTTGATTCCTGCGCCTAGGCGGGTACGATCATGGGGCAAGCGCAGCCCCTTCATCGCATTGTATAACCTCAGGGAAAAAGCTCGACTGGGAACAATTACCCTGCAGGCAAAATTAAGAAGCCCAGCTAGTTCCTGCAGCTGCAGAAGGGTAACCTTCCGACTACCTAACAATAAGTCGAGCTTATCCCATATCTTGACCAATTTATCCAGGGGCAATCTGGATAAATTCAATACCTAGAAAAGTAATCTTGGTAGCAGGGCCCTCGGTCTTTTCAGGGGCCAAAGGCACCCCCAAGTGAGCACAAAGGGCTTCAAAGTTCCGCATCAAAGCAAAGCATTGCTCGGAACGGGCAGGCCCTGCCAACAAGAAATCATCGAGTTAGTGAACGACCGAACCCAGACCACTGCGCCTCCTGAGCGCCCATTCCAAGAAGGTGCTAAAGCTCTCAAAAAGAGAGCACGAGATAGAGCATCCCATTGGGAGCGCTCTATCGACATAAAAACCACCTTTGAAATGGAAGCCCAGAAGCTCGAAATCATCTGGGTGTATGGGAAGGAGCCGGAATGCCGACTTAATGTCGCATTTACCCATAAGGGCTCCCACCCCACACTTCCTAACCATGGCCACCACTGCGTCAAAGGACGTGTAGCAGACCGAGCAAAGCTCATCAGGAATGAAATCATTCACTGATTCACCCTTTGGAAAAGACAGGTGTTGAATCAACCTAAATTCACCACTTGCCTTTTTGGGGACCACGCCTAAAGGGGACACACGCAGATTTGGTGAGGGAGGGCCCGGGAATGGCCCAAGCACCCTACCCTCGGGCACCTCCTTCTGTATTTTGGCCCTAACAATGTCTTCATGTCCCACAACCGACCTAAGGTTGTCGGACATGAAGGCCTTCCGTATCCCCATATACGGAATCCCAAAGCCCTCTGAGAAGCCCTGCAGGAGAGCAGCAGCTCTTCTATGAGGGTGATAATCCCTTAGCCATTCCCTCAGAACTTCAAGCCTAATTGGGCTGGGACCCTTTTCCCCTAGCGGGTAGGGGTTGCTTGGCCCCCTCCCTTTTTATCTTTCCCCTTTTTGGGTCTAATACATACTGTGGTGGCATGGGAACCCCCACAGTTCCCACAGGCATGTCTGAATTTTGCAAAAGGGGTGAAAACAAGCCCCTTCGCAGAAAAATTCATGACATGGGGTAGGGGCGCCTTTGCCGCACACCCCCTGTGGTTGCCTTAGCCTGGGTGGATGCCGGAGGCTCCTCCTCCATGAAGTGACCACTGTCTGTGTGGTCACAAACCCTCATTCCCAGACATGTGGGTTGCTGCAAACCACAGGTCGGGAACGACCATGTCCCAAGGGAGTGTGGATCGAATGCCACCCGCATTCTGAAAGCCTTGTCATAGTGACGCCAAATTGAGCCCTTGTACTCAGAAAGAGCATGGGCGATCAAATCAATGTATTTGAACATCGAGGCAAGCCCTAGCGGGCCTGCCTCTGAATCACTATGGAGGCATAAGTCAGATAAGCATACAGCCAAGAGCTGAAGCATCTGCTGACCTTCACCTTCTTAGGCTTATCCCCTTGTACCTCCCCCCTCCTTCTCCTTCTTGGGGATCTCCCTGTTAAGGAGGGAGAAAAGATCGACATATTCCCCCTTTCCAAATGGTTTCCCTAACTGAGGGATGTAAATGAAACCCGAGAGGCATAGATGGCAGCCCCCACGGTATGGCCCCCGACCTAATACTGGCAAGAGGGTCCCAGGCCATGGTGACCCCCCACCCCTGTCTCCCTGACCCCGACGGAGAGGCCGTCGCTGGGGTCTGAGCCAGTGCAACAGTAGTTTGTGGGGCCCAAACTTGGCTACAAGTGACCGCTGGTGTACCCATGAAGTTGACCCCACTCCCAAATCCCGGTGGAACAATGGCCTGTCCAGGCAGAGGGATGAGCGGTGTAGATGTTGGGTGTGGTGCGATCTCACCTGCCCCCAATGGGGTAGTAGCCATCCAAAAGGGCCCGGCTCCTACTGAGCCAGGCGATGCTGTCATCTGCCTGGTCTGGGCCATCTGCCCGGCCTGGCCGTTGATTCATCCAGTGCTCTGTCGAGGGGCCGCTGTGCAGATGGGGTGGCACCCCCTGTGCCATACACCGACCTCCAACGGGCATCCAGGTCATCCAGTCTCTCAATAATCCTAGCCCAGGAGTGAGAAGACATGTTAGCGTCATTAATAGGGGGACCAGACCTCCTGCCCCCTCTCCGGGCCCCTATCTGGGGGTCTTCCTGACCAGCTCGAGCCCTAGCTGAGGGCCTAACTGCCCTCCTAGGCCGCGCCACAGGCTCGACCTGTGCAGCCGGGGCCTTCTGCCTTTTAGGGGTCATTAGATTAAAAACAAGCAAGTTATAGTGTGTAAGACCCACGAGGATTCCCCCAAGGCTCGAAGGCTAAACAGGGCCTGCTAGGCTGCACCCCCCCTGCCGACTAGGCCACCCCCTGAGAGGTCATTAAGAAACCTCACTAAGGGAAAAAACCCTAATGCAGGGGAAATCCCCTCCTCGGCTCCCGAGGAGGAATCCTAGGCCTTCCGCCTCTGCCTCCAAACCCGAAGAAAGCCTCCCGACGAGGCTTTCTTAAGATGGCCGATTGCCACGAGGCACCGCAAAATGGCCACCAAAGTGAGGCAAACACTCAGCCGGGTGTTTGCCTCTTCTGACGAGTCCGGGCGAAAAGGCCGAATTTCGAGTCTGCCAGCCCTTTTATAGTGCCGGCAGGCTTTCTCCCGGAACTCGTCATCGGTCAGCCCCACGCTGCCCGAGATTTCGGCTGAGATCTCGCGAAAGCTCGCGAGATCATGGCCACATTCCCAAGATGGCGGCTACGCCTGCAGCCGTGTCCCCCCGGGCCTCCTGCAAAATGCGCCGGGGGATGAAGACCACCGGCGGTATTCTCAAATTGAGATATACCTGGCTTTTGTTTTGAATTATCTATTTAGAATTTAGAAAATTCTGTTTGAAATTTCAATCTGAATGAAATCATTGATGAAACTATAATATCTGTCTCCATCAGTCAGTGGTCACAGTCATCTTGTAACGTGTCCAAGAATTATGATATCCTTACCACAGGTCATTTTCAAAGAAATGCTGTGGGACTGTTGTGAGTAACGTTTTGTGGGTATGTACACTCATTTTAAATAATTAAAAATAAAAACCCAACTCCAGTTCTGAAAAATAAATTTTGCAGTTATTCTGTATTTGAACAAATGAAAACCAGCTAGGATAATTGCATTTATGTATTATTAAAGATACAGGATCACAGAGAAATAAAGAGTTATTAAAGGGAAAAAACCCATAAAATTAGAATGAATATAGAACATTAATGTAATCATTTGATTTTGATTTTTCTGATTTTAATTTATAGAGTTAATGGGTATCTCTACACAAGGCATATAGGTTACTTGTATAAAAATAGTTAAATTCAATATGAAAAAATACAATTAAAATTCTATTTTCAAGGGATAATTTGTGAAGTTAATATTTTCTTCCCCCAGATATTCATTCATTCATTCATTCATTCATTCATTCATTCATTCATTCATTCATTCATTCATTCATTTTGTTTACCAGAGCTACAGAAAAAAGGCAGGAAGAATTACCTAAACATGTCAATAAAAGTAACTCCAAACTAGAGATTATGGAAATTATACCTAGAGATTATTCAAGCACTTGAAGAACTATTTTAATTATATGCATTCATATTCAGAAGCCTAATAGTTTCAATAAACATTAAATAATATTTCTGAAAGGATATGTCTAAGCCTTAAAACACAGAATGATTAATGTTATTTGAAGATGCAGTCATAGGCACAATTACTTGAAAATAATACTCATAAAATTCAATGAGACTAATTTTAAGTAGGTTTATAACTGACTTCACTACTTAAATTTCACCAAAAGTATGCAATTTTGGAATGATATATTTTCTTTCCTCAACTTTCTTTCCAAAATTCCTCTGTGAAAATAGGCATTTAAGGCAATTTTCATCTCTATTAAAGAAATATAGCAATGGCACCTCATTTAACTGGACATAATGGAATTTTCAAGCACACCTATACTGTCAATTACATATTAAAACTCTGTACAGTTCTGAAAGGTAGTTTGAATAACTTTAAAACATTTGAACTATTAATTCACCCACTCAAACAATTGGATTATGGCATAACTGCAATTCTAAACAATTTGCTAGTAGTAGTTAACATGACTCTGCCAACAGAGATTAAAATGGATAAGAAATAAAGGCTTGGAGAAATAACAGTTAAAATATTAAAATAAACAAATAGACTTCACTGAAGACAACATTGAAAAACCTTCCCTGTCAATCGGATCTGATGGACAATGTGCATACTTCCTAAAAAAGCTCTCCACGGCCATAGCTGAACAATTAAGCATAATCTTTGAAAAATCCTACAGGACCAGTTCTCTACCAAACCTATGGTCACTAACCATGGTCATCCCTATCTTCAAAAAAGGAAATCCCAGTCTAGTAGAAAACTACAGACCAATCTTTCTATGCTAAGTCACATGCAAAATCATGGAATCAATCATAAACCAATCCATTACCCTCCACTTAAAAACTAACAACCTACTTTCAAACAAGCAATTTGGTTTCAGGAAAAATAATATCCTGCAATCTACAACTACTATACTGTAAAAACATATGGACCTCAAAACTTGACCAAGGTAAAACAATAGATGCAATTTATATAGACTTCTGTAAAGCCTTCAACTCAGTGGTTCATGATAAACTACTTCTGAAACTGAAATTCTATAGCATCTCTGGACCCCTACATGACTGCATTCCTGTCAAACAGACAACAAGTGGTCAAAATAGGGAGCGCTCTATCTAATCCCATTCCTGTTAACAGCAGTATGCTCCAATACAGCGTATTAGGACCAACACTCTTTATACTCTGTATACATGACCTTTGCAATCATATTACAAGTGACTGTGTTCTCTTTACTGATAATGTAAAACTCTTCAACACCGCCTGATATCCTCCAAAAAGACTTTGACTTTGTGTCAGAATGGTCAAACATCTGGCAACTTCAAATCGCAACCAACAAATTCTTTGTCATACACATTGGCAAAAAGAATCAGAACACTAAATACAAGCTGAATAGAAGATGTTCCAGATGACCCTCACTCTTTCAAAGATCTTGGAATACTCATATCAAATGACCTAAATGCCAAAGCCCACTACAACAATATCACCAAAAAGGCTTCAAGTGTTGTTAATCTAATCTTACATAGCTTCTTCTCCAGTAATATCACACTACTAACCAGAGCATAAAAAACATTCACCAGACCAATCCTTAAATACAGCTAATCTGTCTGGAACCCACACTGCATATTGGACATAAATACATTAGAAAATGTCCAGAGATACTTTACTAGAAGAGCCCTACACTCCTCTACTCACAACAGAATACCTTATGCAACCAGACTTGAAACCCTGGGCTTAGAAAGTTTAGCACTACATCGCTTTCAGCACGACCTAAGCATAAAATTATCACTACAATGTTCTTCCTGTCAATGACTACTTCAGCTTCAACCACAAGAATGCATGAGCACATAATGGATACAAACTCAAAGTGAGCCACCCCAAACTTGACTGTAGAAAATACGACTTTAGCAACAGAGTGGTTAATGCCCCAAACTCATTATCTGATTCTGTAGTTTCATCACCGAACTCCCAAAACCTGACCCTTAGACTGTCCACTGTTGACCTCACATGATTCTAAGAGGTCAGCAAGGAGCATGCATAAGCACAGCAGAGTGCATACTGTCCCTGTCCTAATGTTCCCTCTTATCAGTACCCATCTTATGCATATAAAAAATGTTATAGCTATGTATATTGCAAATATGTACTTGACAAAACAAACAAATAAACAAACAATGGTAAGAGGTCAATTCCATTCCCTGAGATTGGTAAATATTGTGGCAACACACACACACACATTTATATACACAACCATACCTGCATGGCTCATAGTAGTTTTATACTTATTTACAGTAATAAGAACAGGGAAAGATTTGAAGACATATTGGTTTAATGCTTTGAAATGCTTATAATTTCTTGATGATAGTTGCTTTTCCAATGGTGGTGATCCAAATTAAGCCATTGATTGAAAACTAAGATTAATCTATTATTTACTAGGATTGAGAAGATTCCTGGGAGAAGTACTTTATAACAAATGGCAACACATTCACAGCACCCCACTTTAATTAATTAATTAATCAATCAGACTGCTATGCCGCTCTTCTCAACTGACTCAGGGTGGCATACAAAATAATAATAGCATTTTGGATGGTAACATGTCTTTTTTACCCAGATACTTCATTATACTGATTCCAGTTATCTACACATATAAACACCTCTACAAATTTTTCCTGGGAATTACCATAGTACTTGTAAAAGTCAGAAAAAGGATAGTGCTGATTTATTGATTCAATAAGAAGTACATATTTCCATATGCTGTGTAACATTTTTAAAGGATTTGCATTGCTATATTATTTAGGCTCCCAACTTTCTCTGTCTTATTCAGAAAGCAACCAACTAGATTGAAGAGATTTTGTGCTGCCAGCTTCTTATTTCTCACTAAATTTGGTGAGATTCAGTTTTTAGAAATATCATTCTTGCAGGCAGGCCACAAATAGACAAGCAATTGAAGACAGTTTGACACCCATTAGTTTTCTACCCAGTAGTCCATTGAGTTAGACAAAATGATAAGAATGGGGCTTAAATTTATAGTACAAAAACTTACATTCAAAATGATATATTATCTTTAGGAAATAAATAATTGCTATTAAATTTAATATCAGTATATGGAAAGACATTATAAAACAATGCTTCAACAAGTTGTGGTGAGAATTTGTACCACTGTAAGTTAAAAAATTGCTGGTTTTGTAAAATCTTACATCACTTTTACTTCTAACATATTCCTAAAATCTGTTTAATTGACTAAGGTCATATGAAAATTATGTGTCAGGCAGAGCACTGGGCTATCTTTGAAACACTTTTTAAAATAGTGAATTAAAACTTCACTAACAATAATATTAATAATCTAGTTACTTTTATTCATTTCTGGCGATGTTTTGACGAGGTCCCACTAGTACCCTCTTGAGAGTATTGATGCCGCTTGTTTTTTTTCTTGTGTACCTTCAGGGGCACCTGAATCAGGATGCAATTGATTGTGGAATCTTCTTGGAACTACTGCAAAGTCTACATTGTAGACTGTGATGGGCTACCAAATTTTTTACTACCACACTGTGGGTGTGACTTATGCATTTTGTTTTAACATCTTTCAGTTGCAAGTTGGGTGCTCTGTGGTGGAGCTCCATTTTCACTACCCCATTGCGTTCCCCCATCCGGGCAGTAGCCCACCCCTGATTATCCACTATATAAAGTGTATGTACACACACACACACACACACACAGCTCTTCTAAAATTATACACATTCAACCTCATTTACCGTGATAGGAAAAACATACCCAGAGCCCAGAAGGGGAAAAAAGGAAAAAAAATTCCAAATTTTGGTACCGATACTGTGTACCTGACCAAAATTTTGCTACTGGTACTGTGTATTTGACCATACCCCTACGAGCCGGTCACTGATTGTAGACTAGAGATACCAGTATGTGGTTTCTTATTCTTCCTGCTCTGTTGAGGGAAGGGATAAGCTTGTATATTTCAAATTTTAAAAAAGGAAAGTTAACTATATTGTATGGTGGATATGCAGAAATCTTACACTGTGAACATTAAAGTTAAATAAATAATATCTTGCCATAGTTGCATAGAAAACATTCTCTAAGAACAGCCCAAAACATCATAAAGCTCATGAAAACCAGACAAAAATGATCATTTAACTATGGTCATCAATTTCCTGTCAAATATATTAAGAGGCTTGACAATAGGTACACAAAAGATTATAGAAAAAGTCTGTAAACCATTATAAATAATTAATAACATCACATAGACAGGAAAAACCAATGACTATGCCAGCAAATGGGTAATCAGTCAGACCCAGCCTCGAGATTAGTGCCTCCATGTCATCATCCCTGTTTTACATTTCTTGACTCAAAGAATAAGCATTCATTTTAAGCTTACAATAATATAACTTATGTGTACAATAACATAACTAAATAACTAAATTTAGCTAGTATCTTAATCCTTGATAGTTTGAATAGGTGAATGAAGGCTGCTATTAAATTACATAGATCTATACATTTTCCAAGACTAGCATATGCAATGAGATGTAGAAAGATAATTTCCCTAAACTACCTTTTTTTTAAGTTTGATATTCTCTTATGAAATGTTTATTAATGTCTGAGATGTCTTTAACAAGGTGCAGCTCTGCTTCCTGTCTTCCAAAGTAATTCGACGTACCATTACAATAGGGTATAAAGAAAAAGCTTCTGGAAGGCTAAAGGGGTGGGGTGCTTTCAGATTGCCTTTATGAGAATTTCAGCCCCTCGTACCATCCCAATTTTATTTTGTGGATATCTATATTTGAAATATGGTTGTTGAAATGAAGCTATATATGCCTGCCAAGATGAAAGAATTTGCAATTATTTATACAGGATCAGCATTAGAGGCAAGTCTTCCCTCATAGTGTTACTGAGACCATAAGCATAAAGTTCTATGAGATGTTTGTGATCCGTGGTATTTTATCTTCAAGTTAAGTAGACTTGGATTTGTCTATTGTGGGTTATATCTCCTTCCTACATACTCTGGATTAGATAAAACTTTGGCAAAACTAAAGTGAAGCGTTTTGGAGCTTGATGCCCAAAGAAATAGATTTTAAAAATCACCTTTCTACTATCAGAAATTGATAGTGCATGCATGTAAATATTTTTATAACTCCTTTATATCTCACATAGAAGGGCATTTACATTTGCAAATTTGATACCTTGTCTTCCATGGCAACTTACATGTAGATGTCATAGTCATTCTGATCAAGATAATCTTTTCATGAACTCAAACAACAGTACTGAATCTATGTCACCCAGATTCAAGCTCCAAAACGCTTCACTTTAGTTTTGCCAAAGTTTTATCTAATCCAGAGTATGTAGGAAGGAGATATAACCCACAATAGACAAATCCAAGTCTACTTAACTTGAAGATAAAATACTTGGGCTTGATGCCCAAAGAAATAGATTTTAAAAATCACCTTTCTACTATCAGAAATTGATAGTGCATGCATGTAAATATTTTTATAACTCCTTTATATCTCACATAGAAGGGCATTTACATTTGCAAATTTGATACCATGTCTTCCATGGCAACTTACATGTAGATGTCATAGTCATTCTGATCAAGATAATCTTTTCATGAACTCAAACCTAGTCCTTGATTCTTTTTCTGCAGATTCTTCATTATTACCAAGAATTTTATTAGATGGATGTATTTCATGACTTCTTTAAATTTGATTTATTTATTATATTGAGTCAGATTGTGTCCTAAACTTTACGTTTGTATGTTTTTTTACTTCTCTAAATTATGATTATTCTTACTATCCTGTCATTTTATTCTTTCCTGTTATCTATGGCCATTTTTGGTCTAAAAATAGCAGTTAAATGGATTAGTCACAAAAAAACCCTAATTTGAAAAAAAGAGGCATAAATGAGATCATTATCTACAGCTAAACATAGCTAAACAATTTTTAGCACTCTTTCCCACAAAAAGTATGGTGGAATTGTCAACAAACTGCTCAGATATTTGTATAATAATATTTACATTTTGAGACATAGCTATCAATTCCACACAAGTACAACAGAATTTTTTTCACATCTGTTTCAGATGCAGAACTTTTAGGTGTTTATTATTATCAGAAAAGAACGGATGATAGGAGAAAAAATGCTCCAAAACTCTTGATTCCATTAACAGATAAACACACAAAATGCACTTCTGACATTATTATAAGAACAAAATGATGGAAAGTTTTTAAAAAGTTCAAGGAATTCAAAATTTAAATCATATTTATTCACCACACTGACACAAAAATCATAGTGTATTTGTGCACTTTTATCCTATGAAGAGATCTTCTTTGAATGAAACCAGCTGTTGAGGTGGAGAATAACAAGATATCAGACTTCTATAAAAAGATACATAATGATAAAACTATACCACCTACATAAGTTGCTTTGCTATTAAGTATGTCAGTGTGGTTTGAGGTGCAGCTAATCAATTCTTTGCCACTAATACTTTCACAAAATTCATAGGTTATATCAGTAATTCTTTCAAAAGAATCCATAGGACAATTATGTAAAGAGTTTAGTGCAAGAAACCCTTTTTAAAGTGATGAGAACTTCTGTTAGTATTTTATTTTCAATTAGATCATGATTCAGATCTCCTGGAATAAATCCGAAAGTACGATGCAATAAATATTAATCAAACCAAGCCTTTGATTATATATGCGTGTGTGTGCGTGTGTATGTGTGTGTGTCACATGTTTTTGCTGAATTTGAAAATTAAGGGAGACTAGGATAAATCTATTTCGGCCTTATTTTGGCCTCATCAGCTAGCCATACCCTTACTGGGACTTGAACTTGCAACCTTGGCCTTGTAAGGCAGAAAATTAACCTCTAGCTTACAGTATCCTATATCCTATAGAACAGTGTTTCCCAACCGGTGTGCCGCGGCACACTGGTGTGCCGCGAGACATGGTCAGGTGTGCCGCGAAGAAATAAGCTCAGCTTCTGGTCTCACAACTTTTTGCGAAGAGAAAAAAGTTGTGAGACCGGAAGCTGAGCTTGCTTCTTTGCGCCTTCCAAGTTTTCCAGCAGCTGCGGCGCCCCGCCCGGCTGGAGCTTCCCTGTCAGCAGGTGAGCTTTGGGGCTTGGTGGGAGGGCAGCGGCAGTGGGAGGGCGGCGCGCAGCGGGAGGGTGATGGCGGCGGCGGCGGCAGCGGGCAGGAGCCATGCCGTGGGGCGGTGGCAGGGTGGTCCCTCTCTCTCTCCCCCTCTCTTGCTTTCTCTCTCTCCCCCCCTCTCCCTCTCTCTTTCTCCCAGTAGCCGTGGGGCGACGTCAGGGTGATCAGCTGTGAGGCGGAGCTACAGAACAGAGGAACAGAGGCACCGACGGCGGCGGCTGGAAATGCTGGAATTGCGTGGCTGGCACTTGCCTGCTGGCTGGACCAGGACGGAGGCTCAAGCCCCACGTCCATGCCCAGCGCAATGCCAGAAATGTACGGCGTCTAGCCACCGCCGTCTGTGCCTCCGTTCTGGAGCTCCGCTTCACAGCTGATCACCCTGCTGTCGCCCCACGGCTACTGGGAGAAAGAGAGAGGGAGAGAGGGGGGAGAGAAAGAGAAAGCAAGAGAGGGAGAGAGAGAAAGAGAGAGGAAGAGAGGGGGGGAGAGAAAGAGAGAAAGATATAGCAAGAGAGAAAGAGAGGGAGAGAGGGGGGAGAGAAAGAGAGAGAAAGAGATAGCAAGAGAGGTAGAGAGAGGAAGAGAGGGGGGGATAGAAAGAGAGAGAAAGAGATAGCAAGAGAGGGAGAGAGAGGAGAGAGGGAGAGAGGGGAGAGAGAAAGAGATAGCAAGAGAGGGAGAGAGAGAGAGGGAGAGAGGGGGGAGAGAAAAAGAGATAGCAAGAGAGGGAGAGAGAGAAAGAGAGAGGGAGAGAGGGAGGAGAGAAAGAAGGAGAGAGAGGGGGCTAGAGAAAGAGAGAAAGCAAAAGAGAGAGAGAAAGAGAGATAGCAAGAGAGAGGGAGAGAGAGGGGGGAGAGAAAGAGAGAAAGCAAAAGAGAGAGAGAGAAAGAGAGATAGCAAGAGAGAGAAAGAGAGAGGGAGAGAGAGGGGGAAGAGAGAAAGAGAGAAAGACAGCAAGAGAGAGAAAGCAAGAGAGAGAGAGAAAGAGGGGGGGAAGGAGGGTGAGGGAAAGACAGAGAGAGGGAAGGAGGGCAAAAAAGAGAGGAAGGAAGGGAGAAACAAAGAGAGATGGAGAGAGAGGGGAAAGAAAGAGGAGGGAAGGGAGAGAGAGAGAGAAAGAGGGAGAGAGAAAAATAGAGCGAAAGGGAGAAAGAGAGATATTTTTTGTCCAAACTTTTTTTTACACACACACCCCCGCCCCCCGCCCACGCTCAATGTTCCCCAGGATTTTGTAAATGTGAATAATGTGCCGCGGCTCAAAAAAGGTTGGGAAACACTGCTATAGAACACACAGATATTATTGGAAAAAATGCTATCAAATTTCCAGACCAGAATATAATATATTGTATTTATATTGTATTTATAATATAAACTTTAGAATCTGGATATTAACAGTGCAGATGTTATGCAAATGATTTTTAAAGAAATGCAGCAATTTTCCCTATATTTCTGTTGCCATTCATCACAACTCCAAGTACTCAATCTCCTTATCATGAAACACAATCAGCTATACTAGTTTTGCCTATGTGTGCATGTGTGTGTTCTTGTGCATTTCCTGATCACAATAATATGTTAGTTAAAATGGGATTATTTTTGAAGCCTTTTTAGAAATGTCACATGATTGATTCTGACATAATTCCAAATATTATTTATAATTAAATTATGGACGTTTAGGGAAGGAAAATAGCTATCTTATTGATTGCACATGGTTGGTTTTTTTGCTGGACAGAGAAAGAGAGAGAGAGAGAGGTTTTTGTTTTACAGTTTTGTAATTCTTATTGTTCATGATTTTCTCTATTATTATATTTGATGAACTTGACTACTTCATCATGTTATTTGGATGGGATAAAACTGAGTTGAATTCCCATAAGCTACTTGCAATGTTTACATGCATGAGTTTATTTAAAATATTTAGAAAAATAAATCAGTTCTTTTTTATACAACTAAAATAACAAAATATTTTTATGACTAGAATAACACATAAGCTTCAGGTCAAGGTTCATTGGTAACCTTACATTCTTCAAATGTACTGGAAATGGAAATAATAAATTCTAAGGCAACATAGTCATTGGATAGAAGTTTTAGTTTACATATAAATCAATTAAAACGTTCAAGATCCAGAATGACTATGTAGATATCCATATGCATTTACCTTATACAAACAAATAAAAATAAATAACTTCTAATAGAAATAACAGGAATTTTAAAAGTCTTATTCAAGATAATACATTAGAGGATTATTGTTTAGTATGATATCTTTAATCAAAACAATGGGAATAGTCAACTCTAAGTTATACATTATTTCAGACCTACTGAAGTGTGAGATTCCTATACATAAATTTCTGTCAATCAAAGCCATTGAAAAAAAAGAAATTCCTCTTGACTGAATCATGTCCAGTGCATTTAAAAGATCATACTGTAATATTTCTCTCTTAAACAAATAGTTAGCTCTTCAACTTTTAGTGACAGCTTGGAAGACCAAAGTTGATAGAATATTTTTTTCTACATTGTTTTGTCTAATTTTAGATATGTACATACACTTGGTGAGTAATAATTCACTTGCATAAACATATTATGTTGTCCAGATGCGTGGGAAATTTAGGGAAATGATAACTGTATATTTTGGGAATTAGAATCTGACATATCTGGATGGTCCTAGGCTGGGAAAGACTGGGATGTGTCAGATTAAGAACTCTGATTCTCCTTTATTAATTATATTTGGAATGGTTTCTTTTCCATGCGTCAGAACAGCCACATATCATTGTCCAAAGCAATTTCTTCAAAAGCAATGGATTTCCCCCACTCTTTTTGCAGCAGAGGCGGAGTAACGACACGGACACAAGAGCTGGATTTTAACTGGGTCATTTTATTAATTAAATTTGCATAATTTATTCAAACAAATTAGCATAAATTAGCATAATTAACTATAACCCTAACAAGGACCCGCAGGGTCAAACAACTGCTTCCGGGGCGGAAAATGACGTCAGAAAAACTTCCGGGGCAACTTATGGGTGTAGCTCCATGCTGATCCAGGTGAGGGACTACGCCCTCACCTGAGTCACTGCCATGCACCTGCATGTGGGAGGTCCCGCCTTCTAACCCCTACAAGGGGAAGTAAATGGGCGGGACCCAAAGACAGGTTCCCCCCAATTACTCAGGTCGCTCAAACCACAAGCCTTTGGAGAGAACGTGTCAGTCATCCCCAAAGATGCCCAACGGAGAACACGCAGTTGCTAAACCACCACCCAGTTTTCCGCCCCTAACCTGCCTACCCAAATGACCAAAGGTAAGCCAATTAACCTAAAAGGGGCGAAGCCCCCCTAACCGCCTATCCATTGCCGCAGTGTGGAATAGGCGAAAAAACGGTCGCAGAAAATGCCGAGACCGCCAAAAATTCCTATTCGGCCCCCCTAAGTGCGACCCTCGTCAGCACACTGAAAGATAGGGAGGGCGAGTGGGTGTTCACGTTGTAAGCTGTCCAGGGCGAAAAGTAGGCCCTGGAGCCTGCTCAGCCTTTTTATAGGGCTGGCAGGCTCTGCCCTGGGCAGCATCATCGGGTAGGCCAAAGCCACCCGAAAATTGGCCAAGATCTCGCGAAATTTCACGAGATCTCGGCCTTCCAAGATGGCGATGGAGCCAGAAAGCCCCGCCATACACGCAGGTCATCTTTGACCCCAGCGCTCAGGCGGGTACGATGATGGGGCAAACAAAGCCCCTTCATCGCAGTGTATACTCTCCAGGAGAAGGCCCTGCCAGGGGCTATTACCTGGCGAGTTCCTGCAGCTGATGAAGGGTTACCTAGCTAACACCATGTCAAGCTTGCTTTGGATCTTGAGCAGCTTGTCTGGAGGCAATCTGCAAGATTGCTCCTCCGAATCCAATTTGATACCCAGAAAAGTAATCCTGGTAGCGGGGCCCTCAGTCTTCTCCGAGGCCAACGGGGCCCCCAATTGAGCACAAAGGGCTTCGAAGGCTCGCATCAGGGCAAAACATTGCTCCGAATGCGCAGGCCCCGCCAGCAGGAAGTCATCGAGGTAGTGAATGACCGAACCCAGACCAGTGCGCCTCCTGAGCGCCTACTCCAAGAAGGTGCTAAAATTCTCAAAAAGAGAACAAGATATGGAGCATCCCATCGGCAATGCTCTATCTACATAAAAGCCCCCTTCGAAGTGGAAGCCCAGGAGCTCGAAATCGTCTGGGTGTATGGGGAGGAGCCGGAATGTCGATTTAATGTCGCATTTACCCATAAGGGCTCCTACCCCACACTTCCTAACCATGGTTACCGCCGCATCAAAAGACGCATAGTGGACAGAGCAAAGCTCATCAGGAACGAAATCATTCACTGATTCGCCCTTCGGAAAGGACAGGTGGTGAATCAACCTAAATTCACCGCTAGCCTTCTTAGGGACCACCCCCAAAGGGGAAACCCGAAGAGTTGGTGAGGGCGGGCATGGGAAAGGTCCCAGCACCCTGCCCTTGGCCACCTCTTTCTGGATCTTAGCTCTAATTATGTCCTCATGCCCCACAACCGATCTAAGGTTGTCAGACATGAAGGCCTTTCTAATTCCTACGTATGGAATCCTAAAGCCCTCTGAGAAATCCCGTAGAAGAGCAGCCGCTCTCCCACGAGGGTGGTAGTCCTTTAACCACTCCTTCAAAACTCCCAGCCTAATTGGGCTGGGACTCTTTTCCCCCAGCGGGCGGGGTTGCTGAGTCTGCCCCCCTTCCTATCCTTACCACCTTCGGGCTTAATACAAACGCTGGAGGATTGGGAGCCCCCACAGCTCCCACACGCGTGCCTGAATCTGCAGAAGGGATGAAAACATGCCCCTTTCACTGCAAATTCATGACACAGGGGGCAGCTTTCGCTGCACCTCCCGCAGCTGCCCAAACCAGAGGGGCCGCCGCCGGCTCACCCTCCTTGACGTGGCCATTGTCTGTGCGATCGCTGCCCCCGGTCCCAGACGTGTGGGTTGCAGCAAACCACAATTCAGGGACAACCACATTCCCAGGGAGTGTGGGATCACCTGCTACCCGCCTTCTAAAAGCTTCATCATAGTTACGCCAAATTGTGCCCTTGTATTCAAAATGAGCACGGGCAATCAAATCCATGTATTTAAGCATAGAGGCAGCCCGAGCGGGCTCCTGCTGGATCACTACAGAAGCGTATGTCAGGTATGCAAACAGCCATGAGCTGAAGCACCTGCTAACCGTAACCTTCCTGAGTTTGTCCATCTTCACCTCACCCTCATTCTCCTTCTTGGGAACTTCCCTATTAAGGAGGGAGAAAGGATCAATATACTCCCCCTTCCAAATACATTCCCTGATGGAGGGATGAAGGTGAAAACCCAAAGGCGCGGCCATCGCAGTAGCAGTTTGGGGAGCCCAAACCTGACTACAGGTGGAGGCTGAACTACCCAAAGTGTTGACCCCACTCCCAAAAACTCCCATCGCTCCTCCCTCTGCCTGGTCAGAGGGAGGAGCGATGGAAATGTCGGGTGTGGTGCAATCTCACCTGTCCCCATAAGGGTAGAAGCCATCCATGAGGGCCCAGCTTCTACCGAGCCAGGCAATGCTGTCATCTGCCCGGTCTGGGCTGCTGGTTCACCTGGTGGTCTGCCAAGGGCCACTGGGGCTAATGGAATAGCGCCACCCAGCCCGTGCACCGACCTCCATTGAGCATCCAGGTCCTCCAACCTCTCGATGATCCTAGACCAGGAATGAACAGGCATAATAGAGTCATTAACCGGAGGACCCATCCTTCTGCCCCTTATCCTGGCCCCTACATGGGGGTCCTTTAGAACCAAACAGGCCCTGTCTGAAGGCCTCAAGGCCCCTCTGGGCCAAGCCACAGCCCTCTGCTTCTTTGGAGCCATCTGGTTCAAATGAGGGACAAAATTAAATTTTAAACTAAATTCAAACCAAATGGGGGGGAATCCTCAGTAACCCTGCAAAGGATATGTGGCAAGGAAAAGGATCACCCCCCAAGCCTACAAGCCTAAAGGCTCAAAGGCTTCACTAGGCCCATTAGGCCGCGCACACACCCGGACCTGAGCCACACCCAAAGGTGTCGAAAAAACCGCCCCGGGGGAAAGGGCCCTGCCCAGGAAGGTTCCCCCTTGGCCCCAAGGGGAAAACTCCAAAGCTCTCTGCCCCCGACACCAAACTGGAAAAAAGGCCTCCGATGAGGCCTGGCATCCGAAATGGCCGACGCCACGAGGCCACCTAAAATGGCTGCCGGAGAAGCGAACACCAGCTGGGTGTTCACGTTGTAAGCTGTCCAGGGCGAAAAGGAGGCCCTGGAGCCTGCTCAGCCCTTTTATAGGGCTGGCAGTCTCCGCCCTGGGCAGCATCATCGGGTAGGCCGAAGCCACCCGAAATTTGGCCGAAATCTCACGAAATCTCGCGAGATCTCGGCCTTCCAAGATGGCGGCGGAGCCGAGGGCCGTGTCTCCCTGGCCCTGCCGCAAAACGGGCCGGGGATGAGTCACCGGCCAGGTATTCTCTTTTTCATTCCCCTGGGCCAGGGGTCCCCAAACTTGCTAACTTTAAGACTTGTGGACTTCAACTCCCAGAATTCTAAAAGGTGAAGTCCACACATCTTAAAGTTGCCAAGTTTGAAGACCTCTGCCCTAAACCCACACTACAATACCAAGTCTCCAGACATTTATATTAAACAGATTTATTTTATTTTAAAAATCTTATGGAAGATCTACAAGAAAATGTTACTATTTAAACAAAATGGTAATTAGACTCTAAAAGAATTAATCTACTACACTTAAGATTAATAACAGGGTTATACTGGCCTATAAATGATTTATTTTAATTGATTGTTTTAATTATATAGCACTTACATAAATTATACATTATATAGAACAGAACAGAGCAAAATAAAACAATTAATATTAATCACAAAGAACATTATTCAGGTTATCATATTATTCAATATATCTCTTACATTATATAATACTTCTATTTTTAATAGGTTTATATACAGCAATGCATGTACAACTGAATATTAACTAATTAAATATTAAGAATATTAAGAACATTTTTCAATATAACAATGATTTGCCAGATGTCTTCTAGACACAAAATTGACCTATAGTATTATAAATGTCCAAATGCTTAGCTGAAATTGTTTGGAAACTAATTTTTATAGTTGGACTTTGTGAAAATTTTAGTAACATTTCTGGCTGAAGAATCTCCTAGAAATCCAGAAGGAAGTTAGCATTTATATTTTGTTCCAGGGTTACATATATATGTCTGTTTACTTTACTGTTAATTTTGAAAGAAAAGTTTTGTATACATTATCCACTTAAAATTCTGCAGTAGGCTCTATTAGTTATTTATTTTTATTTTTATTTTTATTTTTATTTTTATTTTTATTTTTATTTTTATTTTTATTTTTATTTTTATTTTTATTTTTATTTTTATTTTTATTTTTATTTTTATTTTTATTTTTATTTTTATTTTTATTTTTATTTTTATTTTTATTTTTATTTTTATTTTTATTTTTATTTTTATTTTTATTTTTATTTTTATTTTTATTTTTATTTTTTTATATATTTATATATTTATATATTTATATATTTATATATTTATATATTTATATATTTATTTATTTATTTTGTCCAATACACAATACATATCGAAGAGGATAGACATGAAGTATTATATATAAAGAAAGGATATAAAAGAAGAGGAGAAGAGTTGTACATAGCCAGAACTATTCTATTTCTCAAAAAACTCCTTACCAACATTTCCAATACCTTATTCAATATTGGATGGATGGTTAAAATAGTAAGGTAATAAAGTATTGAATTTGTAATAAATATGCATACCTTTAATCTAAATACAGCCCATAAAGATTGACACACATATGATATCCAAGTGATTAAGACAAAACCCTCAAACTCCAATTGGTGACTTTCCAAGGAGAGCAACTTGACATTATAATACAAAAGAATACATTACAATACATGAAAGAAATAGTAGGCAGAGGATACTTTCTATTTATATTTTTGAGCACACACTATTATTTTCCCAGTAATCTCATAGTTTTTGCAGCTCATAGATTCTATGCATTGTATATCTGTTGCAAATTAAACTGACATATAAGCCAAACCAAAACATTCCTTTTTTTAAAAAAAATAATACATATTGTTTCTTCTGTGCTCATAACAATGCCAAATGCATTCTGGAATATTAGATAAAGATAAAATATCAGATAAAAATATCACAATCAATGCTCTTAAAATATGCTGACTTTTCTTTTCTCCAAGACAGACATCTTTGAACATTGTAAAAACAATGTTATTGTCCACCCCTTCCGTGTTTGAAATGGTATCCTGAATCAGCAGATAGAATGACAAGAAGTCAATTTGGATCATGTTGCTATTACTGATTACAGTTTAGGGTATATCTCAGATTCTGAACTAATTGCATGATTTCAGTACTTTCCCATCAGTAGAAAAGTAGTCCAGAATCAATATGTTCCTATGAACTAGCCAGTATTTTGTAAAACATAATTTTGCTATCATTATAATTTTCATTTAAATTGTTGACATCTCTCATGGGAGTGTACAAATTTATCCTCTGTTGGCTTTTGCCTGATAGAAATGATGAGAAGACTAATATTCCCCTGAAATAATTATTTCAGCATAGACTCATAGACATATGTAGTGTCCTCTGTGTATAGAAGGCCCATTAATTTAAGACTACATTTGAAATCAAGTTCTTCAAGTTTTTAAATTTACATTCTCAATATAAATAATAAAGAACTTTTTGATTTAATTTTTAGATAGACATTATATAACATGGCATTAACTAAGTAAATAAAAGTTACTTATTTCTAATTATAGTAATCACATGCTATTTTTCCTAAATTTCATAAATAAGTAACTGCAAAATTTTCTCTAAATGCAGAGCTCTTGGGGTTTTATTTGTGATAATAATGTGCATTTTGTTGAAAATAAGTGCGAACTTACTGTATACTTTGGAGTATAAGACACACCTTTTTCCTCCCTAAAAGAGGCTGAAAATTTGGGTGTTTCTTATACTCTGAATACTCTGTATACTTACACGCTACATTATTTTCATCTCAGAATATCATGGACCAGGCTCAGTCTGCCTCAATCATGGGCTGCCTTTGAGATGGGAAATTTCTTAGAAATGTTATCAAGTCATCTTTGTATCAGGATAAGGAAACTGTGCCCATGAGATTGATCTTCCGAGAATGACTCTTAAATAATCTAGTGACACAGCAGTGTCCAAAAGGCTTTTCAATTTGAGTGTTTTAAAAAAGTGCTGCCCTCTTTCTCTTGCACCCAAGGCTATAAATAGTTTTCTATAGGATGCCTTTATCCTTGCTCCAGCATGATAATGATTTATACCAGAGGTGGCATTCAGTAGATTCTGACCAGTTCTGGAGAACTAGTAATGAAAACTTTGAGTAGTTTGAAGAAACGGTAAATGCCACCTTTCACTGGCCGTGCCCCAATCTATTTTCTTCCTCCTGAGTCCTAACTTATCAGGAGGAAATGGAGATTTTGCAGTAACTTTCCCCTAGAGTGGGGAGACAATGGAGATTTTATAGTATCCTTCCCTTGCTACACACACCAAGCCAAGCCCACAGAACCAATAGTAATTTTTTAATCCCACCATTGATATAGGTATTAACTTTATAAAGAATAAAATGGAAAGGAACAGAACAGAACAGAACAGAATAATTTATTGGCCAAATATGACTGGACACACAAGGAATTTGTCTTTGGTGCATATCTCTCAGCATACATAAAAGAAAACATACATTTGTCAAGACTCATAAGATACAATATTTAATTATTGTCATAGGGCAATCAGGAAACAATCAATATTAATATAAATTGTAGGATTCAAGCAACAAGTTACAGTCATAAAAGGAGATGGGTGATAGAAATGATGAGAAGACTAATAATAGTAGTAATGCAGCCTTAGGGATGAGGTAATTATTTATTTAACAGATTGATGGCGTTTGGGGAAAAAACTGTTCTTGAGTCTAGTTGTCTTGCTGTGCAATACTCTATAGTGTCGTTTTGAGGCTAGGAGCTGAAACAATTTGTGTCCAGGATCACATTCATTCTACTAAGTGAAGGATTTAAAGAATGATAGCCTTCTCATAAGCGCTACACTGTAGTAATTTCTTGTCTTTAGTAATTTCTTCAATAAACCCATACTATAAACCCAGTTCTTCCTATTGTTGGGATTTCAGGAACAAGAGTGTAACAGGATTTCAATGGAGGGGAAGTTTTGTTGAAATTGTGGGACTCATTGTATCTGCCATTGGACAATTTCACAAGTTTGAATATCTAGCATCTGTTGTGGTTGGCTCTGGGCCAGCTCCTGCTCCGAGGACTGTGGATGTTGGTTTGGGAGAATCTTCAAGTTCTCAGAGATTGGTTTTACTGCCAACAACTTCAGACAGTGAAGATTCTGTGTCAAGGGCAGACTCTGGAAGTGAAGCAGAATCGGATGGTGAGGTAGATGCAGGCAGCCCATTAGCTAATGACCCCATTAGTGAGTCATCATCAGACTCAGAGGAAGATAGATTAATAGATGCTCGCAGGCGCAGGTTTATGACGAGAAGGGAACAACTGCGCAAGTATTATAGAAGATAAGGGAGAACACCTGTGCCTGGGGCAATTAGGCTAATGGGGGTGCTGATAAATTGCCAGCGTCACTGAGAGCATGTGTGGGAGATTATCCATTTGGAGAAGGACGAGTGTTGTTTGATTTGGGCTGTTCCAAGATTTTAAAAGACTTTTTGGATATTTCACAGTTAAGTACATTTTATGGAATCTTGAAGGGGGGTGGATGTGACACCTTCACAGCTGTCTTTATCTGCTCTGTTTTGTTTTTGCTTTTTGCAGCATTCCAGGCTTGTGGTTTGTTGGAGAGCACCTTGGCTGTTTAAAATGCCTGCGTACAATACTTTTGTTTTGATAAACCAACTTTCTGTTTACTTTACAACAGCATGTGTGTTTGAATTTACATTTCTGACTTAATTGGGGCTCGTAACGTGAAATCTGGCATAACAGCATCTTTCATAAAAAGTGTCTCATCCTGCATTATCATAACTTATTTGATTGCCATGATTATAGATGCAGCAGTTATTCAATAGAATCACAATAATCTATATTACAATATACCAAAATAACATTTGTGTATATTGGAAACTTAAATGATACTGGTTAAAAAATAAAGATTCTGGGAAAGTATAATGAAATACAGAATATAATGAAAATTAAGGTTCCAGCAGCTGCCATATTCTGCTCTGAGACCTACTTTTAAGAAATTTCTCCCCCAAATGAGATACTCAGATTTGTTTTCTGGAACAAATGAATTTAAAAAGCTTTGCTGTGAATGGGCAAAAGCTAATTGAATTCTATATTGTAAATGATATTTGCTTATGCCAAAACTACTTTTGTCCAAATACTTAAATTTCAGCTTTAAATAAATGTAGTTGTGCTAATTACCTTGAATATACAATTGTTCTACCCCTAGCTAATTTTCTGGACCACAAATTCATTATAAATTTTATATTTCAACATTTACTGATTAGAGTTTTGTTCAGGCATAGCATTCCAGTCAACTTTAATCAAGTTTTTAAATGTTCACTATGTATTATTTAAGTTATTGTCTCTTAATCATTTTCCAGTATTGCTGTTATACTTCAGAATATCTGAATATGGAATTGTAAATTTTTGGTTCATTTCTGACATTTATCTTAAACTTACAGTTTTTTAAAAAATTGGAATTTTGGGAATAAGGTCAAGAGTTGTTATTTCCTTTCAACAATCATTCTAAAATATAAATTAAATTAAATTTCTTGTTGGAATTTAAAGAATCCACACTTTTCTTTATTTCCACATATTGTATAGTTAATATTTTGTGTTGTAAATACAGTATATAATATCAAGAAGTAATTGAATATAAAATTATAGTGTCACTCAATGACATCTGAAAGTATTTTTTAAGAGATAGTATAGAAAAATAAAATTTTAGATTGTAGGAAGAGTCAATCATCCTATCATGAGAAATTAGACTGAAAGTGCTTCAAAAAAGCAGTAAATTGTTAAAATAAAGGAACAAATAAAATAAATTGAGAAGTTAAATCTGGCCTAGAATTGCCTTACTCAAACTCAAAGAGACACTCCTAGTGGTTTCATGGCGGTTGAAGTCCAGTATATCTGGAGAACATCAGATTAGGAAGAATGTTATCACATAATTCCATATTATACTAGGACTGAGCCAAAACATTTTAGATTTGAAGCCAAAATATACATTTAGAAAAGGCTGCTTAACCTGGCCAACTTTATTTTGCGCAAAATGTAGCTGTGAACACCTGATGAATATTGAGACAATTTCTATAGTGGGGGATATTTTGGTAGAAAGTGTTTAGTGCAAATCAGAAATACACTACTTTTTCTTAAGAAGAATTAGTATGGGAGAGTAAAAGGAGAAAAAGTTGTTTATTAAAGTTTAGAAGATAACTAAATATTTGTTCACTGGGTGATCTTTCAGTGACATCTTTCAATGTCATATGTGATTGAATATTTTATAGTCTGTTGTTGATAGAATTTGATGCACACAGTGTCAACTTCTAAATGGATCAAGCCTGCCACCGCTATCTTTCTGTTTCTCAGATTGCCACCCAGTGTGGGAGTGGGGAAGTCTGGAATGTCAGTCCAGAGAACAACAAACCTTGTGAAAACCAAGGTCATTTCAAAAGGTGCTGGCCAGAGACTGAGGGAAATTGCCAAGCAGATGCCAGAACACCTAATTGAACAATGTAGCCCGTGACCATGAGGGACAGAATTATCTATTCTTTAATTATATTGAAACCATGGGAAATATTTAGAGCTGTGTTGAATATGCATGGGTTAAATGTAAATAATTCAAATTTAAATGTTTCAAATTGATTGGTTGTTTTGTTGCACGTGGGAATTTTGTTTAACTGTCAGCCTGTATTCAGGCAGGAAAAAAGAGTATAAATACAGGCATCCAAGCGCCGCTCACAGTTCACATCTGATTACTTAGTAGTGACTGAAAGCAATGTTATTCTTAGACCTTGAAAAATAAACCGGTTAACCCTTGAGTGTCTGAGGCTCATTTAATTCACTGGCGACAAAGGAGGTCTTACCCACGTTTTCCTCCCAAGATGGAAAATTCACCCATAGCAAGACCACCTGAATTATTTGATCCCGAGAAGACTACATGGGACGACTATATGGGGAAGTTTGACATCTTCCTAGAGGCAGCAGGAATGAAAGATGCCGACAGCGGACGGAAGAGAGCCATTTTCTAAATTATTGTGGCTCGCAAATCTACGATCTGGCTCAAACATTGACCGATCCACTCCCCGCGAATTCGGTATCTTGGGATACTATAATGTCCAAGTTAGCAGCTCATTTCAAACCTACTATACCAGCAATTGTCTACAGACATCAATTCTCCCGGATGGCACAAGCCGAGGGAGAGTCTATAAATCAATTTGCCACCCGATTGAAAACAGGACTATCGAAGTGTAAATTCGACAATCCCGAAGCAAGATTAGTCGATGCTTTAATCTTCAGCATGAGAAATGTAGCGATCCAAAATAAACTACTTTCCGAGGATGAACCCGCACTGCAACATGTAATTATGTCTGCACAAAGTGTAGAAGTTTCAGAAGCCGCAGATGCTGAATTGAAAAAGAATGACAAACTGTCCACTATTTGCAAAATTGAAAGTTCAGCCACCGTAGAACAACCTGAAGAATTGCCACCTCAACTATCCGATGCAGAGGACACCTGCCTCCAACTGAGAACCACCCACAGCAGACCGCAGAGACCTCAACACCAAAGCATCATCTATTCCAGCTGCAGAGGGAACCATCCACGCTCGAAATGCCCCTTCAGAGAATCAATGTGCTGCAGCTGCGACCACTGAGGACACATATCTAGGCCCTCAGCAGTCTGGATTCAGGCCCGGCTACAGCACGGAAACTGCTTTGGTCGCACTGATGGATGATCTCTGGCGGGCTCGGAACAGGGGTTTATCCTCTGTCCTGGTGCTTCTTGACCTCTCAGTGGCTTTCGATACCATCGACCATGGTATCCTTCTGCGCCGGCTGGAGGGGTTGGGAGTGGGAGGCACTGTTCTCCAGTGGTTCTCCTCCTACCTCTCTGGTCGGTGGGGGGGTCAGAGGTCGACCTCTAGGTTGCTCCCTTGTGGGGTGCCTCGGGGTCGGTCCTCTCCCCCCTGCTTTTTAATATCTACATGAAACCGCTGGGTGAGATCATCCAAGGGCATGGGGTGAGGTATCAACAGTATGCAGATGATACCCAGTTATACATCTCCACCCCATGTCCAGTCGGTGAAGCAGTGGAAGTGATGTGCCAGTGCCTGGAGGTTGCGAGCATCTGGATGGGTGTCAACAGGCTCAAACTCAACCCTGACAAGATGAAGTGGCAGTGGGTTTTGCCTCCCAAGCACAATTCCATCTGTCCTTCCATTACTCTGGGGGGAGGGGAATTACTGATCCCCTCAGAGAGGGTTCACAACTTGGGCATCCTCCTTGATCCACAGCTAACATTAGAGCACTATCTTTCAGCTGTGGCGAGGAAGGTGTTTGCCCAGATTTGCCTGGTGCACCAGTTGCGGCCCTATTTGGACAGGGAGTCACTGCTCACAGTCACTCATGCCCTCATCACCTCGAGGTTCGACTACTGCATATAAATTTTATAAACTATAAACTATTGCAGAAGCCTGCAGAGCTGTTCTCTCTGACAATTTCCCACCATCCCAACGAGTCTCCTGCCAGCAACCCTCTGCTTGGCAGCCGAGAGAATATCATCTAATTTTCCTGCTAGAAACTACAACAGGAGCTCCAGGAACTCAAACTGAGACTACATCCAAGGTAACTTTTCCCACGCGGTAAACTGTACCACCGTGCATGGCTCCGCTAAGCTCACCATACTTGTGTTCATTAATAACCAGCCATGCCAAATGGAATTGGACACAGGGTCCAAATATTCCATCATGCCATGGGAAAAGCTTAAGCTATATATGCCTGCTGTACAAAAGGCTCACCTGGAGCTTGTAACAGCTTTAATCCAAGACTTTCAAGGTGGGGCTATTCCAATTTTGGGTAAAGCTATGGTACCTTGTCTTTTAAAAATGTAAAATGTCAATTGCCTTTAATAGTGGTGTCAGGGGCTAAACACACCCTTTTGGGATTAGAATGGATGACACCTCTATGTATTGAGGTTACTGGGGTAAACAAACTGTCACAAACTGCTTGTGCACACTTCATTCAAGAATTTCCTGAAGTATTTAACCCCACATTGGTATCTTACAAGGGACAACCTATCTCATTTTCATTAGTCTCTAAAATACCACCATTAAGACTTAAACCTGGCAGAGTCCCTTTACCATTATTACCAGAATTAGATCAACAGATTGACAAATTAATTGCCCACGATATTTTAGTTCCCGTTGACCACGCCTCATGGGAAACTCCTATAGTAATGCCATTAAAGCCTGATGGATCTTTGAGAGTATGTGCTGATTACAAAGCTACATTAAATAAGGGTCTACAGCACCATTCTTATCCAATCTCTGTGGTACAGCAGTTGCTTCATTCCTTGGGGGAAGGGAGAGTATTTGCCAAATTAGATTTAGCACAGGTATATCAGCAACTGCCAGTGGATGAAAAGACAGCATTAGCACAAATGATTGTGACACTCAGAGGTGCTTTTAAATGCACAAGATTACAATTTGGAGTAAGTGTGGCCCCAGGCATATTCCAGAGCCTGATGGAGAGGCTACTTTTTGGCCTTAAAGGAACTATTCCATATTTTGATGATATATTAATCTCAGGAGAAAATCAAAATCAGTTGAATCAAAGGATAAGAGAAGTATTAAAGAGACTCCAACAGAAAGGCTTTAAGATCAAGGCAGAGAAGTGTGTGTGTGGGGAACTGACAGTGTGGAATTCCTTGGTTACAGAATAGACAGTGAAAGGATACACCCCACCCAAGAAAAAAAATCAAAGCTATAAAAGAAGCACCTGAACCTCAGAACAAATCAGAACTCCAGGCATTTTTAGGCCTCCTAAACATTTACTCTGTTTTTTTTGAAACAGAAGGCCACAGCAGCTGAACCACTTCACAGACTCCTACAGAAAGGAACACCATGGAATTGGGGTGAAATAGAATGCCTAGTATTTCTTAAAATAAAAGAATTATTGTCATCAAAGATTGTAGTGTTTCAATATAGCACTACTTTACCAGTAAGATTAGCCTGTGATGCTTCCCTGTATGGGGTGGGAGCTGTGTTGGCCCATATATTACCAAATGGAACTGAGGCCTCAATAGCATATTTTTCTAGAACACTTTCAGGAGCAGAAAGAAATTATAGCCAGCTAGATAAGGAGGCATAGCCTTGGTGGCTGGAGTCAAGACGTTTCATAATTATATTTTTGGTCGCTCATTAGATGGACTATATTTTTAGCAGGTTATAATTATACTCTCAAACATAAAGGTGGAAAAGAAATCAATAATGCTGATGGCCTCAGTCAATGCCCAATGCCCCAAAATGTAGAAGACCCTGCTCCAGTTTCTGACACATTGTTGATAGAATTAGATGAACAACCATTGACCACAGCCAAATAAATTGCTGAAAGCATAAGACAAGACCCCATTTTACAAAAGGTTGTTAACTATATTTTGAGGGGGGGGGGGCTGATAGATATTGTAATGAAAGAATTCATAAACAAACAAAAAGAATTGTCATACTTGTGGGGTTAAGAATATAATAACATAAGAAGAGCCATGCTGAATCAGGCCAAAGCCCATTGAGTCCAGCATTCTGTGTCACACAGTGGCCCACCAATTGTCCATGGGGATCTTGAGCAGAAAGAGAAGGAAAGACCCTCCTTTTCCCTTGACCTCCAACAAGTGGTACTCAAGGGAATCTTGCCTGCCTCAACCAACATAGAGGCAGCACTTGGACATCAGTTTCAATAACCATCTATATGATTGGCATCCTTGAGTCTGTCTAATCCTGCCTTGAAGCTATCAAGGCCGACAGCTATCACGACGTCTTCTGGAAGTGAATTCCATAAACCAACGACCCTCTGGGTGAAGAAATATTTCCCTTGTTTTGTCCTCACTTTCTTACCTATGAACTTTAGGGAGTGCCCCCGTGTCCTAGTATTGTGTGATAAAGAAAAGAATTTTTCTCTATCCACCTTTTCTATCCCATGCATGATTTTCTACACTTTGATCAAGTCACCCCTTAAACGCCGTCTTTCAAGGCTGAAGAGACCAAAGGGTTGTATTTTGTGTAGAGACAGAATTGTAATTCCATCAGTTTTTAGAAACAGAGTCTTACAAATGTTGCATAGGAGTCACCATGGAGTAGTTCGAATGAAGAGCCTGGCCAGAGGACACCTATGGTGGCCAGGCCTAGATTCTAACATTGAAAAATGGGTAGCCACATGTGATCCCTGTCAAGAGTCCAGACCAAATCCCCCTAGAACCACCCCAGGAGAGTGGGAAGAATCAAAAGGGCCTTGGTCTAGGATTCATATTGATTATGCAGGCCCAGTTGAATCTCTCTCCTTTTTAGTAATAGTAGATGCTTATTCTAAATGGGTTGAAATTATAGTAATAGGGAATACTACAACATGTGCCACCATTAAGGCTTTGTGTCATTTATTTGCAACTCATGGATGTGGTGGTATCTACTAATGGCCCGCAATTTACATCAAGGCAAATGGAACTTTTTCTAGACCAATTAAGCATAAGACATGCACTCATTTCGCCTTACTCCCCCTGGACCAATGGACAAGTAGAAAGATATGTGTGTGGCTAAGGAAGCCATCAAAAGGTCAGAACCAGGTGAAATACAAGAGCGCTTAGATCAAATATTACTTTCACAGCATATCACTCCAAATTCAGTAACCAACAAAAGTCCATCTGAACCATTAATGAGTAGAAAGCTGAGGTCCCCATTAGACAGGCTATATCCATCATATTGTGAAATTAAGAAAAATGTACATGTATCTCCTGAAAGATCCCTGACTGTGGGACAAACTGTATGCTAAAAATTTTGATGGGGGGTTTGAACTGGCTTAAGGGGACTGTTGTACAACAAATTGCTCCAAAAACATATTCTGTCCTTTTGGAGGATGGCCGCTTTTGGAAACGGTACATTGATCATTTAAGGAGGTGCCTGGAAGCGGCCACCCTCCAACAGCAGCAATAACAAACTTTGAACATTAACCCGGACTGTAACAATTCACTCCCCAGAGGGAGCTCAACCCGATGGCCAAGTCAACAAAAACACCACAAACCAGACAATATAGAAATAGACTTATACTTACCAAGCCTCCGGCGGTGCTCCAGCGTTGTAGGAACAGCTCCCAAGGAGGCTGGCAGTGTGCCTGTGGACTCAACGCATGGATCTGTCCCACTGGCAAGTCCGCAAAGTCCGCAAAGCTGCAGACGAGCTGACCTCCTCTTCTCATGAACTCCAGGACTCGACTGATCTGCACAGGTCAGAGAGGAAAGTGCGCAGACCCAGTCGATTGGATGATTTTGTCACATGGTTGACTGATTGACCCTTATCTGAACTAAGAAGGGAGGAGTGTTGAATATGCATGGGTTAAATATAAATAGTTCAAATTTAAATGTTTGAAATTGATTGGTTGTTTTGTTGCATGGCAATTTTGTTTAACTGTCAGCCTGTATTCAGGAGGGAAAAAAGAGTATAAATACAGGCACCCAAGCGCTGCTCGCAGTTCGCACCTGATTAGTTAGTAGCAGCTGAAAGCAATGTTATTCTTAGACCTTGGAAAATAAACCAGTTAACCCTTGAGCATCTGAGGCTCATTTATTTCAAGCTGGTTTTGTTTTTATCTGTGCTGAAACGATGTACTCAATAAATCAGTTCTTTGAGAAAGTTGAAAGTCTCCGTTTGGAATTGGTTGGGTTCATTAGTTGGAACCTTGACACCCAAATAAAAAATGATTCTACATCCTGTCCCATCTTATTCTGTTTCATTCTAGCTCATAATGGATGGTATTTTTGTATGCTATGACAATAATCAATAATTCCTGAAGTTGATAATTGGTGGGTATAATTTCTCACATCAAATTCAAGAAAAAAGGTAACTACAAAATGCATTACAGTATTTGCATATTAAGCAACTTTCAGCATTCCCAACTTTTTGGGTAGACAAATATGTTAAACCCTGTCACAGGAGCAAATGCAGGTCGAAATCTCAAAATTTATGAATACAAAGTACAATTGAAAGATTTTATTGGCAATATCCTGTATATGCAGAAGGCAAAAAAATATTGTTATAATTGTAACAAATTTCCTAAGTAGCCTGTATAAGTTTCTGTTCAGAGACTAATTTTCAACAACTGGATTCTGAATGCTTACTTGCACTAAAGATTTAAAGGTTGCACTAAAGATTTAAAGTGGATTTCCCAGCTTTTGAAATATACTATAGAATTATCTAATAAGCATGACCTATTTTTGTTTTAGTCATAAGTTTTAAGTTGTCACATTATTTTACATGTATATAGCAAATGAAGCATCCACATCTTTGGAATTAATGAAATTGGTTTTGGTTTCAAGATGAATAATAAATTTTTCAAAAGCTTTTCTAAACATTTAACTGCTACTACCTTTTTATGCATTTTAATAAGGCACTGATAAACTAGAAAACACATGTGGGTTTTTTTCATGCTTAGTTATTCTACCGAGTACAGAGGATTTTGCAGCTATGAGATGCGTGCTAAATTTCCAGTAACTTCAGTGAAAGCACACAGCTACCAAGCTTATTTAAAGGTCAAACCCTTTGCAGTTAATTTAGGATCTGGGTATGCTTACAAAGAAATGTTTAATTTATACTGCACCTTAACTGAATGGTAGAAAATGCAATTTGAGTAGTTGTTTTACCTCTAGGATCACTTTATATTATGTTTCATTTATAACACCTGACCTACAGTTACCTTTCTCTTCAAGGCATCTAATTTCGGCATCAAAATAAGAGGTTAAAAAAATTAGAAATCTAAACTTCTGCTTGAAGATGGTTGAGGAAAATCTGAATGGCATTATCATAAGCAATAGAGCAAGGGTTCTGCTCCATATTTATTTCATATTATCATATTTTTTGGAGTATATGACTCTAGATTTTAGAGGTGGAAAACAAGGAAAAAAGCATTATAAACAAAATGATGTAGTAGTATATTATTTAATAAAATACCAGTGTAGCAGAATACTTTTTACAACCATGGACACTTTTTACAAACATTAAACTTGGCAGTTTTAAGACTAGTGGACTTCAACTCCCAGAATTCCTCTTCCAGTCATGCTAGCTCAAGAATGGGAATTGAAATTCACAAGCCTTAAACTTGCACCCCTAACCCAAGGGTCTTCAAACTTGACAGCTTTAAGACTAGTGGACTTCAATTCCCAGAATTCCTTCCCCGTCATACTAGATGGGTAAATAGAAGGCAAAAACAGCCCAAATTTTGTGAAAAACATGCTGGTTTTTGCCCATTTTCCCACAAAAATTGGGTGGGCAAAGGGTCTGGGAAACCTACAGGGAGCTCCTGGGTGCTGAAGGATGGCAAAAATGCCCCCATTTTTGTGCAAAGGGACATTGGGAAATTGAGGTATTTTTGCCTTTCTCCAGTTCCCAGGAGCTCTCTGCAGGCTCCACAGACATTTTGCCCACCCCATTTTTTTTAAAGGTGAAAAGCAGTCTGTTTTTTGCAAAGAGGGGGGCATTTTTGGCATACCCCCACACTCAGGAGCTCTCTGCAGATGGGTGTACGAGCTTCAGGGCAGCAAAAAAATGGCTGCATTCAGTGTATAACATGCACCGACATTTGAACCCTCTTTTAGGGGGGGGGAGATGAGTCTTATACTCTGAAAAGTACGGTACATATTTTACTTCACAATGATTAGAATGTTACTATATTGTGAAACTTATTTAATATGTTATTAAATATTTATTTATTTATTCATTCATTCATTCATTTATTTGATTTGTATGCCGCCCCTCTCTGTAGACTTGGGGCGGCTAACAACAATAATAAAACAACATATAACAAATCTAATATTTAAAATAACTAAAAACCCTTATTAAAAAACCAAACATACACACAAACATACCATGCATAATTTGTATAGGCCTGGGGGGAAAGGAATATCTCAATACCCCCATGCCTGACAACAAAGGTGGGTTTTAAGGAGCTTAAGAAAGGCAAGAAGGGTGGGGGCAATTCTGATCTCTGGGGGGAGCTGGTTCCAGAGGGTCAGGGCTGCCACAGAGAAGGCTCTTCCCCTGGGTCCTGCCAAACGACATTGCTTAGTCGACGGGACCCAGAGAAGGCCAACTCTGTGGGACCTAACTGGTCGCTGGTATTCCTGCTGCAGAAGGCGGTCCCGGAGATATTCTGGTCCGATGCCATGAAGGGCTTTATAGGTCATAACCAACACTTTGAATTGTGACTGGAAACTGATCGGCAACCAATGCAGACTGCGGAGTGTTGGTGTAACATGAGCATACTTAGGGATGCCCATGATTGCTCTCACAGCTGCATTCTGCACGATCTGAAGTTTCCAAACATTCTTCAAAGGTAGCCCCATGTAGAGAGCATTACAATAGTCAAGCCTCAAGGTGATGAGGGCATGAGTGACTGTAAGCAGTGACTCCCGATCCAAATAGGGCCGCAACTGGTACACAAGGCGAACCTGGGCAAACGCCCTCCTCGCCACAGCTGAAAGATGTTTCTCTAATGTGAGCTATGGATTGAGGAGGACGCCCAAGTTGTGGACCGTCTCTGAGGGAGTCAGTAATTCCCCCCCCCAAGGTGATGGACGAATAGATGGAATTGTCCCTGGGAGGCAGAACCCACAGCCACTCCGTCTTATCAGAGTTGAGTTTCAGTCTGTTGACACCCATCCAGACCCCAACAGCCTCCAGGCACTGGCACATCACATCCACTGCTTTGTTGACTGGGTATGGGGTGGAGTTGTACAACTGGGTATCATCAGCGTACTGATGATACCTCACCCCATGCCCTTGGATGATCTCACCTAGCGGTTTCATGTAGATGCTAAATAGCAGGGGGAGGGGACCGACCCCTGAGGCACCCCACAAGGGAGAAGCCTAGAGGTCAACCTCTGACCCCCCACTAACAACGAGTGCGACCGACCGGAGAGGTAGGAGGAGAACCACTGGAGAACCATGCTTCCCACTCCCAACCCCTCCAGACGGCGCAGAAGGATACCATGGTCGATGGTATCGAAAGCCACTGAGAGGTCGAGAAGCACCAGGAACCCATGTCCCGGGCCCACCAGAGATCATCCATCAGGGCGACCAAAGCAGTTTCTGTGCTGTAGCCGGGCCTGAATCCTGACTGCTGAGGGCCTAGATAATCAGCTTCTTCCAAGGACTGCTGGAGCGCCACCACCTTCTCAACAACCTTCCCCATAAAGGGAAGGTTGCCGACTGGCCAATAGTTGTTAAGAATGGGTGGATGCAGGGAAGGCTTCTTGAGGAGGGGGTGCATAAGTGCCTCCTTGTAGGGGTCCGGAAAGGACCCCCTCCCCAAAGAAGCATTGACAATCTTCTGGACCCAGCTCCATGTCACCTGCCTGCTGGCCGAGGGACACGGATCCACCCAGGAGGGACACGGATCCAGTAAGCAGGTGGCAGAACTCACCGCTCCAATGGCCTTGTCCGCTTCATCAGGTGTCACCAGATCAAACTCTTCCCAGACAGATGGACAAGTACAGGCTCCAGTCACCTCGACTGACTCGTTGTCAGTTGACTCTGTTATCCAATTGGAGTCGAGGTCCGCCCGGATCCGAGTGATTTTATCAGTGAAAAATGTGTTAAAATCCTCGGCACTACTCTGTAAGGGTTCCCTAACTCCCCCCTGGTTAAGAAGGGAGCGGGTCACACTAAACAGAGAGGCCGGGCGGGATTCCGCTAGATATACAACTATCTAGCATTGTTGATTCATTCTATTATTTCTTTATAAATGTTTTATACACTTCAGAGAGAGAATACAGTCTATTAAACGGATTTTATGTAGACCTCCAGAAAATACCAGGCCGGTTACTTATCCCCGGCCCGTTTTGCTGCAGGGCCAGGGAGACACTGACCTTCGGCACGGCCTCCATCTTGTTCCTACCTCCTGGGAAGGCTTTGGCCTTCCCAGTGATGTCATCCAGGGCAGAGCCTGCAGCCCTATAAAAGGGCTGGACAGGCTCCAGTGCCTCCTTTTCCCCCTGGATGACAAGAGGCGAACATCCGGCTGGGTTTCTCCTCATTCGGCAGCCATTTTGAGGGACCTCGTGGCATCCTCCATTTTGAGAGCACAGGCCTCATCAGAGGCCTGCGGGTTTGGTGTCAGGGCGGAGAGCTTTTCTGGGCCTCCCTGGGAGGCAAAAAGGGAATCTCCCTGGGAGGGCTTTTCCTTCAGGGGGGTTTCTTGCCACTGTGCCCGGTGGGTGGCTTGGTCCAGGGGGTGCGGCCTAGCAGGCCTGGGAGGCCTTCTAGCCTTTGGGACTTATGGCCATAGGGGAACTCACTTACTTCACTGGTAACTGGGATACCTGGGATTACCCATCTTTTGGATACTTCTTTTCTGCCTTATTTCTCTAAATTGACTCTGATGGCTCCTAAGAGGCAGAAGCCTGTGACACCACTGGTGGAGTCCGGGGCTCGGCCCAGGAGGGCTTTAAGACCTTCAGCCTGGGCCCGGTCAGCCCATGAGGACATACAAGCAGGGGTCAGGAGGGGAGGCAGAATGGGGGGTCCCACTGCTAATGAATCTTTTATGCCTGCTCATGCTTGGTCTAGGATCCTTGAGCGGCTGGATGATCTGGATGCTCGCTGGAGGTCGGTGTACGGGCCGGGTGGCACCATTCCCTCAGCACCAGCTGCCCTTGGGGGACCACCAGGTGAACCAGCGGCCCAGACCGGGCAGATGACAGCGTCCCCCGGCTCATTAGGAGCCGAATCCTCATGGATGGCTTCTACCCCCTTGGGGGCAGGTGAGACTACACCACACCCAACACTACAACCGCTCCTCCCTCTGACCGGGCAGGCCATTGTGCCCCCGGGTTTTGGGAGTGGGGTCAACACTTTGGGTAGCTCAGCCATCACCTGTAGCCAGGTGTGGGCTTCTCCCACCGCTACAGCAGTGCCTCAGGCCCCTTCAACGGCTACAGTGCCCTCGACTGGGTCAGGGGAGGCGACTCTAGGGGTTTCCACCATTTTAGACCCTTTAGCCACCATTAAGGCAGCTGCCATTCCGTGGGGATTGCCCTCCACACCCCTGGGGTTTCACCTCCATCCTTCTATTAGGGAGGCTATTTGGAAAGGGGAGTATATAGACCTTTTCTCCCTCCTTAATAGGGAAGTCCCTAAGAAGGAGAAAGAGGGTGAAGTTAAGGTGATAAGCCTAAAAAGGTTAAGGTTAACAGATGCTTCAGCTCGTGGCTGTATGCATACTTAACCTACACTTCCATAGTGATTCAGAGGGAGCCCGCTCGGGCTCTCTCTATGCTTAAATACATTGACTTAATTGCATGTGCTCACTTTGGGTACAAAGGCACAATTTGGCGTAATTATGATGAGGCGTTTAGGATGCGGGTAGCTTTCGATCCCACGCTCCCTTGGGATGTAGTGGTACCCGATCTGTGGTTCACGGCAACCTATATGTCCGGGACCGGGGGCGACCGCACAGACAGTGGCCATTTTATGGAGGGCAAGACCGCGGCATCGCACACGGCTCGGGCAGCTGGGGGAGGCGCAGCGAAAGTTGCCCCTCCGTGTCATGCGTTTGCAGCCAGGGGGTGTGTTTTCGCCCCTCCTGCAAATTCAGACACGCGTGTGGGAGCTGTGGGAGCTCCCACGCCACTAGCGCAAGTCCTAAGCCTAAAGGAGATAAGGACAACAAGGATAGGGGAGGGAAGAACAAACACCCCTCGCCCGCTGGGGGAAAAGGGTCCCAGCCCAATTAGGCTAAATGTGCTGAAGGAGTGGTTGCAGGAGTATCACCCTCACAAGAGAGCGGCTGCTCTCTTACAGGGTTTTACGGAGGGTTTTAGAATTCCTTATATGGGGCCTAGGAAGGCCTTCATGTCCGACAACCTTAAATCGGTTGTGGGTCATGTGGACATTGTTAGGGCTAAAATTCAGAAGGAGGTGGTCAAGGGCAGAGTATTGGGGCCTTTCCCATGCCTGCCCTCGGGGGTGGTTCCTAAGAAGGCCAGTGGTGAATTTCGATTGATTCACCACCTGTCCTTCCCAAAAGGAGATTCAGTGAATGATTTCATTCCTGACGAACTTTGCTCGGTCCGCTACGCATCTTTTGACGCGGCAGTGGCCATGGTTAGGAAGTGTGGGGTAGGAGCCCTTATGGGTAAATGCGACATTAAGTCGGCATTCCGGCTCCTTCCCATACACCCAGATGACTTTGAGCTCCTGGGCTTTCACTTCGAAGGTGGTTTTTACGTAGATCGAGCATTGCCGATGGGATGCTCCATATCTTGCTCCCTGTTCGAGAGCTTTAGCACCTTCTTGGAGTGGGCGCTCAGGAGGCACACAGGTCTGGGTTTTGTCATTCACTACCTTGATGATTTCCTGTTGGCGGGGCCCGCACGTTCAGAGCAATGTTCTTCTCTGATGCTGGCCTTCAAAGCCCTTTGTGCTCAGCTAGGGGTCCCTTTGGCCCCGGAGAAGACCGGGGGCCCCGCTACCAGGATTACTTTTCTGGGTATTAAATTGGACTCGGTGGAGCAATATTGCAGATTGCCCCCGATAAGCTGCTCAAAATCCGGAGCAAGCTTGACATAGTTTTAAGTAGTTGAAAGGTGACCCTTCATCAGTTGTAGGAACTCGCCGGGCTTCTTAACTTTGCCTGCTGGGTCATAGCTCGCGGTAGGGCCTTTTCCCGGCGAGTATATAATGCGATGAAGGGGCTGCGTTTGCCCCACCATCGCACCCGCCTGAGTGCTGGGGTCAAGGATAACCTGCGTGTATGGCAGCATTTTCTGGCCCACTTTAATGGTCTTTTCTTCTGGAGGCACGAGCTTCTTTTGGAAGCTGAGTTGCAGCTCTGCTCGGATGCTGCGGGGACCCGTGGGTTCGGGGTTATCTTAGGTGACCAGTGGTGCCATTCCACATGGCCTCCGGAATGGAGGGCCTCTCCCCTAGTTAGGGATTTGACATTTCTGGAGCTCTTTCCCCTGATAGTGGCTTTAGAGCTGTGGGGAGAGCAATTTAGAGACAAGACCGTGCACTTTTGGTGTGACAACTTGGCTGTAGTCCACGTTGTTAATGTCTTGTCATCTAAAAGCAACAGGGTCATGTGGCTCATCCGCCATTTAGTGCTTAGGTCATTGTCCCTAAATGCTCTATTTCTGGCTCGGCATGTTCCCGGGCTGGATAACGGGATCGCTGACGCCTTGTCCCGTGGTCAGTTGTCCAGGTTTCGGACCCTGGTTCCATGGGCTCGTGCGTCACCAGAAGCCTTCCCCGACCACCTTTGGAGCCTGGGCGGGCTCCCGAACAGTGGAGGATGGAAGCTAACTGGGCCATGGCCCTCTCAGTGGCACCAAGCACCTTGAGGACATACCAGAACGCAAGTAAGGAGTTTTGGGATTTTTGGCAAAGCAGGGGTTACCCTCACATTTGGCCCTTCCCAGTAGATCACCTTATGGAGTTCTGCATGCTGCTTAGGTAGCACGGCTTGTCAGTTAGGACTATTAGATCTAGGCTGTCAGGCCTTGCCTTTTTATCCAAGGCCAGTGGCTCTTTAGACTTCACCTGGGACTTCCGCATTCGGAGGATGCTGGAAGGTTGGGTGAGAGAGCGTCCAGTGCCCCCAGTGGACAGTAGACAGGCATTAACTGTGCAGCAGCTGTCCCTTATTAACCAAGCTTGGAACAGCCTGTGCGCCTCTCTGTACGAGGCCCACCTTTTTCAGGCGGCGGCCAGTGTCATGTTTTTTGGGGCCTTGAGAGTCAGCGAGGCTTTAGCCTCCTCTCAGGCTGACAGGTCCCTCCGAGCTTTTCAGATGTCTGACCTGCAATTTGGCGAGGGGAATGTCTCCCTGTTGGTGAGACTATCCAAAACTGACCAATTGCGGAGGGGTGTCAGGATAGAGTTGATGGCTGCCACCGATAAGTCTGTTTGCCCGGTGGCGGTTCTTGCTAACTTCTGTAGTCTTAGGGGTGCGGGGCAGGGGCACCTTTTTAAACACCAGGATGGTACCCCTCTGACCCGCTATCAATTTTGGGCTTTAGTGACTAGGGCTCTAGTCGGGATGGGCATTGACCCCGCCAGTTATGGAACGCATTCGTTCCGTATCGGTGCTGCAACTAGTGCAGCAGCGTCTGGTTTCCCAGGTCAGAGGATCAGGGAGATTGGCCGCTGGTGGTCAGCTGCCTATTTGGATTATGTACGGCCAGCCGAGGGTCTAGGTCAGGATCTCAGGCTAGGTAACCTTTCTTTGCCCTCTTCCAGATAGCCCCGCCAGTGCGAAACCGACGGCGTTGCTGTGCGGCCACAGTATGATGTTTTGGGCTGGCTGCTCCACAGCAAGAACCGCCGTTGGGACCCAGCTGTCATTGGGCCGATGGGTCAATATCATATGGATGGGGAGAAGAGGTCTGCGGTGGGAAGGGCTTCTTCCACTGCTCCTGGGAGGGCAGCATGTGGTGGCCGCGCCCAGGTGGTTGGTCTTGCACTTAGGTGGCAATGACCTGTGTATGCTTGGTGGTCTAGCTTTGATCTGCCAGGCTTGCGAGGATTTGCATATTCTTCGCACTGTGTGGCCAACCACGCGAGTGGTCTGGTCTGAGATCCTCCCGAGGATCATTTAGAGGGACGCCATCTCCCCTAGGGCCATTCACCGGGTTAGGAGAAGGGTGAATAAGGCTGTGGGTAGGATGGTTAGAGAGTTAGGTGGGGTAGTAGTTGCCCATCCTCGCATCAACATAGATCAGCCGTGGCTTTACCGGGCTGACAGTGTTCACCTGTCAGACCAGGGGAACACCATCTTCTTACAGGACCTGCAGCGGTCACTGCGTGAGCTGGTGCAGTTAGAGGGGGGAGTCGGGGGGCCCAAGATAGAGATCTTAACCC
This sequence comes from Erythrolamprus reginae, assembly GCF_031021105.1. NCBI lineage: Eukaryota > Metazoa > Chordata > Lepidosauria > Squamata > Dipsadidae > Erythrolamprus > Erythrolamprus reginae. The sequence goes on from NC_091956.1 coordinate 47,436,882, forward strand.
CACTCCATGGCAGGTTAGGGGCAGAAAACTGGGTGGTGGTTTAGCAACTGCGTGTTCTCCGTTGGGCATCTTTGGGGATGATTGACAGGTTCTCTCCAAAGGCTTGTGGTGGAAGCGACCTGAGCAATTGGGGGGAACCTGTCTTTGGGTCCCGCCCATTGCTTTCCCCTTGTATGGGATAGACGGTGGGACCTCCCACATGCAAGTGCATGGCAGTGAGTCAGGTGAGGGCGTGGCCCCTCACCTGGATCAGCATGGAGCTATGCCCATATGTTGCCCCGGAAGTTTTTATGATGTCATTTTCCGCCACGGAAGCAATTGTTTGACCCTGCGGGTCCTTGTTTAGGGTTATAGTTATTTTATGCAAATTTATTTAAATAAATTATGCAAATTTAATTCACAAAAATGACCCAGTTTAAATCCAACTCTTGTGTCCGTGTCGTTACTCCGCCTCTGCTGCAATACCAGGCCGGTGACTTATCCCCGGCCTGTTTTGCTGTAGGGCCAGGGAGACACTGACCTTCGGCACAGCCTCCATCTTGTTCCTACCTCCTGGGAAGGCTTTGGCCTTCCCAGTGATATCATCCAGGGCAGAGCCTGCAGCCCTATAAAAGGGCTGGACAGGCTCCAGTGCCTCCTTTTCGCCCTGGATGACAAGAAGTGAGCACCCACCCACCCTCCCTATCTTTCAGTGTGCCAGTGGGGGTCACCCCTCAGGGGGCCAAATAGGATTTTTTTCGCCTATTCCACACTGCGGTGAGGGATACGCGGTTAGGGGGTGCTTCGCTCATGCTCAGGCTAATTGGCATACCTTTGGTCATTTGGGTAGGCAGGTTAGGGGCAGAAAACTGGGTGGTGGTTTAGCAACTGCGTCTTCTACGTTGGGCATCTTTGGGGATGATTGACAGGTTATCTCCAAAGGCTTGTGGTGGAAGCGACCTGAGCAATTGGGGGGAACCTGTCTTTGGGTCCTGCCCATTGCTTTCCCCTTGTATGGGATAGACGGCGGGACCTCCCATATGCAAGTGCATGGCAGTGAGTCAGGTGAGGGCGTGGCTCCTCACCTGGATCAGCATGGAGCTACACCCATATGTTGCCCCGGAAGTTTTTATGACGTCATTTTCTGCCCCGGAAGCAATTGTTTGACCCTGCGGGTCCTTGTTTAGGGTTATAGTTAATTTATGCAAATTTATTTAAATAAATTATGCAAATTTAATTAATGAAATGACCCAATTTAAATCCAGCTCTTGTGTACGTGTCGTTACTCTGCCTCTGCTGCAATAAAATATTATTTGGAAACAACAAGATGTGATCAGTGTGATGTGAAAAATAAAGCCTTTTCCTTAATAGATTTTCCCCAGATTAATGCATTTCAGTGAGGATGCACATATTTTGCTCTCTTTCTTTGATTCCCTGAAAGTAAATACAATTCTATTTGGCTGAATTGTACTCTATAATTGTAACACAGATAGACCTACCAAATACTTTGCATGAAAATGAAAACAAATATATTTATAAGTACAATAAGGTCAAAGAATCACTTAATAAAATGAAAGGCATAACATTGGCAGTGCTGGACTCTGGCAAGAATCACAACTTTTGAGCTTTCTGTTTGCATACCACTTACAACTGACTTTATTGCCAGCTGGCTGGAATATAACAAAAACCACCTTCCTTGAAAAACCAACTTGGTTTCTTGAAAGACACTGAAAGGGGGAGATTTGTCTGGCTGGCAATTTGTTTGATTTATTGAATGGAATACCAGTTGCCATAATATTCTTGCCAATTGTATGCTTACTTTTGTGTATCTTTTATTCCATGTGCTTTTATTCCATGTGCTGGTGAATGAAAAATGTTGCCCATGACAACAAAATGTGTTTCTGTTCTAGTAATTTTATATTTGGTCAAATACATATTTTATGTATTTTTTTTCCAGTGAACTATGGAAAACAGCAGCAAAGAGCTCCTGTCTTAACTGCCAAATATAATCCTCTACATTTTTTCCTAACTTGCAATCCATTGCTGCTTTAAGGAGTCTAACTTGAATTGACCATGTCCATCTACAGAGAAGTTGCCATTTAATTTATAACTGTTTTGTTTTATATTATATTTCACAAAGACAGGCATATGTGACATTTCTTCAGCATCAAGAGCTAAATGACTGGCATTCAAGTTAGCCTCGAATTTTGAATGGAATTCAAATTAGTTTTGAGAGCCTCCAATTTGTTATTACTTATAGACTCATGTTGCCTGGTATACCAATAGAAATTTTATCTTTATGATACTGTACTGCTAACAGAAATGCTGACCCTCATCATTCTAATCCTAATCAAGAAAGAAATCAGTTTTAAAAATAAATCATATTAATTACAATCATGTGATGATCAATCTTGCATATGGTTTGATCTTTAATTTTACCTGTGCTGCTGCAAATGAGATTGTGATGGCATGGATAATATAATCTTATTCCCATGATATAAGTGATGCATAATGATATCTTAGCATGTGATAACAATTCCCATATGGAACAATTTAGCGAAGTTTTCTTTTCACAGCTGGAATGTGTTAATTTTTGCTAAAAATGCAGAAAACATAAGAAATTGTGGTGATTGTCATTTTAGATATTACCAAATATATCTTTTTAGAATGAATTTATCTGCCCTCATGAAGTGCTTTATGCTCTCATTCCTTCTCATATACAAGAGTTAGAATATTCAGTATTCATTTGAGAGACAGTAGTATTGAAATTCAAAATCAAAGTCTTACACAACATTTTGTTCCTAAACTTGCTTTACTTATTTAGAATAAAAAGAATACTCAGTGGGTGAAGGTTATCTAATCAAAACTGTTGATTTAGTACAGGTCACTTTATAACATAAAATAGAACTGAAAGCATGCAAAATCCTCCTAGGAATTTTATTTTGGCAGTGAGATGTATTTTCACACATAAACATTTTGATGATGAGATTCTATTTTTAAAAAATGTAAGTTTTTTTGCTAAGCTTCTAAAACAATTTTCAAACAGACATTATTATTGCAAATTTTGTTTTAGATTTCCTGAAATAAATAAAATTCTATCACCTTCAGCATATTAGATTCATAGTCTATGAGTGATAAAAATTAAATAAACAACCTACCAGTGGACGTTGTGAACTCCAATACTCTGGACATTTTAAAGAGGAGATTGGACTACGGAGAGGGGCGGCATACAAATTTAATAAATAAATAAATTTGGCTGGGGGTGCTATAGGGTTCCTGTTTAGGCAGGGGGTTGGACTTGATGACCTGCATGATCCCTTTCAACTCTAATAGTCAATCAATCAATCAATCAATAAATCAATCAATCAATCAATCAACAAACAAACAAACAAACAAATAAATAAATAAATAAATATAATTCCTAATCAAGGATCTAAGTAATATAGGCAGTTCCAAGCTAGTTTGGTTTTTATAAAATTAAAATGTTTAATTACAAACTTTTGAGATCCATTGGATTTCTTTAGGTATTGCTACAATGGGTCCAATCACAACTGGCATAACAGTGGATTTCTTTTTCCCATTCAACTAATTCTGATGCTATTGTTTCTAATTATTGCCCATTGTTTTTCTTGAATCCTAGCATCACCGGGTATAGCAAATCAATAAACCTGACCTTTTCCCTTCGATGAATATATTGTTGAATTAATATTGCATGCAAGATGACTGTCTCTTTGGATTTAAAATTGCATGAACTTTTATTCACTTATTCTACAAAACCTTCTCAGTTTGATGATCTCAGTAGTTTTTAAATCCAAACCTCGGATACAGTTATCAAAGAATAGTTTAGATCGCTTGTCAAGTCAATGTAAATTTTACTGCATCCACTGATCAAAGAGTCAGTTGTTTTATTCTTTTAACAACAAAGACATGAAAAGCATGTTGTTTATTACATGTTGAATTTTTGCTTTTATGCAATTAAAATTTTCTCTTTGAGGGAGATGAGTGGTAAAAAAATGTGAAAATAATTAGATAAAATAAAAATTAGTGCTTATTATTATTTACCACAAAGTGTTAGAATATCCAATTAACAAGGAATAGACATGGGTCTTATATAACATTAAATTTCTTATTAAGCAAGATAAACCAATCAAGTGATTCATACTTTAAAATGGTAACTATTAAATCCACCAATCTGCAAATCTAAAATGGGTGATGAAACATGTATTGATTTGTGATGTGCTAGTCCTGTTTTGATTTGGTATACATAAGTTTGTTACTATGGTAAGGTGATCAGATGTCCCATTTTTGGGGGGACAGTCCCGCTTTTGAGCAATTTATCCCGCATCCCACGTCGTTTTTAAAAAGTTCCGATTTTTTAAAAATGGGACGTCTGGTCACCTGGTAGCTTTTCCTTCTCCTGATTGCGAAGTTAGCCAATCTGCAAAGTGAAGGAGTTTTATAACTGAACGTGGGAAAAGGCAATGCGCTCCTCCAGGCCATGCAACAAACTTCTCCCCTCTGTGCTTGGCTGCAGTGCTTTCAGCGAGCAGCAAAGGAAGACCCCAAAGGACAAGACACAGTGAGTGGGCATTTTTGAGAGGAGGGAGGCAGGCAGCCAGGGTCTGAAAGAGTCAGGAACAGGAAAGGGTGGAGGAAGCAAAAGTGGAGACTTGGAGCAATGAAGCGCTCTGGGGCAAATGGGTTAAAAGGAGGCATCAAGAAGTGAAAGGCAAATGGTGGCTGGGATGAAACTATCGGGAAACTGCAGGGCGAAGCAAAAGCTGGCGTGGGAGAGAAGCGCAGGGGGTGAGGGAGAAGGCACTCTTGGTTGAGCCCGTGCAGCTTCCACACTTATGCAGCTAACGGGAAGGGTCAGGGATTTGGGCTTGGAGACATTGGCTGGAAGGAGCACCACCTCCGACATCCTGAAGATCCAAGGTATTTCTACAGACACACACACACACAAAAGTCGTCCATTCCCCCCCCCCCCAATTCGGTAAAGTCTGTCCCCCCCTGCTCGGTAAAGTCTGTTCCCCCCACTTGCTCGGTAAAGCATGACACAATGGTGTCCCATTTTACTGAGGTTATAATCTGGTCACTTTATACTATGGTGTAACAAAGACCAAACTGGTTGAATGTTGACTATATACCTTTAAATTATACTGAAAAACCTTGGAACTCGTCATTATATAAAGAACTATAGATTTATTACTAAAAAGTGAAATATACAATATTACTTTCAATATTACAAAAACAAATCCCATATTTATGATTTTGGGTTACATATATGTGTTCACATTCTGTTTTTAGCTGGCTTTCTGTCTACGCAATAGAAAAATTGATGTATATTGATTTATGTAGTAAATGACTTATTTAAAACAGGCTAAATAATTTATTTCAATATATGCAAGGCAAGAGGTTTTTGTTGCTTCTCTGTTCTGTTTGTTTTTGTATTGTTTCTTTCCTTCTTTTAAATTCAGTATATAGTCCAAAATTGAAGTGGTAAGAGGCATTAAAAAAAACCCTGGGTTTCCAAACCAAAATCATGTAGATGCCCTTATAGAAAGATTATTCTCACTTATTGAAATCCTTTTCTTCTTCTTCAGGGAATGCTTTTCTCTGTGCTAAATTGAAAAGACTGAGACATAATCCACAATATTCAAATAGAGCCTCAGAGGCCTTGCCTAACAGAGGAATCATACTTACTACTACCTTTTAACACAGATATTGTAAAACTCAATTATTAATACAGAAACTAACTTACAGGGAATACATACCATATTTTTCAATGTATAAGACGCACCTTTTTACTTCAAAAAAGTGCATCAAAAACTGGGTGTGTCTTATACATCGAATGCTGCAGGGGGGAGGTGGGTAGTGGTCAGCAGTGGCAGTCTTCCCGTGCTTTGCTGGCTGTCCCCAAGGCCATCCGGCAGCCCTTGGCTTCACTTCCCTGCAGGAGATGGCATAGGATTCCCTTGCTTCTCTCCCCGCGGGAGACCGGCAGGCATTGGCCAAGGAGTCTCCCGGCAGGCCGAAAAACAGCTCAGGCAAGTGGCTGTGGCTGGGCAGGGACTGCCTCACTCTGGCTGAGGAATTCCCTCTGTCCTTCGCTTCGGCATCAGGGAGAACACAAGCGGTGTCTGCTTCACTTTCAAAGCCTCCTGTATGACCAATTCTCCCTCTGGGAGTCCTGTTCCCCCCCCCCCCGACCCACATGCCCCTGTTTCAGCCTGCACTCCAAAAGCGCTTTGCCCTCCGTTTAGGACCTGGCGCTCTTCTCTTGGGGTGGGGAGAATGGAGCCACAAGCGCTGCCTTCAAGCTCTGTGTAGGGTGGCCACAGGCGCTTCCGGTATTCTTCAATCAGGCAAAAGGTGCGGCAGTGGCAGAGGACGCCTGAGAACCTCCGCCACCATGTCTTTTGCCTGGCTGAAGAATACAGGAAGCCCTTTGGCTGCCCTGCATGGAGCTTGAAGACAGCGCTTGTTGCTCTGTTCTCCCCATCCCGAGAGAAGAGTGCCAGGTCCTAAATGGTGGGAAAAATGCTTTTGGAGTGCAGGCTGAAATGGAGTGTGTACAGGGTGGGGGGGGGGGCGAGAGAAACGGGGCTCCCAGAGTGAGAATCGATCATGCAGGAGGATTTGAAAGTGGTGCAGACAATGCTTGTGTCTGGGTAATTGCACCCGTCCGGCGCTCTCTCTCTTTCACACACACACATACACACACACGCAGATGAGGGAGCAGAGGGGAAAGACGGTGACAGTTGGAGCAAAATAAGATAGAAACCTATTGTAAAATTCTTCCTCCAGATTGCCAATCTAATTATTCTTTTTGAAGCAACAAAATAGCAATACAGAAAAATACATTACAGTTTAGTTAGATGTGTTCCAATTCCTAAGATTTTTGTTAGAATGGACAAAGTTTTTGCTAGATTATTCTGACCCATTTGACTACATAATGGATTACAATACACATTTAAATTTGAAAAATCCATTCGCAATAAGAAGTTGAGGGCCTACAGTTTTGTTTGCAATGCTTCTTCACCTAAACATTTACATATAGTGTTTTCCTCAGGAACCAGCAAATTGGTTCCAAGATCTAAGAGAAATTTTGTGTGTTTGGGGGGGGGGTGTCTTTCACTTCAACAGCCCCCTCCAAATCTCAATAAACACAAATGAAGATGACCTACTAGGAGATCTTCCCTCAGATGCACCGATGAACAAAAATACAATCAGAAGATATATAGATAAGGTTCAAAGAGAATATAAATGTTCTAAAAGCTATTCCATTTTTTCGATATTTATTTGTAAAAATGTATTCTTAATACAAATTGCAAAAAGGGTCAAAAATAAAAATAGCCAGAGTATTCTGCTGACACTTCAATTTCTGTGCCAAAAATATTTTTATTAATTAATAAAAATTTTCCCCTATTCCTTAAGTTTGATTTTTAGAGTTCTGTTATTTGCTTTCACTGCCTAATAGTAAAACATTTCATCTAGACATTTTAGCATTTTTTTTGGATGATAGACATATTGTTCTAAGGGCAGAAACATATAAACAGTGCTTCTTTTCCTTTCTTTAATTTCTTAGGCTTATCACTTTCTTTTTCTGCTTTGTGGGACATTGTTCAGAATAGAATAAAATAGAATAGAATTCTTTTATTGGCCAAGTGTGGTTGGACACACAAGGAATTTGTCTTTGGTGCATATGCTCCCAGTGTACACAAAAGACCTCAAATCTCTGAAAGTTCTTCACCGATTACTTTGAAATTTTGACACAGTATTGCATTCAATTTCAAGCCTTTTTATATACAAAAATTATATAGATATCACACCTGTGATGGGTAAAAACTGGTGAAAAACATAGGAGATGCATTTTGATTGGCTGGTGAAAAACATAGCAGCTCTGTTTTCATTGTCAGGTGAAAAAGATAGGAGGCACTAATTTGAATCAGTGACAATGATCTGTTTATATGGAAAAACGGAGTTGCTTGGCATGGGGACTGATGACAAACATAGGTGCTGCGTTTTCATTGGATGGTGAAAACTATGGGAGACACTGGTGATAATTTTAACCAATGAGAATGGGCCATTTATATGGAGAAACGGAGTTGCTTTGGCATGGAGACTTGTGACAAACATAGGAGGTGCGTTTTGATTGGCTGCTGAAAAAGATAGGAGCTGCATTTTGATTGGCTAGTGATAATTTCAAACAACGAGAATAGTCTGTTAGGGAAAGATGGCCACAGTCTTGCACAGTCTTGCAAAAAGGAGGGAGACCCCCATCGACCCTGCAACAACAAACCTATCAAACATGTGCCAATTGGTGCACATTGAAAGTGACGGTTAAAGGGTTGTTCTTATTCTAATACTTAGTTCAATTACATACATCTCATGCAGCAAGCAGGTGGCTGGGTAATACAGAGCCCATGCAGCAGGCCCACATTCAAAGTCACCTAGTGGGAAGGAATGTTGTGATTAGAATCATCAATCACAGCCCGCGTGAGCTGAAAATGAATCTAATCCGGAGGTCGATGAATGAGATGAGAGAAAAGCTTCAAAATGAAGTTACTTTTATTAGTATAAAATAATGAAATCAATTTTGCCTGATCACAGGCTATCAGACACATCTACATGTTTAGAAAGTTTTTCTTCAAGATGGAGATTTTCTCCTTCTTCCCCAGACAGAGAGGAAGTGACTAGACAGGATTTTACATCATAATGGAGGGGGGCTAAATTAACATACATGAGTTAACTATTTAATTACTGAATGTCTCTGAATGTCTCTGGGGCTGTCAATACACAGCGTGACACCCCTTCTTTGGCAGTCATCAGGGACATCGGTTCACAGAAGGCACATTTTCTTGGATAGGTATTCGTGTTGATCAGTTGGCAATGGCTTATTCAGCAGGTCAGCAATCTGTTCAGTAGTAGGCACATATTGAATTTTCACAAATCCTTCTTTCACACTTTCTCTGGTATTTCTATACCTTATGTCAATGTGCCGTGAACGAGCTCCAACATATTCAGCTTCAGCTATGAATAGCAAGAAGTAAACTTCTGTTTTCTAACTTTCCAATAAATTGGACAACTATTCAAAAACATTATGTAACCAGAAGTACTTTTTCATGTTTCTACATCACCTGCCCAGTCAGCATCTGCGTAGCAAATCACTTCAGGATACTTATCATGTTTCGGCTCTAGGAAAAACTTCATGTCCTTTGTAAGTTTCATGTATCTCAGCAGTCTCTTTATGCATGTCCAATGGAACGTGATTGCTTTGCCAATGTAACGTGACAAAAGATTCACACTCAGTGAAATGTCGGGTCTTGTCCAACTGCTGATATATAGTAATGACCCAATTACTGACCGATACAGCGTTTGGTCTTCAAATGAAGGGTACTCTTGTTGAGTTAACCTGTAAAAATCAGTTTGCATAGGAGAATGACAAGTATGTGCATCAGACATGTTACAATTATGCAAAAGTTGGTCAACCTTACTTTCTTGTGAAAGAGAGAACCCCTTCTCAGTTTTTTCAACCTGGACACCTAGATAATCATTAATATGCCCTAGGCTTTTCAAAGTGAAATGTTTTTCTAGACCCTTAGCAAAAGTTTCACTCATGCGTTTGTTAGGACCAATGTAAACAATATCATCAACATAAACAAGAATAATTTCATAAACTTTACCTTGCCCTTTTGTAAACACGCGTTCATCAGAGACGGACTTAATAAAGCCCATTGAATTTAGCTTGTCAATGAGACAACAGTACCACATGAGGACAGACTGTTTCAAACCATAAAGGCTTTTCTGCAGGTACCAGACATCTCCTTCTTGGTCCTGGAACCGGGGTGCACTCTTGACGTAGATCTCTTCATTTAGATCAGCATTCAAATAGGCAGTCTCGACGTCAAACTGAAAAACTTCTAAGTTCAAAGCAATAGCGGTAGTTAGGGCAATTTTGACACTTTCATTTCTGGCAGTGGGTGAAAAGGTATCAGTGTAGTCTTCAGGATACACCTGTGAGTACCCCTGTGCTACTAGTCTTGCTTTGCATATCTTTTCATCATTTGGTTTTTGTTTGACCTTATACACCCAACGTGTGCCAATAATCCTTTTGTTTGTTGGAGGCTCAACTTGTTGGAACACCTTAAGTTTAAACAGTCCAGTTCATGTTCCATAGCCTCATACCATTTTTCTTGTTCAGATTCAGGTAAATGTCTTATTTGAGAAAAATTCTCAGGAGGAAGTGTAACATTGTTACATAAGAAAGGAAAAGGTTTTTGTAATGCTTGCTGTTGATATCTCTTTGGAGGAGTTCCTTTGGTGGTTCTCTGTGAACGCGTTGGAACTTTGGTCCATCCTTCATCATGATCATCTCCGTCTCCGATTGCATCGTCAGGAACATCATTTGCGACTGTTGAAGACTGCCCATCATCTGGAACATCTGGAACATCTGGGACAGCTGCCTGAGAGTCAGGTTTCGCTGCACCTTCAACATCATCCTTAGGAAAATAAACTGAAGTATCATTACTATGTATTCTGGACCAATTAGTGTCTTCCTCAAATTTAGCTGAATTAGAAACAACAGCTCTATGGTAAGTGTCAGCAAATTTGTAGTACTTAGAGCTTTCATCAAAGCCGATGAATCTCATTCTCTGTGACACTGGACCTCCCTTTCTTCTTTGGTCAAGTGGAATGTTAACAGTGACATATGAGCCCAAAATGTGGATGTTTTGAACATCAGGCTTCTTTGCATGAAGTAAGTAATAAGGAGTCTCTTGTATAACGCTACTCCAGGTTCTGTTAACAATGTAATTAGCATACCTGAGTGCTTCACCCCAGTATAGATTGTCCATGTCAGCATCCTCTAGAAGACATAGTCTGTAGGATTCCCTGTCTCCTTTCTACAATCCCGTCAAGAGCCGGGGATGATGGTGCTGACGTTTGATGATGGATTCCATTCCTTTTCATCCACCCTTGGAACTGCTGGGACATGAATTCTCCACCATGATCACTTTGAATTCTTTTGATCCAGACATCGTATTGTGTAAGTACCTCTGCAGCAAAGTCTTTAAAAATCTGAAAAGCCTCAGATTTTTGTTTCATTAGAAACACAAAACCGAATCTAGAATAACTATCAACAATAGTCAAGAAATACTTACAGTTACCTTTAGTAGGCCGAAATGGACCGACAATGTCGGTGTGGACCAATTCAAAAATGCGTGTAGACAAATGTAGGGCATGCTTGGCAACAGGAGTTGCCTTGGATTTGGCTATATTGCAAACCTTACAGTCAAGATGAACCTTGCAATCACTATCAATTTTAAAACCATTCACAAACTCAGGCATCTTTGCTAAAACTGGATAAGATGCATGGCCCAAGCGACGGTGCCATCTATGAATACACCTGGAATGAAAAGATTTGTTTGTTAATACAAGTTTAACATTTGAAACAGCATTAGGAACCTCTTGGGCTTCATTGGCTTTATAAGCCTTTGCAGCTATAGTGGCAGCAGGTTTTCTCTCTGGACCTGTGCCTTCACCCTTTGGAACTTTTATACTTACATCATCCTTTGGAGGAGGTTTTGGCTTTAAGTAATAAACACCTCCGATAGGGATACCAGTAGCAAGGATTTTGTCATCCTTCAAGATGTAAGCTTCTGTTAGTTCATGAGTCACTTTAGTCCCTAAGTCTTCATTCAGGCGGTACACACTGAGTATATTGCCTTTGGCACTTGGAATGTAGAAAACACGTGAGATATGTCTGTCCAGTTCTTTCACGTAGACAGTTCCTTCTCCTTCGACTTTGCACAGATGAGCTGCTACTCCAACCACTTCTTTGACGTCAGTCTTGTGGAATTCAGTGAAAAGTTCCTTCTGGTACACGATGTGCATGGCTGCTCCGCTGTCTAATGTCCATAAGTGACGGATGTCGAACTGTGGACTCTTGTCTGGAACAGTGTTGAGGAGGAGAGTGTTGACATAAACACGTTTCTCACCTTTTGAGTCCCGTTGAGTTGATCTGGAATTCCCGGAGCCTCGACCCCTGGATCCTCTCAAACATGCTCCTTTGGGTTGAGTAGGATATGAAGGAGATTCAGAATTGCCAGATTGAGCACTTTGTTGATCATTGGATTGAGATAATTGAGTGTCATCTTTCTTAGGTTGTTTCTGGCGTGTGTATCTCGAAGTGTAACCCTTTTGTTGATAGCTTTTAGCTAGGGTAGGTTTGTATGCAGACGACATGGGTCTGAGTCTAGTGTGCAGGAATCCTTCTTCTTCCACTAACATGTTACAGAGTCTCTGTGTAATTCTTTGGCCCAGTGGCAAGCTGTTGAATTGAAAAACAGCCTCCTCCCATTCATGGCCGAGGGAATTTATGATTGCAGCATTTAATTGCAAAAAGTCCATGTTATAGCCACGCTCTGTTAAGTCTTTGTGCATTGCTAACAGCTTAGGCAAATGTGGAGCAATTTCTTCCCCAGGCTTTAATTTTGCTGAATGAAATTCAGAAATCAAAAGGAATGTGCCTTCCGCTGAAATTGGCCTGAACAATCCATCAAGGGACTCTAAAAGTTCTCCTGCAGTGTCATGTGGATATCTTACTGACAAATCAGAATCTAAGGACATGAGAATAAGGAGGGTGGCCCTAATGTCCGCTTCCCTTTCTTCCTCATTCCATTGTCTAATTGGAGGATCGAATGCCATATGATCCACCTGCTGAGTGAGCAAAATCAGCCTCATCTGATGGAGCCAGATCTTGTAATTGTGACCATTACTCTTTAATCTTGACTCACCTTTCAGCGTTGCTAAGGTGATTGCTTGCCTTGTAGATACAGTTGGCAGGGCTTCTGGTTGTTGCACCTGTAGTACAAGAACCGGAGGCAAGTGGGCAGGCCGAGGGGCCTGGGCTGGCTGTGGCAGATGAGGTGCAAGGGGGGTTGCCTTGGTTGCTGTACAGGGTGAGCTGGAACTGATGAGCATCAGTTCCGTTGCATCTGTGCAGCTTGGGATGCCTGCGACATTTGTGGTCTAACAGCAGATTGATTAAATACATTTTCTGTTATGCGTTTCCTTTCATCTTGAAATCTCTCAGCGGAATCCTTCGTCTCAAATGTTGGTTTAAGTTTATAATCATACCATCCACTAGAGGCCGCTGCTGCACTATAAGTTTCTGCAGCTGCTTGGGCATACATAGCCCCCCTTTTTAGGCTGTCTGAAGGAAATTCCTCCCTTTGAGATATGCCTGCAAAACTTTCGCTATCTCTTAGCGCATGCTTGGATTGGATATCGGGGGACAAAGGAATTCCTTTTCTTGTGGACGTGGCCTCTTCGTACTGGGCATGCTTGGACTTATTAATGGAGATAAGTCCAACCTGATCTTTTAAAAGCTTGATTTGCATTTCCTTTAGATCTCTTAACTGTCTTCTATAGACATTCAACTCATCCATGTAATTATCATGTGTAGCCTTTTGTTTTAAAGTTATTGAATTTCCAAGGCTGTCAAGATATGCACAGTAACTCTGTAAATCTTGAATCTGATGCTCACAGCTTGTAATAGCGTTTTCAACTCTGTCTAACTCAGAAAGTGATTCTCTGCTCTTATTAGAGCTTTGAGACATATTATCATCGCAATGCTTTGTCTTAGCCTTTGCTTTCAAAGGAAGCTGTGAGGACTGAGTACTCAGAGATTCGGAACAGACAAGGGTAACCCCCTCACATTCTTCGCTTGATTTATGACTGAAGTGCTCTGAAAACCTTTCGACGGGTTGACTCATTATAGTTTCCTCCCCCTTTCCAAGTAAGTAAGTGTGGGAACTTATGATTTGCTGAGGGGCTGCCAGCTCTGCCATTTGGAGAGATTTTTGCTCTGCCGTAATGAAGTTTCTTTTCTCTTCCGATGCGTGGATGAGATCTTTCAAGCCTTGAAGTTGCTCTTGTGAAATCTGATCGATAAAGCTTTGAGAAAAGAACTTCTTCTTCCATTTGGCTGGCATTCCAATGAGCACGGTAGTGTAGGGTAGTTAAATTAGGAGTCAACCAACTGCTGCTTACCATGTCGCGATTAGAATCATCAATCACAGCCCGCGTGAGCTGAAAATGAATCTAATCTGGAGGTCGATGAATGAGATGAGAGAAAAGCTTCAAAACGAAGTTACTTTTATTAGTATAAAATAATGAAATCAATTTTGCCTGATCACAGGCTATCAGACACGTCTACATGTTTAGAAAGTTTTTCTTCAAGATGGAGATTTTCTCCTTCTTCCTCAGACAGAGAGGAAGTGACTAGACAGGATTTTACATCATAATGGGGGGAGCTAAATTAACATACATGAGTTAACTATTTAAATACTGAATGTCTCTGAATGTCTCTGGGGCTGTCAATACACAGCGTGACAAGGAAAGCCACCTTGTATCCATCCCGGGGAAGGAAAGGGGTTTGCTTCCGTCTGTGATCTGCCATGTCCTTGCCAGATTTTTTGCGCTGGGTTGGTTGCATGGTAAAAGAGGACTGGGTGGGTGGATTGGGTCCCTTTTCGGCTGCTGAATGGTGGCTGTAAGAAGGAGAACCATATTCACATGTGCAAGTGGAGCGGATTCTTGCCAAGTATAAGCTCAGCTGAGGAAGGTGACACACAGTGTCCAAGTGTCATCCTTCTTTCTAATGTTAATCCCTTCCAACTCTATTCTTCTAAATAAATTGAACGGGATTGGACTAGAACACCTCCAAGCTCCTTTCCAACTTTGTTATTCTGAATAAATTGAGCAGGGGATTCAACTAGAAGACATTCTAGGTTCTTTCCAATTCTTATTCTGAATAAAAGTGAGCAAGGGGTTGCACTAAAAGAACTTCCAGGTTGAGCCACAGCAATGTGTGACTGGATACACTAGTGTGCTGTGGCATATCATTTCTATTGTTGATTTTTCATAAATGTGTTTATTAAATGAAATGTTTTAAACCAAGGACTCACCAATGCACATGAATGCAGTTAAATCATAATTCATATCCACACATGTACAACTCTGTGTTATGCATTAGCAACAAGAAACTGTACAATTAAAAATAATTTAAATATACAACCAACAACCTACATTTATATTAGACACTCCAGGTGGAATGCTAATCAACTTGACCACAGTACCCAAGGGAAGTACCAAAAATTTTAGAACCTTTTAAAAGGTCAGTGTTAATTATTGGGTAATCAAAGAACAATTTAATACATATGCCAACCAACAGGAAAAAAATGTCTGTCTCCAACTATTTTTGCTTGTTCCACAATATTTGTCAGGGTGGGCATCCTTTGGGTACCTTCAAATTCAATTAAGAATTTTAGTGGATGGAACACATGAAGATTGTCTTCTCTGTAGTGGTATCTGTTTAGTGGAACATGATATTTTTTCAAGATCTAGATCTAGATAGTTCTTTGCCCACATGCTATTTATAAGATACTCATGACCTATTATTCCTGTCAGGCATTGGGCAAAACTTTGAGAAGTTTATTTCATTTTGAGAAGTTTATTTGTGTAAATTTATGAACTGCTTTGAGCATTTTAATTTTTATTGATTAGCGTGTCATTGTTCTACTGGATATTATCCATTCAGAATTACATGGCAAGTTGGCACTGGCAGATATACAAAATGGATAGATGGATGAATACATATATAGTATACAACAGGGAACATTAAGATCTGAAGCTGTGGAACTCAACTGAACTCTGAAAATTCAATATGATGCTCTTGACCTTCCAGCTTACAGCAGAGATCTAGAATCTGCTCAAAATTTTGTGACCTTAAGATTTAGACCTATTATAAAAAATGCTACCAAACTGAATTATTTAAGATGAGTGGGAAAATGGATATTAATCAGACCATTATTTTTCCATTATTCTAGGCATGGCATTCAACCAGTTTAATAATCTGGGTTGTTTAAAAAAAAATTATACTTATTGTAATATGTACTGGTCCCCAAGTTCATAGTAAATGGAAAATCAATTATTTTCTTGATTGTTTCCCCCCCAAAAAAATAATAAATGGAAGACTCCAATATAACATTGAAGACTAAACCTGGCTTATAAGTCAATGTACAAGCTTGTAATAAAATTAAATGATTCATTTGCAGACCTTACTGCTTGGTAAACGGCTACGCATGCTTCCATATTTGTGTTCATTTTGTATTATTTTACATTTATTAACATTGCATATGCAATTTGGTCAAGGGATTTAAGATTTCTAATGTGTAAAATCAATAGTTTTTCTGAATTTCTGAATAGAAATACTTCCGTTTCTGATATTTTATTTTATTTATTATTTTTAAATAATAATGATCTGACTATTAACTATAATGTTATCCTTAAAATATTCTATTTAATGTAAAAGTTAGTGGCATTTTACATGGAAAATGTACTATATTCTATTGCATTTAAAATCATGTACAATAATTTCATCATGCACAATAGGACCCAATAGGACTGACTCTCCTCCCCAATTGTTTTTAAGCTTAAGCTTGTTAGCATTCCTGATTATTTCATATACCAGGTGGGACTATTAGCAGTAGTTCAATACAACTGCAGGGCCACAGGTTCATCATCACTGGTGTATAGGACCAATGGTCCATATAGTTGGTGCATCTGTATTGCATCTGTATTCTTAACTGCAACTTGCTTATTAACAGTTAACAAGCATCAGAATGCCAGATCTATCATTTTACAAATGCAATTGGTCTTGCAAGACAAAATAGCAGATGAGACAGGGGTGGGCTACTGCCTGAATTGGGGGGGGGAATGTAGTGGGATATCGAAAATGAAGCTCCACCCCAGAGCAACCAATTTGCATTGAAAGATGTTGAAAGAAAATGCAGGGCATGCTGCATAAGCCATACCCACAGTGTTGTAGTAAAGATTTTGGTAGCCATTCACTGAGATCAGACCATTATTGTTCCATTATTCCAGGCATGGCATTTAGCCAGTTTAATAAGCTGGGTTTTAAAAAAAATGCAACAAAACATTTTATACCTACTGTAATGTGTACTGGTTTCCATGTTCACAATAAATGTAAAATAAATTATTTTCTTGACTGTTTCCCCCTTTTATGAAGCCTAACTTCATAAAAAGATATTAGTGAGCCCTATTATATTGGGGGTGAGGGTTTCCCTTATAACATTTTGAAAAGAAAATAGACATGAGTTTTCAATTTCTTTTGAGCCAAGACATTTTTTTTCAAAGAATTAAATAATGGTACAACAAAAAGACTAACAAAACAAAGTATTTTTTAGAAATTATCAAAACAAGTTGTTCTTTTATTATTACATTAGTTATTTGCTCAACAGCCAGATGTTTATACTGGATTTGGCATTTTTATTTACAAGTTGAGTCTTCCCAAGCATCTGTTATAGGCAGATGTTGTTTGATGGTATTATAGGTAGTTGCCTTTTGCAATTGACTAGTTGTGATTTTGTCAATCCTGATGATATTCAATGATGCTCCAGATGTTTTGGGATTGCATCCAAGCTACCTATCACTGTTGGTACTATCTTTGATTTCTTTAGCCACAGCTGTTTAATTTCTATTTGCAAGTTTTAGATTTTGTAATTTTTTTCCAGTTCTTTCTCTTTTCTTCCGTTTCCAGGTATTGCCACATCCACTATCCAGACTTTTTGTCTGTCTTGGCAACAGTTGCTAAATCTGGAGCATTGTGCAGCAGATGTTTGTCTGTTTTAATTCTAAATTCCCAGAGCACTTTAGCTTCTTCATTTTTAATTTCTTTATCTATTTTGTTTTTTCCACCAGTTCTTACTTGAAGGCAAATAGTATTTCCTGCAGATATTTGAATGCATCATTGCTTCCAATTGCTTGTAATCAATATGTGCAATCTTCTTTCAGTAAGTCATCCATTTTCTTTACAGAGATGGCATCTGTTATTCCCTTCTCAATTCTGGCTTTTTATTAATTTTTTCCTTAAAGCTTGGACTTGTGAGGAACTTTTGTGGTGCAAGTCATTAGAATGCTGTACTGCAGGCTGTTTCTGCCCACAGCAGGAATTCAATCCCTGACCAGTTCAAAATTAACTCAGACTTCCAACCTTCTGAAGTTGATAAAATGAGGACCCAGATTGTTGGACCAATGGTGATCTGTGAGAAAATGTTGGTGGTCCGCAGAGAAATCTTTGCATTTCTCTCAAGGAGCATTGTCGAAGTTTCCCATGCTACTTGTGCTTTGACTCACAGGGAAGGATGGAGTCCTTCAGGCAGTTACATTGGCTGCCTGATAGCAGAGAGAAGGCCCCGGGATCAAACTTAGCTTTGCTGTCCATTGCAGGTCCTAGATCGGCCCCATGCAAACTCTTGTCTCTCGAGCACTTGCTGAAGCAGCCCAGGAAACTTCAGCTGAGCTCTTCGAGAGACAGGAGTTTCTAGCACCTGCAATGGATAGCAAAGCTAGGGTTAACTCCAGATGTTTCACTCTGCTATAGTGCTTCCCAGACTCCAAGCCCCAAGGAGCAGGAGACGAGGGGTAGCTCCTCACCTGGGTGCAGGAAATGAAAGAAGGGAAGGGAATGGGGAAGGGGCTGGAAGGAAGGAAAGGAAAGGAAAGAAGGAAAAGAAAGAAAAGAAAGGGAGGGAGGAGAGGAGAGGAGAGGAGAGAGAAGGGGATGAGAGGAAAGAAAGTAAAGGAAGGGAAAGGGGGAGGGAGGGGAGGGAAGGAAAGGAAAGGTACTACAGCTACAGCTCTGGAAAATGGGACTGACTTTCCTGCCAACATCAGCAAGCCACTGTCAGTCTGCTTGTCTTTGTTTCCTTCGCTCAGATTGACCAAACTTCTTGAGAAAAGGAATACGAAAGAGGTTTCCAGACTGTCTGCCCACACCAGGCACTTTCTCTCTGGCCTCTCACCTGAAGGCCTCACAGAAGCAGACAGGTAGGCCTAACAGGCAGCTGAGTGTCCCCCCCATCCCAGTTGTCTGCAATATTTAAAATTATGAATTTGGTGGTCCCTGGGGTCCAAATGATTGGAGATCCCTGCTGTAAAGCACTGCAGGGTGGTCTAAGTGCTACTGCTATTGCAGTCAGAATTAGCCTTTCTGTCTCCTTCTTCAACATTCCTGATTTTAGTCACTGCCATATCTTTTTTTATTTGCTTTATCTGCTAGGTTTCTGAGGAGTCTCTCCCTTCTCTCTCTCTCTCTCTTTGTGTGTGTGTGTGTGTGTGTGTGTGTGTGTGTGTGTGTGTGTGTATCATAACCATGTAATACTACTTGCTATTTTCTTTTCTTCCTTTGAACTTTGTTATAGATATTTTGAGCAGTTTGGTCTCTACAGTACTCAGTAATCTTTCATGATATGCTTCCTTAAATGCATTTTATTCACTGTCCTTCACATATTCATCCTAAGCTCTATTTTCTTCTTCAGTTGTCTTCCATGCTCAGCTATGACAAATTCTGGTAAATAGAATTTGTCAACATTGTAGATGAAGGGCATGATTTATTGTCATTATTTTTCTGATATTTCTATTCAGGCCTTTTACTTTTGGTTGAGTACAACTGTTTATCTAATGACTGGACTTGTCCAAGTACTAATTGCATTGATAATATTGTCTCTACTGTGTTTTTCACCCTCATAATGTGTTCAGGACCTACTTCTTGACTTCAGTAATGATTTTCTGTTTTCAGATTCAAAGATGCCCAGGTATTTGTAGTGATTTTGTTCATTCAGACATGTGATGTTATTTCTATAGGGCACCTTGATTCTTTCAGTTTTCACAATTTTTCCTCTGTTGATGGCACATTTGCTCATTCCAAACCCCATTTAAATTTCTTGGCTGTATATATAGATAGCATTGGGTAGATTATATTTCAAACGTCATTTTTCCATACATCTTCAGATTGCCCATGTAAATAAGGAGAGATAGCCTGACAGAAGTGTTTGATATTTGATTACTATACTTATCCTTAAGATTTTTATTAATATTGATTGTTTCCTCATTGCTTATTTGACCCCTATGACAATCATTAAGTGTTGTACCTCATGATTCTTCACAAATGTATCCTTTTCTTTTATGTACACTGAGAGCATATTCACCAAAGACAAATTCCTTGCGTATGCAATCACACTTGGCCAATAAAGAATTCTATTCTATTCTAACTATGGATTGAATTATTCAATATTGTTGACACAGGAATCAATATAATGACTAAGAGTAGTGGGTCTTTAAAAAAAAATCATTTCTTGAAATTGACCCATCCCAGTCTATCATGATTATCAGCAATTGTGCTTTCATTGTCCATTGAGCTTTGCACAAAATTTATGATGTTTCTACTGACTTCTGTTATTTCTAAGCATTTGATTATCCAATCACATGGTAGGAAGTGAGTGTCCTTTTAAAATTATTTATTTATTCAACTTCTATGCCGCCCAATCCCAAAGGATTTGAGGTGTTTGTTTGTTTGTTTGTTTGTTCGTTCATTCATTCATTCATTCATTCATTCATTCATTCATTCATTCATTCATTCATTCATTCATTCATTCATTCATTCATTCATTTATTTATTTATTTATTTATTTATTTATTTATTGGATTTGTATGCCGCTCCTCTCCGTAGACTCGGGGCGGCTAACAACAGTGGTAAAAACAACACGCGACAATCCAATACTAAAGCAGCTAAAAACCCTTATTTTAAAACCAATCATACATACAAACATACCATACATAAATTGTAGAAGCCTAGGGGGAAAGAATATCTCAGTTCCCCCATGCCTGACGCCAGAGGTGGGTTTTAAGAAGCTTACGAAAGGCAAGAAGGGTGGGGGCTATTCTAATCTCTGGGGGGAGTTGGTTCCAGAGGGCCGGGGCCGCCACAGAGAAGGCTCTTCCCCTGGGTCCCGCCAAACGACATTGCTTAGTTGACGGGCCCCGGAGAAGGCCCACTCTGTGGGACCTAATTGGTCACTGGGATTCGTGTGGCAGGGTACATTTAAGTTGGTCTTCATTCTTTTGAAGTTTTCCAAAATCATCTTGGGATTAGTAGTTGATCTCTTTTCTCTACTGTTTGGACAGTTTATTTTATGCTTAGGTAAAAAGCTTGTTTCAACCCAATGGTCTTGGACTGCATCCAGTTAGCAATTTAAATTTGTTGGTAAATAAGTAATTAAGAATACATTTCTGCTAATATTCTAAAGCTACTTGCTGTGTTTGCTTAGAAACAGCCGGCCGGTTAGAGCTGTGCGATTGGCGTCCCTATCCAAGGTTCTGATAGGGCGCGTTCCATAGTTACTTTGTAAGCGGGAAAGCTACTGTGTATATGATTGGTTCCTGCCTCAGCCAGGGCTTGATATATAACTCTGTATGTGTTGTTGGATTTCTTTAAGCCTGTACCTGCCTGTCTGGCATGCATTCTGTATTAAAGTGATCGTTTTCAAAGGCCTCCTCTGTTTTACTGGCGACGAGGATTCTCGCCATTTCTTCAGGATTTCTATGCTTGGACTTTGGACGTAAGTGACAATGTCAGTGCAACTTACTTTCGCCCCCTTCAATCCCCAAGGGGAGACATGGGATTCCTATGTTGCCCGTTTCGATTGCTTCTTAATCTCCAACGGGTACACGGAGATTTCCGGCGACAGGAAAAGATCTTATTTCCTGGGGTTTTGTGGCCCCGAGATGTTCGAAACGGCTCGAGCATTGTTTGCCCCTACTTCAATCCATGATGTGTCTTGGGAAGACTTTCTAAAAACCTTGCAGGATCATTATGCCCCGGCCCCGTCCCGGTGTGCGAGACGCTATAAATTTTACCAGCGGAATCAAGCTGAGGGGGAATCTATAAATGACTATGTGGCCGCCCTGCGTCGAGCGGCACTTTATTGCGAGTTTGCAGACCTAAATGATTATCTCCTAGACAGGCTTGTAATAGGGGTGAGAGACGGTCGACTTAAGCGGCGTCTCCTGGCCATTAGGGATTTGACATTTCAAGCGGCGCTAGCGGAGGCTCGTGCGTTTGAGCTGTCAACGCAGTCGCTAGCAGCCATGGACAGCACCGTCAATGTGACCCGAAAGGCTACGGTAGCCACTGATAAGGCCACCGTTCTCCCAGAAGAGGAGGGAAGTCACGAAGCAGAGGAGGAGGAGGTGTGTAAATTGGCAGTGACTAGGAACCGAGACGTTCCTGTTACCCGTCCCAGGCCACCCCAGGCACCTTGTCAGGGCTGCGGGGGCAACCATCTGAGGTCCTCCTGCCCTTCCCGTGATGCCGTGTGTTGGCATTGTGGTGCCAAAGGGCACCTTTCCAGGGTCTGCCGTTCTCGCAGAGTTTCTACAGCCGCTAGCCGAGAGCAACGGGAGCCCCAGAGTTTTATTCCCCGATGGCAGAAAAAAATTCCTTCCAACCGGCGTGAGGATTGCAACGCTATCTATAGTCGGCCACGTTTGGCTACCACTTTCGTGAAGGAGATGTCCAGTTCAGCGGAGAAGATCTCGTTGGAGGTCCAGTTGGGCTCTTCGAGGTGCCCTATGCAGGTGGACACTGGATCTGCCCATTCCTTGGTTTCCTGGGCAACATTGAAGCGCTGTTTTCCAGCTGCCAGCAGAGGTCGCCTGTCTCCATGCTCGGTGCAACTCAAGGACTATCAAGGGACACCAATACCTATTGTGGGGGAGGGCCGTTTTCCAGTCCGTTACAAAACTTTTGTGGGGAATTTGCCTCTTATTATTATTAATGGACCTTTCTCTAATCTTTTAGGGTTGGACTGGTTCAAGGCTTTGGGACTCTCTGTGACTGGGGTAAATGCTGTCACTGACATGGGGAGGTTTGAGATTTTGGCACGGGAGTTTCCTACCGTATTCGATGGTCAGTTGGGCTGTTATAAGGGAACCCCCATTTCATTCGGTTTAAACCCACAAGAACCGGCGGTTCGTTTGAAAGCCCGCAGGGTGCCCATTCCCCTCCGGCCGAAAGTTGATGAGGAACTGGACAGACTGATCGCCCAGGGGGTGCTGGAGCCGGTAGATCAGGCTAAATGGGAAACCCCGGTAGTCATTGCCTTTAAGGGGGATTAGGCTGTGTGGGGACTACAAATGTTCCATTAACAAAGCGTTGGCACACCATTCATATCCGTTGCCAGTGGTGCAACAGCTGCTGCACACCTTGGGAAAGGGTCGGGTGTTCGCGAAGCTGGATTTATCTCAGGCTTATCAGCAGCTTCCCGTTGACCCCCTGGCTGCAGAGGCGCAGTCAATCATCACCCATCGGGGGGTTTTTAAGTGTCACCGTTTACAATTTGGGGTCTCTATTGCCCCAGGATTATTCCAGGGCCTGATGGAGAGGTTACTGTATGGGCTCGATGGCATGGTGCCATACTTCGATGACGTCCTGGTATCGGGGAGTTCCACTGACGAGCTGATGGAACGAGTAAGGAAGGTTTTGTCCAAGTTCAGGGACGCGGGGCTTAAGCTAAAGGAAAAAAAATGTGTTTTCGGTGTCCCAAGGGTGGAATTCCTGGGCTTTATTGTTGATGGGAAGGGAATTCACCCCACCCCTGAAAAGACACGGGCGATTAGGGAAGCCCCCAGGCCACGATCCAAGGCTGAACTACAAGCCTTCTTAGGACTTTTAAATTTTTACGCGATATTCATCCCGCATAAGGCGTCGGTGGCCGAACCTTTGCACCGGCTTTTGGACAAACATGCGAAATGGCACTGGGGAGGAAGGGAGGAATCGGCTTTTAACGGGGTCAAGGACTTACTGCTGTCCAATAACGTGCTGGCCCAGTACTCTCCAGGTTTACCCTTAATTTTGACCTGTGATGCTTCACAGCATGGGGTGGGCGCTGTCCTTAGTCACAGGTTGCCCAATGGAGCCGAAGCCCCCCTGGCATTTTTCTCTCACACATTGGCGCCAGCTGAAAGAAACTATGGTCATATAGACAAAGAGGCGCTGGCACTTATTGCAGGGGTCAAGCGGTTTCACGATTATTTATATGGGAGACAGTTCGAATTGGTCACAGACCACCAACCACTGCTGGGGCTGTTATCAGGAAGCCGTCAGAGTCCAGTAGTCCTATCACCAAGGATGTCACGCTGGATCATCTTCCTAGCGAACTATAGTTACACGTTGACCTACAAGCCAGGACGCCACATAGCACACGCTGATGCCCTGAGCAGATGTCCACTGCCTGATGTTCTCGTCGACCCTGCTCTGACGTGCTCCGTGTTTGCTCTATCTGAGAGCAGAATTCCCATCTCTGCAACTGAAGTGGCTGGAGTGACCGGCCGGGATGCCATTCTATCCCAAATAAGGCAATGGGTATTAAGAGGATGGCCAGCCACAGCCCCTGCCGATGTGTTTGTCCCATTTTTTAGGTGTCAGTCTGAGCTCTCTGTTGAAAAAGGGGTGGTGTTGCGAGGAAGCAGGGTGGTAATCCCGGAAACCTTGCGGGGCCAGGTGCTGGAAATGTTGCACAGAAGTCACCCAGGCATAGTGCGCATGAAAAGTTTAGCTCGGGACTATGTGTGGTGGCCTGGATTGGATAAGGAGGTGGAGCTAAGGGTCGCTGGTTGTGCAGTTTGCCAGGAAAGTCGCCCTTTCCCTCCTCGAGCCGAGCCGCTGGCATGGGAGCCGCCTGCTGGTCCCTGGGCTCGCATACACATTGACCTAGCCGGTCCCTTTATGGGACAGACCTTTTTGATCGTCGTGGATGCCCATTCAAAGTGGGTGGAGGTTGTCCTGCTCAGATCTACCTGCGCTCAAGCTGTCATAGACGCCCTATTGACTTTATTTGCCACTCATGGGTTCCCCGACCTTCTCGTTTCGGACAACGGTCCCCAGTTCACGGCTGTGCACTTTGAGTCATTCCTGGCATCTGCTGGCATCAGACACGCGTTAAGCTCGCCTTGGCATCCGGCCAGTAATGGCCAGGCGGAACGGGCAGTTAGGTCTGTAAAAGACGCCCTTAAGAGGATGCCACAAGGTTCATGGCAGGAAAGGTTAGCAGATTTGTTGCTAGCTCAACATTCCACCCCGTGCGTGGCTACAGGTAAAACCCCAGCCGAACTGTTAATGGGTCGCAAGCTCCGCATCATTCTTGACAGACTGCACCCTTGGTACTCTCAAACGGTGCAGTGGCCAGTAACCCCAACCCGGCAGGTGAAAATAGGTAACACTGTGTTTGTCAGGGCTTACTCGGGAGGTCTGAATTGGGAAAGGGGAACCGTAAGGAGGGAGCTGGGACCTCGATCTTTTGAAATTGAACTGGAAGATGGAAGGGTTTGGAAGAGGCATTTAGACCAGATCCGGGTGGATAGGGCGAGTGATGGTCAAAGGGAAGGAGAGGAGGAGCATCCTGGATCGTTTCTAAATCCGTTGCAGCTGCCCGTCAGACTGTCAGGGGAAAACGCATCGTCGGAACCTTTAAGGGGTGAGGAAGTTCGGATTTCAGATGAGGGAATGCAAGAATCAAATTTGGAAAGGATTTCCGAGCAGGCGGGCATGCCCCGGCGCTCAGAGAGAGTGCGCTACAAACCGGCATATTTAAAAGACTATGTATGTGTCAATCAAGGGGTTAGGAGTGCTGTGTTTGCTTAGAAACAGCCGGCCGGTTAGAGCTGTGCGATTGGCGTCCCTATCCAAGGTTCTGATAGGGCGCGTTCCATAGTTACTTTGTAAGCGGGAAAGCTACTGTGTATATGATTGGTTCCTGCCTCAGCCAGGGCTTGATATATAACTCTGTATGTGTTGTTGGATTTCTTTAAGCCTGTACCTGCCTGTCTGGCATGCATTCTGTATTAAAGTGATCGTTTTCAAAGGTCTTCATTCTTTTGAAGTTTTCCAAAATCATCTTGGGATTAGTAGTTGATCTCTTTTCTCTACTGTTTGGACAGTTTATTTTATGCTTAGGTAAAAAGCTTGTTTCAACCCAATGGTCTTGGACTGCATCCAGTTAGCAATTTAAATTTGTTGGTAAATAAGTAATTAAGAATACATTTCTGCTAATATTCTAAAGCTACTTCAGTTGGTTTATCATACATATTTGGTTTTGATATGGGTTTGAAGGCCAGCATGCAAAATTCCAGTTAAATTAATAAATACTTCCTAATAGGAAACTCGCCATCCACAGGTAACATCCTTTCCCCAGCTCTTTATTGCTTTTGTGGAATATTAAAGGAAGTAGAAGCTTAGAAAGGACTTTCTTCTTTTTTGTCATTTTAACAAATTGTAAAATTGGTTACTAGAAGGTTGGTTAAATTGATTTTTGTGGACAGAAAAAAATAAAATCTTAAGGCCTCCAAACCCAAAACTATGTGTTTCTGGCATTCTTCAGTGACAGAGATGGATTTTTGTCCGGAGTGTTCATTTCAGACCACCTGAGAACAAGTATTTCTCTGAAAATTTATATTCTTAAAATTATCCTTTGTCTTTCAGTTTTAAAAGCTCATTTTTCTCCTTTGTCGAGTATGTAGCCTTCATGTTGGACATCGTTGCTCAGAGTTCTTCATTTCATCATACAGCCCACATCTGGTGACTTGACCTTGGGATCTGTGCCATTGAATTGCTACATATATCAATGTTTTCTTGGCAGAAACCTTCCCCTCTACCATCTTTCAAACTAAAGTACATGCTTTTATACATAGTGATAAATATGCACTTTTGACTGCTAGTGCATGCCAAGAGGCAAAGCCACACAGTTAACTGTTCATCTCCCTTTGATTCTTTTTGTTTCCTTTTTGACTGTATATCCAACACTTAAAAATAGAAGTAGAGTTAAGTTTAATAAAATAAATGCTGTTTATAAAAAATATTTTCAATTTTTATATTGCGAATACTTGCATTAATACAAATCGTGCAATCATCATTAGTAGCTTGTTAAGAACAAAGTAAAAATAGCCCTCTTTATGATCATGACACCCACACCCACAAAGTAAACAGAGAGAGATGCTTATTCCATGGATTCATGCAAACCCTGGAGTTTAATATACACATCCCATGTTGCTGCTTTGAGCAAAGCACCATTAAATTCAAAACTGACACTTTGAAACAGTCTATAATACTTGCTATCAAATTAATTATGGCAGTAACATATTACATCAGTCTGAAATATTCTAAATATATATCATAAAAATATGCAGTTTAGTGACTCATTAAGGATTCTATTATATGCTTATTAGAATCTTTGTACTTGTGTTTTCTGCTAGGAAACATTCTTTACATATGAACCCTGGAGCTCTGGATACATCTTCTTTTTAAAAAAAAAATAAGTTGACTCCTCACACATGGGAGGAGGGGAGATAAATGTGGAAAAAGATGCATATAAACAGGTGACATACAAATATAAAAGCAGTTCTTCTGATTAAGCCATAGGCGTATTTACTCTGGAATTCTGTCACACAGTGAGTATCTGAATACATCTGGATATTTATATGAGTACAAACATGGATTAGGTCATCTTTCTCTCTATGCTTGTTAATGCTCTCAAAAGGTGTGCAAGACAAATGAGACAAAACTTACATTTTTAACTTACATTGATAACTTGTATTTGCATTACAGTAGTCCCTCACTATACCGCGCTTCACCTACTGCGGCTTCACTTCATCGCGGGTTTCTGAGGAAGTCGATCGGCAGATTTAAACAGCCCGCCGAACTCAATCGGCAGGGGTTTTTTTAAAAAAAATATCTAAAATTGTAAATACTGTATTTAAATACTGTATCTAAAATAAATACTGTGTGGGAAGGGTTTATAAACACTTAAAACAATGAAAACTTACCAAACAATTACAATATAAATACTTAAATAAGTACTATCAGTCGATAAATTCCCCATCGCGGATTTCACCTATCGTGGCCAGGTCTGGAACGTAACACCAGCGATAGGTGAGGGACTACTGTATACGTATAAGTACAAAACTTATACTGGGCAGGAGGTACATTTCCCACCAATAAATTTATAATATTCTGTCTTTAAGATTTAGGAGGTTATAGGTAACCATCAATATTAGTAGCCATTGATAGTATTAGTAATCCTTGATAGGTTTTATTCTCTAAATATACCAAATGATTGCTATTATCTGCTGGCAGCAAATTCCAAAAGTTCTAACTGTGTGAGAGAGGGAGATAAATAAATTTCTTATGTTATGCATGATTTTATTTCTTCTATCATTTTCCCGTTGTCTTCCTTGCATCAAGTTAAAAACATGCACAGTGCAATTCCATGAACTCCATAGGAAGTTTACATAGTGATCCAAGTGTCTGTCATCATGTATGTATATTACAATATTATATCAAACTTATACTTTAAAGCCCCTTCGTAACAATTATGACCATGAGATATCATATAGTAGCTCCAGAGTAATTTGATACTCTCATTGAATATGTCATTTCTATTACCGGACTCAACACAATCAGTCAGTGCTTGTGCAGATCTCATTAATGTATAGATAAAGAGTGGATTTTTTGTGTGTGCCAACAAACATAACTTTGTGTTATATTCTGAATTTCATTTTAAAACCATTTGGTCAATTTTGAGTTCTTTACTTCATGATTTCACTACCCAAAATGATTGCTTATCACCAGTAGGCTTCCCATTTATGAAATCCACACCATTTATTTAAAAAGCTGAAAAGCCTTGATGCTTTGCACAAAGTTATGTTTTTTGCACATTTCAACTGTCTAAAAATTGCCTGTGTGAAAAATTGTTCTAATTCTTCCAACTCAAAATTTCCATTTTTAACCATCTACCAGTCCATGAGAATATTTTTTTTAATCCCATGGTAGTTGAGTAAACAGCTTTTGGAAGACTTTGTCAAAGGCCTTTTGAAAACCCATGAGTACAAACATGGATTAGGTCATCTTTCTCTCTATGCTTGTTAATGCTCTCAAAAGGTCTGCAAGACAAATGAGACAAAACTTACATTTTTAACTTACATTGATAACTTGTATTTGCATTATACATATAAGTACAAAACTTATATTTATATACCATCTTTTTGGAGTATAAGACACACCCTTTCCCCCCCTAAAAGAGGCTGAAAATTCAGGTGCGTCTTATACTCTGAATGTAATTTTTTCAAAGCTTTTTCCACCAGCCATAACTAGGTGCTAACGATCTTTGCAGCTCTTATCTTGCAGGTTCTTTCATTGTTACTGTCTGCAAAGAATGTTTTCCAAGCTTTAAGTCTTTGCAGAGTTTTTTTCATTACTCTAACTTGCTCCAAGTAAGTTTCTTTCCAGCCCTAACCAGGTACTAATGATGTTCCCAGCTCTTACCTGCTTGCAAGCTCTTTCACTGTTACTTTCTGTGAATAATGTTTTCCAAACCCTGTCTTTGTAGGGTTTTTTATTGTTCTACTTGCTTCAAATGTTTCTTTCCAGCCCTAACCAGGTGCTAACAATGTTCCCAGCATTTACCGGCTTGCAAGGTCTTTCATTGTTATTCTCTGCGAAGAATGCTTTCCAGGTCCTAAGTCTTTGCAGCTTTTTTTCATTCCCCTACTTGCTCAGAATTTTTCTTTCTAGCCATAACCAGGTTTTAACAATGTTCCCAGCTCTTACTGGCTTGGAAGCTCTTTCATTGTTACTCTCTCCAAATAAGGTTTTTTAAAGCCCTAACGAAGGGGTAAAATAATCTGCTGAAACTATTTATTTCTATTTTACTTTACTTTATTTTATTATTTTATTATTTATTTTATTTCATTTCATTTCATTTCATTTCATTTCATTTCATTTCTTTTATTTTATTTTATTTTATTTTATTTTATTTTATTTTATTTTATTTTATTTTATTTTATTTTATTTTATTTTATTTTATTTTATTTATTTTATTTTATTTTATTTTATTTTATTTTATTTTATTTTATTTTATTTTATTTTATTTTATTTTATTTTATTTTATTTTATTTTATTTTATTTTATTTTATTTTATTTTATTTTATTTTATTTTATTTTATTTTATTTTATTTTATTTTATTTTATTTTATTTTATTTTATTTTATTTTATTTTATTTTATTTTATTTTATTTTATTTTATTTTATTTTATTTTATTTTATTTTATTTTATTTTATTTTATTTTATTTTATTTTATTTTTTATTTTATTTGACTTCTATGCCGCCCTTCTTGAAATGACTCAGGATGGCATAGAATTTAGTTGCTTTTATGAATCTCTTTGTACTATTGTCTAATACTTTGTATTAACTGTATTTAATACTGTGCCCCTCAAGGCAGTGTTTTAGGACCTATACTCTTCATACTCTACATAAACAATCTTTGTGACCATATAATAAGCAACTGTGTTTTCTTTGCCTATGATGTTAAACTATTTAATACCACCGACAACACTGCTACCCTTCAAAAGGACTTTGACCATGTAGCAGAATGGTAACAACTAGCAACTTCAAATCTCAACCAGTAAATGCTCTGTCCTACACATTGGTAAAAAGAATCAGAATACTAAATATACAATTGGAGGCAGTTAAGAGCTACCAAAATTTTTACTACCATACTGTGGGTGTGGTTTACGCAGGACACCCTGCATTTTCTTTCAACATCTTTCAGTGCAAATTGGGTACCCTGGGGTGGAGCTCCATTTTCACCACCCCACTGCATCTCCCACATCTGGGCAGTAGCCCACCCCTGCTTGGAGGTAATGAATTTGTAGATGATGCTTACTCTGTCAGCACACTCTGGGACTGCGCAGCCCATGCAGAACAAATGAGTACTCATATCCAATGACCTAAGTTCTAAAGCTCGCTGTAACAACATTGCCAAAAAAGCATTAAGAGTTGTCAATGTAATCTTATGTAGCTTCTTCTCTGGTAAAATAGAACTGCTAACCAGAGCTTACAAAACATTTGTCAGATCAACTTTGAATACAGCTCACCTGTATGGAACCTGCATTGCATATCAAACAATAATAATAATAATAATAATAATAATAATAATAATAATAATAATAATAATAAATCATAATCATAAATCCTAATCCTAATCCTAATCCTAATCCTAATCATAATCATAATCATAATCATAATCATAATCATAATCATAAAAAATTTATTGTCATTGTCAAAACAACGAATTGTCATAGGCAATGAAAGTCATGTGACACCCAGAGACCAGTCCCACCATACATAAAATCAGAATAGGTAAATTTAAAAATAGAATAAAAAATAGAATAAAATGTCCTACCCACTACAAATTCCCCACCCTGCACCACTCAACCATCTACATGACAAACCGAGTAATATTGTCCAACAGTTCACTGATGGTAACCCTTTAGTTCGTTGTTAAGTATGAGTATAGCTCTGGGATAAAAGCTATTCAGGAAATGTGTGGTCCAAGTTCTAGTTGTTCTGTATCTTCTGCCAGAAGGCAACAGTTCAAAGAGATTGTAAGCAGGATGAGAAGAATCTTTGAGAATGGTATGCACCTTCCTAGAACAGCGAGATATGAAGATGTCATCCAGGGCGGGTAGCTGGAGCCCAATGATGTTCTGGGCAGTTTTAATAATTCTCTGTAGAGCTTTTTTGTTCACTACAGAGCTGCTCCCATACCAAGCTAGAATGCCATATGTCAGGACAGTCTCAATAGTGCTGCGATAGTAGGACAACCGTAGATGCGGAGATAAATTTATCTTCCTAAGCATTCTCAGGAAGTACAGCCTCTTTTGTGCCTTCTTCACAAGCATATTAGCATTCATAGTCCATGAGAGGTCCTCTGAGATATAAGTGCCCAGAAATTTGAAACTACCAACCCTCTCCACCTCCTCGCCATTTATGTGCAATGGTGAGTATACATCTTTCTTCCTCCTAAAGCCAATTATCAGTTCTTTAGTTTTTTTGGTGTTAAGTGTAAGATTGTTTTCTTTACACCATAATGTCAGCCCTTGTACTTCATTTCTATAAGCAGACTCATTGTTCTTATTAATGAGCCCCACCACTGTCGTATCGTCTGCAAATTTAATAATTGCATTAGTGTTATACAGCGGGGTGCAGTCATGTGTACAATTGAGAGTGTCTAGAAATACTGTGTTTCACAAGAAGAGTCCTTCACTCCTCCTCCCTCACAAAATACCTTATTCCACCAGACTTGAAATTTTGAAATTACACAATTTACAACTATGTCACCTCTGAACTGATCTAACCATAGTTCACAAAATCATATATCAAAATGTCCTTCCTGTTAATGACTACTTCACCTTCAACCGCAACAACACATGAGCATGTAACAGATTCAAACTAATTTAAACCGCTCCAAACTAGACTGCAGAAAATCCGACTTCAGCAATAGAGTGATCAACGCCTGGAATTCACTAAACTATTATCCTATACTTGATGGACTAAACTAAACTAAACTAAACTAAACTAAACTAAAATAAAATAAAATAAAATAAAATAAAATAAAATGAAAAACTAAACTAAACTAAACTAAACTAAACTAAACTAAACTAAATAAATATTCTGAATAGAAATTATCTGAAAAATGATATATACTGTGTTTCCTTGAACACATGTTTTTGAGGGTTCCAAAATAAGCACTAGAGCTTATTTTCAGGGAAACATGATTTCAGGGTGATCAGCGAGGTTGGGAACCCTGCTCGCCAGAGCATGCATAAGAGGTGTTAATCATACGGGAACCAATGGTATCCAGCAACAGCTGCAGCTTGCTGGTCCTTTGGTCAGCACACTCTGGGGCTGTGCAGCCCATGCATCACAAATGAGTTGATTCCTTGTCCAAGCAGCAGATGAAAGCAGAGGCACTGGGTGGAAGGCAGATGATCATGACATGTAGGAGCTGCAGGCAAGCTTAGAGATGTGAATATGAGCCTTGCTTGGCTGCCCACCCACTCTGGCTCACAAACTCTCTGCTTTCCTGTGGCCACGCAGCACATAAAACAATACTACTAGGCTTAACTCCAGAAACCCATAACCAAACTTGAAGTTTTGGTTTATCAGGAGAACCCATGTCAGGAACAGTATTTCAAATTTCTAGGTTGTACTACATCGTAAGATCTAAAATGGACACCTAACATCAAAAACATCACAAAAAATACACAACAATGAATGTTCTTTCTGCACCAACTCAGAAAGCTCAAACTGATCAAGGAGCTGCTGATACAGTTCTACAGAATAATTATTGAGTTTGTCATCTGCACCTCTATAACTGTCTGGTTTGGTTCTGCAACCCAACAAGACAGACAGAAACATTAGAGGACAATTAGAACTGAACATTAGAATTGCTACCAACCTACACAAGTCAAAAAGAGGATAGTGAAAATATTTACAGACTCTTCACATCCTGGACACAAACTATTTCAGCTCTTATTCTCAAATGACACTATAGAGCATTGCACACCAGAAGAGCTAGACACAAAAACAGTTTTCCCCCAAATGCCCTCATTCTGCTATACAAATAATTTCTCCAACACTGTCAAATTATTTACTAAGGTTACTACTGTTAGTCTTCTCATCGTTCCCATTACCCATCTCCTCCCACAAATGACTGTATAACTGTAACTTTGTTGGTTATATCCTTATGATTTATATTGACTGTTTCCTAATATAATTTGATTGTTTATTTGTACCTGAACTATAATTAAGTGTAGTACTTTATGATTCTTGACAAACATATGTCTTCTTTTATGCACACTGAGAGAATATGCACCACAACAAATTCATTGTGTGTTTGTTCAATCACCCTTTTACCACTACTCGACTTTTCTAGCAGGCTGTGACAGCAGCCACATATATTGGACAAACTAACAGGAGAGTAAATGCACGTGTTGCAGAACATAAGAATGCATTAAGGAAAAAAGAAAAAACCTCCTCCCTTTTCCAACACTTCAAAACTACAGGACATGAAATTGATTTTGACAGTACTAAATTAATTTCCAAAACAGAACACTACAGCAAAAGAATAATCATGGAAGCCATCGAGATAGAAAAACACCCCCAAAATATGAACAAGCGGGATGATACCTCCCGCCTACCAGACATCTGGAAAGCAGCCATCATTAACAAACGTATCCCAGCCATAGAAACTGAAACCAGACTCAGAACACACATTGCAAAACAATCAAGTAGCCTGCAAGCTCTAACTACTGAGGATATCACGCCTAATCCACAACCATTAACTAATCAGCATACCTCAGTTACATCAACGACCCCAGGTGTTACCCCACTGACTCACCAGGAAGTTTCTACACAGCAGGCAATTGCTGAGCCATCAAACCACACCCAGCCACCAGTATTTATAGAAGGAAGGCAGCTCAGGTCTCACTGTGTTTGCCCTAGAACAAGGACAGAAACACCAGCCTGAAGATGACGAGTGGGACCTCGTCGAAACGTCGCCAGAAATTTCTAAATCCTACACGGGAAGAAACCCGAATATACCAAGACCGTCATACCTGTACCCGTGAAAATCTATATTTGTCACATGTTTTTTGCTGAATTTGAAAATTAAGGGAGACTAGGATAGATATATTTTGGCCTTATATATTTGTTTTCGTAGATTTATATATATATATGTGTGTGTGTGTGTATCACATGTTTTTGCTGAATATATATGTGTGTGTTTGTGTGCCAAATTTGCATGAAGACACGCAATTTCAGCCTTTTTTGCTTCCGTGAATGCTCAGAAGCAAAAAAGCCCAAACCAATGAAAAACAGGTAACTTACCTCAGCCGCCTGCCCTGCCCGTTTGCCTGCCCGCTGCCTGCCCTGCTGCAAACAGTGGCTCTGCTGCGAGTGGCCCAAGTGCTCCACTGCCCGCCACCTACCTTATCTTTCTCTCCGGTGCTTGCGCAACAGCTTCTCCCTTGCTGCACCAAGAAGATAGCATACGCCGCAGAGAGGAGGCCAAGTGGCCACAAGCTCCAGCCACATGGTCTGGTCTGTTTTCTCCCATGCCACAGGCATCTCCATTGCTCTAGCCCTTCCACAGGGAGGCTGCCAATATACCTGTCCTTTAGAAACTCTGGTAGCTGCCTGGAATAGTTACTTGGAGCCTTAAACAGAATTTTGTTTGTGCAACCTCTCCTGTCCCATGACTCCTGTTATTTCTCCATGGTTAATGGAGCAGTTGAGAGAACTAAAAAGGGTCAAGAGATGCCAGACTTGCCATTGAACGAAAAGAAAGAACAAACTCAAGAAAACACAAATTAAGAATGAACTCAAGAAAACACAAATTAAGGCTGTTATTAAGTTTATGTCATGGTGATAAGAAAGCACAATACTTCTCTGCTCTTTTTGCATCCACACAATGTCACCTAGCGGCTCTGCTTAGGGTCACCCAGAGTCTTCTTGGAAATATAAATAAATCAGACCATATTCTTTACAATTATTGCTCCTGTTAAATTAAACAAGTACTATTCTACCAATAGACTGACCTATATTATATTTCCCCAGATGAATTTGATGATTGGCAACCAATCAATCAACTGACATGAAAAAAGGAAAAGGAAAAAGATACAAATCACATATAATTGTATCTTCTCAGAAGTAAATAGAAGCCTGGAGAATCCATCTATGTTTTAAAGAAAAAGTTATGAAGAAAAACTTTGAAATTTTTACATTTAATCATGTTTCAAGTCTACTGAGGAGGAAATTTTCTGATTATAGTGATAGTCATAATTTTCCTTAACTCACTGAACTCCGATATATTCTGCAATATCACATCATAAAGTTCCAAAGTTGCAAAAATGCAATATTTTTCTCCCAAAAACTAATGGACTTCTGGAAAACTGCCATCAATAAGTGAATGTAATATATGCAGCTCTGAAACTTGTCAGTTCTTTATGAAAGTAAATTGACTTTGTCTTTATTAGAATTCCATATAACTGTATTCCCTTCCAATAATTTATGTCATACAGTATTAATGCTTGAAACCAGAGCTATTAAACAGGTTGAAAACTTTATCAGACCAGTTATTGGGGATACTTCTTTGAATATTTTATATTGTTTTACAAATAAATACAAAACATTTCTTAATTTTGATAATTTGTAAAACCCCATGTTGCTTTACAGGAAAATCTACTGAACACATTTCAGATATGGATTTTCAGCATGGATCAATAATGGCGAATAGACTAAAAGGCTATTAAATGAATTTATCCATACAGACCAAAATGGATTTCTACCTAAAAGACAAATTAGAGACAATACAAGGATAATTTTGCCCACTTTTGAATATTATGAGGTACAGTCAGAAAAATAATGGTGATGATGATGATGCACAGAAAGCATTTGATAATGTGAACACAATTTAGGAAAGAACAATGGCAGGCAATGGATTTTGGAGGGAGATGTACAAATATGATAAAACAATTTATAACAGGCAATTGGCAAAAATAATGATGAATGGAGAGATGACAAAAAAATTAAAATAATGAAAGGAACAAGGCAAGGATGTCCTTTATCTTCTTTGCTATTCATATTGTCTTTAGAAGTTGAAAAGTAACATAAGAAGAAATGGAGAAATAAAAGGAATGAAAATCAACAGAGAAATATATAAATTACAAGCCTTTGCAGATGATTTATGGTTGTTTTTTTTTTTTCTGGAGGAGCATCAAATATCAAGGCCTAAAACAGTGTTGGCAAATCTATGGCTTATTATGGAGACATATCTGCTGGCACACTAGCTGTTGCCCTAATTAATCTGCAGTGCTCATTTGCGCCCCAGCCAACTGATCTTCGGCTTGCGCAGAAGCTCTTGGAAGGTGTTTTCAGCCTCTGGAGGATCTCTGGGGGGCAAGGAAGCCATTTTTGCCCTCCCCAGGCTCCAAGAATGTCTTTGGAGCCTGAGGAAGGTGAAAAATGGCCTACCAGGCCCACCAGAAGTTGAGAAACATGGGGGAGGGGATAGTGCATGTATGTGGGGTAGAATGGGGGATCACACGTGCATGCGCAAGGGGGCAGGGGGCATTGAATTATGGGTATGGATACTTGCACGAGCACAATAGCATGTGCACACATGCTTTTGGCACTCAAGGAAAATAAGGTTTGCCATCGCTGCCCTAAACTATTAGAACAAATAAAGAGTCTGGAGAGATTGCAGGTTTAAAAATAAAAAAATAAAAAAGAAAAGTTTTGATCAATAATATCACAGAAAAACATGAAAGAGAATTGACAGAGAAATTAAATATTCAAATTGTAAAGAACGTAAAATATTTAAGAATATATTTAACCTCAAAATGCATAACGATAAAGGAAGATAATTACTATAAATTTTAAAAAATTGAAAAATTAATGGGAAAGTTTGCAATAGTAAAATTGAACATACTGCCAAGACTATTATTTGAGATTATACTGATAAACTAGAAAATACATATTTTGATTATCTCGATAAAATAGTTAGAAAATTTTATTTATTTATTTTAGATTTTTTAAAAAAATTCTCCATAAACTTCACCATACATCAATGTACACATAACTTGAAATAATGTGATATACATATACAGTGGTACCTCAAGATATGAACCCCTCGTCTTACGAACAACTCGAGATACGAACCCGGGGTTCAGAAAAAATTTGCCTCTTCTTACGAACTTTTTCCGTGTTACGAATGCCAAACCCGAACTTCCGGGTTCGGCGTTCGGGAGGCTGCTGGGAAGCCCCCCGGCTGTTTTAAAAGATGACAGCCGGGCGGCGGGGCTTCCCAGCAGCCTCCGAACGCCAAACCCAGAAGTTCGGGTTTGGCGTTCGTAACACGAAAAAAGTTCGTAAGAAGAGGCAATTTTTTTCTAACCCGTTCGGAGGCTGCTGGTAAGCCACGCGGCTGTTTTAAAAGGTGACAGCTGGGCTGGGGGGCTTCCCAGAAGCCTCCGAATGCCGAACACGGAAGTTCGGGTTTGCCGTTCGGCTTCAGGAGACGGCTGGGAAGCCGCCCGGCTGTTTTAAAAGGTCACAGCTGGGCTGGGGGGCTTCCCAGCAACCTCCTGAACCCCAAACTTTTGCCAAACTTCCAGGTTCAGGGTTCGGGGAGGTTGCTGGGAAGCCTCCCAGCCCGGCTGTCACCTTTTAAAACAGCCGCGCGGCTTTCCAGCAGCCTCCAAACGCCGAACGCGGAAGTTCGGGTTTGGCGTTCGGCTTCGGGAAGCTGCTGGGAAGCCGCGCGGCTGTTTTAAAACGTGACAGCCGGGCTGGGGGGTTTCCCAGCAACCTCCCGAACCCCGAAGTTCGACAAAAGTTCGGGGTTCGGGAGGTTGCTGGGGAGCCCCCCAGCCCGGCTGTGACCTTTTAAAACAGCCGGGCGGCTTCCCAGCTGTTTCCCGAAGCCGAACGCCAAACCCGAACTTCTGCGTTCGGCGTTCGGACGCTGCTGGGAAGCCCCGCCGCCCAGCTGTCACCTTTTAAAACAGCCTGGGGGCTTCTCGGCGGCTTCCCAAACGCCGAACCTGGAAGTTCGGGTTTGACGTTCGGCGTTCGGGAGGTCACTGAGAAGCCCCCAGGGTGTTTTAAAAGGTGACAGCTGGGCGGCAGCGTTTTTTTGCAGGTTTCTTTTTGGTTGCACGGATTAATTGACTTTACATTGTTTCCTATGGGAAATAATGTTTCGTCTTACGAACCTTTCGTCTTACGAACCTCCCTCTGGAACCAATTAGGTTCGTAAGACGAGGTATGACTGTATATACATTTTAAATCAATCAATCATAAACCAATATCCTGCTTTGCACCAATTTTCCATCCCGTCTCTTCTTTTGCACTCCCCACTTCTATCTTTCTACTTCAAATAGGGGTTTCAAGTTTCCTACTTTGTTACTTTGTTCTGTTCTCCTCTTCTTTCCTCCCATCTATAGATCTTTTCTCCCTCTTCTGCTTTCTTCCACTTCTTCTCTCTCCTCTCTTCTGCTCTATCTTCACTTCTTACTTCCTCTTCCTCCCTCATTTACCTTTTACCTTGAGTGCTTCTCCTTATTCGTATCATGGTTGATAGACTGAAATTTTCTTTCCCACTTTTAATCTATTTCTTTATATTGTTCTATGTACATTATTCTGTATTTTTAAAGATAACAACCACCTACCATATTATAGGTATGCATTCTTTCCATAATGCTATCTCTACTGAAAAAAATATATTTTTGTCATCTGTGTACCCCACCAGTTAATTTCTGATTATTCCAAATTAAGCACTGTAATTTAACTTCTCCACCATTTATTGTTTCTCCTGCTTCTTAAATTCAAGCCAGGCAGCAACATTGACTTGGATGAGAGAATGGATTGGAATTAGAAATATAAGACAATTAACTTTGGAAGGTTATGATTTATTCTGGCATGGTATGGCAGAAGTAAGATGCACACTTACTTTCAAAGACATTATGTAAAATGTATTAAGTATGGGAGAAGATTAGAAATAAACATTGTTTGAAAATACTAGTATGGTTATCAAGTATGGAATCATTAATACATCCAAATATTATTAATATTAATAACATTCTTAGATATAAAAATATCTTAATGGATAAAAGGGAATTGAAAGGGAAACAAGAAATAAAAGTAAGGGATTAATTTAGACTGGTATACTCATATGCAAATATGAACCAGATATGAAAAAGACAAGAAATTGTATGGGTTTTATTTAGAAATGACATAACTGGGTAAGATACTCACAGGAATAGATTTTTTTGAAGATTTTTTGAAGATTTGCTTCAGCTAGACTAGAACTCTTAACAAGGTTCCCAGCTATTACCGGCTTGCAAGCTCTTTCGTTGTTCTCTCTGCGAAGAATGGTTTCCAAGCCCTAAGTCTTTGCAGGGTTTTTTCCATTGCTCTATTTGATCCAAATGTTTATTTACAGGTGCTACTGATGTTCCCAGCAATTAATTGCTTGCAAGCTCTTTCATTGTTACTATCACCGAATAGGTTTTTTTTAAAGCCCTTAATCAGGGGATAAAATAATGTGCTGAACCTGACCAGACTGACGACGCTAGCCAGTTTGAAATATGAATTTGCAAAAACGATGACTTCATAAGCCTCAAACTGATTCCAGGCCCTCCCCTCCCAGCTTTTGGCATTTAGACAGCTTTAGAGTTCTGAAATCTGCTAATTTACTGCTGTATTGAAGGGTCCTGAGGTGAAGTTCTTTGACGCACCATAACCAAGTGGGTCATAAAAAATGATAGGATATCAATCCCTGTAGTTAGAAGGCAGAAGAGCAACACTCTGGGGAGAAATCCTTGAGAGATCCTGTGTGTGTTTTCAGTTGGCCATGTTCCCAAGAAGTCCCAGGAAGTCCATATCTGTCTTTCCTAACTTCTAGTGATTCTTCCCAATTCATTTCCATATAATATTTCAGCATATTCAACAATATGTTATTTTGAGCCACCCAACATTGGTTATAATATGGACAGCTTATAAATGAATGAATGAATGAACAAATAAAGAAGCAAACAAACAAAACAATCACACTTTTAAAATGGTGGCAGTGTTTATTTTTATAACCTTCCCCAATTGAAAAAATATACCATTTGATAATCATGAACAGTTAAATCAAATCAATTTAAAAAAAATTAAAAATGACAAACAGCAACAATAAAACCTGAAAGAAACCGAAGATAGGTGGCCAAAAGTGCATTGAAATAAAATGTTCATTGTGTTTGTGGAATTGTAACAAGTATTTCTGGGAAAAGAATACATTAAACTTCCTGGTATTTCTCTGATGTCCAGTGGATCACAGATGAAGAGGAAATATTCAGAGGAAATATTCTTACTTAAAAGTTCCCACAAAATTTAAGGATTAAAATAATGTATTGCACTGAAAGCAATTAATTCTCTCCATGCTAAAGCAATTGGTTGGAGGTAAAAAATACACTGCAGACAGAATGATAGCATTTTCTGTTTAATAAATAATATAAAAATAAACA
Source organism: Erythrolamprus reginae (assembly GCF_031021105.1). Lineage (NCBI taxonomy): Eukaryota > Metazoa > Chordata > Lepidosauria > Squamata > Dipsadidae > Erythrolamprus > Erythrolamprus reginae. Next base: position 47,477,695 of record NC_091956.1, read on the forward strand.
TAATAAACTTTGAACATTCAACTTCAAGTTAGTTATATATAATTACTTTTTAAGGTTTTTATTTGTAATTATGATGCATCTTTGAATTTATTACTATACAGTGTTCCCTCGATTTTCGCGGGGGTTGCGTTCCAAGACCTCCCACGAAAGTCGCATTTCCACGAAGTAGCAGTGTGGAAGTAAAAACACCACCTGCACATGCGCATCCTTTTCCAAGGCCGCGCAAGGGCTTGAAGTTGGAGGCGGGGAGCGACGAAAGTGCGGAGGCTGGCAAAGATTGTTTTTAATGTCGGTCACCCACCCAGCACCTCCAGCCTCCTCGCCGCTAGCCCCCGCCCGCCCGATTCGCCCCTCTCACTGGCTTTCTTGGGGTATGAGTCCTCCTGCAGCAGCGCTGGCGGCTACGGCTTCTCGGCCTCCTCATTTGGCCGCTAGCCACTCTGAGTGCTTTGAGAATGCCCGCCCCACCCCTCTCGTAGTCCCTTGGCTGAGTGCGTTTTTGGGCCAGCTGTCAGCGAGGGGGCTGCAGGAGGCGGGACAGGCGTTCTTACAGAGAGTAACAGACAGAGCGAGATGAAAAGGAGAGAGGGGGAGAGAGAGGGAGAAAGAGAGAGAGAGCAAGAGGAGGGAGAGTGGAAGGTAGAGAGAGAGAGAGAGAGAGAAATGATAGAAAAAAGGGGAGGAAAAAAGAGAAATGAGAAAATGATTGAAGCAGAGAATGACAGGAAAGAGAGAGAAAGAGAGAGAGAAGTGACTCTTGATTGAAAGCATACAGTATGGTAAAAGCACTTAAATAATGACAGAATAAAAAAACCCAGCCCTCACCTGTGTTTGAAAATGGTTCAAGAGTTCACACACAAACACACACACACACGGGGGGGGGAGATTTACATACAGGTACAATATTCATTCATTCACTCATTCATTCATTCTTCTATGTCACTCAGTCCCAACACTTTTAACCCATAAATTACCATTTACCATCCCCTTAATTACCATTTCCCCTTCCCATTACTGTACTGTACTGTACCTCTACCTGTACCTGTACTCACCATTGAATGAGACACTTAGTCATCCTGATAGTTATAAATTATAATTATTTATTAACAATTTTTTTTTGGGGGGGGGGAGTTATTTGCAAAAACTTTTAGCATAACTAGGGATCTTCTCCTATCATAACTAGGGATCTTCTTCTATCACCATTTCATCGGGCACTTCTACAATGGACACTGAAGGTGATGGTGTGACAGACCTCTTGGTTTTCGTGATGAACATAGTTATGGGCAGTTGTTGGCGCAGTTTCTTTTCCTGGGCTAACATGGCTCTGTATGGTGCAGTGATGTTGTCAAGGGAGGCCTTAAAGTGTATAGAGCGAGTCATGTTGGGATCCCAAAGTTCCACAATCTGTTGGAGATGTGCAGCAGTTCTGTGCACTTCTGCAAGCCGCTCAAGCGTTAGGCCAACATCTTCTTCTTCCTCAGCTTTGTCTGTCAGTGGTAGGCCATGCTCATCAAGCAACCCATGGACTTCATCTGGTGTCATGTCACTGAAGCCTTCTCCACCCACTGCCTGTGCCAGCTTCACAGATTTTTGGACTGCAGCATGTTGAATTTCTTCGGGAGCAAATCCCTTGTAATCATGCACCACTTCTGGCCACAATTTCTTCCAGCAGGCATTCATTGTCTGTGACTTCATATCCATTAAGGCATTCTGAATATTCTTCAGACACGATGCGATCGTGTACTGATGCCAGTAGCCCTTCAATGTGAACTTTTCATCAGCGTCCATTGCTTCCACGAGGCTTCCAAGGGAATTGCGCGTGTACAGTGCCTTAAATGCGTGGATAACACCTTGATCCATCGGCTGGATAAGCGATGTGGTGTTTGGTGGCAAGAATTCGACTTGTACCCCATCATGTTCATGTGCCAGGTCATCATGGCCTCCAGCATTGTCCATTAGGAGAAGCACTTTGAAATTGAGTCCTTTGCCAGCCAAATAATCCTTCACCTGTGGGATGAAGCACTGATGAAACCAGTCCCGCGTGAGGGCTTTTGTAACCCATGCTTTAGGATTATGCATCCAGTACACTGGCAATGCATTCTTATTTCTGTTCTTGAGGGTTCTTGGATTTCGGGACTTATAAATTAGCCCTGGCTTCATCATGAAGCCTGCTGCATTTCCACACATGATCAAAGTTACCCGATCTTTCTGGGCCTTAAAACCAGGGGTTTTGGCTTCATCTTGCATTAAGAAAGTCCGTGAAGGCATCCTCTTACAGAACAGGCCTGTTTCGTCCATGTTGAACACCTGTTCTGGAAGGTAGGCCCCTTCTTCAATTATGTCTTTAAACGTGCCATGGACGTACTGCTCGGCTGCACCTGTATCTGCTGAGGCAGCTTCTCCGTGCAGTGACACACTCCTCAGGCCATAGCGCCATTGAAATTTATCAAACCACCCTTTACTTGCTGTGAATGTGGATGGGGCCGGAGAAGCTGTGAATGTTGATGGCTGGGGGTCTTCTGAGTCATCAGCACCTTCATCAACATCTTCTTTTCCCTCATCTGCATCGCCTCCTTCTTTGTTTGCAAGATGGGTGTAGAGTTGCTGTGCCTTTGTCCGTATGGTATTGGTATCCAAAGCAATGCTCTTTTTACGGCAGTCTTCTACCCACACGGACAAAGCAGCTTCCATTTTCATAAGCCATTTGTTTCTAGGCGTCACCATCCTTTTTGCTGCCTTGTTGAATGTTATCATAGAAGTTTGCCTTATCTTCTTTTCATCTTTCCGAATGTATCGCACACTCGATTCGTTGATCCCATAATGCCAACCAACATCTGCATAAGAGCGTCCCTCTTTTAGCATGTCCAAAAGTTCAATTTTCTCCTTAATTGTCAGCATCTTCCTGCTCTTTTTACTGCCGCCGCCTCCGCTCCGCGTGCAACGTTTAGGAGCCATCTTCCAACAAGTTTAAATAAGTTGTAAAAGTACCAATGCACGCTGGGATAACACCACTGATTGGCCAAGATTTCTGTCCATCAGCATTGTCGGGCGAAATTTTTGCGATGACAATGCTGATTGGCTGAGATTTCGGTGCATCAGCAATGACGGGCGAAATTTTTGCGATGACAACGCTGATTGGCCGAGATTTCGGCCAATCAGCAATGGCAGACAAAAGTTTGGTGATGACGTATGACGTCATCGCGCGGGAAAAACCGTGGTATAGAAAAAAAACTGTGGAGTATTTTTTAATTAATATTTTTTGAAAAAACATGGTACAGTATAGCCGTTTCGCGAAGTTTGAACCCGCGAAAATCAAGGGAACACTGTAATGTCTACATTTTGCTTATTTTTATGTTTGTAGTCTCATAAACTTTCCATGATCATTTTGCCTTAATAGTAGCACTTCCAATTATACAAGTTGGAACTCCTGATTTTCACTACTTTTTCATCATTATTGTTTAATAAAGCTGTTCATGCCATGAGATTTATTTTTCTAGGATCCATCATTCCATAAGAGCACTTAACTAGGATGCTATAACATTTGCAATGGGTAATAAACATCAGATTCCATTAAGAAAACAAGAATCAATCTCCATTAAATTAATTTCCATTAGATTAAACTTCAGAAAATCACCATTTGAGATGAGGATAGCGCTATGGTTATTTAGAAGACCTTATGAAAGGGATAGTGAAGATATTTTTGTTAATATCTGTGGGTTTTGACTTCTTTACTTCTTTATTATTTATTTACTCCCTATTTGGATAGGGAGTCTCTTCTCACAGTCACTCACGCTCTTATCACCTCAAGGCTTGATTATTGCAATGTGCTCTACTTGGAGCTACCCTGAACATTTGGAGTCCAGCATCCAGCCGCAGGAGCTGTGATGGGTGTATCTGGGATCAAGTTTCCCCAGAGATTTATGCCGTCCCCATCCTCCTCGCCTTCCGAAAGGCATTGAAAACACAGTTATGCCAGCAGGCCTGAGGCCGTTGAGCAATAGTTCTCTGCTCCAGCCAGTAGTATTAATGAGTGATGACTGTATGATGTTTATGCTGGGTTTTAATTTTTTTTACTTGTTTTTATTCTATGTATTGGGGTATTTTAACTTGTAATTGTTTTCATTGTTGTAAGCTGCCCTGAGTCCGCCAGAAGTAGGGCGGTCTATAAATTTGAAAAATGAAATAAATAAAAATAAATATTCAATGTATTTATTTATTCAATTTGTATGCTGCCCTTTCAGTCTAACCGGATTGGAATGCTTTGTCATCTTTGAAAATGCACCTTCTCCATGGTAGGAGGAGTTAGCCTCCAAGGATGGGTTTGACCTTATCTGATAGCCAATCAGGACTGAGTCTTAGAAAAGTATAAATAGCACCCTCCATTTTATATTCCCCGTCTTCGACTCAGTCCTAGCCCAGGACACATGCCTTTGCTTCCAGCAATATCTTCAGTCAAGAGTTCCTTTCTTCATCTACCTGTCACCTACTTTTGCTACCTTTACTAGTGAGTTCCCTCCCCCTGCGAGCTTCCAGAAGGGAGGTGTTTTTAATAGGAAAGTAAACACAAGAACAAGGGGACACAATCTGAAGTTAGTTGGGGGGAAAATCAAAAGCAAGATGAGAAAATATTATTTTACTGAAAGAGTAGCAGATCCTTGGAACAAACATAAATACAATATGGAACAAACTTCCAGCAGACGTGGTAGATAAATCCACAGTAACTGAATTTGAACATGCCTGGGATAAACATATATCCATCCTAAGATAAAATACAGAAAATAGTATAAGGGCAGACTAGCTGGATCATGAGGTCTTTTTCTGCCGTCAGTCTTCTATGTTTCTATGTTTCCCCAACACCAATCTGGCCTTTAGTTGGGTTGAGACAGAGGTGGGAATTTGAATTCCGGATGTCGCTCGCTACTCCAGCCAAAGGCCCGCACATTTGCTACTCCCAGATGCCAGCTGCTAGGTAGGGGAAAGTGGGATGAGGCCTGGCTTGGAGAAGATTTGCTTTGTTGTCTTTTGAAAATGCACCTTCTCTGTAGCAATGGCTGTCGTCTGGAATGAGGTTCCTGTTGAAATTTGAATATGTCTCACTTTTCTGGGATTGTAGCTAAAGAAGATTATATCTTATTCCTGGCCTTTGGTGAGATAATTAATGTTTCTTCTTTCTTTCCATTTTTGCATTTTACTTGTTTTTTTAAATCTTTTTGATGATTTGTAAACTGCCCAGTATCTTTGGGAATCAAGCAGCATATGAATGTAATCAATCAATCAATCAATCAATCACCATAATCAACAGTTATCATTATTATTTTTCTTTGTTTAATTGCTATAGGCCACACAGGTCATAGGGAGTCGGTCAGACTACTATAATGTGATAAATAAACATATAATCCATGGCACATCTCAGTTTCAGAATACAATATAATCAATGTAGTTATGTACTTACTTGAAGGCTGCCTGTTTCTCATTAGTTCTCATTACTTAGAATTATTACACTAAAGAAATTCATTATTCAGTTTATAATATCCCTTCACAGATATGTTTCTATAAAATATTTTACTAAATCATAAAAGACAAGAATAAAAAGATAACTTCCATTTCCCGCCACCCTTTCCATTGATTGTCCTTTCTACTACAACTGATTTTTTTCTCTTCATTTATTATTTATTTTTATTTTGCATTTTTCTACTACAAAAAGAAGTGTAATGTGCATTTATATGTGAGAGAGTTTTGATATTTCTTTGCTTGAGAGCAGTTTCTGTGTGATTGTGAGAGAAAAATGATTGGAATATCTGGATTTATGGGTGGGGAAACAGGAAATGAATTGTTTAATTTAATCAATTACTTTTTTCTCTGGCCCTGCTTGATTGCAGTGTGGCTTCTGGTAGTATATATATTCTGCATACCACTGAAGCTTTTTGTGACATGCCTGCAATCTCCCTATGACACAAGCTTTCCTATGGGAATCTAAACTAACACCTATTCCCAGCTTCTTGTTATCAGCATGGCTAGCAAAAACTGGCCCCATCACTTGTTTGGGTTAAGCATATAAGCTGGATAAATGACAAATCATGGCAGCTGTAGGCATAACAGAATTGTATTTTAAAATATACTTTTCAATCTATGTTTAAAAACTCCTGTGGTGGTTTTAGTCCAATGAGTTTATAACCACAGATTGATAAATAATAGAAAACAGAATATACCCACCCACATACTCATATATACTTACCAGATCCATAACCCTGCAACTCTACATCAGACAAATATCAGAATACATCCTTTAAAAAACAGCAGGTAATAGAACCATTTGTGAAAATCTCCCCAACTTTGACAACAGAAATGGTGTTTTATGATGTCATAAAATGAAATTAGGACTATGCAAACTATACTCAATTGCTGATCAATGCTGAAAGTAACTTTCCAGCCCACTCCTGTTTATCACTTAAAAACTCTGTTGTGTTTTGTTCATGGCTAGCGAACAGAAATGACAAAATCAGATTCTCCAATAACATTTAAAAATAATTTTCCAAATGACAGTTTGTATAAACAGAAGGCCTCCTTTTTTAATTAGCTTTCCCAGTCTTGTATCTATCCAGAAATTCTCAATAAAGCTATCCATTAATTTTGAATGGTCAAATTACAAAGTACTGGGTTAAGCATTGTTGAGCCAGGCCTCTGTGATACAAATCCCTTTGGCATTAAGGAAGCATTTATGGATTAGAATGAAACAGGGAAACTCTTAGAGGTAGATCAGAGTCACTCTTACCCTGAAACCCATTCAAGTAAGAATTGCACTGAAAAATTAACCACTTTAATTCTCAGAATCCTATATTATTTTATTATTATTTGTAAGCTGAACTAGATATGCAACTTCTTTAATTACTGAGTTCATCACTATAGTTATCAGATTCCACATTAATTGTCCTGTTCTTAACTGTTTAGTTTTTACATTTAAAAATACCCAAGTACTCGTATTTCACATTATTCATTCTTTAAATTTGTTTAAGTTAGAAGAAACATCTGTGTTGCTATACAGTGATCCCTCGATTTGCGCGTTCTCGATTAGCGCGAAACGCTGCAACGCGGTTTTTCAAAAAATATTAATTAAAAAATAAGTCCGCGTTTTTTTTCCTACACCACGGTTTTTCCCGCACGATGACGTCATACTGATTGCTGATTGGCCAAAATCTCGACCAATCGTTGCAAACGCAAAAAAAAGCTTTGCAACTGTTGGAACTTTGCCGCCAGCGCTGCCCCAAGAAAGCCGGTGAGAGGAAGGAAGGAGGGAAGGAGAGAAGGGAAGGAGGGAAGGAGGGAGGGTTGCCATTGCCATTGCCGCCAGCGCTGCCCTGTGGAAAAATCACCATTGCATTGCCAGCCTCCGAACTTGCGTCGCTCCACCTTCTGCGCATGTGCGGCCATGGAACAAAGGGCGCGCATGCGCAGATGGTGTTTTTACTTCCGCATCCAGTATAACGCGGAAATCGGTTAGCGCGGGAGGTCTTGGAACGTAACCCCCGCGCTAACCGAGGGATCACTGTATTACTTTGTGTGCGTATCTTTATCGGTTGTAGCCTTTATTTTCACCTTAAAACTAAATATAACATTGAAAATTCAAACATCAACCCACGATGATTTAATAATTATCTAAGTTTAACAATTTAAATTGACTTAATTTAAATGTTATCTTTCAATAATCTAGCAGTTTTAAAGGTTTTCTAGTTTTGTTGCAGGGAATTACATGACTCAATTCAAAATTTGCTTTTGAGTAGATGTGTGTATTACTATTGAAGTATAAAAGAAAAAGCAATAAATATAACACAAGGTTTTATTTAGGATCAGTCCTTCAGTTCTGATTCAAGCAATTCCCAGTGGTCTCATATTCAAGAGAAATCCAGACATTTGTCTGTGGAAGAATGTTTGCAATCTGTTAAGGTTGCAAAATAAGAGAATTCTTGTAAAAAACATGATAAGGGTATGACATGAGCTATCATGTTTAGTCTCCAAGAAACTTGTCAAATCCTAGAAAAGGGGAAAAAATTAATGGTGATGACACCCTAACCTTGACTCACTAAAGCAAATTTCACAGAATACCAATATTATAAACATATACATACACACATACATATATTTTACTTTATTCAAAAAAGTGACTTAAAATTACTTTAGATTTATTGAAAAACTTGCACTGGTATCACAAATCTCTCCACTTATTATTCAAAGCAAAAGAGTATAACTAACATTCACATTAACAGTGTGCTGTAGACTTCACGTATACATTCAACGAAACGTAAGAATAGGATTGGCCTACAAATTTTGGGAAATTATTGTCCTCCGAGATAAAATGTGTTAATTTTACATATTTTGATTAGATGAATTAGAAAACAGATGATAAAGGTGCTGGTTTGCTAAGGTTTTCAACATTTTTCACAATAAAGGTTTATACATAAGGAAGTATATTTGCTTACAAGGAAGGGAAGTGTCTAATAAACATGATGTTTGTAACCTCTAAATAAAGTGCAGTAGAACAATGAAAATGGTACCACAAGGAGGTGTATAAATGTATCTTCACTTTGAGAACAGCAAGGCAGATGACTATGAAAAACAAATGTAAAATTTGCTTAGGTCCTATAAATTACTTGGTGCAAAAGTGTCACTGAAAATTCACTACCTACACTCATATTTAGACTACTTCTCTTTGGACTGTGGGGCAGTGAGTGATGAGCATGAGAAGAGATTCCGCCAGGATATTTCACTCTTGGAGAAAAGGTACCAAGGGATATAGAATCCATTCATGCTTGCCAATTACTGCTGGAATCTCCCCAGGGATGATTCTACTGCAGTTCACAACAGAAAAGCCAAAAAGGCATAGTTTATACACTGAATAAAGATGGAACGTTGTAATTTAATCTGATGTTAGAGCTTGTCAATTTTTCATGCAAAAAGCACGAAATGTTACATGACAAACCAGTAAATGAATGGAAAATTATGTTATTGGTATCAATAAAAAGATACATTTGTAATGATTGATTTTGCTTTATTCTCATTGTATACCACATTTTCCAGAAAAGTTATTGAGCATAATCGCACATCTCCTCATTTTGAGTAATTTTGATGCAATTTTGACATGAAGCTGTATCTTGGAACTGGAGCCAATTAATATTCAGGAATTAACATAGTGACAAATAATTTTCAGCATCAGTTCTGAAATTTATATTTATAGAAATGCATATAATCAGACTCCTCTAGAATGCATATGGATCAATATAAAATGGAAAAAAGTGACATTCCCATTTATTGTATATTATAGGCTACCCAATCAATGAGGAGAAATATACACACTTTTTGCCCACCAATTAACAAATATATATAGGAAGCATTAAACAGTAATAATGAAGAATTTAATAACCAAATATCAACTGGGAGACAAACTCTTCTGCAAGTGGGATATCAAACAGATTCCTAACCAATCTAGTCATCAGCAACATTGTCATCCAAAAGGTAGAGGGGGGAAGTAGAAGTTAAGGTATACTGGACCTATTTTTTACTAATAGGGAATAAGTGATAGAGGGAGTTGAAGTTGCCAGAACATTGGGTGAAAATGACCACAACATACTGGAATTCAATGTAATACAAACAAAAGCAATAGAAAATAATCCAAGTGTCTTAAACTTTAACCCTGCTGTTCTGTTTAATGTCAGGGTACAGATTTAATATTTCGAGTCAATCTGACCTGAACTGAAAAAAGATTTATTTTAGGTACTTAAATTTGATCTTTTTGAAAAACATTTTTGCTGGGATACTAATTTGAATTTTTCTGAACACAATGAAATGAAAATTGAAATGAAAAAATTAATGCTTATATTTTTATTTTGCTCATAAAAGCCCCCCTGTTTTTGTGACATTTTCTTCAATTTATAGATAGTTTAGCCTACAAACTATGTACAATTTTACTAAATTTGGTGTGGGATTACTAGTTTGAACATTTATGAACATAATGATATGAAAATTGAACTGAAAAAAATGATGCATATTTGTTTATTTTGCTCATAAAAGGGCCGCACCCCCCACATTTTTTCCAGCATGACACTTTATAAATTTTTCTAGGCCCCTAATTCCAAATATTTTCAATAACCTGGGCATTGAATTACCAATTTGAACATTTCTGAACATAATGAAATGAAAATTGAACTGAAAACATTGATGCTTATTTGTTTATTTTGCACATAAAAGTCACCCCCTGGTGTGTTCAATTATTTCAATTTTTATACAAATTATTATTATTATTATTATTATTATTATTATTATTATTATTATTATTATTTATTCAATTTGTATGCCGCCCCTCTCCGAAGACTCGGGGTGGCTCACAACATGTAACAACAAATCATAAATAATCCAACAGTTTTTAAAATGTTTAAAGATTTAAAAGACCCCATATACTAACAGACATACACACACGCATACCATATATAAATTAAACATGCCCAGGGGGAGATGTTTCAATTCCCCCATGCCTGACGACAAAGGTGGGTTTTAAGGAGTTTACGGAAGGCAGGAAGAGTAGGGGCAATCCTAATCTCCGGGGGGAGTTGGTTCCATAGGGCCGGTGCCGCCACAGAGAAGGCTCTTCCCCTGGGGCCCGCCAACCGACATTGTTTAGTTGACGGGACCCGGAGAAGGCCCACTCTGTGGGACCTAATCGGTCGCTGGGATTCGTGCGGCAGTAGGCGGTCTCGGAGATATTCTGGTCCAGTGCCATGAAGGGCTTTAAAGGTCATAACCAACACTTTGAATTGTGACCGGAAATTGATCGGCAGCCAATGCAGACTGCGGAGTGATGGAGAAACATGGGCATACCTAGGTAAGCCCATGACTGCTCTCGCAGCTGCATTCTGCACGATCTGAAGTTTCCGAACACTTTTCAAAGGTAGCCCCATGTAGAGAGCATTACAGTAGTCGAACCTCGAGGTGATGAGGGCATGAGTGACTGTGAGCAGTGAGTCCCGGTCCAGATAGGGCCGCAACTGGTGCACCAGGCGAACCTGGGCAAACGCCCCCCTCGCCACAGCTGAGAGATGTTTTTCTAATGTGAGCTGTGGATCGAGGAGGACGCCCAAGTTGCGGACCCTCTCTGAGGGGGTCAATAATTCCCCCCCCCAGGGTGTTAATTTCAAAATTACATACTTGTTTTTAGTAAAATGGAATTCTTTCATAAAATTAGTTGTCTGGCTATCATGTGCTTGCTTTTCAAAAGGATATTCCCAATATTTCTAGCCAAATCTATATAAAAAGTGAAAATAATGGCAAACAGCAAGGCTGAGGAGGGTGGCCCTTTTGTGAGCAAAATAAACAAATAAGCATCATTTTTTTCATTTCTATTTTTGTTATGATCAGGAATGTTCAATTTAGTATATCAAAACTTTTAGGGGAAAATTCCTTGGAAGCTAAAAAATAAATAAACTGACACAAAATGCTCAAAAAATGGAAGGGGGGTGGCTTTGTGATCAAAATTAAAATATAAACATCAATTTGTTCAGTTCAATTTTCATATCATTTTGTTCAGAAATGTTCAAACTAGTTCCAAAAGAAGCAAAAGAAGTTTTCAAAAAGACCAAATTTAAGTACCTAAAAAATCTTTTTGGTCCAGGTCATATATGACCTTAAACAGTACAAGTGTAAAATTTTTTGCCCAGAAAAAAGTTAGCCCCCACCCCTGAAAAATATTTTATGATGATCAGCAATGTTAAATTTAGTAAATCAATGCCTAAGATATTAAAAATATTTTGGATTGGGAGCCTAAATGTTTTTTAAGTGAAAATGGTTGCAAGCAGCTGGGGGGGGGAGGCCATATTTCCGATTAAAAAAAACCCAATAAGCATCATTTTTTTCAGTTAATTTACTATTTTTATTATGTTCAGAAATGTTCGAACTACCAATCCCACACCAACTTTAGTAAAATTGAACGCATTTTGTAGGCTAAACTATCTATAAATTGAAAAAAGTTCACAAAAAAGGGGGGCACCTTTTATGAGCAAAATAAACAAATAAGCATCATTTTTTTCAGTTCATTTCTATTTTGTTATGATCAGGAATGTTCAATTTAGTATATCAAAACTTTTAGGGAAAAATTCCTTGGAGGCTAAAAAAAATAAACTGACACAAAATGCTCAAAAAATGGAAGGGGGGGAAGCTTTTTGATCAAAATTAAAATATAAACATCAATTTGTTCAGTTCAATTTTCATATCATTTTGTTCAGAAATGTTCAAACTAGTTTCCCAGCAAAATAAGTTTTCAAAAAGACCAAATTTAAGTACCTAAAAAAATCTTTTTGTTCTGGGTCGTATATGACCTGAAACAGTACAAGTGTACATTTTTTTGCCCAGAAAAAAGTTAGCCCCCACCCCCAAAAAATATTTTATGATGATCAGCAATGTTAAATTTAGTAAAAATTTCAAAAAAAGGGGGGCACCTTTTATGAGCAAAATAAACCAATAAGAATTAATTGTCACGGTTCAATTTTCATATCATTGTGTGCAGAAATGTTCAGTTTACTTGCCAAGTGAAAAAAGTTTTCAAATTGACCAAAGATAAGCACCTAAAATGAAGAATTTTCGGTCCGGGTCAGGGTGATCCGGGAACAGAAATTTTGTGACTTTTTCTTTCAGCAAGAACAAAGCCCCTCGCCCCACCCCCCAAAAAAATTCTCATAGAGAGAAACCCTGAAATGATCCAAAGTCATGAAATTTCAAGTTTCAGACATGCAGGGAAAACCTTTTACAGGGTCTCAAAGTTCAAAAACAGACTTCACAAACCAGAGCAGAACACCAGGGTTAAAGGAGCTAATTTTAATTAACTCAGATACAACCTAGGAAAGATTCCATGGATGAAAATCCTAAAGGGAAAAGAAGTGTGGGAAACTATGAAAAATGTGATCATAAAAGCTCAGTCAAGCATGGTACCATTGAAAAAGAAAAACAAGAAATTAAAGAAAACAACTGTATGTGTGCACAAAAATCTCTCTGATAAACTAAAAGACAAAAAGGAGGAACACAAAAAATGGAAAGAGGAACACATACCGTATTTTTGGTGTATTAGACGCACCTTTTTCCTCCCCCAAATAGGCTGATAATAAGGGTGCGGCTTATACACGAATGTAGCTTTTTTCCCCCAGCCCTAACTAGCTGCTAAAGATCTTCCCAGCTCTTACCTTTTATTGTTTCTCTCTGTGAAGAATGTTTTTCAAGCCCTAAGTCTTTGCAGGTTTTGTTTCATTACTCTAACTTACTCTGAGTAATTTTCTTTCTAGCCCTAACCACATGCTAATGATGGTCCCAGCTCTTACCACTTGCAAGCTCTTTCAATATTAATTTCTGCCAAGAATGTATTCCAAACCCTGCCTTTGATTTTTTTTCATTCTCTATTTGCTCCAAATGTTTCTTTCTAGCCCTAACCAGATGCCAATGATGTTCACAGCTCTTACCACTTGCAAGCTCGTTCATTGTTAATCTCTGCCAAGAATGTATTCCAAACCCTGTCTTTGTATGGTTTTTTCATTTACTTGCTCCAGATATTTCATTCCAACCCTAACCAGGTGCTATTAATGTACCTAAGCTCTTTCATTGTTACTCTCTGTGAAGAATGTTTTCAAGCCCTAAGTCTTTGCAGGGTTTGTTTCATTACTCTAACTTGCTCTGAGTAAGTTTCTTTCAGCTCTTTCACTGTTACTCTCTGAAAAGAAGAATGTTTTCCAAGTCCTAAATCTTTGCAGGATTTTTTCCATTGCTCTACTTGCAATGTAAGGAAGCTCTGAGGAAGGTATCTGCTGGGGTGTGAGTTCAGATGGGGATGGCTAGCTTTCCACCTGATTCTTTTCTTTTAAAGAGAGAGAGAGAAAAAAAAGGGGGTGGGCGAATAACAAGCCTCTCTAGAGAAAGAAATGTGTATCTCCCATCAATTGCAATGTAAAGAAAGAAGAAAGAAAGAAAGACAGAATTACACTGCAATTGATGGGAGATACACATTTCTTTCTCTAGAGAAGCTGGTTATTTGCCTGCCCCCTTCTCTCTCTCTCTCTCTTTCAGATTTTCCTCTGCTGGGCTTGATTTCCCACTCGCGGCTGCTATGTGTTCAGAACCTGGAGCTGTCATGCAGTTGCAGAGCGATGCCAGCTCTAAGTCCAGCTAGAACAGAAGGGGGTCAATAATCCCCCCCCAGTGTAATGGACAGACAGATGGAATTGTCCTTGGGAGGCAAAACTCACAGCCACTCCATCTTATCAGGGTTGAGTTTCAGTCTGTTGACACCCATCCCTAACAGCCTCCAGGCACTGGCACATCACTTCCACTGCTTCATTGACTGGACATGGGGTGGAGATGTACAACTGGGTATCATAAACATACTGATGGTACCTCACCCCATGCCCTTGGATGATCTCGCCCAGCTGTTTCATGTAGATATTAAATAGCAGGGGGGAGAGGACCAACCCCTGAGGCACCCCACAAGGGAGAAGCCTAGAGGTAGACCTCTGACCCCCCACTAACACTGACTGCGACCGACCGGAGAGGTAGGAAGAGAACCACTGAAGGACAGTGCCTCCCACTCCCAACCCCTCCAGCTGGCGCAGAAGGATACCATGGTCAATGGTATTAAAAGCCGCTGAGAGGTCGAGAAGTACCAGAACAGAGGATAAACTCCTCTGTCCCGGGCCTGCCAGAGATCATCCATCAACACGACCAAAGCAGTTTCCATGCTGTAGCCGGGCCTGAATCCTGACTGTTGAGGGCCTAGATGATCGGCTTCTTTCAAGGACTGCTGGAGCTGAAGCGCCAGCACCTTCTCGACAACCTTCCCCATAAAGGGAAGGTTGGAGACTGGACGATAGTTGTTAAGAATGGCTGGGTCTAGGGAAGGCTTCTTGAGGAGGGGGCGCACAAGTGCCTCCTTGTAGGGAGCCGGGAAGGACCCCCTCCCCAAGGAAACATTGACAATCTCCTCGACCCAGCTCCATGTCACCTTCCTGCTGGCCAAAACCAGCCTGGAGGGACACGGATCGAGTAAACAGGTGGCGGAACTCACAGCTCCAATGGCCTTGTCCACTTCATCAGGTGTCAACAGATCAAACTCTTCCCAGACAGATGGACAAGTACTGGCCCCAATCACCTCGACTGACTCATTGTCAGTCGACTCTGTTATCCAATCAGAGTCGAGGTTTGCTCAGATCCGAGCGACTTTATCAGCGAAAAATGTGTTAAAATCCTCGGCACTACTCTGCAAGGGCTCCCCAACTCTCCCCTGGTTAAGAAGGGAGTGGGTCACCCTAAACAGAGCGGCCGGGCGAGATTCCGCTGATGCAATCAAGGTGGCATGATACGCGCATCTTGCTGCCTTGAGCACCACTTTGTTGAACACTCTTACAAGTGTTCAATCAGATTTTTGAGTTACTCTTCCTCCATTTCTTCTCTTGACATCTCTTCTGGCTTTTCAACTCCCAGAGCTCCTCGCAAACCAGTTGAATCCCATCACTGATTCTATTCTATTCTATTCTATTCTACACTTTGATATATTTTAATATGAGCATTTTAAGTAACTGTAAAATGTAAATACAGTATAGACTTCATTTTAAAATCTTTGCAGATTGAATTCATCTTTTTTGTTCCACTGGTGGGCTATAAATATATATCTTCATTTTTACAAAATATTAAAGAGCAGCATCTAAATTAAAATATAAGAAAAAGAAAAACCAAACAAGCACCTCATTGGGAATATTCAAAGAGTCATTGCATATCCATGTAAAAATCACATAAACACATAGCAACCAAAAATAAAGATTAAACAATCAATATTTTTAGGAGTAGAGCATAACTTTCTAAAAATGCTTCTTGCCTTCTATTAGCACAAAGTGGCAAAATAATTACTAAGGATTTTAAATTATTAATTTTCAGTAGACATTTTTTAGAAATACTGGCTTTTGCACTGTTTTTGCAATTTAAAATCTTCTTCAGACTTTTTGTCATCTGACATTTCTTTATCATATACCTTGGGCACTAACTTTATTTTTCAGGGGGGAAAAGATTTCTTACTAAGCAAAATTTAATGCTTTCACCTGGCAGTATAAATAATAAACCTGTATTTATAAGGTTACAGTCTTCATAAAAATGAATACAGATTTGATAAAAAATTATATATTGATCTGCTTTAGGAATTCAAGCTAACCAACAGAACATTCATGGTAATGCATAATTCCATTTTACATATCTACATACATACATACTCATAAATAATATATATGTATAAATATTCCTATATATTCCTCTGTGTGTGTATTTGTATATGTATAAGCGTGCACACACAAACATACACACTCCTCCCTATATTTTCATATTTATAAATTAACCCATATAGAAAAAGAGTGGCTTTTTTCTCATTTCCCCTTTATATTATTTCCTATTATTTCAGCATTAACTAATATGTAGGAACTTTACTGTTGAGTTGGTAGGAGTTGGTTGGTTTATAAATTTGATAAATTAAATTAAAAAGAAATTGGGAATTTTGCCTTCTTGATTTGATGCTGTAACTGTTTCATTATGTTGAATTAAATAAAAGTTGTTCCTTTGCAGAATGCACAATGACTTCTTTAGCATTAGGATTCAATAATGTTGCTGAAATTTTCACCAAATTCTGAAATCATCCTGTTTCTCTTTCTTTTACTAAAAGAACTGTAGCTATTGGACAGCTATTACATTTAAAACAATACTTGGAAAGAAGTTTCTGTTCTTCCAAATTGTGAAATATAAATCAAGGGCATGGCTACAAAAGGTCAACAATATAATCTTTGTTAATTTTTTAAGATGCTTGATTGTGTTTAAACCTCAGGTCTGTGTTTATAATAATAGCTTTTATTAAATTATTAAGGTTTTGGATGTGCATTTCTTTCAAAACGACTTTAGGTCAGTAGTGTCCTTTAATATAATGGTGTCTTTTTCATTACTGTTTAAATTATTTTTTTGTAGATTTTATATTTGTTTTCAAATTAATTTGCACTTATTTACTATATTATTTATATTTAATTTGGCAGACTTTAAAGGTTAAAGTGCCATTAGTAACCTTTCGGCCACCATATGGAAATTCCTAATAACTCTCCTCATTGACTAAATTAAAAGTCCAGGACCATGATGGCAAACCTATGGCACACATGCCACAGGTGGCACACAGAGTCATATCTGAGGGCACATGAGGCGTTGCTTTCTGTCAGATGCATGTTCTGGATTTTCAGCATTCTAGATGGCAGGGGGAGGCAGTTTTCACCTTCCCCAGGCTTCAGGAAAACCCCCAGAGCCTATGGATAGGGAAAAATGGACCCTATCCAAAGTTTGGAAACGAACTTCCGATAGGCCTGTTAGGAAAACATTTTCCCTCCCCAGGCTTCAGGAGGCTTTCTTGAAGCCTGGGAGGGGAGGGGAAAACACCCCAATGGGCCTACTGGAAGTCCGGAGGCTTCAGTGAAATATACATGAATGCATGGGTGAGGCAGCATGGGGGTAGGGGTTCTGTGCACATGCATGGGGGGGGGAAAGAGGGCATTGCATTATGGGTGTGGGCACACATGGCCTTTTGGCACCCAAGCAAAAAAAGGTTCACCATCATTGATCTAGGACAGCGTTTCCCAACCGGTGTGCCGCGGCACACTGGTGTGCCGCGAGACATGGCCAGGTGTGCCGCCAAGCTTCAGCTGGGCGGGGCGCTGCCGGTACTTCCATCCTGAGGCTCCCGCTCGCAGCTGTCCCCCGGCTCCTGCTCGATGCCGCGGTTTTCGGCGCTCTCCTGCTGGGCCCCAAAGAAGGAAGGCAGGGAGAAGGAGAGCTCCATTCTTCGCGCCTTTTCCCCGCCTTCCTTGTTTGGGACCCAGCAGGAGAGCGCCGAAAACCGCGGCATCGAGCAGGAGCCAGTTGACAGCTGCGAGCGGGAGCCCCAAGACGAAAGTACCGGCAGCGCCCCGCCCAGCTGGAGCTCCTCTGGCGTCGACGGCAAGTGTCCGATGGGAGCGGGGGGGGGCTGGCCGCAGCGGCCGCAGGCAGTCGCGGGGAGATGGCAGCGGCGAGAGGGAGCGCTCTCTCTCTCTCTCTCAGCTGACTGCAAGCGGGAGCCCTGACGGTGGCGGTTGGACGTGCTGCTAGACGTCGTACATGCTGGCGCTGCGGGCCTGGCATATACGGTGTCCAGCAGCACGTCCAGCTGCCGCCGTCAGGGCTCCCGTTTGCAGTCAGCTGAGAGAGAGAGAGAGAAAGAAAGAGAGACATATAAGAAAGGCAGAGAGAGAGAGAAAGAGAGACATAGCAAGAGAGGCAGAGAAAGAGAGGCAGAGCAAGAAAGAGAGGCAGAGAAAGAGAGAGAGAAAGAGAGACATAGCAAGAGAGGCAGAGAGAGAGAAAAAGAAAGAGAGACATAGCAAGAGAGGCAGAGAAAGAGAGACAGAGCAAGAAAGAGAGGCAGAGAAAGAGAGAGAGAGAAAGAGAGAGAGAATGAGAGACATAGCAAGAGAGGCAGAGAGAGAGAGAAAGAGAGACATAGCAAGAGAGGCAGAGAAAGAGAGACAGAGCAAGAAAGAGAGGCAGAGAAAGAGAGACATAGCAAGAGAGACATAGCAAGAGAGGCAGAGAGAGAGAAAAAGAAAGAGAGACATAGCAAGAGAAAAAGAGAGACTTAGCAAGAGAGGCACAGAGAGAGAGAGAAAGAGAAAGAAAGAGAGACATAGCAAGAGAGACAGAGAGAGAGAAAGAGAGAAAGAGAAAGAAAGAGAGATAGCAAGAGAGGCAAAGAGAAAGAAAGAGACATATAGCAAGACAGTGAAAGAGAGAGAGAGAGCAAGAGAGAGAAAAAAGCAACAAAGAGATAGCAAGAGAGACAGAGAGAGAGAGAGCAAAGGAGAGAGAAAGACATAGAGGAAGGGAAGGAGGGAGAGAGAAAGAGAGCAAAAAAGAGAGGAAGAAAGAAAGAAAGAGGGATGGAGAGAGAGAAAGAAGGGAAGGAAGGAAAAGAGAGAAAGAGGGAGAAATAGAGCGAAAGGGAAGAAGAGAGAGGGGTTTTTTGTCCAAACTTTTCTTTAGCCCGCCCCCCCCTTTCAGTGTTCCCCAGGATTTTGAAAATATGAATAATGTGCCGCGGCTCAAAAAAGGTTGGGAAACACTGATCTAGGATGTCATTAAATATTCATTTTCTCTACTGCACAAAGAATCCAAATACAGTGGTACCTCTACTTAAGAGCTTAATTCATTCCATGACCAGGTTCTTAACTAGAAAAGTTTGTAAGTAGAAGCAATTTTTCCCATAAGAATCAATGTAAAAGCAAATAATGCGTGCAAAATCATTAGGAAAGAAATAAAAGCTCAGAATTTGGGTGGGAGGAGGAGGAGGAAGAAGAGGAAGAGGACAGTCGCTGCCCAGAGTGAAGGGAGCATTTCTTTTCTCTGAGCGCTGGCAGAGGTTTATTCCCTCTCCAAGCACCCAGAGAAAGGAAAATCCTTGGTTCACTGTGGACTGCCAAAGCCTCCTTAAGCACCATTGAAAGGCTCCTTTGGCAGCTCAGAAAAGCCTGAGATGGCCGGGATTAAAGAGGGAATGGCAGGAAACTGGCCAGGCCTTTGTGCCACTCTCAAATTTCCTGGGAAATTTTTCCAGGCGTCAGTTCTTAAGTAGAAAATGGTTCTTAAGAAGAGACAAAAAAACCTTGAATACCTGGTTCTTATCTAGAAAAGTTCTTAAGTAGAGTTTTTCTTAAGTAGAGGTACCACTGTATATCAGGATGACAAACATAAATACAATATGGAACAAACTTCCAGCAGACGTGGTAGATAAATCCACAGTAACTGAATTTAAACATGCCTGGGATAAACATATATCCATCCTAAGATAAAATACAGAAAATAGTATAAGGGCAGACTAGATGGACCATGAGGTCTTTTTCTGCCGTCAGACTTCTATGTTTCTGTTTCTATATTATTTAAAACATACAGGATATGCCCAAACTGTTCTCTTCCTATATAGTCACATTTTATAATACACAGGTCACCACTGTGGTGGTCCATGAGAAAATTTTGGTGATCCGTGGAGAAATTTTGGCTCCTAGGCAAGATATGGCTGAGAACAATAAATGCAGTCCATGAGTAAAGGAAAGGAAAATGAAAAGAAGGGCTACAGCTACAGCTCTGGAATATGGAACTGACTTTCCCAACAACATCAGCAAGCCATTGTCAAATAAGGTTCAATTATTTTGTAATACTTACACTAACTTTAATAATTTTGTTACGAGTTTCCGGTTTGGCAACGTGGAGTGAAGCAGCTGCAAGGAGGATCTCCTCCCTGGGCTTGCTTTTTTCCTCCGATCTCCGAGACCTTTCGGGGCACAGTTCGCTTGGAGGGCGACGTGGAAGATGAGGGACTATCTGGGTATCGATTGGTAAAAGGCGTTTTGCAATCGGTGCGAAGGACACCCTTTCTATCAGAGGTTGGAGGCACCCGTCTTTGCTGTCAAAGTATGGCGGGTCCGAAACTCCAAGGAGCCACCGCATAGGGAAGCAAGTGAGAAATACAGATCTTTCCACAATTCTTTTTTTTTTTTAGATCATACTATGTACTGCATATTGAAGAACTTATTCTAGAACTTTTTATTAGAAGTTAAAGATAGAAATTCTATTATATTGCTGAAATAGACTGCCTGTAAGGAGATTTAAAAAAAAAATTACCGTAGGAATCTACAAAAGCGGCGACGGTGAGGTGGAAAAATCCAGCAACCTTTTTTGATCGGGTACTGGTTAATTTGAAAATACTGATCTCCGAAGGGACTTTAAAAACTTTTTCCCAGGACAGTGTTTAATTTGGATTTTTGGAACTATTGATAATATAATACTGAAGCACATAGATATTGATTTTTCCTTTGCTGGTGTGCGTGGAATCCGGAATTGAACTCAAAGATCCGATATAACAGATCGAGAGAGCAGAGGAAATATTCATCTATCCCCCTCTCTCTTTTTCCTATTTATTGAGAACTGCGGTGTTTGGAATTGGGGTGTCTGGAAGAAGGAGAAAGTAGCAAAAGTGGTTCTTTGAATATAAAAAACCTGAAAGCCGAGGGAGCCGAGTGATTTGACAAGAGGACGAGGAGAACGCCGAGAACAGAAGGAAGACTTGTTCCACAATCCACAACTTTAAGAAGCGGCAAAAGACCTTGTACTTTCTCTGCCCCCGAGAGGGAGGAAAGTCACACTCAGCGAACTCAAACACAATCAACCCTATAATTAACTCGTTAACTCTTTCAAAAAAAAAAAGAACTGCATCTCAGAGCCGCATTTCAGAACACTTAAAGCTTTCGAAAGTCCTTGGAATAAGGACTCTTTAACAGCACGAACTACAATCAACAATCAAAGAGGGGAGAGAAGACACAATACCTCTTATACTTCACACGTTTGCTTATAATTTTCTTATGATTTCTACTCTTATAATTACTCATAACTACTATACATAAGGGTATTTATATATATATAATATAGATAAGAATAAGCATTAGAACTATTTATAGTATTGTGTTAATATTTCTTTCTCATTATAACCCTCCTCTTAACATAATAAATAGATAGGAATTGGAATTGTTTTTCTTTATTTCTTTATTACTTTAGATTGCAATAAGATAGGAAACTATAGAATATTGATAAGAATTAGAACTGAACTGTATAGAAAATAAGTTTATAAGTTTATATTTACATTGTTATTTACATTGCTATTTGCAAAGGAATTTAGAACCATTTAATTAATTACAAACTAGAAAGTTGATTGTTAAAATTTAATTAGTGAATGAAATACAGCAAGAGTTATTAATCTGCTTAAACACTTTTCTCTTATCTCCCATGGTGATCTGGAATAGAATATTTACTATATTGGAAAAGCAAAATCAGATCATAAAAGAGATGGCTAGTTATCAACCTAAAGGTGGTAAAAAAACCACCACCACAACAAATACAGCTTCCCCTGCCTCTCAAAGGCAAATAGATGAGATGTTAAATGTAGAGAAGGAAAAAGAGAGTACATTATTGATGCAAAACATGAACAAGACTTTAATAGTAATGCAGGAGACCATGTTGAAACTGCAGGAACTGATTACAAATAATCATGTAGAATTAAAAACGGACATACTGAGACTAGAAAATCGATTGGAATCCGCACAAGCAGAAACACAAAAAAATGAGGAAAAAATAATAACAGTAGAAAAAAGGACAGAACAAAATGAAAAAAAACTGGAACAGGTTGATCAAAAACTCATAGATTCCCACAGAGAGCTCGAAAACTCCTTGATCCAATTGGAATTAGAGAGATCATCTTACTTTCTAAGATTTCAAAATGTGGTAGAGGCAGAAAATGAAAACCTTGGGGAGATTATGACAACAATAATCTCAGGGATATTACAGACTAACAGAGAGGAAGTCATAAATGAATTAGACGAAATTTACAGAATCAATACTAATTTTGACAGAAGACATCGATTACCCAGGGAAATACATTTAAGATTCGCTAGAAAGATCACAAGAGACAGGGTATATGCAGCCTCTAGAGAAGGGAAAATGACATATAAAGGCAGAGAACTAAATATTTTGAAACAAATCCCTAGAAAGATTAGAGAACGAAGAAGGGAATATAAAAACTTAGCCTCCCTCCTGAACAAAAAGGAAATAACATTTAGATGGATAACACCAGAGGGGATGATGGTAAAAATAGAAGGAAGGAGAGTGAAAGTCGACAATGCGGAAAAAGCACAAGAGATATACGAATGAATAACTGCCCTAGACTCCGAATTAGAAAGTGGAGATAGACTAGAATCAAGCAAGGAAGAGGATATAGACACAGAGGGACACATAGACAGAAAGCAAGGACCAGAGGAAACAGAGAGAAGAAAGGAGAAGGAAGAAGGGGCTAAGACTAGATCACAAACGGCAGCGGCAGTAGATAAACAAAACTAGCTTTCTTGCTTCAACTTTTTTCCTCCCTAGGAGGAATACTTAACTAAATGCTTTCAGATATTAAATTGATTTCAATGAATATAAATGGCCTTAATAACAATTGTAAGAGAAAAAAGGTTTTTTCCAAACTCCTAAACCAGAAACTACAAATAATATGCTTGCAAGAGGTATATATTAAATCAGCACATAAGAAATTCTTAGAATATACAAAATTAGGGGAATTACATGCTTCATTAGATGAAAATGAAAAAAAAAGGGGACTGGCCACATATGTGAAGAAAGAACTAAAACCAAAAGAAATTAAAACGGATCCCAAAGGAAGATATACAATGACAGAAATTGAAATATTAGGGGAAAAAATACTACTGGTGAACATATATGCCCCGAATCAAGAGTTAAAACAATTTTATAAAAATATACATCAAATTTTGCTTGAAACTAATTATATAAACATTTGTATGGTAGGAGATTACAACGGAATTGTAGACCCAAAAATGGACCACAAAGCAGGGGAAAAAAGTAAACTGAAAAGACCCACATTACCAAACACGTTTAATAAAATGACTGAAGAATTAGATTTAACAGATATGTGAAGAGTGAGACATCCAAAAGACAAACAATTTACTTTCCACTCTGGACCACACCACTCATTATCAAGAATAGATATGGTTTGGCTAAGCAAAAGATTACATAAATCAATAAAATCCCTGGAAATAGAACCTAACACGTGGGCAGATCATAATCCGATTACTATAATTTGGCAAGGAACAAAAAAAGGTTATAAGAGATGGTCATTGAACACAAATTTACTACACGATGAGAAATATATAAAGATGATTAACAGAGAAATAAAATTATTTTTAGAAGAAAATAGGAAACAACCCACTACAACACAAATACTGTGGGACACATTAAAGGCATACACGAGAGGAATAACAATATCATATGCAGCCAAGAAATCAAAGGAAGAAAGAGCAGAACACAACTACCACACAAATAGAATAGTAAATTTGGAAAAAATCCTTCAACAAGACCCCACAAATAATCAAACAATAAACCTACTAAGAGAAGCCAAATACAAAATAAATACTTTAGAACAACAAGAACTTGCCAAAGATATAAAATATTTAAAACAAAAACACTTTGAATCGGCCAACAAACCGGGCAGATGGCTCTCGCAAAAAATTAAAAAAGCGAGAAGTGATAAACTAATCTATCACTTAGAAGATAAAAATGGAATATTACAATACGATGAACAGCAGAAAAAAGAAATAGTGAAAGATTACTACCAAAATTTATATAAAGAGGAATCAGTAGAAAGCACTAAAATTGCCAAATATATAAATGAGAATAATATACTAAAGATAGAAGAGCCAGATAAACAACTTTTAAACATGAAAATAACTCTACAGGAAATTCAATTGGCCTTAAAAAAACAAAAAAATAATAAAACGCCAGGACCAGACGGACTTCCAGGAGAATTTTATAAATATAACAAAGAATTATTTGAACCTATACTACTAGAAATTTACAACGAAATCCTGGAACAAGCTAAAATCCCGAATACTTGGAGGGAATCATATATCACAATGATACCTAAGGAAGGCCTGGACAAACAAAAAATAAGAAATTACAGACCAATATCCTTACTAAATGCGGATTACAAGATTTTTATGGCAATTCTCTCAGAAAGATTAAAAAATATATTAAATAAAATAATCAGCCCGGACCAAAACGGATTCCTACCTAACAGACAAATCTCAAATTGTACAAGGACAGTCCTAGATATCATAGAATATTGTGAAGTCCACCCAGGAGAACAAGTAGCCCTGGCATTCCTGGATGCACAAAAAGCTTTCGATAGTGTCAACTGGCAATACTTAATAGCTGTAATTAAAGAATTGAAACTGGGAACCAAATTTGAAAATATCATTAAAAACACTTATACAACACAATCAGCCAGAGCAATAATCAACAATGACATGACGGAACTAATTTCAATAGAAAAAGGGGTAAGACAGGGATGCCCAATGTCCCCTTTGTTATACATATTAACCCAGGAAATACTATTAAACAAAATTCGACTAAATAATGAAATAAAAGGAATTAAGATAAAAGACGAAGAATACAAATTACAGGCATACGCAGACGATATTGTACTTTTCCTAGAAGATCCTATAAGATCTGGCCCAGAATTAATCAGAGAAATAGAAATTTGTGGGGAACTCTCAGGACTAAAAATTAATAAGCAAAAAAACGATGCTCATGACAAAGAATATGACCATAAAACAAATTTAAAAATTGGAAGAAATTACAAATCTACAAACCACAAAAAAAAATTAAATACTTAGGACTAATACTATCAAATAAAACTTCATCTCTTAAAAAAGATAACTATAACAAACTCACACAAGAAACTAATAAAAACCTAGAAAAATGGAAAGATTTGCAACTATCCATGTTAGGTAGAATCGCGGTGATTAAAATGGACATCTTACCCAAATTCCTCTACCTTTTCCAAACTGCCCCTATTAATATCGAACAATTTTTTTTAAAGAGATTAATAAAACTTTTTCAAAATTTATTTGGCAAAATAAAAAACCCAGAATTCAATTCAGATACCTCCAAGACACCAAAAACAGAGGAGGATTAGGACTCCCCGATCTGAAACAGTATTACACTGCAGCGTGCCTAACGTGGCTAAAAGAGTGGATTAATCTTACTAATAAAAGAATACTGGTACTTGAGGGCCATGATCTACAGTTGGGGTGGCATGCCTATTTATGGAAAGATGATAAACAAAAACAAACTGTTTTTAACAAACACATGATAAGAAAATCTCTTCTTAAAACCTGGTATGAGATTAAAAGAAAATTTTACAACAAAATCCCTAGATGGCTATCTACCATGGAAGCCATAGTATATCCGAATTTGATAGACCCTACCAAGACCATAAAATATAAAGATATTTTACATCCAAATGGAGAACTTAAAACTAAACAAGAATTGGAAATACAAAATTATAGGATGGACGAGTGGACATATATACAAATAAAATCAAGATATAATAAGGATAAACAAATACCAGGTATAGCAAATTCCACCCAAACTCTAGACAAGATCTTAACAGGAAACTCTGAAAAACAGATAACCAAACTATACCAGATTTTACTAGAACACGAGAAAGAAAAAGAGATGATTAAAAATCCAATGTTAGCCTGGGAGAAAAACCTACAAAGAAAAATCCATATAGCAGAATGGGAGAAAACATGGAATACAATAACCAAAATTACCCTATCATCAGCCTATAAAGAAAACTATTACAAACTATTCTACAGGTGGTATCTACCACCGGCAAGACTTGCCAAAATTTACCCAGCACTACAAAATGTATGTTGGAAATGCAATAAAGAAAAAGGAACTTTCTTCCATATGTGGTGGTCCTGCCCTAAAATCCAAAAAATTTGGGAAACAATTTACAAATGGTTAAAGGAAATCACGAAGGAGGAAATAGAGTACTCACCGGAGGGGATGCTCCTCGGAATTTGGAAAAAATCTTACTCGAAACAAACCCTTTTTTTAGTGACTCACATAAATACAGCTACAAAATTGCAATTGCGCAAACATGGAAGAACAAACAGACCCCCAATGTAAATTTAATAATAGAAAAAATATATACATGTGCAGAAATGGATAAATTGACAAACCTACTTAAGGGAAACAGAATCAACGAAACTAAAAGCATGTGGAACAATTGGCACGAGTGGATTCAAAGGAAAAGATTTGTATAACCTTATACAAAATAGCAGTACAAACCTTAAAAAAAAAATGAAAATACCATTTGAATGTTTTTACCCTGCTTTGCATTGCATAGTATTAAGTTAATATTATCCATATAACAACTGTAACCGGTAAAAAAGTTGGATAAGACCTGTAAACTGTATAAACAAATTGTGATATATGTATCTATAAAATAATAAAAAGATTTGCAAAAAAAATAATAATAATAATTTTGTTACAATTAAATAACTTTTAAAGATTTTGTTCTGATTAAATAAGCATTTATGATTTTGTTATAATTAAATAAGCATTTACAATTGTGTTATGCTAAATATGTGCATTTCATATTAATAAAATGAAAGTTATCATTATTTTACAAACATATTTATCTTTTAAAAATCATATTAGTGGTCTGTAGGACTTAAAATTAGGAATTTAGTGATTCACAGGATTTAAAAGTATGACCGTGGTGGTCCCTGAGGTCCAAAAGGTTGGGGACCCCTGTTCTAATATATAAAAATTTGCAACAACCATTGCTAACTTTTGTTAATTGGTAATTGGCTATATTTTAGCTAAAGTCCTTTCTTTTTCTAGATTAGCAGCAACAGCCAGATCATATTCAACCATAAGATAGATAATAGCTTCCTTCCTTTCCTCCTCCCTCCCTCCCTCCATCCCTCCCTCCCTAATGTAATGATTACATTACTGAAATAGGTGAAAGAAATTGACAGTATAGATTTTTATTTTGCCATTTTCTGCATAAAAATTAAATAAATGTGGTTTGCAAAGCTTTGGTATATATCTGACTGTACATACCCACTATGTGTAAATACTGCGTAGCCAGGTTCAGAGAAAGCCGTTTTTAATATACTGTATTTTTATCCCATCTTTATCATTTTGTAAATTACTCAAGGCAGAAAACATATATAATATCCCTTCTCCTCTTTTCCCTATAACAAGTATCCTGTGTTGAGCTGAGACTAAATGACTGGCCCAAAATCACCCACTTGGCTTTCATAGTAAGACAGGACTGGAACTCACAATATCCTGGTTTCTAGGTCAGCATTTTACCTACTGCATCAAACCAGCTATAGGACAGCAACATGACAGGGAATCTAAGCAAGCTGATCTGCATGTGCATGTCTATTTTTTAGAAGTCAAATGCTTCAATTTCTTGGAAGGGTTGGTACGGTTGGTACCAACCCTTCCAAGAAATTGAAGCATTTGACTATTGGATGCATATGGATGTAAGGCAGGATGTTTGAGATGATGTGTGAATTTCATTAGAAGTCAATTAGAGATATAGAATGGCTGGTCAATTGAGATGTTTTTTGTTTTGGTCAGGATAGAAATACAAATTAAATCAGCAATGACAGATGGATGTTCTGATTTGTGATATCCAGTGAAGAAAAGTTTACCAATTGGCATTGGTTCCATTATAAGATTTCTTTGTACCATAATTATGATATTTTTTTCAAAATATTCAACTGGATCTCTGTAACTTAATTACTTGATTGTCCTGGACACTTTTTCAGATACTCGTTCAGTTTTCTTTTCTTAAAGCTAAACATGTGCCATTCGCACACATATGTGTGGGTACTTGCACATGCATGATAACATGCACACATGCACTTTTGGCGCCCAGGGGAAAAAAGGTTCACCATCACTGGGATAATTAGTCCATGTTGAATATATGTGCATAGGGGAATGTTGTTGACTGGATTTGTTCTCTTGTTCTCTATTTAAAATTTATAATCCAATTCATATTGTATATTGTACCTTATTTGATTTTATTGTGAATAAATCAGAGACAGGCAGTGTCTAAATTGAATGAATTAAATTAAATCAGTTTCCATGTAGATAATTATAGTCCAGAGGTCTTTAAACCTGGCAACTTTAAGACTTGTGGACTTCAACTCCTAGAATTCTTTAGCCAGCATAACTGGCTGGTGAATTCTGGTAGTTAATGTCCACAAGTCTTAAAGTTACCGTGTTTGAGGACCCCTCTAATAGTCTGTTTAAGAGAATGAGAAACTAAGAATGAAATCCAGAAGTTCACTGTACTCATATAATTCTGGGCAGGTCTTAGGCCAAGAAGGTCCCAGACCAAGGAAAAATAGATGGTTCAACGTGTATATTATCTCATTAGTATCAAACTTCTAATACTAAGTAAGTTAACTTTATCACTTACTTGTGAGAAAAGGATTAATATACGATTTTTACCTCTGCAATCATTGAATAAATTATTGAAGCAGAGAAAGATTTGAATACTTTTAAAAAAATAATATCAATTTATGACTGTTAACTATATTTCAAACCAAAGATAGAAAATAGCCAGGCTGTAATACTCAGTCTGTTAAAAATGCTTTCTGAATTCTTTCCTGGGAACAGAGTATTTTGCATACATCCCATATGCTTGTATTTAATCTTTTACTTAAGATTGTCTGATCCACAGGAAAAAAGATGTAACTAGCCAACTAATATAGGGTTGTCTGATCATCAGTTAATGTATATATTAATTGCCAGGGTGCTAATTTATTTTTCTCAGGATCTTTTATCTCAATCTCATTTCCAATAATAAAATGTGTTTGTTCATAACTGCAGATATATTAATAATTTTCAACTACAGTGGTACCTCTATTTAAGAATGCCTCTACTTTGGAACTTTTCTAGATAAGAACCGGGTGTTCAAGATTTTTTTGCCTCTACTTAAGAACTATTTTCTACTTAAGAACCTGAGCCTGGAAAAATTTCCCAGGAAATTTGAGAGTGGCACGAAGGCCTGGCCAGTTTTCTGCTATTCCCCATTTAATCCCGGCCATCTTGGGCTTTTCTGGGCTGCCAGAGGAGCCTTTCGGTGGTGTGTAAGGAGGCTTTGTTAGTGCAGAGCGAAGAAAGCATTTTCCTTTCCCTAGGTGCTTGGAGACGAAATAAACCTCTGCCAGCGCCCAGAGAAAAGAAATGCTCCCTTCGCTCTGGGGAGCCCAGAGCAATCGGAATGTTTTCCTTTCTCTGGGCGCTGCCTCAGAGTCCTTCTTTTTTTTTTAGCCTTAAAGTTTTGGATTTTTTTTATTCCCCTCCCCTCCCCTTCTTCCTTCAGCATTGACTGTCCTCCTCTTCTTCCTCGGTCTCCCACCCAAATTCCAAGCTTTTATTTCTTTCCTAATGGGTTTCCACACATTATTTGCTTTTACATAGATTCCTATGGGAAAAATTGTTTCTACTTAAGAACGTTTTTATTTAAGAACCTGGTCACGGAACAAATTAATTTCTTAAGTAGAGGTACCACTGTATTTGAAAATCTGCAGAATACTGTTCACATAAGATGAATTCATGTAATAAAAAAAACCTATAGATATTTTAGCATTTGGGGTTTGCAGCAGAGGCGGAGTAATGACACGGACACAGAGCTGGATTTAAACTGGGTCATTTTTATTAATTAAATTAGCATAATTTATTAATTAAATTAGCATAAATTTAATTAAACCTAACAAGGACCCACAGGGTCAAACAATTACTTCCGGGGTGGAAAATGACGTCAGAAAAACCTCCGGGGCAACATATGGGCATAGCTCCATGCTGATCCAGGTGAAGGGCCACGCCCTCACCTGGATCCCAGCCATGCCCCTGCATGTGGGAGGTCTCACTGTCTAACCCCTGCAAGGGGATAGAAATGGGTGAGACCCAAAGGCAGGTTCCCCCCAATTGCTCAGATCGAACTAAAGGCACCATGAGCCCTTGGAGAGAACCTGCCAATCATCTAAACACCACCCAATTTCCGCCCCTAACCTGCCACGGAGTAGGGGTCAGATCTCTATCTTGGTCCCCAGACTCCCCTCTCTATCTGCGCCAGCTCACGCAGTGACCTCTGCAGGTCCTGTAAAAAGATGGCGTTCCCCTGTTCTGACAGGTGAACGCCGTCAGTGCGGTAAAGCCATGGCTGATCTATGGTGATGTTGGGATGGGAAACCACTACCCCACCCAACTCTCTAACCAGCCTGCCCATAGCCTTATTAACCTTTCTCCTGACCTTGTGAATGCCCCTAAGGGAAATGGCATCCCTCCAGATGATCCTTGGGAGGATCTCAGACCAGACCACTTGCGTGGTTGGCCAAGCCATGTGAAGAACACGCAGGTCTTCGCGGGCCTGGCAAATCAATGCCAGACCCTCAAGTACACACAGGTCATTGCCACCAAGGTGCAAGACCAACCACCTGGGTGCGACCATGTTGTGCGGCCCCCCCAGGAGCAGCGGGAGAAGCCCCTCCCACCATAGGCCTCTTCTTCCCATCCAGACGATGTTGACCCAACGGCCCAAAGACAGCTGGGTCCCCACGGCAGTTCTTGCTGCAGAGCAGCCAGCCCAAAAGACCATACTGTGGCCACACAGCAATGCCGTCAGTCTCGCCCTGCTGGGACTATCTAGAAGAGGGCAGAGAAAGGTTACCTAGCATGAAGTCCTGTCCTACTACCTCAGCTGGCCGCACATAACCTAAATAGGCTGCTGACCACCAGTGACCAATCTCCCGGATCCTATTACCCGGGAAACCAGACACTGCTGCGCTAGTAGCAGCGCCGATACGGAACGAATGTGTTCCATACCCGGCGGGATCAATGCCAATCGTGACTAATGCCCTGGTCACCAATGCCCAAAATTGGTAGCGAGTGAGCGGGGAACCGTCCTGATGTCTAAAAAGGTACCCCTGACCCGCAC
Organism: Erythrolamprus reginae; assembly: GCF_031021105.1. Lineage (NCBI taxonomy): Eukaryota > Metazoa > Chordata > Lepidosauria > Squamata > Dipsadidae > Erythrolamprus > Erythrolamprus reginae. Next base: position 47,509,202 of record NC_091956.1, read on the forward strand.
CCCTAAGACTACAGAAAGAAGAGAGGGCTGCCACCGGGCACACAGACTGATCAGTGGCTGCTGTCAACTCTATCCTGACACCCCTACCTAACTGGTCAGTTTTAGATTGTCTCACCAATATGGAGACACCCATGTCACCGAATTGAAGGTCCGAGAACTGGAAGGCACGAAGAGACCTGTCTCCCCGAGAGGAGGCTAAAGCCTCGCTGACTCGAAGGGCCCCAAAAAACATCACACTGGCAGCCACCTGAAAAAGGCGGGCCTCGTACAGAGAGGCACACAGGCTGTTCCAAGCACAGTTAATAAGGGACAGCTGCTGTACAGTTAGTGCCTGTCTACTGTCCGATGGAGGCGCAGGCTGTTCCCTAACCCATCCCTCCAGCATCTTCCAAATGTGGAAGTTGCAAGAAGAGTCCGGAAAGCCACTGGATTTAGACCTGATGGTTCTGACAGATAGGCCGCGCTGCCTAAGCAGCATGCAGAACTCTATTACGTGATCTACCGGGAGGGGCCAGATGTGTGGGTAACCCTTAGCTTGTCTAAATTCCCAAAACTCTTTACCTGAGTTTTGATATGACCTCAAGGTGCCGGGAGCTACCGAGAGAGCCATGGCCCTGACTGCCTCGATCTTCCACTGCTCTTGAGCCCGCCCAGGCTCCACAGGTGGCCAGGGAAGACTTCCGGTGACATACAAGCCCACGGAGCCAGCATCCGAAACCTGGACAACTGACCATGGGACAAGGCGTCAGCAATCCCGTTATCCAGCCTGGGGACATGCTGGGCCAGAAACAAGGCATTTAGAGACAGAGACCTGTGCACAAAATGGCAGACAAGCCGCATAACCCTGTCATTCTTAGAAGACAGGGCATTCACAACGTGGACCAGTGCCAAGTTGTCACACCAGAAGTGCACAGTTTTGTCTCTAAATTGCTCTCCCCACAGCTCTAAAGCTACTATCAGTGGAAAGAGCTCCAAAAAGGTCAAATCCTTGACCAATGGAGAGGCCCTCCATTCCAGAGGCCACATGGAATAGCACCACCAGTCGCCTAAAATAACCCCGAACCCGCAGGTCCCCGCGGCATCCAAACACAATTGCAACTCAGCTTCCAATAGAAGCTCGTGCCTCCAAAAGGACCGACCATTAAAGTGGGCCAAAAAGACCCGCCATACGCGCAGGTCATCCCTGACTCCAGCACGCAAGCGGGTTCGATGATGGGGCAATCGAAGCCCCTTCATCACAGTGTACACTCACTGGGAAAGGTCCCTGCTGGGAGCCACCACCCAGCAGGCAAAATTAAGTAACCTGGCTAATTCCTGAAGCTGGCGAAGGGTCACCTTCCGGCTATCTAATACCTGGTCAAGCTTACCCTGAATCTTGAGTAGCTTCTCTGGGGGCAATCTAAGATTGCTCCACCGAGTCCAATTCAATACCCAGAAAGGTGATGCTGGTGGCGGGGCCTTTGGTCTTTTCGGGGGCCAAAGGGACCCCCAATTCAGCGCAAAGGGCTTCAAAGGCTGACATCAGAGCTAAACTTTGCTCAGAATTCACAGGCCCAGCCAACAGGAAGTCATCAAGGTAATGAATGACAGAACCCAGACCGGACCGCCTCCTGAGCGCCCACTCCAAAAAGTTGCTAAAGCTCTCAAACAGAGAACAAGATACGGAGCAGCCCATAGGCAATGCTCTGTCTACATAATAGCAACCTTCGAAGAGGAAGCCCAGGAGCTCGAAATCATCTGGGTGTATGGGAAGGAGCTGGAATGCCAACTTAATGTCGCATTTACCCATAAGGGCTCCCACCCCACACTTCCTGACCATGGCCACCGCTGCATCAAAAGACACATAGCGGACTGAGCAAAGCTCATCAGGAATGAAATCATTCACTGATTCTCCCTTCGGGAAGGACAAGTGGTGAATCAACCTAAATTCACCCCTGGCATTCTTGGGAACCACCCCTAAATGAGACACCCGAAGAGCTGGCGAGGGAGGGCACGGGAAAGGTCCCAGTACCCTGCCCTCGGCCACCTCCTTCTGAATTTTAGCCCTAACGATGTCTTCATGACACACAACCAACCTGAGGTTGTCAGACATGAAAGCCCTCCTAGGCCCAAAATATGGTATTCAAAAACCCTCAGTAAAACCCTGCAGGAGAGCTGCCGCCATCCTGCGAGGGTGATACTCCCTAAGCAGTTCCTCCAGTACTCCCAGCCTAATTGGGCTGGGGCCCCTTTCCCCCAGAGGGTGGCGGCCGCTTAGATGGCCCAGCCCCGTCCTTCTTATCTTTGCTTCCCTTGGGCCTAGTGCAAACGCTGGTGGTGTGGCAGCCCCCGCAGTTTCCACATGCATGTCTGAACCTGCAAAAGGGACAAAAACACACACCCTTGGCTGCAAACTCATGATACGGAGGGGCAAGCTTCGCCATGCCCCCCCACTTGCACGGGCTGCTGGCGTCGCCGCTGGTTCATCCTCCATATAGTGACCACTATCCGTGCGGTCGCCACCCCCGGCCCGTGCAAGCTGCATCACGTTGAACCACAAATCTGGGACCACCATGTCCCAGGAAAGTGTGGAATCAAAAGCTATCCGCATTCTAAATGCCTCGTCATATTGACGCCAAACTGTTCCTTTGTACTCAAAATGAGCATGTTCAATAAGGTCAATGTACTTGAGCATAGAGGCAGCCTGTGCGGGCTCCCTCTGAATGACCATATAGGTTAAAAAGGCGTACAGACTATCTGCCTTTGCCTCCTCCTCTTTCTCCTTCTTAGGGACTTCTCTATTCAGAAGGGAGAATAGATCCACATATTCCCCCTTCCAAATCCGCTCCCTAGTGGAGGGATGCAGGTGAAACCCTAAAGGTGTGGAGGGTAACCCCCAAGGAATGGCCACTGCCCGTATTGAAGCCAGGGGGTCTGGCACCGTGGAAGCCCCCACGGTCCCATTGCCTGTCCCTGTCGAGGGCACTGAAGCCGTCGAAGGGGCCTGGGCCACCGCAGTAGCGGTGGGTGAAGCCCACACCTGACTGCAGGTGAGGGCTGGACTACCCATGTATGTGTTGACCCCACTCCCTACAACCAGTGGCATAAGAGCCTGCCTGGCCAAAGGGAGGGGCAGTGTAAGTGTTGGGTGCAGTGTTGTCTCACCTGACCCCAAAGGGCTAGAAGTCATCCACGGAGACCCAGCTCCGACTGAGCCAGGCGTTGCAGTCATCTGCCCGGTCTGGGCCGCTGGTTCACCTGGTGGCCTGCCAAGGGCCGCTGGAGCCAACAGGATGGGGCCCCCTGGCCCGTACACTGACTGCCAACGTGCATCCAATTCATCCAACCTTTTGATTACCCTGGACCAAGCATGAGCAGGTACATTAGCATCGCTCGTTGGGGGTTCCCTTATCCTACCCCCCCCCGCCTGGCCCGGGCTTGGGCCTCTTCTTGGGCCAACCGGGTCCTGACCAAAGGCCTCATGGCTCTCCTAGGCCTCGCCACCATCTCCGAGGTCGGAGGTAGAGGCTTCTGCCTTTTAGGAGCCATGAACAGTTAAAAGCAACAGGCAAGGTTAAATTGAAGATTCCAAACCCCCTCTCTTTCTGTTAAAATGAAAAAAGAGCTCACTCAGGCACTCCTCTGGCTCAACAAGGCCTAAGAGGTTAAAGGGCTCCACAAGGCCTGCAAGGCCGTACCCCCCAAACTGGGCCTACCAAGGCCTAAATTGGAAAATTTCCCCCAAAAGGGGAAGGCTACCGCCCAAGAAGATCCCCCCTCAGTATCCAAAGGGCGAATCCCTAGATCTCCTCACCTCCCGCGACTCCAAACCAGGCCTCCGGCCCTCAAGTTGCAGCCTTCCAAAATGGCCGAAACCATGAGGCTGCTCCCAAGATGGCCGAAATCTGAAGGGTGAACCCCAGCCGGGTCTTCGCCTGCTCGTCATCAGGGCGAAAAGGAGGCCCCAAGCCTGCGCAGCCTCTTTTATAGGGCTGCCAGGCTCCGCCCCCGACGACATCATCGGCCTGGGCCGATGACCCAAAATGGCCGGGATCTCGCGAAATCTCACGAGATCCCGGCCTTTCAACATAGCGGCTACGCCGGGAGCCGTGTCTCCCTGGATCTGCCGCAAATCCGGGCCGGGAATTAGTCACCGGCCGCGCATTCTTGTCACATATAATCATGAAATAGATTGTTTTATCTTCTTCTTTGAGGAAGTCACATATGCAGTACATACTGTAGATGATCTGTTCTCGCACACTGATCTGTACTATGCACCATGCCTAAATAGAAACAAAGTGATGCTATCTGCATATTCAGTTCTTTAAGAGGAAAAGTTTTTAATTCAAACAGAGTCAAGCATCTGAACAGCAATAGCATATCTGATTGAACATCTGAGTGTTTTCACTTAATATAAATATTTCTAGACAGGGTTAGTCAAATCATGGTTTTAGTGCATTGTGCTACAAGTAAAATTTTACTTACAATTTTCCCTCCTATTCACAGCAATAGTCTGTCTCACAAGGGATAAATCCAACAGGAAAAATATATATATCAGTACCCAGTTAAGCAATATTTGGCAATATGTGAGTGTCTTACTCTACAAACATAGTCGATTCTGTCAGTAATGAATGCTAGTCTCAGATTTAAAATATGCATCACAGTGAAACTGTTAAAGATATATTGTTTCTTTTCCCACATCGACTCCTATATAATATGAGAAACTTGGTTTCACTTTGTTTCTTTTTAGACATGGTGCATAGTGTAACAGTAAGATCCAGAAGATAAATGGAAAAAGCCTTGCATAAGCAGACTTGGAAAAATAGAGGGGGGAAAAACCTTTATATTAAAAAAAAAGGCTTGAGTACACATCTCTATTCCTTTAAAACATCACCGAAATTCTGAACTTTAGCTTGCTTTATGTTGCTTTGCAGATGGCATCTCTACAAAGTATTATTTACTTATCATCTACAGAGGGTTTTTTTTTCATGTATAAATGAAAACTATTCCACACTAAGTAATCAGGGAGGGAATCTGGGGAAGGAAATGGGCACCTGTTGCCGCATTGACTTGGAAAGAAGTAGAGATTGTGGCAGGAAAGTGATACCTTTTTTCCTTCACCATCATCAGGAGACTGAGAAAATTGGGATCGTAGAATTTTATTATAAAATATACTCTGGGATAAAGAACTTGACAGTGAAAATGCAAAAATTAAGACATTTTGAACATACTGTCTATAACTTGGTGTTTTTGCATGCGTGCGCACATTCACTTGGGTGTTGGTATACACATGAATAATATACTGATTATATTAATCAATATAATAAATCAGTATATTAATCAAATTTTATAATTTAAAATGTATATAGTTTATATAATCTAATACATATATATATACAAATATATATGCATACACATGCATGCACACCCAAATAGTTTAGATTAGATAAACTATTTAAGCAAAGGATTCTGGATACATTTAATATCTTCACTGCTAATTTATTCACTTATGCACAAATGTTAACAAATTTAACAGATTTTACTTACAGAGAACTAACAGAGACTTCAGCACATACTGAATCCAAGCAGCATGATTGTTAGTTGATTCCTATACAATGTTAATTCAATTTGTTATTGAGGATTGAATATTATTACATATGCGAGAATGGCAGTGTTTGGATTTTAAAGGCATACTTATAAACAAAATTAGATTGAAAGAGAGAACAAGCCCATGCTAGTGAAGTTTGTTTTCGAAAGGTGGTCCACTGAAGACCAGATTATTAGGAACTTTTGAAAATTTTTGTAAGGCCATCTTTTCCTTTTTTTCCAGTCTCCTTCACAGTCCTCCTCTGTTAAGATTGCTTGACTTTCTCTTTCAAAGATGCAATATACAGCATAACTGGCCATCTATGCAGAACTTATTGAAAGAATGTGATCCAAATGGATCATTCATAAAAACATAAGAACAGTTTTAATGAATAAGACTTTGGCACATCTTATTCTAGCCATTTTTCCAACAGTGATCACCGAGATTCCTCTACAAGGAAGAGATATATTCTCTGTAATTAATATTTGAAGGAATATTGCTTCCAGCCTGAAGGCAGGATTTGTCTTCAAGACCAATAGCCCTTGACTGACCTGTTCTTCATGAATTTATCATAATTCATTCAAATTGTTAGCCAACTCCATACTTTGTGTTGGCAAGTTCCTATTTATGTGAATAAGTGATTCTTTTTGTCTATTTTAAATTCATTTTAACCAGCTTTATTGGATGGTCCTAGTTTTAATATTTGAAAGAAATACTGTCCAAGTTCTGATGTTACGCATGATTTTGTACACCTCAACATGTCCACACTCTTTCATATTTTTTTGCAGAAGACACGGAGTAACGACACGGACACAAGAGCTGGATTTAAACTGGGTCATTTTTATTAATAATAAATTAGCATAATTTATTCAATTAAATTAGCATAAATTAACATACCCAACTATGACCCAAACAATGGACCTGCAGGGTCAAACAAATACTTCCGGGGCAGAAAATGACGTCAGATAAACTTCCTGGGCAACTTATGGGCGTAGCTCCATGCTAGTCCAGGTGAGGGACCCCTCCCTCACCTGAGACCCTGCCATGCACTTGCATGAGGGGGGTCCCGCCGGCTAACCCCTAACAGGGGACTTAAAGGTGCGTGACCCAAAGACAGGTTTCCCCCAACTGCTCAGGTCGCTTCCACCACAAGCTTGGAGAGAACCTGTCAATCATCCCCAAAGATGCCCAAGGGAGAACACGCAGTTGCTAAACCACCACCCAGTTTTCCGCCCCTAACCTGCCACGGAGCTGGGGTCAGATCTCTATCTTGGCCCCCCGACTCCCCCCTCTAGCTGCGCCAGCTCACGCAGAGACCGCTGCAGGTCCTGTAAGAAAATGGCATTCCCCTATTCTGACAGGTGAACGCCGTTGGCCCGGTAAAGCCACGGCCGATCTACAGTGATGAGGGGATGGGCCACTACAACCCCACCTAATTCCCTGACTATCCTGCCCAGGGCCTTATTTACTCTACGCCTGACCCGGTGAATGGCCCTAAGGGAAATGGCGTCCCTCCACGTGATCCTCGGGAGGATCTCTGACCACACCACTTGCGTGTGTGGCCACATCGTGCGAAGCCGCCGCAGGTCTTCGCTCGCCTGGATGATCAATGGCAGACCCCCAAGCAGGCACAGGTCATTGCCACCGAGGTGCAAGACCAGCCATCTGGGCACAGCAATGGGATGCCACCCTCCCAGTCCAACCTGGACACGGCCCTGGGAAGCCGCCCGCCCAGTACCGCCAGGTGCAACCGTGGGATGCTGCCCCCCAGCAATGCCGGCAGGAGTCCACCCCACCGCATACCTCTTCGGCCCATCCAAATGACCTTGACCCACCGTCTCAATGACAACTGGGTCCCGATGGCACTTCTGGCTGCTGAGCGGCCGGCCCAAAATATCATGCTGTGGCCGCACAGCAGCGCCGTCGGTTTCGTATTGGCATTGGGACCTGGAAGAGGACACACAGAGAGGTTACCTAGCCTAAGCCCTGCCCAGAATCCTCAGCGGGCCTAACATAACCCAAATATGCCGCTGACCGCCAGCGGCCGATCTCCCGAATCCGCTGGGCTGGGAAACCAGAAAGTGCCGCGCTAGTGGCGGCGCCGATACGGAACGAATGCGTTCCATAGCCGGCGGGATCCATGCCTACTTGAGCCATCGCCCTGGACACTAACACCCAGAATTGATAACGGGTCAGAGGGGTACCGTCCAGATGTTTTAAAAGGTACCCTTGCCCCGACCCACGCAAGCTACAATAATGCTGTAAGGCGGCCACCGGACACACAGACTGGTCGGCGGCCGCACTGAGCTCAATACAAACCCCTCTGTGCAGCTGATCTGTCTTAGAATGCCTTACTACAAGGGATACCCCCCCCTGCCTAAAGGCTAGATCAGCATACTGGAAGGCACGGAGCGACATGTCAGCTTGAGAGGAGGCCATGGCCTCACTGACCCTGAGGGCCCCAAAAAACATGACACAAGTCGCTGCCCTAAAAAGAGACACACAGACTGTCTAAAGCCTGATTAATCAGGGACAGCTGCTGAACCGTCAGGGCCTGACGAGTGTCACAAGGGGCTCCCAGTCACTCCCTCATCCAGCCTTCCAGCATCTTCCGAATGCGGAAATCACCAGAAAAATCTGTAAACCCCCCCGCCTTGGACAGAAAGGCGAGGCCGGCTAACCTGGACCTAATAGTCCTAACTGAAAAGCCATGCTGCCTAAGCTGGACACAAAATTCTGCCAGGTGCTCCACTGGGGCAGGCCAACTCTGCCTGAAATCCCCAAACTCCTACCTGCACGCTGGTAAGTCCTCAGGGTGCCCGGTGCTACCGAGAGGGCGATAGCCCTGGAGGCCTCATCTCTCCACTGCTCGGGAGCCCGCCCAGGCTCCAAAGGTGGTCGGGGAATGCCTCTGGCGACTCGCAGGCCCACGGGGCCAGGGTCCAAAACCTGGACAACTGACCATGGGACAAGGCGTCAGCAACCCCGTTATCTAACCCGGGGACATGCCTAGCCAAAAACAATGTGTTTAGGGACAAGGACCTGTGCACAAAATGGCAGACAAGCCGCATGACCCTGTCGCTCTTAGAGGACAGGGCGTTCACAACATGGACAACCGCTAGGTTGTCACACCAAAAGTGCAAAGTCTTGTCCCTAAACTGCTCCCCCCAAAGCTCTAAGGCCACTATCAAGGGAAAGAGCTCCAAAAAAGTCAAATCCTTAACCAACAAAGAGGCACTCCATTCCGGAGGCCAAGCCGACCAGCACCACTGGTCACCTAACACTACCCCAAAACCACAAGTCCCTGTGGCATCGGAGCAGAGCTGCAACTCAGCTTCCAAAAGAAGCTCGTGCCTCCAAAAAGACAGCCCATTAAATCGGTCTAAAAACTCCCGCCACACGCAGAGGTCAGCCCTGACCCCTGCACATAAGCGGGTACGATGATGGGGCAAACGGAGCCCCTTCATCGCAGTATATAACCTCCTAGAAAAGGCCCTGCCTGGCACCACGACCTGGCAGGCAAAATTAAGTATCCCGGCTAGTTCCTGGAGCTGCCGAAGAGTGACCTTCCTGCAGCCCAGAACCGTATCGAGCTTACCCCTGATTTTAGTCAACTTATCCAGGGGCAATCTAGAAGATTGCTCCTCTGAGTCCAATTCAATACCGAGGAAGGTAATCTTGGTGGCGGGGCCTTCGGTCTTCTCAGAGGCTAAAGGCACCCCCAACTGAGCGCAAAGGGCTTCGAAGTCCCGCATTAGAGCAAAACATTGCTCTGAACGTGCAGGCCCCGCCATCAAGAAATCATCAAGGTAGTGAACGACCGAGCCCAGACCACTGCGCCTCCTGAGCGCCCACTCCAAGAAGGTGCTAAAGCTCTCAAAAAGAGAGCATGAGACAGAGCAACCCATGGGTAAAGCCCTGTCCACATAAAAACCACCTTCGAAATGGAAGCCCAACAGCTCGAAGTTGTCTGAGTGTATGGGGAGGAGCCGGAATGCCGACTTAATGTCACATTTACCCATAAGGGCTCCAACCCCACACTTCCTAACCATGGCCACGGCCGCATCAAAGGATGCATACCGGACTGAACAAAGTTCGTCAGGAATGAAATCATTCACTGACTCCCCTTTAGGAAAAGACAAGTGGTGAATCAACCTAAATTCACCGCTCGCCTTTTTGGGGACCACCCCCAATGGGGATACTCTAAGATTCGGGAAGGGTGGCTCCGGGAAAGGCCCAAGGACCCTGCCCTCGGCCACCTCCTTCCGAATCTTTTCCCTAACGGTGTCTTCATGTCCCACAACCGATCTAAGGTTGTCGGACATGAAGGCCTTCCTAACCCCCATGTAAGGGATCCTGAATCCCTTGGAGAAACCTAGCAAGAGAGCAGCCACTCTCGAGCGAGGGTGGTAGTCAACCAACCAACCCTCAAGTGCTTTTAAATTAATTGGGCTGGGCCCCTTTTCCCCCAGTAGGTGGGGGAGGTTTTGCTGGACCCCCACCCTTCTTTTCTGCCCCCTTCTTGGGGCGGGGGCACACAGAAGAGGCATGGGTCCCCCCACAATTCCCGCATGCATGTTTGTACTTGCAAAAGGGACGAAAACACGCCCCTTTTGCAGCAAACTCATGACACGCAGGGGAGGCTCCCTTCCCCGCTCCCCCCACAGCCGCCTTGGCTGGTGTGGAAGCCATGGGCTCCCCCTCCATAAAATGACCGCTATCGGTCCTGTCGCACCCTTCCTTGCTGGACATATATGTGGCCTGGAACCATAGGTCCGGCACCACCATATCCCAGGGCAGGGAGGGGACATGAGCCAGCCGCATTCTAAAACCTTTGTCGTAATGCCGCCAAATAGTACCTTTATACTCAAAATAAGCAATTAGGTCAATATATTTGAGCATGGAAGCGGCCCTAGCCGGCTGCCTTTGAATCACCACTGATGTGTAAGTCAGGAAAGCGTACAGCCATGAGCTGAAACACTTTGTGACTTTGGTCTTTTTAGGTTTTTCCCCGGGCACTACATCCTTGTCCTGCTTGGGGACCTCTCTGTTCAATAGGGAGAAGAGGTCCACATACTCCCCCCTCCAAATCGCCTCCTTCACCGACGGGTGGAGGTGGAACCCCAGGGGAGTGGCTGGTAACCTATATGGGATAGCCCCAGCCTTGATGCTGGCGAACGGGTCCCACACGGTGGAGGCCCCCGTTCCCAACACCCCTAGCCCCGGTGGGTACACCAAAGCGGGCGGGGGCATAATAGCGGATGCTGGAGGGGTCCAACCCCCCACCCCAGGCCCCGGTGGAAAAACTACCCCTGGCGCCACTGCCGGAAGAGCCGGCGGGGACCAAACCTGACCGCATGTACCTGACAGGGGCCCCACAAAACTAGCACCACTCCCAAAACCCGGCGGGTTAAGCCCTGAACCGGGCAAGGGAAGGAGCGAAGTGGAGGACATGTTTGGTGCAGCCTCACCTGTCCCGTACGGGGTTGAAGACATCCACGGGGGGCCCATTCGGGCGGGGCCCTGCAACGCCGCCATCTGCCCCGACTGGGCCATCTGCCTGGTCTGGGCCATCTGCCTGGCCTGGGCTACCTCCTCCTCCGGATCTCTTCCCCAGGCCGCCGATGCAGGCAGGGGGGGCCCGCCCGGGCCCGATCCGGACCGCCAACGCTCCAACTCGTCCAACCTCTCCAGGACCCTGGCCCAAGACAGAGAGGGATAAACATCGGGGTGAGGGGCTGTGGGCATAAACCCCACCACCCCCTCTGGTGGGACCACCCCAGGGGGCCCCTCCATGCTAGCCCAAGCCTGGGCAGAAGGCCTCAGAGCCCTCCTAGGCCGCACTGCTGGTTGGGCCGGGGGGGCCCGAGCTTGCCTCTTCTTTGGGGCCATGCCTTGGTGCTACCCCTACCCAGAAAAAAGAAGGCCGACCAACGAGCCCACAGGCCCTACCAGGGGAGGCCCAACGGCAGGCAAACCCCCAAGCGGTGCAGTGAAAACCCCACCGCCCTGTCCACCCCACTAGGCCAAAGTAAAGGCCCCACCCGGGGCGAATGAAATGAGGGGAAATTGGAGTGCTGAATGTGGCTTTATCCCCAGCCACAACCCCTTGCCAAGGAGAACCCACACGCCGCTCCGCCAAAACGAGCGCCCTCCCCACAACCCCCGATCCCGGGGGAAAACTGGAGCAGGCAAACCGCAGGCGGAGACCAGCCGATGCTGGCCCCGCAGAGGAGAAGCGGCTCCCGCCGCACTGAAAAGGCCTTTTCGCCGAACTCAGGAGGCCACAAAATGGCGGACCCGACACGAGGCCGTCCAAAATGGCCGCCGAGAGAGCAGGCACCCAGCCGAGTGTCTGCTCTGCTGCAAGGGTCCGGGCAAAAAGGCCGAGCCCGACCCTGCGCGCCCTTAAATAGGGCCGGCAAGCCCCGCCCTGACCTGTCAGCAGTCAGGCCACGTCAGCCTGACTCTTGGCCGAAGTCTCGCCTCGCGAGACTTCGACCGAGACCCAACCCTCCTGCAAACGCCCAACCCTCCTGCAAACGCCGCCGGCGGGTAAGTCCGCCGGCGCTATTTCCTGGCTAAAAAGTTTCCAACCATTAGAAAAAGTATTATCCTTGATTGCAAGCAGGCCCTTCTCAAATAAATAATATTGTGACTTGATTCCAAATATGTGCCATATGGAAAGTCACAACAGTGCTTCCTTGTTCAGAAACTTAGCTTAAAAACTTCACAAATAAATAATCATTTTCTCCCCATAATAAAGTTTTGGTATGCATTCATTCTGCCAACACATGATTGTTTGGCTTCCATGGGATTTCTTGCAAACTTTCATAATAGTTATAAGTAAAAATTGTATGATTTTGGATTGCAGTATCTCATACCAAAATCTACTTTGATACAGGTTATTGAAATACATGCCCACAACCACCTCCGGAAACGTAGTCTTTTTTACATTAGGGTTTTGGAAAACAATGTTTAAGAATCATCATGCATAGTATAAATTTCTCTGAATCTATCAGGAAGTTCCACTCTAAGATTCACTGAAATGAACAAGTATGATTTAAATTACAAAGAATTTCTATTAAAACATTGATTAATTGTCATTTTATTATTTATCTTTGTAATCTTTGAAATTAAAATGTATGTTTAATAATAGTTTTTTTTCCATTGTAGGCTTGAAAAGACTGTCTCTATTTTATGATGAAAATAAATAATAGTAAACTTCACAAATACACTGCATATTTGGATTAATCTGTAGTGACATTAAGCATAAAAACATATTCTGCAACTAATTGAAAGTAGAATATGTACTGAGAGACTGATTTGGCATCTTTTACGTAAACATTCTGCTTTAGATTTGGAATATTTACACAATGCTAGAACAATATAATATTCTGGAAACCTTTGCAGTGTTGATTCTGTTCTCCCACAGTAATGTTTTCTGTTGGCTAGTTCTATAAAATTCTACCTGGCTACAAGAACTACTGCCTAGGATTTCTGTCATCATTGCTCAGAAGTGCTGTGTTCCTTTGGCCATGTTTTGTTACTTTATTAAGAATTCTGAAACTAAACATCCTTTGAGAGTAAGTGAAGCCAAATTTTTAACATTTATAAAACATTTCAGATTTCTTAGAATCTTGAGATGTGATTAAAATGTTTCAGTTGCCTGTCAAATCCTTCATAGCTATATCAGCTATTCTGACCTAGATATTTGTACTGAACTACATTATAAATTGAATTAAATGTAATCAATAGAAATAGACCTCTGCTACTATTCTACAGAAGCAGGAATTGACTAACATACATGCAGGGATGGGCAGCAGCCAGGAGTGGGTAGAACGCAGTTCCACCGGCGGAAATGAAGATGCGTGGGCAGCTCCAGCTGATCGGCGGCTGTCACTTTTCTCCTTTTCTTCCCTGCTGCTGCTGCTGCGTCTGTGCTCCTTGCTTTTTTCTTCTTTCCTCCTTCCTTGCCTCGGACGAGCTTCCCTCTCTCCTGCCTCGCTCCCCTCCAGCCTCACACAGCCACCTCCTGCCTGAGGTGCAAGCAGAAGGCGTCGGTGGAAGCAGCACTGGCAGCATTTATGCTTCACGCAGCACCCATTCACCTAGCTACCCAGCCTGAGGAGGGGGGGCAACCCAGGAAGGAGAGCGTGGGAAATGCGAAGCAAAATGAGAGGCCAGGCGAAATAACACCTGGCCGAAAATTGCCAATGGCAGGAACCAACTCGGCTCCCCCATCAGCTGGGGGCGTTCCCTGCGATAGCGCGAGAATGCCCCAGAGCAATCAGTGGCCGCTCGGGCATTCTGGGAAAGCCGAGGGGCGGGGCGTTTGCCCTTTATCAGGGCTTGCTTGCCCCCCCGGCTTCTCTTGCCCCCGAGCTCGCCACCAAATGGAGCCTTTTCTCCTCGATGGAAGGAAGAGACTGAGGACGGTGTTCGAAGCCACTGGGATCAATGGCGATCGCCAGGGGCAGCTCAGGTTTGCGGGTGGGCAGGGGGCAATGGCATCCAGCGCCCGGGAACATGCTGTTTGCCGGGCACCCATCGGGAGGAGGATGTCGCCCTTGCGGACGGCTCTCCCCTTCTTCGGCTGGCTGCTGGTAGGGCAGGTGATCAAGGGCTCTGGCGGCCCGGCTGGCAACGCGCCAAGGCGTTTCGGTGCCGGGCAGCCAGGGCTAGCACTGGGATTCCCCCCCACGTGGTTTGTTCGGCCGCCGTTTTCAGAGGTCTTGACTCACGGCTGGGGGCGGCTAGCTGCATGTGAGGTCCTTCCTGTGGGCAGCCACTGTTTCGGAGTCCCTGGGATCGATGGCAATCGCCCGGGGCAGCTCGGGTTTGCAGCGGGGCGGTGGGGGAACATCGGCGGGGGCACCCTGCGTCCAGGAAAATAGTTCCCCCACGTGGTTGGTGTTTGGCCACGGAGTCCAGGGGCCTCGAGTGGGCCGCGCGCGGGGCAGCACCTGGCTTGATCCACGTGGCGAGCCTTTCACCCCCCCTTTTTTGTTTCCGGCACAGCACAAGCCTAGGCTTGGATGCACCTAGCTTTGCTTTCATTGGGGGGGGGGTAGGTAGAATTATGCCTTGAGCATGCCGGCAATTCTCCCCCTCCCTTCACTGATCTGAAATGTCGGCATATTTTATTGTTAATGGGGTAGTTAACCTATCGGGTAGCAATCTGCGCTGTAGAGGGGGAAGGTAAGTTTTCTTGCCTATGGCAGCCCCTCCCCCTTGTGGGGACCAGGCAGACACACATCCCCCCCACCCTTGCCGACTTGGGCCCCGTTCCCCTGATGGAGCGGAGGTTTACATGTATGTTACTTCTGGTCAATAGATTTAATACATAAATCAGTTCCTAATGATAGTGATCTGTAGGAGAATAGTTCCAGCTGCTGGCAGATCTTATCTATTTGGTCCACTGAAGCCCACATGATTAATTTGGTAGAATCATGGCAGCCTGGATTGAGTTCGTGGGGTTAATTAATTTGTCTTTTTAATTATAATTGGAATGTGGCTTCTCCTTGTTTCGTGACAAATTAATAATTGATTGATTACCAATATTGAACTATTCCCTGATCTATTCAGGCATATTTACAATATGAAGACCCCATTTATATATTATGCATTTTAATTTTGACTGATTTATTGGACAATGAATTTAAATTAATATTCCTAATCAAGTTGAATCAAGTGGGACTTCCACTCGAGGTAGGGATTTCTATGATTTAGCCCTTATTACCTAGCAGAATAAATACAGTGGGGGCTGGATGAGCTATTTACCTCAGTTTTAGGAAGCTTCAACCGATTAAGTGGTTGGATTAATGGAACCACTGGGTTCAGTTTTATTCAACCTACTATTAATTCATCCATTAGGGGGGTATATATGTAGATATGTATGGTTTTGTATGTAAGTGTGTATATATATATTGGTGTTTATAGATGTGTATATATACATAGGTATATATTGATTCAATGTGCAATTTAATATATATACAACTGTACAATTCATTATAAGTATAATTATTATTATACTTCGGAGGGATGTTTCATTTTGTATAAGCATATATGTGCATGCATTGGTGCACGTGTATGGGTAACACGTGCATACATGTATATAGTTAAATCGAAACTTTAACTACCCGTTTTTGTTCGTAACTTAATTTTACGGGGCAGTGATTGGCTATAGAATTCCCTGCTGGATCAATATGATATGCCTTGTTGGACATAACTTAAGGGATTATTTATTACATTGAATTACAAGGCACTGCGAGCATCCCTTTAAGACAATTTTTAGCATACACAAATTTGGAGAAATAAGGCCCCTGTACGCAAGTTAAATATCGGGGTAGGCCAAACAAGCCGCTAGGTTATGAGCACTGGTTTGGACGAGATATATAATTGAGCCATAATGTGGTGGACATAGAAATGGTATGGGGATCAAAAATGTCATATTCGAAATGCTTTTCAGCAGCCCGCCCTCACTACCATTTGATATCAGTTCTTTCATACCCAGTGGATAATGGCGCCCTCCTATGGCATTTTCGCACAAGAGGGACAATAACAATCAGGGATAGTAGCCATGAAATCAGGCTAGGTGGTGTTTGAGCAACTGGATCTATGGAAAGACTACTTTGTCAGTGAGAATGGCTTTTAGCGATCAAAAGACTGTAGCCTTAATATAGACCTTGGCCCCTTTGGTTCATCATAGCTTCAGGGGACTTAGCTGGCTTCTGACAGCAACCTTGCAGTTAAAACCTTGGCTTCTGCTCATAAGCGGGTTTAGAAGAAACATTACAACAAATGATGAGTGCTTTCTGCTACTGGGGAGGCTGTTAATCTTTATTACACTTTTATCAAACATTATAAATCTCTGCACTTCATTTGGAACAGCGCTGCTGAATATAAAGGATTTGTTTCTTCCTACGTAAGGATCTCCTACCAGGAGCACTGTGCAGAAATATATCTTGGCCTTTATTTGAAGCACTGTGGAATGGGGATCTAAGAAGCCGTTTGGCAGAGAGGTCTGGCGTATGTTTCTTTACCACATTGAAAATAGCAATTAGGTTACTGGGCGGTAAGTAAATATAGCCTCATGCGACTCCCTTACCCTCAATTTTAAATAAATAAATAAATAATTGCTCTCACACTTTCATAAGGGTTGACAGTGTTAATATAAAGTGTTATGGCATGTGGAACATAACGAGCTATGTTCTACACCTTACACAGTAAAATTTGCTTATTAAAGCTTTTGTTGAGAATATATACATGTTATCAGGCCGGAGGTTTACTTTTGTATGTTTTCCTCTTCACTTTCAAGTTGGCTTAATGGCAATCCTCCTGGTCAAAGATGCCCTGAGGAATTATCTTTGTTAATTTTATGGCCATACTTAACTAGTGATGTACTGCACTAAAGGATTACTTGGTAACATAGTTTTAGGTGCTTGCTCCTGGGTATATTATTATTATTATTATTATTATTATTATTATTATTATTATTATTTCATTATGTGCCAGATCCTGGAGCAGTTGCGCATGGAAGGCATTATGTCTCCCTGAATGGTGCTACTAATATTCTGAATTTTGCCACATTTCCAAATGTAAAGTTATTGTACTGAAGGCTATAACAGTACGGGTGCAGTTGGTAGCAGGCCCCTTTTCTGTACAAGCAAAACTGAAAGATACTATTAATACCATAACTACAGCCTGCAGATCCCCATGTCATTACCGTGCTGAAGGTTGGAAATCTCCCAAGTTCTGGCTAATCCTCTCATGAGTAAGACAATGAGGAACCAGATTGTGGGGGCACTAGCCTAGCTCTGTTTAAAAGTGCTATTGCTAACATGTTGTAAGCCGCCATGAGTCTAAGGAGAAGGGCGGCATAAAAATCGAATAAATAAATAAATAAATTAGTCGGCTTATCTCAGCCCCTTTAGTTTGTTCATAAGAAATGGTATAGTCACTTACCGGAATGGGGGGCTTGCAAGAACGCTAAGCATTGAGGTCATCTGAATCAAATTCACACTTGAGTTGATTTTAAGCTTAATATAAGTATTAAGCATTATATTAATTGTTTTTATTTAATAATTCAGAAAATGTTATTATCATAAACAATATTGAAGTCGTGGTGTCAGGATGGTACCATTAATATTATGGTATATTGATTAAGTCATGTTGGTAAAGTTAATCCATGCGCTAACGGTAAAGAAAGCTTTGGCATGGGCCTTTGCTTATCTTCATAAATTTCTTGCAATTATTTTACTCCCTGGGTGAGCAGGCAAGGCCATGGAGCATATTGGCTAATCTCCCTGGCATTTTAATGCTGGAGGAAGAGTATTATGGTTTCCTGAGAGGAATACAGGAACAGGGGACTGCGACTAAGGTGTACAGCTGGCCCATCAGTGGAGTGAAGCAAGCCAGCAACAGGAGGCCCAGTCCGTTAACAGGGAGTATGTGTGCATGGGCAGGCGGTTGGCAGCCATATGGCATAGGCTGGGGCGCAGGGTACTCAGAATTGGTGGATGGCGCCACCGCTCAAGCAAAGGAGTGCAGGTTGGACCACATGGTTACATGCCGTCACATAGGGGCAACAGGTGGTCTCAGCTCTCCTAACAAAAGACCTCAGTGTCAAACTATTTGAGGATAAGGGGAATGATCAAGAGATGGTCCAAGGAAAGGACTCAGATTGGGGAGACATTAGTAAGCCGCTATACATTACCCAGTTTCAGGGGCAGCGGGCATTGGATGAGACCCAGATCCTCACCCAACGAGGCGAGGCTGTTTCACACGGCAGCCATAAAAAAGGGCCTTTGGGACATGGTAGGTCTGCAAGGTGCTGTCATGATCGCATAGTAGTGGATCATGCAAGGTTCCCTGGGCCAGCAAACCGATGTTAAATGGGGGCTGCGGCAGCGCATTGGTTACGCACGGTGGCTGACCAGTAACGCAGATGGTGGTTTGATCACTGCTGGGTATATCAAACAAGGATATATGCTGGGGTATGATGGACTCAGTGCAAGTAAAGCAAGGAAGCCAAGGAATGGTGCCCCCTTTTTAACATAAGACAGGCCTCCACTGAATAAATAACAGTTAAGGGCCGTTACAGGAGGATTGGCAGGATATCGGGTGGGATTCCCTCAGCAATGGTGAATGCAGTTTTCAACAAGTTCTCAGCAAAGTAATGAATCCGATGGCGGATGGAAGTCAGTGGCTTTCATGAAGTAGACTCAGAGCACCTGAGTACAAGTGATTTTGGGATCAGGTGGCTAACACTGTCTTTGTATTCTTATCGTTTCTCTAGGTCCTGGCCCTGCTCCACTTTGTTACGTGCGAAGTGCGAAGGAGCTGCCCTTCCGTTGCCCACAGTAGTGAACTGCAGCCACAGCATGGCTGGGTGGCTGAATGTTGAGCTGCAACATTATCTTCAGGAATGTGGAGGTTGCTGAGTTGCTGGGGCTTCAGTGGAAAGGCTTGAGCTTGGAGGTCTTCATTTGAGACGAGCCTCTTCCGTTGTGAAAAGTTGGGAGCAGTGATGGGCCGGACCCAGAGTGTTGGTGTTGCACACTGGTGGCAATGACCTGGTGCTGGTGAAGGACTTGGCTCAGTGGTGTCAAGTCATGGCAGACCCCCGGGGCTTGCAGAGCATATGGACCAGATTGTTGGTGTTGCACACTGGTGGCAACGACCTGGTGCTGGTGAAGGACTTGCCTCAGTGGTGTCAAGTCATGGCAGACCCCCGGGGCTTGCAGAGCATATGGCTCAACATACAATTTGTTGGAGGACTTGGCACAGTGATGTCATGTCATGGTGAACCACCGGTCGTACGGGGCCTACGGCCATGGTGTGTGGTTTTGATACCCCCACATGGAGGGGATGCGGAGTCGCCGTCATACCAACAGCAGTTGACGGGACCAGGATATGGGTTAACATGGCAGGGGGAGGCAAAGTGATCAGACACCCGGGCATGTGTTTTTAACCCCCCCTAGCTTTCACTGGGTCAATTTAGGAAGATGTCAGGAGTGGCAATTTTTACACAGACCTGCAGTGGTGCCTGCGTGAGCTGGGGCAGGCTTAGGTGGGGAGCAGGGGGCCAAGATAGAGATCTGACCCCCTGCTGTGGCAGAAATGGGGCGGAAAGTGTATCAGTAGCAACTGTGTGTTCTCCTTTGGGCATCTTTTGTAAGATGATTGGCACCCCCATTGCACAACTCAAGCTTCCTCCATGGACAGAGAGGTGTGA
Source organism: Erythrolamprus reginae (assembly GCF_031021105.1). Taxonomy (NCBI): domain Eukaryota; kingdom Metazoa; phylum Chordata; class Lepidosauria; order Squamata; family Dipsadidae; genus Erythrolamprus; species Erythrolamprus reginae. The sequence continues at coordinate 47,529,007 of NC_091956.1, forward strand.
AGGGGGTGCCCTTGGGGCTCACCTACGTCATTTCCAGTTCCGGGTCATGCAAGGTGAGCCCTCCCACATGCTGGGCATGGCTTTCGGGTCGGGAGTAGGCGGGGCACGCCTCACCCTGACCAGGCATGGAGTAACGCCCATTTGAGTTGCCCAAGTATGTTGTGTTCAGGAAACTCCGCCCTATTCAGCGACCCCTGCAGGTCTTTCTGTTAATATTTAATAAAGTGACCCATTTTACCCAGCTTGGTGTCCGAGTGTTCATTTCCCGTCCAAGGCAATTGTCACCCCAGTGAGCAACACTGGTAAGGTTGTAAGTTGAGGACTTAACAGTTCACTTGAATGATGATGATCATTCAAGCCACTCCCATCTGGTCACCTGGCTGGCAAGCCACTCCTACCCAGTCACATGACCATTAAGCCACACCCCTAAAATAAGCCACACTCACATACGCTGAAATACACCATATCCCGATATTGTGTTTCTACATCTAAGATTTCAATCTTTTGGTCTGCAGTGTAATATTGTGAATAAAAAATAGAAGCATTTGTGGAATGTGTGTATAGCAATTAATTTTTATCAAAAATCTTAAAGTTGCTTATAACCTATTGGGCAATTTATACATTAAATTATTATTATAATCTCTAATGATGTTGGTAAACTAGAAATAATCAGATCATTGTTCACATGAATAATTTCATCTAAGAAACCAAAATCAAAAATTTAAGCTAATAAATTACAAAGGAATTTTTGTTTTCCTTCTCTTCCCCCACCTTGTCTCCCAGTAGTATAAAAAGTAAAAGTTGAAGCTAAAAGATTACACACTGGTTCTTCCATAGGTAATTGCTGGCCTTTCACTCTTTTTATCTTTCTCACTATTTGCTGTGCATTTACCATCCATTTGAATTTTTAAGTATGTTACTTAAGGGTATTTTTTGATATGAAATAATTTTAAACAGGTTGCTTACCTAAGTAAAGATCAAAACAAGAGACACATCAAATAAATATCTATCCTCCATTTTAAAATTACTGTTCCATAAAAACATATCTCTATCGATTTGTCCTTCTGAAATGTTTCCCTCCCTCCCCCACTCTCTCTCATAAAAGTGCTTACCAAAGCATAAATGTTTTATGTATATATATATATATATATATTCGTAGATTTTCATGGGTATAGGAAGAAACTTTGCTATTGAATTTTGTAGGTTTCAGATTTTTGGAAAAAAATCAGTTTCAATCATACATCAAAATAATTCCTAGTAATCTTTTTTTTAAAAAAACTTTTCACTGTTTATTATTTTATATACAACATAATGAACAATACAGTCATAATATGGGAAGGAAAAGTTTAGCTTCCACAAAGTATCTTTTACAAAACGCTAACAAATTTATATTTCCTTAGAACAATCACAGTAGACAACCTGGGAACAACTTGCTCCAACTTGCTCCAAGAAACGTAATCTTCAGTTTCCATCAGTTTCACATAGCAAGGTCAATGACAAGAGATAGCAGAAGACATTAATAAGACCTGGGATGGACAAATGTTTTTGTTAAATAAATAGTGCCATCATTATTATTAAACAACTGCCTGTCCCAAGTCATTGGAAATAGAGAAAAATGCCAAACTTCTTTTAAACATCTAGGTGACCATGCAGTCAACTGTAATAATACATGCAATTTAGAAGCTGCCTAACCCCAGTAATGTTGGTCAGGTATTTGTTGTCTACTCCTACGGCAAAATCATTTACAGTACAGTATCTATTATTCCCAGATAAAGGACTTTGGAAAGAACAGTAAGTGAAGGCATCATGTTTATTGAAGGATACAGTTTGGGGAAAGTAGACAAATCTAAAAAGCTCACCGCAAGGCAAAAGAACACCGGGTTTGCTGACCAGGGAAGCAGAGGAAATCACCAACCCAGCAACAAGAGCAGACATGTCACCTCTCCACTCTCCCGCACCCACCCTGCAACCTACCACACACATAAAGAACAACACACACACAGAGAGAGAAGATACACCAACCATGCACACAGAAGTCACTCCCCGAACAGGCTTCCGGTTTGGTGGAGATCGCGGCGAGACGTGTCTGGCAGGGCTCTGCCAGGCGAATCTCTTCTACCCCCTCCGAAGGTCGCATTTGCGATCGGATCGGGCCCGGATGGCCCGATCCATGAACAGGGGGCTCTCCTCTGCCCGAGGACCCATCGCCAGGACTCCAGAGGCAGCGGTTCGCCCCGCAGCTTCGGAGACGGGAGAACCGCTCCTCTTTGCTTAAGAGGACCGGCCAGCGCTTTCTCCCCTCACCCAGCGGGAAGAATAAAAGCAAAGAAGCGAAAGTAAAAATATCTACATCTACATAGAAAAAGAATATAGCAGAGAAAGGACTTAAGGTAAAAATCTCTATTGTGTTTCGTCTTTAAGTCAGAAGATCGTAAAACTTTTAAGTGAAAGTTTTTTTTTCCCAGGGCGAAAGTGAAAGTTTTTTCTTGTTTAAACCCATCCGCAAATAACAGCCAGACCTAATTTTTTTTTCTCTTCACTTTTACTTTTCCATTTTGAACGTGAACTTGGGAATCTACAAAATAATTTTCTGACTTTATGCTTTAACAAAATAGTTTAAATTTGACATGACTATTTAGGAAATTTTAACTGCTAAAGGAAATTTCTAGTGATGATCAGAATTTGTTCTTGATAGACTTTTAAAATCATAATCTTCTGGACTTAATTTTTGAAGCGGAGGAACACAGTCTTGCTGCCTTTTTTTTTTCTCTTGCTGCCTATTTTCACAACATGAATAACTTAATAATCATGAATTAAATGGAATCTAGAAGAGATTGAAATCACTTCTTTTTTGGATTACTTATTGTTGGATTAACCTATTTGGAATACTTGCTGAGCCTTTTGGACTATTTGCTGACACCCTTTGGATTATTTGCTGAGAACTCCTTGGTTTAACATCTGCCTGCTGCACGAAAATTAACTTGACTCCATCTTGGGATCTCTTTCTTTGTTCTTTGTTCCTGTCTTGAATTTGGAAAATAAACTGACTCCATCTTGAACACAAGCAAACTTTGGAATTGCTTTACTCCTTGAATTTTGAATTGAAATCAAATATAACTTTACCCTTTGAGATTTGGATTTTCATTTCTACTTCCTAGCAAAATTACAGGATCTATAAGAAGAACTTAAGTATACAATACTGTTATTGTGTCTTTGAATAACTATCTGGTTTTTTTTTTCCCTGATTTTTCTTTGACTTTCTTCCTTACATTTCTATTACTAGAAGAAGTTTGGTTTGAACTACATGCATTGTTAATAAACCTTGGGTTCCTGCTCTATTCTAAATAGTTGAACTAAAATACCACCCTCCTTCTTTTTCTTTTTGAACAATTTTTTTTACTTTACTTTTTCCCCTTTTCTTTTTTCTCCCCTCCTCCCAAAGTCTTTTCCTCCAAAAAAATTTTCTTTTCTTTTCTTTCTTTTGTCTTCTATATATAGTTGATATTCCTTCTCTTCTTTTATTTTCTGTCCTCCTTTTACTTGAAAAGGCTAATACTTGTTTTTTTTTTTTTCCTGTGGCACTAAACAATAATATTTTTTTTTCTCTCTTCTTCTTTTGAACTCTGTTATTAATTGAATTGCTATTGAATTGGTATAGCCATATTATAAGGGAAACAAAATATATTGAATAGATTTGGAATTTATAGTAATTTCTTTTCCTTTTCACTATATATAAAATTGAAACTAACCTTAAAATTTGAAATAGTGGATTCTAATTTGATAATGTCCCACACCTCAACTCTTGTTAAAACAACAAAGAAACAAACAACACCAACTACCCTATCTCCACAAGTGTCACCGCATTCTTCTCCTTCGCATCAAGTGCTAACCATGTCTACCAAAGACAAAGACAAAGACAAAACAATGCAGTCCAATCTTGCAACTATACATGAGACTTTGAATGCTTTGAAGGACTTTATGGTCAAATCACAAGAAGATGCCACTCAACAAAGAGAGGCCATAAAGGAGGAGGCAACACAACAAAGAGAAGCCATAAAGGAGGAGGCAACACAACAAAGAGAAGCCATAAAAGCTGACTTGGCAGAATTTAAAGTGGAGATGGCTCAAATGAAAGCTGATATGGGTGAGATGAAAGATCAGATAAAGCAGATCCAACAAACTCTTCAAGAAAGTGACGACCGAGTTAAAAAAGTTGAAGAGCAAGCTGACAAAAATGAGAAAAGAATGGAGTATCTTGAAGGGAGAGCTGATGAAAGATACAAAAGATATGATGAATCTATCATCCAGCTGGAGATGCAACGAGCTTCGTACGGACTTCGATTTCAGAATATAAAAGAGGAAAAAGATGAAGACTTAAAAACGACTATGGCGGAAATCATTGGAGGTATACTTCAAGAGGACCCCATGGCTTTACAGAAAGAAATCGATGAAGTATACCGAATCTCGAATAGCTATATCCGTCGACACAACCTCCCAAGAGAGATACATATTAAATTTACAAGAAAGGCGTTGCGAGATGAGATACTTCATTATTCAAGAAACTCCCCGCCTCAACGACATGGAGTAGAAATAAAGATATTAAAACAAGTTCCAAGAAGTGTCAGAGAAAACAGAAGAGATTACCACTTTTTAACCAAAATCTTGATTAAAGAAAATATCACTTACCGTTGGCTTATTCCACAAGGACTTTCTCTGACATGGCGCTCTACAAGGTACAAACTGGAAAACGTAGATCAAGCTATGTTCTTTCTTGAACAGAGTGGTTTGGGCCACTCCGACCATGCAAGTAAGCAACTAGTGGTCCAACTACAGCCAGCTCAACAGCAACCAGGGGAAAAATCACTAACTCAGCAAGAAGAAAACCTGGGGGCAACTGCCCAAGTAATAGAGCAGGACCAAGGTTCTAGAAGAGTTCAACCTCAGCGAGAAACCAAAAAACCTATTAAATGACAACGAATAAAGACTTGAAAATCTTTTCCGTAAATGTTAATGGACTTAACGAACCAAGAAAAAGGAAGCAAATTTTTTCCAAAATCAGAAACCAAAATGTTCAGATTGCAATACTACAAGAAGTTCATATTAAAAAAGATAACCAAAAATTACTGTTGAATCCCAAAATTGGAAAAATGTATGCTGCATTAGCAGACCAAAAAAAAAGAGGTGTAGTGATGTATGTCAAGAACTCTATAAATTCCAAACAAATATATAAGGATAAAGAGGGTAGGATATTGATTGTACAAGTAGATATTGAACCCAGACCTCTAGTGGTTGTTTCTATTTATGCCCCCAATGAAGACCAAATGACATTCTATAAAAATTTACACCAAATAATAACAGATTTAGCTATTGATAATCTATTGATAATAGGTGATTTTAATGCTATCGCGAATAGACAATTAGACCACTCAGGAGGGGGAGGTAATAAAAAAAGGGGAAAAGGTAAAAAAACAAGAAGAAACTTGCTACCCAGTACTTTTCAAAAAATGAAAGCGGAACTATTATTAAGCGATATTTGGAGGGAAAGACACCCTCTCAAAAGGCAATTTACCTTTTATTCCAATCCTCACAAAATTTGGACGAGAATTGACATGTTATGGGCACCAAAAACGGTGGCAGAACAAATAAGAGAAGTTGAGATAGACGTTAATACATGGGCTGATCACAATCCAATAGTGGTCTATATGACGATGAATAATAAACAGAACAATTGGCGGATGAACAGGCATATATTAAACGACAAGAAATATAAGGATTGGATTGAAAAGGAATTAAAAATATTTTTTGAAATTAATAAAACATCAGACACTACTCCACAGAACTTATGGGATACAGTTAAAGCGTACATAAGAGGTTTAACAATATCTTATACAGCAAAATACAATAAGGAAAAGAAATTAGAGTATTTACAATTAACAAACGAACTAAAACAATTAGAATCCTTATCGCAGCAACATACCAAGAATAGAGATCTAAAGACAGAAATAAACGTAATTAAACATAAAATTAGAGTTATAGAACAAAACCAATTAACTGAAAAGATTAAAAGAGCAAAGCAACAATACTTTGAATATGCAAATAAACCTGGCAGATGGCTAGCGTATAAACTTAGAAAACAAAGTCAATCAAAATTAATCCAAAAATTAGAAGATAAAGATGGTAAAATAAAATACGATACAGAAGGTAAGGCAGACATTGTGTATAATTTCTATAAGGAATTATATGCTAAAGATCATGTCATTGAAGATGAAGTTTTTAACTATTTAGAGGCTTCAAATCTACCACAAATAACAGAAGATCAACAGGCTACCATGGACGGACCAATAACAATGGAGGAACTCCTAATAACAATTAAAAAACAGAAAAGCAACAAGGCCACAGGCCCAGATGCCATACCTGCAGAATGGTATAAGATAGATAATGAAACAATAAGAAACCATATGTTAGAAACTTTTAATTCCTGTAGACTTGATGGAAAAATTCCTAAATCTTGGTCAGAATCACTGACAACTTTAATACATAAACAGGGTACAGAACCAGAAAAAATTAAAAATTATAGGCCTATATCACTATTAAATGTAGATTATAAGATCTTTATTGCCATTTATGCAGAAAGACTTAAAGGAGTTATAAATGGAATAATACACCAAGACCAAAATGGGTTTCTTCCAGGGAGACAAATTAAAAATAATATTAGAACTGTAATAAATATACTAGAGTACTATGAACAACACTCAGATAAGATGGCATCTTTAATGTTTTTGGATGCTCAAAAAGCCTTCGACAACGTTAATTGGATATTTATAAAAATGCAATTAAATAAAATGAGATTTGGCCCAAAATTTGTTAATCTAATAGATACTATATATTCAAAACAAACAACGAATATAATATTGAATAACAGTCAATTACCAATACTTGATATAAATAAGGGAGTTCGCCAAGGATGTCCTATATCACCATTGTTATTTATTATGACCCTTGAAACCTTATTAATTAAAATAAGAGCGGACCCCAGAATAAAAGGTTTAACCGTAGGAGATGAAATCTATAAACTCCAGGCCTTTGCAGATGATCTAATGTTTATAATTGAAGAACCGACCACAACAGTTCCTACTTTATTACAAACCATTGAACAATATGGAAATGTAGCAGGTTTAAAGATAAACAAAAACAAAACACATTACTTGACTAAAAACATGAACAAAACACTAGAAACTAAATTAGAAACTATTTCTGGAATAAAGACTGTAAAAAAGGTAAAATATTTAGGAATAAATTTAACAGCGAAAACAATAACATTAAAAAATGATAATTATATGAAATTGTTAGCAGAAATTAAAAAAGACTTAGCAACCTGGAACAATTTGAAAATATCTTTCTTAGGAAGAATTGCAACAATGAAGATGAACATTTTACCCAAGGTCTTATTTCTTTTTCAGACAATACCAATAAACCCAGGGGGTATCTTTTTAAGAACTTTAACAAACTTAGTTAAAAAATTTATATGGCAAGGTAAAAAAGCAAGGATAAAAATGAATTGTTTAGAAGATATCAAAGAAAGAGGAGGATTTGGCCTTCCAAATTGGAAATTATACTATCAGGCCGCTGCACTAACATGGCTTAGAGATTGGATAATTTTAGATAATAAAAGAACACTTGAACTAGAAGGACATGATTTAATGCTTGGATGGCACGCATTTTTATGGTATGATAAGGACAAAAACCATTCATATTTTAAAAGGCATACATTAAGGAAATACTTACTAGAAGTATGGAAAGATATAAAGAAGAATCATTTCTTAAGCATCCCAGATTGGTTAGCTCCCTTAGAAGCAATAACGCATCCAAAGTCTATAAAGGACAAGAAAATGACTCATAGATATAAAGAACTATTAAATGATCAGATGAAGCTTAAATCTAGAATTCAACTACAAGAAGAAGGGATAATAATAGATTGGTGGCACTATGCCCAGATCCGATCTAGATATCAGAAGGATAAAACTCTTTACATTTTTAATAAAAGTAAGAATTCTTTAACTACCTTAATAACCACTAACCCTACAAAAATGATAGGGAAAATATATAAACTACTTATTGCTCATAAAAATATAGAATTGTCTTTAAAAGATACTATGATAAGATGGTGTAGAAATATTGGCAAGGAAATAGATATAGACACATGGGAGAAAGTGTGGATTAATAATTGGAAAATGACTAAATCAGTTTCTTTAAAAGAAAACCAAATCAAAATGTTCTATAGATGGCATCTCCCACCAAATAGGATAGCAAAAATGTTTCCCAAAACATCCCCAATATGTTGGAAATGTAAGAAGGATATAGGAACTTACTATCATCAATGGTGGACATGCAGCAAAGCAAAAATATATTGGAAGATGATTGAAAAAATATTAAAAGAAATAATAAAACAAGATATAGATAATACCCCGGAATTTTATTTATTAGGTGTCACAACCCAGATTTATAAGAAAGAAATTTTTTATTTAATCATACATATATTAACTGCGGCTAGAATAATATATGCGCAAAACTGGAAAGGGGAGGAAATCCCCAAGGAAGAAGAGGTTATAGCTAAGATATTAGATTGCGCTGAAATGGATATGATGACAAGAAGATTAAACGATCAAGAGGATACTAAATTTTACGAAACATGGAACAACGTTTACAAATGGATAGATAAGAAAAAATAAGATATATTGTTAGTGGTTGTTTTTTCTTTTTCTTTATTTTGTATTAGTTTTTATCTAGATGATAATAATAGTAATATTAGTTTAAAAGGATTTTTTGATGATTATGATATAGCTATGTATGTATAAGTATAACCAATATATTAAGATTTTTGAAGTATAATAGTTGAATTTAGTCTTACTGTCTAGATTGAAGGTTTAATACTATTTTATTATAGTAATTAGGATTATATTAAGGTATCTTTCCTTTTTGGTAACTATGTTATACTAACCTTAATACCCACATTAAGATTTGTAAACTTCAATTCAAATTTATTAATTTTTTCTTTTTTTTATAATAGTTAATACATATGTATTCTTTTTCTATATTTGAATTTATACTTTCATAAGAAGCGGGGGAAATACACCCCCACTTTATGTTTATTGTTTGTTTGTATCTGTTTGTCTTTTTATGAAAAATAATAAAAAAATTGAAAAAAAAAAAAAAAAAAGAAGTCACTCCCCGAACAAGCATAGATGAAGACGGAACTGAATCCATGGTGTGCTGCAGTTTGTGCTCCATGTACTCACTCCTTCCCTCAAACCTCCAAAACTTTACCTGCAACAAATGCAAACTCATCCAGCTACTTGAGGAAAAAATCAAAAACCTAGAGAAAAACCTAAAAACCCTGAAGCACCAACATCACAATGAGAAAATCCATCAGACTCCCAACAAAACCAACACCCCAGAGGAGCTAAGCCGAATCCATGCCCCAGAAGCAGTAAATAGCTGGACACACATCACCCTAAGACGAAAAAACAAGCCTCCACCAACTCCAACCCTCCTCCTCCCAACCCCACTGCCTACAAGCAACAAATATTCAGTACTCTCGGAACAAGAAAACCTGCAAACATCTGACAAAGAACCACCAAGAACCAAGCACAACACAACTCCACCAAAAGCCTCAACAACAGAAGCTAACCTCCCTCACCCCAAGCCAGCCAAAAAGAAAAGGAGAGTACTGGTAATTGGAGACTCAATCCTCAGGGGAACTGAGCCTCCCATCTGCAGACCAGACAACCAATCTAGAGAGGTGTGCTGCCTCCCTGGAGCTAAAATCTCTGACATAACTGAAAACCTCACCAAAATACTCAAACCCACGGACTACTACCCACTATTGGTGATTCATGCGGGAATCAACGACACAGGGAAAGACATGAACCAAATTATGAAAGACTATGACCACTTGGGCAACACAATCAGAAAAACAGGTGCTCAGGTTGTTTTTTCTTCCATCCTCCCCACTAGAGGACGACACCCCGCCAGAGAACGCAAAATCCCACAGATAAATCACTGGCTTAAAGGATGGTGTCGCCATAAGAACTTTGGCTTCCTCGACCATGGCCTGCACTATCTCCAAGAAGGGCTTCTAGCAAGCGATGGGCTACACCTCACTAGAGTGGGGAAGAACCTCCTAGGCAACCGACTAGCCCAACTCATCAGGAGGGCTTTAAACTAGCTCTGAGAGGGGAGGGTGACCAAACTATACGACAAAACACTGAACAAAACAAGGAAGGGGAACGGGACAAGCCTACAAACAAACCTGAGAATAAAAAATTTCTACCTGCAAACAAACACAAACATCTAAAATGCCTGTACACAAACGCACAAAGCTTGGGAAACAAACAGGATGAACTGGAATTATTAATACACGAGGGCCAATACGATCTAATTGGAATCACAGAAACCTGGTGGGACAAAACACACGCCTGGAACACACAGATAATGGGTTACAACCTCTTCAAGAAGAACAGATCAAACAAGAAAGGAGGAGGTGTTGCACTATACATCAAAGACCACTACACTGCCACAGAACTACATCCAACCAAAGATGATAACCCCCTAGAAATCATATGGGTCAACATAAAAGAAAAAAAGAGCAACACCACAATTGGAGTATACTACAGACCACCCAATCAAACAGACACAATGGACGACCTCTTCACATGCCAACTAACAGACATATGCAACAAACACAGCACGACAATAATGGGGGACTTCAACTACCCAGACATCAACTGGAAAACTAACTCAGCACCAAGCGGAAAGTCTGCCAAATTTCTTTCCAGTCTAGCTGACAACTTTCTAACCCAAAAAGTTGAAACAGGAACCAGAGGGAATGCTATATTAGACCTAATACTAACAAACAGGGAAGAAACAATAGAGGGAACAGAAGAAGAAGGGAAACTGGGAGAGAGCGACCACGTCATCCTCAAATTCAACATAGTGCAATCACTAGCTACTATACCCAACACCACTACAGTCCCAGACTTCAGAAAAGTGGACTTTAACAAGCTCAGAGCGAACCTTGAACAACGCCCCTGGAACGAACTCTTAGAAGGAAAAACCACTCAGGAAGCCTGGGCGATCCTAAAAAACAGCATCATAGACGCCCAAAACAACGCAATCCCCATGAAAAGGAAAAACAGGAAAACCAAAACTAAACCTGCATGGCTAAACAAAGCCCTCGCAGATGACATAAAAGGAAAAAAAGCTAAGTACAAACAATGGAAAGAAGGACTCATAACCAAAGCGGAATATCAGCAAACAGCCAGTTCCTGCAAACAAAAAATAAAAACAGCAAAGGCACAATATGAACAACACCTTGCAGCGGAAGTCAAAGACAACAAAAAAAGATTCTTCCAACACATCAACAATAAGAAGAAAATCAAAGAAACAATCGTCACACTAAAAAACGAAGAGGGTAGAGAAATCACAGACAGCAATGACCAAGCACAGCTACTCAACGCCTACTTTGCATCAGTCTTCACACAAAAGGGAACCTCCCTCCAACCAATCTGCAATTTAACTGCAACAAACTGCCCCAGAACCGAACTCAACATAGACAAAAGCACAGTGAGGGACTACCTGAGGGAACTCAACGAATACAAATCACCAGGGCCAGACGGACTGCACCCCAAAGTCCTAAAAGAATAGGCAGACACCATAGTGGAACCACTCCTCCTCATCTACCAAACATCCTGGATCACTGGAGACCTACCGGAAGACTGGAAGCGAGCTGACGTAGTCCCCATCCACAAAAAAGGCAAAAAGACCGACCCAGGCAACTACAGACCAATCAGTCTGACCTCTATACCTGGAAAAATACTGGAGAAAATAATCAATAAACAACTTACCCACTTCCTAGAAACAAACAAGATCATATCCAATAGCCAGCACGGATTCATCAGAAACAAATCATGCCAAACCAACCTCATATCATTTTTCAACACCATAACCAAGTCAGTTGACCAACGCAACTCAGTGGACCTCATATACTTGGACTTCAGTAAGGCTTTCGATAAAGTCGACCACAATCTCCTAATCCACAAACTAGAAAAAAATGGAGTAGATTACTACACATGTAGATGGATAAACAGTTGGCTGAGCAACCGCACCCAACGAGTTGTCCTCAACGGCACCAAATCCACATGGAAAAAAGTAGACAGTGGAGTACCACAGGGCTCTGTCCTGGGTCCTGTACTCTTTAACATCTTCATCAACGACCTGGACGAGGGAATAAAAGGGGAACTAATAAAATTTGCAGATGACACCAAGCTGGCGGGGGTAGCCAACACCCTTGAGGACAGGCTCAGAGTACAAGAAGACCTAGACAGACTATCACAGTGGGCCCATACCAACAAAATGAGGTTCAACACCGACAAATGCAGAGTCCTCCACCTCGGCAAAAAGAACCCTAGACATACATACAGCCTGGGAGATACCCCACTCAGCAGTAGTGACTGCGAAAGAGATCTTGGAGTCTTGGTGGACAATCAACTAAACATGAGTCAGCAATGTGCAGCAGCAGCCAAAAAAGCCAACTCAATCCTAAGCTGCATCAACAGAGGAATACGCTCCAAGACCAGGGAAGTACTAATACCACTCTACTATGCCCTGGTCAGACCCCACCTGGAGTACTGCATCCAATTTTGTTCATCTCACTACAAAAAAGACATCGAAACTCTGGAGAAGGTGCAAAAAAGAGCAACCAAAATTATTAGGGGACTCAAAACCAAGACTTACGAAGAGAGATTGAGAGAACTGGGCATGGACAGCCTAGAAAAAAGAAGGTCTAGAGGGGACATGATAGCAGTTTACAGATACTTGAGGGGTTGCCACAGTGAGGAGGGGGTCTCTTTATTCCCCAGGGCACCAGAGGGCCGGACGAGGAACAATGGTTGGAAGCTGACCAAGGAGAGATTCAACCTGGAAATAAGGAAGAACTTCCTGACGGTCAGAGCGATCAACCAATGGAACTGCCTGCCAGGGGAGGTGGTGATCTCCCCAACTCTGGACACCTTCAAGAGGAGATTGGACTTCGATTTGGCTCGGGTGCTGTAGGGTTTCCTGCTCAGGCAGGGGGTTGGACTCGATGATCTAACGGTCCCTTTCAACTCTATTAATAAATAAAATAAAAAACATGCTTAAGGATTCCGGCCAATTTTTATCACCTGATAATTAGATAAGCGTCTCTTAATCCAACTCATCAATAACAATGATGAAATAACATGGTAGTGAATCTTCTGATATCTCATTCAGTATCTCATTCCCCTCTGGTAAAGCACCATTGATAAGCACTGTTAAAATATTAGTTTTGAGTCAGTTGTGTAGAGCTTAATTCTTATGCTATTCAGTCTATAATGAATCACAATGTTGGAGGTTTCTTCCTCATTTTTTTGCTGAAATCATTTTATCCACTGTAAAGTATTGCAAAGAAGGGGATGAAGGACAGCTTCAGTCCCTCAACTGATTCTGCATCCACTGCCAGCTCTCTTCTGTAGCGCCATAGGCTATTGATAACTATAGCTGTACATTGGAAAGTCCATACAATGTGTGTTCTGGTAAATATATCAACATGCTATTAATAAACCAATTTCTCAAAAGGATGAAGGGGAACAAAAACCCCAATCCCTTTTATCTGTTGACAACTCAGCTTTGTAACAGCAGGCAGGCATTTAAAAGGTCTGTTTGTCTATACCACTCCTGAAGCTACTAACAAGCCAAATAACACCCAAACCATGTTTTTTTAGTATGTTTCATCACAATAAATTTTTGGTTTCTTAAAACCAAAACTACAAACCTGAGCACCTGAATACACTCTGCTTTCCTGACTTTCCCTTATTCAACTTAATTCATGTGTCCTATTTTTTTTTTCATTGATTTGTTTCCATTATTCACTCTTTAATATTTTTAGGAACTTGTATCCTTCGATTCACCCTTCTTGGTACCTCTTGCGATGGAGTCCTACTTGTCATTGCTCTGAATTTATTAATATCTGGGTTCAAGTCCAAAATATTTGTTTGACTATGCTCAGTGTTGGCTTTCTTAAGCATTGCATAATTCCAGTTTTTCCCAGTTGTTGTTGGGTTGTTGTTTTTTTGCTCTTTCCGCTTGCTCAAGTAATCCTTCCTCATTGTTTTTTGTTCAGGAATAGCTGATCACATTATATTCTTCCTAATTGCCAGATATGAAAGTTATCAGAAGATTTTCACGAAATAATTATATTTGCCAGTATATATTTCCCATTAAATACAGGGACATCTGCTGTTGGCCTATGAAATCACTACTATTTCATGCCTCAAAAAGGTATGCAGTTTTCTTTTGGAAAGCATCATTCACATTTTTTTCCTTCATGGGGTGCAGGCTCATATTGGTTTTATTTGCTTTCCTACTTATTTTATCCAGATGATTTATTCAACAACATCAGATTCATTCACTTGGGCATTTGACAGGTGTATATGCTTTTAAGATTTCCCGATTCTACTGCTTCTGTTCCTTATAAGACAAATTGTATCCTTCAGTTTCTATCTACTTCAAATGTAAAAAATAAATTAGATTTCCTTTATACTTATTAAATCTTCATTTAGGAAATTTAAGTGGAAATTCAATGCTTATTAACATGTGAGCAACTTGTCAGCAAATTTCTGATTTCTTTTCAATAGTCATATTTAGACTATATTATGATAATACAATTGTATTTACTTAGAAAGAAAATTCAAATTATACAAATAATTTCTCCTTTCCTTCCCTCCTTTCTTTTCTAGCCTGGATTAGACAATGAACCAATTTTAAAATTTAAACTTTTTTCCTTTTTAAACTTTAGGGTTTTTTTAAAAAAAAATGTCTATGTTTTATAAAGGTTACAGAGTTTAAGAGGGAAATAGTTGTATTTATTAGAACATTAAATACTAAACAGATTACATCATCACTATTTCCATGTCCCTAATTAGATTGTATGGAACAGAAAACACATTTTCCAATTGGCCTGAGTGAGTTATACTTCTTGAAAGAATGCCAGGTGTCCTGAATTTGATTATCCTGCTGTAAATAACCTTTAAAACAGTGGTTCTCAACCATTCTAATGCTGCGACCCCTTAATACAGTTCCTCATGTTGTGGTGATCCCCAATCATAAGTCTAGCACCAATTCTCCCAACAGAGCTTTAAGCTGATTGGCAGGAAGGTCAGAGGGATACTACCACTGTAAAAGCCTGATTGTTTGGATTGTAAAAATATGTTCCAAGGCGGCAGAATAGAAGCTTTAGTTGCTAGCACCATGGGAAATTTGGCTTTTCCCATGGTCTTAGGCGACCCCTGTGAAATGGTCATTCAACCTCCAAAGGGGTCCCGAGTCCCGACCCCCAAGTTGAGAACCACTGCTTTAAAACATAAAAAAAGAACCTTATTCTTGCTGTCATTTTAAAATAAATAAGAAGAGGTATATAATTTCAATTCAGTAATTCCAAGGACATAAAACCAATTGCTACTGTGAAAGTTTGTTTCAGCAGAAATGATAAATCAGCATCAACAATCCTAAAATTGTTTGTTATTTGATTATCAGGAACTTGAAGAGCAGCAAAATGCATTCAGGTTATCAGTACTACTGCTAAGAACTGAATTTAAATGCAGAAAACGTTTATAATAATGATTTTTAAATTACACAACAGAAAAGCTATTTTATCCATCTTTTCATCAGAAAAGTAAATGGATTGTGAATGCATGACAGTTCTTTTTTATTTTTTTATTTATTTATTTTGTCCAATACACAATGAAGGTTTTAGTGGGTATATATCAATATACACATAGTAAAATACATGATGAAGGTTATAGAGGAGATACTCATAGTAAAATATATCTAAGAAATAATAGAAAAGAAGATATAGGAATAGAATATATCAATGAAAGAATAGAAGAAGAGATATAGGAATAGAGGAAAGGAATAGGAGATATAGGAGAGCAATAGGACAGGGGACGGAAGGCACTCTAGTGCACTTGTACTCGCCCCTTACTGACCTCTTAGGAATCTGGATAGGTCAACCGTAGATAATCTAAGGGTAAAGTGTTGGGGATTTGGGGATGACACTATGGAGTCCGGTAATGAGTTCCACGTTTCGACAACTCGGTTACTGAAGTCATATTTTTACAGTCAAGTTTGGAGCGGTTAATATTAAGTTTAAATCTGTTGTGTGCTCTTGTGTTGTTGTGGTTGAAGCTGAAGTAGTAGCCGACAGGCAGGACGTTGCAGCATATGATCTTGTGGGCAATACTTAGATCTTGTTTAAGGCGTCTTAGTTCTAAACTTTCTAGGCCCAGGATTGAAAGTCTAGTCTCATAGGGTATTCTATTTCGAGTGGAGGAATAAAGGGCTCTTCTGGTGAAGTATCTTTGGACATTTTCAAGGGTGTTAATGTCTGAGATGTGATATGGGTTCCAAACAGATGAGCTGTATTCGAGGATGGGTCTGGCAAAAGTTTTGTAAACTCTGGTAAGTAGTGTGAGATTGCCAGAGCAGAAGCTACGTAGGATTAGGTTTACAACTCTTGAAGCCTTCTTGGCTATATTGTTGCAGTGGGCTTTGGCACTTAAATCTTTTGTTATTAGTATACCAAGGTCTTTAACCGAATGGGGATTATCTGTGATAATTTGATTATTCAGTTCATATTTGGAGTTCAGATTCTTTTTCCCAATGTGTAGGACAGAGCATTTGCTAGTTGAGATTTGGAGTTGCCATGTGTTAGACCACTCAGAAACAGCATCAAGGTCTTTTT
Organism: Erythrolamprus reginae; assembly: GCF_031021105.1. Taxonomy (NCBI): domain Eukaryota; kingdom Metazoa; phylum Chordata; class Lepidosauria; order Squamata; family Dipsadidae; genus Erythrolamprus; species Erythrolamprus reginae. The sequence goes on from NC_091956.1 coordinate 47,545,823, forward strand.
GGAGAGTAGTTGTGTTATCGGTGGTGTTGAAGAGTTTTACATCATCGGCGAAGAGGACACAGTTGCTTGTGATGTAATTGCAAAGGTCATTGATGTAGAGAATGAAGAGCGTTGGTCCCAGTACACTACCTTGGGGAACACCGCTTTTAACTGGGACGGGGGTGGATATGGTGCTTTCTATTTTGACCACTTGTTGTCTGTTTGACAGGAATGCTGTAATCCATCTGTGGAGGGATCCTGAGATGCCATAGGATTTGAGTTTTAGGAGTAGTTTGTCGTGGACCACTGAATCAAAGGCTTTGCAGAAGTCAATATAAATTGCATCTGTAGATTTCTCTTGATCTAGATGAGTTGTCCATATATTTTTGCAGTGGAGGAGCTGCAGGTTGCAGGATAGTTTTTTTCTGAAACTTTTCTGTTTGTTAGAGAGCAAATTATTAGTTTCTAAATGGAGAGTAATTGATTTGTTTATAATTGATTCCATCAATTGCATGGGACGCAGCATAGTGAAATTGGTCTGTAGTTATCTACAAGAGAGGGGTCTCCTTTTTTGAAGATGGGGATGACCATTACTTTCGACCATAGCTTAGGAAGTGTGCTGGTTCTGAAGGATTTTTCAAAAATTATGCTTAGTGGTTCAGCTATGGCAGAAGACAGCTTTTTTAGGAAGTATGCAGGGCCGCCGATAGACCGGTACTACTGGGAGTCCCGTGACGGGCCCGGAAAAATTGAAGAATTAGGGGAGCCCGCAGTCAGCTCCTTGCACATGCGCAGACTGTCACCTCAGCAAAGTAAAAGGACGTGCCTTTTACTTTGCTGAGGTGAGCCAGCAGGCAGCCGGCAAAAGAGGGAGGGTACAGTCTGCGCATGTGCAAGAAGCTGCTAACTTGGCGCCAAGTTAGCAGCTCCTTGCACATGCGCAGACTGTACCCTCCCTCTTTTGCCGGCACCTCAGCAAAGTAAAAGGCGAGACAGAACTCGAGTCCCGGTCCTGGTCCCGAAAAATAAAGCGTGGTGGTGCCGTGCGTGCGGCGAAGCAAGGTAGGAGCCCCTTTGGGGTGGCGAGAAACGAGGCTTTTGGGCGGCCGGGGCCCAGGCGCTCGCCTCATCCGGGCCCTGGCTGGCCGGCATGCGCGGCGTGAATTGGGCGTCCCTGAAACTTTCCACCCCCATGCGGGAAAGGGTTGAAAGAAGTGAAAGAAAAATGCGATTCTACTGATCGACCTCTTCCCCCCTCTCTCCCTCTCTCTTTCTCTCAGCAGTCGCAGCGGGTAGTAGCCATGGGGCAGCGGCAGAGTGGTCAGCTGTGAGGCGGAGCTCTGGAACAGAGGCACTGACCGCGGCTGCTGGACAGCATTTACAGCGTCTAGCAACACGTCTAGCCGCCGCCGTCAGTGCTCCATTCCGGAGCTCCGCCTCACAGCTGACGACCTTGCCGCCGCCGAGAGAAAGAGAGAGGGAGAGAGGGGGGAGAGAAAGAGATAGCAAGAGAGGGAGAGAGAGAAAGAGAGAGGGAGAGAGGGGGGAGAGAGGGGGGAGAGAGAGAGAGAAAGAGAGGGAGAGGGAGAAAGAGAGAGGGAGAGAGGGGGGAGAAAGAGATAGCAAGAGAGTATAGCCGGAGCTCCCCCCCGCCCGCCCACGCACCCGCTTCCACTATCCTAACGCAAACGCGGTCCCCGGGTTTTCCCACCGCCGCCGCTCCCGCGGCGTGCAGAGCTCAAGCTCAGACCTGCTCCAGGAGACCCGGGAGGGTGGGACATTCCACCGCCTTCTCTCTCCCGGTTGGGCGTCTTTGAGTGGACATGCCTCTTTGGCCCTTCCCACCTGCTGCACAAGAAGGGGCGGGGCGGACTGGGCTCCGTCTGGACAAGCCAGCCGAGCTTCGGGTTGGTTTCTCAACCGCAGCTGCCTCGCTCCGCTTCCGCCGTTGCTGTTCCCCACCCCTCCCCCCTCGATTCCTCCAACTGACCTGCCACCTCCCCTCTCCCGCGGCTTGCGGCATTGGGCGCAAACCCCGCCTTTTTCCTCCCATGCGGCACCCCGATTGTCCGGGCAGTTGCTAGGAGACCTTTTCAACAAGGGAGCATGGGAGACGCCGCAGCTGCTACCTTCCCGCCTCCCTCCCACCCCCGCCACAGAAGCGCCTGTCTCTCCTCACCTGTCACGGCGTCACCTATCGCGAGAGGGAGAGAGGGGGGAGAGAGAGAGAAAGAGAGAAAGAGAGAGGGAGAGAGGGGGGAGAAAGAGAGAGAAAGAGATAGCAAGAGAGGGAGAAAGAGAGAGGGAAAGAGAGACCTATCGCGAGAGGGAGAGAGGGGGGAGAGAGGGAGAGAGAGAAAGAGAGAGGAAGAGAGGGGGAGAGAGAGATAGCAAGAGAGGGAGAGAGAGAAAGAGAGAGGGAAAGAGGGGGGAGAGAGGGGGGAGAGAAAGAGAGGGAGAGGGAGAGAGGGGGAGAAAGAGATAGCAAGAGAGGGAGAGAGAGAAAGAGAGAGGGAGAGAGGGGGGAGAGAGATAGCGGGAGAGGGAGAAAGAGAGAGGGAAAGAGGGGGGGAGAAAGAGACAGCAAGAGAGACAGAGAGAGAAAGACAGAGAAAGAGAGACATAGCAAGAGAGACAGAGAAAGAGAGAGAGAGAGAGAAAGAGAGGGAGAGGGAGAAAGAGAGAGGGAGAGAGGGGGGAGAAAGAGAGAGAAACAGATAGCAAGAGAGGGAGAGAGAGGGAGAGAAAGAGAGAGAAAGAGATAGCAAGAGAGGGAGAGAGAGAAAGAGAGAGAGAGAGGGGGGGAGAGAGAGATAGCAAGAGAGGGAGAGAGAGAAAGAGAGAGGGAAAGAGGGGGGAGAGAGGGGAGAGAGAAAGAGAGGGAGAGGGAGAGAGGGGGAGAGGGGGAGAAAGAGATAGCAAGAGAGGGAGAGAGGGAGAGAGAGAAAGAGAGAGGGAGAGAGGGGGGAGAGAGAGATAGCGGGAGAGGGAAAGAGGGGGGAGAGAAAGAGACAGCAAGAGAGACAGAGAGAGAAAGACAGAGAAAGAGAGACATAGCAAGAGAGACAGAGAAAGAGAGAGAGAGAGAGAAAGAGACAGCAAGAGGCAGAGAGAGAGAGAGACATAACAAGAGAGACAGAGAGAGAGAAAGAAAGAGGGACATAGCAAGAGAGACAGAGAAAGAGACAGAGAAAGAGAGGCAGAGAGAGAGAGAAAGAGAGACATAGCAAGAGAGATAGCAAGAGAGAGAGAAAGAGAGACAAAGAGAGAGAAAAAGATAGCAAGAGAGACAGAGAAAGAGAGAGAAAGAGAGAGAATGAAAGAGAGATAGCAAGAGAGGCAGAGAGAGCAAGGGAGAGAGAAAGACATAGAGGGAGGGAAGGAAGGAGAGAGAAAGAGAGCAAAAAAGAGAGGAAGAAAGAAACAAAGAAAGAGGGATGGAGAGAAAGAAGGGAAGGAAGGAAGAGAGAGAAAGAGGGAGGGAGAAATAGAGCGAAATGGAGGAAGAGATATTTTTTTTGTCCAAACTTTTCTTTAGCGCCCCCCCCTTCAGTGTTCCCCAGGATTTTGAAAATATGAATAATGTGCCGCGGCTCAAAAAAGGTTGGGAAACACTGTACTAGGGCTTGTAAGTTGGCTCCAGGCTTCTCTCACTCCCCCTCCCTTTCTCTCTCCCCCCCCCCACATCTTTCACGCCCTCTCCTGTTAAGTTGCACAAAAGCTGGTCAAGGGGAAAAAAATTCTAAACAAAAATTGAAGTCCTCCTTGAGGAACTGCTCCTCCAGCTCCAGCTGGACAATGTTTGCTTGGAACTGAAGGCCCAAAGGGCATTTTTGGAATAAACATGCATTGTGGGTCCTGAATAAGTTGCTGTTTTCCTTTGGAAATCAGCTGCGCTGTAATGCACTCTCCCATGGCTCTATTAGTGCTACCACTACCAGCATGTAGCCGGCATGAAACCACAGGTTAAATATATTGTTTGCAGAGTGGAGCTGTTTGCATAGCCTCAGATTAAAAGGGCTGATCAAATGTTGGGGTATAGTTTTCTCCTGGTATGGAAGTTTTAGAGCACCATAGGATTTTTCTGTTGTGCAGTACTTCTTTCCCTCCTTCCATTTCTTTCATTCCCCCTCTCTCTTTTTATTTCTCTTTCATTCTCTTTCATTCTCTTTCTTTCTTTCTTTCTCTTTCTTGCTCTTTTTCTTTCTCTCTTTTACCTTCCCTTCCTCTATTTCTTCTTTTCTTTCTCCTTCCTACCTTCTTCCCTCCCTCCCTTCCTTCAGTCCTTCCTCTCTTTCATAAGTTTCCTTCCTTCCTTCCTCTGTTCCTGTCCCTTTCCCCTTTCTTTTTTTCTTTCTTTCCTTCCCTCCCTCCATTTCTTGCTTTCCTTCTCCTTCCTCCCTTCTTTCCTTCTTCCCTCCCTCCCTTCCGTCCTTCCTCTCTTTCATAAGTTTCCTTCCTTCCTTCCTCTGTTCCTGTCCCTTTCCCCTTTCTTTCTTTCTTTCTTTCTTTCCTTCCCTCCCTCCATTTCTTGCTTTCCTTCTCCTTCCTCCCTTCTTTCACTCCTTCCTCTCTTACTCTCCTGTTTCACACCTTTCCTTGCTTCTTTGCACCCTTCCTCTGTTCCTGTCCCTTCCCTCTTTCCTTCCTTCCTTCCCACCCTCCGTCCATTCATTCACCCATTCCTCTCTTGATCGCCCCTTTTACCATTCCTTCCTTCCTTCCTTCCTTCCTCCTTCCTTCCTTCCTTCCTTCATAGCTCACCCTCGCCTTTCTTCCCTTCCTTCCAGATGGGAGTGCCCCCTCAAGACACCTGCCCGACTGCTGGTACCCTGCTTTTTCTCTCCCCTCATCCTTTCCAGCTCCTCGCCAGTGGCTGCCAGGTGTGGGATCCCCCTCCCCTCTCCCCTCGCTAGAAAGCACATGGTTTTGTCAACAAGGCTTCTTCCAAGAAGGGAGAAGTGCCAAGGAGCCGTAAATAAGCCATGCTCCGCCTGACCGATGCCAGGAGGCTCTTTCTTTCCCTCGCCGCTCCCGCTTCTTTCTTTCTCCTGGATGAGTCCACACAATCGGCTTAACCCAGTTTGCTGGCTGGGGAATTCTGGGAGTTGAAGTCCAGATATCTTCATGTTGCCAAGGTTGGGAAACACTGGCCTATGGGACCGCCTCGCTTGGCGTGAAGCAGGAAATGATCCCCGGGGGATGGAGTGGCTCGGCGACTTAAAATAGTTTTAAAATGGCGGGGGGGGGGGGCAGACACTTAGGCTGTATGGGGCCCCAAAATTCCTGATGGTGGTCCTGGAAGTATGCACATAGACCATCTGGTCCGACTGATAGAGGTTTAAGGTCACGTAATGCTTTTTTAACTTGGTCTTCAGTGAAGTCTACTTGGATTAAGTCGTTGAGGGAGTTTGAGGTGCGATTGATGAAATTGGGGGATGAGCCATTGCTGTTAACAAAGACAGAGCCAAAGAAAGAGATGAAGAGGTTGGCTTTGGATGAATCATCATTGTATTCTTTGTTGTTGGGTCCTTTGAGAGGTGGGATTGGTCTAGAGTCTTTGAGTTTATTGTTGACAAAGTTGTAGAAAGCTCTATTAGATTTGGTGCGTAGGAGGTTTTCCTCTTGTTTGCTATAGTAGTTAAGGCATTCTGCTTTTATTTGATTGCAAATGCTTTTATATCGGCTTTTGAAGTTGGAAACTTGTCCTTTTTTGTTTTTCCTCCAGAGATTTTTTTCTTGTTTGTAATTTTCTTATTGAGATGGGGAGGTTATTTTTTTTGTTTATGGTACATGTTAGAGGTACATGAAGTCTGATGATAATTTTCATTTCGAGTAGGAATGTGTTGTAGAGGTCATCAGTAGTGTAGCATTTAGAGAATAGAGTTTTCCAGTTTAATGTTGAGAGATGGGCTTCAATGAGTTCGTAGTTCGCTTTTTTGAAATTGAATTTTGGTGTTGTATTATTTTGGTGGTTCATAGTGTGGCTTAAGTTGAGACTGAAGTTTATCATGCTGTGGTCGCTGTTGGAAAATGGTTCTGTTATTTGTAAGCCATATATTGTACTTTTGCTGTTACAGAAGATGAGATCCAGACAGTTATCAAGTCTGGTATTTTTAGTTACTAGTTGGTCGAGTCCCAGATAGGTGACGGTATTATATATAGTAGAATGGATGGGTTCCGTGCTGCATTCATTTAAGGACCAGTTGATGTGTGGTAGGTTGAGGTCTCCGAGGAAGATAATGGGGTATGGGCAGTTGGTTGCCCACGTTAGTAATGTGGATAATTTGTTAGCATGTTCGATGTCATAGTCCGGGGCTCTGTAGCAGAGTGAGAAGTGAATTGTGGTATTTAGGGACAGATCACAGACAATAGTTTCACAAGCTTTCCCTCACTATGCAAATTAAAATAGATGTTTATAAATGAAAACATGAATTTGGAATAATGTAAGGAGGATCTATACTTGGAAATTGGAAAAGAAGATAAAGATTGTAGACTTACTGTATTTTATAGTATTATCTCTATCTTATCTCTATCTTATTCCCTTAGCCTAAAGGTGCTTTATTTTTAAGTTTTCAGGAGTGTTCTATTTGTTTATAAAATATAGTTTAATATTTTAAAGTCTGGATATTTGTTTGCTCCAACATACCAAACATTTTGTTTCTTAATATGCTGTAGAGTGCACTGAATATATAAAAGTATTGAGTCACAGATATGTTGAAAGATCAATGTTCAGGCACCAAAATGGAAAAACAGAGATTACACAGATTATTGAAGAATTTCATGATCCATAGCGAAATCTGTAGTCGATCTGCACTGAATAGATCACATAGATGATGCCCAAATTCCTTTTCACATAATCAAAAAGGTATGCACATTCTCTTTTGTTCTTCTCCTCATGTCCCTGGAAGTTTCAGCCTTTCGTATGATGATGTCATGTTCTAAAAAGAAGTATAATTTGTATATATGGAACTATACTTCACTAGTTTCCAAGAGATGATTAAGATAGTTCTACAAATCTATATCTCCTGTTCAATATGTATTCAGATTAGTTTTATCTAGTTCATTAAAATTCCTTCTCCCCCTCCCCCCTTCCCCACAAGCCAGATCTATTAAATAGAAATCTCCACTTTGTTTTCCACAAGTGTTTCCAAAAATATTTATATAAGTGGGCTGGTTAATCTATGTTCATGCACTTTGACAGAACAGATGGCTTTTTTCAGGCTTATTAACTGACCTTTCTCACAGTGACTTGCAGAACTTATGTCCGCTTCACAAGGATCTCAGTTGTAGCAACTCTGCAAAAGTCTTAAAAATCACATTCTGCAGGATCACTGCAAAACTCTTGAGCTATTAAATTGTCCTTTTTCACTATGGAAAACTTCCCCAGCATGCAGACACATTTACACATAGACTATGCTCTGGAAACATGGGAATCTGCTTCTGTTTCTTTGTTCTTTTACTCCCTCTTCAACTTTGTCACTTCAATAGAAAATACTACAAGCTCATACAGTCCAGCATTAAGTCCAGAAATCAGAAAATGCTACATGCAAGGAACCTCATTTTGCACTATACATTGGTGTCTTTGCTGTAAGGATTTTGAGTCTGCGGAGAGGGGCGGCATACAAATCTAAATAATAAATAATAAATAAAATAAATTTCATATTTGAAGCATAATTATTACAGCCCAAAGAATATCCATTTACATCAAGGATAAATGTGCAGCCCTAGAATAGAATAAGCCCTAGAATAGAATAACAGAGTTAGAAGGGACCTTGGAGGTTTTCTAGACCCCTGCTTAGGCAGGAAAACCTACACCATTTCAGACAAATGGTTATTCAACATCTTCTTAAAAACTTCCAGTATTGGAACATCCATCACTTTTGGAGGCAAGCTTTTCCATTTCACGGATAGAATAGAATAATAGAATTGGAAGGTTCTTCTAGTCCAAACACCCCCCTCCCCGTCGCTTAGATATGAAATCCTATGCAATTTCAGACAAATGGTTATCCAATCTCTTCTTTAAAAGCTCCAGTGTTGGAGCATTCACAACGCCTGGAAGCAAGCTGTTCCACTGATTAATTGTTCTAACTGTCAGGAAATTTCTCCTTAGTTCTAAGTTGCTTCACTCCTTGATTAGTCTCCACCCATTGCTTCTTGTTCTACACTCAGGTGCTCTAGAGAATAGTTTGACTCTTTCTTCTCTGTTGCAACCCCTGAGCTATTGGAACATTGCAATAATGTCTCACCTAGTCCTTATTTTCATTAAAATAGACATACCCAGTTCCTGCAACTGTTCTTCAGATATTTTATTCTCAAGTCCCCTGATAATCTTTGTTGCTCTTCTCGGCACTCTTTCTAGTGTCTCAACATACATTTTACATTATGATGATTAAAATTGTATGTAGTATTCCAAGTGTGGCCTTACCAAGGCATTGTAAAGTGGTATTAACATTTCATGTGATCTTGATTCTATCCCTCTGTTAATGCAGCTTAGAACTGTGTTGGCTTTTTTGGCAGCTGCCCCACACTGTTGGCTCATATTTAAATGGTTGTCCACTAGGAATCCAAGATGCCTCTCACAGTTACTACTATTGAGCAAGGTACTACATATACTGTACCTATGGATTTTGTTTTTCTTGCCTAAATGTAGAACCTTACTTTTTTCACCGTTGAATTTCATTTTGTTAGCTAGTGCCTAATATTCAAGTCTGTCAAGATCCTTCTGTATCTTGAGCCCATCTTCTGGAGTGTTGGCTATTCCTGCCAGTTTGGTGTCATCTGCAAATTTGATGAGTTCCCCATCTATCCACTGGTCCAAGCCATTGATGAAGATATTGAAGAGTACTGGGCCTAAAACTGAATCTTGGAGTTTTGAATCCATCTGGTGCTGTTGATGTATAATCCACATTTTTATGTTATCTAGTAGTAGGTTATGGTATATTTTATCAAATGTCTTTTTGAAGTCCAAGTAAATTATATAGACAGCATTTCTCTGGTCTACTAATTTTGTCATTTTGTCAAAGAATGCAATAGGATTAGTCTGTCATGAACTGTTTTTGACAAACATATGTTGGCTTTTGGTTATTATTTTGTTTGCTTCCAGGTGTTCATGGATCTTTAAAAGTTATAGTTTAGTGGTTCTGAAAGCTTGTATCCCAGTTCCTTCAGAGTGAAGACAAACGAAGCCTTCAATACTTTCCAATTGCTGTTTGAGAGCAAGCAACTCAGAACTCTGCCAAAATCTACCAGTTAACTTGTTGAAGAGGAAAATAAGATTGCCAGAGGGGAAGAAAATGATAATAGTGTGCTAGAAAAAAGGAGGGAGTGAAATTTCAAATATCACCAAGAAAGGTTCCTAAACCATATTATCTTACTCTGCCCTTGGATAATGAGATGTGATAATTCCCCCCAACATTTCTATGTGCTTATCTCCCAATATGTTTGTCCGTATCAAATACTGCATTCAGTTCAATATATACATTTTCAAAGTGGCATATGGGGGAGGGGAGTTTAATAATTAAGTGAAAGCACATTATCCAATTCATTCAGCAAGCAAAAGAGAAAATTTGGTAACTATATTTCAAAACTTTGGGATATTTAGTTTAAAAAAAAATCAACGTTGGTCCAATCCTTATGATATAGTTTGAAATTTTTTTTATTTATTTAAATACAGCTGCTTCAAAAATTGCCTCATAAGCAAAGTTACAAAGATTTTTTAAAAATACAAGTAGCATGACAGATAGCAAGGGACTGAATCATAAATTTCATAAACTAAGACAAACGTGATTTTAGTACCTTTAGTAACAGGTATCATTTTAATGCAATTTTCATAGATTCTTTTTAAAAAGAACTTTTAAAAATGGGTTCAACCAAATACATTTTCAATGTTTTGGAATTGAATTGGGAAAAACTATATACATAAAAACTACATAGGACTTTGTCTCTTGTCCAAATAACAATTTCCTGTCTGCAAGTACTGTATACTAATTAAGAACAAACAAAATCTAAGAGTTTTACAGTTGATCTGTCCTGTCTTATCTTGTTATCACTTAAGTTTTAGGCGAGTATTGGGAGACAAGTCAGATAACTCACAAACCAACTTAGAAATCTCCATTTGAACATTTTGCAAGATAATGCAGCAAATTATTGTGGATAGTATATTAATTGGGTAATCATATACAGATAGGAGTGCAATATTGGCCCATATACAATAATAATGCTTGATCATTTTTTTCTACTGATGCAAAGTATATAAATATTTCAGTATTGCACTAAATTACATTTTGGTTTTATGGGCTTAGATTGGACCTCAAGCAGCTTGGCTCCAAAGAGCATTCTTTGTGGCAAAAAAATTCCATCTGTAATGCACAGTTTGGCCCCATCCTCTGTAATGAAGACTGGCTTGGCAGATGGTCTATCAATAAAAAAAATTAAAAATGAACAAGAAGAAGAAAGAAAGAAAAAAGAAAGAAAGAAAGAGAAGAGAAGAGGATGCAGACAATCTTGTTAAAAGGAGATAACTCTGGAAATTTTGAAGAATTCTAGGCTCCTTACTTGCCATTATGTTATGCTACTCCTTTGATGTTCACTCCTCCTTTCCCTTCTCTTTCTCTTCATTGTATTCACAATTTGAGCTTTTCCAATTCTGTATGAATGATGTGACTCAAGAATAATTTAATTTAATCATAAAAATTAATGGTCTAGGAAAAGAATTATTTTACAAAACACATGCTTACCATAAAAAACTTTTATCCTAAAAATCTGAACTTGTAATCACTATGATCAGTTTAATAATAATAATAATAATAATAATAATAATAATAATAATAATAATTTATTAGATTTGTATGCCGCCCCTCTCCGAAGACTCTGATCTTTGCTGCTCTGACCTTTTACATATTTCCTGATTCACCATACTATAAACCTGTAAAATAAATTATATTAATTGAAAAATGAAGTGTTTGTGTATATGTATGTATGCCTTTGTAGTGTGTGTGTATATGTGGATATGCAGGTATATATTTTGTAGTGTATGTGTAATTACATCATAACGCAGTTCTCCTAATTTGTCTTTTTGTTCTCTCTCTGCAGAAATTCTGCAAGAACTGGTATTCTCGTTTTCAAACAGCATAAATCAGATCAATGGAAGGACAAGGAACAAATTTCAGTTCCTAAGCATGGGACAAGATTCTAAGTTACCACGTATGTATATTAAGATAATAAGAACATGCACACAAAGGATATAAAATGTAAAAACACTCCAGATAAAAATCAAATTATATATGTATTCCTTGCTGACTTCCCTTTCTCACCTTAAAATGCCCTTATCCACACTTTTTAAAAAATATTTTATTATTGTGACATATTTTCTGCAGCAATTTTGACCACATACATCTTGTGACATTACAAAGGGCATCAAATATTTCATTCATAACTCAGAGCTTTTAATGTCTTATATGTGACATGTTACTCCTAGAGAAATACAAAAAGAGAATTTTATTCATAGACCAAAATTAAAATAAATCACAATAAAGTAAAAACAAAACAACAGAATAAGAATGTTACATTTGGTAGTGGGTTCATTCATGGCCAATCAAGGTATGAGTTGGTCAATAAACTGCTTTTAAAATGGGAGGTAAATATTAACTATTCTTTTTTTTTTTCATTTCAGTGCTCATCACAAATACCTATGTTTACCTTGGCTGATTATAGTTTCTAGTTTCTTTCATTCTACAACATTAGAGTATCAGAAATGTTGGTGATCACACTGAAACATGAAGGACATAGTCAAAAATAAATTTTGAGGATCCAGAATGCCATATTCAAGAGATCCTTCATAGATCATGTCTTAGATTTTCTTTTGACAGACATTTTATTACCAGGAAAGATCACATTCTGGCATGGAAAACATGGTTTTTATATAGTCGCTTCTACTGCCAGCTTTATGTGGATTGGGCAAACTGTGTTGATTGATGTCTATTGTGGTAAAAGGTGATGGTTTTTGCTTACCTAGGTGTTGGTTAATGGATGTACGATAAATGTGTGCTTTGGACTGCCTCTTTCTTTCACATGTACTTGTTCCTTTGGAATGAGCCATAAATGGGCCTTATTTCTTTGTATCTATTGATTTCAAAACAGCCAATATTCTAGAAATTCTCTTGTAATCTTAGACTAACTTGATTTAAAATAGGGATGTCAAATTTAGAGCCTATGGGCTGGAAGCATAATGCTCTGGCTATACCCATCTCCGGTTTAGCAAAGAGGAAAAAGTTGTGATCTATCATGACAACATTGTGATGCCGTGAGTTTGAGACCCCTACTCTAAAATGTTTATCATTTTAGTTGATTTTGCAGAGTAGGGGTGATATCCTGAGTAGTTGTGGCAGTTGGAGCCTGCAGACTAGTCAGCTGTTTTGCATGTATGTCTGTAGTGTAACATCCTGGGTTTTGGTTTGGCTGCGAGTTTGTGGTCTGGTCATGTGTTTATGGTGTGTGGCAGTTTGCTTTGTGTGTGTGTCAGAGTGGGGCGCAGCAGTTGGGAGCACTGCTGTGGTTTGGCTTCTGGGTGGTGGTTGTATTTTGTCTGTAGGGTGGCTGTGGGTTTGGGTCTGGTCAGGGTGATTGGTGAGGGTGTCCTGTGTTGTTCTGGGTCTGGTGTCAGTTTTCATGGCTGGGATACGTTTGATGATAAGGGCTAGTTTCCAGATGTCTGGTAGGTGGGAGGTATAATCACATTTATTCATATTGTGGGGGTGTTTTTCTATTTCAATGGCTTCCATGATTATTCTTTTGTTGCAGTGTTCAGTTTTGGAAATTAATTTGATTCTTTCAAAGTCAATTTCATGTCCTGTAGTTTTAAGGTGTTGAAAAAGGAGGAATTTTTTTTGTTTTCTCACTGTGTTCTTATGTAAGATGCGTTCTTATGCCTCCAACTGCTGCACCCCCTGAAACACGCACCCAAAGCAAACTGACAGACATCATAAACACATGACCAGATCACAAATTCACAGCCAAATCAAACCCCGGGATATTACACCACAGACATATATTACAAAACAGCTAACTAGTCTACAGGCTCCAATTGCCACAACTACTCAGGATATCACCCCTAATCCACAAACATCAACTAATTTGCATACATCAATTGCATCAATTACTCAAGATGCTACTCCACCAACTAACCAGGAAGTCTCAACACAGCTTGCAGCAGCTGAGCCAGCCCTCCATACCCACCCACCAGTACTTATAGAGAGAAGGCAGCTAGGAACATGCTTTGTTTGCCCTAGTACAAAGCCAAAAGCACCAGCCTGAAGATGACAAGTGGGACCTCATCGAAACGTCACCAGGAAACTTACATGGGAAGAAACCCAAATATGCCAAGATCTCTCTCTCTCTCTCTCTCTCTCTCTCTCTCTCTCTCTCTCTCTCTGTGTGTGTGTATGCATATGTATATGCATATGTATATGCATATGCATATGTATATGTAGGTAGTTAGGTAAGTAGATATAGATTAGATTAGATATAGATAGATAGATAGATAGATAGATAGATAGATAGATAGATAGATAGATAGATAGATAGAGATGGATGGATGGATGGATGGATGGATGGATGGATGGATGGATGGATGGATAATCTATCCACCAATCCATAAATAAATTCAAAATGTAAATTATTGTTCAGTCAGTCTTTTGTCCTGACTCTGTGTCCTTACAGAAATAATTCTGCTAGGACTATCTTTCAGCAATTGTTTCTTTGAAAACTTATAAGTTATTTTATAGACATAATTTTCATAGACTTCTGCAAAGCATTTGCTTTAGTGGGGCACAACAAACTACTGTTAAAATTAAGTACTTGCGGCATTTCCTGATCCCTGCACAAATGGATAGCCGGATTCCTGTCAAACAAGCAACAAATAATAAAAATAGGGAGGGTCCTATCGAATCCAGCACTAGCTGTGTTCTGGGACCCACACTCTTTCAGCTTTACATCAACGACCTATGCAATCATATTAAAAGCAGCTTAGTTCTCTTTGCTAATGACATAAAATTATTTAACACCACTGACAATACTGCTGCCCTACAAAGCAACCTTGACTATGTGTCAGAATGGTTGTGCAATTGGGCGGAAATGACCTCATAGATGACTCTCATTCTGTGCAGAAATGGACAGACTCACCCAAAAACTTAAAAACAAAGAGGACTCAAGATACTATGAAATTTGGGAAAAATTTTACGAATGGGTAACAAAAAGAAAAAAGATAAAATCTAAACTAAAACAGGCTGACAGAAAAAATATTGATAGTGACCAAACACAAAACTCTGAAAGCCTTTAATTGATTGGATACCACCTTCAATCCAAACTGACCTTAGATAAAGTGTTCATCAGAAAAAATATGGTAAAACCGTGGCCACATCGTCAATTATAAGAATTTAGAACTGTCAAGAAACAGTTCAAGGGGGGGGGGGGGCATGGGTGAAGGAAGGGACAGAATGTAAAAAACATTTAGACAAAAAGGTTTAGAATTTACTTTTATGTACTGATATATTAAGTTTGTTATGTTGAAATGATATAGATTATTTGTACAGAACAATTATATGAAACAAGCACAATGATTGTATAGCTAATACTATATGTCGACATAACAATGCAAATTAAGATGTATTTGTTCTTCCTTTTTTATTTCTGTAATATAACAAAAAACTATTTTTTTAAAAAAAGAAGTAGAATAAACCCAACAATGGAAAATAAAAAAAATAAAAGCAGCTTAGTTCTCTTTGCTAATGACATAAAATTATTTAACACCACTGACAATACTGCTGCCCTACAAAGCAACCTTGACTATGTGTCAGAATGGTTGTGCAATTGGGCGGAAATGACCTCATAGATGACTCTCATTCTGTCAAAGACCTAAGAGTACCCATCTCAAACAATCTAAGCCCCAGAGCTCACTGTAACAGCATTGCCAAAAAGGCATTAAGAATTGTTAACCTAATTTTGGGAAGCTTCTTTTATGGTAACATTGTATTGCTAACTGGCATACAAAACCTTTTCCAGATCATTTCTCAAATACAGCTTGTCTGCCTGGAATCCACACTTTATATCGGACATTAATACGATTTAGCTGGTCCAGAAGTATTTCTACTCACAGCAGAATTTCTATGCCACCAATTTGGGGATTGGACAATCTGGAACTGCGTTGTCTATGGTCAGATCTAAGCATAGTACACCAAATTGTCTGCTACAATATCTTACCTGTCAATGACTTCTTCAGCTTCAACCTCAATAGTACATGAGCAAACAATAGTTACAAACTCAAGGTAAATCGCTCCAAATTTGATTGCAGAAAATACAACTTCAGCAACAGAATGGTCAATGCCTAGAATGCTGTACCTGAAGTCATTGTAACACCCTCAAACCTACACAGCTTCAATCTTAAACTGTCTACTATGGACCTCAACCCCCGTTCGTAGAGAGCGTAAGTGTACAATTGTACCTATCGTCCTTGGCCTGCTGTCCCCATTTATTTGTATTCATTTCCTTCATTCATATTCATGTTCATACTTATGCCTGGTATCTTGTACATGTTTGACAAACAAACAAACAAACACGTTCCTTTTGTCATTAGTCATATCTGTCCATCTCGCCTTCTGTCAGCCTCTTCAATTGTTTTCAACAATGAATTTTCCTATGCACTATGTGTACAAAATATTTAACTTTAACAGAGAGAAATACAGAGTTACTTCAGTTAATGTTGAAGTTTTGCTCTTTTTTTGGATTAACAATATTCTTAATGATGTTCTTTAGCATCCAATTTTCATTCAGCCTTTTTGGTGATTATAATTGTATTTACAAATTGAGAAAGTCATTGCTTTGATTGTTCATTTGTTTGTCAAGAATTTTCATATTTGTTCCAAACAGCAGATATCTCATTATTTAATTGCTTTAGTGACCCTCCCTTTGAATTTTGAACCTAGGAAGATGATTTGTAATTGCTTTTGTCATTGGGTTGTTATTGCCTCTTGACATAATCTGTTTCCTTTGTATAAAAATCAGATTGGCATTTGCCCTCTGTTTCATCTTCAACAAGAGGTTTACTTCACTTCCTCTTATTAAAGTAATACAATTGAGGTTATCTATGTTTCTCTCAACATTTTAAATTCCAATTTCTATTTCTTAGAGTCTTCTTATTTGCATAATAGTATTTTATGAATAATTTCAATCAATAAAGTGACTTAGTTTATAAGAACCACTTAGTTATTTTATATTTCAACCATTAGTTCCTGTTCATAATAGCTGGATGAGATGGTACAGTACACTCATCTTTTCAGATATATACAATTTATTGTGGCCAAAATATTTTAGTACATTCAATAAAGCAAAAATAGACATCAGTTTTGGAACTCTATAGTGTTTTCCATTATCCAGTGGATACGAGTAATATGATCTCGGGTGATTTGCTACTTCTGGATCCAACATATACATCTGTAATTTTTTGTGGTTGTTGTAAATACTTTAAAATTCTAGATCTCAAAATATTGAGCATTACCTTACTAGTATGCAAGATAAATGCAATTGTTTGATAGTACTGCCCATTTGGGGTATTGGAATATAAATTTATCTTTCCCAGTGACTTGGCTGTTGTTCTCTTTTGCATACCTGCTTGCAAACCACAAATGGTACTTCAACTACATCATTTTGAACAGCTTTAAGCAGTTCAACTGATACTTTGTCAACTCTTGCAGCCTCTTTATTAATGATTGTTATGATTCAGCCTGAGGCTCTTCAGGGAACGGCTGGAACTATGCCGGATCCATGCTCAGAGGGCGAAGACGATGAACAGGAGGGGGAGGACCAGGCAGAAGAGGAAGAGGAGGAGGGAGAGCAGCCTGAGACCCCCGGGGAGGGCTCTCCCCAGCGAGTAGCCTGGATTCATTAGATGAAGACGCCCAGGCTATCAAAGATATGAGGCAGAGACGGGCAGCCCAAAGAAGGGGCCAATTAGCAAGGTATTTCCATCCCTGAATTGGTAACAGCTGGGTTTGGGTGTGGTTCTCCTCAGCAGGGTTGAAAAGGCAGGCCCGCCCTTACTGTATTGTGGAGAGTTATCAATTGGGAGTCCTGTGACCTTGCTTCGATTCTTGGCGTCTCTGATCCGGCTTGTGGCTTCGAAGGCTGAAGACTTGGGGGAGGCGTGTTGTTTTTGCCAGCAAGAATCCTGTTTTATTGCCTGGCCGTCGTGAAACCTCTGTGAAGCTTCATAACGTTCCTGTCTGTAAGAACAGTTTTTGTTACCTGTGTTTGCTTTCAAATATATAAACTGCCTTTGCTTTTTACCAGTGTGTCTGGATACTCTTTTTAGTTGGTGTTGGCGTCTGGGGGGACCCAGACAGAACAATGATATTGTCTTGTCTTTTGCCATTTTATATCACTTTTCAGATCTGATTCTAATAAGTACATCATTGTTTGTGTCACTGATTTTGGAATCATTTAAAAATAGTTTATTCTGCCAACTTATCTTTATAAATTCTTTATGCATTAGCTCTTTGCTTTGCTTCCTATTGTGCCCATAACTACAGAGAATTTGGCTTTGATGTCTGCAATTTTGATAAATAAAACTTTTGTCTTTCACTTCAATTGTTATCCTTTATTTCTGTCTATTATTTATTTATATTACAAATTTTGTTACTGTTGGTCTTGCTCAATGTTTAACCGGTACTAATTTTCTTTTCTCCGCATCTTTTTAAACAATGATTTTTTTAAAAAAATCTTTCTTTGGCTACTTTCACTATACAGTATCAGCAGAGAGATGTTTTAATTTCTTTTTCATTTTACATTTCAAGATATTTTTATTCAGACACTTCTTATCAAATCTGATATAGTAAAATTGATTCTTTATTTTCACTAATAATTATATTGAATATTGCTGAACTTTTATTTTGTTGGTCTGAAGATTTTGTATCTTTTCCATCATTTTAAATTGTAATCCTGCACAATGCTTGTTATTTGATCTATATTTAACCTTAAGTTTTAGTTTTGCTGATTAAATAGAGCTTCATTTTTTTGGTAGTATACACAGTCATATTAATATTGTCCATCCAATAATTTATTTTATTTATTTATTTTTATTTGTCAAGTATGTGTTGGTAATATACATATATGTAACATAGTTTATATACATAAGATGGGCACTGATAAGAGGGAACATTAGGATAGGGACGGTAGGCACACTGGTGTGCTTATTGCCACCCCATACTGACCTCTTAGGAATTGGGTGAGGTCAACAATGGACAGTCTAAGGGTAAAGGTTTGGGGGTTAGATGACAAAACCACAGAGTCAGGTAGTGAGTTCCGGTATTAACCACTCTGTTGCTCAATCTATGGTTTGGACTTCCACTGAAATTCTATCACCATGAGCCGGATTAAAATGATTATTGTTACTTATAAAGCCCTACATGGATTCACACTAAGAAAGTTGCAAGACTATCAATTAGAATAATCCACCCAATCTATATATTTTCCTTTTGTCCAGAAAGTAGAGGAGAAGGAAGCTTTTAGGCATTGCTTATCAATAGCATCTGCATTTTGTAATAGCCTCCTTTTAGAAAGTAGTTTCACCTCTTTCCCCATGATCTTGTTCTTCCAAAATGTCTTGGAAATTGAATTTTTACTTTCAATGTAGGATGACTGATAGGAGGCACTATATGATTTTTAAAAAATGTTTCATATTTTAATAAAATATATGCAGCATAGTCATCATGGATAGTGATGGGTGAACCCGACGAAGTTTGGGTTCAGCGGCTTCGGCCGAACTTTGTGTGAAGTTTGGGTGAGGCCTCCGAATCCGAACTCTGAACTTTCCTGAAAATAGAGCCACGTGCAAGGAAGGAGTCTCCGTGACGTCAAAGCCCCGCCCCCGGAGTCCTAGCGTGGATTGCCCACCTCCTTTTGCTTGCAGCACCATTGCAACGTCCATTTAAGTTAAAAAAAAAACACACACAAATTTTTCCATGAAAGTACACCTGGATATCTCACCTTTTCAAAAGGTGACAGTTTGGGAGAGAACATGCATTTAGGCTCCATGGAACCAACTCTGCAAAAAATAATCTTTTTGCCTGGCCAGGCGCACAGTACAATTGACTGGATTGGAACTTGGGACACACACATATTTTTATATTAAAATATACCTGGATATCTCAGCTTTTCAAAAGTTGACAATTGGTTTATTAATTTATAAATCCAGGCAGAGTAGCAGTGAACTGCTCTAACACAGGGGGCTAGGATGTTTTTCCAGATTTTCTTTCCATCTTATACACAAATGTATCTCTATAAAACCATCTGATGAATTAACATTCAGTTTAGGAACATCAATTCAGAAAAATGACTCTAAAATTAACTTCAGCACGCAAGTAGCCTGTCACTCTGTTTTAGAACAGATACATAAAAAACAAGTTTTCTATAGTTTATATAAAGTATGCCAATCTATTCCAAAACCATTTGTCCTACTGGATTACAACTCCCAGTTTTTAGTCCACAGGAAATTATTCATCATCTATGTGGCATCACAGACTACAATTTAATACGAAATCAGTTATTTTATATCTCAGAATTTGAAACTGAAGAGTTCCCTACAAGTAGCTCTATCGAGAGAGAAGAGAAGCAGCATTCTAGGGTAGAAGTGACAAAGAGACAATTGATTCAAAAGACATGGTTTTATAAGTAGCCATGATCTCCACTTAGCTTGCATTGCCTTTATAATGGTGTGATCTAGACTAGAGTTCTAGTAGAGTTCAAACTGTCCATGTTTTTAATGGACTGCCATTGAAACAATTCCTTTCTACAAAGTGCCTGTTTCCTCTGTAATTTTTTATTGAAAGGCACCTGTTAAAATATATCATAGCAACCTTGTCCTGCTTCATTTTAATAACCAAGAGACAGAGAAGCCCCCACAAACTGTAATGTATTTTTTTTAATTATTTGACCAATTGCAATGACATGTGTTCGCAATAAGGTTGAGGAAATTTCATTTGGGAAAGAGGGAATGATGCTTGGAGGCAGGGGACAGTGAGGGTGGTGTTGGTGGTGGTAGCAAATGCTCTAACCACTCACTCAGGTGGTGGCACAGCAATGTCCTCTGGGATCCACGCCTGGTTCATTTTAAGGAATGTCAGTATGTCAACGTTGTCTGTGGATAGGCGGATCCTTCTGTCAGTGATGACCCCTCCTGTGGTGCTGAACACATGCTCCGACAGGACACTTGCCACAGGGCAGTCCAGCACTTCCAGGGCATAGAGGGCAAGCTCTGGCCATGTGTTCAATTTACCTACCCCAAAATTGAAGGGAGTGGAGGCATCGCTAAGAACCATCAGGCGCGTGGACAGGTAGTCATCCACCATGCGGTTTACGTGATGCCTTCTGTTATGGGACATCACATCCGAGGGTGGTGGATATATGGGAAGATGGAATAGGTGCTCATACATTGTGGCCATGCTTACCCTCTCCCTTGAGGTGCTGCCAGTGCCCCCGCTGCATTGGCAACTGTGTCCTCCTCCTACTCTGCATGCCACTACTGCACACTCCAATCGCTGTGGGAACTCTGCCAATAGTGCGTCCATGAGCTCACGCTTGTACTCTCGCATTCTGCACTCCCGCTCGAGTGCTGGTATCAAGGAGGTGATTCGGTCCTTATAACAGGGATCCAGCAGGGTGGCCACCCAGTAACTGGCAGAGGTGAGGATGTGGGCTACCCTGGGTCATTGCGCAGGCACTGGAGCATGTAATGGCTCATGTGAGCCAGGCTGCCCTGAGTCAAGGCAATGTCTTCAGCAACAGGTCTCTCCTCCTCCTCTTTCTCCTGCTCCTCCCTCCAGCCATGCTCCATTGGTGCACATGAGCTGCACTGGGGGCCAGTGTTCCCTCTAATTTTTTTTCGGGGTGAGCGGAAAAGTATAGTGTCTGAGCGGCAGTCCCTTTGGGACTGGGCGGCATATTATAAATAAATAAATAAATAAATAAATAAATAAATAAATAAATAAATAAATAAATAAATAAATAAATAAATAACGTAACTGTGTATCACACATGAGCAAGTTCTTGCATCCATAATTCTATCATTTCTATGTCTCCCTCCCTCTTTCCTCCCTCCCTCTTTCCTTTCTATCTCTCCCTTCCTCTTTCCTTTCTATCTCTCCCTCCCTCTTTCCTCCCTCCCTCTTTCCTTTCTATCTCTCCCTCCCTTTCCTCCCTCCCTCTTTCCTTTCTATCTATCTATCTCTCCCTCCCTCTTTCCTTTCTATCTCTCCCTCCCTCTTTCCTCCCTCCCTCTTTCCTTTCTATCTCTCCCTCCCTTTCCTCCCTCCCTCTTTCCTTTCTATCTCTCCCTCCCTCTTTCCTTTCTATCTCTCCCTCCCTCTTTCCTTTCTATCTTTCTCCCCCTGACTTTCTCCAAGCCCTTCCTTTTCCCTCTCCCTATCCTACTGCCCCCTCTCCCTCCTTTGTATCTCTCCCTCCCTCTTTCCTCCCTCCCTCTTTCCTTTGTATCTCTCCCTCCCTCTTTCCTCCCCCTTTTTTCTTTCTATCTCTCCCTCACTCCCTCTTTCCTTTCTCCCTCTACCTCCCTTTCATCCCTCCCTCTTTCCTTTCTATCTCTCCCTCCCTCTTTCCTTTCTATCTTCCTCTCCCCCTGCCTTTCTCCAAGCCCTTCCTTTTCCCTCTCCCTATCTTACTACCCCCCTCTCCCTCCTTTCTATATCTCCCTCCCTCTTTTCTTTCTATCTCTCCCTCCCTCTTTCCTTCCTCCCACTTTCCTTTGTATCTCTCCTTGCCTCTCTCCTTTCTATCTCTCCCTCCCTCTTTCCTTTGTATCTCTCCCTCCCTCCCTCTTTCCTTTCTCCCTCTTTCCTTTGTATCTCTCCCTCCCTTTCCTCCCTCCCTCTTTCCTTTCTATCTCTCCCTTCCTTTTTCTCTCTCCCTTCCTTCATCTTTCTTTCCCTCTCTCTCTCCATCCCTCCTCCTTTCTCTCTTCCTTCCTTCCTCTCTTTTTTGCTCTTTCTCTCTCCCTCCTTCCCTCCCTTTATGTCTTTCCCTCTCACTCCTTCCCCCTCTCTTTCTCTCTCTCTTGCTTTCTTTTCTTCTCTTTCTCTCTTGCTTTCTTTCTCTCTCATTCTCTCTCCCCTCCTTTTTCTCTCTCTTTCTCACTTGTTCACCACGCCGGCAACAGAGAGAAAAAGAAAGAGAGAGAGAGAGAGATGGAGAGAGAGTGGAGAGCGCTGTTGTCTTCGCCTCCGCCCGGTGGCTCTGCAGCTAAGAGGCAGCAGCCATCAACCCCCCCTCCCTCCCAGGCGTCCCCAGCGCCCGGCCCCGCGCCGCCTCCCAGTAGCCCGGCCGACTTTTCCCTGCTGCCGGAGCCATTTTCTCTTCATGGCTCTTTGCTGACCGGAGAAGCGAGCGATCCGGGAGTCTGGGTCCAGGACTGTGTGGCTTTGCACCATGAAGAGAAAATGGCTCCGGCAGCAGGTAAAATTCAGCAATGCTTTATTCAGCAATGCTGACATGCCCAGATAATTGGCCAGGAACTTCTGCACCACCAGGTTGAGCACATGCACCAGGCAAGGGATGTGGGTCAACCCTGCTTGGCCCAAGGCTGCCACAAGGTTCTGCCCATTGTTGCACACCACCTTCCACGGTTTCAGGTTCGGTGGCAGCAACCACTCATCTGTCTGCCCCTGGATGCTGGTCCATAGGTCCTGGGCGGTGTGTGGTCTCTCGCCCAAGCATATGAGTTTCAGCACCGCCTGCTGCCGTTTCCCCATGGCTGTTCTGAAGTAGGAGGTTTCTGGGCTGCGCTTACTGGATGTGGAGGATGAAGACGGGGAAGCAGAGTAGGAGCAGGAGGCAACAGCAGGCACTGACTGACGGCAAGCAATCCTGCGTGGTGGAAGGATATGCACTGAATTGCTTCCTGCCTCATTCCGAGCCGCCACTACAATCACCCAGTGGGCAGTGAGATAAATGTATCGGCCCTGGCCATGTTTACTGGTCCACATGTCAGTGGTGAGGTGGATGCGGGAACTGATAGCATTGTGCCGTGCACACCGAACTTTCTCCACTACATGTTGATGCAGGGCAGGGATGGCCTTGTGTGAAAAGTAATAGCAGCTGGCAATGGAGTATTGTGGGACAGCCAATTTTACAAATTTCCTGAAACTTGGTGTCTCCACCAGGCGGTAGGGTAGCATTTCAAATGCCAGCAGCTCTGAAATGCTGGCATTCAGGGCCAGGGCTCATGGGCAGGATGGGTCGAGCCTCCGCTTTCTCTCAAAGATTTGAGGAATGGACAGCTGAATGCTTCCCTGGGACGGTGTAGATATGCTTGGCGATGGTGGTGGTGCTGGTGCTGCTGGTGGTGCCGGTGCTGCCGGTGGTGTTGGTGGAGATGGTGGTGGTGGTGATCCTACATTGTCCCTTTGGGGAAAGACAGGTGGAGGAAGACCCAGGCGTTTGAATACTTTTAAGGTATTGTTGCCACTGAAGCTCATGTTTTGTATTCAGGTGTCTGGTCATGTAGCTGGTGCTGAGATTATTAACACCTCTCCCTCGCTTCAGGGACTGGTGGCAGAGCTTGCAAATGACTTTTTTCTTGTCTTCTGTTAACTGCTTGAAAAAGTGACATGCTGGTGAGATTCTTTGTGACACATGTGGCGTGCTTGGCCCCTGGACACGGTGGGCAGTAGTACCAGCAGACTGAGCACTGAGGGTTTGCAGCCTTCTCCCTCCACTTCTTCTGGCTGCCTGAGGCTGTGGGACTACCATAGCCTATTCCTCCTCTGAACTCTGCCGGCCTTCGGTCCACGTGGGATCTAGCACTTCATCATCACCTCTGGCATCTTCTTCCAATGACTCCTCCCTGCTAGCCTCCCTCTCAGCCACAACATTGCAGTATGCTGCAGGAGTGGGGATCTGGGTCTCATCATCATCCATCATGGTCTTCCCTGATGATGCCCTGGACACTGCCTCATTCTCTGGCAGAAGCTCTTGGTCTTCCGGAAGCTCAAGTTCTGCAATTGGGGATGGGGCAGGTGGACGGCCCATGGCATTCCAGTTACAAGTGTCATCAAGCAGCATTAAAGACTCCGCTGCTTCTGGGTGAGACAGTCTTGATGCTTTGAAGGGGGGTGATGATGAGGGCACTGAACACGCAGATGTGGTGGAGTGTGTAGAAGGCAATACCAAGGAAAAGGTAGTGCTGCATGCCATGTCATCTCCAACTTCTTCTTGCATCAAACCCAGATGCCTGCTTGCAACAGAGGAAGGAGTAGGAGGTGCAGATGTTACACACCCTCTCCCTGCCCCTGCAGCATCAGCTCCATCATCACCAACACCAGCAGCAGCAGCATGGCCACGTCCCTTTTTTGTGGCTTTCTTTATGGTTGAAGCCCTGCAGTGACACTGGTCCAAGGAACAGAAGAATGTGCGGTGTTCAGGTAGACCTAGAAAAAAAGAAAGAAAATGCCCTGTAAAAATTAAATGCCCAGACAGCAGTAGAGCCCTTGTATTAGCAGAAAACCATTAAAATCAAGAGGCTTTCCCACCAGGACAAAGTAGACAGCTGGCCACACTGGAACTCTTTTAGAGAGGAACTGTAGTCTTCCTCACTCTGGATACAGTTAATTGCTTGGGTCCTGGCAGGGATGCTTTCCCACCAGGACAAAAATGACAGCAGGACACAATGGAAATCTTTTGGACAGGAACTACAGGCTTGGTCAGCAACCTTTTTTTTCCTGGGTTCCTGAGTGGCATGCTGGGCACCCAAGAGAAGGAAGGCCCTAGGGCACACTGGGACTCTTTTATACAGGAACAGCAGGCTTGGTCAGCAACCTTTTTTTTGGGTGGGAGTGGGGGTTACTGAGTGGCAGTCTTGCAGCCCACAAAATCAAATTAAATGAAATGAAATGAAATTTTAAAATTTTAAAAGTTGAAGTGTAGCAGAGAGCAACTCCCCCACCAACTTCCCACAAAACTACATTTCTTGTGCCCTTCCATGTCTTTGCACACAAAATAAAAATAAATAAAACAAAATCAAATTAAATCACTTTAAAAGTTGAAGTGTAGCAGAGAGCAACTCCCCCTTGCCCCCCCCCCCCGCTGTCTTTTTCTTCTTGTGCCCTGTCTGGTTGTCTAGGCTGGTATACTCACCCAGGTTTTCTTCTCTCTTTAACTTGTATGAACACAATATCTCTCTTTCGGTGAAACAGATGCAGTCAAATTGGTCTTTGAAATCTCCCTAAGGTATAGACCGCATGTGCTGCCTTTTATAGAGGCAGGTCTGGTGTCTAAGCCATGCATCTGGCTGGCCAATCAGTGGTCAGCAGGACACATGGCCAATCACAGTCTTTTATTTACCTTTATGTCTGGAGACCGCATGTCTTCAGGTAAGAAGAAGGCTGTCCATTGGTCTGTCGTGTCGCCCTGTCGCAGAATTCATCCCGAACTCCGAACTTTAGCATGGATTTTCAGTAAAATTTGGGTTCGGGTTCGGCATCACGAATGGTGTGAAATTCAGTATGAACCCGAATTGTGCAAGTTCGGTTCGCCCATCACTAATCATGGACATTTAATTTAAAAGTGTATGTTGCTTTAATTAGTTTAAACATCAACATTCTCAATATTGAAGCCAATATAAATATGACACAGAAGTAACATTTTGTTAATCACAGTTGGGCGGATCCTTCTTTAATGTGAAGAATCTCATGCTAGATGACTCCCAAAATATCAGTGTTTCCACCTTGACATTTCTGCTCTGTTATCAAGTTTACTATGATTTACCAAATTCTTACATTTTACATAGTAAAACTATACACGTTTTTGCAGCATCAAAGGTTTCTTCGTCTTTGGTACATAAGCAGCTCATTTTTCTTTTATTTATCTATTTATTTAAAATATTTATATAGTTGCCATGTTTATGTATTTATTTATTTATTGGATTTATATGCTGCCCCTCTTGGGGTCCCGGTTATGTTATAACCAAGTTTGGGGGGGAGGGACTTTAATCAAATCTTTAAACCAATTTTAAGCCAATCATATTATAAGTATCAGTGCTACTTTATTTATCCTCCGTATTTTGTTACATGCTTTCCCACAGGAATGGATTGAGTATGGGATTAATTTTAAAACCATCAATGTCCTTCCTGGTTGTTAGTGTTTATTTGGCTTTAATGGCAGAATACTGAGTAGGTTGCTATTTATTTTTACAATGGATTATATTTAGTTTGATACATTTATGACCTGCTATGGACTGCCATTTATCAGAAATGATGTAGGGCAGTGATGGCAAACCTACGGCACGGGTGCCACAAGTGGCAGGCAGAGCCATATCTGCTGGTACATGAGCCATTGCCCTATCTCAGTTCCAATATGCATGTGTGCGCCAGCCAGCTGATTTTTGGCTCGCACAGAGGCTCTGGGAGGGGGTGTTTGCTTTCAGAGAGCCTCCAGAGGGATGGGGGAGGCCGTTTTTACCCTCCCCCCAGCTCCAGGGGAGCCTTTAGAGCTTGGGGAGGGTGAAACCCGAGCCTACTGAGCCCACCAGAAATTGGGAAACAGGCCATTTCTGGCCTCCAGAGGCCTCCGGGGGGGTGCGGGAAGCTATTTTTGCCCTCCCTAGAGATTGAATTATGGGTGTAGGCACTCACACATGTGCGATAGCGCACCCGAGGGAAAAAAGGTTTGCCATGACTGGTGTAGGATCTCCTGCTTGAGCAGGGAATTGGACTAGATGATCTATAAGGTCCCTTCCAACTCTGTTAATCTATAATCTGTGAATTCCTAATTGCATCACGGTGATATATACCCTCTTTATCACTACAAGAAAGGGAATTATAGATTATATCTATTCAATCTACATATGCAAAATTGAAGATTTTAGTTCACAGCTTGGGTTGTTGATGCCTTAGGCAAGTCAAAAAATATTACAGTATATCCCTCATGGCATATTGGGTAGATTGTCATGTTACCTGCAATAGATAAAACTTAATTTGAAACTTAGCATTTTTCAAGCTTTTTCTGCAAAAGAGTCCACTTTTTTTCTCTTGTGCCAACTGTGTTGAGTCTTTAGTTATGTCAGAAATAGACTGACCAGCTAGTCACTCAAACCTGACATTGTAGGCTGAGAGATAGTAACTAGTCCAAGTTCCTTCTACAAAATGTGAAATTGCTTCATTGCTGAATATACAATATTCAACCACAGGAGAAAGGCAAGTGGTTGTGGGCCAGAGCAGCAGATGGCCATAGAAGGCTCATCTTCACATATCTCAGCTTGCCTGAAGCTTGCACAGTACATTGGGATCATCTGCCTTCTGTTCCATGCATCAGGATCATCTGCCTTCTGCTCTGTGCCTTCTCCTCTTCACAGGATGTGGCAGCCAGGAAACTGGTGGGCTGCAGCTGCTGCCAGATATCATCAGTCTCCAGGTGCTTACCAGCTCTTGTGTGTGTGTGTGTGGGGGGGGGGGGGTTTAGGGTGCCCAGCCAGGCTGATCACCCTGAAATTATGTTTCCCAAAAAATAAGTTCTAGTGCTTATTTTGGGGCCCAAAGTAAATAAGACCAGGTCCTATTTTTAGGGAAACACAGGTATTCAAATACTAATTTCAACCCTGAAGAAGATTCTTAATACTCAAGGCCTATTACAAACAAAATTGTACCTAATAATTGATTCAATAAAATAAGTCAATATTCTCAATGGGGAGTGTATGTAAAAATGAAACTTCACAGTTCTTAATTATATTTGTCTCAGAAATTGGCTGCACATGATTCATATAATCTGGGTTTAGGAGCTAAATAATCTATTGTTGCTATTTGTTTAATAAGAAAATGCTTAATAGAAAGCCAAACACAGTTGTAACATAAAGGTAAGAATAATGTTGTAATAGTCAGCATAAGTAGATATCATTTGAAAGTTAAAAAAGTGTACTACAAATGAAAACAGGTTTTCTAAAATTCAAGACACTTGGGACCAGGACTTGCTTTCTTATATAATGGGAAGAAAAGTGGGAAATGTAGGAAACGTTTGTTAGTCTGAAGCATATCAGGGAAGCACTAGGAAAGTGATCATCTGGAAATAATTAAGTAAATATGTGCATTGTGTGCTTGGAGGACTGATCAGTTCAGTATGTTCTGCTCAGTAATTGAGATCTTGTACAAAGAAAATATCTGATTAAGGCTGACACAAAAAACAGTATTGATCTTCATATTATACAGCTGCATTCTATTTCTGCAATATTTAATATAAATCAGAGTGATCCTTGAAATATATCTTCACGCACTATGTGTCACTGGCATACTGTAGTTTTACTTCTGGCTACACTGCACATGGCTATATTTTAAGAAGTTCTGTACTGATTACTTATAAGTGCTCCACTGATGTATTAGCTTTGAGGGTCAGCCGAGATAATTTAAAGATCTGTCATCATTTTTCATTGTGTTTTATGACTGTCTTCTGTTCTTTAATCAGCCAAACTAGATCAGGCCATGATGCATGGTGGAATCATATTTTATCATTCCTTTCGTTTTGTTGCATAGCATCTCCTCTTTTGTTCTTTACTGGCAAAGCACCAATATATTTTCTCTGAGAAGAGAAAAAAGAGCAAATGGTTAATGTATTACACAACCCAATACATATCACAGCAATATCCAGTATCCAGCAAGATCCATCCACACTAGCTCAGGACCTGGGAAAAGAGACTTTAAGGCTTTCTGGAATGCCATCAAGATGGAAGCCATCCAGATCTCAGGGAGAGCTCATTCCCCAGGCAAGTTGTTGTGACAGAAAAGGTGAGATTCTTGAGTCCTGATAGAAGACATTATTTCTAAGGACAACACTGAATCCATATTGAAGTGTCTGCCTGACAACTGCCGGCTGAGCTGCCTAGCGCTATGCGGATTGGTGTCTCTATCCAGGGTGCTGATTGGATGTGTATTAGGTTAGTTACAAGTTAAAGCGGGAAGCTGGCTCGGATGTGGATTGGTGGTTACCTCAGCCAGTGGGGAGTATTAAAGACATGTTAAGTTTGTACTTTCAAGTGTGTGCCTGCCTGTTTCCTGGCATGAATCGTTCTTAGAATAAAGTCTGTTCTTACCTACCTGGACTCCGACTTTTCACTGGCGATGAGGATTCGTGCCCATGCCTGTCGAGTCCATCTGAAAAGAAATATTTTCCAGTTATTGCGATGTCTACCCAGCTGACTTTTGCGCCTTTTGATCCCCAAGGGGAGACTTGGGACTCACACGTTGCTCGTTTCAACTGTTTTCTGATTTCTAATGGCTACACTGAAATTTCTTTCTACTCTCCAGGATCATCACTGGTCTCAGTCCAATAGCATCTAAATAATGCAGTGGTGGCAGTGAAGGGCTACCAAAAATTTTACTACCACATGTGGGCGTGGTTTATGTAGGATGCCCTGCATTTTCTTTCAGTATCTTTCAGTGCAAATTGGGTACCCTGAGGTGGAGCTCCATTTTCGCTACCCCATTGCATTCCCCCGCCCCACCTGTCCAGGCAGCAGCCCACCCCTGAGTGGTGGTAAGCATTACAGGAAACATCGCCTACTCTTTATTATGACACTCTGAAAAGAAACACTAGGATTTCCAAGTCAAAAACTAGTTTCCTTTTTGAGAAAGATAAAGGTAAAGGTTTCTCTCTTCAGTCTTGTCCAACTCTAGGGTGCAGTGCTCATCTCTGTTTCTTGGCCAAGGGAGACAATGTTATCCGAAGACATTTTCTGTGGTCATGTGGCTAGTATAGCTATACTCCAAAGGCGTACAGAATGTTACTTTCCCAGCAAAGAGGTTCCCATTAATCTATGCACATTTGATGTATTTTAATTCAACATCAGTTTTGTATTACATGATAAATATTTTATCACACTCTGTTGCTTTGGCCAGAAAGTGCATGGAGGTCAGTCAGTATTACTTAAATTAAAAGTTTAAAAATGAGAAAACCAAGATGAAAAGAAAATAACCTTTTGTTTTCATCTTGGTTTTGTACAATTATGAAGAAAACAAGACATTGAATATTAGATTTGTTTTATCTTAATTCATTACACATTTTTGGCAATGATTGGGCTGTATTGTTTTAGATTTAGATTTAGATTTAATTGGATTTATATGCCACCCCTCTCCGAGGACTCGGGGCGGCTCACAGCACGTACATAAAAAATAGGAAACAATAGAATAAGAAAAAATGAAGACATAAAAGGACTAAAAATAAGAAAAGAAATTTACAAAGTCCAAGCCTTCGCAGACATTTTGGTATTTATAATTGAAGAACCACTGATAACTACATCAAAATTGATCAAACAAATTGAAGACTTTGGTGAAGTAGCAGGACTTAGAATAAACAAACAAAAATGAAAGTTATAACTAAAAATTGTACAAAAAAA
This sequence comes from Erythrolamprus reginae, assembly GCF_031021105.1. Classification (NCBI taxonomy): domain Eukaryota; kingdom Metazoa; phylum Chordata; class Lepidosauria; order Squamata; family Dipsadidae; genus Erythrolamprus; species Erythrolamprus reginae. The sequence goes on from NC_091956.1 coordinate 47,576,241, forward strand.
ACAAATAAAGCACTTGGAACAAATTACTAGCATGCAAGTAGTAAAAAAAGTTAAATACTTAGGAATTTGGCTAACAGCTAAAATGGCGACATTAAAAGAAGACAATTACACAAGTTTAATAAATCAAATTAAAGTAGATCTAAAAAATTGGCAAAATTTACAACTCTCATTAATAGTTAATCAATTCGATCAAAATGAGTGTCCTGCCCAAGCTCCTCTTCCTCTTTCAAACAATCCCAATAAATCTGGGCAAACTTTTTTTTAGAGAATTGGATAAAATAATACTAAAATATATATGGTTAGGTAAAAAATCAAGAATCAAATTAAAGGCATTACAAGATGTGAAAAAAAGAGGGGGTTTGGGATTACCAAACTTCAAATTATATTATTATGCAACATCACTAACATGGATTAAAGAGTGGATCACACTAGAAAATAAACGCATATTGACAATAGAAGGGCACGACTTATTATTAGGCTGGCATGCCTATCTCTGGTACAAAAGAGAGAAAATACATAATTATTTTAAAAAGCATATACTAAGAAACTCGCTTATTCAAACATGGAAGATAATAAAAAAACAACAATATATTAAGGTACCAGAATGGGTTTCACCAATAGAATTAACATACCATCCAAATTTAATCGGGCCCCATAACACAATTAGATATAAATAATTATTGGATCACCAAACAAACATAAAAACAAAGGAAGAATTGGAACAAAACGGTAAGAAAATAGACTGGTGGACATACTTACAATTAAAAGATGCGTATCAAATGACAAAAGGGAATATGGTTTCCAGGTGGGGAGGGGTGACTTGGATGGAATACTCTTAAAAGATGGTGAAAAACTAATTGGTAAAATATATAAATTCTTGATTCGTTATGAGACAGAAGTGGAAATTGTAAAAGAAAATATGATAAGCTGGGGAGTGAACTTTGGCTACACAATTGAACTAGAAAAATGGGAAAAATTATGGACTAATAATTGGCAGATGACAAAATCGACTGCATTCAAGGAAAACCAATTAAAAATGTTTTATAGGTGGCATCTATCACTGGAAAGACTCTCAAAAATGTTCCCAAAAACCTCCCCATTATTCTGGAAGTGCAAAAAAGAAAGAGGCACGTTCTATCATCAATGGTGGACATGTATACAAGAAAAAAATTTCTGTAATAAAATAACACTCTGGCTAAAAGAAATAATAAAAGAAGAATTTTAAAAAAGCACCAGAATTATATTTATTGGGTATTTTTAACAAAAAAAATGGAAAAAGAGGTAAGATATTTAGTTATACACATATCAACAGCTGCCAGGATAGCATATGCCCAACAATGGAAAATAGATAAAGCACCAGAAGAAAATATAGTAATTAAAAAATATTGGACTGTGCGGAAATGGACAGATTATCCCAAAAATTAGAGGGAAAGGAAGATTCAGATTATTATAAAATATGGGTAAAATTCTACGACTGGTTAAAGGAAAGAACAGCGAAGAATTAAATAAAAATTCAAGCAAAACAACACATCAAATAAAAGAATTAAAGAACCAATATTATGTAAAAGAAGCAAAATTCTCTGATTGAACACTCAAAAAAAAGTGGGGAAATTTTCATTTCCCAAATGTTGTATGTAAATGTTTTGTGTATGTCTTTTTCTTTTCTTTCTGTTATATTTGAAATAAATAAATAAATTTTAAAAAAAATTAAAAAAGGAAACAATAATAACAATCCAATTATACCTTAAAAAAACAATCTTAAAATTCTAATTAAAAACTATCAATATCATTTAGCAGTCAAACTAAGCATTCATCGGTCTGGGGGGAAGGTCTAAGGAACCCCAGGCCTGGTGTCAAAGATGAGTTTTTAAACTTTTTCGGAAGGTAAGGAGGGTGGGGGCAATACGAATCTCTGGTGGGAGTTGATTCCAGAGGGCCGGGGCGCCCACAGAGAAGGCTCTTCCCCTAGGTCCCACCAGCAGACATTGTTCGGTCGACGGGACCCTAAGGAGACCAACTCTGTGGGACCTCACCAGTCGCTGGGATTCGTGTGGCAGAAGGCAATCTCGGAGATAGCCATGTAGGGCTTTATAGGTCATAACCAACACTTTGATTTGTGTCTGGAAACAAATTAGTAGCCAATGCAGTCCGCGGAGTGATGGTAAGATATGGGCATTTCTTGGAAGGTCCAAGACTGTTCGCGCAGCTGCATTTTGGATGAGCTGAAGTTTCCGAACACTCTTCAAGGGTAGCCCCACATAGAGAGCATTGCAGTAGTCAAACCTCGAGGTGATGAGGGCATGAGTGACCGTGAGCAGTGACTCCCAGTCCACATAGGGCCACAAATAGTGCACCAGGCAGACCCAGGCAAATGTCCCCCTCGCTACAGCCGAAATATGATGTTCTAATGTCAGCTGTGGATCGAGGCGGATGCCCAAGTTGTGGCCCCTCTCTGAGGGGGTCAATAATCCAGGGTGATGGATGGACAGATGGAAGTGTCCTTGGGAGGCAGTACCCACAGCCACTCCATCTTCTCTGGATTGAGTCTGAGCCTGTTGGCACCCATCCAGACCCTGACAGCCTCCAGACACCGGCACATCACTTCCACTGCTTCGCTGAGTGGACATGGGGTGGAGATGTACAGCTGAGTATCATCAGCATACTGATGGTAACTCACCCCATGCCCTTGGATGATCTCACCCAATGGTTTCATGTAGATATTGAACAGCAGAAGGGAGAGGACCGACTCCTGAGGAACCCCACAAGGTAGGGACCTAGGAGTTGACCTCTAACTCCCCACTAACACTGACTGTGACCGACCAGAGAGGTAGGAGTTGAACCACCGTAAAACAGTGCCTCCCACTCGCAACCCCTCCAGTCGGCGCAGAAGGATACTATGATCGATGGTATTGAAAGCCGCTGAGAGGTCAAGAAGCACCAGGACAGAGGATAAACCCCTGTCCTGGGCCCGCCAGAGATCATCCATCAGCGTGACCAAAGCAGTTTCCATGCTGTATCCGGGTCTGAATCCTGACTGCTGAGGGCCTAGATAATCGGCTTCTTCCAAGGACTGCTGGAGTTGGAGCGCCACCACCTTCTCAACAACCTGGTTAAGAAGGGAGCGAGTCACCCTGAACAGGGTGGCCAGGCGGGATTCCACAGACGCAATCAGGCCGACATTGTATGCATGCCTTGTCGACCTGATCGCCACTTTGTAAATCTCAATATGAGCTTTTACAAGTGTTCGGTCAGATTCGGATCTGGTCTTTCTCCAATGCTTCTCTAGAGTTCTCTTCTGGCATTTCATTCCTTGGAGCTCCTCGGTAAACCAAGGAGACCTCCAGGGTTTGTTGCCAGAGAGAGGTCGCAATGGCCCAATTCGGTTAAAAGCCTCCGTCGCAGCCCTATTCCAGGCTGCAGCAAGTGACTCCGCCGAGCTGTGGACAAGTGAATCCGGCAAAACCCCAAGTGCCCTTTGAAAGCCTTCTGGATCCATCAGGCGTCTGGGGCGGAACCTCCTAATCGGTTATTATTGAGCTGATAATAATAACTAAAGCATTTTCAAGATAGCTTGATAAAGATGATGAAATGATTGTTTAACTATTTGGGGTGCTATATTTCTGAATAATTATCTTTGATCCATGCTGAAATTCAAAACTCCAAGGCAATATAGTCACTTTTTCATTTGTGTCATGCCTCTTATTTAGGACATGAATTTGTGAAATTTCCCTTCATTTTCTTTTCAACAATCTCATCAAAATTCCGCAAAACACATTACTATTATAAATCATCTAAATCTAGCATCCATAACTAAGTTATTTTCACTTCCCTTTGATTTCTTTCATCCAGCTGTTAATCAGTCTCATATTGGGAATTAATGTTGTGTTGTGATCGCGTTGTGTTCACTTTAATTTAGTTTAGTTTAGTTTAATTTGGCACATCTCATATGGTCTACATTTTGTTTGGCTTATATTATACTTTCTCAAAATTTCAAATATGTCTACCATTTCCCCAAGTTAATAAAACGATCTTTTGTTAGGTTTGGGGGATTCAAAATTATGGGAAATCATGCTATAAACTTTTTGTAACATTAAATATTTAAGCAGACAGATTCAATACTGATCTGCTTTTTCACAGGCAGGCTTATATATAACACACTTTAATTATCTTGTCTGAAAGATATCAGTACTATGGACTGGACTATCTGATATCCTATAGGAGAATGGTGGCATGAAATAATATCATAATCATATAATATTATAGGGTTGAAAAATACCTTTTAAGTATCAAACCCCACTCCCTGCTTATTTCAAGAACACATATTAAAATATCTCCAACAGAAGGCTGCCCAGAAGCATGTCCATTTTAAATATTGATTTGATTTGATTTGATTTGATTTGATTTGATTTGATTTGATTTGATTTGATTTGATTTGATTTGATTTGATTTGATTTGATTTGATTTGATTTGATTTGATTTGATTTGATTTGATTTGATTTGATTTGATTTGATTTGATTTGATTTGATTTGATTTGTATGCCGCCCCTCTCCATAGACTCGGGGCGGCTAACAACAGTAAAAAGACAATATGAACAAATCTAATATTAAAAGTAATGTAAAAAACCCCAATTTAAGAAATCAATCATACATACAGACATACCATGCATAAATTTTATAAGCCTAGGGGAAAGGAATATCTCAATATCCCCATGCCTGACGACAGAGGTTGCTTTTAAGGAGCTTACGAAAGGCAAGGAGGGTGGGGGCAACTCTGATATCTGGGGGGAGTTGGTTCCAGAGGGTTGGGGCCACCACAGAGAAGGCTCTTCCCCTGGGTCCCGCTAAATGACATTGTTTAGTCGACGGGACCCGGAGAAGGCCAACTCTGTGGGGCCTAACTGGTCGCTGGGATTCATGTGGCAGAAGATGGTCCCAGAGATATTCTGGTCCGATGCCATGAAGGGCTTTATAGGTCATAACCAACACTTTGAATTGTGACCGGAAACCGATCGGCAACCAATGTAGACTGCTGCCCTCCATTCCCTCCATTCAATGGAAGGAATATTATCACTTCCTCTGCAATAATATTCTTTTCCAAAAAAGATAATAGTTGATGAATCACTGAAACTGATAAATGTTGGTGTGAACTGCAAAACAATCTGTTAGATAAAAGTTTTCCTGATCCTGCAGTATTAAGCAATATTGAGTTAACTATGCACATGGCCAAATAAGTATCATTATTACATCATGTAGGGGAAATATAGTAGACTACATACAGTAGATGCTAGGGCTTTTATGTGATTGATAGCATGCTTTTTTAGTGGAATTGTTTTCACAAAGATATCACTTGTAGAGAAATAGTCTTTTATCATGAAGTTGGAGTTTTGGGTCATCATTTATACAGAGTAAAAGTTAATACCTTAGTTTGGAATAAGTTTGTAAGCTGGGGTGGGCAATATTTCAATACTCAAGGAATGTGCTCAAGGATTCTGGGACAGCTGAAGGGCACAAGTGGGTTGAGACAACATCATACATGTAGGCATTCCTGGTTTAGACAGTTTATTGATATGCCTATTTTAGGATACATGCTTCATTTTCATGTTTCCCTTGTCAACTACTAGTTTATTATAGTTTTATACAGTTGTGATCAAAGTGGGATCTGAGTGTCACAAAGAGGACTCAGGGCCAACAAATCACCTATCCCTGTTCTAGGTTGTTTTCTCCATGTTATAATTTATAGGATCATAATTTATATACTTCTTTTGGCTTTATGAAATAGGATTGTGTGGACTCCTGAAAGATACCATCCAAGATGTAACTCATTTTAATGTCTAAGCAAGCTAAACAATCTTGCATTTCCAAGTGCACATAGAAGTACATTTTTCATTCTTCACTTGGTAAACAAAATTGCTGTTATAAATTAGAAAATACATGCTAAATTATATAGCAGATTTGTATAATTCATCCCTACTTCTTTTACAGTTTTATACATGATAATTCTGACAGCAAACAAATGTAACGGGTTTTGGCCTGAAATAATTTATATGAATAATGTCAGATAAATTGTCTTTAGGTATCTGGAGACAAAAATTGGATGTAGTTAAAGCAGAAAAATTCCTATGATATGTTTCTTGAAAAAAGTATATCTGAAAAAGAAATAGAGTAAAACAGAAAATGTGTTAAGTCCGTGTGGAATATTTAGATCATACCTGGAGGGGAGGGGGGGATACTCCAATGACAACTACACTTTGTTTCCATAACATATTTAGCTAGTCAATCAGTAAAATAGTTATATCTCTATACTCAGAGTTACATTAGTGCAGTTTTGCATTAATTGGGTCAAAATTTACCATTTGGAAAATATTTATTTTCCACATTTTCTCTAAGAAGCACTTGATATCTAATGAGATCTTGTGCAATAGACATCTAATAAGACTATATATGTCTCAATAGCCTTCATTAGCCACTCAGGGAGAGAATGATATTGTTGAGCAACTGTAACTAAAAACCAATAAGCAAATAACCAAAAACATATTATCACAGAAAAGCAAATCAACTGCATTTGTGACTGTCTGATCCAGAAGAGGCCAAGGTTACTAATACTGTACACCATGTCAGACGTGCATGTTCAGGAAATTACTTGGAAAAGCAAAAGCATTTTTTAAAAACTGATTTTGGAAGTATTTATGTTAGAATAAGGTATTTTATATTTTGCTGGACCATCCGGAGGCTGTTGTACTGCATTTTTTGTCATCATTGACAATAAAGTCACTGTTATTTCTGCTATGAAAGGTACATATTTTAATATATCATGGCGATAACCCAAATTAAATTTAATTAAACTGAATAAACTAAATCATAAATAGTTTAAAATTCATTCTATTTTTTCCCCATTTTTTCAAACAATTACCATCTTCATAACTACCAACAGTAACATAAAGCAAGGGCAGGCATTCTGGTGCCTTGCCTTTAGAGCATAATATTGAAGCTTCCATTGAATCTTGAATCAGCTTCAGTAGCAATTTGCCTCTGAATGAAATCAAATTAGGCCAGTTCAATTTTTAAATGTGAGTAGGATTTAGGCTTATTCCCACAGGTCTAAAAATATAGTAAGGAGTGTTTGGTCAAGCCAGTTTCCATTCCATGCAATCCAACTTTCAGTGTTGATCAGGATAGTTTGGAAGTCTATAGACCAAATTAGGTATGATCAAGACGTTTGCAAGGTCACTTAATGCCATTTAAATATTCTGTACATACATAAACAGATTTCCCACAATCTAGCATCTTCTACAATTCAGTTACCATAATTCTCAGCAGGTGTGGTCAAAAGAATATGAAATACTAAATTGATTATAATGAAGTTTTGTTACATTTTGTTGTTTTTGCCAATGCCCATTTTTAAAGGGTTTTTCTAAACAGATTTCAGAAACAAATTGTTTACTGCATAATAATTGTTAGAGGTAAGATACTATGCAAGATTTCAGTATTATTTTGTGACACTATTGACACGACAAGTATATATGATACCTCATTTATCATATATACTTGTCGTGAGTAAGGTGAAAATTCAAACTACCAATGAATTGACCCACTTAACAAAACACCTTTGCAAACTGCATAGGCCATTTGATCTTCCAGTCTGGTGGCCAATTATATCATCCCTGTATATAATCTTTTAGTTTTGTAGACTATTTAGCTTCAAGACAGAACATTTTCTTGAGAAAAAGATATTGGAGTCCTTTAAAAATGGTGGGGGAGGGAGGGTGAAACAAGCTAGTGAGCTCCAAAGTAAAGAACTACTGATGCCATAAATCATTGACCTTTACATTTATTTGTTTCAGCTTAAGCTAAGAAGTTTGGTTTTTTGAAAACTGAATTCAATTAAAGGAGCCATTTCAACTGTATGACTAGAAATGAAAATATTATCCATAGAAAATCCCATTTTAGGCCTGGAAACCAAATTAGGTTATAGTGCAATCCTGCTGCAAAGACATTTTACGTAATGTTAACATTTTATGTCCTTTCTGCCTGAAGAGAGAGCTGGAAACTTTGATTTATTAAGGCACTGCCTCCACCTGAAGCAAAGTGATAATGGCTTATCTTTTACTGCCTTCTAACAGACTATGAATGGCTGCCATCACAGCAATAGCAGAAGGAGGAAAAGCTGTCAATAGGATAAGATGTTTTGGCACATAATAGGGTTGAAATATAGGAGGAAGATTATGAAAAGTATTGTACAGGCAATCCAAGGGGGCCCAGGCAGCAGCAGCAGCAGTAAAATAAAACAACATCCATTTTGAATAGAAAGCTAACTAGGTCAGTCCATCACATTTCTATTGAGAAACCAGTTTTAGTCAGGATTGCTGAATACATACTTAAATACCAGGCCGGTGACTTATCCCCGGCCCGTTTTGCTGCAGGGCCAGGGAGACAATGACCTTTGGCATGGCCTCCATCTTGTTCCTACCTCCTGGGAAGGCTTTGGCCTTCCCAGTGATGTCATCCAGGGCAGAGCCTGCAGCCCTATAAAAGGGCTGGACAGGCTCCAGGGCCTCCTTTTCGCCCTGGATGACAAGAGGCGAACACCCGGCTGGGTTTCTCCTCATTCGGCAGACATTTTGAGGGACCTCGTGGTGTCCTCCATTTTGAGAGCACAGGCCTCATCGGAGGCCTACGGGTTTGGTGTCAGGGTGGAGAGCTTTTCTGGGCCTCCCTGGGAGGCATAAAGGGAATCTCCCTGGGAGGGCTTCTCCTTCAGGGGGTTTCTTGCCACTGTGCCCCATGGGTGGCTTGGTCCAGGGGGGTGCAGCCTAGCAGGCCTGGGAGGCCTTCTAGCCTTTGGGACTTGTGGCCATAGGGGAACTCACTTACTTCACTGGTAACTGGGATACCTGGGATTACCCATCTTTTGGATACTTCTTTTCTGCCTTATTTCTCTAAATTGACTCTGATGGCTCCTAAGAGGCAGAAGCCTGTGACACCACCGGTGGAGTCTGGGGCTCGGCCACCATTTTAGACCCTTTAGCCACCATTAAGGCAGCTGCCATTCCGTGGGGATTGCCCTCCACACCCCTGGGGTTTCACCTCCATCCTTCTGTTAGGGAGGCTATTTGGAAAGGGGAGTATATAGACCTTTTCTCCCTCCTTAATAGGGAAGTCCCTAAGAAGGAGAAAGAGGGTGAAGTTAAGGTGGATAAGCCTAAAAAGGTTAAGGTTAACAGATGCTTCAGCTCGTGGCATTAACCTACGCTTCCATAGTGATTCAGAGGGAGCCCGCTCGGGCTCTCTCTATGCTTAAATACATTGACTTAATTGCCCGTGCTCACTTTGAGTACAAAGGCACAATTTGGCGTAATTATGATGAGGTGTTTAGGATGTGGGTAGCTTTCGATCCCACGCTCCCTTGGGATGTAGTGGTACCCGATCTGTGGTTCACGGCAACCTATATGTCCGGGACCGGGGGCGACCGCACAGACAGTGGCCATTTTATGGAGGGCGAGACTGTGGTGTTGCCCGCAGCTTGGGCAGTTGGGGGAGGCGCAGCAAAAGGTGCCCCTCCATATCATGCATTTGCAGCCAGGGGTGTGTGTTTTTGCCCCTCCTGCAAATTCAGACACGTGTGTGGGAGCTGTGGGGGCTCCCACGCCACTAGCGCATGTCCTAAGCCTAAAGGAGATAAGGACAAGAAGGATGGGGGAGGGCAGAACAAACGCCCCCCGCCCACTGGGGGAAAAGGGTCCCAGCCCAATTAGGGTAAATGTGCTGAAGGAGTGGTTGCAGGAGTATCACCCTCACGAGAGAGCGGCTGCTCTCTTATAGGGTTTTACGGAGGGTTTTAGAATTCCTTATATGGGGCCTAGGAAGGCCTTCATGTCCGACAACCTTAAATCGGTTGTGGGTCATGAGGACATTGTTAGGGCTAAAATTCAGAAGGAGGTGGCCAAGGGCAGAGTATTGGGGCCTTTCCCATGCCTGCCCTCGCCAGCTCTTTGGGTGTCCTCATTGGGGGTGGTTCCTAAGAAGGCCAGTGGTGAATTTTGATTGATTCACCACCTGTCCTTCCCAAAAGGAGATTCAGTGAATGATTTCATTCCTGACGAACTTTGCTCGGTCCGCTACGCGTCTTTTGACACGGCTGTGGCCATGGTTAGGAAGTGTGGGGTAGGAGCCCTTATGGGTAAATGTGACATTAAGTCAGCATTCCGGCTCCTTCCCATACACCCAGATGACTTTGATCTCCTGGGCTTTCACTTCGAAGGTGGTTTTTACATAGATCGAGCATTGCCGATGGGATGCTCCATATCTTGCTCCCTGTTCAAGAGCTTTAGCACCTTCTTGGAGTGGGCGCTCAGGAGGCACACAGGTCTGGGTTCTGTCTTTCACTACCTCGATGATTTCCTGTTGGCAGGGCCCACGCGTTCAGAGCAATGTTCTGCTCTGATGCTGACCTTCGAAGCCCTTTGTGCTCAGCTAGGGGTCCCTTTGGCCCCGGAGAAGACCGAGGGCCCCGCTACCAGGATTACTTTTCTGGGTATTGAATTGGACTCAGTGGAGCAATCTTGCAGATTGCCCCCTGATAAGCTGCTCAAAATCCGCAGCAAGCTTGACATAGTTTTAAGTAGTCGAAAGGTGATCCTTCATAAGTTGCAGGAACTCGCCGGGCTTCTTAACTTTGCCTGCCGGGTCATAGCTCCCAGTAGGGCCTTTTCCCGGCGAGTATATAATGCGATGAAGGGGCTGCGTTTGCCCCACCATCGCACCCGCCTGAGCGCTGGGGTCAAGGATGACCTGCGTGTATGGCAGGGTTTTCTGGCCCACTTTAATGGTCTTTCCTTCTGGAGGCACGAGCTTCTTTTGAAAGGTGACTTGCAGCTCTGCTCGGATGCTGTGGGGACCCGCGGGTTCGGGGTTATCTTAGGTGACCAGTGGTGCCATTCCATGTGGCCTCCGGAATGGAGGGCCTCTCCCCTAGTTAGGGATTTGACATTTCTGGAGCTCTTTCCCCTGATAGTGGCTTTAGAGCTGTGGGGAGAGCAATTTAGGGACAAGACCGTGCACTTTTGGTGCGACAACTTGGCTGTAGTCCACGTTGTTAATGCCTTGTCGTCTAAAAGTGACAGGGTCATGCGGCTCGTCCGCCATTTTGTGCTTAGGTCATTGTCCCTAAATGCTCTATTTCTGGCTCGGCATGTTCCCGGGCTGGATAACGGGATCGCTGATGCCTTGTCCCGTGGTCAGTTGTCCAGGTTTCAGACCCTGGCTCCGTGGGCTCGCGCGTCACCGGAAGCCTTCCCTGGCCACCTGTGGAGCCTGGGTGGGCTCCCGAACACTGGAGGATGGAAGCTAACAGGGCCATGGCCCTCTCAGTGGCACCAAGCACCTTGAGGGCATACCAGAACGCAGGTAAGGAGTTTTGGGATTTTAGGCAAAGCAGGGGTTACCCTCACATTTGGCCCTTCCCAGTAGATCACCTTATGGAGTTCTGCGTGCTGCTTAGGCAGCGCGGCTTGTCAGTTAGGACTATTAGATCTAGGCTGTCAGGCCTTGCATTTTTATCCAAGGCCAGTGGCTCTTTAGACTTCACCTGTGACTTCCGCATTCGGAGGATGCTGGAAGGTTGGGTGAGAGAGCATCCAGTGCCTCCAGCGGACAGTAGACATTAACTGTGCAGCAGCTGTCCCTTATTAACCAAGCTTGGAACAGCCTGTGCGCCTCGCTGTACGAGGTCTGCCTTTTTCAGGCGGCGGCCAGTGTCATGTTTTTTGGGGCCCTGAGAGTCAGCGAGGCTTTAGCCTCCTCTCAGGCTGACAGGTCCCTCCAAGCTTTTCAGATGTCCGACCTGCAATTTGGCAAGGGGAGTGTCTCCCTGTTGGTGAGACTATCCAAAACTGACCAATTGCGGAGGGGTGTCAGGATAGAGTTGACGGCTGCCACTGATAAGTCTGTTTGCCCAGTGGCGGCTCTTGCTAACTTCTGTAGTCTTAGGGGTGTGGGGCAGGGGTACCTTTTTAAACACCACGATGGTACCCCTCTGACCCGCTATCAATTTTGGGCTTTAGTGACTAGGGCTCTAGTCGGGATGGGCATCGACCCCGCCGGTTATGGAACGCATTCGTTCCGTATCGGTGCTGCAACTAGTGCAGCAGCGTCTGGTTTCCCAGGTCAGAGGATCAGGGAGATTGGCCGCTGGCAGTCAGCGGCCTATTTGGATTATGTATGGCCAGCCGAGGGTCTAGGTCAGGATCTCAGGCTAGGTAACCTTTCTCTGCCCTCTTCCAGATAGCCCCGTCAGTGCAAAATCGACGGCATTGCTGTGCGGCCACAGTATGATGTTTTGGGATGGCCGCTCTGCAGCAAGAACCGCCGTTGGGACCCAGCTGTCATTGGGCCGATGGGTCAACATCGTATGGATGGGGAGAAGAGGTCTGCGGTGGGAAGGGCTTCTTCCACTGCTCCTGGGAGGGCAGCATGTAGTGGCCGCGCCCAGGTGGTTGGTCTTGCACTTAGGTGGAAATGACCTATGTATGCTTGGTGGTCTATCTTTGATCTGCCAGGCTTGCGAGGATTTGCGTATTCTTCGCACTGTGTGGCCAACCACGCGAGTGGTCTGGTCTGAGATCCTCCCGAGGATCATTTGGAGGGACGCCATCTCCCCTAGGGCCATTCACCAGGTTAGGAGAAGGGTGAATAAGGCTGTGGTAGGATGGTTAGAGAGTTAGGTGAAGTAGTAGTTGCCCATGGCCGCATAACCATAGATCAGCCATGGCTTTACCGGGCTGATGGTGTTCACCTGTCAGACCAGGGGAACACCATCTTCTTACAGGACCTGCAGCAGTCACTGCACGAGCTGGTGCAGTTAGAGGGGGGAGTTGGGGGGCCAAGATAGAGATCTGACCCCCACTCCGTGGCAGGTTAGGGGCGGAAAACTGGGTGGTGGTTTAGCAACTGCGTGTTCTCCGTTGGGCATCTTTGGGGATGATTGACAGGTTCTCTCCAAAGGCTTGTGGTGGAAGCGACCTGAGCAATTGGGGGGAACCTGTCTTTGGGTTCCGCCCATTGCTTTCCCCTTGTATGGGATAGACGGTGGGATCTCCCACATGCAAGTGCATGACAGTGAGTCAGGTGAGGGTGTGGCCCCTCACCTGGATCAGCATGGAGCTACGCCCATATGTTGCCCTAGAAGTTTTTATGATGTAATTTTCTGCCCTGGAAGCAATTGTTTGACCCTGTGGGTCCTTGTTTAGGGTTATAGTTAATTTATGCAAATTTATTTAAATAAATTATGCAAATTTAATTAATAAAAATGACCCAGTTTAAATCCAGCTCTTGTGTCCGTGTCGTTACTCCGCTTCTGCAGCAATACCAGGCCGGTGACTTATCCCCGGCCTGTTTTGCTGTAGGGCCAGGTAGACACTGACCTTCGGCACGGCCTCCATCTTGTTCCTACCTCCTGGGAAGGCTTTGGCCTTCTCAGTGATGTCATCCAGGGTGGAGCCTGCAGCCCTATAAAAGGGCTGGACAGGCTCCAGGGCCTCCTTTTCGCCCTGGATGACAAAAGGCGAACACCTACCCGCCCTCCCTATCTTTCAGTGTGCCAGTGGGGGTCACCCCTCAGGGGGCTGAATAGGAATTTTTGGCGGTCGCGGTATTTTCTGCAACCGTTTTTTCGCCTATTCCACACTGCAGTGATGGGTACGCGGTTAGGGGGTGCTTCGCTCACGCTCAGGCTAATTGGCATACCTTTGGTCATTTGGGTAGGCAGGTTAGGGGCGGAAAACTGGGTGGTGGTTTAGCAACTGCGTGTTCTCCATTGGGCATCTTTGAGGATGATTGACAGGTTCTCTCCAAAGGCTTGTGGTGGAAGCGACCTGAGCAATTGGGGGAAACCTGTCTTTGGGTCCCGCCCATTGCTTTCCCCTTGTATGGGATAGACGGCGGGACCTCCCACATGCAGGTGCATGGCAGTGAGTCAGGTGAGGGCGTGGCCCCTCACCTGGATCAGCATGGAGCTACGCCCATATGTTGCCCCGGAAGTTTTTATGATGTCATTTTCTGCCCCAGAAGCAATTGTTTGACCCTGCGGGTCCTTGTTTAGGGTTATAGTTAATTTATGCAAATTTATTTAAATAAATTATGCAAATTTAATTAATAAAAATGACCCAGTTTAAATCCAGCTCTTGTGTCCGTGTCGTTACTCCGCCTCTGCTGCAAATACACATCATAGGGTTAAAAAGCAAATCCTGTCCTTGTTTGTATGACATAAAAAGGTGGAACTTGCATAATGACATTGTAATGCTCCTTTTATCATTGTCTACTTAGTCCAAATTAAATTCCTCTTCCTGTCTTTTTTGACAATGAACTAAAATAAAATCAGAGTCAAGAATAGATTCTTCAGGAGATGACAAGCAATTTGTATAAGATAAAAATAGATTCAATAAAAATGTTTTAAAAAGCATCATTGTTCATTATTTTTTTAAACAGTTAAGTCTTTTAATAAGATATATCCACATTCTTCCTCACATTTGAAAATTAAGTACAGTTGTACCTCTACTTAAGAACTTAATTCGTTCTGTGACCAGGTTCTTAAGTAGAAATGTTTTTAAGAAGAAGCAATTTTCCCCATAGGAATCAATGTAAAAGCAAATAATGTGCGCAAACCCATTCAGAAAGAAATAAAAGCTCGGAATTTGGGTGGGAGTAGGAGGAAGAAGAGGAGGAGGAGGACAGTCGCTGCCGAAGGAAGAAAGTGAGGTGAGGTAAATTTTAAAAATCCAAAACTTTAAGGCTTAAAGGAAAAAAAGAGGGACTCTGAGGCGTCAAGGAGGAGCACGCGCCTTCCTCCATTCATCCTGGACTGCCAAAGCCTCCTGGAGCACCAGTGAAAGGCTCCTCTGGCAACCCAGAAAAGCCTGAGATGGCTGAGATTAAAGGGGGAATGGCAGAAAACTGGCCGGGCCTTCGTGCCATTCTCAAATTTCCTAGGAAATTTTTCCAGGCTCGGGTTCTTTAGTAGAAAATAATTCTTAAGAAGAGGCAAAAAAATCTTTAACACCTGGTTCTTATGTAGAAAAGTTCTTATGTAGAGGCGTTCTTAGGTAGAAGTACCACTGTATTGCTATTGCAATTTAAATTGAAGTCTTTATTTTAGATTTCTGAAAGAAAGCAAGAGAGAGAAAAAGAAAAAGAGAGAGAGAAAGAGAGAGAGAGAAAGAAAGAAAGATTTTATTGGTATGTTCTTTCCTAATTTAGAAGGAACACTAAATAGGTTACTCCATCTCTGTGTAGAACGGCTCTGTCTACTGTGCATCTATGATGGAGAGAGATTATTGCCTTTGCAGGTTCTTTTTATCTGCAAAATAGCCTGAGTTAGGGAACTCTTTATATAAATGACTGGCTCTATAAAGACATTTAAGTACTATTTTAAATGTATGGCAAAGAAAACCACTGCTTCTTCATAGGGGTGTGTTCTTGTTTTTTGAGTTATAAATGTAGAACGGGTACAGATTTTTCTCAGATTCATGAAAGGAGACATGGCAATGCTAAGCATGGTAAGGCAGACCTAATTATTAGCTGACAACTTTACTAGCTGACAATGTTACATGGGATGCAAAGTGGGCATGGTCCCTTCTCTCGTTCCCTCAGTCTTTGTCAATGCATTAACTCAAGTTAGATGATGAAACACAGTCATTAAAGTCAGTTGTGAAATTCTCATCACGTGATTCTTATCATTACATGTTTAATCTGCAAATGGATTTTATGAAACTGGCCAAAGATCACAACTCTTTAAAATATGTATAAAAACAGTTATATATCATGAATAACATTCCCCTGAGAAAGCTGCATATTTTTTTTTTGTTTTAAAGGCAAAATAATATTTTTTCTACTTAGTTTCCAAAAGTATAAACAAAGAGATGGAACTTTCTTTGAAAGCTGGAAAAGTTTGTGTAAAAGATAGCATTTTGCACTATGCTGTACTCTCATAAATATTCATTGTTGAAATAGTGTCCTTTCCTAAATAACAAATGGGAGCACAGAGCACAAAAGGATGTACAGTAATACCTCATCTTATGAACTTAATTGGTGCCGGGAGGAGGTTCGTAAGGTGAAAAGTTCGTAAGACGAAACATTGTTTCTCATATGAATCAATGGAAAAGCGATTAATGCGTGCAAGCCCAAAATTCACCCCTTTTGCCAGCTGAAGTGCCCGTTTTCACACTGGTGGAATTCCCCTGAGCCTCCCCTCCATGGGAAACCCCACCTCTGCGTTTTTGCGATGCTGCAGGGAAATCCCAGCACGGGAATTCCCAGCATTGCAAAAACGGGCGCTTTGCTGGCAACAGAAGTCCAGAGGTGGGGTTTCCCAGCGAGGGGAGCCTCAGCAAAATTGCAGCATCGCAAAAACACTGAAGTCCTCGAAACCCCACCTCCGGACTTTGCCTCAGCCATTTCTTCTGAGGGTGGCCCACTGTCTTCTTTCCTCGCTGCCTCCTGTCTGCCGGGCTCTCTCCCGAGGGAAAGAATGAATCGAGGTCTCTCCCAGCCCCCAGAGAAAAGAAGCCTTCCCTTCGATCCGGACAGCCTGAATCCAAGGGAGCATTTTCCATTCTCTGGACACTGGAGGAAGTGAAAGAACTCTCTAAGCCCTCAGAGAAAATGGAAAACGATCTCTTGGATTGAGGCTGCCCAGATCAAAGGAAGGGATTCTTTTCTCTGGGGGCTTAGAGAGATCTTTCCCTTTCCCCAGCGTATTTCCTCTGGGGTCTGAATCCAACGGAGCGTTTTTCATTCTCTGGATGCTGGAGGAAGAGAAGGAACTCTCTAAGCCCTAAGTGAAAATGGAAAATGATCTCTTGGATTGAGGCTGCCCGGATCAAAGGGAGGGATTCTTTTCTCTGGGGGCTTAGAGAGATATTTCCCTTTCTCCAGTGTCTTTTCTCTGGCGTCTGAATCCAAGGGAGCGTTTTCCATTCTCTGGACACTGGGGGAAGGGATATGTCTCTTCTATCCCCCAGAGAAAAAAGCCCAATGTCAGTACTTTCTCCCATGGCGTCCTTGTAGCGGGCTGGAGAGCGAGTGAGTGAGCAAGAGAAACGAGCCTTCTCCGGCCAGGCATTGGAAGCTCCGCGGGGGAGGAACAGTAGCCTTGCTGGCGCACACAAGGATTCAGGACCAACTCTGGCTTTGTGAAGCTGGAGCCCTCCGTGCCTGCCTCTGCCTCCTCCTGCTGCTGCAGAAAGAAGCCGAGGGGTGCCCTTCCTCATTGCAGCCACGGGAAGCAGCCTGACTGAGGTGTCGCCTGCTTTTTTTTCCTCCTCTGCCGGCATTCAGGTTCGGTAGAAGACTGAGAAGTGCCCGGCTGTTTCAGAAGGTGACAGCCAGGCGGATTTTTGCGATCGGCGGCAGCGGGTTCGTAAGGCGAAAAAAGTTTGTAAGAAGAGGCAAAAAATTTCTGAACCCCAGGTTCGTATCTCGAAAAGTTCGTATCACGAGGGGTTCGTATCATGAGGGACCCCTGTATTCAGAGTTTACTTCATACAACTTTTTGAACTATTCTGTGGTTAATTATAGATGATCAGTGTCCAAAAATGTTGTAGTCTAGTTCACAAATATTTGGCCGAACAAAATGAGACAATGAATTCTCTATATAATATCTCTTCTTTTGCATTTAACTTTTCAAGTAGATTCAGTAAATTACTGGAAACATTCTTTCTCTCGAGACTGTGTAGAACTTAAATCTTAAATGTTTTTACTCACTTAAATTCTCTCCTACTTTTTTAAACAACAAAATTAACAAATATTCAAAACATCTCAGTGAGCTCATGAACAAAATAAATGGCTGTATGAGAAACCAAGATTCTAAACACTTGTTTTACAACAGTTTGGGGGCAGACTGCTATTAGACATCTATGTACCAGTGGACATTTCCACTGACTTCTGTGGCAAAGTACTATTTAAAAGCTGCTTTATACCAAATAAATTAATTTTTAAAATTTAATTTTTAAATATTACATAGGAAGATTGACTTCTGCAAAATGAAGTCTTAATCTACCACTTCTTTATTTATACACATGTGTTGTGATTCAGCCTGAGGCTCCTCAGGGACCGGCTGGATCTCTGCCAGATCCATGCCCAGAGGAAGAGGACAGTGAACAGGAGGGGAAGGACCAGGCAGACGGGGGAGAGGAACGTCAGGAAGAGGAGGAGGGAGAGCAGCCTGAGACCCCCCCCCCCGAGGGGGGGAGGCTCTCCCCAGCTAGTAGCCTGGATTCATTGGATGAAGACGCACAGGCTATAATAGACATGAGGCAGCGACGAGCAGCTCAAAGACGGGGCCAATTAGAAAGGTATTTCCATCCCTGAATTGGCAACAGCTGGGTTTGGGTGTGGTTCTCCTCAGCAGGGTTGAAAAGGCAGGCCTGCCCTTACAGTCTTGCGGAGAGTTATCAATTGGGAGTCCTGTGACCTTGCTTCGATCCTCGGTGTCTCTGATCTTGGCTTGTGGCCTAGAAGTCTGGAAGACTTGGGGGAGGCGTGGGTTTTATTATCTCCAGCATTGTTTTTGCCAGCAAGAATCCTGTTTTATTGCCTGGCCTTCGTGAAACCTCTGTGAAGCTTCATAGTGTTCCTGTCTGTAAGAACAGTTTTTGTTACCTGTGTTTGCTTTGAATTATATAAACTGCCTTTGCTTTTTACCAGTGTGTCTGGATACTCTTTTTGGTTGGTGTTGGCATCTGGGGGGACCCAGACAGAACAGTATAACTCTCCACCAACCACCAGACACCTGGTGTACAGTTTGGGGGGTGGTTTGTTTGTTTATTCTTCCTGCTCTCTGCTGCTGGTTCCCTGTTTGACATTTTTGTTTTTTTGGGTTCCTGTTTTTGCCTTCCACCATGGCCGTTTCTGCAGCTGACATGCAGGCTGTGTTTGATGAGTTGCGCAGGGACATTGCGCAGTTGACCCAGACAGTCCTGGTGTTACAACGCCAGGTGGAGGATTTGTCCCAGCCAGCCCCACCCCAGGCGCCCCCTGTGGTACCTCCTCCAGCACCTTTGCCCAGGAGGAAATGTTTCGTGGTGATGCCAGAAAACTTCTATGGGGACCGGCGGCTGTTTTCGGCGTTCCTGAGCCAAGTGCAGCTGTTTATAAACGCCCAGATGATGCACTTTCCTGGAGATGACCACAAGGTGGCGTTTCTTTGTAGCTTGTTGGCTGGCCCTGCAGCGTCGTGGGTGGCACCTTACCTGACTTGGGACAACCCTCTACTTCAGAACTTTGCTGCTTTCTGTGACCAGCTGCATCACCAATTTGCGGACCTGGTGCAGGAGCAGACGGCCACGCAGGCGCTAAAGCAACTGCCCCAGGGTTTGCGCCCCCTGGCGGACTACATGGCTGACTTTCGGTCCCTGGCTAGGCAAGTCCAATGGAATGAGGCTGCCCTGATCGAGGCCTTTCAGGATGGACTATCGGACTCTATGTTGGATGAACTGGTGCATGAGGTGGGACGGTCCAACCCCCGTGCGTCAGGCGTCCCGCCGACACCTGTTCCGCGGCAGGGGTTGTCGACCATAGGAACCCCGGCTACGGTCCCTGCACCCCAACGTTTTCAACCAGCACTGCCTCCATGCCTGATGGATCGTGTTGCCGCCAGGGAGCCGATGGCTGTGAGTTACGCCCGACCCCGCCAGACCCCAGAGGAACGGGGGCGTCGGCGGGCGGCCGGGTTCTGTTTTTATTGTGGGGGCCCGGGACATTTTGCTGTGGTTTGTCCCTGCAAGAGGCGGAGCACAGTGACTGCCGCCGTTCCCGTATCCCCCAGCTCTCCCGTGCTTCCCATGGCGTCCCTCGTGCAGTTCCAGGAGACAACCCCTTTTGTCCCTGTCCCTGTCATGAACTCCCTGATGGCGGGGCCTTTGTCTGGACATCCTCAGTCGCCGGAATGGTCGGGAAACGAGGGAGGCCCAGCTTGGTGGCAACACTAGGTCGGGCGGGGATCCCACTTTCTCCTGACTCCACGGCTACTGACTCTGGACCGTTTCGGCACCTGACGCTTGCTGTGACTCTGCATATTGCTCAATGGACTCGGACTTATCCAGCATTGGCCCTCGTGGATTCGGGGGTGGCGACGAATTTCTTGGACGAAGCCTTTGCCCACCGCCATTCCTTGCCCCTTTGTCCTGTCATCCCACCGTTAACTGTGGAGACCATTGATGGGCGGGTGTTGCTGGCTGGTCCCATCCGTTTCCAGACCCTGCCGGTGCGGATGTGCATCGGAACTCATGAGGAGGCCCTGCAGTTTTATGTCACCAAGGGGCTTCATTTTCCCCTCGTGCTGGGGTTGTCGTGGCTGCGCGTGCATGACCCGCATGTGGTGTGGTCCCAGAACCTGGTAACATTCTCCAGTTTGCAGTGTGTGGACCACCACTGACATGTGTGCGCAGCCCACGGCCCAGTAGTTCCTGCGATCCAGTTACCCCGTTGCCTCGAGGAGTTCGCCGATGTTTTTAACGAGAAGGAGGCGGATCGGCTGCCACCGCATCGGACGTACGACTGTGCCATAGACCTGATCCCTGACGCCAAGCTCCCGGCTGGTCATTTGTACTCCATGTCAGAGCCGGAGCTTGTGGCTCTCAAGGAGTTTATTGAGAAGAATTTGGCCAAGGGATTTATTCGGCCATCCAAGTCCCCTTTGTCTGCCCCTGTTTTGTTCGTGAAAAAGGAAACGGGCAATCTTCGCCTCTGCTGTGACTATCGGTGCCTTAACGCCATCACGGTGCGGAATAGGTACCCCTTGCCCTTGATCCCTGAACTCATGGACCGGTTGCGGACGGCAACGGTGTTCACCAAAATTGATATGCGCAGTGCGTACAATTTGATCCGGATGCGGGCCGGTGATGAGTGGAAGACAGCGTTCGGACCGCGTTATGGCCACTTTGAATACACCGTGATGCCATTTGGCCTCACCAACACCCCGCCAGTGTTTCAACATCTGATGAATGACGTGTTCCAGGACATGTTGGACCATTTCGTTGTGATTTACCTTGATGACATTTTAGTGTATTCCCCGAACCATGCCATGCACTTGGGCCATTTGCTCCGGGTCCTGCTCCGGTTGCGGGAGCAGCATTTGTATGCCAAGCTGGAGAAGTGCCAATTCTTCCAGACTACCATCGAATTCCTTGGGCACATTTTGTCTCCTGGTGGCATTTCCATGGACCAGGGCAAAGTGGCCGCACTTCAGTCTTGGCAACCTCCACGACGGGTGAAAGACGTACAATGTCTTTTGGGGTTTGCAAACTACTATTGGGCTTTTATTCCGGGGTATGCCACGTTAACCATGCCCTTGACTCGGTTGTTACAAAAACAAGTCCCATTTGGTTGGGGGGAGGCGGAACAGCGGGCTTTTAATGCCCTGAAAGTGGCGTTCATGGCGGAACTACTTCTGCGCCATCCTGATCCCGCTCGGCCGTTTGTGTTGGAAACAGATGCCTCGGACATAGCGGTTGGCGCAGTGCTCCTCCAAGCCCATCGTCCCGGTGACATGCTGTTTCCGTGTGCCTACTTCTCCCACAAATTGTCTCTCTCGGAGAGAAATTATACTATTTGGGAGAAGGAACTCCTAGCGGTGAAGGCCGCCTTTGAGCATTGGCAGCATTACCTGGAGGGGGCCCGTCACCAGATTGATGTACGGACGGACCACCGAAACCTCGAGTATCTTCAGATGGCTTGGAAATTGAACCAGAGACAGATCCGCTGGTCCTTCTTTTTCGCACGGTTCAATTTCCGCATCAGGTATGCTCCCAGCGCCCAGAACCCTCGAGCGGATGCATTGTCTCGCGAGCCGGAGTACACGCACCCGAAGGAGCCGGCTCCTCTTCAGACGGTTCTTTCCCCTGATGAAGTGGACAAGGCCATTGGAGCTGTGAGTTCTGCCACCTGTTTACTGGATCCGTGTCCCTCCTGGTTGGTCTCAGCCGGCAGGGAGGTGACACAGAGCTGGGTCCAGGAGATTACCAACGCTTCCTTGGGGAGGGGAGTCTTTCCAACACTCTATAAAGAGGCGCTCATGCGCCCCCTCCTCAAGAAGCCTTCCCTGGACCCAGCCGTACTTAATAACTATCGCCCAGTCTCCAACCTTCCCTTTATGGGGAAGGTTGTTGAGAAAGTGGTGGCGCTCCAGCTCCAACGGTCCTTGGAAGAAGCCGATTATCTAGCTCCCCAGCAGTCGGGTTTCAGGCCCGGTTACAGCATGGAAACTGCTTTGGTCGCGTTGATGGATGATCTCTGACGGGCCCGGGACAGGGGTTTATCCTCTGTCCTGGTGCTCCTTGACCTCTCAGTGGCTTTCGATACCATCGACCATGGTATCCTTCTGCACCGGCTAGAGGGGTTGGGGGTGGGAGGCACTGTTCTTCAGTGGTTCTCCTCCTACCTCTCCGGCCGGTCGCAGTCGGTGTTAGTGGGGGGTCAGAGGTCGACTCCGAGGTCTCTCCCTTGTGGGGTGCCTCAGGGGTCGGTCCTCTCCCCCCTGCTATTTAATATCTACATGAAACCGCTGGGTGAGATCATCCAAGGGCATGGGGTGAGGTATCATCAATACGCTGATGATACTCAGCTTTACATCTCCACCCCATGTCCAGTCAACGAAGCAGTGGAAGTGATGTGCCGGTGTCTGGAGGCTGTTGGGGCCTGGATGGGTGTCAACAGACTCAAACTCAACACGGATAAGACGGAGTGGCTGTGGATTTTGCCTCCCAAGGACAATTCCATCTGTCCGTCCATTACCCTGGGGGGGAATTATTGACCCCCTCGGAGAGGGTCCGCAACTTGAGCGTCCTCCTCGATCCACAGCTTACATTAGAGAACCATCTTCAGCTGTGGCGAGGGGGGCGTTTGCCCAGGTTCGCCTGGTGCACCAGTTGCAGCCCTATCTGGACCGGGACTCATTGCTCACAGTCACTCATGCCCTCATCACCTCGAGGTTCGACTACTGTAATGCTCTCTACATGGGGCTACCTTTGAAAAGTGTTCGGAAACTTCAGATCGTGCAGAATGCAGCTGCGAGAGCAGTCATGGGCTTACCTAGGTATGCCCATGTTTCGCCATCACTCCGCAGTCTGCATTGGCTGCCGATCAATTTCCGGTCACAATTCAAAGTGTTGGTTATGACCTTTAAAGCCCTTCATGGCACTGGACCAGAATATCTCCGAGACCGCCTTCTGCCACACGAATCCCAGCGACCATTTAGGTCCCACAGAGTGGGCCTTCTCCGGGTCCCGTCAACTAAACAATGTCGGTTGGCGGGCCCCAGGGGAAGAGCCTTCTCTGTGGTGGCCCCGACTCTCTGGAACCAACTCCCCCCAGAGATTAGAACTGCCTCTACTCTCCCTGCCTTCCGTAAACTCCTTAAAACCCACCTTTGCTGTCAGGCATGGGGGAACTGAAACACCTCCCCCGGGCATGTACAATTTTCGCATGGTATGTTTGTGTATGTGTTTGTTAATAAATGGGGTTCTTTTTAAATCTTTTTAAATATTTTAAATTGATTTGGATTTGTCATGATTGCTGTATCTTGCTGTGAGCCGCCCCGAGTCTGCGGAGAGGGGCGGCATACAAATCAAATAAATAAATAAATAAATAAACAAATAAACAAACAAACAAACAAACAAATAAATATGCTCACTTAAGAAGCTATGCTCAAAATTTAATAACTCTATTTGTTCTATAAGCTTGCTACCAATTTTATAGTGACAGAGAAACAAGTTTAAAACATCATTTCAAAGTATATAACATAATGGTCCTGTTTATCTGGGGAAAATAATAAGTTAAGGTTGACAGCAAGTATTGGTTTTAACTTACCACGTTGCTGGTTCACTTCCATCTGTGCCATGTGGCCATTCCTCATGGGCGCGCACATGGGAAGCACATGCGGGCATGCATAGTGCTGAATATTTTTTTTAAAAAAATTAAAAGCCAAAAACAAGATGGTGGCGTAGGCACAGTGTCAGAGACTCAGCTTCTGTGCATGCACAAAAGAAAAAAAATCAGCAAAAATATTCCAACCCCCCTCGTCCCAAAATCTCAAAAAATATGGCAGTGTCCAGGGACCGGCTTTGTGATATTATCAGCGAATTGCTACCAGTTCTATAGAACTGGTGCAAATTGGGAGGAACTCACATTTGGTTGACAGGATATGATAATTAACCTAACAACAAATCTTTTTAATTCACAACCTAAAACATTCTTATTAGGCACAATTCAGATAAATCTAAGGCTAGGAATCAATAACAAGAGCAACACCAGGTTAGCGTTAAGAAAAGCAATGTATCTTCATTTTAAAAAGTGACAGTAAAAAATTCCAAAAATCCATTCATAACTTATTTTATCCTTATAACTTATAAAATCCATAACTTATTTTAAAGTCAGAATCTATAGGATTTTACTCTTTGTGATTATGATTTCTTTAAAATAAAGTACCTTTCTTGTTGCAAGACTATTTTAATATGTTTATATAATGCAATCTCTAATTCAAGAGCAACTGAAGGTGTATTCTAAGTAACAAATCATTTTATTACTTAGAATCATTTTATAGTGGTTGTTGTAGAGTTGTCTCATCAGCCTGCAGAATTCAATCAATCCCAAAATACATGCTCACAAGTTTAATTTCTCAGTCTGTATATAAATGGGAGACTTTTGTTTGTTCTAAGTACAGAAGAGCACAGAAATGACCTTGGAGGAAATATGGAACAAAATATGAGTGTAGCCTGGGAAAACCATAATGTGTGAGAAAGAAACTAAAGATTTCCCCACCATGACTGTTCATTACACAAAAGATGGAAGGAAAACATTTTCAATATGCTGTTGTTATAACCAGTATTAATAAAGTAGAATTCTAATTTTCTTGTGGCTTCTGTTTGCTGACATGGCCTATATTGAAGGGCTGATACAAACCTTCATTTTAGACTAAGATATTCCATCAAAATTATTTAAGAATAGCAGTAAGTTATAGATTTGCTAAAATTGTTGTCTAAAAACCAGTTTTTAAACCTGGTTTCCATGACAATCATAACTGCTTAATATTTTTCAGAAACAAAATGTCACAATCATTTAATAATAAAATCTATGCTTCAAACCTTACCCATAAATTACACAATTATAAAGTAGCATCCATTGAGGAAATGAAATGCAGCTTTTATCTTTCCTACTATATCTTTCTGCCTGTCTACCTATATATCTGCCTATCACTAAAACTCTCATTGTCATGACCTTCAACTGGCAAAATTGGGCATCACAGGGAAACAATTTCTGAACCAATGTTTGTCAATTAGGCTAATTTACAGAGCTTGTCCAAAGTCCAGGACTCATGATTTCTGAAGGAATGAAATTGTGCTTCTGGATGCTGCAGTAACGAATTGTAGCTGCTTCAGTATTACTAGCTGCTGCTGCAGTAATATGATTGTCATGTGCTTTCATCAAGGTTTTCATCAAGGTTTTCCATGACAGTTTCCCAAGTGGCATCACAATTTCTTGCAATCTCTCTCCCTTTCCTACACATACATACTCCCACATATTCTTCCTGGCTTATGCTGTCCCTGCGCACCTACCCTCATGCACTTGGCTCCTCTTGCATGTCCTCATGAAGTTTTCCAAGCTTGTGCTGCCCTATGCATACCTTCTCTGATCCAAGTGGCAGTGATGGGTACCCCTACATTTCTTTCCTGACTCATGGTTCCCTCCTCCTCCTCCCCCCAATTCCTAATCCCTGACCAACATTTCTTGGGCAGTTCTAAGCAGTCACAGGTACCTTTCCCATCCTACATGACCCCTCATGTACCATCCCTGACTGATGCATTTTCACTTACTCCTGAAGGAAAGAAAACGTTAGATTAAAACATAAATGAAGAGGATAGGCTCGGAAACAGTTCAGCACCTTTATTGTCTATTAGCTAGAACTAATATGGACTGCCAGCAGGTTGCAGAAAAGCCGCTTTTAAGGGCTTCCCTGAAACCTGCTAGCCACTGATATGCAAATTCATACTCTGTACATCAGCATGTAACACCCCTCCCCTCTTAGTTTCTGTAATGTCCAATCCGGAACCGACATAGATCACACAGTTGTACAAATAAACAGGGAGCCAAACAGTCCTACTGGGCCTGTGTGATTCAGTTCCTCGGGCATCTTCAACTGGGGCAGACATGCCTGTTTCTGCTCCTTTCTTGGGTTGTGGAAAAATCTGGAACTGGCCTCCAGGCATGCTAACTAAAGCCTTTGCATTTCTGCACCTGCAGGTAGGACTTTGCGCTATCCCACCAGCTTGAGAGCAGGGCTCCCTGATGTTTGGCAAATAGGGCATGGTTCTCGCTATGGTCTTCTTGGTGATCCTCATTGTATGGTTCTTGGGGCAGAGGCTTGAGCCACTCCTGTCTGGGAGCTGATGCTCCAGGTGGCGTAAAGGTCTCCGATTGACAAAGCCAGGATTCTCTCAACTGACCTCTGAGCTAGTCAACATGTCTCTGTCATACTCGGACACCATCTAGCTTAACTTTATATGACTTTGGGGCAGTGATTTTAATGACGATGGTTTTCACCCACTTGAGATTCCCTGCAAAGTTTTGTGCAAAAATCCAATGTATGCATTGGCTTGCTGGATTCTTTCTTTCTTTCTTTCTTTCTTTCTTTCTTTCTTTCTTTCTTTCTTTCTTTCTTTCTTTCTTTCTTTCTTTCTTTCTTTCTTTCTTTCTTTCCTTCATTGGATTTGTATGCCGTCCCTCTCGACTCGGGGCGGCTCACAACATATATAAAGAGACAATAATAAAATCAATCCAATTAATACATAAAAACGATCCTTAAAAATCTACTTTAAATTCCATTACCATTCATTCAACAATTGTACTAAAAACATTCGTTGGTCAAAGGGAAGATCTAGTAACCCCAGGCCTGGTGACAGAGATGAGTTTTTAGGCTCTTTTGGAAGGCAAGGAGGGTGGGGGCAGTGTGAATCTCTGTGGGGAGCAGATTCCAGAGGGCCGGGGGGCCCACAGAGAAGGCTCTTTCCCTAGGTCCCACCAGCCGACGGGACCCTGAGGAGATCCACACTGTGGGACCTCACCGGTCGCTGGGATTCATGCGGCAGAAGGTGGTCTCAGAGATAGTCTGGTCCTATGCCATATAGGGCTTTATAGGTCATAACCAACACTTTGAATTGTGTCCAGAAACAGATTGGCAGCCAATGCAGTCCACAGAGTGATGGCAAGATATGAGCATGTCTTGGAAGGCCAAAAATCGTTTGCGCGGCTACATTTTGGACAATCTGAAGTTTCCGAACACTCTTCAGAGGTAGCCCCATGTAGGAAGCATTGCAGTAGTCAAACCTCAAGGTGATAAGGACATGAGTGACTGTGAGCAAAGACTCCCTATCCAAATAGGGCCACAACTGGTGCACCAGGCGGACCTGGACAAATGCCCCCCTCGCCACAGCCGACAGATGGTATTCTAAAGTTAGCTGTGGATCGAGGAGGATACACAAGTTGCGAACCCTCTCTGAGGGGGGTCAATAATTCCCCCCCCAGGTGATGGATGGACAGATGGACGTGTCCTTGGGAGGCAATACCCACAGCCATTGCATCTTGTCTGGATTGAGTCTGAGCCTGTTGGCACCCATCTAGAGCCTCTGTCGCAACCATATTCCAGGCTGCAGCAATAGAGTCTGCCGAACTGTGCACAAGTGAATCCAGCAAAACCCCAAGCACCCTTTGGAAACCTTCTGGATCCATCAGGTGTCTGGGGCGGGACCTCCTAATCGGTTCCGCCTCCCTGCAGGGAAGGATTAGAGCCTTAAAGCAGCAATAGAAAACATCTCTAAACCCCTGAATATTAGATCATTACTCAACTGCCTTGAGAGGAATACCATATCAAGAGTGTGCCCCTTCTCATGGGTTGGGCCCTGAACTACTTGGGTCAGGTCCATGGTTGCCATGGTGGCCATGAACTCCTGAGCCAACCCAGAGGTTCATGAGTGACAGTAGATCAAAATCCCCCAAGACGATAAGCCTGGGGGACTCCACCGCCAGCCCAACTACCTTCTCGAGTAGCGCAGGCAGGGCTGTTGACATGCAGCTGGGAGGCAGGAATATGAGCAAAAAGTCCACCTGTACTCCTAGGTCCAACCTAATAAGAAGGGACTCACACCCTGCAATCTCAGGGGCAGTGAGCCTACGCAACTTGATGGTCTTCCTGGCTATAATTGCCACTCCTCCCCCCCCCTTCTCTGGGATCGTGGCTGGTGCCACACCTTGAAACTGGCTGGGCACATTTCCGAGAGAGGGACCCAGCCAGGTCTCAGTCACACATGCAAGGTCTGCCTCCTCCTCCAGGAGTAAATCCTGGATGAGGAGAGCTTTATTTACAGCAGACCTGGCATTAAGCAGCAACAGCTTGAGTCCAGGGTCCAGATTTCGCTTGTCACCAGTTCTCTGGGCTGAGTCCATGGCGCCGGAATGAGGGACCACTTTCAAGTGGTGGTCCCTTTTCCCCCAAGAGCAGCCTATCCCATGTCTCCCGCCATATCTGCCTCTCCCCAGCAAGACCGGAATATTTCGGCCCTCTTCCACCCCAGAGATAGGCTCCCTCACTCCTCCTGTCCATGCTGCCAGGCAAACTGACCCTTCTCATCTCATTCATTCCAAACATTCTATCTTCCAATCATATCTATTACTAAAATTAATCTTAAATTACTTAATTCAATTAAAAATGCAATAATAAATTTAATTTAATTTATTAAAATACAATAATAAAAATACAATACTAATATCTATTCAATAATTCCATCTCAATCATATACACTCTTCCTCTACCATGCACCAAACAGATCCTCTCCAATTAATACTACCTACTACTTCTAGGGTTGTTTCTGAGTTATATGTGAGGTTCAACCTGTTAGGACTTCAGTTTCTCTCCCATTAGCATTTCTGCAGAGCTTCAGTTAGCGACAGCACATGGAGTGATGTGTTGTCCGAACAGGAATTGGTTGATCCATTCCTGCCAGTTCCCCAGGCTCATTCTAGTGACAGTATCTTTTGTCATTCTGACCATTCTTTCCACCTGGCCATTGCTAGCTAGACTGAACAGCAAGATGAGTACATGCCTTATTCCAAGGTTGTCCAGGAATGCTTCCATGTGCCAGGCTTTCAGCTGTGGGCCATTGTCCAGTGATGACATCTGGAAAGCCATGGGTCACGAACAGCTTCCTCAAGGCTCGGATGGTTGCTTTTATTGTCGATGTGAGCATGTTGACCACCTCCGGCCATTTGGAATGTTTGCCCTGCCATAGGCCCTGTGAAGTCTATGTGGACTCTTGACCATGGGCCCTTGGGTATCTCCATTTGAAAAGGGCAGTAGAACCCTATATTTTCTTGGTATGGTAGGCAGGTCACTACTTACTCTGCAAGGTCCTGGTCTAATTTAGGCCACCACAAGTAGCTCTTTGCTAGTATTTTCATGCACACTATTCCTAGGTGTCCTGTTACCCTTTTCCCCAGGCTATGTGGAATAACAACTCGCACCCCCCACAAAAGACACTCCTTAACTGCAGATAGTTTGTTTTGTTTGTTTTTAAACATTTTCAATTCTTAGAGAAAAGTATAGTATAGAAAAGAAAGAAAGAGAGAGAGAGAGAGAGAAATAAAGAAAGAAAGGGGAGGGAAGGAAGGAGGACTCTCACTGGTTTTTTTTTTGCTTTTTTAATGTTTAGTATTTAAGGCTTTAAGGACCTATTGGGTGTATTTGTATTTATTTTCTGTATGTGTTTGTGTGCACACAGACACCCATATCTATGTAACTGAAAGAAAGAAAAAATGCATGACCTTTCTCTTTTTCAGTTACATCTACCTTAGTTTAGTTTAGTTTAGTTTAGTTTAGTTTAGTTTAGTTTAGTTTAGTTTAGTTTAGTTTAGTTTAGTTTAGTTTAGTTTAGTTTAGTAGATTTATAGGCCACCCTTCTCCTTGAAGACTCAGGGTGGTTTAAAATAGACAGAGTAACAATAAATAGAATTTAAAACATTAAAAATAAATAAAACCTACAGTATGAACAATCAATCATCCTTATTTCATGCTAATGAAATAAGTGTTTGCCCAGGTTCGCCTGGTGCACCAGTTGCGGCTCTATTGGGACCGGGAGTCACTGCTCACAGTCACTCATGCCCTCATCACCTCGAGGCTCGACTACTGTAATGCTCTCTACATGGGGCTACCTTTGAAAAGTGTTCAGAAACTTCAGATCGTGCAGAATGCAGCTGAGAGAGCAATCATGGGCTTCCCTAAATATGCCCATGTTACACCAACACTCTGCAGTCTGCATTAGTTGCCGATCAGTTTCCGGTCACAATTCAAAGTGTTGGTTATGACCTATAAAGCCCTTCATGACATCGGACCAGAATATCTCCGGGTCCCATCGACTAAACAATGTTGTTTGGCGGGACCCAGGGGAAGAGCCTTCTCTGTGGCGGCCCCGACCCTCTGGAACCAACTCCCCCCAGAGATCAGAATTGCCCCCACCCTCCTCACCTTTCATAAGCTCCTTAAAACTCACCTTTGTCGTCAGGCATGGGGGAACTGAGATATTCCCTTCCCTCTAGGCCTATACAATTTATGCATGGTATGCTTGTGTTTTTTTTTAAATGAGGGTTTTTAAATTATTTTAAATATTAGATTGTTGCATGTTGTTTCATTATTGTTGTTAGCCGCCCGAGTCTACGGAGAAGGGCGGCATACAAATCTAATAAATAAATTAAATAAATAAATAAATAAATAATGGCCAGAGCGAAACTATCACTCAAGGTTCCCAGGCCTGCTGGCACAGTTGTGTCTTTAACACCTTTTGAAAGGCAAGGAGAGTAGGGCCAGTGCAGATCTCTTGTGGGGGGGGGAGTTGGAGTGCTGGACTAATGTGGGAATACCTGGGTATGCCCAACATGGGTCTTGCAGCTGCATGCTGGACTAGCTGAAGTCTCCAAATGTTCTTCAAGGGTAGCCCCAAGTAGGGTGCATTGCAGTAATGAGGGCATGAGTGACTGTGAGAAGTAATGAGGGCATGAGTGACTGTGAGAAGAGACTCCCTGTCCAAATAAGCCAGCAACTGGTGCACCAGGCAAATCTGTGTGAAAGACCCCTAGCCACAGCCAAGAGAAGTTGCTCTAACTTCAACTGTGGATCTCCCAAGTTGCGGACCTGCTCTGAGGGAGTCAAGATTCCACCCCCACCTCCCGAGTGATGGACGGACAGGTGGGATCGTCCTTGTGAGGCAGAACCCACAGCCACTTAGTCTTGTCAGGTTTGAGCTTGAGTCTGTTGATGCCCATCCAGAACTCACAGCCTCCAGACACCAGCACATCACTTCAACTGCTTCACTGAATTGGCTCAGGGTGGAAACGTACAGCTAAGTGTCATTAGTGTACTGATGGAAACTCACCCTGTGCCTATGGATGATGTCACCCAATGGTTTCATGTAGATATTAAAGAGTAGGGGAGAGAGAACTGACTCCTGAGTCACCCCACAGAGAAGGGGCCTATGGGACGATCTCCGTTCTCCCCACCATCACTGACTGCAACAAACCAGAGAGGTAGGAGGAGAACCACTGCAGAATGGTGTCTCCCACTTCTGACCGCTCCAGTCAGTGCAGAAGGATACCATGGTAGATGGTATCGAAAGCCACTGAGAGATCAGGCAGCACCAGGATAAAGCAAAATCCCCTATCCTCACCCTGCAAGAGATCATCCATCAGCATGACCAAAGCAGTTCCTGTGCTGTAGCTGGGCCTGAAACCAGACTGATAAGGGTCTAGATAACTAGCTTCATCCAAAGACCACCTGAGTTGGAGCACCAACACCTTCTCAACAACCTTCCCCAGAAAGGGAAGGTTGGAGACTGGATGATAGTTATTTTAATAGCCGGATCCAGGGAAGGCTTCTTGAGGATAGGCTGCACAACTGCTTCTTTCAATGGAGGCAGAAATAACCCCTCTCTCAAGGAAGCATTGACAACCACCTGGATCCAGCCTCATGTCACCACCCTGCTGGCTGAGACCAGCCAGGAGGGACAAGGGTCCAACAAACAGGTGGAGGAGCTCACAGCTCATATGGCCTTGTCCATGTCATCAGATGTAGTAATTTTTGATTATGTCTGAAATATCATAATAAGAATTTAGGGATACGGTTTTATCTAATAATAATTAGCTATTATACACTCATATGGTGGCCAGCAAATTCTCAGCAAATGACTACTTTCCAATAATAACTTCAGAAACACTCAACTATTCATCTTCTAAAACTTGGCTTGTAATCCTCTTCTATCATGCCTTCATTGTATCAGACATTAGCTAATCTTCCCCTAGCTGCCCCCTCATTTTCAAAGCTCTTTCCATCACTCCCCAATTTTAAACTCCATGGAATACCTCTCTCAGTTTTAAGTGAAGCTGTTAAAAGGAATAAAAGTACAAAAACACAAAAAGAATTAAAGCCTACAGTGTGATATCTGTTTGAGGGTTATCACTCAAACCAAGCTGTGGAGGAGTCTTGAGTCCTGTGAAACATCTCATAAGTGCTAAATAGTTTGATAACCAGTCTGGAATTTTTCCATAAATTCCTTGTACTTTCAAAAAAGAACTTTCACAGGAATCTTTAATTGGACACTTGGGGATATGAGTTGGTTTTAAAGGCTAGTCTATGTGTATGTGCTGTTTGTCTGGTTATCTATTTTGCATATTCTTAAGTGGGGTCCGAAAGACTGGAAGCATTCTCTAAGATGGATTACTTTTGACAAGAAACAGTCAAGTGCATATTTTATTCCTAGTTTAAAAAAATTCTACTTAGCCATATTAATTACATGAATTTTTCATCATGTAAAAGTATAATGAAAAACATATATATAATATAACTTGTGTTATGAAGGCATTTTTAATAAATCAAAACATAATGAATTGCTTTATGTACAAATCTAACACTGTTTATCCATTTTTTGCAATTCCTCAGACATGTGATCTGTTATTTCTTTAATAGTTTGTATATTTTGACAAACACTTTAACTTGTTAAGCTTCCTTTTTCAGATTTATTAAGCATCTTTCCCTTTATTAATTTATTCCAGCTGTTTTCTGTTCACAGACATACTGAATTGAAAGAATTTTAAAATTCAGAACAGTTCAAAGATATAGGAATAAATATTTTATTGCATTATTTTTCAATCTCACTGGCAAATGAGTCTGAGAGGCTTACAAAGATCATAAAAACAAAGGTACAAAATATAAAAGTATTCAATATTAAATAAGATTAAAAAAACTAGAATACTACAGACTGATTGCGAGTTGGGACCAGCCTTGGAAAAAGTAGACAAATAGCCCAAATCCTGCAGCCAACAGATAAGGGTACTATGGTCAATGGCTATTCAGAAGTTAAGAAACCTAAGAAGAATAGATGCACTATCCTCATTCTGCTGTTGCCACAGATCATCAATCTGTGGTTAGGAAAAGATCCAGATAATCCATTTAATCCATGACTCTCTGATGCTACCACACAACCAGATTTTTTACCATCTTCCCTAAAAAAGTAAGGCAGGAACTGAATGAAAGCTGGTGGGATCTAATAATGGTATTTTTAAGGAGCAGATGAAGCAGAGCCTCCTTAAAGTGAATCTGGAATGCCCCCTAAGGAATTTATCACTGCTTGCACCCACCTGGAAGTCATGGTCATAAGGAAGGTCTCATTAGCCAGGAGGAACAAGGATCTAATTAACCAGTAGTTGCACTGTCTACTTCATTAGGTCCGAAAGGATAAAATAATTATACCAGGCTGTTCCCCAGGCATATGCATATATTCCATGCTTGGACTATATCTGAAAATGGATCCAAATGACTTTGTCAGATGTTTCACAAATACATCTTCATGTATGTTTATACAATATTTTTTGGAGTATAAAACACACTAGAGTATAAAACACACCTTAGTTTTGGGGGAGAAAAACAGGGGGGGGGGAATCTGGCCTGTGTCCTTAGTCTGGTCAGCTTCAGCACATTATTTTATCCTCTGGTTACGGCTGGGAAAAAACATTCTTTGGAGGGAGTAGCAATTTAAAAAGCCAGCAACCCTGCAAGAACATTATTAGCGCCTAGTTAAGGCTTGAGAAAAAAGCTTTGAAAAAGCTACATTCAGTGAATGTAACTTTTTCAGCCTCTTTGGGGGGGTGGGGGAATGTATCTTATACTCCGAAAAATGCAGTATGTATGTTTCCAATCAATACGTCCTCAGCTTTGTTTTGTCAATTTTTGTATCTTTTCATGGCTCTTTGCTTTTGTAGCTTTTGTACTGATGGTGAGATTAGTGCACATAATTTCATTGGAATATGTTAGAACAGGTAGCATACACTAATCAAAAACTTTCAGGCATAGAGGGAGGTTGTTCTTGAAAATTATATTTTGCTTGCCAAAAAGCCTGCCAATCACATTTAACACTTCATTCAATTTCCTCTATTGTATCATCTTCCATTGAGATTTACTGGCCAAGATATATGTAGTGGTCTACTATGTTTAGTTCTTCTCAAGATGTCCCCACCACACACACTTCAATGAATTTATTAAACATAACCTGGCTCTTTTTCAGATTTATTTTTAAGACAAATGATTCTAAAATAAATCACTGATGAAATACATTTCATTCTTCTTTTATGGTAAGTAACTATCCTCTTGACTTCATTAGCCCATGATTACATCCAGTGAATGCAATGTATGGGCACATGATCAAGTGCAGAGATCCCCAAAGGAACCTTTTTGCAGATATTTATGTTAAATATAAAATGAGACCAGGGCTGACATTCAGAATATGCAGGTTTGGAATTCTAACTAAGTTTTTGCAACATACTAGCCCCAAATGTGATTGGTTTGCTTTCATGCTTTTTGGGTGTAATATGAACCCAGTGACCTGCAGTTCTTCAATTCTGTAGGTCAATGGTGACCAATTTTGGTGGTCCACAGAAAAATTATTTGCATTTTCTATATTACTCTAAATCAGGGATCCTCAAACTGCAGCCCCTGGGACAGATATGTGCAATTAACACTTTTGCTGCAGAGTCCCCCCCCCCTTCGAGATCTTTTTGCGTAGGTTGGAGGGGGACAGAAATTCTGACTTGGGGTATGCTTCAGCCTCCTGATCCGGAGCTTTGGGTGAAGACTGGCGAAAAACGCGCCTGGTGGCAAAGAGCCTGAGGGCCTTGTTCCAGTGGTATTGCATCATGGCCTAGAACTGGCTGATAATTCTCAAATAATTGTCCAAGGCAGTTATTATTATATTGTATTGCAAAACATTAGAAGATCTTCAATTAGGATTCCAGAGAGCCTTCTTCTTACAAGTCTTTCTTCCTCTTCATTTAATGCTGTTCTGCTCAGGAAACACATCCTAAAGTTCTGTTCCCAGGTCTATTTGACCCGGACCAAAAATTGTTCATTTTAGGTACTTATATTCGGTCTTTTTAAAAGCTTTTTTCACTTGGAAACTAGTTTGAAGATTTCTGCGCACAATGAAATGAAAATTGAACTGAAAAAACTGATGCTTATTGGTTTATTTTGCTAATAAAAGGCGGCCCCCATGCTTATACTCAAATAGGCTTATACTGAAGTAGGCTATAGAATAGAATAGAATAGAATTTTATTGGCCAAGTGTGATTGGACACACAAGGAATTTGCCTTGGTGCATATACTCTCAGCGTACATAAAATAAAATATACATTTGTCAAGAATCATGTGGTACAACACTTACTGATTGTCATAGGGGTCAAATAAGCAATGGTCTTATATTCAAAAATAAACCGATAAGTGTTCTGTCGAGCTCTCTGGTAGAGTCCTCCCAAAAATGCACAGATACAATTTCAGACACACACACGTTTGAAAATTCAAAACAATGTTCTTTATAATGAAAATTCACTTAAACCAAGCCCTCTTTTGGGATAGCAAAGAGCACTTGTCTCCAAACAAACTGGTAATTTGTACAAGTCCCTTATCAGTTCTGTGATACTTAGCTTGCAGCTGTCAGGCAATTCACAGTCCTTCTTTTTTCACAAAGTGAAACAAACTTTGCCCTGGTTTAGTTTCAAAGCGGGGAAAAATCAGCACACAAAAGGTCCAAGTCAGTAAAGCAGTCACGAAACACAACAATCAGATAATCCTCCACAATGGCCAAACCTACAGGCTGCTATTTATAGCAGCCCCACTAATTACCACAGCCCCACCCAACCACAGGTGGCCTCATTTTCTTTGATAATAATCTCTCAGTTGTTGTTGCCTATGCATCGCTCTCCGCATGCGTGGCTGTATCATTAACTCTTGTTCTGAATCCAAGGAGGAGCTAGATAATTGATCTCCTTCTGAGCTGTCTGCCACACTCTCCTCCTCCCTGTCACTCATATCTTCTTGGTCAGAGGAGCCTTCATCATCAGATTCCATCGGGAGCAAAACAGGCCTGCAGCATGTGGATGTCTCCCCCACATCCACAGTCCTTGGGGCAGGAGCTGGGCCAGAGCTAACCACAACAATAAGCATCAATTTTTTTCAGTTCGTTTATATTTTTATTATGTTTAGGAATGTTCAAATTTGTATATCAACCCTTCTGGGGAAAAATCCCTTGGAGATTTGTAGCCTAAAAAAATGTAAACTGACATGAAATGCTCAAAAATAGGGGCGGGGGCTT
The DNA here is from genome assembly GCF_031021105.1 of Erythrolamprus reginae. NCBI lineage: Eukaryota > Metazoa > Chordata > Lepidosauria > Squamata > Dipsadidae > Erythrolamprus > Erythrolamprus reginae. The sequence continues at coordinate 47,612,963 of NC_091956.1, forward strand.
TTTGATCAAAATAAACCAATAAGCATAATTTGTTTCAGTTCATTTATATTTTTCTTATGATCAGGAATGTTCAATTTTGTATATCAAACCTTTTGGGGGGAAAATCCCTTGGAGATTTGTAGCCTAAAAAAAATATAAACTGACATGAAATGCTCAAAAATGTGGGTGGGGGCTTTTTGATCAAAATAAACCAATAAGCATCAATTTTTTCAGTTCAATGTTAATATCATTGTGTGAAGAAATGTTCAAACTAGTTTATCAGCAAAAAAATGTTTCAAAAAGACCAAATTTAAGTACCTAAAAAATTTGCCCCACCTCCCAAAAAATATTTTTATGATGATCAGCAATGTTAAATTTAGTAAATCAATGCCTAAGATGTTAAAAAATATTATGAATTTGGAGCCTAAATTTTTTTTTAAAGTGAAAACAGTTGCAAGCAGCCGGGGGGTGGGGGGTGGAGGAGACCTTATTTCTGATTAAAAACCCCAATAAGTATCATTTTTTTCAGTTCATTTATATTTTTCTTATGTTCAGAAATGTTCAAACTACCAATCCCACACCAACTTTAGTAAAATTGAATGCATTTTTCAGGCTAAACTATCTATAAATTGAAAAAAAGATCACAAAAAAGGGGGTGGGGGGCTTTTTGATCAAAATAAACCAATAAGCATCAATTTTTTCAGTTCAATTTTCATTTCATTGTGTGCAGAAATGTTCAGACTACCTTCCAAGTGAAAATAGTTTTCAAATTGACCGAACATAAGCACCTCAAATGAAGACTTTTCAGTCCAGGTCAGGCTGACCCGGGAACAGAACTTTAGGGACTGGTTTTTTTTCAGCAAGAAAGAAGCCCCCCCCCCCCCCAAAAAAAAAAATCTCATAGAGAAAACCCCTGAAATGATGCAAAGTCACAAAATTTCAAGTTTCAGATACGCAGGGAAAAGTTTTTACAGGTTCTCAAACTTTGATTTCGGGTCTCACAGACCCGAACATAACAGCAGAGTTAATCCAATCTGCTATCAAATAATAAATAATAGATCAAGGCAAAGTGCCATAAGCACAATTAAGGAGAAACTGTTTTATAGCAATGATTATTTGCTGTACAAAAATTTTATTTTCAGTAGTTTAATTTAGTAAAGTTTACATGAACATGTAATGTACTGTATATTGTACTGTTTATTTTCTAATTAAGTATCAAGCAATTAGTCAGGGGCTAGAAATCAATTTAATACAAAACATACAAGACATGATCTTCAACTTTTATTAAGATAGGTAAAGATTTCTCTTTACCTGTGCCAGATACATTATCCAGTCTCTACCTTCTGTCTTTTGTGATAGATGAAACTGTTAATTAAAAGTGCTTCGTTATCTGGTAGATAGTTAACAACTGAACTACAAATTAACCAACATGTAGGGTATTATCTAAAATGCTAAGTTTATATTCTAAATCCTGTCCTTCTTTAGATTTTGCTACAGTTGAAAATATCTATGTAAAAAATTGTTAAATAAAATGACATGTTATATTAGAAAACCTACCCATGAAAATAATGATTTTTTAAAAATACTTTTTGCTTGGTAAGTTTTAAGATATCCCTGATGGTTAAATGACAAGGTTTAAAGGAGGTTTGTTTGTTTGTTTGTTTGTTTGTTTGTTTGTTTGTGTGTTCATTTGTTCGTGTGTTTGTTCGTCTGTCCATCCATCTGTCCGTTCTGTTTGTTTGTTTGTTTGTTTGTTCGTTATGCCGTCCTTCTCAAGGTGACTTTTAATCTTGGAAACTTTAAAAATTGGATTAAATTTAGACTTAGGCTAAGGTTAAGAGAGAGAGAGAGAGATCCTTGGGATGTGGCATGATCACATTGCTTTCAATGTGTGGAAGACAGTAAACAAATACTAGAGAACTCCAAATGATGGAAGAGTAATTGGGAAGCAAACAAAAGCCCAAAACATGAAACAATGTGTCTTCTCTCTTTCCAGATAGGAAGCACAATTGTAATCAGATGATTTCTCACTTAGCAACTGCTGACTTTGTGCCAGACTTGCTGTCTCAATTAGGATCATTAAGCGAAGACTACCTTGACGTTTTCATTTAATATCATTTTTTAAAATAATCTAGTTACTGTAAATGAATATATAGATATACCTATTATTTCTTTCATCAACACTCCTCTTCCTCATAGAATCGTAAAGTTAATCAGCCCAAACAGATGTATGTGTAAGCTATTTTTTCATAATCTAACTTCCTGAACTTTAATATATTTGGATATGAACTTTAACATTTGGAATTCATTAATCTGCCATTGTTAAGAACTTTGGCAAATTAACATACCTAGAACAAACCAGATGGAGAAGGCTGCCATGGCATAAAGTATCCTAGAACTTGGCACTCCATAGTAGAAATAAACACTTCTCAAGGCCACTGCAATGGGAATACTAGCAATTGAGATTTTCATATTTAATGATTCTTAAGGAATTATTTGGCATGTTGTTTAAATCAGTTAGCAAAAAGTTACAAACTTACTAAAAGAAAATAGGCTATTAAAAAGAATATATTCTATGTGGCCATGGATTATTGCTTTACTAGTACTAAACATGAAATGATAGTTCACTTTAATTAACTGAACAAATAAAAGATACTAAAAATGCCTCATTTTAAAGACTTTCAGAATTGTATCCAATTGATTTCACAATGCATAATTATTTACATGCTGCAGTGTTATTTTTTAAATTCAAAATATTGTATAATAAAAATAATTATTCTGAACAAGGCACATTCAAAAAGAAATCTGATGCGGTAAACAAAATACCACATATATACTTCAGTATCTAAAAATTAAAAATATTTTAATATTAATCAATTAAGATAGAGTCATATAACCAAATAAACAAATCTTTATTTAGGCTTTAATCCATCAGTATACTCATATTCAGCTTATGTTGTTGGGAAGGGAATTTTCTTCTTAGGCTTTTGGTGGGACTGAAGCAATCTAGTTGTAGATATTGGCTCCAGTGCTTTGACAATTTAGCCAATTGTTAAAATCCTGTATCAGTGATTTGTTTTTAATCAATTCATTCTACTTACTCCGTCCTTTATCCAAGAACTCAGTTGTTTAAGATAATATAGACAGTAAGTCTTTCCATGTAACTTAATGCTTGTTATGCTTTTGTGCTTGTTAACCACATTCCAATCACGGGTATTTGTTTTTGCAACCATAGTGACAACATATATTTATTGGCTGCAGATACAAGGGATTCCAAACAAATATCTGTCTTTGTTTAATTTCAGGAAAATAGGACATTTTCCTAACACCACGGTAATATGGATTTGAATGTTATGTCTGTAAAATAGATTATTCCCCAGCATTCTAATGACAGGCTAGATCTTTTCAGCTAGGCATTACCCACATATATTAACTCAGACCCCCCCCCTTTTTTTTTGAATACTACATCTATCAACATTTTTTTACATTCTTTCACTCAGTATGCTGGTTTAGAGCAGGAACCTATTTTGAAATTGTATAACCAATGGGGTTCTTTAGAGACCTATCCCTTAGAATATGTAATCAAACTATTCTTTACATGGACTTCTAGAAATGGGATATGATTTGTCTTCCAGAGTAGGAAGCTGTCTTGATATCATATCCAATGCATATGCAATTATAGCATATATCAAGCAAGGAATTAGCTTTAATAGAGAAATAGAAATATCTTTCTTTCTATGTCACGATTCCCTTTTTCTAATTTTGATTTCAAGCTGATGAAAACTATGCCTCAACAATGGACAAAATGAATGAATATTAACTTCTTTTATTTGCTCTTTTTGCTGTTAATTACAACCTAATCATTATTAAGCATGTTTAATCCTTGAGGCCTAACCTAGCCTTCTTTTATAATTTAACAAAAAGAGAGAGAGAAATGTTCATTAAATGTTCATTATTTCTTGTTATTTACTTAGGAATTTGTTCTTTCTTGCTTTAACTCCATCAGACAAAATTTTATTATGCAGCACAGCTTGCTATTAGGGAACGTCCAGCCATTTACTACTGTCAATGTAACAGGATACTAACTGAAGCCTTTTGGCATTTTCTTAACAGAAATCTGAAGGCCAGCAATGAGAGCAGAACAACAACAAAAAAGGGTAATTATAAAAGCATTATTATCACTGGGAAAAAATGTATCACTAAACAAAGTTTGCTACAGTAAAAGAATCTCCCAATCTTCTAAAAATCATTCCAAGTTACATCTGGCAGATTTTCAGGTCTTATATTTCAAAAATGAGATAGATGCTGTAATCCATATTGGATTTCATGGGACATTACTCTTGTAAAAAGCAAAAGGCCAAGTAAAAGTCTTCATTTATTAATCCAAATTGAAATGAATTAACCTTAAGTTCTAAATTTTATCCAATGAAGATATAATCCATTAAATATTTAGTAAAGGGATGGTATAAGAATATGTCTAAGCAAGATAATATGTTTGTCATAACAAGCATGAAAGTTGAGAATCACATTATTTTAACCTCTTTCACACTTCGTTTTGCAAGCTGCAGTGAGAAAAACTCATGGGGGAATTTTCCAACATGTTAAAATCAAGAAAAAAAGTCAAGAAAACAATTGGTCCACTGCTGGGAAAATGTAACAAGAAGGTGACAAGCAACGGGGAGAACGCAGAATTATTTAACTCTTTTTAAAAATATTTGTCTTTACTCAAAAGGAAAAAGAAGTCCAACTTATCAAGGACAGCACCACAAAAATCAGATTAGGAACACAAGTTAAAATAGGGAAGAAAATGGTAAATGAGCATCTGTCTACCCTAGATGAGTTCAAATCACCAGAACAAGATGGATTATACACCAAGGTTCTGAAGTAACTGGCAGATGTGATCTCAGAACCATTGAACTATAATTTTCAAAGATCCTGGAGCCAAAGTACTGGAAAAGAGCTGATATAGTTTCCATATTCAAAAAAAAAGAAAAAAAATGATCCAGGAAACCAAGAGATGGCTTCTCTTGTGCTCCTGCGAGGGGATACTGAATCCCTGCTGTTTGGAGGAGCCAATTCCTGTTGGATCAGCCCAGAACTTTGCTGAATGGGGTGGTGGTGAAAAAGGGGTCTTGGTCCCCTGATATTTTTGGGGTCGGCATACCCTGCGGCGGGAAGGCTTTCAACCTTGACTGGCAGCGGGTGAAACGACTTCGGTCATCATAGACGCAGTGACTAATAGTCTTTTTGATACTATTAGAATTTAAATTTAAAAGTTTTTACAGAAGCCAAAGAATCGAAAGCAATTGTGAGATTGTATACCGGGGACATCTGCTGGTGAAGTTGTGGTGATATTTTGTTGGATTTACAACTCACTAAATATGACCTTGATGCAATGGAACTGGGCAGATTGTTTTTACAAGAAGTGATAAAGAGGAGCTGAGAACTTAAAAAGAAAGAAAACATTCTGGATTTGAACTTTAGCTGAACCTGAAAGGGGGAGAAGAAAAAGAAAGCTAGATTGATTCTTTTGAAGAAATTTGGTTTCTGGATGACATGAAGATTAATTGGACACTTGGACAGAGCTTTTTGATATATTAATTCTGTATGAGATGGAAGGCATAAGAGACTTATTTAAGGACATATTTAAAGATATTAAAGAGTGGAAAGAAGAAAATAGAAATAATAACACTGTTTCCTTTACTCAAAGCTTTAATCAGGATTACAGAGAAAGCAAAGAAGAACAGAAGAGCGCCAAGCAGCTGGAACAAACTGATCAACAGGGAAACAAAGATGGAAATATAAAAGTGTCATTTGATGGGCACTTTTAAAAGGGACAGATGAAAGATTATAATATTGATAAGACAGATGATTTCATATTTAATGAATTGAAAGAGGGTAAGGGATGCAAATGACAAATTAATTAGAAAATGCTTTGATTGAAGAGGGGTTTGAGGGTCACATCCTTGATGATGATTATAAAAAATAAGCACTAACAAAATTGAAAATATATGTGATCCAAACCATGGAAAAGGCAGAGGAAGAAAGGAACTAGACTGAAATAAAAAAAAGTCTGAAAAGATTTTATATTTGAGCAGAAAGAGAGGAAAGGAGAAAACAATGATTTATAAAAAGATTAGAAAGAAATTCCTTGGGGATTAGCACTGTGGGGTGGAATGATAGATTACTAAATATGTATTGATTATGGAATGATATAATTCGATTCATTTAGGTGTTGTTTTGAGATATGTATGACTTTATGAAATTTTAATAAATATAGAACTATATAGAAATATATTTTAGATTATTGAAATTGCAAAAAATTGGTGAAAGTTAACGAAAATGAAGCAATACATTTTTGAATATTAACTGATTATTATATTGAATGAAATAATAGAAAAGCAAATGTAGAAAGTTATTCTATACATATTGAAGTTTTGATTGATTTTTATAATAATATCACATGATTATATTATGATAAATGTCTAAGAATTGAGGATTTAAAATAATGGATTGATTAATACAGTATCTATGTTTTTTCTTTTTTATATGTTCTTTGTTTTGTTGATTTTTTTTGTTTTAATAGTAATAGAGTTTGGGGGTTTTTTTCTTCTTTCCCAACACTATAATTTGGGTTCTTTTTCCTTTATGGTTGATAACTCCTTTTTTGTAAGGGTTTTGGAGAATGTTTAAGAAAGAGGAGTAGGCATGATGGCATATCTGAATTTGAAAGAGGATAATGATATTAATTTAATAAGGTTAAAAGGAAATAAATGTTGACTTTATTTAGAAGAAAATTAGATATCTAGATGACAAAATCAGAGGTCAAGGTTGGGAGGATTGATGAAAACTGGAATTAATTAATTTGGAACTAATAATTTGGGGGGGGCAATTATATTTGTTTTACTAATTCGATACTGTTTTTATTGTAATATGAAGGTATTTTGAAATTTATTGAAAAAGTTTGTATTGAGGAAAAAATAAAAAACACACACACACACATACATACATGCCAAAAAAGGGGGGAAAATAGATCCAGGAAACCAAAGACCAGATCTCAATATTAGGAAGGTTTTTGGAAAAGATAGTTAAGCAACAAACCAGTGAACATCTAGAAGCAAACAAAGTAATAAACAAACGCCAAAATGGACAATTTCCCGTGCACGTTCCCAACCATGCTGACAATTTATCAGTAGGCCCATTAGCCTAATTGCCCCAGCCACAGGTGTTCTCCCTTATTTTCTATAATACTTGCACAGTTGTTCCCTCCTTGTCATAAACCTGCTTCTGAGTCTAATAACGATGATGACTCACTAATGGGGTAATTAGCTAATGGGCTGCCTATAATTACCTCCTCATCCGATCCTGCTTCTCTCCTAGAATCTTCCCTTGACACAGAAGCTTCACTGTCTGGAGCTGTTGGCAGAAAAACTGATCTCTGATAACGTGAGGATTCTCCCAAATCAACCCCCACAGTCCTTGGAGCAGGAGCTGGCCCAGAGCCAACCAACACCACCACCACTACCACAACAACAACATTATTACTATTATTATTATTATTATTATTATTATTATTATTTATTAGACTTGTATGTCGCCCCTCTCCGAAAACTCGGGATGGCTCACCACAGCAATAAAACAGTATAATACAAATCTAATAGTTAAAACTATGACTAAAAACCCGCTATCTTAAAAACAGTCATTACTATACAATCACAAATACACATAACTCTTAATGGTCAGAGAAGGGATACATTAATTGTTCCATGCCTGGCGCCATAGATAGGTCTTCAAGGTCTTGCGGAAGGCAAGGAGGGTGGGGGCAGTTCAATTCTCCAGGGGGAGTTGATTCCAGAGGGCCGGGGCTGCCACAGAGAAGGCTCTTGCCAGATGACATTGTTTCATTGATGGGACCTGCAGAAGGCCAACTCTGTGGGACCTAATCAACCACTGGGATTCATGCGGCAGAAAGCAGTCCCATAGGTATTCTGGTTCAATGCCATGTAGGGCCTTATAGGTTATCATCAACACTTTGACTTTGACATTGTGTCCGGAAACCAATCGGCAACCGGTGCAGGCCACAGAGTGTTGATGAAACATGGGCATATCTGGGACAATCCAAGATTGTTGGTGTGGCTGCATTCTGCACGATCTAAAGTTTCTGAACACTCTTCAGAGGTAGCCCCATGTAGAGAGCATTGCAGTAGTCGAACCTCGAGGTGATAAGGGTGTGAGTGACTGTGAACAGGGACTCCCTGTCCAAATAGGGCCACAACTGGTGCACCAGACGAACCTGGGCAAACACCCTCCTTGCCACAACTGAAAGATGATGCTCTAAAGTCAGCTGTGGATCGACGAGGATGCCCAAGTTGTGGACCTTCTCTGAGGGAGGTCAATAATCCCCCCCAGGGTAATGGACGGACAGACGGGATTGTCCTTGGGAGGCAAAACTCACAGCCAATTCATCTTGTCAGGGTTGAGTTTCAGCCTATTGACTCACATCCAGACCCTAACAGCTTCCAGGCACCAGCACATCACTTCCACTGCTTTGCCCACTGGATACAGGGTGGAGATGTACAACTGGGTGTCATCTGCATACTGATGGCATCTCACCCCATGCCCTTGGATGATCTTACCCAGCGGTTTCTTGTAGATATTAAATAGCAGTGGGGAGAGGACTGACACCTGAGGAAACCCACAAGGAAGAAACCTAGAGGTTGACCTCTGACCCCAACTAACACCGACTGCAACCGACCAGAGAGGTAGAAGGATAACCACCATAAAATGGTGCCTCCCACTCCCAACCCCTCCAGCTGGTGCAGAAGGATACCATGGTTGATGGTATTGAAAGCCGCTGAGAGGTCAAGGAGCACCAGGATAGAGGATAAACCCCTATACCAGGTCCACCAGAGATCATCCATCAGCGCAACCAAAGCAGTTTCTGTGCTGTAGCCGGAGAGCCTAGAGAATCGGCTTATTCTAAGGACTGTTGGAGTTGGAGCGACACCACCTTCTCAACAACCTTCTCCATTAAGGGAAGGTTGGAGACTGGATGGTAGTTATTAAGTACAGCTGGGTCCAAGGAAGGTTTCTTGAGGAGGGGGCACACAAGTGCTTCCTTGTAGGGAGCCGGGAAGGACACCCCCAAGAAACATTGACAATCTCCTGGACCCAGCTCCATGTCACCTCCTGCTGGCTGAAACCAGCCAGAAGGGACACGGGTCCAGCAAACAGGTGGTGGAACACACAGCTCCAAAGGCCTTGTCCACTTCATCAGGTATCTCCAGGTCAAATTCCTCCCATACAGATGGACAAAGATGGGCCCCTGTCACCTCGACTGACTCATTGTCAGTCAACACTGCTGTCTAATCGGAGTCAAGGTCTGTCTGAATCTGAGCAATTTTATCAGCGAAAAATGTTTTAAAATCCTCGGCACTACCCTGAAAGGGCTCCCCAACTCCCCCCTGATTTAGAGTGGAGCAGGTCACCTTAAACAGGGTGGCCAGGCAGGATTCCACTGATGCAATCAAGGCGGCATGATATGCGCATTTTGCCTCCTTGAGTGCCACTTTGTAAGTCTTAATATGAGCTCTTACAAGTGTTCAATCAGACTTAGATTTACTTTTTCTCCACCACTTCTCTAGACCTCTCTTCTAGTGTTTCAACACCTAGAGTTCCTTGGTAAACCCAGGAGCTCTCCAGGGTCTAGTGCCACAGAGAGGTCACAACAATGTAATCCGGTCAAGAGCCTCCGTGGCAACCTTGTTCCAGGCCATAGCAAGGGACTCTGCTGAACTGTATATGAGTGAATCCGGTAAAACCCCAAATGCCCTCTGAAAATCCTCTGGGTCCATCAGACATCTAGGGCGGAACCACCTAATCGGTTCTGCCTCCCTGTGAGTGAGGATTGGAGCCTTGAAGTCAAGCCATAGCAGAAAATGGTCTGACCATCACAAAGGCAAAACATCTAAGCCCCTTAATCTCAGACCATCACTCAGCTGCTCCAAAAGAAATATCATGTCGGGTGCATGCCCCCCCTCATGAGTCGGACCACCGTGAACTACTTGAGTCAGGTCCATGGCTGCCATGCGGGCCATGAACTCCTCCACTAACCCAGAGGATTCACCAAGCGATGGCATATTAAAGTCCCTTAGGACTATAAGTCCGGGGAACTCCACCGCCAGCCCGGCTACCTCTTTGAGCAGTGCAGGCAGGGCTGTTGTCACACAGCTGGGAAGTAGGTACGTGAGCAACAAGCCCACCTGAACTCCTAGGTCTAACTTCACAAAGAGGGACTCACAACCCGCAATCTCAGGAGCAGCGAGTCTGCGTGTTCTGTCTGGGTACCCCCAGACTTCAACACCAACTGAAAAAAGCAGCCAGACATGCTGGTAAAAAGCAAAGTCACTTTATATCTTTGAAAACAAACACAGAGAACAAAAACTGTTCTTACAAACTGGAATGCTATGAGGCTTCACAGAAGAGTCACGACGGCCAGACAATACAACAGGCTTCTTGCTGGCACACACACCACTGCAGATAATAAAACCCACGCCTCCCCCAAGTTTTCAGCCTTCAAGGCCACAAACCAGAATCAGAGACGCCAAGGATCGAAGCAAGGTCACAGAACTCCCAAAAGATAACTCTCCACAATACAGGAAGGGCGGGCCTGCCTTTTCACCCTTTCTGAGGAGAACCACACCCAAACCCAGCTGTTGCCTATTAGGGATGGAAATACCTGGCTAATTGTCCCCTTCGTTGGGAGGCCCTTCTCTGCCTCATATCGATGATGGCTTGTGCGTTCTCATCTAAGGATTCCAGGCTACTCGCTGGGGAGAGCTCCCCCTGGGGGTCTCAGGCTCTTCTCCCTCCTCTTTGTCCTGGCACTCCTCTTCCCCGTCTGCCTGGTCCTCCTCCTCCTCCTGTTCCTCGTCCTCCCCCTCTGAGCATGGAGCCGGCAGATTTCCAGCCGTTCCCTGAGGAGCCTCAGACTGAATCACAACACTGCGTAGGCTAAAAGTTTCCTTGGCTATAATAGCCACTCCTCCCCCCCTTCCCTGGGGTTGTGGCTGATGCTCCAATGCTCCAAGTAAAGTTTAACAAAGCAAGTAAAGAGGAATAATTACTTCTTGTGATTGAGACTCTGTGTTCCTTTAGATATTCATCAAGATATTGTTGGCTTTCTTTATACCTGTTTTGTACTATTAAGACACACTGAGCTTGTTTTCCATCAATACACCCAAGTTTTTCTCTGTTGGTTTTATCCACATCCTATACTTTTGTTTTACTTAGATGCTTGATTTGACATTTCTTCCTTTAAAATGTCTTTCAATTTGTTTCTGTTCACTGTTTTTTTGAATGTTTTTCTCTCTACTCCAAAGTTATAATCCACCTTGCTACTTTTTAATATCATTCTTGGCTACCTCATGCATATTGTTGATAAAAACTTTGAATAACCCCAGAATTAGGACAAAGCTCTGTGACACCCAATTTAGGATGTCCGTCCAGGTAAATCTGATGCTACTTATAATGCCATTTAAATATGATCCTTAAGCCAACATTGTTTCACTTAATGGTTGTGATTATCTTGTTAACAAGGATGTTGTGAAGGACTTTGTCAACAGCTTTGCTGAAGTCACAATAAACTATTTCCACATCATTTTCCCTGTCATCCATGCTAATAACTCTATTATAAAATGAAACCAGGTAACTTTGTCATGACTTGTTCCTTATAAATCCATGATGGATGTTAATTAATTCCTAATCAGAGTGCCACAGAAATGCTGATTCATAATCTGCCCAATTACCTTCCCCATTAAGTTTACAGGCTGTTGGTTTTCTGCATTCTGCTTATTTCCTTCTTTAAAAATAGGAATAATGTTATCTTCCAATCCTAGAACATTGTCTGTTCTCCAGGACTTTTCCAAGGTTACAAAGGCTCAAATAGTTCTGCAAGCATCTGCTAGTTTAATACCCCAAGGTGTAGTTTATCTGATCCTACAGACTTTAACTCATTTGCTCTTTGCTTATTTGGAGCCAAAGTTCACTCTCCATCCCACCCCAGTGGCACAAGGAGGGGAGTGTCAATAATCAATGGAGGGTTCATTTGCCTTTTAAAAGAAAATGGATGCAAAATATGAATTAAAAAATTATCCCTTGTTATTCTTCTTCTTAAACATTTTACCATTCTCTTTCTGCAGTAAACTTACAATCTCTTTAACTTTCCTTTTGCTTCTGATAGATCAACAATTTTGACAACAGTTCTGACAAGGATGATAAGGCATCTGAAGGCTAATCCATTCAATGAATGGTTAAACAATGAATTCCTAATCAAATGGAGAAAAGATTAGGGGTGACATGATAGCAGTCTTCAATACTTGAAAGGATCTCAGGACATCCACTTGTCTGGAATAGTATAATACCTCCTGCTTGAACAGATGGTTGGACTAGAAAACATCCAATGATTCTTCCAACACTGTCCAATGCTTTAAAAACTTTTGTTACTAGTCTAACCTCATACTTGACATCAGCTTTTCTCAAGTTAAACTTGCACTTATTGTAAAGTGCTTTGTATTCTTTTTTAGATATAGCCCCTGTTTTTCTTTTTCTTGTACTGTAAATGTGTCATGCCCCCATTGGCGTCTGAATCTAAGAGAGAAGATGAGATGGAACACGAGTCAATAGACCTCGATGGCCTTGGAAGAAACTGGGGAAGGGAAGAGTCAGTCCAGGCAAGGGTTTTCAAGGTTAGAAAGGCTTGCAGACAGGGAGGAACAGAAGAGAGAGAGCTCAGATGAAGAGCAAGGATCACCTGCTCCTGATCATAGAGCACCAAGAGAAGGCAAGAGCAATGCAGACTGATCCAGCTATGAGGGGGGGGGAGTGCCCATCCCTGCTTCACAAGGCACACCTGGAGACTGAGATGTAAGGAGGTGCTGGTGGGAGGGGCATTTATTGAGAACAATTCTTGAATCTGTGGAGCCTGGTATGAACTTGCCGATGCCTGTGCTCTGTCTTGTGGGGGCTTGCCCAGCTTGCCTGGCTTACTGGGCTGCTGGTCCAGGTTACAGCAGCTAACCTGGCTTACTAGACTGCTGATCCTAGTTACTGTTTGGCTAAACCTGTCTTATTGGACTGTTGGCCCTAGTTACAGTTTGGCTAACTTGCTTACTGTTCCAGGACTTGTAAACGTAGGAATGTTTGATGGCAAAGTTGTATCAATAAAGGGGAGTTTGACCTCTTCTCTGGCTGTGTTGCTTTCAGTATTAAGCTCATTAAGGTTGATTGTGATTTCAGTTTAGTTTAGTATGAATTGTTTAAGCTTGTGTTTCAGGTGCCTTGTGTTGTGTTCGTTTAAAAAATATTCACAGAAATTCTGTGATTGGTTAAGACGCGGCTATTTAGAAAATAGCCGCGAAGGTTAAATCGTTGTCAGTTAAAGAAAGCCCGCCGTTTTAAGAGAGTATAAATAGGGCAACGGATTAGCCGTTGCCCTCATTCGGAAAACTGCTGTTCCAGTGCTTGTATTCTATCTCGTAATGAATAAACCAGTTCTGTTTAAACCACCGGAGTCCTGACTTTTCAGTGGCGACGAGGAGGTCGAACTCCCGCGAACGCAGCCATGAACTCGGCCATGGCTCCACCACCGCCAGTATTCAACTCCGAAACGGAAGCTTGGACCTCGTACATGTCCAAATTCACATTTTTCCTCAAAGCGAGCAATCTACATGACGCCGATGATGAGAGAAAGAAAGCTATATTCCTCGCTTATTGCGGCACAGAAGTCTACAGCTTAGCCTCTACGCTCGTTGACCCAGACACTCTGGAAACCATCGCATGGTCAGCTCTACAAGCAAAACTCGCCGCACATTACCAGCCGACAACTCCTGTCCGCGTATACCGCCACCAATTCGCACAAATGCGGCAAGCGGATGGAGAATCTACCAACGATTTCATTACTCGCCTCCGCGCACTCCTTCCAAAATGCAAATACAAGGATCCGGAGGAACAGTTGATTGACCGCCTCATTTTCGGACTAACCAACATCACACTACAGAAGAAATATCTAGTAGATGAGGATGCCTCCCTCCAAGACATTCTTAAGGCAGCAAAAGCCTCCGAGGTATCTGAAACATCTGTTGCCGAGATTAAACACGCAACATCAACCGTTCATCACATCCCCGATGAATCGACTTGGCACGCCTGCTCTCCCGATGAGAAACACCTGGAAACCACCACTCCAGATGACTCCTGCCTCCAAATCCGAAGAGCTTCCGACCACGACGCCAAAGAGACACCCCGTTCAGACAGATGCGCCGGCTGCAACGGAAATCACCCACGTTTTCGCTGCCATTTCAAGGACGCCTATTGTCGCCGTTGCCAGCGCCGCAGCCACATCGCTGAAGTTTGCCGCGCCGCCAACCCAACTCCGGCAAATCCGCAAAACCAACGACCGTACTTCTCACCACGGAATCGACGACCGCCGTTTTCACGCAATGTTTCCCGCCCGGCTGACAACTCTCACTCTTCAAACCAACGAGGTAACTGCCCTTCTTCTGTAAACTTCAATTTCCCCACTGCGGAAAACAAGCTATTTGTTTCTCTTTTCCTCAACGGCCGTCCCTGCGAAATGGAATTGGACACCGGCTCCAGACATTCCATAATGCCTTGGGGAAAACTTAAATTATATTTACCTCGTGTAAAAGAGACTGACTTAGAACCTTGGGAACCGGGTTTGAGTGATTTTCAGGGACATAAGATTCCAGTATTAGGATGTTTGAATGTGCCAATTGCTTTTAAAAAGTTTCAAGGGTTTTTACCTCTCATAGTGGTTGACGGTCCTAAACACACATTATTGGGACTTAGATGGTTGCAACCCCTAGGCATTGAAATTTCAGGGGTTAACAATGTATGTGACTCTTTTGACTCAAATGACTTATTGAAAGAATTTCCCGAAGTTTTTTCTAGCACACTGGGTAAATATACAGGCAGCCCCATTTCATTTAATTTGGACCCAAACATTTCTCCCATCCGTCTAAAGCCCCGCAGAATTCCCATCCCACTTTTGCCTAAAGTGGATGAACAATTGGACAAATTAATAGCTCAGGGCATCTTGATTCCCACTGATCATGCTAAATGGGAAACTCCTATCGTAACCCCCGTTAAACCGGATGGATCTATTAGAATTTGCGCAGATTATAAAGCCACAATAAATAAAGCCTTACAGCATAATGCCTACCCAATCCCAGTCGTGCAACAACTTTTGCACACATTAGGAAATGGGTCCATCTTTGCGAAGTTGGACCTGGCCCAGGCATATCAGCAGCTTCCCGTTGATCAAAACACCTCTGAGGCCCAGACGATTGTAACGCACAGAGGTGCCTTTAAATGCACCCGGCTCCAGTTTGGAGTCTCTACCGCCCCTGGCATCTTTCAAGGTCTCATGGAACGAATTTTAAATAATATCCCAGGGGTCGTCCCATATTTCGACGACGTATTAATATCAGCCACATCTAAATCAGAATTGTGGGATAGAATCAGGCGCGTTTTAACTAAATTTAAAGAAACAGGACTCCATTTAAAAGCAGACAAATGTTCCTGGGCAGTTCCCAATGTAGAATTCTTGGGCTTTACAATAGATAGATTTGGAATTCACCCCACAAATGACAAAGTTGATGCTATAAGAAATGCTCCCACCCCCTCAAATAAGACAGATTTGCAAGCATTCCTAGGACTCCTTAACTTTTATTCCGTCTTTCTTAAACAGAAAGCGACAGTGGCAGAACCGCTACATAACCTTCTAAAGAAAGACTCTGCCTGGATGTGGGGACCAAAAGAACAAGCCGCTTTTACCGCAGTAAAAAATTTACTTTCATCCAACAGTGTTTTAGTACAATTAATATAGCTATGCCTTTATCCTTAACTTGCGATGCTTCACCGTTCGGCATAGGAGCTGTCCTCAGCCATAATTTTCCAGACGGCACAGAAGCCCCAATAGCCTATTACTCTAAAACTCTCTCTTCAGCTGAAAGAAATTATTCCCAACTCGACAAAGAGGCGCTAGCCCTTGTGGCTGGAGTTAAACGATTTCATTACTACCTCTGTGGTCGCTCCTTTACTTTAATTACAGACCATAAACCTCTTTTAGGCATTTTGGCGGGAAACAAACAAACTCCCACCTTTCTCTCCCCTCGCATGACTCGATGGGTTATTTTCCTTGCCGCTTACAATTATACTTTAATCCACAGGGGGGGGGGAAGATATAGGGAATGCCGATGCATTAAGCAGGTGCCCCCAAACAGAATTGGTCAGTGATCCTGCCCCTGCCTCAAGTATTTTATTAATTGAAACTAGTAAACAAAATTTATTAACAGCGACAGAAATAGCCAATCAGACACAAGTAGACCTAATTTTAAAACACATTAAACAATGGATATTAAAAGGATGGCCAAATGAACAGCAATCAAATCAATTTCAACCCTTTAAGAACAGACAGCTTGAATTAAATGTGTTAAAAGATTGTATATTATGGGGAGACAGGGTTGTTATTCCAAAATCCTTACAGAAGCAAGCATTGCAGTTATTGCATATAGGTCACCCAGGAATAGTCAAAATGAAAACTATTGCCAGAAGTCATTTATGGTGGCCTGGGTTGGACAGGGACATAGAATCATGGGTTGGTGTTTGTGCACCCTGCCAGAGAACAAGACCCAACCCACCAAAAGCCACACCATCAGAGTGGCCAACACCAAGAGGGCCCTGGTCCAGAATACATATTGACTTTGCGGGACCAATCAGGGGCCAATCCTTTTTACTAGTTGTCGATGCATACTCCAAATGGCTGGAAATTGAACTCATGGCATCTACAACTACTAGCGCAACCATAAAGGCACTAAGGAAAATGTTTGCCACACATGGCATCCCAGACATTTTGGTCTCTGACAACGGGCCCCAGTTAACAGCCCGTCAAATGGAACTATTTCTTGCAGACCAGGGCATAAAACATGTGCTCATTCCACCTCATTTTCCCCAAGCGAATGGGCAAGCAGAACGAATGGTTAGAACCACAAAGGAAGCATTCAACAAAGCACCATTAGGAGATTGGCAACAACAAATCGATGAATTCCTAACCATTCAGCACATTACGCCATCAGCGTCCACGAACAAAAGCCCGGCAGAACTTTTAATGAGCAGAAATCTCCGCTCTAAATTAGACAGAATTCACCCAAATTACCAAAATGACCAAAAAGAAGTTAAATTACAAAGCGAGAGACAGTTTAACATTGGGGATTTAATTTACGCTAAAGACTATGACTCAAATGATAAATGGAAAGAAGGAACGGTATTAGAAAAAACTGGGTTAAAAACATATATCATAATATTAACAGATGGGCGCAGTTGGCATCGGCATGTCGATCAACTACGCAAAAGAATTAAAACTAACTCAGACATTTTGCCTACTATAGAAAAACCAATAGAGGACTTACCAGAACCACTTCGAGACTCCAGCGATGGCTGCCTGTTGCCCCTGGCGGCCGGCGGAGATCAAAATGCATCATCGCAACCAGGCCTGTCAGAGACTAGCCTTAGCGGAGCAACGGGGCCGGCTGTCCAGGCAAGCAGCTCCCAGCAAAATGAACTGCGCAGGTCCCAGAGATCTGTAAAGCCGCCAATCCGCTTACAGGACTATGTGACGTGGATTAACACGTAATCATGGTCTCATCTAAAGAGGGAGGGGTGTTGTGTTCGTTTAAAAAATATTCACAGAAATTCTGTGATTGGTTAAGACGCGGCTATTTAGAAAATAGCCGCGAAGGTTAAATCGTTGTCAGTTAAAGAAAGCCCGCCGTTTTAAGAGAGTATAAATAGGGCAACGGATTAGCCGTTGCCCTCATTCGGAAAACTGCTGTTCCAGTGCTTGTATTCTATCTCGTAATGAATAAACCAGTTCTGTTTAAACCACCGGAGTCCTGACTTTTCACCTTGTTTCACCAGAAACAAACCTTTTTTCAGCCTTCTTGGACATTTTCTCCTTTAGGATTTCAAGCCATTGAAACATTCCTTATTCTTCTGAGTCCATCAAAGTCTGAAGTCTAATATTGAAGTCTGAGTGTTTTCACTTTCTCTTCTCTATGCTATCTAAAATTCTAGGGTAATATTGTGGTTGTCTCCCAGGCTTCTAGTTACTTTTACTTTTTCCATCATTTCCTCAAGTTGGTGAGGATTAGGACCATAATCATCTGACTATATTAACACCAATGTGATGGCATGTAAATGATTTTCTATATAATCCACATTCACAAGCCCTGTCATCCTCTATGATACAGCATTCAGCATTACTGTTCTTTGCAACCCTGATCAGATACATTTTAATAAAATGTTATTTGTTACCTACAGCACAGGTGCTATTTTTTAAAAATAAATCAGTCATCTGTCTTTGGTTTTAGTCAGTAACCAGAATTCAACTTACGTAAGGGAGGAAAATGAAAGCATGCAAAATAAAAGAAAAATCAACAATAACTAAAAATTTAATGATTGGTTATAGCTGACTTTACAAGCAATAAAACAAAGTTTATCCACATTTAAATGAACTGCATTATATTGATTGGCTAACAACAACTGTAGACAAAATAAATCCAGATGGCCCATAACTTCAATTAATAGTAGGGAGGGATAAATATTTAACCATATGAAGATATTGCAGGAGCTAAATGGAGGTAATTTGCAATTCAACCAATTTGGGGTGATTATTATGGGAATTTAAACTTAATATACCTGGAAGACATGGTTACACCATAGCTCTAGTAAATTAAAAACACAGATGAATTAGGGCTCAATATTATCGCAGCTCATTAAAAATGATAAAAAGTGGTCTAGTTTATTTCAGCTGAAGAAGTTAGTAAGCCTAAACTGTAATGATGCTTCTAAGTTTTAAGTTTTGTTTTCAGACACAACGTTTTGACAATTCAAAATTTCAGAATGTATAAACACAGTAATTCTCTGGAAATTTATATTGTAATCTTCATAAAAACATTATCACTCATTATTAGATTCCGCCCTGCCCTAATGCAGATGACTTCATACATTTATCTTGATTTACATCAAAGCAGATATGGGTTTCTCCCAGTTCGGACCAGTTCACCTGAACTGGCAGCAAACTACTGGTGATATCACAATAATGTCACAAAACTGGATTGGTCACTGCTGGTTCATGGGCGCCCCATCTTTTTTTAAAAATGAATTTTTTTTCCTGAATATTTTTCTGGGTTTTTCCCCTCTGTGCATACACAAAAGCAAAGTTTCCAGCACTGTGCATGCAGTGCCATCTTGTTTTCAGCTTTTTTTTGGGGGGGGGGGGTTTCCACTGTGTATGTGTGCGTGAAAAATGCGTGGGAGCCATGAGGTGCGGCCATACACACGGGAGTAAGCAAACCGGCAGTGAGGTAAGTTAGAGACCACCCCTGCATCAAAGGCATACTCTCTGATTTCACACATTATTGATTGTACCCTGAATTCATACAACATTATTTCTAGGAAACACTTGATCACACCCAGACAGTATATAAGTGAGGATTTATGGGTAAAGAGGCATGGGGATTCAACATCTGTAATGGTGGAGTTCCCAGATCCAGGGTTCCAGAAATGCTTTCTTCCTTTCTTCCTTTCTTTCTTTCTTTCTTTCTTTCTTTCTTTCTTTCTTCCTTTCTTTCTTTCTTTCTTTTTTTTTTTTTTGTTTGTTTATTTTTATGCCACCCTTCTTTTTAGACTCAGGGTGGCTTACAATATATTAGCAATAATACTTTTTAACAGAGCCAGCATATTGCCCTCACAATCCGGGTCCTCATTTTACCCACCTCGGAAGGATGGAAGGCTGAGTCAACCTTGAGCCGGTGATGAGATTTGAACCGCTGATCTACTGCTGACTTACTGCTGACCTACTAGCAAACTGCTGTTAACCCTTTAAGTTCATCATGCATAGATTTAGCTGTCTGAGGAAAACATGAGTGTGTGTGTATTTAAAAGACATTAGAAAACTGAAGAATGTCTAAAAGAAAGAAAACTGAAGAATGTTGGATTTGGCTCCTGGCTGCAGCCATTCCTTATATATTAGACAATTTGACCGGGAACACTGCCAACATGGACTAAAAGCCTGACCTTATTTTATATCAAATCATTTTAAAATCCTTTGTTCTGATCTGATTAGGCCCAAGCAGAACAGAAACATTTGCTTTTACAGTTATCTAATGTCATGATAGATACCAACTAATGACCCCATAATAGTGTCATCATTCCAATTGAGGAACCCAACCTAAAGCAAGCACAGTTTACACAATGCCGCCGGCGACTCACCGCTGGCGAGGGTTGCGGCGTGGGCCGGGGAAGGAGGGGCGTGTTGGGGCGGAGCCTGCGGCCCCCACGTCATCCCCGGGGGCTGCAGCGTGTCGCCTGGGTGCATGGTCACCCAGTGAACCGGGCAGGAGGGAGGCAGCCCTATAAAAGGGGCTGCCTCGTGGCGCAGTGCCTCCTGCCCGCCGGCGCTGGACACTTGCTCCCGAGCTCGCCGCAGGCCGGATCAGCGAGGAACGAGCAGCGCGCTTTTCTCCCCGACGGGAGGACTGGGGTGGACGGTTTGTAAGCCCCCGGGATCGATGGCGATCGCCGGGGGCGGCCCTGGTCTACGGGGGTGGGGGTGCGGCGGTGCCCAGCGCCCGTGCACGGGCCGTTCGTGGCGTCGTCGCTTCTCCTTTGTTCGTTGCCGGCGGCGCGCAGGACGGCGCCGGCCGGAAAATTGCAGGATTCGCCGGCGGCTTGCTTGGGAAAGGGAGGAGGGGGTCAGATGGCTGCTGTGCCGGCGCCCCTCCTCCCCCCCACCCCCGCGGCATCGTGTAAATGGCGGCAGGGCGCGCGGGGCGTCGACGGCTTGCCGGCCGGGTTTGCCCGGCCGGTGTGCCGCCGGGTGGTTGCTCTGACACCAGAGCATGGGAACATTGTCTCCAAAGGCTCCTTCATTTTATGAAGGGAATGATGATGAATTTGTTGATCTTCTCTAGCATGAAGCTAGAAACTTATGGCAAAAGCAATATGATTGCAAGATGATACATATTTATGGAGAGATGATTTAATTAAGTTAACATAAAGCATGCAAATATAGCTTGTCACACAAACCACAAGCAATGGCCATTCGTTCCATAATTAAACTGCCATAAACATGAGATGTAAACTTAGAGCTATACTTCCCTTATCTTACTATAGTTTGTAGAAATTTTGATCTATTTTTTATTTTATTTTAATTATTTATTTATTTGTCAAACATGTATAAGATAGTAGTTTGTATAAACATAACAAGTAATGATAAAATAAAGGACAATAGGACAGTGCTAGTAGGCCCGATAGTGCGCTTATGTATGCCCCTTGCAGACATTTTAGAAACAGGGAGAGGTCAACTATAGACAATCTAAGGTTAAAGTTTTTGGGTTTTGGGGAAGAAACCCCAGAGTCAGGTAGTGCATTTCAGGCATCGATCACTCGACTGCTGCAGTCGTATTTTCTGCAGTTGAGTTTAGAGCAGTTTACATTTAGTTGACTCTATTCCATGCTCGTGTATTGCTGTGGTTGAAGGTGATTCCAAAGCCATTCATCTGAATTAAGCTGTTTCTGGATATATCTTTAGCGTAAAGCCTTTCACCAGTGATCTGGCACTATCACTATTCTCATTGGCATAAAGGCTGTACTAATACATCTATTTTATTTCTTTATTATTAACGAGAATTGGGCATAACCCAACAATCAAGTGCTGACCATACATGAGCAGGGACCGATTCTGTCCTGGATTCTATCCAATAACCTGACTCATTTGGTGCAAAGAATTCGGTGAGATCATTTGTCCCAATTTTCTCCCTTGGGAAACTTTCTTCAGACCGGATTCAAAGTTCTGTATATCCATGATAACATTAGAGGATTTTCTTGGAGTCAGTCTTGCTCATTCAACTAAGATCAGCTAGGCCAGTGATGGCGAACCTATGACACGCGTGTCACCACTGACACGCCTAGCCATTTTCGGTGACACGCGGCCGCCTCCCAGCTGCCTCCTTCCTCCTTCTGTATGGGCGAGCCTGCAGAGTGCAGGCTCGCCCACACGCTGCCTTTGGCAGCACAAGCATGCCTGTCCGGCCAGGGAAGAAGCGCCCGCCCCAAAATACCCCCCCCCCGCAGCCTTTTCCACGGGCGCGCACTCCCCATCCCCCTGCCAACCCGCAGGGGGGGAGGCGCCGGCAGTAGAAGGCGCTGCCCCCGCCCGCCCGATCTCCTCCTCTTCCGCCGAAAGAAAAGCGCGGGGCTGCCTTCTTGAGCCTCCCGTAGCTCCACCCCACTTTGCCCTGCCTGTCATCTTCCGTTGTGTTTTCGGGGGGCGGCGGCGGGAAAGCCCTGTGCCGGCCAGGAAAGCCGGCTTTCCGAGAAAGCAGCGCGCTTTTCAAATGCGCTGCTTTTTTGCAACTCTTTCCTGGGGGGGGGAGTGGCCTCCTCCCTCCCCCCTGCTGAGGGGGGCGGCGGCAGCATTTTCAAAGTGCCGGGCAGCCAGTCATCCTCCTCCTCCCCACTCCACCCATACCGAGGGAACAGTCTCGCCAGCGGCTGAGAAACCGCCTGGTGTGAAGGTCAGGCTGGGCTGGGGCCGGGGGAAAGCACCACGCTGTCCCCTGAGCCGCCTGGCCCAGGTGCCGGAGAGAACAGCCGGTGGACAAGCACAGCCAGGAACAAGCGGGAGGTGAGATGCCTAGTTCCCCCGGTGTTGTTTGCAGGGGGAATAAGGGAAAGTCTGGAGCGGGAAAGAGGAAATCCCGGGGGAGGAGGAGGAGTGGGGCGGAGCACCAGTATCTCTCTGTAAGGTGGGTGGCGGATCTCGAGTTCTCCTAATACTGCACAGAATTTATAAGAGGAGATAGCAATTCTTTCAATGTTTATGGGTTTTGGAAAACAAAGCTAGAAATTGTTTTCTTCTCTATAAAGTAAGAAGTTCAACATTGGTTTGGAAGTGGTATGTAGGAATTTTTAAAAATATTTGTTTCAGACATAATAATCAAATTTGGAATTGTGAGCATTGCTATGCTTACAAACCAATTTTCAGCTTCTTTTTTTAAGTAACGGCAAGAAGTGTATGAGCTGCCAACTAAATCATTTAAATTATGATAACAAATGTTACTGTGCATTGCTTCTGTTGAAAATGTTTGTTTCATATATCCCCACTAGCATACTGGTAATTCCATAATCTTTTGAGTGACTTTTTAATAGTGAAATTT
Source organism: Erythrolamprus reginae (assembly GCF_031021105.1). Classification (NCBI taxonomy): domain Eukaryota; kingdom Metazoa; phylum Chordata; class Lepidosauria; order Squamata; family Dipsadidae; genus Erythrolamprus; species Erythrolamprus reginae. Next base: position 47,636,239 of record NC_091956.1, read on the forward strand.
ACTATTTCAAATCATTTTTTACATTTTTGGCTTTTTAGCATGGAAACATTTTTAGGTATTTTCAAAAAGCTTCTTACCCAATCCTAATAATCAATTCATTGACAGTGCTGATAAACGTTTGTGGCATTTCTACTTCTCTGACTCAAGGTTTTTTTGCAATTATCAGACATTGATTCAGATGTCAACAAAAGTAAGCAAGTTCATTCATCCCATCAAAACATAGTCATAAATATCATATTTTAAATTAAATATTTGAAAATTAAATTATACAATTATGTAATTGTTTTATTTAACATATATTATAACATGAAATTTAAAAGTATTTCCTTGCCTAGCCCTTATGCCAGTGAAAGGATTAATTTATTCATAAAGTGGGTTACATAAATTGGTTTATCTTTTTAGGAATCTGTTTCAGAATTTGAGAACCTCTATTGTTAGATTCATTAACTATTGACAAAATACATAGCACTGCTCAGGCATGAATATTTATTTATTTATTTATATTTATTTATTTATATATTTATTTATTACTTTTATGCTGCCCAGTCCCAAAGGGACTGCCGCTCAGACACTATACTTTTCTGCCCACACCGGGGAAAAATTAGAAGGAATATTGATTGGCGCGGCGCCAAGCGTCGGAGCCCACCACGAACGGTGGTTGGCTCGCAGGGGCCGCTGGAAGAAAGAAAAGGGAACGAGAGGGAGAGAGAAAGGGAGGAAGAGAGGAAGGAAGGAAGAGATAAATATAAAGTGGAAGGAAGAGAAAGAAAGGAAGGGAGAGAGAGAGAAAGAGAAAAAAGTGGAAGGAAGAGAAAGAAAGGAAGGGAGAGAGAGAGAGAGAAAGAGAAAAAAGTGGAAGGAAGAGAAAGAAAGGAAGGGAGAGAGAGAAAGAGAAAAAAGTGGAAGGAAGAGAAAGAAAGGAAGGGAGAGAGAGAGAAAGAGAAAAAAGTGGAAGGAAGAGAAAGAAAGGAAGGGAGAGAGAGAGAAAGAGAAAAAAGTGGAAGGAAGAGAAAGAAAGGAAGGGAGAGAGAGAGAAAGAGAAAAAAGTGGAAGGAAGAGAAAGAAAGGAAGGGAGAGAGAGAGAAAGAGAAAAAAGTGGAAGGAAGAGAAACAAAGGAAGGGAGACAGAGAGAAAGAGAAAAAAGTGGAAGGAAGAGAAAGAAAGGAAGGGAGAGAGAGAGAGAGAAAGAGAAAAAAGTGGAAGGAAGAGAAAGAAAGGAAGGGAGAGAGAGAAAGAGAAAAAAGTGGAAGGAAGAGAAAGAAAGGAAGGGAGAGAGAGAGAAAGAGAAAAAAGTGGAAGGAAGAGAAAGAAAGGAAGGGAGAGAGAGAGAAAGAGAAAAAAGTGGAAGGAAGAGAAAGAAAGGAAGGGAGAGAGAGAGAAAGAGAAAAAAGTGGAAGGAAGAGAAAGAAAGGAAGGGAGAGAGAGAGAAAGAGAAAAAAGTGGAAGGAAGAGAAACAAAGGAAGGGAGACAGAGAGAAAGAGAAAAAAGTGGAAGGAAGAGAAAGAAAGGAAGGGAGAGAGAGAGAAAGAGAAAAAAGTGGAAGGAAGAGAGAAGGAAAGAAAGGAAGGGAGAGAGAGAGAAAGAGTGAGAGAGAGAAGATAGAAAGAGAGAGAGAGAAATGATAGAATAAAGGGGAGAAAAAAAAGAGAAATGAGAAAATGATTGAGGCAGAGAATGACAGGAAAGAGAGAAAGAGAGAGAGAAGTGACTCTTGATTTAAAACATATAATAACATAAACATAAACATAATAACAGAGAGAAAAAACCCCAACCCTCACCTGTTTTTATTAATAGTTATGTTTTTGAATTTGCTGGTTGTTTTAGTTTTAATAGTAATAGAGTTTTGTTTTGTTTTATTATTAATTTCTTTTAATAAAAAAGAAGGGATTTATTATTTATTTTTATTTTTATTTATTTATTTTTTGTTTGTTTATCTGTCTGTCTATCTACCTACCTACCTACCTACCTACCTACCTACCTACCTACATACATACATACATACATACATATATATATATATATACTTCTATGCCGCCCAGTTTTTTTTTCAAGGTGACACACCACCCGAGTTAAGCTCAGTTTTTTGGCGAATTTTGACACACCAAGCTCAAAAGGTTGCCCATCACTGAGCTAGGCCATTCCAGACCTTCAGGGATCAAGTGGTCCACTGGTCTACCACAGAGCAACCATTGTGCCTCTGATAGTTTTCATCCTTCAAGTATTTATGAACTATACATGCTGGTTAGGAATGCTGTAATACAGCAACATCTGGAAAGAACAAAAATATGGATAGGTCCTACATCCCTTTCCTATTTTATAAAACTCCTCTCCAACTTGAAATTTATTTAAAAAGAAAAAAAATGATTACTGCCTAAATCCATTCTGAAATGGTCACTTTTCCCATATGAATTACCACATAGGTTCTATTGTTGAGAAATGCATTGTAATATTGCTTGGTTTTCTAGCAACGACGATTAAAAGTAGAAGTAGTCGGTGCATAGGTTCATGGGGACACAATCTGAAGTTAGTTGGGGGAAAGATCAATGGCAACATGAGAAAGTATTATTTTACTGAAAGAGTAGTAGATCCTTGGAACAAACTTCCAGCAGACGTGGTTGGTAAATCCACAGTAACCGAATTTAAACATGCCTGGGATAAACATATATCCATTGTAAGATAAAATACAGGAAATAGTAACAGGGCAGACTAGATGGACCATGGGGTCTTTTTCTGTCGTCAGTCTTCTATGTTTCTATGTTTCTATAAGCTGTACTTAAATTCTTAACTATTAAAGAATTAGCAGATAAACTAAATTTCTAAGCCAATCAGTGGTCTTGTGACAATTGAATAAAGTTCTACTATAAGATTTATTCCAGCTTTCTGCTGCTGCGACAGAGAAGACTTCTTAGAACATAACTTGGATTACAGTTCAAAAAATGGACAGAACTGTACTCCAATAGAACTATAAAGCATGATATTGGGAAACACTGGAGAAGATTAATTTAAGCAGAGGTGACTCAGAACTCAAGGCATGGTCCATGACTTACAACCGTTCATTTAATGCCTGTTTGAAGTTACAATGATGCTTAAAAAGTGGTGTATGGATCGTCCCCACACTTAAATCCATTGCAGAGTACACCGTGATCATTTGATCAAATTTTGGGTCCTTGGCAACGACAAAACATTTATGCTGGTTGCCGCATCCTGGGGTCATGTGATCACCATTTATGACCTACCCTTGATATTCTAACTAACAAAGTAAAGGTAGACAGCCAGATTCACTTAAGAACTCTGGCCAAAAGAAGTTGTACAATCAAATAGAACTCACTTAGCAGCAGAAGATCCAGCCTCACTTGTAGTCAGCTATATCGAAGTGGGGGTGTTAGGAGGTTAACATTAATACTATGGTTATAATGATTAAGTTAGGTTGGTCTAGCTAATGCATGCGCTAACGGTAAAGGAGGCATTTTCAGGGGCCTTTGCTTCCCTGCATAAAATTCTCGCTACTATTCTATTCCCTGGGGGAACGAGCAGGGCCACGGAGCTTATTGGCTCGTCTCCCAGACAATTTAAGGCTGAAGAAGAGTGTGGTGACTGCCTGAGGGGAATACAGGAACATGGGGCTGCGACGGTGGCACAGCTGGTTCAGCGGCAGGGAAGCGAGACAGCAACAGAAGGCCCGGTTTGTTAGCAGGGAGTATGTGCGCATGGGCAGGCTGGTTGGCAGCCACATGGCTTGGGCGGGGGCACAGGGTACCCAGAATGGTGGGCGGCGCCTTCGCTCAAGCAAAGGAGTGCAGGTGGGGACCACACGGTTACACGCCCTCGTGTATGGGCAACAAGGGGGGGCTTAGCTCTCCTAACAAAAGACCCGGTGGCTAACTATTTGAAGACACGGGGAATGATCAAGGGATGGTCCTGGGAAAGGACGCAGATGGGGGAGAAATTAGTAAGCTGCTATACATTACCCAGTTTCAGGGGCAGCGGCATTGGGGGAGACCCAGCTTCTCACCCAGCGAGGCAAGGCCGTTTCACTCGACAGCCAAATCTATGGCCTTTGGGACACGGAGGTATGCCAGGAGCTGTCCTGGTCGCACAGTAGTGGATCATGTACGGTTCCCTGGGCCAGGAAATCGATGTTACATTGGGGGCTGTGGCAACCGCGTCGGTTGTGCTCGGAGTCTCCAGTAACGCAGATGGTGGATTGATCACCGGCCAGGCGTATCTAACAGGACAGAGGCCTGGGTGTGAGGGACCCAGTCCAGGTACAGCGAGGAAGCCAGGGAATGGTTCCCTTTGTACCGTAAGACGGGCCTCCAATGAGGGGATTGGATACTGTAGCCTAGAGGATAATTCTCTGCCTTACAAGGCAAAGGTTGCAGGTTCAAGTCCCAGTGGGACCCACCTCTGATACAGGGTATATCAAAAGTTGGAGTTGAAGATTAAGAATCTTACAAACAATTTCAGTTTGGATATTCAGAAACCAAGGTAGTGATTTTCAAATAGCGGTTGGGGGCCGTTACAGGAGCATTGGCAAGATATCGGGTGGTATTCCCTCAGCAGTACTGATTGCGGTTTTCAGCAAGTTCTCCGCACAGTAATGAATACGGTGGCGGTTCAAAGTCAGTGGGTTTTCGTGGCGTTGATTCAAGCACCCGAGTACAAGCGTTTTTGTTTTGTTTTTTTGGGAGCGGGTGGATAACACTGTCTTGTTATTCTTATCGTTTCTCTAGGTCCTGGCCCTGCTCCACCGTGTTACGCGCAAAGTGCGAAGGAGCCGCCCTTTCCTTTGCCCACAGTGGCAAACTGCGGCCACTGCGTGGCATGTCGGCTGGATGTACAGCTGCAACATTATCTTCAGGAATGTGGAGGTTGCTGAGTCACTGGGGCTTCAGTGGAAGGGGCTTGAGCTCGGAGGTCTCCGTTGAGACGGGCCTCTCCCATTTGGAAAGTTGGGAGCTATGAGGGGCCGGACCCAGATTGTTTGGTGTTGCACACTGGTGGCAACCACCTGTTGCTGGTGAATTGGGAAAGGTGGCCTGACACACGCGTGTGTACCATATATTGCCACGGAGGTGCTGGAGGTATGCCAAGAGCCCAAGGCGGTGGAGGATGCCAGGTAGAGAGTTAACAGGGCAGCGAAGGAATGGGTACTCCAGACGGGGGGGTGGAGTGTTAGGTCACCCCAACATCAGAGCATCCCAGCTAGCTTTATTCAGAAGGGACAGGGTACATTTGACAGACGAGGGGAATGACAAATTCATAACGGACCTGCAGAGGTGCCTGCACATTCATGTGCAGGGGGGGGGGAGCAGGGGGAATAAATTTATAATTTCACCCCCTGCTGTGGCCGAAAGGGGGCGGAAATGGGCGTAAGCAGCAACTGTGTGATCTCCTTTAGGGGCACCTCTACTGAGGTGAGGGGCGATCTCCTTCTCGGAGTACAGGGCTCGACCGGCTTGGGTTCGGGGAGGGGGTCGCTCCTGTGGCTCGCTGCCTGTGGCGTATCAGAGACCAGTGGCGAGCCATCCCACACGCCGTGGGGGCGTGTCATTGGGCAGGGGGCAGGTGTAATTTTACCTGACCCTGCACCCGGGCAAGGAGCTTTCGCCCTAGAGTTGCTCAAGTGAGTTTGTTGCAAAGTTAACTCCGCCCCCATTTGATTTATGCACCTTTGCAGGTCACGTGGTTAATTGGCTAAATAGTTAATTTGAATTTGTTTAATAAAAGTGACCCTATTTATACCCACACCTTTGTGTCCGACTGTTACTCCGCCTGCGCCGCAATGCCGCCGGCGACTCACCGCTGGCGAGGGTTGCGGCGTGGGCCGGGGAAGGAGGCCGCCATGTTGGGGCGGAGCCTGCGGCCCCCACGTCATCCCCGGGGGCCGCAGCGTGTCGCCTGGGTGCATGGTCACCCAGTGAACCGGGCAGGAGGGAGGCAGCCCTATAAAAGGGGCTGCCTCGTGGCGCAGTGCCTCCTGCCCGCCGGCGCTGGACACCCGCCCACCCTCCCTCTGTTACAGGGTGCATATGATGGGTCGCCCTCGGTGGGGCCGAGTAGGAATTTTTTGCAGTCACAAGGAATTGGCCGAATTGTGGCTGTTTTTTCGCCTACTCCACTCTGTGCGTGGGAGTGTGTGGTTAGGGGGTGGTCTAACCAACTAGCGCCCCCCCCCTCAAGGTCACTGGGGGGGGGACGGCCGAAAGGGGGCGGAAATGGGCGTAAGCAGCAACTGTGTGATCTCCTTTAGGGGCACCTCTACTGAGGTGAGGGGCGATCTCCTTCTCGGAGTACAGGGCTCGACCGGCTTGGGTTCGGGGAGGGGGTCGCTCCTGTGGCTCGCTGCCTGTGGCGTATCAGAGACCAGTGGCGAGCCATCCCACACGCCGTGGGGGAGTGTCATTGGGCAGGGGGCAGGTGTAATTTTACCTGACCCTGCACCCGGGCAAGGAGCTTTCGCCCTAGAGTTGCTCAAGTGAGTTTGTTGCAAAGTTAACTCCGCCCCCATTTGATTTATGCACCTTTGCAGGTCACGTGGTTAATTGGCTAAATAGTTAATTTGAATTTGTTTAATAAAAGTGACCCTATTTATACCCACACCTTTGTGTCCGACTGTTACTCCGCCTGCGCCGCAATCCAATATCTTAATGCAAAGCTTTAATGGGTACATCATATTGGCAAAGATGAGAGAAAAACCAAATCTATTTCCCATGCAAACCCACATAGTTAAAGCTCAAGTTCTTCTTCCCACTATTAGGCCAAGTCATGTTATCCAATGGAGTATTATAATATTGTTGTTAGAAAGTTTTTAAAAATTCAAAAAATTAAAATTAAATTTAAATATTTAGGTCTATGTCTTAGATCAAGATACACTTCAATAAAAGGAAATAATTATACAAAACTGCTTTACAAAACAAGACCTAGAAAAGTGGAATAAAATTCAGATGTCACTACTAGGCAGGATTGCAACCATAAAATCTAACATTTTATCAAGATGGCTCTACCGATTTCAAATTGCCCCAGTTAAATTAGACAATTTTTTAAAATAGAAATTAATAAAGCATTATCCAAATTTATATGGGCAGGGGAAAAGCCAAAAATTAAATACAAGAACATGCAAGATATAAGATCTAAAAGGGTTTTTGGATTACCTGATTTAGAAATTTATCAATCGACAACTTTACTCTGGATTAAAGATTGGATTAATCTCAGTAATGAGAGGATTTTAAAATTAGAAAGGTACAATATACAAGAAGACTGGCATGCTCATCTTTGGGAAATAAAAAATACCAAACATACACAATTTCAGACACATAAAACAAGAGAAACTCTGCTATATATATGGAGAAAGATTAGACATAAACATTTCATAGAAATACCTAGGTGGTTATCCACCATGGAAGCTTTGATATACCTGAACGTATTAGGTGTCATTAAAGTCAGGACCTAGGATGACGAGCTGCTGGACAAAGAAGGCAAATATTAGAAAAGGAAGGGAAAATCAGATTGGTTACCATATCTTCAATTACAAAGTATATATATTCAACAATATGGAATAAATAAAAAATTAAATTTAATAGATGAAATTTTAAAAGGACCACAGACTAAATTTATAATGAAAATGTATAATTATTTACTACAATTTGACAACTTGGAAGAAACAGTTAAAGATAGTATGATTGCCTAGATGAAAAAATGTCGATATTCAATACAGTTAGGGGATTGGGACAAATTGTGGAAAGTAAATTATAAGCTAACATGGTTGGTCTTTTCCAAACAAAAGATCTGGCTGAAGTACTAACCTTCTCTACCTATACATGGCTATTCCACTCACATTTTACACACACACCTGCAAAAAAAGGTAGCCAGAGTACCTTCAAAATTGTTTTGAAACCAACTGTAAAAGAATATAACTGGGTTATAGTATCTAACTTAGCTGACTGCTTTAACCAGGATAAACATTACAGCAGTGTTAAAATACCATAGCATCCTTGTTCTCACGAAAGCCTAGCCCAGGGTTAGGCAAAGTTGGCTCTTCTATTACTTTGGACTTCAATCTGCTAGCTCAGGAATTCTGGGGGTTAAAGTCCACATGTCATAGAAGAGCCAACTTTGGCTTTTAACTCTGGTCTAGACCATTAAACGTGCTTTCAAAACTCTAATGCATTGTTTGCACTTTAATTAATCTAAAATCAAATAAACAATATTATTACCTAGCTCAGATGGTGAGACCACACTTGGATATTGTGTACAGTTCTGGTCACCTCACCTCAAGAAGGATATAATGGAACTGGAAAAGGTGCAAAAAAGGGCAACAAGTATGATCAAAGAAATGGAGCACCTACCTTATGAAACTAGATTGCAACGCCTTGGTCTCTTCATCTTCAGCCTTGAAAGACGGCATTTAAAGGGTGACTTGATTGAAGTGTATAAAATCATGCATGGGATAGAAAAATTCTTTTCTCTATCACACAATACTAGGATGAGAGGGCACTCCCTAAAGCTTATATAGGTAAGAAAGCGAGGACAAATAAAGGGAAACATTTCTTCACCCAGAGGGTTGTTGGTTTATGGAATTCACTTCCAGAAGAGGTCCTGACAGCTGTCAGCCTTGATAGCTTCAAGACAGGATTAGACAGATTCATGGATGCCAAGTGTATCATTGGTTATTGAAACGGATGTCCATGTGCCGCCTCTATGTTGATTGAGGCAGGCAGGATTTCCTTGAGTACCATTTGTTGGGGGTCAAGGGAAAGGGAGGGTTTTGACTTCTCTTTCTGCTCAAGATCTCCATGTACAATTGGTGGGCCACTGTGTGACACAGAATGCTGGACTTGATGGGCTTTGGCCTGATTTAGCATGGCTCTTCTTATTACAATTCATAAACCTAGCCAATAAGACCCTTGTAATTTTAATTAATCTAAAATCAAATAAACAATATTATTACCTAGCACATTACAATACATGAACCTAGTCAATAGGACCCTTATAACTTTAACTTGTCAATACACTGCATAGAATTTGCCAAAGTGTATGGAAGGCTGGTCAGTGGCCAAAAGAATGGAAAATGTTAATATTTATCCCAATACCAAAGAAAGGTGATACAAAAGACTGTTCCAAATGTTGAACTGTAGCCTTGATATCACATGTGAGTAAAATTCTGACTGTGAAACTTGGACTCCAAAAAAGTCAAATAGGATAAGTGTGGACCCTTTGAACTGTGGCGCTGGAGGAAACCACTATACATCCAATGGACTACAAAATAACAAACAAAGAAGTTTTAGACTGAACTTCCTAAAAAATAAAAAATCCCTTGAAGCCAAGATTGCCAGCTATCATATTTTGGTCAAATCGTGACAGCTGACTCACTAGAAAATTCTGTCATGCTGGGAATGACCATCAGAAAAAAGAAAAGGGACCAACCAAGCATCTGCTGGCTGGATCTTATAAAGTATAACATTGGAAATGCATGGGTGGCCAATTTATGGCTGCCCAAAATTGCACCAGGGCCAGGAGGAACTCGGCCCAGCACATACAGCAGCCGCGGTTCACTTTAATTTTAATAAAGTGACCCATTTAAACCCAGCTCTTGGTGTCCGAGTTCTTATTCGGCCTCCGGTGCAATGACCATGATGGATCTGAAGGAGCGATACAGAGGGGCATGGCAAGTGCTGATCCCTAGAATGGTGAGACATGATTGAATGGCTGACAATGATGACACTGCATAATTCAGGTTGCAAGTGAAGGAAAACAGAATACTATAATGCAAGGTGTTGAGAGATTGTAAAATGCAAAGAATACCATGAAGGCCCTCAGAGTAAAACTGATTTATTTATTTATTTATTTATTTATTTATTTATTTATTTATTTATTTGTCAAATGTATAGTATTATAGTACATAGTAACATAACATAACATAAGTAGAACGTAGTAATAGAAAGGATAATAAGACAGTAGGACAGGGACATTAGGCACAAAAGTGCACTTATGCATATCCCTTACAGACCTCTTAGAAAAGGGAAGATGTCAATTGTAGATAATGTAAGGTTGAAGATTTTGGGTTTGGGGGAAGCAACAACAGAGTCAGGTAATGAGTTCCAGGCAGTGACCACTCTATTGTTGAAATCATATTTTCTGCAGTCAATCTGGAGCGATTTACATTCAGTTTGTATCTATTACGTGCTCTTGTGTTGTTGTTGTTTTTGTTGTTAAAGGTGAAGTAGTCACTGACAGGGAGTACATTATGATGTATGATTTTATGAACAACAGTTAAATCAGTTCAGAGTCGACGTAGTTGTAAATTTTATAGATTTAGTATTTGAAGTCTGGAGGAATAGGGTAATTTGTTACGTGAGGAGGAGTGAAGGACTCTTCTTGTGAAGTATTTCTGGACTCCTTCAGTTGTATTAATGTCTGAAATGCATTGTGGATTCCAAACAGGTGAGCTATATTCTAGAATAGGTCTTACAAATGTTTTGTATGCTCTGGTTAATAAATCAGTGTTTCTAGAGAAGAAGCTACATAAGATTAGGTTTACAATTCTTAATGCTTTTTTGGCAATGCTGTTACAGTGGGCTCTAGCACTTAGGTCATTGGAAATGAGTACTCCAAGGTCTTTGACTGAGTGAGGGTCCTCTTTTAGTTCAGTTTTACCAAGTATGTATTTAGTATTCGGATTCTTTTTAACAATGTGTAGGACGAAGCATTTGTTGGTAGAGATTTGAAGTTTCCAGTTGTTAGACCGTTCAGCTATTTGGTCAAGGTCCTTTTGAAGAGTAGAAGTATTGTGAGTGGTATTAAATAGTTTAACATCATCAGCAAAGAGAACACAATTGCTTGTGATATTGTCACAGAGATCATTTATGTAGAGTATAAAGAGAGTAGGTCCTAAAACACTGCCTTGTGGGACACCACTGTTAACTGGAGCAGGATTAGATATGGCATTACCTATTTTGACCACTTGTTGTCTGTTAGACAGGAACACTGAAATCCAATCATGCAGAGGTCCAGAGATGCCATAGGATTTTAGTTTCAGAAGAGGTTTGTCATGAAACACTGAGTCAAAGGCTTTGCAAAAGTCTATATAGATTGCATCTATTGATCTACCTTGATTAAATTGGGTAGTCCATATGTTTTTACAGTGTAAGAGTTGCAGATTGCAGGATAATTTTTTCCTGAAACCGAATTGTTTGTTGGAAAGTAGGTTAGTGGTTTCAAGATGAAGTGTAATGGATTGGTTTATGATGGATTCCATTACTTTGCAAGTGACACAAGTCAGGGAGATTGGTCTGTAGTTTTCAACATTACTTGGATCACCTTTTTTGAAGATGGGGATGACTGTGGCTAGAGACTAGAGTTTAGGTAGGGAGCTAGTTGTAGAAGATATTTTGAAAATTATGCTTAGGGGTTCCGCCAGGGTTGAGGAAAGCTTTTTTAAGAAGTATGCGCATAGTCCGTCTGGTCCGATAGAAAGGGAAGGTTTTAGGTTGTGTAATGATTTTTTAACATCTTCCTCTGTAAATTAAATTTGTGTTAGATCATTGAAGTTAGTTGAATTGCGACTAGGAAATGCTTGGCATGAGCCATTGCTGTTAACAAAGACAGAGCTGAAGAAGGTGTTAAAGAGGTTGGCTTTAATTGTTTCATTGTTATACTCTTTATCATTAGGTCCTTTAAGGGGTGGGATGGATCTAGAGTCTTTGAGTTTATTGTTTACAAAGTTATAGAAGGCACGAGTTGATTTTGTACGTAGGAGGTTTTCTTCTTGATTAATGTGATAGTTGGTGCATTCAGTCTTTATTTGATGACATAAATTCTTTTAGTGGTTTTTAAAGTTTGCAACAAGCCCTGTTTTATTTTTACGCCAGAGTAATCTTTTTTTGGATTGTAGCTTTCTTATTTTTATGGGTAATTTAGTTTTCTTGTTTTTGGTGAATATTAAAAGTACATATAATTTTATGACACTTTGGATTTTGAGCAAAAATATATTCTAATAGTCATCTACAGTGATACAGCTGGAGAATATTGTGGTCCGTCAGGAGATGAGGGATAAGATTCTATGTTTTCATAGTTGGCCTTTTAAAAGTTGAAATTGGTTGTCTTGTTCTTGGGGTTGTTTATTTCAGGAAGTACATTAAGGCAAAAGTGCTGTGGTCGCTGTTGGAAAAGGATTCTCTTACTTTGAGGCCATAAATTGAGTGTAAACTGTTGCAGAAGATGAAGTCTAGGCAGTTGTTGAATCTGGTGTTGTCTGTAACTAGTTGCACTAGTCCTAGACTAGTGATAGCATTATAGAGGGTTGAGTGGATGGGTTCAGTTGTGCATTCATTTAGGGACCAGTTAATATGTGGTAGGTTTAAATCGCCAAGAAATATAAGAGGATGTTGGTAGGAGGTTGCCCATGTTAGTAATGTTGTTAGCTTGTTCGCATGTGAGATGTCATAGCCAGGGACTCTGTAACATAGGAGGAAGCGGAGTGTGATGACTGAGGTTAGTTCACATATGATAGTTTCTGGAAGGTAAAGATCTTGTTTAATTTGGATTTCCTTTAGGATGAATGATTTTTTTTATAGAAGATTGCAACTTCACCTCCTCTTCGGGTTTCACGGTCAGATCGGAAAATGTGGTAGTCATTAATTGTAATAATGGAGTTGGGGAGACATACGTTTAACCATGTTTCGCATATAAATATCATGTCATATTTGGCGGTTTTTAGCAAGGTAAGGGGCTTGGGTATTTTGTTAGCAATGCTCCTTGAGTTTATTAGTTTACATTTAATGTTAGAAGTGGTTGATGATGAGGAAGTAAGGGGCATGCATCCTTAGTCTTGGTTGATTGGGAGTTGGTCTTGGTTGGAGGTGGGTAGGCAGTTATGGTGGATTTGAGCAATAGTTGTTGGAGGGTTGAGGTTTTGATTGGAGGTGGGTAGGTAGTTAGGATTGATTTGAGCTATAGTTGTTTGAGGCTTGAGGTTTATGGTGGATTATGTTTGATTGATGGAGGGTTGTTCTTGGTTGATGGAGAGATGTATGCTAGGATGATTTTGAATGATGGAGTTGGATAGTTGGATGGTGGGATGTGTTGAGGTTTGTGAATGATTAAAGTCCGTTTGAACCTTAACCCTGCAGAGTTGATGGATAAAAGCCTTTAGTCATTTGTTCAAAACAAGATATATTTATTTTAAAAACAGAAATAAAACATGTCTCAAGGGACAACTCAAATATACGTCTTTACATAATGGAGGATAGAAAGAGAAGAGAGTGAAGAATGAAGAAGAAGGAAGTGACTTGGCAGGATATTACATCTTAATAGGAGGATCTTAATAAAGCACACACGGTTTACTCTTTCATTACTGAATGTCTCTGAGAGGCTGTCAATATTCAGCGTGACACCCCTTTTTTGGCAGTCATCAGTAACATTGTTCACATAAGGCACATTTTCTTGCAGAGGTATTCACATTGATCAGCTGGCAGTGGTTTATTCAGCACGTCAGCAATTTGTTCAGTTGTAGGCATATAATGTAGTTTCACGAATTCTTGTTTTACATATTGTCTAGCATTCTTATACCTTATGTCAATGTGCCATGAACGCGCTCCAACATATTCAGTTTCAGATATGAAGGTAACGGAGCGATTGTCCTCCATAATAACAATTGGTTTCATAGGATCACTCCAAATACTATCAACAAGAGCAGAAACACAGGTTAAAGCATTGCAACAGTCAGAAACACAGGCATATTCTGACTCAGTAGAAGAACAAGAAATAAAGTTCTGCTTTCTAACTTTCCAATAAATTGGACAACCATTTAAAAACATTGTATAACCAGAAGTACTTTTTCGTGTTTCTTTGTCGCCTGCCCAATCAGAGACTGCGTGGCAAACTAACTCAGGAAACTTGTTGTGTTTTGGTTCTAAGAACAACTTCATGTCTTTTGTGTACTTCATGTATCTCAGCAATCTCTTTATGCATGTCCAGTGAAATCTAGTTGCTTTGCCAATGTACCGTGACAAAAGATTGACACTAAGTAAAATGTCGGGTCTTGTCCAACTGCTAATGTATAACAGTGACCCAATGACTTAACGATAAAGTGTTTGATCTTCAAATTCAGGACTACTCTGTTGTGTCAATTTGTAAAAATCTGTTTGCATTGGAGAGCGACATGGGTGTGCATCAGTCATGTTGCAATTTTGCAAAAGTTGATCAATTTTGTTTTCTTGTGAGGCTAAACCCCTTCTGAGTTTTTTCAATCTGAACACCTAGGTAATCATGAATGTGTCCTAAGCTTTTCAATGTAAAGTGTCTCTCTAAACCTTTTGCAAAAATTTCACTCATACGTTTGTTTGGACCAATGTAAACAATCTCATCAACGTACATGAGTATAATTTCATAAACATTACCTTGCCCTTTTGTAAACATGCATTCATCAGAATCGGACTTAATAAAGCCCATTGAATTTAGCTTGTCAATGAGACATCAATGCCACATTAAAGCAGATTGTTTCAGACCATAAAGACTCTTTTGCAGGTACCAGACATCTCCTTCTTGATCTTGGAAACCGGGTGCACCCTTGACGTAGATCTCTTCATTTAAATCAGCATTCAGATAAGCAGTTTCAACATCAAATTGGAAAACTTCTAAATTCAAGGCAATAGCTGTGGTTAAAGCAATTTTAACACTTTCATTTTTAACTGTAGGTGAAAATGTATCTGTGTAATCTTCAGGATAAACTTGGGAGTAACCTTGTGCTACTAATCTTGCTTTGTATATTTTCTCATCATTTGGTTTTTGTTTAATTCGGTAGACCCATTGTGTACCAATAATCTTCTTGTTCATTGGAGGCTCAACATATTTAAACACTTTAAGTTTCTTTAAACTGTCCAGGTCAATTTCCATTGCCTCATACCATTTTTCTTGTTCAGACTCAGGTAAATGTCTTATTTGTGAAAAATTTTCAGGAGGAATTGTAACATTGTTGCAAAGAAAAGGAAAATATTTCTGTGATACTTGCTGTTGATATCTCTTTGGAGGAATTCCTTGTGTGGTTCTCTTGGAACGTCTTGGAACTGTAGTCCATCCTTCATCTTGGTCATCTCTGTCTCCAACTTCATCGCTAGTAAGATCATCTGCAACTCGTGAAGACTATACATCATCTTTTGGAGAAACAACATCTGGAACAACTGCCTGAGAATCAGGTTGTGCTGTACCTTCGATGTCATCTCTGGTAAAGTAAACTGAAGTATCATTACTGTGTATTCTGGACCAATCTGTATCTTCTTCAAATTTAGCTGAATTAGAAATGTGTGATTAGAGTCAGCAAACTTAAAATACTTAGAACTTTGATCAAAACCTATAAATCTCAGTCTTTCTGCTACTGGACCTCCTTTCTTTCTCTGGACCAACGGAATGTTGACCATGGCATATGAGCCAAAAATGTGGAGGTTTTGGATATCAGGCTTCTTTCTGTGCATCATGTAAAAAGGAGTTTGATTTATAACACTGCTCCAAATACGGTTAACAATGTAATTGGCATACCTTAGTGCTTTACCCCAATAGAAATTGTTGAGATTAGCATCTTCTAAAAGACAACGAAACATAGTCTGTAAGACACCCTGTCAGCATTCTACCACCCTGTTATGTTGTGCCATGTAAGGCGCAGAGGTTTGGTGATGTATTCCCTTTTGTCTCATCCATCCTTGGAATTGTTGGGACATGAATTCTCCACCACAATCACTTTGTATTCTTCTTATGCATACACCATGTTGATTGTAGACGTGTACAGCAAAGTCTTTAAAGATCTGAAAGGTCTCTGATTTTTGTTTCATTGTGTACACAAAACTATATCTAGAATAATTATTAACAATAGTTTAAAAAATACTTACAATTACCTTCAGTAGTCCGAAATGGACCGACAATGTCGGTATGAACCAAATCAAAAGTGTGTGTTGACAAACGTGTGGCATGTTTAGCAATAGGTGCTGCTTTGGATTTTGATTTGTTACAAACAGAACAATCTAAATAAATTTTGCAATTACTCTTAACATCAAACTCATTAACAAAATATGGCATCTTGGATAGAAACAATGGTGCCAACGGTGAACACACCTGGAATGAAAAGATTTGTTTGTTAGTACAGGTTTAACATTTGCAACATTATGCAGAACCTTAGATTTGTTTTGATTAACCTTTTGAACTTCATTTGCTTTAAGAGCCTTTGTTTCTAGAGTAGCAACAGGTTTTCTCTCTGGGCCTGTGTTTTCATTCTTGGAACTTTTATACTTACTTCAACTTGCATCTTAGGCTTTAAGTAGTAAACACCTCCAATTGGAAAGGCATGGGCAAAACTGTCCCATTCTTGATAATGTGAATTTCATTTTCTAAAAGCATAGGTTTATAGCCTAGGTCTTTGTTTAGGTAATACAGACTGAGTAAGTTGCTTGTAGCCTTTGGGATGTATAGAACACGTGGAATCATCTGGTCTAATTCTTTTATGTAAACAGTTCCTTCTCCTTCAACTTTGCATAAGTGATTTGACACTGAATATAATTCTTTTACGTCAGTCTTATGTAGTTCTGTGAAAAGTTCTCTTTGATAAGTAATGTGAAAAGCTACTCCGCTATCTAAAGTCCATAAACGTCGAATGTCATGCTCTGGATCTGATTGTGGAATGTTGTTCAGGATCAAAGAACCGAGGTAAGGATGTGGTTCTCCTCTGGAACCTCCTCGAGCTAATCTATAGTTGCTGAAGCCTCTATGTCTGCTGCCTCTGGGATCTGTTCCTCTGGGCTGGACAGGATATTGAGAGCATTGAAATTCAGGATTTTGAGAATGTTGCATATCAGGATATTGAGAGCGTTGCGAATCAGGATATTGAGAACATTGAAAATCTGTTCTTCTGGGCTGATCATACACTGGATATTGTCTAGGCAATCTAGGAACGTAGGCCTTTGGTTGGTAACTGCGACTCATTGGGACTCTGGAAGCAGTTGCTCTGGATTTAAGTCTTCCTAGCATAATAACTTCTTCTTCTGTTAAAATTTTGCACACTCTGGAAGTGGTGCGTTGAGCTAAAGGTATGTTGTTATACTTTGAAATGGCATCTTTCCAGTCATCATTTAAAGAACTAATAATAACACTGTTCATTTGAATATCATCTATATTGTAACCTCTTTTAATCAATTCTTTTTGCATTGCTAAAAATTTAGACAAATGTGCAGCAATTCTTTCTCCAGGCTTTAATTTAGTAGTGAAAAATTCAGAGAACAATAAGCATGTCCCTTCAGCTGAAATTGGTCTATAAAGTTCATCTAAAGATGTGATCAAGGCACTTGCAGTGATATCATGTGAAAATCTAACTGATAAATCTGTTTCCATCGACATTAACATTAATGTACTTGCTCTGGTGTCTAAAGCTCTTTGCTCTTCAGTCCACGGTCTATTTGGTGGATTGAAAGCCATGTGATGAACACCTTCACTGTGTAGTCTTATTCTAATTTCATGTAACCAAGCCTTATAATTTTGTCCAGTATTCTTTAATCTTGACTCACCTTGCAATGGTAATGAAACAGGAACTTGCCTTTGGACTGCAGCTTGTACTGCTACTGCTTGTTGCATTTGAGGAGTTGGAACCCACGGTTGTTGTACTTGAAGAGTTGAAACCCACGGTTGTTGTTCCTGTTGCATCTGCGTATTTTGGCTTCTTTGTGCTATTTGTGGTTTGTCTGCAGGGTAGTAGTGCTCTACATGGTCCCTTTGCCCCATTGGAACATCTGAAATGAAATCTTCTACACACTCAGGAAAATATATATCATCGTAAGGATTGACAGGCTGCATTTGCTTAATTTGGCCACCAGATGCCGCTGCAACATTACTTTTGAGCATTTGTTGGAAATCATAATTTGTAGGCTGCATTTGTTTAATTTGGCCACCAGATGCTGCTGCAACATTACTTTTGAACATTTGTGAAGATTCAAAAATCTCAGGCTGCATTTGCTTTATTTGGCCACTAGAGGGCAGTGCAACATTACTTTCATAATAACGTATTTGTAAGTCTTTAACCCTGTTAAGTTTCTTTTCCTTTTGAGTAATTTGAGCGCAATAAAAATCTATTAAATCTTTTTCACTCATAGTAAGGTTGCCTGACCTCCTTAGTGAAGAAATTTTGAGTGCCTTTTATATCTTTTTCCAAATTGGCAGCAAGAGAATTTAAGGTCAATATATCAGCATCTGAACTCACACTTTGTGATGGAGAAGGTTGATCACTTTTAAAAACTATTTTAGTCTTTTAAAGACTCTTGTTTATTAAAATGTCTGATTTTCAGTTTAGCTCCTAAACATCTTTTTCTATGTCTTCTATTTGGCTGGGAGCATAAATTGGCTGAGAAGGAACTTTTTCTGTAAGTTTTATAGATTCTGTAACATCAATCAACTGTTTTACATCAAGGCTTAAAAGATGAGATTATTTACTCACTGTTTCTTTTTCTCCGGCTTGGATTTCTTTCTCTGTAGGAGGCAAAGCTGCTTCTTCCACTGAGATCTCTCTCCGATCAGAAGATTCTGTCTGCATTTCAGTGTTCCTTATTTCTTGTGTCCTTGTTAACTTTGAGAGTGCATCTTTTATCTCCTTGTCAGACATTGTAATTAATAAAGAGTCTGAGAAATATTTTTTTTTGCTTACCAGGCATATCAAGCCTTTAGAGATGATTTGTTTTTAGGCTTAAGTAAGAGAACCATCCTCTGCTACCATGTCACGGTTTGTGAGTGATTAAAACCCGTTTGAACCTTAACCCCGCGGAGTCGATGGATAAAAGCCTTTAGTCATTTGTTCAAAAGAAGATATATTTATTTTAAAAACAGAAATAAAACATGTCTCAAGGGACAACTCAAATATACGTCTTTACATAATGGAGGATAGGAAGAGAAGAGAGTGAAGAATGAAGAAGAAGGAAGTGACTTGGCAGGATATTACATCATAATAGGAGAATCTTAATAAAGCACACACGGTTAACTCTTTCATTACTGAATGTCTCTGAGAGGCTATCAATATTCAGCGTGACAGGATGTGGGTCTTTGTCCTAATGCAACCTGCTCAGTAGTCGATGTATAGGTTGATTTGTCCTTGATCTTGACACTTTTTAAGTTCAGCGTGAAGTTCACAGGATTGTATTCATTGTAATATGGATAGATCCAGTCTTGCACGAAGTTTTTGGGGGTTAGAGTCATTTTGGTTGATGGAGTTTATAATGTTGATGAATTTATTTATTTATTTATTTATTTATTTATTTATTTATTTATTTATTTATTTATTATAGACTAGAGGCAGCTAACAACAATAATAAAACAGCGTATAACAAATCTAATATTTAAAATAACTAAAAACCCTTATTAAAACCAAGCATACACACTGTTGTGATTCCGTCTGAGGCTCCTCAGGGAACGGCTGAACCTCTGCCGGCTCCCTGCTCAGAGGGGGAGGATGAGGAACAGGAGGAGGAGGCCCAGGCAGAAGGGGAGGAGGAATATCAGGCTGAGGGAGAGGGAGGACAGCCAGAGTCCCCCAAGAGGGAGCTCTCCCCAGCAAGCAGCCTGGAGTCCTTAGATGAAAATGCTCAAGCCATCATCGATCACAGGCAGAGAAGAGCAGCACAACGAAGGGGACAATTAGCCAGGTACTTCCAGTCCTAAATAGGTAACAGCTGGGTTTGGGTGTGGTTCTCCCCAGAAAGGCTGAAAAGGCAGACCCACTCTTCCTGTATTGTGGAGTATTATCTTTGGGAGTCCTGGGACCTGGCTGTGATCTTTGGCGTCTCTGATTCTGGCTTGTGGCCTTGAAGGCTGAAACCTTGGGGGGAAAGGCGTGGGGGCTTATTCTCTACAGTGGTGTGTGTGCCAGCAAGAATTCTGCTGTATTGTCTGGCCGTCAGGACTTTACTGTGAAGCCTCATAGCCTGCCTGTTGGGAAGAACAGGTTTTTCTCTGTGTTTATTTTTCAACTATAAAGTGCTTTTGCTTTTACCAGCGTGTCTGGCTGCTTTTTCCAGTTGGTGTTGAAGTCTGGGGGCACCCAGACAGAACAGTATAATACTCCACCAACCACCAGACACCTGGTTCTCATTTTGGAGGGGTGGTTTGGTTGTTTATTTTTCTTGCTCTCTGCTGCTGGTTCCTTGTTGGGCATTTTTTGCTTTTTGGCTTCCTGTTTTTGCCTGCCACCATGGACGTTTCTGCAGCTGACATGCAGGCTGTCTTTGCAGAGTTGCGAGGGGACATTGCCCAGTTGACCCAGATGGTCCTGATGTTACAATGCCAGGTGGAGGTTTTGTCCCAGCCAGCCCCACCCCAGCCGGCCCCTGTGGTACCTCCTCCAGCACCTTTGCCCAGAAGGAAATGTTTTGTGGCGATGCCGGAAAAGTTCTGGGGGGACCGGCGGCTGTTTTCTGCGTTCCAGAGCCAGGTGCAGCTCTTTATCAATGCCCAGATGATGCACTTCCCGGGGGATGACCACAAGGTGGTGTTTCTGTGTAGCCTGTTGGCTGGCTCTGCAGCATCGTGGGTGGCTCCTTACCTGGCTCGGGATGACCCACTACTTCAGAACTATGCTGCTTTCTGTGACCTGCTGCGGCACCAATTTGCGGACCCAGTGCAGGAGCAGACGGCCACGCGGGCGCTGAAGCAACTGCGCCAGGGTTCGCGTCCCCTGGCGGACTACATGGCTGACTTTCGGTCTCTGGCTGGGCAAGTCCAGTGGAATGAGGCTGCCCTGATCGAGGCCTTTCAGGACGGACTATCGGACACTATGTTAGATGAACTAGTGCATGAGGTGCTGCCCGGCACTTTGGATGCTTTGGAGCGGCATTGCTTGGCCATAGAGGCCAGGCTGTTGGCCAGGGAAGTCCATCGAGCGGGATGGTCCAACCCCCGTGCATCAGGCGTCCCGCCGACACCTGTTCCGCGGCAGGGGTTGTCGACCATAGGCGCCCCGGCTCTGGTCCCTGCGCCCCGACGTTTTTCACCAGTGCTGCCTCCACGCCTGGAGCCGCTGGATGTGAGTTACGCACGACCCCGACAGACCCCAGAGGAACGAGGGCGTCGGCGGGCGGCTGGGTTGTGTTTTTATTGCAGGGCCCCGGGACATTTTGCTGTCGTTTGTCCCCACAAAAGGCGGAGCACGGTGGCTGCCGTCATTCCCGTACCCTCCAACTCTCCCGTGCTTCCCATGGCGTCCCCCGTGCAGTTCCAGGAGACAACCCCTTGTGTCCCCGTCCCTGTCATAAACTCTCTGATGGCGGGGCCTTTGTCTGGACGTCCTCCGTCGCTGGAACGGTCGGGAAACGAGGGAGGTCCGGCTTGGTGGCAACACTAGGTCGGGCGGGGATCCCACTTTCTCCTGACTCCACGGCTACCGACTCCGGACCGTTTTGACACCTGACGCTTGCGGTGACTCTGCATATTGCGCAATGGACTCGGACTTATCCAGCGTTGGCCCTCGTGGATTCGGGGGCGACGACGAATTTCTTGGACGAAGCCTTTGCCCAACGCCATTCCTTGCCCCTTTGTCCTGTCATCCCGCCGTTAACTGTGGAGACCATCAATGGGCGGGTATTGCTGGCTGGTCCCATCCGTTTCCAGACCCTGCCGGTGCAGATGTGCATCGGAACTCATGAGGAGGCCCTGCAGTTTTATGTTACCAAGGGGCTTCATTTTCCCCTCGTGCTGGGGTTGTTGTGGCTGCGCGCGCATGACCCGCATGTGGTGTGGTCCCAGAACCTGGTCACATTCTCCAGTTTGCAGTGTGTGGACCACCACCGACATGTGTGCGCAGCCCACGGCCCAGTAGTTCCCGCGATCCAGTTACCCCGTTGCCTCGAGGAGTTCGCCGATGTGTTTAATGAGAAGGAGGCGGATCGGCTACCACTGCATCGGACGTACAACTGTGCCATAGACCTGCTCCCTGACACCAAGCTCCCGGCTGGTCGTTTGTACTCCATGTCAGAGCCGGAGCTTGTGGCTCTCAAGGAGTTTGTTGAGAAGAATTTGGCCAAGGGATTTATTCGGCCATCCAAGTCCCCTTTGTCTGCCCCTGTTTTGTTCGTGAAAAAGAAAACGGGCGATCTTCGCCTCTGCTGTGACCTTAACGCCATCACGGTGCGGAATAGGTACCCCTTGCCCTTGATCACTGAACTCATGGACCGGTTGCGGACGGCAACGGTGTTCACCAAAATTGATTTGCGCAGTTCGTACAATTTGGTCCGGATGCGGGCCGGGGATGAGTGGAAGACAGCGTTTGGCATGCGTTACGGCCACTTTGAATACATCGTGATGCCATTTGGCCTAACCAACGCCCCGGCCGTGTTTCAACATCTGATGAATGACGTGTTCCGGGACATGTTGGACCATTTCGTTGTGATTTACCTTGATGACATTTTAGTGTATTCCCCGAACCATGCCTTGCATTTGGACCATTTGCGCCGGGTCCTGCTCCGGTTGCGGGAGCAGCATTTGTATGCCAAGCTAGAGAAGTGCCAATTCTTCCAGACTACCGTAGAATTCCTTGGGCACATTTTGTCTCCTGGTGGCATTTCCATGGACCCGGGCAAAGTGGCCGCACTTCAGTCTTGGCAACCTCCACGACGGGTGAAAGACGTACAACGTCTTTTGGGGTTTGCGAACTACTATCGGGCTTTTGTTCTGGGGTATGCCACGTTAACCACCCCTTGACTCGGTTGTTACAAAAACAAGTTCCGTTTGGTTGGGGGGAGGCGGAACAGTGGGCTTTTGATGCCCTGAAAGCGGTGTTCATGGCGGAACCGCTTCTGCGCCATCCTGATCCCGCTCGGCCATTTGTGTTGGAAACAGATGCCTCAGATGTAGCGGTTGGCGCAGTGCTCCTCCAAGCCCATCGTCCCGGTGACATGCTGTTTCCGTGTGCCTACTTCTCCCGCAAATTGTCTCCCTCGGAAAGGAATTATACTATATGGGAGAAGGAACTCTTAGCGGTGAAGGCCGCCTTTGAGCATTGGCGGCATTACCTGGAGGGGGCCCGTCACCAAATCGAGGTACGGACGGACCACCGGAACCTCGAGTATCTGCAGACGGCTCGGAAATTGAACCAGAGACAGATCCGCTGGTCCTTCTTTTTCGCGCGGTTCAATTTCCGCATCAGGTACACTCCCAGCGCCCAGAACCCTCGAGCAGACGCCTTGTTGCGCAAGCCGGAGTAAACGCACCCGAAGGAGCCGGCTCCTCTGCATACGGTTCTACCCCCTGCAGCTTTGGCTGCGACTTAGGACCCAGTGGACTTGCGTCGCCGTTTACGGGAGGCGCAGCGGGAGGATGGGTTTGTAGCACAGAGGGTGTGGGAGTTAACACCCAATTCCCCCTGGACATTTCAAGACGGTCTGCTTCGGTACCGGGGGCAGCTGTATGTTCCCACTGGCCCAGTGAGAGGGTTGATTATGACCCAGTGTCATGACTGTCCAGTGGCGGGGCATTTTGGCCTGTTCAAAACATTGGAGCTGGTCTCTCGGACATTCTGGTGGCCATGCATCCAAGATGATGTGCGTTCCTATGTGGCCACCTGTGTCCGGTGTTGTACGGCCAAGGGGGTGACTGGAGCCCCGCCAGGATTACTGCAACCTTTGCCCATGCCTGAGAGACCCTGGGGTGCCGTGTCCATTGACTTTGTAACTCATTTGCCTTCCTCTGCTCGCTTCACAGTAGTCATGGTGGTGATGGACATGCTCACCAAGATGGTCCATTTTGTACCTTGCTCTAGGGCAGCGTTTCCCAACCGGTGTGCCGCGGCACACTAGTGTGCCGCGAGACATCGTCAGGTGTGCCACGGCGAGAGGCGGCGGAGGAGAGTGGGCGGATGGGCGGGCAATGGGGCAGGGCGGAGAAGCCAGGGGCGCGTTTGGCCGGAGGCACCTACTGCCGCACCTCCCTGCCCCTGCCTCCCCACGGTGCCTCCGGCCAAATGCGCCCCTGGCTTCTCCGCCCTGCCCCATTGCCCGCCCGATCCGCCCACTCTCCTCCGCCACCGCCTCCTGCCTTGGGGCGAGCAATCCGGGAGTCCAGGACTGTGTGGCTTTGCGCCATGAAGAGAAAACGGCCGACTTTTCCCTGCTGCCGTTTTCTCTTCATGGCGCAAAGCCACACAGTCCCAGACTCCCGGATCGCTCGCTTCTCCGGTCAGCAAAGCCATCTGCCCAGGAAAGCGCCGCGCTGGCTGGAGAAGCGAGCGATCCGGGAGTCCGGGACTGTGTGGCTTTGCGCCATGAAGAGAAAACGGCAGCAGGGAAAAGTCGGCCGTTTTCTCTTCATGGCGCAAAGCCACACAGTCCCGGACTCCCGGATCGCTCGCTTCTCCGGCCAGCGCGGCGCTTTCCTGGGCAGATGGCTTTGCTGACTGGAGAAGCGAGCGATCCGGGAGTCCGGGACTGTGTGGCTTTGCGCCATGAAGAGAAAACGGCCAACTTTTCCCTGCTGCCGTTTTCTCTTCATGGCGCAAAGCCACACAGTCCCGGACTCCCGGATCGCTCGCTTCTCCGGTCAGCAAAACCATCTGCCCAGGAAAGCGCCGCGCTGGCCGGAGAAGCGAGCGATCTGGGAGTCCGGGACTGTGTGGCTTTCGGCCGGGCTAACGGGAGGCGGCGTGAGGCCGGGTGCTGGGGACGTCTGGGAGGGCGAGGAGGCTGATGGCTGCTGCGCACTCCACTCTCTCTCCGGCTCTCTCTCGCTCTTTCTTTTTCTCTCTGTTGCTGGCGTGGTGAACGAGAGAGAAAGAGAGAGAGAGAAAAAGGAGGGGAGAGAGAATGAGAGAAAGAAAGCAAGAGAAAGAGAGGGAAAGAAAGCAAGAGAGAGAGAGAAAGAAAGGGGGGAAGGAGGGAGAGGGAAAGACATAGAGGGAGGGAAGGAGGGAGAGAGAAAGAGAGCAAAAAAGAGAGGAAGAAAGAAAGAGGGATGGAGAGAAAGAAGGGAAGGAAGGAAGAGAGAGAAAGAGGGAGGGAGAAATAGAGTGAAATGGAGGAAGAGATTTTTTTTGTCCAAACTTTTCTTTAGCCCCCCCGCCCCCCCCCTTCAATGTTCCCCAGAATTTTGAAAACATGAATAATGTGCCGCGGCTCAAAAAAGGTTGGGAAACACTGCTCTAGGGTGCCCACTGCCCAACTCACGGCCCAAATGTTTATCAGCCACGTGTTTAGATTACATGGGCTTCCGGATCGGGTGGTCTCTGACAGGGGAACACAATTCACAGCCCGGTTCTGGCGGGAATTGATGTCGGCCCTGAACGTGTCCGTGTGCCTCGCATCGACGCAGCACCCCCAGACCGATGGAGGCACAGAAAAGGTCATAGGGATACTGGAGCAATACCTGAGGTGTGTAGTGGCGGATCGCCAGACTGATTGGTCCAGGTTCCTCCCTGTAGCGGAGTTTGCGTTTAACAACTCCCGCCACTCCTCGACCTGACTCACGCCCTTTTTCGCCAATTATGGCTTCCATCCTCGCTTCTTTCCCTTGACCCTCCTCGATTCCCCGGTGCCTGCTGCCGAGGACTTCCTCTCAGAGCTGCAGGCGGTCCACGAGATGGTGTAAAGGTACCTGAATAAGGCCAAGGAGGACTACAAGAGAGTGGCTGACCGCTCCAGATGGGATGTGCCCCCCTTGGTGGTGGGGGATCAGGTGTGGCTGTCCACAAAATACATAGCCTCCGAATTACCCAGACACAAATTAGATCCCCGGTTCCTGGGCCCTTTTCCCGTTGAAAGGGTGATCAATCCGGTGGCCTACCGGCTCACCCTGCCGGCCAACTTGCGGGTTCACCATGTGTTTCACCGTTCGCTGTTAGTGCCTGTCCCTCCCAATTGTCCACTCCGTCCCAACGTTCCCGTGTTTCCTGCCCCATGTGTTCGTGACCACCTCCCTGAGGCTATGGTACATGCTCTTATGGATTCCCGGTGGGTGGATGATTCCTTCCAATACAAGGTTCAATGGGTGGAGGGGGACCCTAATGATTGCTCTTGGGTAGAAGCAGCGTTGTTGGACGCTCCCGACCATATTCGGGATTTTCACGCCCGGTTTCCCCAGAAACCGCGTCCTCTATGCTGGCAGATGGGGAGGGGTCTTCTGAGGGGGGATGGTGTTGTGATTCCGTCTGAGGCTCCTCAGGGAACGGCTGAACCTCTGCCGGCTCCCTGCTCAGAGGGGGAGGATGAGGAACAGGAGGAGGAGGAGGAGGCCCAGGCAGAAGGGGAGGAGGAATATCAGGCCGAGGGAGAGGGAGAACAACCAGAATCCCCCGGGGTGGAGCTCTCCCCAGCAAGCAGCCTGGAGTCCTTAGATGAAAATGCTCAAGCCATCATCGATCACAGGCAGAGAAGAGCAGCACAACGAAGGGGACAATTAGCCAGGTACTTCCAGTCCTAAATAGGTAACAGCTGGGGTTGGGTGTGGTTCTCCCCAGAAAGGCTGAAAAGGCAGACCCACCCTTCCTGTATTGTGGAGTATTATCTTTGGGAGTCCTGGGACCTGGCTGTGATCTTTGGCGTCTCTGATTCTGGCTTGTGGCCTTGAAGGCTGAAACCTTGGGGAAAAAGGCATGGGGGCTTATTCTCTACAGTGGTGTGTGTGCCAGCAAGAAGTCTGCTGTATTGTCTGGCCATCAGGACTTTACTGTGAAGCCTCATAGCCTGCCTGTTGGGAAGAACAGGTTTTTCTCTGTGTTTATTTTTCAAACTATAAAGTGCTTTTGCTTTTACCAGCGTGTCTGGCTGCTTTTTCCAGTTGGTGTTGAAGTCTGGGGGCACCCAGACAGAACACACACAAACATACCATGCATAAATTGCATAGGCCTGGAAGGAAAGGAGTATCTCAATTCCCCCATGCCTGATGATAGAGGTGGGTTTTAAGGAGCTTACGAAAGGCGAGGAGGAATTTATGTTTGCTAATTTCATTTTTGCAAATGACTCTGCAAAATTGAGGTGCTGCTGAGCCATCTCTGTATTTGAACTTGGGGCCGTCTCTGGACACTGCAATGATTTCATCCTTAGGGAATATTGTGGCATATTGCTAAAAATTATAGGATACTCTAAATACTCTAAATATCTAATAGTGTGACATTGGTATATCTAAGGCTAGTAATCTGGTTTGCTGAAAAATATTATATGCCAGCATCAATTGATCCATCTGCAATTGATCCACATAGTGATGACAATAGCATTTGGAACATCTTTACCTAGAATGAGAGAAGAGTAAATGGCATACAGATGAATTAATCAGTGAAATAAACAAATAATAATAATAATAATAATGTAACATTTCTGTACAAATATTGTAATAGATCTCAATGAAACTGATGATAAATGAGGCTGAGCTGATGAATTAACACAATTAAACAAAAGTATAGATACAGATATAATTAAATCAGTTGATTTAAGTCAGTTGACCAACGCAACTCAGTGGACCTCATATACTTGGACTTCAGTAAGGCTTTCGATAAAGTCGACCACAATCTCCTAATCCACAAACTAGAAAAAAATGGAGTAGATTACTACACATGTAGATGGATAAACAGTTGGCTGACCAACCGCACCCAACGAGTTGTCCTCAACGGCACCAAATCCACATGGAAAAAAGTAGACAGTGGAGTACCACAGGGCTCTGTCCTGGGTCCTGTACTCTTTAACATCTTCATCAACGACCTGGACGAGGGAATAAAAGGGGAACTAATAAAATTTGCAGATGACACCAAGCTGGCGGGGGTAGCCAACACCCTTGAGGACAGGCTCAGAGTACAAGAAGACCTAGACAGACTATCACAGTGGGCCCATACCAACAAAATGAGGTTCAACACCGACAAATGCAGAGTCCTCCACCTCGGCAAAAAGAACCCTAGACATACATACAGCCTGGGAGATACCCCACTCAGCAGTAGTGACTGCGAAAGAGATCTTGGAGTCTTGGTGGACAATCAACTAAACATGAGTCAGCAATGTGCAGCAGCAGCCAAAAAAGCCAACTCAATCCTAAGCTGCATCAACAGAGGAATATGCTCCAAGACCAGGGAAGTACTAATACCACTCTACTATGCCCTGGTCAGACCCCACCTGGAGTACTGCATCCAATTCTGGTCACCTCACTACAAAAAAGACATCGAAACTCTGGAGAAGGTGCAAAAAAGAGCAACCAAAATGATTAGGGGACTCGAAACCAAGACTTACGAAGAGAGATTGAGAAAACTGGGCATGGACAGCCTAGAAAAAAGAAGGTCTAGAGGGGACATGATAGCAGTTTACAGATACTTGAGGGGTTGCCACGGTGAGGAGGGGGCCTCTTTATTCCCCAGGGCACCAGAGGGCCGGACGAGGAACAATGGTTGGAAGCTGACCAAGGAGAGATTCAACTTGGAAATAAGGAAGAACTTCCTGACGTCAGAGCGATCAACCAATGGAACTGCCTGCCAGGGGAGGTGGTGAACTCCCCAACTCTGGACACCTTCAAGAGCAGATTGGACTTCCATTTGGCTGGGGTGCTGTAGGGTTTCCTGCTCAGGCAGGGGGTTGGACTCGATGACCTAACGGTCCTTTTCAACTCTATTAATAAATAAAAATAAATAAATAAATTATACTGTATGTCATTAAGAACAGAAAGTACGAATGAATAGGTTTGTGATATTTCATTTCAGTAAAATGCACCCAAAACAGCAACAACTATAACTTCATAATATTCTGAATGACTGTGATCTAAGGGAAGGAAGCAAGGCATCATAAATGAATCAACTGAGATGAAAAAATATACAATATATTCAGGGATCTAAGAATGGATGACAATTGTAATTATTTGATGAAAATCTACTTCAAAAAAATCTATTTTAACTACATGATTTAATGAGGTCTATTCACAAGTAGTTACGTGTGTGTGTGTGTGTGTGTGTGTGTGTGTGTGTGTGTGTGTGAATGATTCCAAAAGCACAGTTAATTCAATTGTTTACAAGAAAAAGCTGAAATAATTATGGAATTATAAAAGTGAGATTAGAATTTTTGAATATAAGACCAATTATTTGATAGTACCAGGAGCACAACTTTGAAAAAAGAGGTCATGGAAGAAAAGGAAAGAAGTAGTAGACACAAGAAAAATGCTTTTACTAAAGATGAGAAAACAAATGAAGACATTTAAGTCATATAAAACAATATATTACCACAAAAGAAAGAGGAATATGTACAGGAAGAATATGTACTCAAAACAAAATGCATACATATTGTAAGTTATAAGAGTCTGAATTTTTAACATATTTCTGTAGGAGCAAAGAAGAATGTATCAAAATAAATACCAAGCCAAATTATAAAAAGTGACAACATATTTTGTGTAGCCACTGGTTGCATTCACACAATTATTGGAAGTTGGGTGGCATAGTTGATTGAATGATTTATTGTTTTACATTGGGTTTTTATATCTACTTTTCTTAATGTTTTAACTATATTGTACAATTTTTATCTTTGTTTATATTTTATCCTGTAAGCTGCCCTGAGTCTGCTAAATCAGGATATCCTAATCTAGATTTATTTAATAAATCATAGAATTTGGTTCACATAAAAAAACCCAAAATTTGTACATTAGTGCAATATGTTAACTAAATGTATAATATGTTAAATATGTCAAACACACAAAAATGTATAAGTTCAGGCATATGGAGGCTTATATATAAATAGGTCCTGATTTCCTTATTCACTTAAACTATTGTCATGTTGGTATACAGATATTGAAATATTAGTTTTTTAAAAATTAGGCTCTTAAATTTGAATTTTCATCAGAGTAATGAGAACAGGGATAAGTCCCAAGGGGATAGAAGAAAATGAAGAAATCAAATTAAATCTAGAACAAAACTATTAATTAT
Source organism: Erythrolamprus reginae (assembly GCF_031021105.1). NCBI lineage: Eukaryota > Metazoa > Chordata > Lepidosauria > Squamata > Dipsadidae > Erythrolamprus > Erythrolamprus reginae. Next base: position 47,666,131 of record NC_091956.1, read on the forward strand.
ATTTCTCTATTTTTTTCATAGTTGCAAATTATCCTTGCTTCTACCAATTTACTGTATGTGCCACTTCAGATGTTTCTTCCTTTAAATCATGTATCTCTCAATCAATTTCAGCTGCCTATCCCTTTTTCAGTTTTATTCTTCCTCTCAAACTATTCGCTTGTTATATATTTGTTTAATGATTGGATTTTTCTTTATTATCTATGGTATATATGAGCAAATTCTTAAATAATTGGCAACTGTCCTTTGCATTCAAGGCATATTCATTTTGTCATATATTCCTGATCTTACCTTTTATTTTTTGACTAGAGCCTTCTTAATATACTGTAAATGTTTTCCACTTGCTTTTTACCTTTCTCCTGACATATTGAAATCTTAGTTCCATACAGCAAGGCAAATTTAGCTTTTTGTTTCTGTTGGCACCTTAGCATATATATTCTAATTTATTTCGCAGTAGATCTTTTAATGAACCAATATTTATAAAACTATCATACCTCACTGAGTTTAATTGCTATAGTTCCATTAAAATATATAGGATTGCAATCTCATACTGCCATCTCTAATTAGATACATTTCTCATTTAATTCAATGAAAATTTGTCCCAGATAAGTATGATTATAGTATTAGACACTTTGATTCCCTTGTATCTAAATTCCAAAATTCCCAGACATTTCCTGAACTATGATGTTTTAAGATTTGGATTATGTTTAGCAATTCTCAAAGGGTCATTGTAGAGTCCCACTGTACTCCAAATGAAGAGTGTTGATGTACATCTTATAATAATATGTAATTTTATCCATTTGTCCATATTAACAGCTTCACACATGGTTGCAAGTTGCTCAAATAGAAAAATATAAAATTTCTTAAGTCATTTGTTTCTCCTAAAGAAATATGTGTATTTTGCAACTAGTATTTTCTTTGGTAAAGAATACTCTCTAGGTGCTTGAGCATTTGTCAACATAATTCAACAGGGTTTTTCTACTAGTGTAGCAAAATGCCAAGGCAAAAAGTCACACAAGCTACAACAGTCACCATAGGTTCTTTGTTGATTATATTTTCTTTGCTGTGTTTTATAAAGATGAAGAGGTTTTCTTCAGTGATTTAAGGAAATTCTAAATGACAAGTCTTTCATTTTGCTCTGTCAAATTGAGAAAGAGTGGGTCATTTTTATGCATTGCATCTGGTTAATGTTTCTTTGTTATTATAAAAAGTTAAAATGAACGGTGTTGCATCTAAATGTCTTCTATAAATCATTAGAATTGTCTGTTTTATGTACATTTTACATTCATTCACAGTTTATCACTTAGGGTTGAAATTAGAAATCAAGACAATGTACGTAAAATTGGGGCAAATAAAATACATCAAGAGCAGATCCTCCACCTTTATTTAACTTACATTCCAAAAGGCTTTGCTCTCTGCTATTTTTCTCCTGCTCTAAATAAAAAAGTTTATCTTTGAAAGGAAGAGGATGGCAGCAGGTCAAGGGCTCTGAAATAGAGAAGAAAGTTGAAGGGTACCATACTGTTTAAAAATAAGTAGGTTATTGAAGATTTTTGATTCTTGCTTCATTTTCTTGTTGCTGGGCTATCAAGGTAGTCAGCATAACTGCTTGCTGTCTTTCCATCCAATGTACCTTTAGAAACAGGACAAACACTGCTCTATTTCACAGCAAGACACAAAATAAGGGAGCTGTAAACAAGATCATCTACATTGTTTCTTACAGCATTCAATTATATGAAATCTCTAGTAGCACTTATAAAAAAGATATTTTGACTCAACTCAAATGAATCTCTTGATATTTGTATTCCTACAGCTTGACGAATTTTGGCAACTATGCAACTTTAAGCTCAATTAAGGTAGACAAAAGTGTATTTTTGCAGAGTCTGCAATTAGTTTATTCCTCCATAGGATAATCTTGTCTCACACTTCTTCCCAGCTGTTGACCTTTAGTCATTCTAGCACTCTTTAAGTGGGATTCTACCTTGACTCGGCAATTGGAAAAAGTTCTATTTCCCTCTTTTTTCAACACAGGATAATTGGTATGCATCAGACCAACCCAGCATTGTTTTTGTTTCATTTTTTTGAAGATTAGTGGTTGAAGGAATTTGGGGGTTTCCAGTGCAGAGGGAAGAGCAGAATTCCAGTGCTGTGGCAATTGATTCCAGTTCCAGTAGCTATGCATTTGCAGTGTCTTCCCTTCCTTCAGTTACTGTTGTAAATTGTAATCATGGTTAGGCATATAAAAAAAAATATCTAGTTTTCAAATAATGACACAATATCATTTAAAATTAATAGCTTTCCAATATAGGGCAAATTGTATTTTGTAGCTTCATCCTATTTCAAATGATTACTGTATATACAGGTAGTCCCAACTTATAACTATTAATTTAGATTAGGGGGGGGGGGTCAAATTCAATTGTGTCACAAGCTGAATTGTGACATTTTTTGCCTTTGCGGAACCATGGTGGGCGTGATCTGCACATGATGTATCTAGCTCATGGGCTACCAGTTTGACAGGCACGATTTAGACCATTTGAAGTTTCAATAGCACTGGAAAAATGCTATTTACAAATGACTTACAATTATTTTTCACACAGTTTTTGCAGCCTCCCCATAGTCATGATCAAAATTCAGGCACTTGGTAACTACCGTAGAATATATTTATGATAGTTGCATGGTTCAGGGGTAATGTGATCCCCACTTGTAACATTTTAAGCCAGTTTTTAACAAGCAAACGAGAGAAACTGGATTCATTTAACAATTTACCAATTGCAGTAATTTACTTAGCTATGACAAAAAGGTTGTAAAGTGGGGCAAAACTAGTGTAACAACTGTCTTGCTCAACAACAGAAATGTTGGGCTTAATTGTGGCCATAAGTTGAGAACTATTTATAATTTGCAAGTTAACAAATGTACCATAGTTGTGTTGAAAACCTAGAAGAGGGAGGAAGAATCAGTCAATTCCTTTTGTCTGAAATGATATAGGGCAGTGATGGCAAACCTTTTTTTCCTCGGGTGCCAAAAGAGCATGCATGTGCATTATTGTGCATGTGCGAGTGCCTACACACATAATTCAATGCCTGGGTAGGGTGAAAATTGCTTCTCCCGCCCCCTGGAGGCTTTCTGGAGACCGGAAACAGCCTGCTTCCCAACTTCTGGTGAACCCTGTAGGCTCATGTTTTGCCCTCCAGGCTCCAAAGGCTTCCAAAGGGGAAAGTTAAAATGCCCTCTTCCATACTCCCAGAGGCTCTCTGGAAGCCAAAAATGTCCTCCCAGAGCCTCTGTGCAAGTCAAAATCAGCTGGCCGTCACACACGTGTACATTGGAGCTGAGCTAGGGCAACAGCTTGCATGCCAGCAGATATGGCTCCACGTGCCACCTGTGGCACCTGTGCCAAAGGTTCACCATCACTGATATAGGATCTCCTGCTTGAGCAGGGGGTTGGCCTAGAACACCTCCAAGGTTCCTTCTAATTGTAATTCCTCTGGTTTTTGTATGAAATAGAGATAAGAGACTTGATTCAGACTGCACAATGAAATATCTGTATCATTCTGTTGAAAAGCTGGAAGGAGAGCACTAACTAATTCATGATGTTTTCAGCATTTGTAAAATTATCAGGAAAAAGATTGTACTGTCCACTTCATGCTGTTTTAGAGAAATTGGAAATGCCATAAAAAAAACAACCTCTCTCAAAAGAAATCCCGCAAGAACAAATTCACCAGATAGCAAATAATTTATGAAACATATCAATTTTTATTCAATTTTTGTTCTGTAAACTTGTGCCTTCTGAATTATTTTATTTGGTGATGGAAATATTTTAGTCCAGGAATATAGATTAATGTTCTGTTGTTACATAGTATGAAGAATCGTCCAACGTACAATTTAATTTTCTACTAAAATAAGATTGCAAATAAAGAGAACTATTTAAAATCCAGCAACCATGTATGTGTTATTTATTATATCACCCAGGAATAATTTATTGGCACTTGTCATACAAATGTTTCATAAATGTATATTGAGTTATGTTGGAACTGTGAGAACAACACGTTTGTGTGGTGTGTGTGTGTGTGTGTGTGTACATATATGCATGCAGTGAAGGGCTACCAATTTTTTTACTACCCCACTGTGGGCGTGGCTTATGCAGTGCTAACTGGGTGCTCTGGGGTGAAGCTCCATTTTTGCTACCCCACTGTGTTCCCCCCCAACTGGGCAGCAGTCCACCCCTGCTTGTATGCATGCATACATACATACATTCTTTCCAGTGTAACTCCTATATGATATTTAGTCTTTGTTAGAAATGTAAGAGACAAACTTGGTCCAAAGCTGATAATCACTCATATATATATATTTTTAAAGATACGAAAATAAAACTTAATTAATGTTTTATTAAAATCTACCATCTGAGAATATATTTGCATGGTCTTACAAATCACAATCAATATTGTAAAGACTGTATAGCAGGATTGAATCAATTGGGTCCTTTCATTCTTGAAAAGTGTATTCATGTTAGAATTTTCAAATATGATTCTATTAAAATTTGGAGCTTATCAGAAATCATCCAAAATGTTGAAATCTCCAGTTTTATTGTTTACTAGTTGCTAAAGCTACATCTAACTCTTCCTAAATTTTTAAATTAAGGATTATTAAAAATTACATTCTAAAACTGCTCAGTAATTCTTTGTACCAACTTTCAGTTATTTTCTTACTATCCTAAATAAGAAAGAGCCATGGTGGCATTCTAGTTAGAATGCAGTACTATAAACTAATTATACCAACTGTCAACAGTTTGATTTTCATTGATTCAAGGTTGACGCAGCCTTCTATCCTTATGAGGTTGGCAAAAGGACAACCCAAATTGTTGTGGGGAATATGCTGACTGTAAACTGCATTGAGAGTGCTCTAAAGCACTATAAAGCAGTTTATAAATCTAAGTGCTATTGTTATGCCATTTTCTAGCTATCATTAATAGGAAACAGGTCCAAGCTGTACAAAAATGCAAGCAATTTTTAAAAATCGGTTTTTCCAGCCGATGGAGAAAAAAGTACATTAATAACCAGCCACATTTGTTTCCTCCAATAACTGAGTTACTATATATAACCGCTATCACATGATGGAACGTATTGGTTTTCTGAGTAGGTGTGATATGTGGATCCACTCACTAGGGTAAAATCATGTATGAAACATACCACAGTATTTTTTTATGTGAACAGGAGCTTAAAAATCCTAGCTTAACTTTATGTATATATACAATCAATGCATGGAAGTGCAGGAAAAGAAAATTCCTATTTTTTTGTGCGTGTTACATGTTCTGCTGTAAATGCCCTACAGACACTTATAGACATAGGTGATTTAAAGACATAAGTCGCAGATTGTCAAATTATTTGTATTATTAAATCTTTATTATAATAGACCAGTTTATTTTGTGTATTATGAATTTGAAGATTGACATTTAGAATATTATGGACTGGAAAGCTTATTGTGCCTTTGAAGTGATGAATAACAAAGAAAAGCATGCAGGCACTGTGGATGTAATGCAAGATGATGAACTAAAAACAATATTGGCAAAGTTGGAAAAAATTATAAGAAAGGACAGCAAATTTAGATAAGATTCATGTATGGGACGAATGAGTTCATATGGAAGGTCTTGGAAGAGGTAGAATTTTATTGCTGGAAAAATCGTAATGGCAAGCTTTTGTACATGTGGATAGCTAGGGATCAAATCCAACTAAATGCCACTTCACAAAGCTAAACATACGTTGGAATTTCTCCAACAAAAATACACCTTCAGCTGTCAATTTCCAAGTTTAAAAGTTGTTAGGAAAAGGAGTGCCTGATAATCAAATCCCAACTACATCCAGGAAATTAAGGCCCCAAAAGATAAATTTATTTCTAATGAAGTACAGCGTATTTCTTTCCTGGTTTGTACAAGGTCAATGGATCAGTGACTTAAGCCAAAGTTAAACACGCTTTTAGAATTCTTTCCTCCTTCCTTTACGTAATTAATGGAAAGTCAGGCGGTATAAACATTAGTTTAAAGAAGTAGTTCTAAACATTTCACACTGTGTTTAAACCTTGACATAGCCCTACGATACTATCTCTAGCAAATGATAGTAGAATCAGACTCAAAGTCATTTCCTCCTATTAATGACAATCTTTTCTCTCACATCTCCTTTTAAACATTTAAGATTTACATATTTGCACTCTCTCTAAACACTCTTGAGACAGAGGAGAGTAAGCAGATCATCCCAATCATTACATGAGGGGAAAGGTTCTGCTCATTATAATTATTTTCTAAATAAAATATTTTTAATCCTTATTTAAAACGAGCAAGTTAACTGCATGTGAATGATCTTACTTCCAGCTGTGAACCAAGTAGATGCTACTTTTTTTTTTTTTACAGAATTCAGGAGTTAGCATAATTATGCTGGAGAGACTCTGGGTCACATCCACCAATTAACTCTGTTAATGTAACCAACTTGTCTAAATGATACTTCTGGGCAGCCAAAACATTCTCTTCATCTGATTCTTCATTTCCCAGAAATAATGAATTGGTGGCTTACTACAGTGTCTCATTTCCCTTTTGTACTTATCATCATTAAAATAAACAGCCTATTCAGATCCATCTTTGTACAGAAAAAGCATATAAGTAAAAAACATTGATGAAAACAGCCAGATACTAATTTGTCATAGAGCTGTCTAAGCCTGTTCTGCTATACAGTTCAGGAATGTTTAATCCAATTGATTTCAATGGGCTGTAATGTCTCACACAAGCTGTAAAAACTAGTAAACTGCTACTTATTCTTTTGTGAATATTAATTTATGTGCAAAATTAAAGAATAATTTGGATACATATCTTAGAATTACCTTTCTTATCAGTTATTTCTGGTGGGGAAGCCTAAAATTTCTGTATTGTAACTCTGATAATATCGCCGGCTCGACTTACCGGCCCACGGCGCTTTTGCAGAAGGGCCGGGCAGACTCGGACCCTTCTATGGCGGCCGCCATTTTGTTTTCGGCCGAAATCTCGCGAGACGAGATTTCGGCCGGGAAAGCTTTGCCCACGTGGCTGGGCATGACGTGGGGACCGGGCGGGGCTTGCTGGCCCTATTTAAGGGCGGCAGGCCTCGAGGCAAGCCTTTTCGCCCGGACCCAGCACAGGAGCAGACACTCGGCTGAGAGCTGCTCCTGTCGCCATTTTGGGTGGCCTCGTGTCGCGGCCGCCATTTTGTGGCCAGCAGCGTGGGCGAAAAGGCTGTCGGAGTGTCGGAGGACTCGTCTGGAGCTGCTACATCTTGTGGAGATCCCCCTCGGGCCCGAGGGGGACTGGTAACCTTGCTCCCGGCTGGGAGGAAGGCGTGGTTGGGCCCCACCTGAACTTGGGGTGGGGCTGCTTGGCCTCTGGGAGGGTACCCGGTCTCGGGGTGTGCTTGGGGGCCAGCTTTAGGGCCTTACTCGGCCTGCACGTGGGGGGGAGCTTATTCTTTCTGGGCCTTGGTGGAAGGGGTCTGGGGGGTTTGGACGGGCTCCTCCCTTGGTATTAGTTTGTGGTTTAGGTATGGCTCCAAAGAAGAGGCCTGCCACGGCCCCTATGGCTCCGCCGGCTACGCGACCCAGGAGGGCCCTTAGGCCTTCTGCCCGGGCTCGGGCCAGTAGGGAAGGGCCTACGGGGGTGGTTCCTGTGCAAGGGGGGGTGGTTTCGTTGCCTCCTGCCCCTCAACCTGATCCTTCTCCTGCCATGTCTTGGGCCAGGGTTCTGGAGAGGCTCGACGAGCTCGAGCAGTGGAGAAGTGGCTCGGGCCCCGGAGGGTCCCTCGAGCAGGTTCCTGCGGCATTGGGAAGAGATCCTGTGGCGGCCCAGGCTGGGCAGATGGCTCCGGCTGGACGACTGGCCCCGGTAGGGCCGATGGCGGCTTTCCCGGGCCCCGCAACAATGGGCCCCCCGTGGATGTCATCAACCCCGTACGGGGCAGGTGAGGCTGCACCACACACTACACCACTGTCCTTTCTTCCTTCACCCACCTCGGGTTTTCCCCCGTCGGGGGTTGGGAGTGGGTCCAGTTTTTTGGGGTCTTCCACGGGCACCTGCGGGCAGGTCTGGGCACAGCCGGTTCCTCCTTCGGGGCCGCTGGCGGCTGGCCCTGCTCCGCTGCCTGGGCCAGGTCCTACGGGGGTACCTGCGGTGCCCGGGGTAGGGGGGTGGGTCCCTCCAGCCCCTGCTGTTATGCCCCCGCTCCCTGTCTTGCCCTACCCCCAGGGTGCGGGAGTGTTCGGGGTTGCGGCCAACTCGGTATGGGACCCGTTCGCTTGCATTAAAGCAGGTGCCATCCCGTGCGGGTTGCCTTCCACCCCTCTTGGATGCCACCTTCACCCTTCGGTGAAGGAGGCTATATGGCGGGGTGAATACGTGGATCTTTTTTCGCTTTTGAACCGGGAGGTTCCTAAGCAGGAAAAAGAGATTGTCCCGGGGGAGAAAGCGAAGAAAACCAAAGTAACGAAATGCTTCAGCTCCTGGCTGTATGCTTTTCTTACTTATGGGTCTGTGGTGATTCAGAGGCAGCCGGCTATGGCCTCTGCCATGTTTAAATATATAGATTTGATTGCCAGGGCCCACTTCGAGTATAAGGGCACCATATGGCGCCATTATGATAAAGGCTTTCGCATGAGGATGGCGGTAGAGCCTAACTTGCCTTGGGATATGGTGGTTCCGGACCTTTGGTTCCGGGCCACGCATATGTCTGGAAAAGAAGGGTGTGAGCGTACGGATAGTGGGCACTTCATGGAGGAGGAGCCTGGCGCGGCTTCGCCGGCCAAAGCGACTCCTGGTGTGGCTGGGAAGGGGGCCTCGCCCGCTTGTCACGAGTTTGCTGCAAAAGGGGCGTGTTTTCATCCCTTTTGTAAGTACAAGCACGCCTGCGGGAATTGTGGGGGGTCCCATGCAGCTTCAGTCTGTCCCAGCCCCAAGAAGGGGGCGGAGAAGAAGGGCGGGGGTCCAGGAAAACCTCCCCCACCAGCTGGGGGAAAAGGGGCCCAGCCCAATTAATGTTTCTGTGCTCGAGGGTTGGTTGGTGGACTACCACCCTCGCCCGAGAGCCGAGTTGCTCTTGAGGGGTTTCTCTGAGGGATTTAGGATCCCTTACGTGGGCGTTAGGAAGGCTTTCATGTCAGACAACCTCAGGTCGGTTGTCGGACATGAGGACATTGTTCGGACTAAGATTCGGAAGGAGGTTGCTGAGGGCAGGGTACTTGGGCCTTTCCCGGAGCCGCCCTTTTCGAATCTTAGAGTGTCCCCCCTGGGGGTGGTCCCCAAAAAGGCGAGTGGTGAATTTCGGTTGATTCACCATTTGTCTTTTCCAAAAGGGGAGTCAGTGAATGATTTCATTCCTGACGAACTTTGTTCAGTCCGGTACGCATCCTTTGATGCGGCCGTGGCCATGGTTAGGGAGTGTGGGGTGGGAGCCTTTATGGGTAAATGCGACATTAAGTCGGCATTTCGGCTCCTCCCCATTCACCCAGGCGACTTCGAGCTTCTGGGCTTCCATTTTGAAGGTGGGTTTTATGTGGACAGGGCATTGCCTATGGGCTGCTCTGTTTCCTGCTCCCTTTTCGAGAGCTTTAGTACCTTCCTGGAGTGGGCGCTCAGGAGGCGTAGTGGCCTGGGTTCGGTTGTTCATTACCTTGATGATTTCTTGATGGCCGGGCCGGCGCACTCGGAGCAATGCTTTGCTTTGATGCGGGACTTCGAAGCCCTTTGTGCTCAATTGGGGGTGCCTCTAGCCCCTGAGAAGACCGAAGGCCCTGCCACCAGGATTACCTTCCTCGGTATTGAATTGGACTCAGAGGAGCAATCTTCCAGATTGCCCCTGGATAAGTTGTTTAAAATCAGGAGCAAGCTCGAGGCGGTCTTGGGCTGCAGGAAGGTTACTCTTCGGCAGCTCCAGGAATTGGCCGGGATCCTTAATTTTGCCTGTCGGGTAGTGGTGCCAGGCAGGGCGTTTTCTCGTCGGTTGTATGATGCGATGAAAGGGCTACGTTTGCCCCACCATCGTACCCGCTTATGTGCTGGGGTCAGGGCTGACCTCTGCGTGTGGCGGGAGTTTTTGGAGCACTTTAATGGATTGTCTTTTTGGAGGCAGGAGCTTCTTTTAGAAGCGGAGTTGCAGCTTTGCTCCGATGCCGCGGGGACTTGTGGTTTTGGGGTAGTGTTAGGTGACCAGTGGTGTTGGTCGGCATGGCCTCCGGAATGGAGTGCCTGTTCATTGGTTAAGGATTTGACCTTTTTGGAGCTTTTCCCCTTGATAGTGGCCTTAGAGCTCTGGGGAGAGCAGTTTAGGGACAAGACTGTGCATTTTTGGTGTGACAACCTAGCGGTTGTCCATGTTGTGAATGCCCTGTCCTCTAAGAGTGACAGGGTAATGCGGCTTGTCCGCCATTTTGTGCACAGGTCCTTGTCTCTAAACGCATTGTTTTTGGCTAGGCACGTCCCTGGGCTAGATAACGGGGTGGCTGACGCCTTGTCCCGTGGTCAGTTGTCCAGGTTTCGGACCCTGGCCCCGTGGGCCCGAGAGTCGCCAGAGGTGTTTCCAGCCCACCTGTGGAGCCTGGGCGGGCTCCCGAGAGCTGGAGAGACGAGGCCTCCAGGGCGATCGCCTTGTCAGTAGCACCTGGCACCCTGCGAGCTTACCAGCGTGCAGGTAAGGAGTTTGGGGATTTCAGGCAGGGTAAGGGTTACCCCCATAGCTGGCCTGCCCCGGTTGAGCACCTAGCTGAAGTTTGTGTCCTGCTGAAGGGGCGTGGCCTTTCAGTCAGGACTATCAGGTCTAGGTTAGCCGGCCTCGCCTTTCTGTCCAAGGCGGGGGGTTTAGTGATTTTTCGGGTGATTTTCGCATCCGGAGGATGCTGGAAGGCTGGGTGAGGGAGCGACAGGGGTTCCCTTCTGACACTCGTCAGGCCCTGACGGTTCAGCAGCTGTCTTTGATTAATCAGGCATTTGACAGTCTGTGTGCCTCTATGTACGAGGCTCGTCTTTTTAGGGCAGCGACTTGTGTTATGTTTTTTGGGGCCCTCAGGGTCAGCGAGGCAGTGGCCTCCTCGCAGTCTGACTTGTCGCTCCGTGCTTTCCAGCTTACTGATCTGACCTTCAAGCAGGGGGGTGTCTCCCTTTTGGTGAGACATTCCAAGACAGATCAGTTGCACAGAGGGGTTAGAATTGAGCTTAGCGCAGCCACCGATCAGTCTGTGTGCCCGGTGGCTGCTTTGCGGCAATTTTGTGACTCGCGGGGGTCAGGGCGTGGGTACCTTCTTAAACATCAGGATGGCACCCCCCTGACCCGGTATCAATTCTGGGCGTTAGTGTCAAAGGCAATGGCTCAGGTAGGCATGGATCCCGCCGGTTACGGAACGCATTCGTTCCGTATCGGCGCAGCCACTAGCGCGGCACTTTCTGGTTTCCCGGCCCAACGGATTCAGGAGATCGGCCGCTGGCGGTCAGCGGCATATTTGGGTTATGTTAGGCCCGCTGAGGATCCGGGGCAGGGTTTAGGCTAGGTAACCTCTCTGTGTGTGTCCTCTTACAGGTTCCCAGTCCAGGCAGAAACCGACGGCGCTGCTGTGTGGCCACAGCATGGTCTTTTGGGCCGGCCGCTCAGCAGCCAGAAGCGCCATTGGGACTCAGCTGTCACTGGGACGGTGGGTCAATGTTGTTTGGATGGGCCAGAGAGGTATGCGGTGGGAGGGGATCCTACCGACGTTGCTGGGTGATCAGCAGCTCAGGGCTGTCCCCGGCGCTGCTGGGCGGGCGGCTACCCAGGGTCGCGCCCAGTTGGGACTGGGTGGTCGGCAACCCATAGCCGCACCCAGATGGCTGGTCTTGCACCTCGGTGGCAATGACCTATGCCTGCTTGGTGGTCTACCGTTGATCATCCAGGCGCGCGAAGACCTGCGGTGGCTTCGCACGGTGTGGCCGACCACGCAAGTGGTGTGGTCAGAGATCCTCCCAAGGATCGTTTGGAGGGACGCCATTTCCCTTAGGGCCATACACCGGGTCAGGCGTAGGGTGAATAAGGCCTTGGGAAAAACAGTCAGGGAATTAGGTGGGGTTGTAGTGGCCCATCCCCTCATCACCGTAGATCGGCCGTGGCTTTACCGGGCCGATGGCGTTCACCTGTCAGAGCAGGGGAACGCCATTTTCTTACAGGACCTGCAGCGGTCTCTGCGTGAGCTGGCGCAGATAGAGGGGGGAGTCGGGGGGCCAAGATAGAGATCTGACCCCCGCTCCGTGGCAGGTTAGAGGCGGAAATCTGGGTGGTGGTTCAGCAACTGCGCGTTCTCCCTTGGGCATCTTTGGGGATGATTGACAGGTTCTCTCCAAGCTCATGGTGGGTGCTACCTGCGCACTTGGGGGGAACCTGTCTTTGGGTCCCGCTATTGAAGTCCCAGGGTAGGGGTGAGCCGGCGGGACCCCCCTCATGCGAGTGCATGGCAGGGTCTCAGGTGAGGGAGAGGTCCCTCACCTGGACCAGCATCGACTACGCCCTTAGTTGCCCAGGAATGTTGACCTTTTACGTCATTTCCGCCCCGGAAGTGTTTGTTTGACCCTGCAGGTCCACTGTTTCCGGGTCATAGTTGAATATGTTGATTTATGCAAATTTATGCTAATTCATGCTAATTTAATTAATAAATTATGCAAATTTATTATAATAAAAATGACCCAAGTTTAAATCCAGCTCTGGTGTCCGTGTCGTTACTCCGTCTCTTCTGCAAAGCTGTCTAGTATCTATATAATAGAATTCTATTGAAAAAAGTGATAAGCTAATAATCAGAACATTGATAATTAAACACTGGATGCTAACACTTCCATTATCTATATGGTAATTTATTCTAGATTAGTATGTTCTCCATCCACTATAAAGGCAGGCATGATATATGCTACTCAAGTGTATTTATTTAGAAATAATATAAATCAAGAGACAATGCAATTTAAGTATAATAAACTTGGTATAATAAACATGATTTGGTACCCTCTCTAAGATAAAAGCTTAGATCTAATGTATCTACTCAGCTCTGTAGACAAGATTTCTGAACATAATATAATAGATTTTCCTGCCTTGAATGCTGAAATGGCATATCCCCCCCCCCAATGGAATCAAATAATATGTCTGTAATACATAATAATAATAATAATAATAATAATAATAATAATAATAATAATAATAATAATAATAATTATTATTATTATTATTATTATTATTATTATTATTATGTCAATATAACACAGCAAACGAGATCACTATGCTGGATTTCGTATTTCATCACCAGTCGGGCACTTTCCAAGCACCTAGGACTATGTGATGTAGCGGTGAATTATGTGTGCCGATCCCAGTAAAGTGGCCTTTTGCAATTGGCAGATGGAGATTTTGTCAATTCCAATGTTTTTCAAATGTCCGCTGAGATCCTTTGGTACTGCGTCCAGCGTGCCAAGTACCACCGCGATCACTTTCACTGGCTTATGCCAGAGTCGTTGCAGCTCGATTTTTAGATCTTCGTATTTCACTAATTTCTCTAGCTGCTTCTCCTCAATTCTTCTGTCCCCTGGGATTGCGATGTTGATGATCCATACTTTCTTTTTCTCCACAATCAGGATGTCTGGTGTGTTATGCTTCAGAATTCGGTCAGTCTGAAGTCGGAAGTCCCACAGTAGTTTTGCTTGCTCATTTTCGACCACTTTTTTGGGATTATTATTATTATTATTATTATTATTATTATTATTATTATTAAAGCATAGACATGATGCTGTGGCACAGATGATCCACTGGAACTTGTGCCAGAACTACCATCTACCAGTGACAAAGAACTGGTGGGATCATAAGCCCAAAAAGGTGATCGAAAATGAGTAAGCAAAACTACTTACTACTTCTACTATTATACTTAAATGTACCAAATCATGTTTATTATACCAAGTTCCACTGATTAATTGTTCTAACTGTCAGGAAATTTCTCCTTAGTTCTAAGTTACTTCTCTCCTTGTTTAATTTCTACACTTTGCTATTTGTTCTACCCTCAGATGCTTTGGAGTATAGTTTGACTCGCTCTTCTTTGTGGCAACCCCTGAGATATTGAAACACTGCTATCATGTCTCCCCTGGTACTTCTTTTCATTAAACTAGCCATGCCCAGTTCTTGCAACCATTCTTCATATGTTTTAGCCTCTAGTCCCCTAATAATCATTGTCGCTGTTCTCTGCACTTTTTCTAGAATCTCAACATCCTTTTTGTATCGTGGCGACCAAAATTGAATGCAGTATTACAAGTGTGACCTTACCAAGGCCTTATAAAGTGGTATTTACACTTCACATGATCTTGATTCTATCCCTCTGTTAATGCAGCCTAGAACTGTGTTGGCTTTTTTGGCAGCTGCTGCACACTGGTGGCTCATATTTAAATTTTGACAATATAGACATCTTGATAGTAGCAATTCTTCCTACCAATGAAATTGGTAATTTGTTCCATTTTTCTACATCTTTTTCTATTTATTTATTTTATTCTATATAGTTATCTTTCTTAATCATTGTACATTTAGCAGTTAAAATTATTCCTAAATATTATTCCTAAATATCCTAAATAACTGTGAGAGGGATCTTGGAGTGTGAGAGTCCTAGTGCTGCCCCATGTCTACGGAGAGGGGTGGCATACAAATCTAATAAATGAAATGAAATTAATGAAACCATTTAAACATGAGCCAGCAGTGTGCAGCAGTGGCCAAAAAGCCAACTAGCACACCAAGATCCCTCTCACAGTTACTATTATTGAGCAATGTACCACATATACTGCACATGTGCATTTTGTTTTTCTTGCCTAAATGTAGAATCTTACTTTTTTCACCATTGAATTTCATTTTCATGTTTAGGAAATGTGAAACTGCATTTTTTGCACCATATACACGTACTAGCCATAATTTGACTACACCACCTCCCCAGCCCCCTGAACCCTGGGAAGGGCAAAAAATAGGCCAACAGTCCTACTAGAAGTTTATTTCCAAACTTCCAGTAGGACTGTTTGGCTGTTTTTCAGCAACCCCAGGCTTTAGGAAAGCCTCTGGAGCCTATGGATGGTGAGAAATGGCCAGGCTTACCAGAAGTTTGGAAAAGAATTTACGGTAGGCCCGTTGGCCTGTATTTTGTCCTCCCCAGGCTTCAGGAAAGCCAGTTATGAATTAATCTGGTAGTGATGCTGTCTAACCCACATTTTTCTATTTTATCAGTAGTAGGTTGTGGTCTACTTCCCTGAAGGCTTTCCTGAAGGCCAAAAATCAGCTGACCAGTGCAGACATGCGTGCTGGAGCTGACATAGGGCAGCACGTAGAGACATATATGAGGGCACATGAGGCGTTGCCCTATGTCAGCTCCAGCGGGCATGTCTCCACTGGTCAGCTGATTTTTGGCCTTCCGGAGGGTAGTAGAAGATCATTTTCATCTTCCCCAGGCTTCAGGAAAGCCTCTGGATGAACTTCCAGTAGGCCCATTGGGTCTGTTTTTCACCATACACAGGCTCCAGAGGCTCAGTGAGCCTTGCGCGCATGCAAAGGGGCAGCATGGGTAGTTTATGCATGCATACATGTCGTGGTTGGCTTTGGGCCAGCTCCTGCAACAATGACTGTGGACGTTGGTTTGGGAGAATCCTCAGATTCCCAGAGACTTGTCTTATTGCCAACAGCTTCAGACAGTGAAGATTCTTTGTGAAGGGCAGATGCTGGGAGTGAAGCAGAATCAGAAGGTGAGGTAGATGCAGGCAGCCCATTAGATAATGACCCCATTAGTGAGTCATCAGACTCAGAGGAAGATAGGTTAATAGATGCTCATAGCCGCAGGTTTATGACAAGAAGGGAACAACTGCACAGGTATCATAGACGATAAGGGAGAACACCTATGGCTGGGGCAATTAGGCTAATGGGGCTGTTGATAAATTGCCAGCGTTGCAGAGAGTGCATGTGGGAGATTATCCGTTTGGAGAAGGAGACGTTGTGTTTGCATTTTGTTCCTGGCTTTTCACGGACTCTTGGGGATATTTCACAGCTAAGTAAAAACTTGGGGAGTGACTGGAAGAGGTATGGCTGTGACACTTCCAAAGCTGCTCTCATCTGCTTTGTTTGTTTTTGTTCTCGCAGCTTGCAAGGACTGCTATCTGTGTATGAACTCATTTGCTCAATTTAAAGTATGTGTGCACCGTATTATTTTTGGATAAATGGCTTTTCTGTTTACTATGCATCAGTGTGTGCATGTTTGAATTTACATTCCTGACTTCACTGGGGCTTGTAACGTGAAGTCCATCATAACAATGCATGGGGGAGGACATTGCATTATGGGTGTGGACATGCATGTGGGTGCGCCTTTTTGGCATCCAAGCAAAAAAAGGTTGGCCATCACTTGTATAGAACATCTTCCCTCTTGAAGCGATGATGGCCCTATCCTCTTTGATTTTTTGGTGCCATCAGGCCTGGGGACTCCAGGGATCTGATGAGATATTGAGGTGGTTACTTTGTTATTAATTTCTGCTGTTTGCCTAATATTTGTTCCATTTTTAGATATGTGGGTTTATTAAAGTTCTTTAAAGTTTTTAATAGCAATAAGATCCTTCAATTATAACTTTAACACCATCAAACATCAACATTTACCTATTCCAGAACCTTGGAAATGATTTGATAGGTGGATAATAATGCCAAATCTAGTCTAAACATCTGGCTAACATGGCAATGAACCATAATGTATTAATATTCTATTATGTTAACAGTATATTTTACAACACAGTGTTCGGAAACTTCAGATCGTGCAGAATGCAGCTGCGAGAGCAGTCATGGGCTTACCTAGGTATGCCCATGTTTCACCATCACTCCGCAGTCTGCATTGGCTGCCGATCAATTTCCGGTCACAATTCAAAGTGTTGGTTATGACCTTTAAAGCCCTTCATGGCACTGGACCAGAATACCTCCGAGACCGCCTTCTGCCACACGAATCCCAGCAACCGATTAGGTCCCACAGAGTGGGCCTTCTCCGGGTCCCGTCAACTAAACAATGTTGGTTGGCGGGCCCCAGGGGAAGAGCCTTCTCTGTGGCGGCCCCGACTCTCTGGAACCAACTCCCCCCAGAGATTAGAACTGCCCCTACTCTCCCTGCCTTCTGTAAAATCCTTAAAACCCACCTTTGCCGTCAGGCATGGGGGAACTGAAACATCTCCCCCGGGCATGTACAATTTATGCATGGTATGTTTGTGTGTGTGTTTGCTAGTAAATGGGGTTCTTTTTCAATCTTTTTAAATATTTTAAATTTATTTGGATTTGTCATGAATTGTTGTATCTTGTTGTGAGCCGCCCCGAGTCTGCGGAGATGGGCGGCATACAAATCTAAATAATAAATAAATAAATAAATATTTTAATATTATCTGTCAGAATCCCAAAAGAGTGAATCTGCCATTCAGTCAACAAAGAGGGGGTTGATTTTTTAGCATTGCCTGTTCCAACGGATGCTTTACAATGTATAACCTGGCACCAAGCATCCTGAGATCTCTTTAATTTGAGAGATTTTTGGGGGGAGGCAATATAGAATACATCACTGGAATGGGGAACAGAAGAGGCTCAGGGAAATGTATGGTTATCTGGTTTCCACCGCAGTTGGTTAAAGAAACCCCTTTCACTTGTGTATTGGCTAAGTTCTGAATTCTGACTAATGGGGAGAGGTTTCTAACCCTTTAACTCTACCTGCTTTGCCTAAGGGTATTCATATCTTGCTTTGAATGGAATGCTTTGAACATGAGCCGGGGTGGCGCAGCAAGTAGAGTGCTGTACTGCAGGCCACTGAAGCTGACTTGTAGATCTGAAGGTCAGCGGTTCAAATCTCATCACCGGCTCAAGGTTGACTCAGTCTTCCATCCTTCCGAGGTGGGTAAAATGAGGACACGGATTGTGGGGGCAATAGACTAGCTCTGTTAAAAAAGTGCTATTGCTAACATGTTGTAAGCCGCCCTGAGTCTAAGGAGAACGGCGGCTTAAAAATTGAATAAATAAATAAATTAAATAAATAAATAAATAAATAAACATTGACCCTCAACAGTCAGGATTCAGGCCCAGCTACTGTACGGAAACCGCTTTGGTCACGCTGCTGGATAATCTCTGGCAGGCCCAGGACAGGGGCTTGTCCTCTGTCCTGGTGCTTCTTGACCTCTCAGCGGCTTTCGATACCATCGACCATGGTATCCTTCTGCACCGGCTGGAGGGGTTGGGAGTGGGAGGCACTCTACTTCAGTGGTTTATTTATTTATTTATTTATTAGATTTATATGGTTTTCCTCCTACCTCTTTGGTTGGTCGCAGTTGGTGTTAGTGGGGGGTCAGAGGTCGACCTCTAGGTCTCTCCCCTGCGGGGTGCCTCAGGGGTCAGTCCTCTCCTCCCTGCTATTCAATATCTACATGAAACCGCTGGGGGAGATCATCCAAGGGCATGGGGTGAGGTATCATCAATATGCTCATGATACCCAGTTGTACATCTCCACCCCATGACCAGTCAGTGAAGTGGTGGAAGTGATGTGTCAGTACCTGGAGGCTGTTAGGGTCTGGATGGGTGTCAACAGGTTCAAACTCAAGCCTGACAAGACAGAGTGGCTGTGGGTTTCACCTCACAAGGACAATTCCACCTGTCCGTCCATCACTGGGGGGGAGCTATTGACTCCCTCGGAGAGGGTATGCATCTTGGGCATTCACCTCAATCCACAGCTGACATTAGAACACCATCTTTTGGCTGTGGCGAGGAGGGCATTTGCCCAGGCTTACCTGGTGCACCAGTTGTGGCCCTATTTGGACAGGGAGTCACTGCTCACAGTCACTCATGCCCTCATCACCTCGAGGTTCAACTACTGTAACACTCTCTACTTGGGGCTACATTTGAAAGTGTTCAGAAACTTCAGATCATGCAGAATGCGGCTGCGAGAGCAATCATGGGCTGTCCCAGATATGCCCATATCTCATCAACACTCCGTGGCCTGCACTGGCTGCCGATCAGTTTCTGGTCACAATTCAAAGTGTTGGTTATGACCTATAAAGCACTACATGACATTGGACCAGAATATTTTTGGGACCGCCTTCTGCCGCACGAATCCCAGTGACCAATTAGGTCCCACAGAGTTGGCCTTCTCCGGGTCCCATCGACAAAACAATGTCCTCTGGTGGGCCCCAGGAGAAGAGCCTTCTATGTGGCGGCCCTGGCCCTCTGGAATCAACTCCCCCCAGAGATTAGAATTGCCCCCACCCTCCTTGCCTTTTGTAAACTTCTAAAAATCCACCTATGTCACCAGGCCTGGGAAAACTGACATCCCCCCAACTGTTCCATTTTATGTATGGTTTGGATTGTATGACTGTTTTTTTATAAGGATTTAAAAAATTGTTTTTAATATTGGATTTGTATCTCATGTATTACTTGTTGTGAGCTGCTCCAAGTCTTTGGAGAGGGGCGGCATACAAGTCTAATAAATAATAATAATAATAATAATAATAATAATAATAATAATAATAATAATAATTACAAGTCTAATAAATTATTATTATGTCAGTACAACACAGCAAACGAGATCACTATGCTGGATTTCCTATTTCATCACCAGTCAGGCGCTTCCCAATCCCATTTTTTTTTAATCGTGGAGAAAAAGAAAGTATGGATCATCGACATCGCAATCCCAGGGGACAGCAGAATTGAGGAGAAGCAGCTAGAGAAATTAGTAAAATACGAAGATCTAAAAATCGAGCTGCAATGACTCTGGCATAAGCCCGTGAAAGTGGTCCCGGTGGTACTTGGCATGCTGGGCGCAGTACCAAAGGATCTCAGCGGACATTTGAAAACCATCAGAATTGACAAAATCTCCATCTGTCAATTGCAAAAGGCCGCTTTACTGGGATCGGCAAACATAATTCACTGCTACATCACGCAGTCCTAGGTGCTTGGGAAGTGCCCGACTGGTGATGAAATACGAAGTCCAGCTTAGTGATCTCGTTTGCTGTGTTGTACTGACATAATAATAATAATAATAATAATAATAATAATAATAATAATATAATGTAATAATAACCTGCATCAGCAAACAGATAAGAAAATTGAAAAGCCAGAGGTGAAAATAACAACAAAGTTCTGGAAAGATCCCTGGGAGGTTGAAAAGGACTATAACAGGACTGCTGGGTGGATAAAGGAGTTTGAAAAGGAATTCTCAGGGAGCAATATGCAGCAGCTGGAGATAACACCTGAAATGATTGCAGAAAGAGTGAAGAGGGTAAAGAACTGGACATCCCCTGGCACTGATCAGGTGTATGGTTTCTGGCTGAAATACCTGACCAGCCTGCATGTAAAAATGGCCGAATTGTTCAACAAAATGCTGCAGACAGGAAATATTAGTGAATGGCTTACAACTGGCAGAACATATTTAATACAGAAAGACACAGCGAAAGGAGCCATACCAGGAAACTACAGGCCAATAACATGTTTGCCGACCATGCTCAAATTGCTGACAGGTATCATAGCTGACAGAATTCAGGACTACCTAGAAGAAAATGACATCATGCCAGTGGAGCAAAAGGGCAATAAAAGATGAAGTAGAGGTACGAAAGACCAGCTCCTAATTGATAAAATGATTTCGGAGAACTGTAAGAACAGGAAAACAAACCTATACATGATCTGGATTGACTACAAGAAAGCCTTTGACTCATTGCCACACAGCTGGATCATAAAATGTCTGGAAGTCATTGGAGTCAATGAAAACATCAGGAAATTCATAGAAAAAGCAATGAAATATTGGAAGACTGAGCTTTTTGTTGGGAATGAAAGCTATGGACTGATCAACATCAGAAGGGGCATCTTCCAGGGGGACTCTTTGTCCCCATTGCTATTCATCATCACGATAATCTGGCAATATCTTTAACATCATCACACAACATCACCTATCCAAAGTCCTTGAGAAGGACTCTGTAGGTGGATAAAAATGTCATATGTAGTCTGGCTGTATGACCCACCATAATATTTTGTATATATTGTTTTTTAGCCTTGTACACGGAAGCAACAGTTCCATGTGTTGTAAAATGAACAGCAAGATTGACAATAAATATACAAAAGTACACTTGCAAATAGTGTTATTTATTGTGCATTTGTGGATAGTTCAGAGTAACAATAAATTTAATTAATAGGCTTATTTATTGAAATACACCAGAAATATAAAGAGATACTCCAAGGAAAGCTTCCAGAATTATTGAAGATGAATATTTATGTAGTAAGTTCCCAACCAAGAGAGCACTGTGAGAGATTTAATGTAGAAGCATCACACTTGAGAAGCAGAATAAAAATTATCTTTAATATCTGAAGGGTTAAAAAATCTATTCTAGGCAGCTCAAAGGCAATTTTCTCCTTCCTTTAGAAGAGAAAGCCATTAGCTCTGGGAAAGGGTCACCAGTCCCTTAGGTATATGGTATTTTTGCAGTTTTCTCTTGACAACATGTTTCTACCAGGAACATGTTTGAGTTTGGGTGTATGCCAGTCATTGTTCATTTTGGAATAAATTAGTTTTGAGGCATTGAGATAATCGTCGATTCTCTTTTCAAAGAACAACATATCAATGAGAAAATGATTCCATCCTTCTGAAATTATGATTAAATGCAAATGTATTAAACATCTAAAATTAATCAACAGACTATGTAGCAATACAGAATTTAACAGCTGATAAAACACATCTATAAAAAGTATATAGCAATAAACAGCATAGTTTTCTATTTGAACCTTAAAAGAACCTTTTTTTACCCCAAGCAGAAAATTTTGGGACCTGTAATTCAGCATAGATGAAAATGGTTCATTAAATAGAAAAATGTAAAAGCATCTCTGTTGGATCAAGCTAAAACCTATGTCATCGGTTGGCACAATACAAAGCTAATGGGCCATTAATGGCTCTAGACCACCCATCCCTGAGATTACACTCTTGAAATTCAATAGCAAAAT
Source organism: Erythrolamprus reginae (assembly GCF_031021105.1). Lineage (NCBI taxonomy): Eukaryota > Metazoa > Chordata > Lepidosauria > Squamata > Dipsadidae > Erythrolamprus > Erythrolamprus reginae. The sequence goes on from NC_091956.1 coordinate 47,688,135, forward strand.
GTAAAAAAAAATCAGTGTTGTGAAGTTTAAAATGCTTTTCAAAAGGAGGTTCAGCACATTTTCTTCTTTTAAAATCCCCTAATGCTTAGTGTTTTGCCTGGTTGCCCATTCTTCTTACATCCACCATGGCCAATTGGATGTCCACAAAAGCTTCAAATGCAAAAGTCTTCTCCAGCTGTCTCAGATCCTAAAAGAACAAGCTGTCATGATTATGTGGCAGTGTTTCTACTTTCTATTGACATATGGCACAATTAATGCCTAAGTGATTATCATGCAATATGCATGTGCTTCCCCCAACATCTATTATTCATTATGTATCAATTTACTCTTGTTTATGTTAATAGTACAGACTAGAATTCAAAAAACTGCTTAGCATTTTGAGAACGTCCCCAAAATCATCAGTTCTTCAGAAAGCCAGTTGTACATTCAGTTTTCAATTACAATTAATTCATGCTAAAAATGCCCAATATGTGATACTTTCTCTGAAATATAGCCTATATGAAGGTCTATTGATATTGGAATAAAGGCTATATTCCAGCCAATAGAGTGAACATTCCATCCATTTTCAAGCAAGTCTGGAATAATATTTTGCAGATTTGAATTCTCCAAGAAAGTTATATAGAATTTTGCCAGGATGTCTATGTGCTCTGTTTTTTTCTGAGAGTTGAAAAAAACAAACTCTGGTAAAACAGAGGTTTCATGAGATCAAATACATAGTTGTTGTATATTTTTTATACATAGGTGATAAAAGAATATGCAAAAATATATTTATTCCCAAGCATAAATTAGGCTTTTGGCAGTATTATAGCAATATCTATAATATTTCTGGAATTGAGGAAGGAAGGGAGGGAGGAAAACGTAGAGTTTGCCAAGATTAGTTTTATTCTATTGTGTATGCTATTTTAGGATGGTTGTTTGAAATCAGAGATGCTTATTGAAGCAATTGCTTTGCAAAAAAAAGAAATTTTCAAATCTGAAGCAAGAGCTCCCTCTGTCTTTATTATGCTACCTTTTCAAATAATTTTAGGAAAACATGAAGAAATAGGTAAATATTCTTTAAAACATTAATATAAATGTCTTATATCCAACTAAATGGCCTAAAGACAAGCACCGTAAAGATACACAGTACAGCTCCATTGAACTTGATGGGAATATTTTTGAATAACAGTTGCTAGTATACCTAACTGCTTGAAGTTGATGAGAGTTCAGAAAGTTCTGGCAAAGTTAAATTTCTAAGGGATCATATCACTATTTTGCACTATATAAAATAATTAATATCAAGTAATTGGAGAACATGCAACAAATAATATGTTTAGGTTTAAATGTAGCAAGAACCACTGGCATCAAGTTGAGAAGATTTTGGAAAATTTCAAGTTGAAAAGATTTGGGGGAAAGATCTTATAGGACTTTGAATCCAATATACAAGCATCTTGAAACACAATCCAGTGAAGTGAGTTGGGCTGAGAGAGAGTGACTGAATTGGTTATCCAACTGACATTTACTCACTTTTCTGGTTTCTAGGCCACACCACCAAACTGTGTCACATTTGTTGATAGTTCACTTATCTCCTACATCATGGGTGTCAAACATCATTCCATCACATGACATATCACAACGTTTCCCCCCTTTGCTAAAATGGAGGTGGGCATTATCAGCACATGATGCATCCTGCCCGCAGGCAGTGAGTTTGACACCCCTGTTCAATATAGTTCCATCTAGCATGTCAAATAGCAGCATGAAGAATTGTTTATTAATCTTTAGTTTGGTAATGCTGCTGAAAATCTTGATCTCTAGTTTTCTTTCTGACGAAGTGCACAAGAAAAGCTAATCCCATTAGCTTTTTCCATTTCTGCATCCCTATCACCTTCACCCATTCCTGTTCTCAAATTAGATTAAGAATCTTGAGTGCTATTAATAATTAATAATAATAATAATTTATTAGACTTGTATGCCGCCCCTCTCCGAAGACTCAGAACGGCTCACAACAAAATATAAAGCGTGAATCTAATATTAAAAACAATTATTTAAAAAAAATTATAAAACAGTCATATCATAAAATTAAAACATACATAAAATGAAACAGCTAAGGGTCAGTTATGTACCCCAAGCCTGGCAGCATAGGTGGGTTTTCAATAATTTGCAAAAGGAAAGGAGGGTGGGGGCAGTAGATTCCAGAGGGCCAGGGCTGACACAGAGAAGGCTCTTCTCCTGGGGCCCACCAGAGGACATTGTTTTGTCGACGGGACCCGGAGAAGGCCAACTCTGTGGGACCTGATTAGTCGCTGGGATTCATGTGGCAGAAGGCGGTCCCAAAGGCATTCTGGTCCAATGCCATGTAGAGCTTTATAGGTCATAACCAACACTTTGAATTGTGACCGGAAACTGATCGGCAGCCAGTGCAGGCCGCAGAGTGTTGATGAGATATGGGCATGATAGCTCTCACGGCCACATTCTGCATGATCTGAAGTTTCCAAACACTTTTCAAAGGTAGCCCCATGTAGAGAACATTACACTAGTCAAACCTCGAGGTGATGAGGGCATGAGTGACCGTGAGCAGTGACTCCCTGTCCAAATAGGGCCGCAACTGGTGCAGCAGGCGAACCTGGGCAAATGCCCTCCTTGCCACAGCCAAAAGATGGTGCTCTAATGTTAGTTGTCACCCAAGTTGCGGACCCTCTCCGAGGGGGTCAATAACTCCCCTCCAGGGTAATGAATAGACAGATGGAATTGTCCTTGGGGGGCAAGACCCACAGCCACTCCATCTTGTCAGGGTTGAGTTTGAACCTGTTGACAGCCATCCAGACCCCAACAGCCTCCAGGCACCAACACTTCACTTCCACCGCTTCACTGACTGGACATGGGGTGGAGATATACAACTATGTATCATCAGCATACTGATGATACCTCAACCCATGCCCTTGGATGATCTCCTCCAGCGGTTTCATGTAGATATTAAATAGCAGGAATGAGAGGACCGACCCCTGAGGCTCCCCACAAGGGAGAGACCTAGAGGTCGACCTCTGACCCCCACCCCACCAACAGCAGCTGCGACCGACCGGAGAGGTAGGAGGAGAACCACTGGAGAACAGTGCCTCTCACTCCCAACCCCTTCAGCCGGCGCAGAAGGATACCATGGTCGATGGTATCGAAAGCTGCTGAGAGGTCAAGAAGCACCAGGACAAAGGACAAGCCCCTGTCCCAGGGCCACCAGAGATCATCCATCAGCGTGACCAAAATGGTTTCTGTACTGTAGCCGGGCCTGAATCCTGACAGTTGAGGGCCTAGATAATCGGCTTCTTCCCAGGACCGCTGGAGCTGGAGCGACACCACCTTCTCGACAACCTTCCCCATAAAGGGGAGGTTGAAGACTGGATGGTAGTTATTAAGCACAGCTGGATTCAGGGAAGGCTTCTTGAGGAGGGGGTGCACAAGTGCCTCCTTGTAGGGAGCCAGAAAGGACCCCCTCCTCAAAGAAGTGCTGACAATCTCCTGGACCCAGCTCCGTTTCACCCCTCTGCTGGCTAAAACCAGCCAAGAGGGACACAGATCCAGTAAACAGGTGGTGGAACTCACAGCTCCAATGGCCTTGTCCACTTTATCAGGTGTCATCAGGTCAACCTCCTCCCAGACAGATGGACAAGGAGAAGCCCCAGTTACCTCGACTGACTCATTGTCAGTCGATAAGTATTACATACTTCTGAGACCTTCACAAGCTAAATATTAACCACTATCATGTTTAAGTCCAAAACATTGGGCCAGTTATTATATGCATCACAATTAGCCTATTAGTTAATAGTTCCACAGAGGTCTTTTCCTTTTTTTGTGCATTGAAGTCCGTATTGATTCCTGGTTACTATCTGGGCTACTCCCTACAGTTTTTTCAGGAGGTACCTTGCCATTGCCTCCTTTACAGGCATACAAGAGAGTAGCTGGTCCAAATTGACCTTGTTCCTAAGGAAGGACTTAAACTTGTAGTCTCCCAGTTCATAGCCCAAGTCCTTAATTACTACACCAACAGTGACCACAGCATGATAAACTTTAGTCTCAATCTAAATCAAACTATGATCCACCAAAATAATATAACACCAAAATTCAATTTCAAAAAAGCAAACTATGAACTCATTGAAGCCCACCTCTCAACATTAAACTGGAAAACTCTATTCACTGAATGCTACACTACTAGTGACCTCTACAACACATTCCTACTCAAAATGAAAATTATTATCAGACTTCATGTACCTCTAACATGTACCACAAACAAAAAAAAATAACCTCCCCATCTCAATAAGAAAATTACAAACAAGAAAAAAATCTCTCTGGAGGAAAAACAAAAAAGGACAAGTTTCCAACTTCAAAAGCCGATATAAAAGCATTTGCAATCAAATAAAAGCAGAATGCCTTAACTACTACAGCAAACAAGAGGAAAACCTTCTACGCACCAAATCTAATTGAGCCTTCCACAACTTTGTCAACAATAAACTCAAAGACTCTAGAACTATCCCACTTCTCAAAGGACCCAACAACAAAGAATACCATGACGATTCATCCAAAGCTAACCTCCTCAACTCTTTCTTTGGCTCTTTCTTTGTTAACAGCAATGGCTCATCCCCCAATTTCATCAATCGCAGCTCAAACTCCCTCAACGACCTAACCCAAGTAGACTTCACTGAAGGCCGAGTTGAAAAAGCATTACATGACCTTAAACCTTCTCTATCAGTCGTACCACACGGTCTATATGCCTACTTCCTAAAAAAGCTCTCTTCTGCCATAGCTGAACCACTAAGCATAATTTTTGAAAAATCCTTCAGTACCAGCACACTTCCTAAGCTATGGTCGAAAGCAATGGTCATCCCCATCTTCAAAAAAGGAGACCCCTCTCTTGTCGATAACTATCACTATGCTACATCCCATGCAAAGTCATGGAATCAATTATAAACAAATCAATTACTCTCCATCTAGAAACTAATAATTTGCTCTCTAACAAACAATTTGGATTCAGAAAAAAACTATCCTGCAATCTGCAACTCTTCCACTGCAAAAATATATGGGCAATTCATCTAGATCAAGGGAAATCTATAGATGCAATTTATATCGACTTCTGCAAATCCTTTGATTCAGTGGACAAACTACTCCTAAAACTCAAATCCTATGGCATCTCAGGATCCCTCCACAGCTGGATTACAGCATTCCTGTCAAACAGATAACAAGTGCTCAAAATAGGACGGACCATATCCACTCCCGTCCCAGTTAAAAGCGGTGTTCCCCAAGGTAGTATATTGGGACCAACGCTCTTCATTCTCTAATCAATGACCTTTGCGATTACATCACAAGCAACTGTGTCCTTTTCTCCGACAATGTAAAACTCTTCAACCCGACTGATAACACAACTACTCTCCAAAAAGACCTAAACTCTGTTTCTGAGTGGTCTAACACATGGCAACTGCAAATCTCAACTAGCAAATGCTCTGTCCTACACATTGGAAAAAAGAATCTGAACTCCAAATATGAACTGAATAATCAAATTATCACAGATAACCCCCACTTGGTTAAAGACCTCAATATACTAATAACAAAAGATTTAAGTGCCAAAGCCCACTGCAACAACATAGCCAACAAGGCTTCAAGAGTTGTAAACCTAATCCTACGTACCTTCTGCTCTGGCAATCTCTCACTACTTACCAGAGCTTACAAAACTTTCGCGAGACCCATCCTCGAATACAGCTCATCTGTTTGGAACCCATATCACATCTCAGACATTAACACCCTTGAAAATGTCCAAAGATACTTCACCAGAAGAGCCCTTCACTCCTCGACTCAAAACAGAATACCCTACGAGACAAGACTTTCAATCCTGGGCCTAGAAAGCTTAGAACTAAGATGCCTTAAACATGATCTAAGTATTGCCGCCCCGAGTCTTCGGAGAGGGGCGGCATACAAATCTAAGTAATAAATAAATAAAATAAATTGCCCACAATATCATATGCTGCAACGTCCTGCCTGTCGGCGACTACTTCAGTTTCAACCACAACAACACAAGAGCACACAACAGATTTAAACTTAATATTAACCGCTCCAAATTTGACTGTAAAAAATATGACTTCAGTAACCGAGTTGTCAAAGCGTGGAACTCATTACCGGACTCCATAGTGTCATCCCCAAACCCCCAACACTTTACCCTTAGATTATCCACGGTTGACCTATCCAGATTCCTAAGAGGTCAGTAAGGGGCGAGTACAAGGGCACTAGATCACCTTCCATCCCCTGTCCTATTGCTCTCCTATATATCCTATACCTTTTTTCTATTAATATATCTCTTCTTCTATTCTTTCATTGATATATTCTATTCCTATATCTTCTCTTCTATTCTTTCTTAGATATATTTTACTATGAGTATATCCTCTATAACCTTCATTATGTATTTTACTATGTGTATACTCACTAAAACCTTCATTGTGTATTGGACAAAATCAATCAATCAATAAATAAAAATAAAATATAAATGAAATGGATGCTTGCCTATAAGGTTTGCTTGGAGAATCGGAGCATGCCAAAGAATTGTCCAAAGTTATTCCAAGGTTTTAGAGTAGGTCAATGTTGTCAGTCAATCCAAAGGACAAATCTACACTTGAAGGTCCTGCATGTCAAATGTTTCCAGAAAAAAGAACAGACAGAGAGCAAATTCTTATATAAGCTGCAACCAGCTGTCACTGATCAGAAGGTTTACTCTTTTTCTTGGCAAGAAGCCTAATAGATCTTTCCTGTTTTGTTTTTCTTTCTACTCATGTGGGTTGGAGATCTTACATCATGTTCTTCTGACTCTTACAGTTGCTCAGGTATTGCCTGTGCTTAATAATTATTGTATGATGTCTCCTGAGGCTGACGTTCTATGAGTTCAGTTGGACCTTCTTTTTCAGCATCAGATTCAGAATCTAAGGGCCATAACAATTACACCTTCTCTCCTTCTTAATGTATGAAATAATAAAACACATATAAATGAAAGACTATATATGTGATTATGGAGAAATACAAACAGTCAAATATGTCCTCCTTTAATGTATTTGTTATAGAGATTTCATATAGCATTAAGAATTAGTACATATAGCATATATTTCAGTAATTCCCAGGTGAACCTGATGTGATTTATATTAAACTCCGAGTCTTCGGAGAAGGGCGGCATACAAATCTAATAAATAATAATAATAATAAACTATTATTAGCAGACAAGTTATAAGAAGATTCTACTTGTGGTAGAGACAACATTAATTGACTGCTTCAACTAATTTTAATTTTGCTCTATTATTTATATTTTAAACTTTAATTTTCTGATCTATGATCATAGTAAGGTTTTGGTTTGATTACTTCAAGAAGAAATACACTGCTCAAAAAAATAAAGAGAACACTTAAACAACACAATATAACTCCAAGTAAATCAAACTTCTGTGAAATTAGGAATTGTTCACTTAGGAAATAACACTGATTGACAATCAATTTCACATGCTGTTGTGCACATTCAATTTTGTACAGAACAAAGTATTCAATCAGAATATTTCATTCATTCAGATCTAGAATGTGTTATTTGAGTGTTCCCTTTATTTTTTTCAGCAGTATATATTATTCTATTAGTTGTATTAGTTATAGTGGGTCTATTCTAAAAAAACAAACTTTCAAAAGAAAACTCCTTATAAATGGAATAGCATAAAGACTGCTTATCAACTCAACTATTCCTTTTTATTTTTTACTGTACAATTAAAAGAAAACTCCTTCCAATTAAACTCAGCTTCTTGGAAGCAAACACTGACATATTTTTTTCCATGCATTCTACTTTTGACTGCAATATGTCCATAGTTCTTATGACTTGGACTTCTTTGCTTTTTAACTCAACAGGTTCCAATGGTCTGATTTTAAAGAAGTTAAGAAAGTTTGATATTTAATTGAACTTTTTGTAGATATTTGTTTTTTAAAAATTATCTGTGATTCTTTTAAACTTTATAATTTAAATTTATAGAGTAATATTGAAGTCCATGAAAAACTATATCATAATCCTGAAAGAAAAAGATGAAAGAAAAAGATGTCAAAATTCTTAAGTTGAAAATATTTCAAAAACCAATTGTAAAGACCACAAGAGCTGGTGCCATGGAAATTATTTAAAATGAAGATTCTTAAATTTACAGAGTTGGGATGGTTTATTTAGGGCATTGAATTTATTCCCTTTTCTGTACATGAATCAAAACAAAATAATTCCCTATAGATTTCCTCTCCAGAGAACAGAAACTGACTCTATTGTCAACCTGTTCTAACACAGAGAATCTGCCTTTCTATAATTTAAGAGCAGTATTCCTTGGTGTCCTAATTGTCTGAATGACTGGACCACATAAAAAGAACTTTATTGTATCTGCTAACTTCATGAATTCAAACTCCAATTTTCTGAAAATAAATTCTGACTTTAGACATGATCTTAATACAATTTTACAATTTTATTACCTCATAAATACCAATAATCTATGCAAACTAAAAGATGTCCACTAGATGAGCCTTCTCTGTCTAGGTTCAATGTTCCCTCTAATTTTTTTCCGGTGTGGGCGGAAAAGTATAGTGTCTGAGCGGCAGTCCCCTTGGGACTGGGCGGCATAGAAGTATAAATAAATAAATAAATAAATAAACAAACAAACAAACAAACAAATAAATAAATCCCTTTTTTTTAATTAAAAGAAATTAATAATAAAACAAACCAAACTCTATTACTATTAAAACTAAAACAACCAGCAAATCCAAAAACATAACTATTAATAAAAACAGGTGAGGGCTGGGGGTTTTTTTCTCTGTTATTATTTAAGTGCTTTTACCATATGCTTTAAATCAAGAGCCACTTCTCTCTCTGTTTCTCTCTCTTTCCTGTCATTCTCTGCCTCAATCATTTTCTCATTTCTCTTTTTTCTCCCCTTTTTTCTATCATTTCTCTCTCCCTCTCTCTTCCTTCCACTCCTCTCTCTCTCTTGCTTTCTTCCTCTCTCTCTCTTCCTTCCTCTCTCCTCTCTCACTCTTTCTTTCTTGCTCTCTCTCTCTCTTCCTTCCTATCTTCTCTTTCTCTCTCTTTCTCTCTCTCTCCCTTCCTTCCTTTCTTTCCTTCTCTCTTCCTTCCACTTTTTTCTCTTTCTCTCTCTCTTTTCCTTCCTTCCCCTCTTCCCCTCCCTCTCCCTCTCTTTCTCCCTCTCTCCCTTTATATTTATCTCTTCCTTCCTTTCTCTCTTCCTCCCTTTCTCTCTCCCTCTCGTTCACTTTTCTCTCCCTTCCTTCCCTCCCTCCCTCCTTCTTTCCTCTCCTCTTTCGCTCCCTTTCTTTCCCTTCTTTCTCTCCATGTCTCTGGCGGGCAGCCGGTTTTGCTGACCGGCACAAGGCTCAAGCCAGCTGCCCGGGAAAGCCAGGAAGGTCCTCCTGCCCCCCCAGCCGAAAACACAACAGAGGTCTGCCGCCACCATCTTGAGCCTCCTGTTGCTCCATGCCGCTCCGTTGTGTTTTCGGGGGGGGGGGGAGTGGCAGGAAAGCCCTGTGCCGGCCAGAAAAGCTGGCTTTCCTGCACCTCTTTCCTGGGCAGGGGGGGGAGGAGGCCACTTTCCCCCCCCCCCAGGAAAGAGGTGCAGGAAAGCAGCATGTTTAAAAGGCACGCTGCTTTCCCAGAAAGCCGGCTTTCCTGGCCGGCACAGGGCTTTCCCGCCGCTCCCCCCTGAAAACACAACAGAGGTCTAGGATGACAGGCGAAGCAGCGTTGAGCAATGGGAGGCTCAAGCAGGCAGCCTCCACGCTTTTCTTTCGGCGGAAGAGGAGGAGAGGGGCCGGATCGGCGGGCGGGGGGCAGTGCCGAGAGACCAGGGGCACCAGGGAGCCGGAGGCACGGCGGGAGGCAGGGGTGGCCATGGTTCCCTTTCCTTCTACTGCCGGTGCCTCCCCCCGCGGGCTGGCAGGGGGATGGGGAGTGCGTACCCGTGGAAAAGGGTGTGTGTGTGTAGGTATTTTGGGGCACGCGCGTGCTGACGCACACAGCTTACGGGGAACGCTGTCTAGGTTACATTGGAATTAGAACGAGTCAGTCCCATACGTTTAGGAGAAATATAACTTATTACCACATGGGGTCTAGAAATGGTAGCAGCATTTATATTCTTATTATGATCAAGAAAGACATTCTCAGTTATCCAGGTCATTTTGTCCCAAAGATGCTTTTCCAAAAAACAACTGGATTTTTATGGGTTTTTTCTTTAAAAACATTTCACTTTGAGATATGCAGTGCAATGCAGTTAGACATGTACAGATCTTTACATTGGGAAAACAAAACAACTGCTTCATAAACAAAGGAGACTCATCACAACAAATTCATCGGGACAGGATTCCATTTGCATTTGAAAGATAAAGACCACTGTTATGAAGTCAACAAAGCTCACATTCTGTACAGAAGTGACCACTGTTTGAAAGACTGGTCAAATAGGCTATCTATGTTAAAATTGGGAGGGATACGACATCACCTACCTCCTGTATATAATACATCCTTTCAGCAGTCCCAAGGTTCCATAACTATTTTGCACTCTGATTCAGTTGACTCTAAATTTAAACCATCAAGTGGTCTCAACGATTCTCAGAAAACTGATGACCAACCTTTAGAGTGATAACAACCAGATTACTGTTAAGGAATATAAACCCTTTCATTTCCCATGAGTTAAGGAGACCTGAAGAAGCTTCTTGGATGACTAGTAAAATGTTTTCAAATAAAAGAAATCAAGAACGTCCAGTTGTCTTTTAGAAAAGCACCTTTGGCACAGGTAAATTGGACACCCTGGCAACACTGTAGTGGGCAATAGCTGTAAGCAAATGAGCACAGCTAAATAAATTACTATAATTGAATAACTCATATTTGCTTTCATCTATCAATTTCCATTTCATTTCTACATAATGAAGACTCTTTAGAGTATGTCAAATCTATTTTCCACTCTTTTCATAATCTTTTGTGCCTATATCTATTAGCATATTTTTAGACTATACACCTGTTTGCCCAATTAAAAATTATCTGATAATGTAATTGTAAATGCTTATCTCCACTTTCTGTCATATTAATGCTTCAACTCCTAACATCAAAATAACGCTATAGAGCACTACACACCAGAACAACTAGACACAAGAGCAGTTTTTTCCCCAAATACCATCACTCTGCTAAACAAATAATTTTCCACAGTGGGTGGAGCTAGTTTCCATGGATGGTTGACCTTGACTGTTAGCCAATCAGGACTGAGTTTGAAAATGCATAAATGTTGCCCTCCATCTTAGATTACTCCTCTTTCAACTCAATCCTAGTCTAAGACATGTACTTTTGCTTCCATTGAATAGTCAAAGAGTTCTTATCTCCATCTGCAAGCTTAATTGTGAGTTTCCTTCCCCCTGTGAGCTCCCCAACAACTCTGATCTTGATTGGGTTGGAGTCAGTCTCAGGTGTCAGCCCAGCTGTCACTCATGCTGCAGGCCCAATATCGTTCTATGTGCCAGCATTCAGGCTGTGAGAGGGGAGGAAGTGGGATGAGGCCTGGCTTGGTGCGAATCACCAAAGGATGCCTTACTGAGGCTGGCTAAATTCTCCTGAGGGGATTGTATCATTGGTTGGGCTACTATGTGTAAAATCCAACCAATGAGGAAGCGGACAGGCTCAGAAATAATCACTCTCACTTTATTATAGAAGTAACAGCAACTCGTGATAACGGTGTAACAACAACAACATGGCTGCACCAGGCAGCTATTTATATCTCCTGCTGCCAGGCTGAGCCAGCCAATCCAGGCTCTGTATTTTCCCGCCCAAGGATAAGGGGCGGGCCACATTTCCCAACTGTCCTCTGGACACAACACCCCTCCCCACCTGGTTTGAGCATACGAAGTCCCCTAAATATGAGGGACACTTGTGTGGTCTTGTGGAACGGCGTGGTTCGGCTCCTGGTAGTGACAGTGGTATTTGGAGAGGTGTCACTGCTCCCTTAGAAGATGGTTGGGAGTTTTCTTCCTCATTTGTTTCCTTAGAGGGATTGCCCTCTATAAGTGTTATGGGTTCCTGGTGTGGAGTTTGCCGTACTGATCTTGGGTCTCGGTTGTCCAGTGATGGGATGTCCACTGGCTGACTCAACAGTGTGGTTCTGGGTGATGGAACAAGTGGTGTGTGTGACACCGGCTTGGCAGGGTTTGGTGTTGAGTGGCAGACCCTCAACAGGTGGCCCAATCTTCCACAGCTGTGACAGGTTGCAGTGCGGAAACAGCATGAGGAGTGAGGGTGCAGATCTCTGCAACTGAGGCAAGGTGGGCACACCAGTCATTGCATAGGCGTGTTCCACTGGTTGCTCCCGTGGGCAGGCATGCAGTGCTGAGAGGTGGTAGCATGGAGACGGGTGACCATTTCCCCCTGTTTGGTGTTGTCAATAGGCAGGCAGGTCGCTGTATGGACGCTTGGCTGCATAGATGGTTGGCTGCGGGATGCGGCATTGTATGTTGGCGGACGAATGAAATGAAATCTCAGTGGCACAGGCATCATCAATGGCGATGGCTAGGGTGAGCTTGGAATGGGCCAGGAGGCGGCGCAGGAGCTGCAGGTCATGCATGCTGTAAACCAATTATTCCAGCAGGGAGCACTCTAGGTCTTCAAAGTCGAAGTCCCGCACAGCATCATGAAAAGCGGCCATGTATTGCGTGATTGACTCACCCTGAGACAAGGCTCAGCATCAAATTTCAGTTTCTATATTTCTATTCTTGTCTGGCTAATGGACAAAGTCAACCCATCCTTGGACACTAGCTCTACCATGTGAGAATGGGCGTATCAGGTGAGTACCAATGCCCATTCCCTCAACACTGTCAAACTATTTACTGCACCACTATTAATCACATCATTCCCATAACCCATTTCCTCCCAGAAATGACTGTATGATTGTAACTTTGTTGCTTGTATCCTTACAATTTATATTGACTGGTTTGTAATATGATTTGATTGCTTATTTGTATCTGGACTATCATTAAGTGTTGTACCTTATGATTCTTGATGAAATTATATTTTCTTTTATATAATGGAGAGCGTATGCACCAAGACAAATTCTTTGTTTGTCCAATCAGACTTGGCCAGTAAAAATTCTATTCTATTCTATTACTCTATATTAAGCCATTTATCACTTTGTAGATCAAATTATAGTATTGAAAATTTAAATAAATATGAATTCAAAGGATGCTACAGTTGTCCTGTGTGATATTATTATTATTATTATTATTATTATTATTATTATTATTATTATTATTATTAATTAGATTTGTATGCCGCCCCTCTCTAGAGGCTTGGAGCAGCTCACAACAGCAAAACACAGTACAAATCTAATGATTAAAACACAGTTAAAACCCTTAATATAAAATACATCCCATACAAACCATACATAAAACAGAACGGCCCAGGGGAATCAATTTCCCTATGCCTGATGGCAGAGGTGGGTTTTAAGGAGTTTGCCAAAGGCAAGGAGGGTGGGGGCAATCCTGATCTCTGGGGGGAGTTGATTCCAGAGGATTGGGGCCGCCACAGAGAAGGCTCTTCCCCTGGGTCGTGCCAGACAACATTGTTTCATTGACGGGACCCGGAGAAGGTCAACTCTGTGGGACCTAATTGGTCACTAGGATTTGTGCAGCAGAAGGCGGTCCTGGAGGTATTCGGGTCCGATGCCATGAAGGGCTTTATAAGTCATAACCAACACTTTGAATTGTGACCGGAAACTGATCGGCAACCAATGCAGACTGCAGAGTGTTGGTGTGACATGGGCATATCTGGAAAGCCCATGATTGCTCTCGCAGCTGCATTCTGCACGATCTGAAGTAGGTAGCCCCATGTAGAGAGCATTACAGTAGTCGAACCTCGAGGTGATGAGGGAATGAGTGACTGTGAGCAGTGACTCCCGGTCCAGGTAGGGCTGCAACTGGTGCACCCCCCTCACCACAGCTAAAAGATGGTCCTCTAATGTTAGCTGTGGATCGAGGAGCACACCCAAGTTGCATACCCTCTCCAAGGGGGTTGGTAATTCCCCCCCAGGGTAATGGACAGATAGATGGAATTGTCCTTGGGAGGCAAAACCCACAGCTACTCCGTCTTATCAGGGTTGAGTTTGAGTTTGTTGACACCTTAACAGCCTCCAGGCACCGGCACAGCACTTCCACTGCTTCATTGACTGGACATGGGGTGGAGATGTACAGCTGGATATCATCAGCATACTGATGATACCTCACCCCATGCCCTTGGATGATCTCGCCCAGTATGAAGGAGAAACATAGGGATTACATGCTCACTGCCAGTTATCACACCAAATCATAGTTTAAAAATAATGATAATTACTTCAAACTCCTAGGTTCATCCAGCTTTCATTTTAATCCATTATAGCATATGAAAACATAACCAAGCAAAATTTCACATTTGTAATAGGCAGACAAAAATTAAGCCTGCAGTTTATATTAAATCACATGCCAATTAAATTAATAAAGCAGACAGTTTGCTTCACACATTTCTTTCTTCAGAAAATGTGTAAATCACCAACTGTCTCAATTCCCAATCCCGGAGATTCTTTGAAAAACAGTTTTATGTTCATTAAATGACTGACTTAACTCAGTTAGCCCTAGTGGAAGAGTTTTTAAATCCTATGAACAAATATATGAAAAAAAAAATCTCAATGAATTTTGCTAATCTATGATATTTTGATCATATATAAATGTGGCTGATATAGAAAGTAAATTAAATGTATTTGCATGAATTAAAATCTCAATCAGTTAAAATGCCTACAATTGTTCAGATAAAAATACTTATGAGTTTAAGATATAAATAATTATAATAGTTGGTCAGAGAATGATGTTATTAGGAAAAATAAGTGTATTACAAAATATACCTGTGTGCAGTATTTTTCAATAATGACAAATATCTCATTCATGTCATATTTAATGCATATTTTTCTGTTCTGTGTCTTAGGATGAAGAACAAAATGTTTACTGCTGTTACATTGACTGATGACTACAACAAATAAACAAAGCAGAATATTCCATATTTTTTCCTTACATTTATAACAGTTTGTAATTTATACTTCTAGTATTTTTGAACCCTATTTTTAGTTGCTTGGAGTCAGTTGCCTGAATGGCCCCTTTCAAAGTACTGCATTTTCAATTTTATATAATTATTAAATAAAAACATTTCAACATATTGTCTTTTCAGTTAAAATAATTAACATAAGAACTTAAGACAGGACAAATATTGCACACATCAGCTCTTATTTATTTCATTGAGGCTTAAGCAATTTGGATCATAGCCCCTGTATCCCACTGTGATTTAGTTTTCTGATGGATTTCATTGGAATTCATAGAATTTCTATATTTTGGAGGGCTGCCAAGTTTTCTAAAGAGTGAGCTGACATAAAATTAATTGAGCAATTGCACTGATTAACAAGGCAGTTGTGTTTCTTGATAATTCCTTTCCAATTTAAATGTGTTTATTAACCAAATCTATTTTGCTCATAACTGCCTCACAAATATATGCACTGAACAGTTATAGCAGATACCCAACAACTATACGATTTGAAATGAAAAAGAACAGTTTTATCGTTGTTTAGGAATACAAGGCCACTGAAGTAAAATTCCTAGTTGCCTTGAAAGAAAGCCACAGAATCATAATGTTGGGAAGACCAGTTAGGCTAATTCTCCACTCAGTGAACTAATCTAGATTAAAGCGTCTAAGACAGATGGCTCTGTAGTCTTTACTTGAATGCATCAAATGAAAGGATCCCATTATCTCTCTGAATAACACTGTCCATATATCACAGGGGTCCCCAAACTTTTTGCACAGGGGGCCAGTTCACTGTCCCTCAGACTGTTGGAGGGCCGGACTATAAAAAAAACCTATGCACACTGCACATACCTTATTTAAAGTAAAAAAAATGGGAACATATACAATATTTAAAATAAAGAAGTACAGTAGAACCTCGACATACGAGCTGCTCTATATACGAGCATTTCGAGATGCGAGCTAGGAGGGGAGAGATATTTTTGTTCTACTTACGAGCCCACATTCGGGGTACGAGCGTTCCTTCCGCCGCCGCCAGGCTCCGCCCAGCTGTCATTTTGTAGAGAAGCAAGAAGCGGAGGAAGAGCTGGATGCTGGCGGCGGCGGAGGAAGGCAAATGCGGCTTGGAAGCTGGGAGGGGGCGGAATATGGGAGGAGAGAGGCAGCCTCCACGCTTTCCTTTCGGAGGAAGAGCTAAATGGCCAAAGACGTTCCGCCCCCCTCCCAGCTTCCAAGCCACATTCGCCTTCCTCCGCCGCCGCCAGCCGGAGCGAGCTGTTGGGCTGCGCGTGGCGGGAGAAGCCCGGACAACGCCGGAGCGCTGGGCAGCACTACTGCCGCCGCCGCGGGGAGAGGCGGGCATGTGGGCTGGCGGCATTGGGCTTGGTGGAAAGTCCGGGGGCAGCTCCAGCGACTCTCCTCCCGTGGCTGCTGTTGAGGCGGCAGCGGCGTCCGGCTCCGGCGCGCGGCTCTCTCTCCATTCTTCTCTTTCCCCCTCTCGGGCTCCGAATGCGGCGGGCGGCGGGAAGAGGAAACGAGGCAGTCCCGGATCGCTTGCTTCCCCATCCAGAAAGCCGGCTGCCTGGGAAGCAAGCGATCCGGGACTGCCTCGTTTCCTCTTCCCGCTGCCCGCCGCATTCGGAGCCCGAGAGGGGGAAAGAGAAGAATGGAGAGAGAGCTGCGCGCCGGAGCTGGACGCCGCTGCCACCTCAACAGCAGCCACGGGAGGGGAATCGCAATCACACCGACACACGCGCGCGACTCCCCTCCCGTGGCTGCTGTTGAGGCGGCAGCGGCGTCTGGCTCCGGCGCGCGGCTCTCTCTCCATTCTTCTCTTTCCCCCTCTCGGGCTCCGAATGCAGCGGGCGGCGGGAAGAGGAAACGAGGCAGTCCCGGATCGCTTGCTTCCCCGTCCAGAAAGCCGGCTGTCTGGGAAGCAAGCGATCCGGGACTGCCTCGTTTCCTCTTCCCGCCGCCCACCGCATTCGGAGCCCGAGAGGGGGAAAGAGAAGAATGGAGAGAGAACTGCGCGCCGGAGCCGGACGCCGCTGCCGCCTCAACAGCAGCCACGGGAGGGGAATCGCAATCACACCGACACACATGCGTGACTCCCCTCCCGTGGCTGCTGTTGAGGCGGCAGCGGCGTCTGGCTCCGGCGCGCGGCTCTCTCTCCATTCTTCTCTTTTCCCCTCTCGGGCTCCGAACGCTCCTGTCCTGGCTAAATCGTGTGGCAGCAAACATGCTTTGGGGGTTTGGCTGGGGAGGAGGGAGTTAGGAAGGTGCAAAGCATGTTTGCTCCCACGGGGAAGGGAAAAGGCGGCGGCTTAAGCCCTTCCATGTGCTTCGGAAGCCGCTGACGCACCCCTCTGATGATGCGATGCTTTTCCGGGCAGCCGGCTTGCTGGTCGGAGAAGCGAGCGATCCGGGAGTCCAGGAGGGGGAGAGAAAGAGAAAGAGAGAGGGGGGAGAGAGAGAAAGAGAGGGATAGAAAGAGAGAGAGAGTGAGAGATGCTCAGTGAGCCTTTCTTTGAAGTTGCCTTTCTTTCTTGCTTTCTTTCTTGCTCTTTTTCTTTCTCTCTTTTACCTTCCCTTCCTCTATTTCTTCTTTTCTTTCTCCTTCCCACCTTCTACCCTCCCTCCCTCCCTTCACTCATTCCTCTCTTACTCTCCCCTTTCATAAGTTCCAGGGATCGATCGTGAAGTAGAAAGAGAGGGAGAGATCTGGATCCCCCCCTCCCCCGACCGTGTGCGTGTTTTGCAATCTGAGGCTACGGCGTATTTTCAGAACTGGGTTAGCTTGCGCGAGGGTGGCCGGCCGCACGTGATGGAAAAAGGTCTGGGAAGGCTTTGAATCTATGAGGAGGGAAGGAGAGCGTAGTTAGGATTCTCGAATAGGCACCTCTGATTGGGTTTAATTTGATAGATTGATAGATTAAGCCCTCTGCCCTCTCCAAACGCATCTGGCTAACGGGGCGATTACCTCCCGGCTTCTTACACCCGCCGGAGTTCGGGATGGGGTGGGACGGAGGGACCGGTATGAAGCGAGTGACCTATTCCAGGACTGCAGAGGCATTTCGCCCCCCCCCCAGACTGTCTCGTCTTAAGGTTTTAAGGGGAGACTTTTTATTTCTCTTTCATTCTCTTTCTTTCTTTCTTTCTTGCTCTCTTTCTTTCTCTCTTTTACCTTCCCTTCCTCTATTTCTTCTTTTCTTTCTCCTTCCTACCTTCTTCCCTCCCTCCCTTCCTTCAGTCCTTCCTCTCTTACTCTCCCCTTTCATAAGTTTCCTTGCTTCCTTCCTCTGTTCCTGTCCCTTCCCCCTTTCTTTCTTTCTTTCTTTCTTTCTTGCTCTTTTTCTTTCTCTCTTTTACCTTCCCTTCCTCTATTTCTTCTTTTCTTTCTCCTTCCCACCTTCTTCCCTCCCTCCCTCCCTTCACTCATTCCTCTCTTACTCTCCCCTTTCATAAGTTTCCTTGCTTCCTTCCTCTGTTCCTGTCCCTTCCCCTTTCTTTCTTTCTTTCTTTCTTGCTCTTTTTCTTTCTCTCTTTTACCTTCCCTTCCTCTATTTCTTCTTTTCTTTCTCCTTCCCACCTTCTTCCCTCCCTCCCTCCCTTCACTCATTCCTCTCTTACTCTCCCCTTTCATAAGTTTCCTTGCTTCCTTCCTCTGTTCCTGTCCCTTCCCTCTTTCCTTCCTTCCTTCCCACCCTCCGTCCATTCATTCACCCATTCCTCTCTTGATTGCTTAAAGCCAGTCTCTGGTGCAAAAAGGGTTGGGGACCTCTGTCCTACAGGATTGGGTGGCAGAGAAGTTGAACATATGTAAATTTAAAAGTTTAAGAAAGTTTACAAGTTAAGTGAAAGAAACTTCATTATTCATTTATATGTACATGTACATTTCTTCATTAAAAACATGTCTTTCTGCATAATTTAGACTAACTTTGTGAGTTTTTTGAGGGCTGGAACCAATTAAAATTATTTACATTAATTCCTATGGGGAAAAGTCATTCGAGATAAGAGCTGCTCGACTTAAGAGCCCAGGTCCGGAACGAATTAAACTCGTATCTCGAGGTACCACTGTAATAAAGTAATAAAGTAATTTATATTATATTAACAAGTAAATTTAAACTTAAATCAACAAACTCCCTCCATTTCTCCTTCCTTCCTTCCCTCCCTCCTTCCTCTCCACTTCTCTCTTCCTTCTCTGTTTTTTTCCTTCTCTCTCATTTGTTTCATTTTCCTATCCCTCGTTCTTTCCCTCCATCATTTTATCATTTTTCTCTTCCTCTTTCTCTCTCTCTCTCTTTCCATCTCTTCCTCTTCCTTTCTCTCTCCCTCTCTATCTCTCCCTCTCTCTCTCTTTCTTTCTCTGTCCCTCTCTCTCTCTCTTTCTCTCTCTTTCTTTCTTTCTCTCTTTCTTTCTCTCTCTTTTCTCTCTCTCTCTTTTTCTCTTACTCACTCTCTTTCTATCTCTCCCTCTTTGTATCTCTCCCTCTTTCTCTCTCCCTCTCTATCTCTCTTTCTTTCTTTCTCTCTCTCTCCCTTTCTATCTCTTTCTTTCTCTCTCACTCTCTTTCTCTCTTTCTTTCCTTCTCTCTCATTCACTCTCTCTCTCTTGCTTTCTTTCTCTCCCTCTTTCTTTCTCTCTTTCTCTCTCCCTCTCTCTCTATCGCTCCCTCTTTCTTTCTTTCTCTCTCCCTTTCTATCTCTCCCTTTTCCTTTCTCTCTCCCTCTTTCACTCTCTCCCTTTCTATCTCTCTCTCTCTCTCTTTCTTTCTTTCTCTCTCCCTCTCTCTCTCTCTCTTGCTTTCTTTCTCTCTCTCACTCTTTCTTTCTCTACCTCTTTCTTTCTCCCTCTCCCTCTCTATCTCTCCCTCTTTCTTTTTATCTCCCTCTTTGTATCTGTCACTCTCTCTCCCTCTCCCTCTATCTCTCCATTTCTTTCTTTCTTTCTCCCTCTTTCTTTCCCATTCTATCTCTCCCTTTTTCTCTCCCTTTCTATCTCTCTCTTTCTTTCTTTCTTTCTTTCTTTCTTTCTTTCCCCCTCTCTCTTTCTATCTCGATCGCTTTCTTTCTCTTCCTTTCTTTCTCTCTCTCCCTCTCTATCTCTTCCTTCCTTTCTTTCTCTCTCCCTCTTTGTATCTCTCACTTTCTCTCTCCCTCTCTCCCTCTTTCTTTCTCCCTCTTTCTCTCTCCCCCTTTCTATCTCTCCCTCTTCCTTTCTCTCTCCCTCTTTCTCTCTCCCTTTCTATCTCTCTCTTTCTTTCTCCCTCCCCCTCTCTCTTTCTCTCTCACTTTCTTTCTCTCCCTCTTTCTTTCTCTTCCTCTCTATCTCTCTCTTTCTTTTTCTCTCTTTCTCTCTCTCTTTCTTTCTCTCTGTCCCCCCTCTCTCTTACTTTCTCTCTCTCTCTCTTCTCTCTTTCTCTCTTTCTCTCACTCTCTTTCTATCTTTCCCTCTTTGTATCTCTCCCTCTTTCTCTATATCTCTCCCTCTTTCTTTCTTTTTCCCTCCCCCCTCTCCTGTCTCTCTCTCTCTCCAATTACAGGTAGTCCCTGGGTTTCATTGTCCCCGACTTATGATGTTTCGTCATTGCAATGATCCGGGGACAGCAGTGGAGCTTGGAGGCTGCAGCAATGCTGCGCCGAGAAAGTCCCACTGTTGGTCCCTTAAAGCCACCACCGCCTCCATTCAGGTGAAGGGATCTCTGTGGTGGGCAGCCTCACGCAACCCACCGTCTCCATTCGGAATGGACCCGCCACCTCCATTCGGGCGAAGGGATCTCCACGGTGGGCGGCAGCAGCTTCAAGGGACCAACACCCGCCACCGCTGCCTCCATTCGGGCTTCAGCCTCTGAGGCCACCTACCATGGAAATCCCTTTGCCCGAATGGAGGCGGCGGTAGCAGTGGCGGCCTTGGAGGCTGCAGCAACACAGCGCCGAGAAGGACCAGCTGTTGGTCCTTTGAAGTTGCTGCTCCCACCTCCATTTGAGCAAAGGAATCTTTGTGGTGGTGGCAGCAGCTTCAAAGGACTGACAGCCAGTCCTTCTCAGGGCTGCAACCTCCAAGGCCACCCACTGCGGAGATCCCTTCACCCGAATGGAGGCGGCGGTGGCGGTGGCAGCCTTGGAGGTTGCAGCAACGCAGTGCCGAGAAGGACCGGCTGCTGGTCCTTTGAAGCCGCTGCTGCCTCCCACCATGGAGATCCCTTCGCCCAAATGGAGGTGGCGGTGGTGACTTCAAGGGACCAACAGCCGGTCTTTCTCGGCATTGCATTGCTGCAGCCTCCAAGGCCGCCGCGACCACCGCCACCTCCATTTGAGCTGCAGCCTCCGAGACTGCCCATCACGGAGATCCCTTTGCTCGAACGGAGGCAGCGGTGGTGGCGATGGAGGCTGCAGCAATGCAGCACCGAGAAGGACTGGCTGTTGGTCCTTTGAAGTCGCTGCTGCCACCTCCATTTGGGCAAAGGGATCAAGGCTTCAAGAGACCAACAGCCGGTCCTTCTCGGCGCTGCATTGCTGCAGCCTCCGAGGCCCCCACCGAGGAGATCCCTTTGCCTGAACGGAGGCATCAGCAGCAGTGGTGCCCTCGGAGGCTGCAGCAACACCGAGAAGGACCAGCTGTTGGTCCCTTGAAGCCGCTGCCGCCTCCATTCAGGTGAATTCGGGGGGTTCTTGAATCTCCCGTCCACTCACTGCGGAGGAGGAGGTGTGGAGGAGGGGGAGGAGGAGGTGGAGAGCCAAGGGGTGGAGAGGAAAGTGGCCCTGCAATTGGCCCCTTTCTTTCTCGCCTTTAGGGAAAGGAACTGTTGCTGCTCTGCCATAGGGCAGCAACAGTTTCTCTCTCTAAAGGTGGCAAAGAAAGGGATCAATTGCAGGCCCGCTTTCCTCCCTGCCCCTTGGCTCTCCACATCCTCCTTGCTCAGCAAGAGACCGCGGTGAGTGGATAGGAGATTCAGGAGCTTATTATATCTATTGATAAAATCTTGTGCGCTGCTGCGGGCTGGATAAATACCCTCAGCAGGCCGCATCCATCCCGCGGGCTGTAGTTTGAGGACCTGCTCTTTCAGGTCTCTTATAATACATACTCAAGTAACACCAGTTATAAAAGACTAGTATTAATGGATTTTTTCAAATCAAATCACATATACAATATCATAGAAATTTTGAGAATATAGAATTCCCTCATGTGCTGCCTCCTCCAACAAATATAGTTTTGTTGGGTTCACCTACACAGATGTTTAAGCTTAATACAAATAAAAAGGCCCTACTTGAACAAGTTTGTGTACTGCTGTTAATGATATAAAATTGTTCACTTTAAAAATTAATATAAGTGATGGTTACAACATTATGAATAAAATTCTAATAAATGCGTTTGGAAAGTTTTAGCCTTGCAATTCAGAGATGGATCAAGATGTGATTATGGTTTCAGAAGTTTTTAGCTACTGAAGACAGCATAAATATCAGAATATTGTAAATATTAATAATAGGTTGTAAAGCTTATTTTAATTAGGTCCTAAGTAATAATGAACACTTATAAAGCAACCAACATAAATTTTCCACTCAAGACATTTCATAAGGAAGCTTCCCCTTTATAAAACATGGATCTGACAGAATCAGTTCAAATGTGCATCTATAAATTCATATATAAAAAATTAATTGCACCAAATCTTTTATCTCTCAGTCATATTATCCCTTTAGTTCTATAGATCATCTCCAAAAGTAATGCCATTTCCCCTTTAAAATTATATCTGTCTGCCATATCTTGAGCAGAATACTCATCTGTAAACAAAATGGTGATTCATTATTGAAGCTGAAGGGCATCGTTTTACCTAGATGTAAATTTATCATTTTTAATGCCTCACAGCTTGATGTCTGAAAATCTCATCAAGTACTGGGAAAGCTTCCTTGACATAGATTAATGACCCTAACAATTAACTTAATAAAGGAAATGAACCAGCAAGTGCAGGTTGGAATTGGGTATAGGAAACTGTGGGCCAAAAGTGATCCCTAATGTGAATAAAAATTTAAAAGAGTTATATGCAGGATGTCATTTCATTTGCTTTGTAGAAAATGATGACTTAGAGAATACTATGCTCATGTTAAGATTATATTTTCCTTAGTATATTCATATTTGGGATACAACTCCATCTCTAAACTCTTGTTTCTAAAATTGCTAGAAATGTTACACAAGCCCATCAGTTCTCCATTTAAAATGGAAACATAATTTCAGATATTATTCAGCTGAGTGAGAAATAAATACTGATACCAAACCATACAACTCCAGAACTGATTATGGGGTACCACAAAGCTCTAGTTTGGAAGAGCTCCAAGAGCCAGGCCTGAAGAAAAATTATCCATTTCCCATAATCCTCTTTTTCTTAAAAAAAAAATCCCATTGATGGTTACTTGAAAGATCATAATAGCTAAAGTGAAAGGCACATTGGTATCATAATTCCCAAACTAAAATCTGAATGTTTGCTTGTTTTTATAGCAATGGATAGTAATGATTATAGTCCCTCATTCGCAAGTTGAATCACAAATAGTTGCTACTATCCTAGCTGAACTTTTGGGTACAATTTTCCAAGTATCATTTCGAATTAGTTCTCTGTTCTATGATCATCAGCTATAGCTATACCAATTTTAAAAAAGGTTTATCTTAGTTCAGTTGAAAATTATAGACCAAACTCTTTGTGTTATGTTACATCCAAAGTTATGGAATCAATTATAAATCAATCCGTTTACCACTTTGAGACAAACAATTTGCTATCTGATAAACAGTTTGGCTTTAGGAAAAACTCATTCTGTAACCTACAACTTTTGCACCGTAAAAACAAGTAAGTAAATCTATCCCCCACCTCCACTTTCAACAATCTAGAGAGGTCAGAACAGGTCCTTCCAAACAGCCAACAATTTTTACAACCAAGGAGTCCAGTTACAGCTACAGCTGATATGGAGGCTGAGGAAGACTAAAAAAAGATCAACAAACTAATTCAGAATGTGGAGAGCTTACAGTGGGAGAACAAAACAGAGTTTATGGCAAAACAATGCCTACTCACAGCGCAAATAGTTGTTTCAATATTTGAGCAACTGATAACCATTCAACATGATGTAGAGACAATGAAAAAGGATATGGCTGCTTTTCTGCAAGCCCAACAACGGGCTACAGTCACTCACACTAAAGTTGTCACAGCAGCTATGGATAAATCCCAGTCAGGATAGGGAAGAGGAGAAATTTAAAGAGCCCACAAAAAAGTGGCAGCCCATACAGAAAATTAGGCCTTCTCCAAGCAGGGCTGCAAGAGGGGGAGGCACTAATAGATTTATTAGAAGACAGAAAAGTATCTCTCCTACAACACACACAAGATTGCTCTTAGAATTCATTTAATTAGAATTAATTATGGATGTTGGAATACTAAGAGTGCCATACTAAATTCCTTAAACCAGTTTCTCCATTGTCAGAGAGGACATGCTGTGGAGTGGCTTCCAGAGCCCCCAAATTGGAAGAGATTACTTTGACTTTTAAACAGCCCACCATTCCACTAATGGTGTTTAAGATGAAAGCACATCTAGCCTCCTTCCAAATTTTTCGAATCACAGTTTTCTGTGAGGAAAAGGTTAAATCTTTATTTGTCAACATGCTGTCTCTTCCACACTCTCAACCTTGGAAAAGAGAGATGAAGAAAGTGGGAGTAAGCCAGCATTGCTCAGTGACGATGCACTTAACATCTCATAAACTGGACTTATTAACGCTTTTGGCACTCTCCTAAGGGAAGAACAAGATAATATATTACTTAAGCTGGAAAATTTAAGGGAATCTCTACTGGCCATAGTGGACACAGCCGAACCACTTATAGATTTGGTTTCCCCGCTGGCTGCTTATCCTCCAGGAAGGAGGGGTTTGCATGAATGTGAGCTTATGGAAAAGAGAAGCCAAGACACACAGGGGCCACTAGAGGACCCAGCAGAGAAGGAGATACTATCATCCTTATGTAACTACCCAATGATGCCCTCAGTACTACAAGTGAGTAAGAGAAGCCCCACGTCAGTGTCATCATCTCAAAGCCGAATGGTGTATGATCTAACAACCCCCTCTTCTAAATTTACTGAGGAGGTATCTGAATGGCAAGCCCTGTTAGCTGGTGTTAGAAACTCTTACCCTGAGCCTACTCTTATTGCCCCACTAAAACACATGCCCATGGCCCTTCTCCTCAAGATAGACTTAGTCCTGCTTTTAATAATTAATGTTTATCTTCCGCCATTGGTAAGAAAAGCTGAAATCACTGCAGTATGGATGGAGTTGGAACATTATATTAGTAAACTACACATGGACCATCCAAAAGCCAGAGTCTTACTGGGGAGAGATTTCAATGCTAGATTGGGACCAGATGATTATACATTACAGTGGTCCCCCGATTATCGCGAGGGTTCCGTTCCAGGACCCCTCGCGATGATCGGTTTTTCGTGAAGTAGCGGTGCGGAAGTAAAAACACCATCTGCGCATGCGCAGATGGTGTTTTTACTTCCGCCGCAGCAGCGAGGAGCCGAAGATTGGGGTTTCCCCGCCGCCCACGCAAACTCCTCGCTGCTGCCGCGCCCGCCGCTTGTCCGCCCGCCGCTTGTCCGCCGCCTGCCTGCCTGCGCGCCCGCCCTTCGCCCGCCCACACCGTTCGCTCGCGCCGCTTCCCAGCTGAGTCCTGAAGCGAACTTCCGGAAGTTCACCTTTGACGTTTGGCTTCGGGACTCAGTTGGGAAGCCGCGCAGCTGTTTTAAAACGTCGCCGCCGGCATGGGGGGCTTCCTAGCAGCCCCCCAAACCTGGGTTGGGAGTCCGGGGGGTGCTGGCAAGCCCCCCATGCCGGCGGCGACGTTTTAAAACAGCCGCGCGGCTTCCCAACTGAGTCCTGAAGCCAAACGCAGAAGTTCGCCTTTGACGTTTGGCTTCGGGACTCAGTTGGGAAGCCGCGCGGCTGTTTTAAAACATCGCCGCCGGCATGGGGGGCTTCCTAGCAGCCCCCCAAACCCGTGTTGGGGGCCGGGGGTGCTGGCAAGCCCCCCATGCCGGCGGCGATGTTTTAAAACAGCCGCGCGGCTTCCCAACTGAGTCCCGAAGCCAAACGTCAAAGGCGAACTTCCGCGTTTGGCTTCGGGACTCAGTTGGGAAGCCGCGCGGCTGTTTTAAAACGTCGCCACCGGCATGGGGGGCTTGCCAGCACCCCCCCGAACCCGGGTGGCCGGGCGAGCAGCGAGCAAATGGCGGGTGGCCGGGCGAAGGGCGGGCGGGCGGCGAACGGCGGGCGGGCGGGTGCTGGGGGGGCTTCTCGCCTTCCTGCCAGCAAGAGGGGGAAGACCCAGGGAAGCCGTCCAGCAGCTGATCTGCCCGGCGCCATCTACGCATGCGTGACCATAGAAAAAAGGGCGCGCATGCACTGATGGTGTTTTTACTTCCGGGTTGAAAAATCGCGATATAGCGTTTCGCAATGATCGAGATCGCGAAACTCGGGGGACCACTGTATATACAAAATATCATCATTATCCACCAGCGGAGGCTCCCATAAGAACAAACTTCTCCCTCACACAACTCTCCAAAGACAAGAAAGCAAATTTTGCTGGCCTCTGTCTTGCAAAGATGGCAAATAAACTTAATCTTTATATAGCCAACGGATCCTGGGCTGGAGATTATACTGGCAAGATCACTTTTATGTCAGAGTCCAAAACCAGCACCACTGATTATATTCTAACCTCTATGGACTTATTACATTATGGAAAAAAAATTTGAAGTCCTTCCTTACCTGGAAAGCGATCATCTACCTTTATGTATATACATGAAGTCTCTCATCAGGCAGATACCCTTCTTCAGTACTATAATAACAATAACCTGAGTATAAATTATGGGGGGGGAAAGATCATGGCCTTTGCAAAAAGGCCAAAAACTTACTTATGGTATCTTGATGGGCATAAAATAGACAGGTAACCACTTTCAAATACCTCCGGGTGGTCTTTCAGGCCAATGGCTCAAGGAAAGCACATGGAGAATATGCAGCTGCCTTGGCCCAAAGATCAGCGAGCTGCATTCTCAATTTTTTCCACACAAAGGGAGGTTATTATTTGCTCTTATATGGTGCCATGCACTTCCATCTGCCATTTTGTATGGCAAGTACAAAAGAATACCATTCACTGAAAGATTTTGCCCTTGTGGCTCAGGAGAGGTGGAGACTGAGGGACATATGATCCTGAGATGCTCCTTTTATACAGACATTAGGGGAAAAAATATTTTGCCACTAATTGCAAACTACCTATCCACTACCTATCTCCAGTGGCTGCTTAAAGATGAACAGGCCATAATTACAGCACAGGTGGCCAGATTCTGCTCAGCAGTGGGGGGATTCATCGCAAATGTGTGCCTTCATCATAGCAAGATATGTACATGTTTTGTATATTTACAATGTGTCAATTTTGGTTGGTCAGCCAAAAGTCATGAATTTTGTAAGTCATTTGTCCAAGAACCTCAACACCTAGCATGTCTTTGTTGACCTGGGTGACAACCAACTTTGGATGGTCAACGAACTGCTGTAAGTCAAGGACTACATTTATCACCCTAGAATCTTCTACTAGGATCAAAGAGATACTAAAATGTCTAGATTCTAAGAATCTGAAATGGTTCTTGGATGTTCTGTTTTTTTAAAAATTATTATATTGATGGTCTTTGACTGTAATAAAGGTTTATTTATTTATATATCTGACATCAGTACAATTGAGCAGGTTCAGAAGTATTTCATGAGAAATACTTCTATTGTGTACTTCTGAACACAATAGAATTCCCTCTGCTACCAGGCTCGAAATTCTCAGTTTGGATAAATTAGAACTGTGTCACTTGTAATGTTTTCCCTGTAAATGACTTTTTCTGTTTTAATTGCAATAATACATGTGCTAACAACCACTTTAAACTTAATGTAAATTTGTTCAAACTTGCTGTAAAAATATAATTTCTATAATAGGATTGTCAAAGTCTGGAATGCTCTACCTGATTCAGTTGTTTCAGCTACAAATTTTCAGAGTTTCACCCACAAATGGACTTCTGTGGACCTTATATCATACTTAAGTGGTTAGTAGAGGAGGCATGCATAAGTGCACTAATGTGCCTATTGCCCCTATCACTGTATTTTTATGTTTTTATTCAAGTTCTAGTTTGACAAATTCTAATAAATAAATATCCTGCCTTTATTATTTTTAGAAATAACTCAAAGCAGCAAACATATCCAACACATCCTTCTCCTCCTATTTTCCCCACAACAACGCTGTGAAGTAGTTTGGACTAGGAGACTCACTGGCCCAAAATCATCCATCTGGTTTTTATCGCTAACGCAGGACTTAAACTCAGTCTCCTGGTTTCTAGCCTGGTAGTCTTAACCACTAAATATTATAGTATTTTCTACCTTCAAGAGACAGAAAATTACTTTAAATTGGTAAAAATGAAGCCCACAGTTTGTCTTCTGTTGGAGAAACCTGATCATGGAATTTTAATAATAATGGGAATGAGACACTTTTCCAATCTAGCAAGAATTGATTGTTATGGTGTGAGAGGCAGCTGAAGCAAACCTAAAAAGGTTACAACTTCTTTAAAACTAAAATATGCATTGGATTAAGTAGAGCAAAACTAATAGTTGAATACAGTAACAAAATTAATTGAATATGCCTGCTAATTATAAGACGATAGTAATTAAGGTGGAAGTAAAAAGAAATATTGAGCAATAAAGTTTTTTAAAAAAATAAAAAATACTATTTTATATTGCTTTTTGTATTAACTCCCAGGGGCATTCCTTCCCAGGGTTCTCATCTCCCTAATCCACACCCATCTGATTAAGTGTTATCCACTTACTTTTTGGGGGGGAGGGGAAGCTGAATTTGGAATGGTGTAATTTATTTTATTAATTACATTAATTAATTAATGCCATTTCCCTTTTCACTTCCAAATGATCAGGAAGAAGAGGCAGTCTCTACTATTTTTGATATCTTGTAAAACTGCACATCAAAACAGCTAAAATCATCCATCTTTCTTAGCACCCAAACACACACCAAAGACAGGTGCCTAGTATTATAGTGTTTGCAGGAATACCAGATTTACCTAACTACGAAGAAATCAAGATCTCTCTCCTGCCATGTACCAAGCAAATCAACCTTCAAGATAACCAAATCTAGATTCGAAGCTGGACTGTGTTGTGATTCCGTCTGAGGCACCTCAGGGAACGGCTGATCCTCTGCCGGCTTCCTGCTCAGAGGGGGAGGATGAGGAACAGGAGGTTCAGGCAGACGGGGAGGAGGAATCTCAGGCTGAGGGAGAGGGAGGACAGCCAGAGTCCCCCGAGAGGGAGCTCTCCCCAGCAAGCAGCCTGGATTCCTTAGATGAAAATGCACAAGCAATAATCGATCTCCGGCAGAGAAGAGCAACACAATGAAGGGGACAATTAGCCAGGTACTTTCAGCACTAAAGAGGCAACAGCTGGGTTTGGGTGTGGTGCTCTCTGGAAAGGCTGAAAAGGCAGACCCACCCTTCCTGGCTTGTGGAGTATTATCTTTGGGAGTCCTGGGACCTGGCTGTGATCTTTGGCGTCTTGGAATTCTGGTTTGTGACTTTGAATACTGAAACCTTGGAGGGAAAAGGTGTGGGTCTTATTCTCTACAGTGGTGGGTGTGCCAGCAAGAGGTCTGCTGTATTGTCTGGCCATCAGGAGTCTGCTGTGAAGTCTCATAGCCTGCCTGTTGGGAAGAACAGGTTTTTCTCTGTGTTTATTTTTCAAACTATAAAGTGCTTTTGCTTTTACCAGCGTGTCTGGCTGCTTTTTCCAGTTGGTGTTGAAGTCTGGGGGCACCCAGACAGAACAGACTGAAACAGATATTAAAATACCCACATCATTTAAAAACTCCTAGAGCTAAGATGCTGTCAGATATTCCTTTATTACTTCTCAATAATGAAGTGTGGACACTGATTAACAGTATGCTGATATTCAGTAAAGATGCGTTCATCATTGTTCTTATGCATTCTTAGGAAGACTGTGTCTGTCTTCTTTGATAGCTGAGCCAAACCAGACAGTTATAGAGGTGCAGATGACTGAATCAGCAGGTCATTGGGCAGTTTGAGATTTCTGAGTTGGCATAGAAAGAATATTTGTTGACGGTTTTGCTGTTGTCCATTTTAAATTTTGAGATATGATACAGCCTAAAAACGTGAAGATTTCTTCTGTTGATACTATGTTGTCTAGTAAGAGATGGTAGTATAAGAGTGTTTCTCCTAAAATCTACCACCATTTTATATGTTGAGTGTGTGTAGTTCCAGTTGCACCACAAGAAATGATTTTTATGCAGGACAAAGCTCCATCAAATGCATCAAAGTACTCCACATTGCGGCTAGCCAATAAATGCCTTAAAGATGAAAGAATGGCATGCCCCACCCCCTTCCTCACCTGACCTACACCCTATTGTGGGCCCTTCTTATATGGGAGATTTATGGTGAAGGAAAACAGTACATCTCTCTGAACAGTGTCCGGAAGGCTGTGGTTGTTGCTGCACAAAAAGTTGATCATCAACAGACCAAGAAACTGGCAGATTCCATGAAATGATGTTATAGAAAAGAAAGGTGGCTATAATAGTCACTGATATATTTTTTTAACTGTAAGAAATGTTTATTCATAAATTTAGAGTTGTTTCTTTATTATTCTTATTTTAACAGATTAAAATAAATGAGATGGGAAATTTTTCATTTTTTATTTAGTTGCATAATTCTGCACAATAATAATTGCCCAATAATTGTGCACACAGATATTCTCCTAAGAAAGCCATAACCTCACTTTTATTTTTAGAAATATTCAGGTTTGAGGTTTAAAAACATTTTGGATTGACCGAGAGCACTGTAATTGTTCAATACTAAAAATAATCCTCAAAGATACAGTTTACCTAATAATTGTGCACACAGTGTAAAACACATTCATGTCATCTGCCAATTGTTGATTTTCTTCAGCATGGGAAGGAGGTTTGCTGTAACCAGTATTTTTAAGGCACCCTAAAACTGGTAAAAATCCATTAGGCATACAGTATGTTATCATTCAATAATAAATCATTTGTACTGTCCATCATCATAAAGGATAGTGAACAGATTATATCATAATTAGTATACAACTAGGGTGGTACACTTTTTGGAAATTGAGAATCAAAGTGAAATAATGTAGAATGTCATATACTTTCATCTAGAAAGAAAATATGGAGTGATAAATACTTGGCACCTAACTGATGGCACTCAGGAGAGATTCTTCAACAGATGTTTCTGCAAGCAAATATATACTTTGTCTAATCTAATTATATTGATATGATATTGAGAATTTCTGATTAAATATGATACTGTGACTGTTACAATAAAGAAAATGCAACAGTTCTGAATATTCTTTATAAACAGTTGATATTTGCCCATATTGTATATTTTTAAATTAAACTACATTGCACAATTCTTGTATTCAATCACTAAGCTATAATTAAGTGGGTGATGATATCTCTGTAATTGCTTCAGAGATACATATACATTTTTCTATCACTGAGAAAGCAAATTTTGTTGAAGTGACCACAAGCCATTTTAAATAGCCACTCAGAATCCACCAGGGAGTTGGGCAGCATATAAATTAAATTAATAATAAATAGATTAAATAAATAAATAAATAAATAAATAAATAAATAAATAAATAAATAAATAAATTTCTAAGTGTCCAATTGAAATGATTTATGACAAATGACTTTCACACTCAGTCCTGCTTTTAATAATTAATGTTTATCTTCCGCCATTGGTAAGAAAAGCTGAAATCATTGCAGTATGGATGGAGTTGGAACATTATATTAGTAAACTACACATGGACCATCCAAAAGCCAGAGTCTTACTGGGGAGAGATTTCAATGCTAGATTGGGACCAGATGATTATACATTATATACAAAATATCATCATTATCCACCAGAGGATATACAATTGGCACAGTCACAGTAAATAAGGATGGTGAGGGCAGAAAAGTTCCTTTGTGAGAAAAATATTCAACATATTCAAGTGATTTCCAGACTGTTTTACATGTGTGTGCACGCATACTCACACAGAATTATTGGATGTAATAATCAGTTGGCATATTGAATTTGCATAAAGTGAAGGGAAACTGTGTGTCATCTAAAATCAGTCCATTTTTTCTGTACTTAAAAGACATAGCTTCTTTTTGAAAGGTTTTTTCTCTGCAAATTAGGAAAATGTGTGGTGTTCCAAAAAGGCATGAGGAAGGCCAAATTTTGATAGGATCTGATAGGTATCTGAGACATGACAGGATCAGATGTGACTTGGTATTGAACATTTGAAATATCAACAATTACTCTTCTCTTTACAGATATGTATACGACAATTTTCCATTTTTAAATGATTGCTAGTCTTCAAAGTACTGGAACAGACAAGGAAAACTTCTAGTGAGATTGGGTTTCTTTGTGGACTCAACATTGGAGGAAGAAATGTATATTTGAAGTTCTGTAAGATAAGAATGTTATATCATAAAATAAATAAAACAAGCAATTTTTAAAGTGTTAAATACTAAAGTTCTCTCTGTCATGCATCCATCAGGCTACTCTGATTTTTTAGATCTGATATTCCCTTGTTAATATCTTACTTACTTAATGACATTAATACTGGAACATGTTCTAAGTATATTCCAGATCAGTAAGTTTCTACCTTGAGCATAGAGGGGCCAATGATACAACCAACAGATAAAGTAGTGAATAAGCAAAAAGTCTCATACAAAAAGAGCAAGCAGCCTAAGATTTTAAGAGAAGAAAATTCTTAATTCATTACCTATAACCAATTCTCCCTTGTGGTCAATAGGCTGTGGAGAAGTGAGACCATTAAAACTTACTTTTAATTGCATGAAAAGTACTGTTTAGTTAGTATTATAGCTGGCAGCTACAATTAGGAACAGCTATTGGAAAATCATACTATGAAATCCATCAGTATTAATGCAAGTATTAAGAACTGGAAATTTAAGATCATGTTATTAAACATGACTCGATTTAGAAAGCTAGAGTTAGATTTACTGCCTGATTCAAGTTAATAGATATGAACTCCACAGAACCTATACAAACTGCCCTTTACAACGCCATCACCAGCTTGGGACTTGACCAATTAGTATCAAACAACACCAGACTCAACAGCTGTCTTGACCTCATATTCTGTAATAGCAAAAGCGCTATCTATGGACTGCATATAAAAGAACCCTTCTCCAACAGCGATCATAGTATGATTAACTTCAACCTCAATCTACACTATCCTGACACTCACCTGAATAACGTGACACCTAAGTACAATTTTAGGAAAGCCAACTATGAACTCATAGATGCCAATCTCTCAATTCTTAACTGGCAATCTTTGCTCTCTAACTGCAACACCATTGATGATCTCTACAATACGTTCTTACTACAAATTAAAAGACTTATTGGACTACATGTACCACTCACTTCATCCAGAGGTAAAAGGAAAAATAACTTACCTGTCTCAATAAAAAAAGGCTGCAAACCAAAAAAATAACTCTCTGGCATAAAAGCAAAAAAGGCCAAGTAACCAACTTCAAAAGCCGCTACAAAAGCATATGCCAGCAAATAAAAGCAGAATGTCTCAACTATCACAGCAAACAAGAGGAAAACCTCCTTCACACCAAATCTAACTGAGCCTTCTACAACTTCGTCAACAACAAACTGAATGGCTCTAGAATACCACGATGATCCATCCAAAGCTAACATCTTCAACTCTTTCTTTGGCTCTGTCTTTCTTAACAGTAATGGCTCATCCCCCATCTTTGCAAATCGCACCTCAAACTCTCTCAACAACCTAATCCAAATAGACTTCACTGTAGACCACGTTGAAAAAGCAATCCATGACCTCAAACCTTCCCTATCAGTCAGATCAGATGATCTTTGTGCATACTTCCTAAAAAAGCTCCCATCTGCTATAGCTGAACCTCTAAGCATTATCTTCCAAAAATCCTTCAGGATCAGCACACTCCCCAAACAATGGTCAAAAGCAGTAGTCATCCCCATCTTCAACAAAGGAGACCCTTCTCTCATTGACAACTACAGACCAATATCACTATGCTGCATCTCATTTAAAATCATGGAATCAATTATAAATCAATCTATCACCCTTTACTTAGAAACTAATAACCTACTCTCTAACAAACAATTTGGATTCAGAAAGAAATTATCCTGCAACCTACAACCACTTCACTGCAAAAACATATGGAATACCCAGCTAGATCAAGGAAAATCCATTGATGCAATTTATATTGACTTTTGCAAAGCCTTCGACTCAGTGGTCCACAACAAACTACTCCTAAAACTCAAATTCTATGGCATCTCAGGATTCCTCCACAGCTGGATTACTGCATTCCTGTCAAACAGGCAACAAGTTGTCAAAATTGGAAGCGCCATTTCCATCCCCATCCCTGTCAAAAGTGGCATTCCCCAGAGCAGAGTACTAGGTCCTACTCTCTTCATTCTCTACATCAATGACCTCTGTAATCACATCACAAGCAACTGTGTTCTTTTCGCCGATGATGTAAAACTTTTCAACACCACGGACAACACATCTACTCTCCAAAAAGACCTTGACTTTGCCTCAGATTGGTCTAACACCTGGCAACTTCAAATATCAACCAACAAATGCTCTACCCTCCACATCGGTAAAAAGAACACAAACCTCATATACAGCCCTATCTGGACCGGGACTCACTGCTCACAGTCACTCATGCCCTCATCACCTCGAGATTCGACTACTGTAATGCTCTCTACATGGGGCTACCTTTGAAAAGTTTTCGGAAACTTCAGGTTATGCAGAATGCAGCTGGGAGAGCAATCATGGGCTTTCCAGATATGCCCATGTCACACCAACACTCCGCAGTCTGCATTGGTTGCCGATCAATTTCCAGTCACAATTCAAAGTGTTGGTTATGACCTATAAAGCCCTTCAAGGCATCGGACCAGAATATCTCCGGGACCGCCTTCTGCCGCACGAATCCCAGTGACCGATTAGGTCCCACAGAGTTGGCCTTCTCCGGGTCCCATTGACTAAACAATGTCGTTTGGCAGGTCCCAGGGGAAGAGCCTTCTCTGTGGTGGCCCCGACCCTCTGGAACCAGCTCCCCCCTGAGATTAGAACTGCTCCCACCCTCCTTGCCTTTCGTAAACTCCTTAAAACCCACCTCTGCTGTCAGGCATGGGGGAATTGAGACATCTCCCCCGGGCCTATACAATTCATGTATGATATGTTTGTGTGTATGTCTGCTTTAATAATGGGGTTTTTTAAATGTTTTTTAAATTATTAGATTTGTCTTGAATTGTTTTATTGTTGTTGTGAGCCACCCCGAGTCTACGGAGGAGGGCGGCATACAAATCTAATAAATAAATAAATAAATAAATAAACTGAATAAACAAAATTTCACAGCCAACCCCCACTCAGTAAAAGATCTTAGCATATTAATATCAAATGACCTAAGTGCCAAAGCCCACTGCAACAATATCACCAAAAAGGCTTCTAGAGTTATTAACCTGATCCTATGCAGGTTAATAACTGTAGATTGCTCCGGCAATCTCACACTACTCACCAGAGCCTACAAAACTTTTGCCAGACCCATCCTTGAATACATCTCATCTGTCTGGAATCCGTATGCATTTTGGACATCAATACCCTCGAAAATGTCCAAAGATACTTCACCAGAATATTCACCGGTAAAACCATCTGGGCCTGGAGCTTTAGCAGGTTTTAACCCTTTAATAACTCTAGATATCTCATCATTTGTTATTTTTGCATTTAAAATCTGTCTATCTTCTGCCATTAATTTCTCCTTAACTTCTATAGTTTGCATTGTGATTTGTTCTTTTTTATATAAATTTCCATAAAAGTCTCTCATTATTTTTTCCAGTTCAATATTACTACGTTTTATTGCACCGCCCTTATCCTTTAAAGCAGAGATATAGGATTTCTCCTTTCTTTTTTTCAAATAATGTACCATTTGTTTCATTGATTTGTTCCCCCATCCCATAATTCTCTGTTTTACAATCATCTTCATTTTATTCCATTCCTCCTCAAGAGATAGAAACATAGAAACATAGAAGTCTGACGGCAGAAAAAGACCTCATGATCCATCTAGTCTGCCCTTATACTATTTTCTGTATTTTATCTTAGGATGGATATATGTTTATCCCAGACATGTTTAAATTCAGTTACTGTGGATTTATCTACCACATCTGCTGGAAATTTGTTCCAAGGATCTACTACTCTTTCAGTAAAATAATATTTTCTCATGTTGCTTTTGATCTTTCCCCCAACTAACTTCAGATTGTGTCCCCTTGTTCTTGTGTTCACTTTCCTATTAAAAACACTTCCCTCCTGGACCTTATTTAACCCTTTAATATATTTAAATGTTTCGATCATGTCCCCCCTTTTCCTTCTGTCCTCCAGACTATACAGATTGAGTTCATTAAGTCTTTCCTGATACGTTTTATGCTTAAGACCTTCCACCATTCTTGTAGCCCGTCTTTGGACCCGTTCAATTTTGTCAATATCTTTTTGTAGGTGAGGTCTCCAGAACTGAACACAGTATTCCAAATGTGGTCTCACCAGCATTCTATATAGTGGGATCATAATCTCCCTCTTCCTGCTTGTTATACCTCTAGCTATGCAGCCAAGCATCCTACTTGCTTTCCCTACCGCCTGACTGCACTGTTCACCCATTTTGAGACTGTCAGAAATCACTACCCCTAAATCCTTTTCTTTTGAAGTATTTGCCAACACTGAACTGCCAATACAATACTCAGATTGAGGATTCCTTTTCCCCAAGTGCATTATTTTACATTTGGAAACATTAAACTGCAGTTTCCATTGCTTAGACCATTTATCTAGTAAAGCTAAATCATTTACCATATTACAGACGCCTCCAGGAATATCAACCCTATTGCACACTTTAGAGTCATCGGCAAATAGGCAAACCTTCCCTACCAAACCTTCCCCTATGTCACTCACAAATATATTAAAAAGAATAGGACCCAGAACAGATCCTTGTGGCACACCGCTTGTAACCTGACTCTGCTCGGAATACTCGCCATTAACAATAACTCTCTGATGTCTACACTTCAGCCAGCTGCAAATCCATTGAACTATCCAGGGATTAAGTCCAATCTTCACTAATTTATCTATCAGCTCTTTATGTGGAACCGTATCAAAGGCTTTGCTGAAGTCCAGGTAGGCAATATCCACGGCACCACCTTCATCCAACACCTTTGTGACATAGTCAAAGAGTTCAATGAGATTAGTCTGACATGATTTGCCTTCAGTAAAGCCATGCTGATTTGGGTCTAATAAGTTATTGTTTTTTAGGTGCTGATTTATCCTCTTTTTGAGTAGAGTCTCCATCATTTTAACTACAACTGATGTCAAGCTAACTGGCCTGTAGTTACCAGCTTCTTCTCTACTGCCCTTCTTGTGAATAGGCACAACACTGGCCATTCTCCAATCCTCAGGAACTTCTCCTGTTAACAAGGATTGGTTAAACAAATCAGTCAGGGGGGTAGCAATGACAGATCTGAGTTCTTTAAGAACTCTGGGGTGGATGCCATCTGGACCCATTGCCTTATTTATCTTTAATCGTTCAAGTTGTTCTAAGACATTGGCTTCTAAGATCACTGGAGCTGAATCCGTACAGCTGGAAGCAATGCTATATCCCTCTATAGTATTATTTTGTAAGGTGTCTTTTGAGAAAACTGAACAGAAGTAGCTATTGAAATGGTCAGCGATCTCCTTATTCCCATTAATGCATGTATTATTCCCGGTACTAAGCTTCGTGATGCCGCAGTTTTTCTTCTTCTTATCATTAATATATCTGAAGAAGGTTTTATCCCCCTTCTTTACAGATTTGGCAATTTCTTCCTCTTTTGAGGCTTTAGCAGCATATATTATCTGTTTCGCCTCCTTCTGTCTCATTTTATATACCTCCCTATCAGCTATACTTCCAGACTCTTTATACCTCCTATAGGCAGCCTTTTTTTCATTGACTATAGCCCTTACATCATTGCTAAACCATAGTGGTTTCTTCTTCCTTTTACCTTTAGTTATTTGTCTTACATACAGTCCAGTGGCTTTTAAGATGGCCTTTTTTAATACAGTCCACTGGATGCTCGCTCCTGCCATTTTATCCCTCCCCTTTAATTCATTATCTAAATATTCTCCCATTGCATTAAAATTTGTTTTTCTGAAATCCAATACTTTGGTTGCATTATAGGATTGCTCACAATGAGTTTTTACATCAAACCACAAACATAGATGGTCACTGCAACCTAAATTTTCTCCCACCTTGACATCTGAAACCCAATTCCCATTCGTAAAAACTAAATCTAGAATATTCTCCCCTCTAGTTGGTGTCTTAACCAGCTGTGCCAGAGCTGCTCCTGTAAAGGCCTCTACTATATTCTTACTTTTGCATGTAAGGGCACTGGGGATATTCCAGTCAACATCAGGCATGTTGAAATCACCCATAACCACAATATCTCCCTTTACTGCCATTTGGGTAATTTCATCCACCATCTTGTTGTCATATTCCTCGGATTGCCCTGGAGGCCTATAGATCACCCCAATTCTAATGACAGAACCTTGTTTATTTTGCATGCAAATCCAGAGAGTCTCTAGATCTTGACACGTATTTTGAATTAGTGTTGTTTTTAGGCTTTCTTTAATATAAATGGCTACTCCACCTCCCCTTCTCTCTATTCTATCCTTCCTATACAGTGTATATCCTGGTATGGATATTTCCCATTCATTAGAATCCTTAAACCATGTCTCAGTTATGGCAACCAGGTCCAAATTATCTCTATATATTATGGCCATTAATTCACAGAGCTTGTTGCTCAAGCTTCGAGCATTTGTGCACATTACCCGAAGAACATTATTTTCGTTATTAGTTTGCCCCTTATCATCAACAACTACATCTATATTATTTGCAGCTCCCTTTTCATAAGCTTCCAAAAACTGCTTTATCCTCATTGGTCGGGGACAGAAATCACCCACATCAGTTACATCTCTGTCCCCTTTACCTAGTTTAAATGCCTGTCCAAAAAAGTTCTGAATTCCTCACCGAGCACCTGGGTACCTCTATATGATGGATGCAAACCATCCCTCTTAAACAACTCCCTATTAGACCACCTACTGACATCATGACTTACATAGCCAAAACCTTCAGCTTTACACCACTGCCTTAACCACACATTAAACTCTCTGATACACGTTGTTTTATCCTCTTGGCCACAAACCGGTAACACCTCTGAGAAAGTCACTGAATCAGTTATTTTACCCAGCTCCACACTTAGACATTGAAAATCTCTTTTTACTACATTAACATTTCTCTGGGACAAATCATTTGTGCCAAGATGCACCACCACATCAACGTTATTACCTTTACTCACAGTCTTAACAATGATTGTAATCCGCCTCCTGTCCCTGCTGGCAGTGGCCCCTGGGAGACACCTCAGCACCTTAACCACATCCTTGTTCTGTCCCAAATCAACACCTCTAACGGTCGAATCACCCACAAGAAGATTGTAGTTTCTTTTTCTTAAATAGTAGTAATGTATTCCAGTCTCTATTTCTTGTAATTTTTAGACTCTCTTGGATTAGGTCTATCTCTTTAATTATTCTTTCTCTTTTCACTTCCCAAGATTTTTTAAATAAAAGTTTCAGTGCTAATGCAATTACCTCTCATAAAAGCCTTGTGTGTATCCCAAACTGTTGTTTGCTTAATTTCTCCTGTTTCGTTGATATTAAAGAATTCACACAATTCCTTTTGTAATTTGAGTCTATTTTTTTCACTGACCGAAACCACAGGGTTGTATCTCCAGATCCTTTGTTGTCTATTAGCATCCATTTCAATCACTGCTAACAATGGAGCATGATCTGATAACCAAATACTTTTAACTTCAGCTCTCTTGAGGTGTGCCTCCCCTGTTTTATTCATTAATATATAATCAATACAACTAAATTTATTATGTCTTGCTGAATAAAATGTATCCCTGTTTGCCGCGTTTCCACGGAGGTCCAACATATTAATTTTATTTAAAAGTAACTTTTTCTTTTCCCCCCTCCCTGCTGTTAATTCCAAATTAAAATCACCTGCAAGGATCACTATGCCTTCTGCGAAATTATCTAACTTACATTTTACATTTATTATGAATTGCTTTGTATTTGCATTTGGAGCAGAAATTACTGCTTATTATTTATTTTCCCCTTAATGAATAACATTCTACCATCTTTATCACTTTTAATATGAATTAATTTGAATGGGACTGTTTGATTTATCAGAATTGCAACTCCTCTACTTTTTGTGTTCCCTCTAGATTCATAAATCCATTTCCAGTCACTATTATTAACTAATTTATCTGATCTTTTCCTTCCTTTATGTTTCTGATAAAAATAAAAAATCAACTCTACTATCCCTGGCCAATTTCATAATTCTATAAAAAAAATTCTGTGACGTCATTCCATTCACATTTAATGACATTAAAACCCTTTCACCCATTATACATACTTTTGAATGTGTTTCCCCCTCCTGCAAAACAGAGCCTAGTGGGAAAGTCTTTGTTAATTGCCTTGAACCCCCACCCTAGTGCCCCTTCCCCTGTGCCCCCCTGAGGGGGAGGCAACGAAAAGAATTTTCATTTATCCAAGAGGCACCCATGGATTTGCATTCCACTGGGGAACCCCCCCCCACCTTTCCCCTTTAAAAACAGTAAAGGAAATCCCCCCTCCTTCCCTCTTTATCCCTTGTTAGTTAGAATAAAATACACAAAGAAGCAAGTGAGTTGAGAACGATAATACCCTATTAACAGTTCAGTTCTTATTTTCTCTTTTGACACGTAGTTCTGGATTCTTCTTTTTTTCTCTTTCCTGGAGTAATGACAGCTCCTTTTGTAGGGCTGCAATTTTTCATCTTTTTCTTGATCTGCTGTGCGAATTGGCTGAGCTGTAAACAGGTCTCAAATCGGGTCTTCGTTTTCTCTTCCTCCTTCTGGTGCAGTTTTCTCCTTCCCTGACGATGCTTGCAGATTTAAATCCAAATCAAACCCCAGTTGCTGAAGCAGTTTCTTCCCCTCATCCAAGGATCTTGCCTGGAGAACTTTGGAATCTTTAAAAACTATTATTATCACTGGGTATTTCCAGGTAAAGCGAACTCCGTTCTGAAATAGTTGATTCGCAATAGGTCTCATTTGGTTTCTTGCCTGGAGCATCTCAGCAGACAAATCTTTTAGAACGCGTATTGGAGTGCCTTTATAATGTAAATTTGGAGTTTGCTTTAATTCTCTGTAAGTTTCTGCTACCCTCCTCTCTGAAATAAATCTTACAATAATGTCTCTTTGATTGCCTGGATTCCAAGGGCAAAATACCCAGTGCCCTCTCTCATATTCATTTGGGTCACTTTTGATTTTATTTTCACAAAGCCATTGATGGATCATTTGGATAAGACGTTTACTCTCAGCAAAATCTTGCTTAAAGCCTCTTAAGCGCAGATTAGACCTCCTTTGTCTGTCTTCTAAATTATTTATGCGTGACTCATGGCGAACTTTTTCTACATGTATTGAATACAGGTAATGATGTGAACTTTAGCAGAATCATAAAAGAATTAGATAGTAAAGGGATAATGAAAATTGAACAATTATATGAGAAGGACGGAA
The DNA here is from genome assembly GCF_031021105.1 of Erythrolamprus reginae. NCBI lineage: Eukaryota > Metazoa > Chordata > Lepidosauria > Squamata > Dipsadidae > Erythrolamprus > Erythrolamprus reginae. Next base: position 47,729,992 of record NC_091956.1, read on the forward strand.
GAGTTAGCAGAATTCAGCTGGAATGGTGGTTGAGTCAACAGAAATGGCTGCAGATCAATGCAATATGTAGATATTTAAATAAAAGTGAGAATAAAGAAGTTTCTTGAGAGAAGAAAATAGCTTAGAGAAAATATTAAAAGAAAAGATTAACGATACCAAAGCACAAGCTAGTAATATATACAGAATGTTATCGCAAGCGGAAGAGGGAGTAATAAAAGGCTTGACAAGATGCTGGCAAAATGATTTACAAATGGACAAAAGTGAAATGAAAGAAATAGTAGAAAATATATATAAGATTAAGAATACAAGAGTTAAAGAGATGAGAAGAAAAATTTTACATAAATGGTATTACAGTGATCCCTCGATTTGCGCGTTCTCGATTAGCACGAAACGCTGCAACGCGGTTTTTCAAAAAATATTAATTAAAAAATAAGTCCGCGTTTTTTTTTCCTACACCACGGTTTTTCCCGCCCGATGACGTCAAACTGATTGCTGATTGGCCAAAATCTCGACCAATCGTTGCAAACGCAAAAAAAAGCTTTGCAACTGTTGGAACTTGTTCAGACTTGTTGGAAGATGCCTCCTAAATGTTGCACGCGGAGTGGAGGCGGCGACGCTAAAAAGACCAGGAGGATACTCACAATTAAAGAGAAAATTGACATTTTGGACATGCTGAAAGGGGGACGCTCTTATGCAGATGTTGGTCGGCAGTATGGGATCAACGAATCGAGTGTGCGAACCATTCGGGACGATGAGAAAAAGATAAGGCAAAGTTCTCTGATGGCATTCAACAAGGCTGCAAAAAGAATGGTGACGCCTAGAAACAAACGGCTTATGAAGATGGAAGCTGCTTTGTCCCTGTGGGTACAAGACTGCCGCAAAAAGAGCATTGCTTTGGATACCAACACTATAAGGACCAAGGACCAGCAATTGTACAACCGTCTTGAAGACACAGAAGGAGGCGATGCAGATGAGGGAAACGCAGGTAAGGGCTGGGGTTTTTTATTCTGTCATTACATACTGTATTTAAGTGTTTTTTAAGGAAGGAGCAGGGAAGGAGGGAAGGAAGGAAGGAGGGAGGGAGGAAGGAAGGAGGGAAGGAGGGAGGGAGAGAAGGGAAGGAGGGAAGGAGGTGGGCATTTACTCTGTATGCTTTCATTCAAGTCACTTCTCTCTCCCTTTCCTGTCATTCTTCTGCTTCTTCAGCCCCAGCCACATTCACAGCAAGCAAAGGGTGGTTTGAGAAATTTCAACGGCGCTATGGCCTGAAGAGTGTGTCATTGCATGGAGAAGCTGCCTCAGCAGATACAGGTGCAGCAGAAAACTTTGTCCAGCGCACGTTTAAAGACCTAATTGCAGAAGGGGGCTACCTTCCAGAACAGGTGTTCAACATGGACGAAACAGGCCTGTTCTGGAAGAGGATGCCTTCAAGGACTTTCTTGATGCAAGATGAAGCCAAAGCCCCTGGCTTTAAGGCCATGAAAGATCGAGTGACTTTGATCATGTGTGGGAATGCAGCAGGCTTTTTGCTGAAGCCAGGGCTAATCTATAAGTCACGAAATCCAAGAGCCCTCAAGAACAGAAACAAGAATTCATTGCCAGTGTACTGGATGCATAATCCTAAAGCATGGATTACAAAACCCCTCACGCGGGACTGGTTTCATCAGTGCTTCATCCCACAGGTGGAGGTGTATTTGGCTCGCAAAGGACTCGATTTCAAAGTGCTTCTCCTAATGGACAATGCTGGCGGCCATGATCACCTGGACCATGAACATGATGGGGTGCAAGTTGAATTCTTGCCACCAAACACCACATCGCTTATCCAGCCGATGGATCAAGGTATTATCCGTGCATTTAAGGCACTGTACACGCGCATCGTGGAAGCAATGGATGCTGATGACAACTTCACATTGAAGGCCTACTGGCGTCAGTACACAATTGCATCTTGTCTGAAGAACATTCAGAATGCCTTGATGGATATGAAGACACAGACAATGAATGCCTGCTGGAGGAAATTGTGGCCAGAAGTGGTGCATGATTACAAGGGATTTGCTCCCGAAGAAATCCAAGATGCTGCAGTCCAGACCTCTGTGAAGCTGGCACAGGCACTGGGTGGAGAAGGCTTCGTTGACATGACACCAGAGGAAGTCAATGGTTTGCTTGATGAGCATGGCCTACCGCTGACAGACAAAGATCTGGAGGAGCTGACCAGGTCAGCGAGTGAAGAAGAGGAGGAAGCGGAAGCTGAAGAAGCTGAGGAAGAAGAAGATGTTGGCCTAACGCTTGAGCGGCTTGCAGAACTGAACAGAACTGCTGCACATCTGCAACACATGGTGGAACTTTGGGATCCCAACATGACTCGCTCTATACAGTTTAACGCCTCCCTTGACAACATCTTTGCACCATACAGATCCATGTTAGGCCAGAAAAAGAAACGGCGCCAACAACTGCCCATGACCATGTTTGTCACAAAAACCAAGAGGTCTGTCACACCATCACCTGCAGCGTCCATTGTAGAAATGGTGATAGAAGAAGATCCCTAGTTATCCCAGTTATGCTAACCCCCACCCCACCCCAAAAAATGTAAATAAATATGTTATTGTTCATAACTTAAGAGTCTTATTCAATGTGTACAGTAATGGTAATTAAGGGGATGGGAAATGGTAATTTATGGGTTAAAAGTGTTGGGACTGAGTGGCACACAGTACTGTACATACTGTACAGAAGAATGAATGAATGAATGACTGAGTGAATGAATGAAATTCAAACACAGGTGAGGGCTGGGGGGTTTTATTCTGTCATTACACAGTACAGTACAGTTACAGTTTAAGTGCTTTTTGAGAAAGGAGGGAGAGAAGGGAGGGAGAGAAGGGAAGGAGGGAAGGAGGGAGGGAGGGAAGGAGAGAAGGGAAGGGAGGAGGGAGGGAGGGAGAGAAGGGAAGGAGGGAAGGAAGGAGGGAGGGAGAGAAGGGAAGGAGGGAGGGTTGCCATTGCCATTGCCGCCAGCGCTGCCCCAAGAAAGCCGGTGAGAGGAAGGAAGGAGGGAAGGAGGGAGGGAGAGAAGGGAAGGAGGGAAGGAAGGAGGGAGGGAGAGAAGGGAAGGAGGGAGGGTTGCCATTGCCATTGCCGCCAGCGCTGCCCCAAGAAAGCCGGTGAGAGGAAGGAAGGAGGGAAGGAGGGAGGGAGAGAAGGGAAGGAGGGAGGGTTGCCATTGCCGCCAGCGCTGCCCCAAGAAAGCCGGTGAGAGGAAGGAAGGAGGGAAGGAGGGAGGGAGAGAAGGGAAGGAGGGAAGGAGGGAGGGTTGCCATTGCCATTGCCGCCAGCGCTGCCCTGTGGGTAGCGGCGAGGAGCCCGGAAAAATCACCATTGCATTGCCAGCCTCCGAACTTGCGTCGCTCCACCTTCTGCGCATGTGCGGCCATGGAACAAAGGGCGCGCATGCGCAGATGGTGTTTTTACTTCCGCATCCAGTATAACGCGGAAATCGGTTAGCGCGGGAGGTCTTGGAACGTAACCCCCGCGCTAACCGAGGGATCACTGTATACACTGGAACAACTTGCCCACTTCCAGAGGAAAGGGAAAGGTAATTGTTGGCATGGTTGCCAAAGGAAAGGAATTTTTATGCATATGTTCTGAGAGTGTGTTGAAGTTCAGAAATTTTGGAAGGAAGTGCAGAATGAAATAAATAAAATGCTAAACATTAATTGGATAATTACAAAAGAAATAGCGATATTAATTAAACAAACAGAATTAAGAGATTTTAAAGAAATAAAAACTGCAGCATTGGAAAGCGCTCAAGTGGTAGTGGTATTGGGTTGGAAAGAATCTATAAAATGGACATTACAGAACTGGTATTGGTACATGGTTGATCACATTCATTTTGAAATCATGGAAATAAGATTAAATAAGTTTGATGAAAATAAATTGGAGAAGCTGATGGTACGATGGAATAAGGTGAAAGATTATATGTTGAGTAGAATTTGTGATGAAAATGTGAAAAATAAACTCCAATCACTCTTTGAATAGTAAACAAATGCAAATTAGAGCTAAGGGGGAAAAAAAAGAACATAATTTAGTAAATATTTGAACCCCCCGCAATTGGTGGTGGTGGTGATGGTTATTGTCAGTCGGGTGATGGGCACACACACTGTGCACTGTTTTATGTTTGTTTTATGTAACCTTATGTGCAAAACCAATAAAATATATTTTTTAAAAAAGATACTTCACCAGAAGAGCCCTTCACTCCTCCACTCGAAACATAATACCCTACGAAAATTGACTAACAATACTGGGTCTAGAAAGCTTAGAACTACGACGCCTAAAACACAATCTAAGTATTGCCCACAAGATCATATGCTGCAAAGTCCTGCCTGTCAATGACTATTTCAGCTTCAACCGCAACAACATAAGAGCACGCAACAGATTCAAACTTAATATTACTGCTCCAAACTTGACTGTAAAAAAGATGACTTTAGCAATCGAGTTGTCAAAGTGTGGAACTCATTACTGGACTCAGTAGTGTCAACCTCTAACCCCCAACATTTTTCCCTTAGACTATCCACGATTGACCTCTCCAGGTTCCTAAGAGGTCAGTAAGGAGCGTACATAAGTGCACCAGTGTGCCTTTCGTCCCCTGTCCAATTATCTCTCCTTTATCTCATATATCTTTTCTTCCTTTCATATATCTTCTCTATTTTGTATCTTTTCTTCTATCCTTTTCTTTATATATATTACTACATGTCTATTCTCTTCAATATGTATTGTGTATTGGAGTAATAAATAAATAAATAACAAACAAACAAACTCATCCTAAAATAAAGAATTATAATCTTAAATTTCAGAAAAGCATATTCTGGCAGACTATCCAGAACAGTTTGAAAGCAGAAGCAATTATTTAGAGCAGAAGGAGCCATTCTTTTGCTAGATGTGTTCAAAGCAGAAGCTGAACAGACATTACCCAAGGATAATTTAATCTATAGCCAAAGATAATTTAATCTGATATCCTTCATGGAGTAAGTAATTTGATTCACTACATAATAACCTGTTCCAGTTCTATGATTCCATGATTATATTGAATATGTAGAACTTTATTGCTGGTACGTTGTATAAAACGAATGTATATAATCATATGGATTCAGTTTTCTGCAAGTATCTGCATAATTTGAATAGATATGATATTTATAATTTGAAAAATATCTGGCATTTAAATAAAAAGTAAGAAATTAGTGTTTGAGGAAGGTAAAACTAATAGAACTGCAGCACCACTACCATTATCTAGTTTGCGAGCTTCTCCCAAAGTCTTAAACTACACAAATTACACTCATTCTGTACATTTGGTGTCACTGATTCAATACTTGTGTCATTCTGAATCAATACATGCTGGCATCATTAACCCAGTTTACATTATGCCATTTCTCTTGAATGATCATTGACACTTTGTTTTTTTACAGTATCCACCGTTTTGATAGATATCTTGGTTACTAAATATCATAGTATTTTCACTTTTCCATAGTTTCCATAGTTTTTTTCCATAGGCCATGCAATAATATTAATGCCCTCTTGAGGGTGCTGCTGCATTATTTTGCACTTGTGTTTAAAAATAAATAAATAAAAGGTTTGCTTCCAAGTTTATCACATATGCATGCTTGAATGTTAGTTTACTCTGGAGAATGTAGATATATGTTATTTGAACAAAAGACAGACATTACACATTACTGTATAATAACAATATACCACAGTTTGGTGCCATGATTTTCTCTTGCAAAGAATCTATTTTAAAAATATGAATATTATACTGTATAATGAATGTTAACCACAGACATACATACAGATAGACAAATCTTGACTGTCACATTATCGGTCATTATGAACCTGAGACTTCCATATTTCATGTAATCATAAATATGAAGCAGTTAGGAAACTTTCAATTGTATCTTAAAGAATGCATGAGTCTGAATTTCACAGCTGCAAAAATTTACAACTCTAGTTGAGGCAAAGAAGTGAAAAAATAAAAATCCTCACTCTGCATTTTTTCTCACCAGCTTCCCAATATGAAAAGATTTTATACTTAATGCTTTTTGACATTCTGCTTTTTTTGACATTAAATAATTAAGGCCTTAATTGCATGACCTAGGAATAATAACTTGATTGAACTGAATGAACAGGGCATTTTCCCTTTAAGCAAAGGGCATTTATAATTAGATAGTTACATATAGCTAGATAGATAGCTAGATAGCTAGTTAGCTAGCTATAGACAGGATTTAATGATATGGCATAAATTGTGCATGCCATTATTGTTTCAATGAACTTTTTTTTTTGGAGTGGCTGGGGAATATATGGCAATTAATAGAATCTCAGATTCTCTGATGTTTAGAACTTTGCTTGCTTCTGAGCACAAGAAAAACATTTTCATCCACAGATTTATCACCAATTATTTCAACAGGGGAACTACCGTATATCTCTTTCTGTTGTGAAATAAAGGGGGGGGGGAATCAAATACATAATGTACATAAAATGTACATAAAAGATAATGCAGGTAGTCCTCATCAGTGAATCACTGCAGTTCTTAAATTAGTAACACAGTTATTAAGTTAATCTAGTTTTCCCTTTGACCTTGTCAGAAGGTTGTAAAACGGGATCACAAGACTGCAAACATCATAAATGTGAGTCAGCTGTCAAGTATCCAAATGTAAATCACATAATCCTGGAGATGCTGCAATGGTCATAAGCGTGAAAAATGGTCATGTCACTTTCTTCAATGCTTTTGTAACCTTGAACAAGCATTAAATGAACTACATGAGTACCTGGATAGGATTGGTGCACTAGATCATATACATTTCTGAATGGCAACTATATTAGAATTGCTGTATATTAGTAATATTTGGACATACATGATGTTTAGGAGAACAATATTTAATACTAAAAAAACATATTTTGTATTCATGCTGTGTCTCTGGAATTTGGGCCTTACTTCTCTAAGACTACCAGGACCTAATCTCTCTTTTAGACTGTTAATGAATCTTTTAAGCAAGATTATAATTAATAATGACAACTCTTGAGCTTTATTAGACATCTTTCTGTCTGAAAACAAAGACTAATTTATCACCACTCACTGTTTGAAAATTACTGTTCGGTACAGTTGATACACAGCAAATTAGCCAATCTCCTGCTTAGCTACAGGTGCCATATTATACCAATTATTTAAAACTTTCCCCAAATTTTTATTTCTTGAAGGTTAAAATTCAGTCTACATAGATTGATAACAAGATCTTTCTCTCTTATTCTAGGAGAGAGAGTTTTATCTCCTATTTATTTAAATGATTAAATTTGGCCCTTTTTTTGTTAGATAACAGATAAATAATGTCTAAAAATGTCTTTAAAAAGAACATAAACTAAATTTTAGAACATAACACTTTTCTATGATCTAAAAATAGAAGCACTTTCTAAAAGATAGACATGATAGATATATGTTTATATGAAATTTAATAAAACAAAAATGCTTATTGTTCATCCATATTTAGAACACTTCTGTCAACCTTAGAAAGTAGTGATGATTTTAAAATAAAGATAGTCCTCGACTTACAACAATTCATTTAGTGATTGTTCAAAGTTACAACAGCACTGAAAAAGTGACATGACTGTTTTTCACATTTATGACCATTGCAGCATCTCTACAATCATGTTATCAAAATTCATTGATTGGCAACTGATTTATGCTTATAATGATTGCAATGTCTCAGAATCATGTGATCAAAGTTTGGACATGACAAGCAAAGTCAATGGGGAAGCCAGATTCACTTAACAATCATGTTACTAACTTAACATTTGCACTGGTTCACTTAACAACTGTGGCAAGAAAAGTGGGGCTTTATGTTTCACTTAGCAACATATATTTTTGTCTCAATTGTGGTTGAAACTTAAGTACTAACTGTATACTGTAGACAGGAATCTCATACAATGATAAACAATTCAAAAATGAGAAAAGGAAGGAAGAAAGAAAGAAAGAAAGAAAGAAAGAAAGAAAGAGATCTTAATTAATTCTGTGCATTTGATACCATTGTTTTTTATGGCAGCACATGGACAAAAGGCTTGAATTAGCTTCAGATAAGCTTCAGCTGGATTGCATGACTTGAATACAAACCAGGCTACTCATTATTTTTATTGTTAGAGGGATACATATCTTAATGGAGGGATTCTTGAAAACCTATTCCTATTAAATATTGATATTCAACACATGCTTTTTAACAGGCAATCTATTACAGATATTGGCATGTTTTTGGCAGTCAATGTATGATCCTTATGTACAGAGCTGAGCATTAGCTATTACTCATAGATTTATATAGTAGAGAAAGTATTCATTTAGCATAGTAAGGCAGGACAAATGAATGTAATGATATTTAAGTATCAAAGCAAATCAAATATAAGAAAAGGCTGAGACTGTTCTGGAAAAAAAGATAGAAGCACCAGTTAAATAAAGTTTTGCAAAGTAGGATAAAAACAACTAAAAAAGGAAAGTTGAAGAGGCAAAATTCTGAGAAAAGTGCACTAATGAAAATAGAATGGAAGGAAGCAGAGGTGAAAGGAAAGAATATTGGTTTTGTCATCTGTCTACAATCAGTCAATAATGCATGGCCAAGAATCCTAGAACTCTCCAGATACTCTTGAGTTACTAATCTAGCAACCCTATGGCTATGGACTATACTATAGTGTTATTAATCAGGCAGTTTGTATGAAAGTCTTATTGGATAGGCACTCACATTCCATCCATCTCAGTGCAATGAGGATTTAGATGTAAACACAATTCCAAAGTCAAATATTCAAAAGCTGAGCTCATCTTGATGTTTTTCTGCATAATAAGGATATACAGTATGGGCTGTGATCAATTAAATAGAAGACTGTATATGATGCCACCTGTACAGATTAATTAAAGCATTAGCAAACTGTGTTTCCTTCATTTGCACAATGTATATTTATACCATTCAATTTTATGTATTTATGGCCCAGTAAATATTTTTGCTATGTGCACCTGTTGGCAATATGGCTACTAGATAACACCAAGGTAATCCATGCTGCTTTACATTTTAGATTGCTAATAAAAATGAAGATAAATTAAAATTACCACTACAACTACATATAGTGTCAGAAATAATAAAATATTTCCAGATCTCTGACATTTTTCTTATGAAAAGCTGGCCCTAGATAGTTTAAAAAAATATTTAAGTGCAATGAGAATTAAGTCATGATTACATTTGACTTTTCCATCATAATAGAAATGGATTAGTGACAGACAACCACATTTGACCAAATATGGATACACTGCTTTGCATAATCAGATATCCCTGAAATACGTTACATGGGATTAAAATCAGATCTTTTCCACAAACAAAGTATAGGAATAAGAAAAGATTAGAGTTCACATCTTCATTACTATTCACACTTGCAAGTTTTAAGACCTACAGGGGATTTTTCTTCAAAGTACTAGCAATGGCTAATGGTTTAGAGATTCATTATCAATTATATCACTTCAATTCTTATTTGTTTCCAAGAACTTTCAAGACCCTGTGTCAAGTCCAGTCTTTGCATCTATAATTAAAATTATGTCATGTCCTTTATTTGAAAATGCAATCTACTTATAATGAACCACCATCACATGGGCAATGGCTTTAATACTCAATTTCTCAAAGCTTTGAAAAATAATTAATTTTTTACTGTTTAATTTAGCCACAGTTCTTTCACTGCCACACTTGCTAAAAGAATGGATGAGTTCATTTCCTTACCCTGCCAGTAAAAGTAGAAAAATGGATTGCTCTTTCATTTATGTCATTTTAAGTACAGTACTTTTAACTTCTGTGAAAAATAGATACTATGTTTGTCATATGGTTGGCATGTGTAGCTTAAGATACAATATAGACTTTCAGGTATATCTACCCGTAATAAATCCTAGTGATCCCAATGAGATTTACTTCCAGATAAGAATGTTGAGTACTCAGCTATCACCATAAAATAATCTAAAAGAAGAAGAAATTTTTTTGTTGAGTTTCTTTCTTTCATATTTTCCATGATGATCACATATCTCATTTTAGTTTGCGAGTCTCACAAAAGTACTATTGGCTTCTATACTCCTCTATATTAGAAAATATTAGCAATGTATAAGGAGCAAGCTAAACAGTTTATACAAAGTTCTATATCATGGGTCCTCAAACTATGGTCCATGGGCCACAGGCGGCTCACTGAAGCTATTAATCCTGCCCGCACAGGTCCAAGAGGCTGCCTTGCCCAAATCGTCCTGCCTACAACTATGGCTGACATAGTCTGCAACCCCCTGCAGGCTGAAAATGAAAGGTAAGACCAACAATTTTGGCCTGCAGAGATGTTCTGGAGATGGGGAAGTGGAAAACAGTGCGCACAGATTCCCCAAGCGGCAAAAAATGGCCCATTTTTGCCAAAAACTGTGCGGTTTTGGACTGCAGAATGCTGCTGACAGAAGGGGAGGTAAAAACGGGGTGCACAGACCCTGTTTAAAAGTTTGAGGACTCCTGTTTTATATACTTCGAAGACGCTGGTTCTAAAACACATGTGTAAAAAATAAAATATTTATATAGACATTCTGCCATATTAGCAAGATGGAAAAACATTGCCTCTCCAATTTTCATCCACAGATAAAAGTTCACAAGAGAAAAGTAATGACTCAAGAAAGCTTATTTATAGCATCTGATGCCAAAATTTGCACATTCCATACTTAAGTTCTTTCAATGATACATTCCTCTATCATAGAGTAACAAACCACATATTAGAAGAGCTATGCCAACTGTCGACAGTGAAGATGTCTCCACACTGCAATGATGTTGGGGAGGTTGCTGGTATGTCATTGGTTACATGGTCATAAAGGATGTATTAATCATGGACACACAGACATGATTTCTGAGCAAAGCTTTTCTGAGTTCTCTCCCCTCAGTCAGCCGGACTGACTATAAAAAAAAGTTTTATAAAAAACTTTTTGTGTGCATAATTACAATGATTGATTTACCCCAAAGATAGCTAACTAGTAATAATGGATAAATGGTTAACTTACAGCATACAGACAGATCATGTCAAGCATTGGGTGAGCTCATGATTGTATTTAATCTTTACTCTTAACTAGAACAATAGAAAGAGCTGAGTAAGTAATCTTTGCCCTAAATTCAACAATAGAAAGACCTGAGGACCTTTATTCTAAATAGAACAGAGATAAGAGTGTTTCTTTAATCAATATGATGTCAAGATAGGCATTCCGTTAACAATGAATGACAATAACCTATAATGTATTGAGTACTACAAACATCATGACAGATTGTCTGCTGTTGTTAGACTACTGAGGCAGGTGGTTTGTAGGCTATTCTCCTGCCCATTGCAGTCCAGCTTGTAAAGATGGGGGATATCTCCATCTTTTGAGCCCATTGCACAATCAGGCAACACTTAAAAAATACTGATGTCTGAAAAAAATACTATTAATAAACTTCTGTCACAAATATCCTTATAATTCTAATAGATATGTTACATGTGTGATATCAGATATATCTTTGAAAGACAATAGACTTACAGTGTGTAAAATCAGTCAAAATGTTTTATGAGCAAAAACCACTAAAACTAATTTGAGATCTGGGGGAAGCTTTTTTTTTTTAAAAAAACCCCGATTTCCTTATCTCTCACTTTCTCAGCTATTCTTCTTAATTGTAATACTGGCCTCTGACAGCTTAATGCTTTATGCATTCCTCATTTTCTGGGCTGATCACTAATTTGTGATGATAATTAGAGACCCCTGCTATTCCATCTGAGACTTAGATCTTGAGGCTAATTAAAATGAAGTGTTGCACATATGCAAGCAGCTGATAAAGTGTTGCACCAGGCACCTGGAATCTAGGCATTTGGATGGTATCAGAAAATAAAAAGAGAATATATTGCTGAGCAACAATGTACAGAGAACAGGCAGTAAGCCAGTCATGAATGGAAGGTTTCTGTCAGTACTTTCAGAATGGGAATTCTTAACTATGCTAAATCATTGATTTTCTGGTAACGGTTTGCCGTTGATTATATAGACATACAAGTGTATGTGTGTGTGTGTGTGTGTGTATATATATGTGTGTGTGTGTGTGTGTGTGTGTAGATTGTTCTGAGTTCGGGTTTTGCCCTGTGTAATATTTTGCATGTCTATGCGACGTTTCGGTGAAATCACATTCACCATCATCAGGCTGAAGTTTTAAGCTTCGTGTTGCTGTAAATATATATATGTTTGTATGTATGTATGTGTGTGTGTGTGTCATTTTTTTTGTTGAGTATATATTTTTGTCGAATATATATTTGACAAAATGGGGACCATTGGTCATTAAGTAATGTGGTTCCTAAGTGAAACCACAACTGTGCTTCTGATCATATTTCAATTTTTCTTTGCTTTACACACTTGCTAATATTGACTGCAAGGTTCCGCCGCTGCTCTGTCACCAAGCTGGCTGTGTTTGTGGCATGGGTGGAGGAAGGAGGCCGCCATTGTGGGCGGAGCCTGCGGCCCCACATCAGCACTGGGGGCTGCAGTGAAGTCATAAGGGTGTGCGATGCACCGATTGGTTGAGGGGCGGCGAGAGAGGCACCCCTATATAAGGGGCTGCCTCGTGGTGCCGCTCCTCTTTGTCTCTTGAGAAGCGGAGACAGCAGGCAGCAGCAGGCAGCAGCAGGCAGCAACAAGCCTACGAGGAGCCACCGTGGCCGAAGAGGACAGCTGACGGCGCTTTTCGAAGGGCGGCTTGGTGACAGAGCAGCGGCGGAACCAGGCTTGTTCGGCGGGGGGCGCAGCGGTCTTCAGGCGGTGGGGGCTGGGCATCTTTTAGTCGGCTGCTGCCATGCCACAAGGGGAGAAAGGGAGGGCGGAAGCCCAAGTGGTTGTAGGGGGGGATTGGAGCTATACAGGGATCACCCCCCAGCGAGCCCCGCTGTACGGGGAGGAAGAGGGCCCCCACAAGGGCATGGCTGGAGGCCTCCAGAGCCTCGGGGGCAAAGAGGTCGAGGAGGCCAGGGGGAGAAGTTGGTCCCAGGGCTGGAGGGAGTCACAGGGGCCGGGCTACAAGCGGTAGGGGGCCAGCTGGGAAAACGAGAGGCAGGGACCTGGGTTGGGCCCCCCCACGGGGGCCACATGGAAAGGTTGCCGGGGCATTGGAACCCAAGGGGGGAGGGCCTAGCGGCTCGGAGCTCAGTGCTGTGGAAGATGGGCCCCCGACTGGGAGGGCCCCCAGAAGGGAGGGTGAGAGGGACAACTCGGTTTTGGTGCCTACCCACTTGTTATCTGCTTTACTTGAGAAGCTGGACAAGAGGCCGGGGAAGAGGAGCGGGCCCCCACTCAAAGGGGCCACGGGGCCCATGAGCGTGGAGGATGTGCGGAGCTCTTCTGAATCAGCTGACTGGTCTCAGAGGGAGCGCATTGAGCATCGCGCGAAGAGGAGGCGCAAGAGACAGCGTGTGAGCAGGGCAACTTCATGCTGGGATGAAGCTGATGACGACTCTTCTCATTGGGGTGAGTGCCCTGTGCCTAAACATCGGTTGTCCTGTCCAAGGGGACAGCGCAGCAGGCAAAGGGCCAGTAATCTTAAAACACGCAGGGTACACAGGACATGGCGCACACGTACAGCATCACAGGTGTGGGGGAGAGGGCGCAAACGGGTGTTGGCAAATCGGAGCAGGAGGAGGAGGGACATGTCAAGGGACAGTTATGAGGCTTCCGGGACGGAGTCCACTGACCCGTACAAGGGTGACAGTGATAACCCCTTCGCGCCCGGCCTCCCAGACACTCCACTGAGTATGCATATGTCACAGGCCCTCAAGAGGAAGATCTGGCGTGGGGCATATGTTGATATTTTCAGTATATTACTACCTGAAAAGACAAAAAAGGACAAAGATAAGGATGACAAGAAGGGGTCTGATGAACCAAAGGACACCAAGATGGACAAGGGGATATTGGCGTGGACATACGCCTTTTTGGCTTATCATTCTGTGGTGGTGGAGGATGACGTACATGAGACGCACGAGCTCATCCTTTACATGAACATGATTTTGAAGGCATACCAGGAGTTTGGGGGTGAGGCATGGAAGCAGTATGATGAGACATTTCGTAGGTTCGCTGCACACAATAGGTCTTGGCCATGGGACATGAAACACAACGACCTATGGCTTCAGGCCACACAGCAAGCGGTGACCCTGGTGAGTTGGCAGATGCCTACTGGCCACTTGCTGCTTACACAGGGCAAGGAGGCTACCCTCCCTCGCCCCGTTGTGGATTTGGTGACACAGGGCCATTCCCAGCGCAGTGGGACAGGGCTGGCATTTCGGAACTCAATGTACTGTTATGAATACAGGGCAAGGGGGGCCTGCACTCGGGCGGTTTGTCGATTTCATCACACCTGCGCGCTGTGCAATGGCAGGCACCCCACCTCATCATGTTACAGGGCCAGGGGGGAGGTGCCCACAAGGAGGTGGGTGGCCCCCTAAGCCCCAGCCAGGAGTAGCTCAGCATAAGGGGCCCAACCCCCATTAGGCTGGATAGGTTAAAGGATAGACTTACCAGTTATCGACCCAGGAAAGGTGCAGAGTTTTTCTATAAAGGTTTTTCTGAGGGCTTTAGGATTCCATATGTTGGACCTAGGAAAGCCAGCTTGGCGGACAATTTGAAGTCGGTGTTGGGCATGGGGCCCGTGGTACACAAAAAGATTATGAAGGAGGTGCGGGAAGGCCAGGTGGTGGGCCCCTTTGCCGAGCCCCCTCTGACCTCCTTGTGAGTGTCCCCTTTGGGGGTAGTACCTAAGAGAATGGCCGGGGAGTTCAGGCTCATACATCACTTGTCCTTCCCCCCGGGGGAGTCAGTAAATGACCACATCCCGGAAGAGTTGTGCTCAGTGCACTACACACCTTTCGAGGCAGCGGTGTCAATGGTTCGGGAGTGCGGAGTGGGGGCACTGATGGGAAAATGTGATATCAAGTCGGCTTTCCGCCTCTTGCCGGTTCACCCCGAGGATTTTGACCTCTTAGGTTTCCAGTTCGAGGGTGGTTTTTTCATAGACAGGGCTTTACCAATGGGTTGTTCAGTATCGTGCTCGTTGTTCGAGAAATTTAGCTCATTTCTTGAATGGGCCCATGTGAAAGGTACAGGTATTAGGTCGGTGGTGCACTACCTCGATGATTTCCTGTTTGCGCGGCCAGCGGGCACTGGTGAATGTCAGCAGGGCATGACTGGATTCCAGGAATTATGTACAGATCTTGGCATGCCACTGGCCCATGAGAAGACCGAGGGGCCCGCCACCAGGCTTACCTTTTTGAGCATTGAGGTTGATTCAGTTGCACAGACGTGTAGGCTACCCGAGGACAAGTTGGCAAGGCTCAAGGAGGCGGTGGCGGGAGTTAGGACTGCCAGGAGGGTGACCCTCAAGCAAATTCAGGAGCTAGCAGGCCTGTTGAACTTTGCATGCCGCGTGATAGCACCAGGACGGGCGTTTATGCACAGGCTTTTCAGGGTTACGGTTGGGCTGACCAAGCCGCACCACCGGATTCGCTTAACAGCTAGCGTTAGAAAGGACCTTGGGGTGTGGCAGAGATTTCTGGATACATACAACGGGGTGTCATTCTGGAGACAGGATATGCTCTTGAAGGGAGATATGCAGGTGAAGTCTGATGCTGCTGGGGCGGCAGGTTTCGGTGTCATATGGCAGAATAGGTGGTGTCGAGCTGACTGGCTGCAAGAGTGGCGAGCGACATCGGTGTGCAGGGACCTGACATTCTTAGAATTGTTCCCGATCATAGTGGCCATCGAACTGTGGGCCCCTATATTTACTGGAAAGACGGTGCATTTTTGGTGTGATAACATGGCAGTGGTACACATTGTGAACACACTTTCCTCAAGGAATGAGTGGGTGATGGGGCTGGTGCGGCATATGGTGATGAAGTGCCTGGCGTGTAACATGCTCTTCCGGGCACATCATGTCCCGGGGGTTAGAAATGGGGTGGCTGACGCACTATCACGGGGGCAGTTGGCTAGGTTCCGGCTGCTTGACCCACAGGCCGAGGAACACCCGGAGGCAGTCCCTCAACACCTGTGGCAGATTGGAGGGCCGACATAAGCAAGGCACTGGATATGTCCATAGCTGCAAGCACCAGGAGGTCATACCAGCAGGCAGGTAGGGAATTTTGGGCTTTCCGTCATCACAGGGGATATGAACAGCACTGACCGGTGCCGGTGGAACATCTGCTGGAGTTTTGCATGCTTAACAAGCAGCGCGGGCTGGCAGCCCGGACAATCCGAGGCAAGCTGGCGGGATTAGCGTTTATAGCCAAGTCAAGGGGTTTCCCCGATTCCACGGGAGATTTCAGGGTTAGAAAAGCTCTGGAGGGTTGGCTCAGGGAGAAGGGTCAGGTCCAGGGTGACAGCAGGTGCCCCCTCAAACTAGCTCACCTGATAGGTCTGTGGGGCATGTGGGACAGGCTGTGCCAGTCAGATTATGAGGCAGCACTTTATCATGCGGCGGCGGTGACTTTGTTCTTTGGGGCTTTCCGCATTAGCAAGGTTCTGGTGGCGTCTAAGTCAGACAGCTCCGGCCGGGCCCTGATGGCTAAGGATATCAGATTCGGGCAGGGTGCAGTATATCTGCAGCTTAGACACTCCAAGACTGACCAGAGAGGTTGGGGAGTTATGGTTAGGCTGTCGCAGACTAGCAATAGGAAGGTGTGCCCCGTGGGTGCACTTTCAGCATACTGGGCCCTTAGGGGCAGGGAGCAGGGCCCGCTGTTTTGTCACTGCTCTGGGTGGCCTCTCACCAGATACCAGTTTTGGGCAGTGGCGACTAGGGCCTTGTCCCAGCTGGGCTTGGACCCCAGGCTGTATAGGACTCACTCCTTCAGGATTGGCGCAGCTTCCCTTGCAGCCGAGGAAGGCTTCAGCCCACAGGACATACGAGCTGTGGGCCGATGGAGATCAGTGGCCTTCCGGACATACATCTGCCCTTAGGTGAGTAGGGCGGGAAGGGGTGCAGCCTGCGCCGTTTCTTCTGATGCTGCTTTGTTTCCTCCCTTCCTTTAGATGGCAAGCGTGGTACACAGTGCAAGATACTGATCTGCGGTCACAGCATGGTGTTCTGGGCTGAAAGGAGGGCCCAGGTGATGTCGCCCGGCACTCGGCTGAATTTGGACCGGCGGGTGAAGGTCCAGTGGTTGGGCCTTAGGGGCCTACGGTGGTTTGAGTTGCTCCCCCTATTATTTAACAGCGGAAGAGTACAAGGAGTGCCAGGATGGTTGGTCTTACATGTGGGAAGGAACGACCTGGGAAAAATGACGGGTGTGGAATTGCTGTGGCAAATTTGGGCCGGCTTGCAGGTGATTTGGGAAAGGTGGCCGGCCACAAGGGTGCTGTGGTCCAATATATTACTGCGGAGGTGCTGGAGGCAAGCAAAGACCCAAAGGCAGTGGATAGAGCCAGGAAGAGAGTCAACAGAGCAGTGAAGAAATGGGTGCTTCAGGCGGGGGGGCGGAGTGATAAATCACCCCGATATCAGAGCATCCCAGTTAACATTGTTTAGAGAGGACGGGGTACACTTGACAGATGAGGGGAATGACAAATTTATAGCAGACCTGCAGAGGTGCCTGCACAATTATGTGCAGGGGGGCATCAGGGGGAATAAATTATAATTTCACCCCCTGCTGTGGCCGAAAGGGGGCGGAAAGGGGCGTAAACAGCAACTGTGTGATCTCCTTTAGGGGCACCTCTAGTGAGGTGAGGGGCGATCTCCTTCTCGTATTACAGGGCTCGACCGGCTTGGATGGGGGGAGGGGGTCGCTCCTGGGGTTCGCTGGCTGGGGCTTACCAGAGACCAGGGGCGAGCCATCCCACATGCCATGGGGGCGTGACATGGGGTAGGGGGCAGGTGTAAGTTTACCACTCCCCTACGCCCAGGCAAGGAGCTTTCGCCCGAGAGTTGCTCAGATGAGGTTGGTGACAGTTGACTCTGCCCCCATTTCATTCATGCACCCTGCAGGTCATGTGATTTAATTGGTTAATTAATTAATTGATATTTGATTTAATAAAGTGACCCCATTATACTCAAACCTTCTGTGTCCGAGTGTTACTCTGCCTGCGCCGCAATTACATATGGTGGTGTATAAGGTATATCCTAAAAACATCTATAGACAGTGGATGGAGAATTTCTAATTTCTCTGAGCAATCATCTGAAGTTAACATGTTTACTCTAATTTCAATTGCAGACACATTTTTATAATCAATGTCTTTTTAAAAGTTGTAATATAGTAGAATATCTCTAGAGAGTACCATGTGTCTTTCAGTATTTAGTTTAACTAACTTATATCAGAACCAGAGTTCTAAGTTTAGAACAAAGAAAGCCAGTCAAAGTCTAGGAAAAGTCATTACAGTGGTCCCTCGATTTACGCGTTCTCGATTAGCGCGAAACGCTGCAACGCGGTTTTTCAAAAAATATTAATTAAAAAATAAGTCCGCGTTTTTTTCCCTACACCGCGGTTTTTCCCGCCCAATGACGGCGCCCGGCCGGGATTGCCAACCTTTCCGCCGCTGCCTCTCTTAAGCTCGCCTGGGGGCGGTTGGGGGGTCGGGCCCCGCGTCTCCTGGAGGGTGGCGGCGCAGCAGCCTGCCTCCCCTGCGCTTTACTGCGGCCGCATCGGGGCGGCGACCTGAGGGGGCGCCGCGAGCGGGTTGCGGAGCGGCGGCAGCAACTCCTGAAGGGGGCTCCCGCGCGAGCCAGCCGGGAAATCCTCGCGCCTTCCACCCGCTCTCCCGACAGGCACTAAACTTCCAACTTCTCCCCGGCGCCGGCCGTGCAATCCAACATGGCAGGGAGCGGAGGCGCGGGCGAGACCAAACGTCGCGGAAAGCAGAGGGGAGGACGCGGGGTCGAGGCGCCTCGGGCCGGCCAGCCCGCGTCGCCGCTTCTCGGCCCGGCGCCCCTCGGGTTGGACTCTCTTTCAGCCGCCGCCGGTCCGGAGAGCGTAGGCGAGGCGGCCCGCGGTTCAGCTTCGGCGCTGGTCCCAGTTGGCGAACTCGGGAGTCGTGACTTTATTTGGAACTCTTTGAGCTCATCCTCTGTGAGGGGAAGGCAATTCTCTCCCTCTTCCAAAGGCAAAGAAAGGCCATTCTGATGGCAGTTCTCCTCCCAATTTTCCTTTGGTTCTGCTGTACTGCCACCATCCACATCCTCCAGTTTGTTGTTCTCATGGCGCTCTGGCAATTCTCCATTCCTTTCGTCCTTCAGAGCTTTTAAGAATGACGGTGAGCGGGGCGAATCGGGTGGGCGGGGGGTAGCGGCAAGGAGCCCGGAAAAATCACCATTGCATTGCCAGCCTCCGAATTTGCGTCGCTCCACCTTCTGCGCATGTGCGGCCAGGGCGCGCATGCGCAGAAGGTGTTTTTACTTCCGCATCCAGTATAACGCGGAAATCGGTTAGCGCAGGAGGTCTTGGAATGTAACCCCCGCGCTAACCGAGGGATCACTGTATTTGGGATTTTACAAGAGTGGTAAAGTGTCAACAGTATTTGAATGTAATTGTTGTAGATACCTTTGGGATCCACCACCTCACATGTGCCAAGAAAGGGCTGATTTTGAGTGGCATGCACTTCTGGATGAGGACTGGGGATACATTTTTTTTGCTGTGAAATTATCATGGTTGCATTAAGTATGAAATAGGGCATGCTTCATTGACCATTTAGTGACCAAAAGATCACACAGTAGACAGATTCACAATTCCAGTTATATATAAATACCATAGGAACCACTGTAAATCAGAAATATGAACGTTGTAAATCAGGAATATGAGATTGCAATTGTTTTGTTATTAGCAAAAGTAAAATTCAGTTGAGGAAAATCAGCTCAAGTTATTATACAATGATTGTTTCTACATACAGTGATACCCCATCTTATGAACGTAATTGGTTCCAGGAGGAGGTTCGTAAGGTGAAAAGTTCGTAAGATGAAACAATGTTTCCCATAGGAATCAATGGAAAAGTGATTAATGAGTGCAAGCACAAAATTCACCCCTTTTGCCTCATTGCTGCCGGCATTCGGATCCTTGTTGGGGTGGGGGGCGGGTGGAGGGGGGGAGACAGCACAGGCTGCCTGGAGGGAGCCTCATGGGTGCATTGACATGTGAGGGAAGCTGCCTTGTGACTTGTCAACCGGCGGCGCTCCCACCCTCCTTGAAAGTTTTCTGCTGTGAAGTGCTGGGGGAGGTATCAATTCTCCAGGTCCGGATGTCCCTCCTGCTCCCCCAAGCTTCGTACAAAGCCAAGCTTCCCAGCCAGCAGAAGCTGCTGTGGTGGCAAGGGGGGTGTCAGGAGTTTCTCCCCACAGTGTCCTTGCCCTCCCGATCGGTGGGGAGAAGCTCGGGGAGAAGCTCCAGACGCCGCACCCCCCTCACCTCCACAGCAGCCGGCTGGGAAGCTTGGCTTGGCCAGCACCCAGCCCTCCTGGTGGCTGCTTTTGATTCGAAGGCTCCCATGATCGCCGAGCCAGGCGGAATCCACACACCTCCTCCTCCTGCTTTCTACTCCGGACTGCTCTGGGAAGACGGAGAGGGGGGGGCTGGGAAGGGAGTTCCCTCGAATGACAATCAAGGACATCAAATCAGTCTTTGCAACTGAAAAAGTGGCTGTGTGTTCCCCCACCCCCTTTCTCTATCTCCATGCAAAGGTCTGCAATGCAAAGTCAGTCGCCCGGGTGACCTGATTCTCTCTCCACTTTCGCCTTCTCCTTTCCCTCCTCGAAATCGCAGGCAATTTACGGTCTGGCATTTTCTTTCTGTCTCTTTCCTTCCTTAATTCTTTCTTCCTTCTTCTCTGCCCACTTCCTTTCTCTGTCTGCCTTCCTTCCTACCTACCACCTTTCTGCCTTCCTTCCTTCCTTCCTTCCTTCCTAACTTCTTTCTTTCTTTCTTTCTTTCCCTTTCCTTCCTTCCTTTTCTTTCCCGAGTGGCGATCCACCTAAGGGAGAAAAGCTGGCAGAAGCTGCCCCCCGAGCTCTCTTGCCTGGTTGGAGGCAAAGTGCTGGGGTGGGGGGTGCCAGGCCGGCCCTCCTGCCTCCCCCCCCCAGCCAAAAACACAAAGCCAGGAAGACCCCAGCTGCCAAAGGAGGCTTAAACCTTCTGATTCTCCCTGCCCCTCTGTCCCACTCATTGCCCGTGTCCGGCAGAAGCTGCTGTTCGAGTGCTCTTGGCCGGCGGGATGCGAAGCGCTGGGGTGGGAGGTGTCCTGACACCCCCCACCCCAGTGCTTCGCCTCCCGCCGGGCAAGAGCACTTAGGAAGCAGTCCTCCTGGCCATGGGTGAGGGGCGGGGAAGCCTCCTGCAGCGGCTGCTGTGGCAGAGACATTTGGGTTTTCGGCTGGGAGAGGCAGGAGGGCTGTCCTGACACCCCCACCCCAGCGCTTAAACTCCCCCAGCCAAAAACGCAAAGGTCTCCGCCGCAGCAGCCGCTGTAGGAGACTTAATCCTCCCGATCCTCCTAACCCCTTGCCTGTGTCCGGCAGAAGCTGCTGCCCGAGTGCTCTTGGCCAGCGGGAAGGGAAGCACTGGGGTGGGGGTGTGGGACACCCCCCACTCCAACTGTTCACCTCCCGCCGGGCAAGAGCACTCGGGAGGCAGTTCTGCCAGCCACAGGTGAGGAGGATCGGGAGGCTTAAGTCTCCTGCAGCGGGTGCTGTGGTGGGGACCTTTGGGCTTTTGGCTTTAGGGGGGAGACAAGAGGGTCGGACTGACACCCCCACCCCAGCGCTTCAACTCCCCCAGCCAAAAACGCAAAGGTCTCCGCCGCAGCAGCCGCTTTAGGAGACTTAATCCTCTCAATCCTCCTAGCCCCTTGCCTGTGTCCGGCAGAAGCTGCTGCCCGAGTGCTCTTGGCCAGTGGGAGGGGAAGCACTGGGGTGGGGGTGTCGGACACCCCCCACCCCAGCGCTTCACCTCCCGCCAGGCAAGAGCACTCGGGAGGCAGTTTTGCCAGCCACACGTGAGGGGTGGGGGGCGGCGGCAGTGAGGCTTTGGGTTTTTGGCTCGGGGGAGGCAGGAGGGCCGGCCTGACACCCCCCTCCAGCGCTTCACCTCCCACTAGGGGAATCCCTCTGTCAGTAAGAGCGCATGCGCAGTAAGACAGCCCACAAACCCGGGCTCAGGTTCGTAAGATGGAAAGTGTTTTTAAGACGAGGCAAAGAAATCTTAAGCCCCGGGTTCGTATCTCGAAAAGTTCGTATGACGAGGGGTTCGTATCATGAGGTACCACTGTATTTGTAAACTGAAGTAAGAACAGGCACCAAAGTGATATATATAAAACAATGCTATCAATAAAACATAGTAACACTGCTATAAAGTGACCTTTGTCCTTCTGTGATATTTATTAATACAAAAATATTTATTGTTCCAATTTTTGGAGGACAGTTTTGTTCATCTCCTACAGCAAAACAATGGATGACTGACATCCTAAATATTGTTTCATTTTATTGTGCAAAATGCCTCACATCATTCATAAAATCTGAAAGGGATGCAGACAACATTATCTTTTGTCTGTAAGCTTTCCACGTTATCCTGCATTTTTCATTTCACGCGCATGTGAGCTGTAAAGCACATTTTAACTGACAGCACTACTAGCTATCAATTTGGAAACATCCATAAGTTTTTTTGTAGATTTTGGAAAAGCACTTTTTCTTTGTCCATCTAGCAACTATTTGTTGTGAGAAATACGTGGGGAGGTACCAAGCATACAGGCTAAATTTTCTTGAAGAGCATCATGACAGGCATGCAGAAAAGGACAGCTCTTTAATTATTCTAAGACTAGATTTAGTGCATATTTGACCAAGGTAGAGTCATATTTGATAGGATGAGATTACAGTACTATTTTTTCAAATGCTATTTCTCACACTTATGACCCAAGGCATATTGGAATATTGCTAGTAACAGCCATGTTTCTAATAATCTTTGGGGTAACTTGATATCTCTTTGCTTGAAGTACCCCAATATAATAAATCTTCTGTTAGAAACAAAATACAGTGGTACCTCTACTTACGAACAACTCTACATACGAACTTTTCGAGATATGAACCCAGTGTTTAAGATTAGTTTGCCTCTTCTTAACAACCATTTTCACCTTACGAACACGAGCCCAGGTGCATGCGCTCTCTTACTGTATGTGCGCTCTCTTACTGCTGCAGGAATTCCCTTGCCTTGTGACTGCCACCACCGTGGTTTCCCATTTGCTTGCTGCCGCCACAGGGATTCCACGCCTCCGGACTGCCAGCATCGACTGTTGCCGACCAAAGCACCTGGGATTTTCCCTTTGCTTTCCACTGGCTGGGCAAGATGCCCCCCTTCCTCCTCCTCCTCCTCCGGAGCCTGCAGGGACAGCCACGCACTCCCCTTTGTTTCTCCGGCCAAAGAAGCAGTGGCCAGTTGAAGTTGCGGCCCAGGGTCCTAATTCAGCCACCGCTTTGCCTCCCTCCACCTGATCTTCGGCAGCCCCGGTGAGCCTACGCGGCTTCTCCATCTGGGAGAAACTGCTCTGAGTCCTCCTTGCCCCTCCTGCCGATCGGACGGTTGAATTGCAACTGCTGCATGCCAGGACCCTCTGAAGCCAGCCCAGCCGCACCTGCCTCCCTCCCACTGTCTAGCGGGTGACCAAGTGTTTGGGGGCATGTCCGGCTCGGGGTCTGGAGTCATCCCTCCTCGGCGCCCCCGAGCCGAGTTGGCAGCTCCTTTCTTCTCTGAGCCTCCCCTCAGAAACCCTGAAGCCAGGCCGCTGCCACCGTAGCTCTGTTCCTGGCCGCCTTGAGTGGAGCCCGCCAGCTCTCCCATAACTTCACCTCACAAACGGCTCACAAACTCCCCCCCTGCCTGCAGGTGAGTGGAGATGTGCGCCTCCCGTTCTTTCTGCCGTGCCTCCCCGGTGCTCCTTGACCCACTGTCCCATCCCTCCACCCCCCCTGTCCTGTAGAAACTTTCGCCTGGGATAGGGACGAAGCATTGTCTGGTGACAAAATTTAAACTTTTTCGTTCCGTTCTCAGGCAATCCTCTATCTAGATCTATCTATCATCTATCTATCTATCAATCCTCTATGTATCAATCAATCAATCATCTATCTATCTATCATCTATCTATCCATCCCTCTATCCCTCTATCAATCTATCTATCAATCTATCCATCCATCCATCCATCCATCCATCCATCCATCCATCCATCCATCCATCTAGAGGCTTGCCTGAGAACGGAATGGAAAAAATTTAAATGTTGGCACTGGACGATGCTTCGTCCCTATCCCAGGTGAAAGTTTCCCTAGGACCGAGGAGGGTGGAGGGATGGGACAGTGGGGCGAGGAGGACCAGGGGGGGGGGCACGGCAGACAAAACAGAAGATGCACATCTTCACTCACCTGCAGGGGAGGGAGTTTGTGAGGCGCCAGGCAGTTTCCCGTGCATGTCAATCCACCCACGAGGCTCCCTCCGGGCAGCCTCTGCTGTCTTCCCCCCCTCCTCCACCCGCCCCGGAACAAGGATCCGAATGCCGGTGGCAATAAGGCAAAAGAGGTGAGTTTTGGGATTGCACGCATTATTCACTTTTACATTGATTCCTATGGGAAAAATTGTTTCTTCTTACAGACCTTTCTACTTATGAACATGGTCAAAAAATGAATTAAGTTCATAAGAAGAGGTACCACTGTACTCTGATTTTCCACCATATATGTACAGTATCTAGGAAAGTAATTTTATGATCTTACTTCAAAAACAATAAGAAACATGATCAAAACAATACAACATAGCTATACTCATATATAAAATAATTGCATTATATGACACAAATTAAAACTTCCAAAATACAGGTAGTCCTCCATTTATGACCACAATTGAACCCACAATTTCCATTGCCCAGCAAGACAGTTTAATGCCCCATTTTATGAACTGACTTGCCAAGTTAAATGAACCACTTAACAATAGTAACAATATCCTGCGCCAACTCAGGAAGCTCAAACTACCCAAGGAGCTGCTGATACAGTTCTACAGAGGAATAACAAGTCTGTCATCTACACTTCTATAACTGTCTAGTTTGTTTCTGCAACACAACAAGACTGACCCACACTTCAGAGGATAATCAGAACTGCAGAAAAAACAGTTGCTGCCAACCTTCCTTCCATTGAGGACCTGTATACTGCACCAGTCAAAAAGAGGGCTGTGAAAATATTTACTGACCCCTCGCATTCTGGACATAAACTGTTTCAACTCCTATCCTCAAAACGTTGCTACAGAGCACTGCACACCAAGACAACTAGACATAAGAACAGTTTTTCCAGAATGCCATCACTCTGTTAAACAAATAATTCCCTCAACACCGTCAAACTATTTACTAAGTCTGCACTACTATTACTGTACTACTAGTTTTTTCTCATCATTCCTATCACCGGTTTCTTCCCACCTGACTGTAACTTGTTGCTTGTATCATTAAGATTTTTATTAATATTGTTTCTTCATTGCTTATTTGACCCCTATGACAATCATTAAGTGTTGTACCTCATGATTCTTGATGAATGTACAGTATATTTTCTTTTATGTACATTGAGAGCATATGCACCAAAGACAAATTCCTTGTGTGTCCAATCACACTTGGCCAATAAAGAATTCTATTTTATTCATTAATTGAATCTGGCTTCTCCATTGACTTTGCTTGTCAAAAAAATAGCAAAAGGTGATCACATGACTGAAATAATCAGAAATATGACTTTAGTGCCTGAATTTGATCATGTAATCATGGAGATGCTGCAACAATTGTAAGTGTGAAAAACAATCATAAACAGCTTTTTTTTCAGTGTCATTGTAACTTTGAGTGGTAACTAAATGAATGGTTGTAAATTGAGGACTACCTGTAATCTAAAAAATAAAATATGGAATATGCTGTGTTGACAGTTTATCTGGAAACTTTCTCCCATTTTTATCCCCTCCCAGGGCCTTGAGATAGGAGCATACATCAGTCAGTATGACCCAAAAACCTGATTCAGAGTAATTTAAAAGAAGTAGGTTGGGGAGACTGATCTAACAAATGCAAAGGGGCAATCAAATCGGACGTTTTACAAAATGTAAATCTTAGACTTGTTTTTCCTACAATCTAATCCCAATTAAAATAGCCAGCTTCCATTGCTCCTCTTTTAAAACTCTCCTTTTTTCCTTTTTTCAATTTTCACCTTTCTTCGGACTGTAAGCCACATTCCTTTTTCTTGTTAAGGAAGAATAGACTGAGATGACCTTTACTGGAAAAGAAATAATCTCAACCTATTTTACAATACAAAAGAAACAGTGGAAACAGCCTGCAACAAGGTATTTAATTTAAGTTTTAACCTGAAGCAATCCAAAACTTGGATGCAGGGAGAAGTTATTTTTGTTTTCTTACTGGCAGAAAAGGAGTTCGACTGTTTACGTTGCCCATGAACTTCGAATGAGAAGGAGCACATATTATGCTTCTGAAAAGAAACTAAGACATCCGGAGCTTGCAGTTCAAACCCTACTTTCAGACCGAACTCCCATGCTCTGCTTGTGTTTGTGAGTTCACCAAAAGCAATTATGAAAGAGGGGCGGCGTTGCCTTGGGCGGAACAACCAGGCAGAAGCGTCGGCGCGAAATTTGAACAAAGCTTCGCCAGACGTTTTTTCCTTTTTCTTCCAATATGGTGGAAGGTCCTGGTTGCAAGCTGAACGGGGAGAAAATCAGTAGGCGAATTACTCCGGGTCAAACTGTGAGGGGCGTGCGGGGAACTGCAGTGGTCCCTTCTGCGCCATACGTTGGAACTTTAAAGAGAACAGTTGCTGACAGCGTCTCCGATACGGTTAGTGGCGCCCGAGATTACGGAAGGTTGTGCGAGAGCTTGACATTCCACTCCACGAGCTGTTGGGTTGCAATTTGGCCCGAGCTGGATGGGGCAACTTCCCTTTCTGCGCTCTTCCCTGAAACAAGGGCAACAAACCACACCGAGTGCCCGTTGAATAATGGAATCTTTCAAAGCGTGTTCATTTTTTTGTGCGGAATTGTAAACCTGAAATTAATAGCATTAGGTAGGACCAAGAATCCATGTTGTTGCTCATTGTTTACATGAGCAAAACTGGTTGTGGCAATCATGCTCTGGTACTGAACCTTCCAGAGTTTGGGTTCAGGCTTTGGGATGAAGTCTGGAGAGTAGAAAGTATCCATAAGTAGTAGGTTGGTTCCTATTCGGATACAAGTTCCTGTTGACAAAAAACTAGAGTAACAGAAATAGACTGTTAATTACTAGGATTCCTGCCTGAATCATGAAACCAGTGCCATTCAATAGGCAGGAGGTAACCCACTTAAATAGCTATTCTAATCCTTAGTATTTGTTTTATGGTTGGATTAAACCTACTGATTATTGAATGCAAGCTACTTTGCAACATAAAGTGGAAAAGAGTACATGCATGGTTCAAGTAACTCTAATTTTAGGCATTCTGGTTGTTTCTTTTATTAATAATTGCATGGCAAGCCTCATCTGAATTTCGTCTACATCTGAATTTGCAGGACTGTGTAGGCTTCTATGGAGTTTGACAGCCTCTATACCAGAGTCTTGTTCCTAAAGATTAAGCATATGCAAGCTGCCCAGTTACTAAATAATCCTTTATCAGAAGAGTTCTTTGCAAATTAGAATTGCAAAAGATGTAACTGATTGATAGGAGGTTAACATAAGCGACACAGTCATCTCATTCTCCATAATCATACATTTTGATTATTAGAGTTTTTGTGACAGGGTTTTTTTGTGTGTGTGGCTTTTCTCTCTCCTTCCACAAAACACTTAAAAAGAAATAACCAACATCTGCAATATATTCCTGCCATTAACATAATAAATCAACCATAACAAGTCTGATTAATATGAAGAGTTGGAAGAACTCTGGCAAACATTGAACACATGTAAGAAATAATGAGGAAAGTGTCCTCCAGTCACTCAGTCTAATTAGAAAGATGGCAATTTCATATTTGTTTATTATAAAGAAGTCAGTTAAACAACATCCACTATAGTTAACTGTCGTTAACATACAGAAAGATGACATTCAGAAATTGTCATGTATCTATCTATATTATATATATAAAGTGGGTGGATGGACTTGTTTATTTGTTTTAAAATGGGCTAATGAGGAATACTATTGTTATAACGGCTTAGGACAAGAGGATTTTTTCCCTTTGCTTCCCATGTACACAGCACGCCACTTCTCTGCAAGTTTTGATCACTAGTGTTGCCAGCATAAAATTACCCTGTTGGGGCTTGTGGAACTTTATAGGGGAAAAGATGTTGGAATATAAATGAGCAGCTTGGATTAATGAGCTGTGAAGAGCTAAGCCTGAATTCTGGTTGGTAGGATGAATATACCAAGAGAATTGCTGCCTCTGTCTTTGTTTGAATGCAGGCAAAGAAGTGTCATTAGTGGGAGCATGATCTACAAAGTGTTCATGGATTTTTAACTAGGGGAAAATATTTGGTAGATTCTATATTTTGGTTTGTTGATTGTCATGTTTGGCATCCATTTTAAATATCTCAGTGCTACTATTTTGTAGATAATTTACAAGTACGTTTACATTAGATGTGTCCTGGTATTGCTATCTTGCCTCACATATAGTCTTATGACTGGGTTCAATGCTAGACATCAAACTCCTAGAATACTGGATATTTATCTAGATGATTGGGTTTAATAAGAGATTAGTCTGAACATATAGCAGCTTGTCCAATAAAATTCTTCGTTAATATTCAGTATGAGTACATATGTCATAAGCCAACTATGCAGAACCACCTCTCCAGACATGCCAGCCATCGCCTGTTGCTTTTTCAGATTCTGGTACACACATGCCTGCTGGCCAGCTGGTCTTTGCGTGTGCAGGGACACCAGAAACCTGAAGAGCAGGTGAATGGGGCGCATGCCGGAAAACAAGCTCAAATTCCAGGGTGCATATAAACTGGAACTTTTCTCCTGATTTCTGGCACTCCCATGCGCATGGTTGCTCAAGTTTCGGCACTCAGTGCCAAAACTGACCTACAGTATTCTGGTCATGGTTAAGAGTATAATTCAACAAAGGGTGGATTGTGAACTTTCATTTTTTGTGGATTGGGTGGTTTCTCCTTATTGTAGCAGGGAGAAAGCATTAAATTCTACCATTTTCACTCTTGAAATATATAATTCAGGAACATTGTTATATCATCAATCTACTATTGGTTTGAAAGTGAGCTCCACTTATAGGTAACATTCACAGCAAAAATCCCTGTCATATTTTTCTAGTCTTCTTTATTGAGTGCCTGAATATTCATGGTTAAGTCAATTGTGAGATGTGTTCCCACCTGATCACCACTTGCTGAGAAGGGAAGCTCTTATAGGGATCAAAGAAGCGAAGAAGTGGATGCAAAAGAAAGCAAGCAATGATCTATCATACCACTTAAGAGGAAACTATTCCTATGATATTTCATTGATTTACATCTAGCTATTCACAGCTGATTCTTGGACTGAAAATTTATATTCAAGAAAGCTTAAAATTATCCCTATTCACTTTCTGTTTTCATGAAGCCAATGCCAATGTAAATTGAAATAATCAACTTACACCATGACCTTCAGTTTACAACATGTTTATTTCACAAAGGCATTTAAAAATTCAAAAGGAAATTAGCAACTGCAAAAACAGAAATCTTGAGTCTTTTAATTATTTACTATTGTGTATGTAGCTGGGAAGATACTTCATAAAGAATGTCAGCATATTATAGTAGAATGGCAAATACTGCTAAAATATTGCTAAATGAGTTGCTAAATGTCATGAAATTTGGGTTCAGCTTTTAAAATACATTTTCAAATGTTTTTTTTCCTCTAAATAATTTCTGAAGGATTAAGAAAAAATATTATCTGCATTTTCTTTTCTTTTTTTAAAATTTCTTTATTGAGTTTTCACATATAGTTCAAATCACACATTATTCTGTTTTACAGATTATAAACCATCTCTATTAAAATTCTTATAATAGATTTTTACCTGTTACATTCCATTATATACATTATATTTCATACTTTTATATTCTAAAATTTGTTATATTCAATAACTGGTAAATAAAACTTTTTACAAGGTAGCTGTAGATTGTTTCCATTGTACTGTTGCTTCTTATTATATTGTTTCTATATTCTCTTTTGAACCCATTCATGCCATTTTTGCCATGTTCTTTTTGATTCCGTGATTTTATTTCCCTTGATTGCGTTAGTGAGTTCATCCATCTCCAGCATGTATATATCTTATCTATAATTAATTCTTCCGCTGGGGTCTGGTCATTTTTCCAGAGTTGTGCTATTGCAATTCTCGTTGCGGTGTTTATGTGTGTTGTAAGAAGCATTGTTTGTTTTGAGTAGTGTTTTCTCCAAACTCCTAATAGCATAGCTTTTTCTATATACAGTGGTCCCCCGAGTTTCGCGATCTCGATCATTGCGAAACGCTATATCGCGATTTTTCAACCCGGAAGTAAAAACACCATCTGCGCATGCGCGCCCTTTTTTCTATGGCCACGCATGCGTAGATGGCGCCGGGCAGATCAGCTGCTGGGCGGCTTTCCTGGGTCTTCCCCCTCTTGCTGGCGGGAGGGCGAGCGGCGGGCATCAGCGAGGAGTTTGCGTGGGCGGCGGGGAAACCCCAGCGCCGCTTCCCAGCTGAGTCCTGAAGCCAAATGCGGAAGTTCGCTTCAGGACTCAGCTGGGAAGCGGCGTGAGCAAACGGCGTGGGCGGGCAAAGGGCGGGCGCGCGGGCAGGCAGGCGGCGGACAAGCGGCGGGCGCGGCAGCAGCGAGGAGTTTGCGTGGGCGGCGGGGAAACCCCAGCGCCGCTTCCCAGCTGAGTCCTGAAGCCAAACGCGGAAGTTCGCTTCAGGACTCAGCTGGGAAGCGGCGCGAGCGAACGGCGTGGGCGGGCGAAGGGCGGGCGCGTGGGCAGGCAGGCGGCGGACAAGCGGCGGGCGGACAAGTGGCGGGCGCGGCAGCAGCGAGGAGTTTGCGTGGGCGGCGGGGAAACCCCAATCTTCGGCTCCTCGCTGCTGTGGCGGAAGTAAAAACACCATCTGCGCATGCGCAGATGGTGTTTTTACTTCCGCACCGCTACTTCGCGAAAAACCGATCATCGCGAGGGGTCCTGGAACGGAACCCTCGCGATAATCGGGGGACCACTGTATATATTGAATCTTTGCCTAACACTTTTATCTCACAATTGCAATTTTGATATTAGAAAACAAAGTTTACATATACAGTACAGTAGTCCATTAAAATCAACCTTAAACTTAAATAAAACAGACTACAGTGGTACCTCAAGATACGAACCCCTCGTCTTACGAACAACTCGTGATATGAACCCGGGGTTCAGAAAAATTTTGCCTCTTCTTACGAACTTTTTTCGAGTTACGAACTGGCGTTTGGAGACTGCTGGGAAGCCGCGCGGCTGTTTTAAAAGGTGACAGCCGGACGGCGGGGCTTCCCAGAAGCCTCCCGAACGCCGGTTCGTAACTCGAACAAAGTTCGTAAGAAGAGGCAAAATTTTTCTGAACCCCGGGTTCGGTTCGGAAGGTTGCTGGGAATCCCCCCAGCCCGGCTGTCACCTTTTAAAACAGCCGCGCCGCTTCCCAGCTGTCTCCCGAAGCCGAACGCGGAAGTTCGGCTTTAGCGTTCGGCTTCAGGAGACAGCTGGGAAGCGGCGCGCCTGTTTTAAAAGGTCGCAGCCGGCCTGGGGGGCTTGCCAGCACCCCCCGAACCTGGGTTTGGGGTTCGGGGGGGTGCTGGGAAGCCCCCCAGGCCAGCTGCGACCTTTTAAAACAGCCGCGCCGCTTCCCAGCTGTCTCCCAAAGCCGAACGCGGAAGTTCGGCTTTAGCGTTCGGCTTCAGGAGACAGCTGGGAAGCAGTGCGGCTGTTTTAAAAGGTCACAGGTGGCCTGGGGGGCTTGCCAGCACCCCCCGAACCCCGAACCCGGGTTCAGGGGGGTGCTGGGAAGCCCTGCAGGCCGGCTGTCACCTTTTAGAAAATAAATTTATTAAATATATACAATAAAAACCAAATACAGAAAGACAAAAGAGATATACATATTGTACATTTTAACATTTACACTCTACTTATGTAGTAATTGGGGAGTGGGAGAATGGGGTTGTGAAGGGAGGGAAGTAGATATAGAAGGAAGGGGGATAGGGAAAAGAAGGAGGGGGGATAGAGAAGCGAAAACCAGCGTTAGAGCTGGGTCTTTCATGATTTGCCTGTAGTTTGAGCTCGTAGTTGGTGTGTTTTACCCTAAGGCTTTATCGATATGTTTTGTATGTAGTTTTTAGTGCCAATATGTATAATTGATTTAGGGGTTTATTTTCTTTTTAAAGTTGGAGTTCGTGTCGATCGATGTTTACAGTTTGTTGTTTCAATTTGATGTTATGATTTGTGATGTAAATTGTTATTTTTTCAAGTTGTTTTTGTTGGATATTTTTCTTGATGAATAATTTTTAGATAATTCCTTTTTTTTAACCAGAGGTACCATTTATCCCAAGCTTTGTAGAAATCTGTCTCATCCTTGTTTTGCAGTTCCATTGTTAGTTTGGACATTTCTGCGCATTCCATTATTTTAATCAAGAGTGATAGGGTAGTTGGGTTTTTTTCTTGCTTCCAAAATTGTGCATATAAAATCCGTGCGGCTGTAATAATATGGATTATAATATATCTGTTTTCTTTACTAAAATTTTGTCTTGTGATTCCTAGTAGAAATAGTTCGGGTTTCGCATGGATAGTCTGAGAAGTAATTTGTTCTAGTATAGTTTTAATTTTTTCCCAATATTTTTGGGTGGTTTCACATGTCCACCAGATGTGGTAATATGTACCTGGTTTTTCCCTGCATTTCCAACATAATGGTGATAGATTTGGATACATTTTTGCAAGTCTAGCAGGTGGCAAGTGCCATCTGTAGAACATTTTATAATGGTTTTCCTTATATGAGGTTGCCATCGTTAGTTTATAGTTAGCAGTCCAAATTTTTTCCCATTCGTTTAAATAAATTGTGTACCCAAAGTTTTGTGACCACGCTATCATAGTTCCTTTAACTATTTCTTCAACAGTATCGTGTTGAAGGAGGATATTGTATATATTTGATATTTGCTTTTTTTGTGGACCAAAAATTATTTTATCGAGGGGGTTATTTTTTTGGAAGTCTGATTTGTTCTTATCTTCATTATATTTTGATTTTATTTGTAGGTAGTGTAACCAATCTACTTTAATACCTTTTTCCATGAGTTTTTGCTTAGGGATTAGTTCATTATTTTCATTTAGTAATTGGTCGTACGTTATAATTTTATCAGGGGTTAATGCATTCGGGTATATAATGGCTTCTGTTGGTGAAATCCATTTTGGGATGCAGAGGTAGTGGGTTTTTTTAATGAAGTGCCAGGTGTTAATTAAGGTTTTTCGGATGTAGTGTGATCTGAAATATGTTGGTATTTTATCTATGTCTGTCATCAGAAACTTGTGCCACCCGGATTGAAGGTCATAGCCT